>NC_056007.1:79235150-81635150 GCF_018446385.1 Zingiber officinale
AATATTATTAAACTTATTCATTTAATTTATATTCATGAACAATATTAAACATATAAATATTCAAACTTATTCATTTAATTCAAAAAAGTTATAATTATTCAAATTTATTCATATTATTTCTAAATCAATATAAATAAATTTTTTCAAATTTATTCACAAACATTTAATTCCTCTTAGGACCCTAGAAAAGGGAATGAAACTCTGACAACATTGGACTTTTGCTAATCTGTGGAACAAAATTCATGAGACTTATACATAAGACTGCCTGCCATCTATTCATATCCTAAAGGTGACATTACCTTTGGTGGAGGCAAAGGTACAAACACCTTCTGTTCTTAGATGTCAATGAAGAGCAATACTAACACTAAAATTTGAAAAAGCTGGCCACAGGTGGACTTGTTGAAAGAAAATATAATTTGAATCAGCTCTATAAATATATCCAACAAGTCTTTTCCATAAATATAAGAAAAGATAAAATCTTATTTCACATTAACCTCTGGAAATAAAACTTTCTAAAGTTAGTGGAGATCTATGTGATCTCCAGCAATCCTGCCATTTATTGTGAGGTGTTATCAAAATTTTCATTGCTTGAACTGGCGTGCTCATTCTCAAGCTTAGCTCGGTGTATGACTAAGAATCTATGCTGTCTACGATCAACTTGGCGTATCTAAGCGTTTATTTTGCTCACATAAATCAATCAGTTGGATGATCCCCAATTTTCCTGGTAAATAGGCAGGGACTAACATTCAACCTCATCAAACTTAGACCTTGCCTGAGTTCCTATAATGGATTCAGTTGCACAAAGAAGCAACGCCCTTGCCATGCTCCGCCAAAGGCAAAGAGATGGACCTGCTCGACCGGAGATGAAGTCATGTTTGTATGCAACGAACATTAAAGTGGAGAGTTGGAAGGGAACTGCCGCATTAGTTGAAGAAAAAAGTAGAATCCAGAACATCTCTCAGGTTGAAATCACCCCGCTCGGGCAACGGTGGGAAATTTAATGTCGGGAAGGATTGCTGAAAGCTCTCCAGTAACTGCAAAGAAGCACCATCTGGCATGTCAACAGTTTGAACTCAAAAGGGAGAGGATTAAGCAATCGGCATTAATAAAAAGAAACCAACAAAGTGATCAAAAAATTTGTGAGTTTGAAGTTTAAAACAATTGGTCATTCGAGTGTTTGATGCTTGACAGTACCGACAGTAGCACCCAGGCAAAACTGCTACATTAAAGCTATTCTGACGTTAGTATAAAGGCATATAGAAATAGGTATTACATTTTCCAATATTGGCTTCTGATAGAGTTCCACAAACTTTTCACGAAGAATTACATTCATCTGGTCGACATTGCATGCATGTGTCCAGTACGAATCATGGACTCCTGCAACATAATGAAAAGGATGTATAATCAGTAACTTCATGCTACCGTAGAGATCAGTGTTTATTTAATTATGTAAAGTTATCATCCATAACAAAAGAATGCACCTGCAAAATTTAATCCTGCTCTTCTGCAGGCAACTGCAGTCATCATCATGTGAGAACCATCAAGAGAGTGAACAAAGTTAGGGGGAAATGCTGTTTTTTGCCGTTTCGCCATGACCTATAGGAGCAACAGGCAGGTTCAAAAGTTAACCATCTAAAATCTTGATCACGGATCAAAGAAGAAGATTATGCTAAGACTTCAGCTACAGGAAAAAGAAAAAGGTGAAAAGGAATAGAACACTA
The DNA here is from genome assembly GCF_018446385.1 of Zingiber officinale. Lineage (NCBI taxonomy): Eukaryota > Viridiplantae > Streptophyta > Magnoliopsida > Zingiberales > Zingiberaceae > Zingiber > Zingiber officinale. The sequence goes on from NC_056007.1 coordinate 79,236,872, forward strand.
TAGAAGCAGACCTTGTCAGTCTCCACTTTCAAGGTCAATATCTGAAGAGATGTTTTAACCTGCACAACATTGTTAATATATATGGAAGACTAGTAAATACCCAACAAAGAAAAACAAAGTGGAATCTTGGATCAATGGCTTCAAATATGACTTACACAATACTGTCCTAATGCACGATATGGCTGAACTACAGGAAGTCCAAGAGGTGTAGTCCACCTCACTGTATGGTTTTCTGAAGCAATAATCTGTAGGACAAGATAACTCAGTTCATTACCTAGTTTTTAGCACTTAATGATATAGTGAACTTTAGTGGATGTTCTTAATATGAAAAAGCATCTGAATAATCATCAGTGTTAATTATCAGAAGCTAACACCTAATATTATATCAACTTATAGGAAATTTAAGCATTCAAGGAAACACAATATTCTGATGAAATTCATTCAGAAAATGCAAAAAGCTATGTAAATTCAATGAATATGTGAAATTTATTTCTGTCTCGATATATTTTTGAAATTTTAATAGATATAATGGTGAACTGGATTACTATCATAAGCAATGTGGATAACTAATCTCACCACCACACTTCATGATTTAACAGCATTTTCAACATTTCTTTCCAGAAGGAGGTCTTAATCAGTTACTATACTAGATTTTTAATTTCATCTTACAATCTTTGCAGCGTCCATGATTAATTAACCGATACAAACCTTCGCGCAGTCACCAAGCCAGCTCATAATTCTATGTGCTGCTTCAAAGATCTCCCCTAATGCAGTCAACGTTGTCTGTACAAATGATAATAGACTCTCAGATAAACAAAAAGCATTCAACTAAACCTAAAGCATTCAACTAACGGAAAGAAAAAACTGAGAAAAGGATTACTTCTTACTTTGGCAGCATAACAAGAACAAATATATAGCTCATTATCATCAGCAATAACACCGCGTTCTTTCAATCTTTTTTTAATTTGCTCTCGAGCTCCAACAAAAGTTACACCATAAACAGATGTCATGACAGTTTGCTTCACTAATTTTCTGTCGACCTTAATAAAAAACAAAGAAAAAGCAATTACGAAGGAGCAATCAAAATTTAATGCATGGTTAACAAGAAAGTAAGCCCCCATTTCCACATGGACTTGCAAACATGGCATCCACAGCATTAGAAAGAAATATCAATCCAAATTAGAATCAACGATCTATAGGTGAACAACCAAAGGTGTTCTTGCTGCAAAATTCAAACTAGAACCAGCTAAGTATTAGTACGATGCAGCCCGGGTAATGCACAAACCTGAGCAGCTAATAGTTTTGCCCTTAAAGCATCTGGGTTTTTAGCAGGATCTTCTTGTGCATCTCTTTGCATGATTTCATGAACCCTGCATTATATAAATGATCTCTTTCATCATTCCAAAAAGCTAACCAAAACCAATTTCAATTAGATAATATCCTTGAAGATTTTCCAGTCAAAGGGGTAGTGGTAAAATTTAATAAGTTCAAACAGCAGCTTGTGGAATTTGTAATTAATTAGTAGTTTTCAGAGATGCAAAGAAATCAAAATAAGCTTCAAATATGTGAATCATCTTACTAACTAATTCAGCTCAAAGATCCAAACAATTCCTAAATTCTAGAACTGCATAGATTTTGCTGCTGCAGGCAACCCTTTCTGTGTGCAGTGCACACAGGTCAGAAGAAAATAGGTCAAGTTGCTGATACAGCATAAATTTCCCTTAGGAAAGTGTGCTTATGTTATCCAACTAACAGAACCACTTAAGGAAAAACAAAAAGGTAGAAAAATATGGTGGCTGGATACATGCTTAAACCATTTCAACACAGGTGGGGATAATCATGCATATCAACAGAGAAGAATGGTTCTTATGTCCATACCAAGGTGTCAGAATGCTTATGTGCATTATTGTGTCTCGACCCTCTGCATATCAATTAGGCAGGATAGTGGTGCATATGTGTTCAGTATTAAAAAATTATTAAATAAATCTTTATATGATAAATATTGACTAGCACATAGCCAGTAAAGTATAATTATCAACATCCAATTCATATTTCCATGTTTCCACATGGAAAAATATGCATGTCAATCAACTAATGGAAAACCCATATCAATCAATATTAATCAACAATGTATTACCACCATGGTTTGCAAAATCACAATCCAAATTGTAGGATCAAGCACTAAATCGATCCAAGATCGATTGGAATCGGATTTTGTAGTGGGATCGGAGCGGATCGCTGGGATTGTACAGAATCGGTGGGATTGGTACAATTCTATAATCCTACGATTCTACACTTTATGAGGTCATAACTTGTGACTTGGATTGAATCATAGGACACATAATATATTTAATCGAAGCTCGTTCAAATATCTACATTTATTACCGGGTGTAGCACATAACCTCCCAGAGTCCCAGTCTTAGGCCCAAAAAGCATTGTTGAAAGCCTTTTTAGAGTTTCCTAACAATTTTTGTCATTGTATTAGGGTTATTTTCATCTTTTGCATCGTTAGGGTTTGAGACTGTTTAAAACATGTGTTTACTTGATGTTCAGCAGTTTTGATCATCACGAATATTTTCTTTCATTCCTTTCCTAAAATTACGAGTTTTGGATGTCTATTTCCTGGTGTTCGAATCAACGAAATCAACATCCAATCCTACTATCATGACCTATCCGATCCTACTGATCCAATCCTGACTCCAAATCGAGCCTATGTAGGATCACGATCCTACAAACTATGATTACCACCACCACCATCAAGTCTGTACCACCATTTGGGGTCAGTTATATGAATCTATCTCCTTGCTTGATTTACTACCTATGCTGAAAATTTCTATATGATTTCTCAATGTTCACTTTGTTGCTATTATGCAATGACATTCTATAGCATTCCTACTAGCTATTTCCCTAGGTAATATCCTTGTTATCTAGTCTTCAAAATTTACACAAAATGAGTATTTAGTGTGTCAAGATATTAGGTTGCTACTAGACATGCTCCATAACTGAACTTGATCTTTTTTTTTTTTTGAAATTTATCACTCGTTGAGGATTTGTTGTTTGTTTTATCTCTGTTTTAATTATTTAAGTGTTTCTCTTAGTAGTTGGTTGGTTACCTTATTTCTGTTTTAATCTTCTCAGTATTTACCTGAATACCCCTTTAGATTGAATAAATGTACTTGAGTGTGTTACACTTCCATTCATATGCTCAATACCGGTAATTAGCTTTAGATCGCATCGTGTAAATGTGATGCATTGTCACCCAGATCAACATGAGGATAGCAACGGAATTGTCATGACAACAAATGGATTCCATCCCACTGGTCAGATGCCATTTGAGCTGTGACAATGTTCCATTCTACACAACTCCATTACCAAATTCTAATCCTTAGATCTAACCACTAGATTGAACATTGTTCTTTGACTGAACAATCACAATTGTTTCAGTTCCATTGGTCTGAGTTATGGACATCTTATTGAGCTACTGCCTTATAATGGCCATTACAAAAATGCTAATAAGACATTCTAACAGCTAGTACCACAGAAACATCTGCAGATTATACAGCATTGAGTACCATAGAGACGCTTCATATAGAGTATTGCCGGGGATAGAACATAGAAGAGAAATGTTTAAGGCTATGTTTGCTTGTATGGGAAGTCAGGAGGAGAGAGAACCTCACAAAATTACATATGGAACTTAATCATTACGTACATCTTCTGTACCACTTTCCTCATCCCCCTCAGACCTTCCATCCATGTAAACTAACCATAAATTGCTTGGCTTCTAAATATTCAGACATGCCCAGATAAAATTTATCAATCAAACCTAATATTGCCCAAGCCTCAAGTATTGATATCAAATTGATAACACATTATTGAATAAATTTTAAAGAACAAAAGAAATATCAACATCAGGATAAGTAAAAAAGCAACACACATAAAATCAACTCAGTCGCAAAAAAATCAACCCTGAAGAAAATAATGAAGCAATGAAAATGGAAATCAATGACTTGACATGATTGTAAACATAGCAGCAAGAAAATGACATGATGCAGTTGTATGATTCATGATGATTAAGGAAATAAAGTGGTCTATTAATTTCTTATGAACATATACATTTATAAAATATCAGTTTTGACGAAAGATATCCATGGAGGTTTGACGAAAGAACTCACGAAACCAAATGTTGGTTATCTTATTAGAATAAGACTAGTACAATGAGACAAGATAAATGAATCAAAGACAATAAAACAAGCTATTGAAGCATAATAATGTACCTAGCAGCTATCCCTGAGTAAACATCTGCAGGCTTGTCTCCATCAACTAAGTTTACCGCAATAGCCCCCAACTAAATTAAATTTGAAGTTGAGTTAATTTTTAGAAAAATAAAATTAAAAATAATGCTACATTATATAAAAAGAAAAGAATCAGACAGCATAGACAATCATCACCAAGATAGACACGGGTTGCATAACAATGACAAGAGTTGCTAACAAGGTTTGGCAAATCAATATTAGCATCCGAATTGGATGGGCAAAAACCTAAGTCTCAATTATATCAAGTGGTATTGGTGAATATGTGACACAATTTTGATTAGCTTTTTTTTTGTTGAAGGGGAGCCTTGGTGCAATGGTAAAGTTGTTGCTTTGTGACCAAAAAGGTCACGGGTTCGAATCCTGGAAACAACCTCTTGCAAAAAGCAGGGTAAGGCTGTGTACAATGGATCCTTCTCAGGGACCCCGCATAGCGGGAGCTTCGAATCCTGAAAACAGTCTCTTGCAAAAAGCATGGTAAGGCTGCGTATAATGGATCCTTCCCCAGAACCCTGCATAGCGGGAGCTTCGTGCACTGGGCTGCCCTTTTTATATGCATCTCTTATTATTAACTTGTATTTTGATTGAATACCATTGTTATAAGCAACAGACTCTGAATCTAAGGGAAGTGTTTATTTGAATTTCCTTTATATATATCCAGTTCTTGTCGTTTCAGTATAAGTCAAATTGAACCTAAACAAAATCAAAGACTCAATTTGGTTCTAAATCATTTTGGAATGGTTTCAGCTTTACCATTCTCAAATGAAACTGGCACAGAGGCGTCCCAATCTCGGATGTGTCGCAGTAACAGCAATGGAGTCACTCTTGCTAGTGCCCTACTTGGGAGCATTTCTTTTCCCGATCGATTAAATTTTCTATTTAATTAATTTAAACAATTCCTATATGTGATATTTCAAACAAGCTTTTATAAACCCTAATTAAATTATCCTAATAAAATATATTTAAAATTAAAATAAATTTTATTAATTAATATTCTGGAAATTTGTTTTTAATTTTTTTAAATTTCATTCAAAAATTTAAAAATTATAATAATTATGATTTATATTCTAATATATATATATATATTATTATTTTGTATTATTTTAAATTTCATTTAAATTTTTTTTAAAATTCTAATAAATTAGATTTATATTATGGTAATTTTTTATTATTTTGTATTTTTTTACTATTTAAAATATATTATTTAATTAATAATTAATTAAATGAATAAGTAGTTAATTTATATACTTATTATTATAGATAGATCAATTTTCTTTAAAAAAATTATATTTAAATATTTTTTCTAACAATATTAAGTTGTTCAATAATTGAAAATTTATATAAAATCAATATACAATAAACATATTTATCGTATAATTACTATATATAAATAAAAAAATACCGAAACCGTATAAGCACAGCACAATACCAAAACCATATTGTTCCGATCTAGGACTGAACTTCAGCACGAGTCAAAATTTTAAACCTTGATTGGAACCAAAATATTTAGAATTCCTTTCAAATTTCCCAACCAACTAGAAGATAGAATTGTGCCCAACCCTATGAGCAAATAGGCTTAATGATTCAAAATTAACCGAATTTAACCAATTTTCAACTAATTCATACTTTCCACTAAAAAGTAGATGGAATATAACACATTTCTAGCCAAGATACTAAAAGAAGACAATTTCAAGTGGTACGTTGTCTGACCCACTGCAAGGGGCCTAGACATTAGGTGGGAGCCTAGCGAAGTCCTAGGCAATCAACATTAAAATAATATTTTAAAATCAAGAAGGGTAGATAAACAAATGACATATACAGATACATACACCAACAAGCTCCCACCTATTAAATAAACTTTCCCTTTTTAGTACTTTTGGGCGTATTAATATCAATGTGTTTCATGCAATGGTTGGTCCAAAGTTGTAAATATATTAGTGTGTGAATCCACAAGATAACAATACTTATGATACATAACACCATAGATTGATATATAGCACAACCAGAAAAAAAGAATATGGTGTGATTAGGTAATTATGGTTTTGTTCAAGTGAACCAATTAAATAACTAAACCATTTTTTAAATAAGCCACCAGGAATGTGTGCCATCTAAGCAGGCCATATAGACTGTTTGCGTCACCAAGGCAGAAAAACTTTTTGGAACAACTTCCTAAAAGGACTGCTTAAACAATGAGAAAAGTGGTCTCCTTCCATTTCAACCTAGATGATGGCCTAAACTGCCATTAACACAGTGAGGACCAATTAGATAACAAAAACCATTTTTTTTAAGAACCCACCTAGATTGCATGCCATCTAAGCAGGCCATATAGACTGTCTGGGTCACCAAGACAGAATGCTTTTTGGAACAATTTCCTAAATAGGCCACCTAAGCAATGAGCAAAGTGGTCTCTTTCCATTTCAACCTAGGTGGTTGCCTAAACCACTTTTAAAACAGTGTTTTTAGCTATTTTCTTTTAATCTCCTTTTCCCACTCAGCTGTTGAACTTTCAAAAAAACATGCTTTCTTGGAAAAAGTTGAATCTCCCTTTCAATAACTATCTTGTAAAAATGATCCATATCAATATCAGCAACCTTTGGCAACCACGGCAGCTAGTGAGGTTGAAGAGCTAGTTGGTGGGTAATGGTTTGCAGGCCATGGTTCAATAGTTTCATATTGCAAAGTGAGAAATTGAAACAAGGGGGCTTTTGCATGATTTGGACTGATTAGTTGTGAAAGAAAGATCTAGTCTCTCTCCCTTCTTTATGTTAATCATAAAAGTACCAGAATTGGGGTATTGAAATTATCCCACACAAATGGAGTTATTGATCTATTTTCTCTTTCATGCAATTTTTATTATCAAAGTAATGAAGAAACTGAGAATTATATTCAAAAGAAATGGACAAGGTATTATTCAGTGATCTAGGCTTGAACCACGGCATCACAAGTTTGGGATACCAAAAGAGATAAACTCTCTCAAGCAGAACCAAACATCAAGTACATGTGTCCTGAAATAGAATTTACATTTGAACTATTCAAACACACTATACAACAGCTAACTGAACATTGAAGATGCAAACAAAATTTAACACATGATGAAAATAAGGCTTCCAATTTTAATAAGTGTTTTTTTGTAAGCTTAACAAAAAATCACAGCAGAAATATATAAAAATTATCAAAAGATCTATTCTAGCACTTTTATTCTGGCTTGATAAAAAAATAGTTTAATCACAAATCCAATACAGGAATAGAATTGTAATTGATAAATTGAGAGTCTACCTTATCTCTTCCTAAAGCGGCATAGTGTTGAAGTCCATTACATGATCCATCCTGAAAAAAGAATTCTTTCAGTCACTAATTATTGATTGTACAGAATACCCACTTTTAGTAACAAAATAAAGTTAAAGCCAAAGAGATTATTCACAGGATTACCAATAGCATAGTTAGATGGAATAACAAAATTGTCCAAAAAAAGAAAAACACATTACAAAACTCTAAGATATTCTCAACTTCCATGCACAAATAAGTATATTTTCACAAACAAAATATCAGCACACCACTATTAACATTGGAGGATTTATTTGCCTTATTTCCCCCTCCAAATGGTCGTAACTAATTCCAAAATAAGTTACTCAGTCACTATGTTTTGTAGAACTCAAAATGTTCCTATCAATTGATTCCACCATGATTTAAAGTGTCGTGCCGAGGCAGTCGAAACAGCGAAACTTCTCGTTCCGCTCGACGACCGGCACCGCACGATTCCAGCACCGGACCCACGATAGCTGCGACGTGTTGTGTGACCCCATACCCCGCACCATACCCACGGCAGTTGCGACGTATTGCGCAACCTCGTGGTCACAGCGAAGGCCTTGGTCGACCTCACAACAACAGTAGACGGATCGCATAACCCTTTCACTGCCGCCACGGAGACGTTGTGCGACCCTATGACTGCTAAAGAGGGGTCACACGACCATTGTGGTCGCCCCGGAGGAGTTACGCGATCCCTGTGACCATGGCTGAGGGGTTGCGCAACTCTGCAGCACCGCCGAAGTAGCGCGAGCTTGTGAGTGGTGTTGGATTTCGGATTTTGTTTAATTAAACTTAGGTTAATTATTTTAATCAACTCCTAGTTATAATGAAGATAATCTAAATAGGTTTTATTAAACCCTCATAAAATTTTTATTTATTTATTATCTATTTTCCTTTTTTTAAAGATTATTTTTTATATACTTTATTTTTTAATATTTATGTTAAATATTTTATTTTTTAATTAATATATTTTATATTTAAAAAATACCAAAATTATATTGGCACGACACGATACGGTACCGAAACTATATCGTTTCGGTCCAAGACCGAAACCTCGACAAGGGTTGAAATTTTAAACCTTGGATTCCACCAAACTATTTAAATCTCTCTCCTTTAAAAAGTGAATCAAAAGTATCTCAGCATTTGACTCTATCGTCCACTCAAGGAAAAGCAAAATTTGTCTGAAAAACTGGAGCATTATCTTTGCATTTACTCCATACAAATCATGCTTTGTTAATTATAGAGTGGTGAGTGGTCTACCAATTGCAATCTGTTTGACACCAAGTAATTGTCCATCGGACAATGTTGGTCGTCGAAATTCGCAAGTCCATATTAAATCATCTTTTTCCTTGTGATATCAGGGATGACAAGAATGGTTGGAGCAAGAAATCAATTCCTTTCATACTTAAGGTATCCATACGCCTCTTCCCTCCAATTCATCTTTTCTTTTATGTTTTATGCTTTATATATTTTTATTCTTTCATTTTATTCCCTTCCAACCAAGGAAAAGAATGTCATTCCATGCCAAGCAGACAGACGGTTTTACCGTTAAGTCGCCCGGCCGAAATCGGCACCCGACACGCTATGATTTCGGCTCGTGATACACGCACATCCGCAACAGCACGCGCGTTGTCGCAATAGATTAATCGAGCGACAGAAGGAATCAAATTGATTCTGTAAGTACCCCGGAGTAGTTTTGATATGGCCAACTAAGTTCAGTTAAGTCCTGTTGTATTTGATCCTTGAGTCGTGTACAGGAGCTTAGGAACACAAGAAGTCGAGCGAAAGACGCAGCTGACAAGAAGGATGGCACGGGAAGGGAGTCGACGGGCTTGGTGCATCCGAAAAACGAGGTGCTACGGAATAATACACCGGTGGATGAGAAGAACGTGCGCGACGTCCAAGAGACGAGAAGCCGGGGAGCAAATCTGCATTGGCGCAGCAGGGCCGGTAAGAGGGCGCAACGTCTGTTAAAAAAAAATAATAAAACCTTTCTCTGTTTTTCCAACTAAGATTAGTAGCACTATCACAATAATTATAAACTCAAATGAACAACTAATACAATAAAAAGAGGCTAACAGGTTTAACTTGGTTACAACCTAGGTGGTTGTTAATCCAAGACGGTTGCAAAACTCCACTAGAAATATCTCCTTCGTGTAGGCGGAGAAGCCTCTTACAATCTATGAAAAACTCAGAAAAGACTAGGAAATTGATTACAACAATTGTTCTGAATTTCCTAGGTTCAAGGATCTTTTTATATCCCCTAGAAAATCTCATCCAAAGCTTGAGAGCGCCTCCAAAGGGCTTGGAAGGCGCCTCTAGCGCAGTGGATAAAGCTTTATCCACTACGAACGGCTAGTTTGACTGGCCGAAGGCGCCTTCCATACTCATGGAGGGCGCGGGCGCCTTCCACCTGAAGGTGGCGGAGGCACGCCTCGAAGGCGCCTAATAGAAGGCGCCTTTAGCAGCCTTTACAGCCTCTCTCTGCTCCGTTCCTGCTCCAATCGTCTGGGTGATTGCGGCCAACCAAAATAGGGCTCACCCGAACCCAATTTCCGGCCTTCTCCTCGAGCAGACTTTCGCTCCAACTTTTCGTCCCTCGAACGTCGCACACGTCCTTCTCGTCCACCAGTGTATTCTTCAACAGCATCTCGTCTCTCGGGCGCACCGAGCCCGTCGGCAATCTCCCATGTCGTCCTTCTCGCTAGTCACGTCTTCCGCTCGACTTCCTGTGCTCCTAAGCTCCTGCACACTTAAACACAGGGATCAAACCAAAACAAGACCTAACTTAACTTGGTTGATCACATCAAAACAACCACGGGTCCAACAATCTCTCCCTTTTTGATGTGCATCAACCCAAGTTCCAGTTAGGGTAAAACAAACAAAAAAAATAAATAAATAAATTTGCAAACTTTTTAAGTTTGTAAAACATTTTAAGTATTAAGTTGCAATATAAAAAATTGAAAATTTGAGTATAATTTGTAAGTAAAAGAAATGACAAAACATAATTAATAAAAAAATGTAACTCCCCCATATCTGTTCCTCTCCCTTTGATCACATCAAAAAACTAGGGTAAAACAATAATTTTAAAAATTTTGAGATTAAAAATTTTCTAAGTAATGAAGTTTTCAAATAATTGGCAAATATTAAAAGCATTATTTATCTAATTTCACAAGCTTATCAGTTGACAATTAAATATTCAATTCAGTAATTGACTTCCAGGTTGTGGCGAGGTACTAGGCCTTCTTGATTATTGGATCATCAACCACTTCTAAACAAAGCCTTTTAAAGAATTTAAACATTTAATTTTTCTGAAAGTCTTAAATTCAAAAAAAAATGTTTAATCTAAGTAAGGTTTTGGAACCCGATATAGGTTCCTTCCTACCGGGTTAATTAAAAATTTAGGGGGTATATATCTTTTGGGAATTCTTCTAAGTTGTCCTTAGTGATATCTAATATACCAATTTAATCTACTATACTTTCCATGCTTTGGTTTTTGACAACTGTTCAATTTCAAGCATGCATGATCATTTGAGCTTTTGATTTGAATTTTTAAATTATCATTTTGTGATTTTAAATTATCTGTCCTTTTTAAATCAACATTCTCTTTTTCCAATTTTACTAAATCTTTCGAAAGTGCTTTAATGAACTGAAATGAATGCTCGGGTGAAAGAGCACGTACCTCACTTATCTTAAGTTCTGATGCTCCCCCTTCATCGTTGCTTTCTTCTGATGATCCTCCCCCTTCATTTATGCTCATCTCTGAGTTAGTCTCATCTTCTTCTTGAAGGATTGATGTTAGGGCTAGTCTAGTGTATGCTTCGATTTCATATTCGGAGGATGACAGCTCGTCCCACGTAGTTTTGAGATTATGTTTGGGTTGTGCTGGCTTCTTATTCTTTTCCTTGTCTTTGTTCTTCAGTTTCGGGCAGTCATCTTTAATGTGTCCTTCTTCGTTGCAATTGTAGCATCGGACAATCCTTCTATTTCAAAGATGTTTTCTCATCTACGATTTAAATTTATAGATTTAATAAATTTATTGAACTTTCTTACTATAAGAGTCGCTTCGACTTCATCGATGGATGCTTCGGAGTCTTGATCTTCCGTCTTTGCTTTTAGAGCAACATTGAGATTTATCTTTTCTATTTCTTTAGGATCTGCAATTTGTGAAGTTCAAAAGTGGAAAACAAATTCTCTAGCGTACTTACCTCAAGATCCTTAGAGATGTAGTATGCATCCAATAAGAACACCCATTCTAAAGTTCTCGGGAAGGCATTGAGCGCATAACGGATTGAATCTCGGTTTGTTACTGATTCTCCGAGATTGTTTAACTGAGTAATCAGTTCCTTGATTCGTGCTTGGAGTTGCGCTACCTTTTCTCCATTGTTTATCCTCAGGTTTGTTAGCTGGGTTCGGAGAATGTCTCGTCTTGCTAACTTTGCTTCCGAGGTGCCTTCGTGAAGTTCTAGGAACTTCTCCCAGAGCTCTTTGGCAGAGTCGTAGCTGCCGATTCGATTGACTTCCTGGGACGGAAGAACGTTAAGCAGATGGAATTTTGCTTTAATGTTCGCCACGAAATCGGTTTGTTCCTTCTTCGTCCACTGATATTCTTCTTTGTCTTTTGGAACTATAAAACCATATTTCATTATTAATAGAATTTCGAAATCTGTTTTGAAGAATACCTCCATTCGACATTTTCATTGTGCGAAATCTCCCTTGAATTTTGGTGGGTAAATGCTTGCACCGACCATCGTCTTGGTCTTTATGCTTCAATCGACGATTAGTCCTTCTGAGGCGATTGGGCTCTGATACTACTTGTTGGCGCAACGAGGTCGGTAAGAGGGCGCAACGTTTGTTAAAAAAAAACAAAATCTTTCTCTGTTTTTCCAACTAAGATTAGTAGCACTATCACAATAAATATAAACTCAAATGAACAACTAATACAATTAAAATAGGCTAACATATTTAACTTAGTTACAACCTAGGTGGTTGTTAATCCAAGGCGGTTGCAAAACTCCACTAGAAATATCTCCTTCGTGTAGGCGGAGAAGCCTCTTACAATCTATGAAAAGCTCAGAAAAGACTAGGAAATTGATTACAACAATTGTTCTGAATTTCCTAGGTTCAAGGATCTTTTTATATCCCCTAGAAAATCTCATCCGAAGCTTGAGGGCGCCTCCAAAGGACTTGGAGGCGCCCCTAAGCAGTGGATAAAGCTTTATCCACCGCGAACGGCTAGTTTGACCGGTCCAAGGCGCCTTCCATACTCATGGAGGGCGCGGGCGCCTTCCCCTGAAGGTGGCGGAGGCACGCCTCAGGCGCCTTATTCCATAAGGCGCCTTCAGCAGCCTTTATAGCCTCTCTCTGCTCCGTTGCCGCCCGATCACCGGTGATTGCGGCAACCGAAATAAGGCTCATCCGAACTCATTTCCGGCCTTCTCCTCGAGCAGGCTTCCGCCCGGCTTCTCATCCTCGAACGTTGTACACGCCCTTCTCGCCCACCAGTGTATTCTTCCGCGAGATCTCGTCCATCGGACTCATCGAACCCGTCGGCTCTCCCACGCCGTCCTTCTCGCTAGTCACGCCTTCCGCCGACTTCTTGTACTCCTAGCTCCTACACACTTAGACATGGGATCAAACCAAAACAGATCTAACTTAACTTGGTTGATCACATCAAACAACCACGAGGTCCAACAATCGGCTCGAGGAGAAGGCCGGAGTTAGGTTCGGTGAACTCAACTTTGGATGGGCGGAGCATCACCCAAGCGAGCGGAGCAAAAATGATTAACAAGGGAAGTTAACCATTTCCGGATGAACACTGCTGAAGGCGCACTCAAAGGCTTTAAAGGCGCCTTCTCTCGAACAAGATCAAGGCGCCTTCAAAGGTTTGGAAGGTACGAAGGCACCTTTCAGCCCTTAAAGGCGCCTTTCGACATCCGTTAGCGAAGATAAAGTTTTATCTTCGCACGAATAAAACTTAATCGATTGAAGGTGCCTTGAACCCTCTTAAAAGCGTCTTCCACCCTCGGATAAGATTTTTCAAGAACTATAAAAAGGTCCCTGAAGCTAGGAAATAAATAACAACTGTAACTACAACTCTTGTAATCTTTCCTAGTCTATTTTCCGAGTTGTCAACATCTGTAAGAGGCTTCTCTTTCTGCAACGAAAGAGATCTACTAGTGTCCTTCACTGCCTTGAATTAACAACCATTTAGGTTGTAACCAAGTTAATTTTTTAGCCTCTTCTATTTTTTAGTTGTTCAATTTCTTTTGTTATAATTGTGCTACTAGTCAGAGTTGGAAGATCGAGAATGGTTAATTTTTATTTTGCAAGCAATTCACCCCTCTTGCTAGCCCCGCTGCACCAACAGATTCCTTTTGTCACACGATCGATTACAGAAGGAATTGATTTTATTCCTTTTGTCGCGATTAATCGATCGCCAGTAGTAAAATGTTAAAAAAAACCTATAAAAAGGCACCAGAGAGCGAGCGGTGAGGCGAGCAGCGGTGGCAAGAGAAGCGACCACTCTGGAGGTATGATTTCCCCTATCCGTCGGCATCCCCGTCTCGGATGCATTGCCGGCGGCGTCGGACGCCTCTAGCAGTACCGGAGGCATCCCGCAACGCCCTCAGCGCCGTCGGACCCCTGCGATCCACCGTTGTCATGCCCTAGTTTTGAGTAAATAAATTAAATTTTAGATTTAATTAATTTAAACAATTCCTAAGTAGGTGTGATATTCTAAATAGGCTTTTATAAACTCTAACTAAATTATCCCAATAAAATATATAAAAATATATATTTAAAATTAAAATTTTAATTAATATTCTGAAAAATTATTTTTTAATATTTTAAATTGTATTTAAAAATTTTAAAAATTATAATAAATCTGATTTATATTCTAATATTTTTTTATTTTAAATTTCATTTTAAAATTCAAAAAAATATATAAAAATTCAGATATATATTCTAATATTTTTTATTATTTTAAATTTCATTTACAATTTTTAAAAGAATTATAATAATTCAGATTTATATTCTAATATTCTAAAAAAAAAATTTAAAAATTCTAAAAAGATCTTTAAAAATCTAATAAATTAAATTTATATTCTGATATTTTTATTATTTAATATTTTTACAAATAATAATTAATTAATTAATTTGTATAATTATTATATATAAAGTAACATCTTTATGTTAATTTATATATTTATTATAGATAATATTTATCTTAGAATTAATTTAAAATTTGGATCCATGAATATTAACATATTGTATTTTTGTACTTTTATGATTCTTTCTTCTTGAACATACGAAATATATATTTTTGTCAAAAAATACTTCTACTGATATGTCATATATATTTTTGTCCTATAATGTCTTTACTTGATTTGTTTAGGAAACATTACAATCCTTTATTTTAGAAATTTTGATAGAGGTATGTCATCAAATTTATGATTCCTAATAAAAACACTTATAATTTTGTGCAATTCTGATAATTCTAAATTGAGAAAAGTGAATTAATATCTTTAGAAGATTGTTTCAAATTTCAGGAAGTTGATCTTTATAGTTTATATACTTAATTTGTAAATTTACAATGATAAATATATTATTGACGTTATAAAATGATGACCATTACCTGAAAATGTGTATTATTCTTAATTTTTTTATAATGCATAGGCAATGACACCAAAACAACAATCTCATGATCCAGCTTGGAGACACGCACATATATTAGAAAATTAATTCCATTGACAATGTTTGTATTGCGATATGATTGGATGCGGCGCTGGGATCACAAACCTAAAACATCTTACTAGTGGATATCCGGATGTTTCTAATTCTCCAAAAGTTTCTCAAGAAGTTCGTCGTGCAATGAAAGAGAAACTTGATGGCAAAACAACATTAAAGTAAAACAACAACAACATAAACTTGTTGATAAATGAAACTCTAAAGAACCAATCTATGATGAATTTAAAGGTCATGGTGAAATTCCAAATGATGACTTTTTAGCGGCTCTCGGTGCCTCTCGAACTCAATATGACTATGAGCAAAATATGCAACATGTTAGGAAGAAGTGCAAGTGTTCGTATTACTTTAACACAAGGTGGTATTGGTCATTTTTTTTCTTCTATTGGACGAAGATGTGCATATTGATCCACTAGCATTCCCAAACCAAACTAGCAAACAAACTAGGATTGATGATGCGTATTTAAAAGAGAGAAGAAATCAATCGGTAAAAGTATTGCTAAATTTTTTTATTTTAATCATATTTCCTCTAATGTAGTAAACAACACATACTACCATAACATGGTGTCCAACATCCAAAATTTAGTCCTGGTATTAAACATCCGATTGGATATGAAATTATCGGTCGATATTTAAATGAACAAGTGGAGGAGATAAGACTTGGATCCTATCATGCAAGAAGCAATGGAGCTTATATGGGATTACATTGATGTGTGATGGCTAGATAAGAACTACACGGAAGAGCATTATTAACTTTATACTATATTGCAATAGAAATGTGATATTTCATAAATCTATTGATGCAACTATATACTATCATGATGCACCATACATATATCATTTAATGGATAGTGTAGTTCAAGAGATAGGTGCAGAACATATAGTGCAGGGATCAAGGTTTAAAATTTCGACCCATGCCGAGGTTTCGGTCAGACCGGAACGATACGGTTTCGGTATCGTACCGTGCCGATATAGTTTCGGTATTTTTTATTTATCTAATTATAAGATAAATATGTTTATGGTATATATAAAAATAAGTTGTATATTGATTTATTATAAGTTCTCAATTATTGAATAATTTAATATTGTTAGAAAAAATAATTAAAATTAAATTTATTTAAATAGAATTGATATAACAATAATTCAAATTAAAATGGAAGTATCTATAATAATAATAACAATAATAATAATAATAATATTATTATTATTATTAAATAAATAAAATAACTATTTATTCATTTAATTAATTAATAATTAAATAATATATATTTTAAATAATAAAAAAAATCAGAATATAAATATAATTTATTAGAATTTTTAAAAAAATTTAGAATTTTTTTTAAAAATTAAATGAAATTTAAAATAATAAAAAATATATTAGAATATAAATAAGAATTATTATATTTTTAATTTTTAAATAAAATTTAAAACATTATTTTTTCAGAATATTAATTAATAAAATTTATTTAATTTATTTTAATTTTAAATATATTTTTTATATATTTTATTAGGATAATTTAATTAGGTTTGTAAAAGCCTCTTCGGAATATCACACTCCTCCTTAGGAATTGTTTAAATTTATTAAATAAAATAAATAATTATTAAAAAAAAAAAAAAAAAAAGGGGCGTACGCGAGATCGCCCGCGATCCCACGGGACGCCTCCGGCGGCGCCGGAAGGGTCCAGGGGATTACAGATAATGGTATCAACTTTAAGAGGGTTGGAGAGTTATTGAGCAAAAGCATTAAACATTATTTTGGACATCATGCGCAGCACACTGTTGATTTGATGATGGAAGATATCGATAAGCTCGATATAGTGAAGAAGGTAGTGAAAAAAGGTCAATCTTTAACAAAATTCCTCCATAATTATCATTGGGTTCATGGATTTATGCGAAAATTTATTGATGGAGAGATTCTACAACCAGGAGCAACTAAGTTTGTCACTCACTTTCTCCTGTTAAAATCGTTGAATCAAAAAAAGTCTGATTGAAGGTCATGTTCTCTTCTGAGGAGGAAGCCTCTTGATATTCTAACATGGCCGAAGGTAAAGAGGTGCAAAAAAATTATTATATTTGTCAGATTTTGGAACTATATCGCAAATATTCTTATAACAATAGCACCATTGTACGTTGTTCTACGTAAAGTCGATATGGACAAGAAACCACAAATGGACAATGTTTACCGCCTAATTCATGAAGCAAAAGAGAAAATTAAGAGGCGTTTACAATCACCAACCAAGTATCAACATTACATTGATATAATCACTTCAAGATAGGATGATCAAATGGGAAAATATATTCATTTGACTGGTACGTATTTTTTAATAATAAAGAATTTTTTAATATTGTTATTAAAAATTATATATGTTTAATTATCGTAGGTTATTATCTCAATCCGGCATTTCAATACCGTCATAATTTTGACACAAATGAGGATTTATTAGTGGCCCACATGTAATATCAAGACTACATACAAATAGAGAATCAATTACTGAGACTATTAATAAAAGTCAATTATTTCGAGAGGCATATGGTTCTTTTAGCGATTCTATTGCAGTGTCATGCAGACATAAATTAGATGCAGATAAATATAGTAAAAATTATTACTAATTATTGTCAACAAATATAAATACTATTTTAATTTTGTTCTTATTTATCTTACAGCTGAGTTATGCTTATAATATGAAGGATCAACTTCAAATTTGAAAACATTACAGTACGAATTCTCTCGCAGACAACGTCTTCAGGTGGTTGTGAAAAAAAATTGATCAACTTTCTGCCTCATTCATACAAAAGTACGAAATCGTCTTTTTTATCGTCGCTTGGAAAACATGGTCTAAGTTCATTATAATATGCATCTTCAACTAAGAGCAATAGCATAAGAGAATGAAGAACAAGAGTCTGGTGATGTAGACTCATTTTATATTGGATTTGTCCAAACTGAGAATGAACCAATGATGGATTGGTGGAGCACTGTTGAGACTGAGAATCCATTACTTGATGAAGCAGGAGACCCACTATAGCCATCTCAATTTCTTACTCAACAGATTGAAAAAATACAAGCTAGAGGAGATATATATGAGGAAGATGATGATGAAGCTTTTGATCAAGAATTTTGATTTTCTAGATCTCGATCTGGACGTTCTCAAATATCCCAACCCCAAATCCAACCAAAGTTCATAGATAAAGACAAAAGCAATGGCAAAGCTCCTGTAATTTTTACTAAAAAGAAAGAAAAAGTTAAACCTCCTATTTTTACTGGAATGGGTTAATTGAGAATTAAAGAAAATTCACTCGATGCAATTGATGAGTAAGAACATGTTGACAGTGATGAAACATCATTACCTTTTGACACAATAGTCCGACAAGAAGTTCGAAATGAGGATAGTAATATTGATAACAGTGCAAGTACTCAAGGAAGTGATGACAGTGGTGATGCATCTAGTAGTAAAAATTATGTTCCCCCTACTCTAGGATCGGACCCATGGACATGTGAAATAGATTACACACATGCAACTCAAAATTATGATCATGGAGCTAGAAGTAGCGTTATTCAATATCAATATCGATATAAGGGTGACAAACACAAGGAAGCTCATAATTATCAAAATATGCGGGAGAGTTTAGCTGAGATTGATTCTAGTCGAAGTTCATCATACTCGCAATCTTCTTATTATAACTTTGATGCATCATATGGTGATCCATCATACCAGAGCTCAGGGACGTATGCTTATCCTTATCCTGTGTTTGTACCCGTATCCGTTCTGATTTCAGTGGTGTCAGTTCAAATCCAACATCCGGTGATTAATCGAGGCACGTTGATGGACATGTGGAGAAATCAATATCAACATTGCATGTCATGGGATGATTATTTAACATGGGTGTTAGAGAACTACAGAGTTAACCTAAACAGAATGTTGCAAGAACCAATGCTTCCATCTTATTCATGTCACTTCTTTGGTATTAGTAAGGTAACATATTATGATGTATCAATTTTAATTCAAGTTATAAGAAAATTATATTTAATTATTTTATCTAATAATATTAAGTTGTTCAATGATTGAGAATTTATATAAAATCAATATACAACTTATTTTTAAATTATATACAATAAACATATTTATCTAATAATTACTATATATATATATATATATATATATATATATAAAATACCAAAACAATATCAGCATGACATGATACAATATTGAAACTATATCGTTCCAGTCTGGAACCGAAACCTCGGCACAGGTCGAGATTTTAAACCTTGCTTCCAACATACCTTAAGTTCCCATAGGTTTGTTCATCCCATTGATTATAGAATCCTAATTCATGAGGATAATTGAAATGTAAGAACTAATACAAAACAAGCATGAATCCTAATTAGAGACTGAGACCACTCCTTTAAGCAAAGAAAATGAATCTAGAATTTTCATGTACCTGATGTACGGATATGTGTGAAATTGTAGTTTCAGGAGAAGAGCTTCTTAATGCCTCAGCAAGATTAATACAAACTGCTAGGCATTGCAATGGGCCTTCAGCACCTAACCACCAACGCTCACCCTCAAGTGGTCTATCTGCAGAGTCAAATATATCCTCCAGATGACTTTCAGTAAATGCTAATCGGCCATCATAAGACAACTTGTCCACTCCACCAGCATATAAATTTGCTAAATGAATCTTTAACCAGCGTAACCCAGATTTTCCAAGTGGTCTTCCTTCTGCAAACTCTAAAATTCCTCGGCATAAATCAGAACCAAGATGGTTTAGGTGGGGGTGCATTGGATAAGCACGCCCTCTAAAGTCCAAGTTGTGTGGATAGTAGAATCCCTCCTCATCTTTCATCTTTCTCGCTACCTGATTTCAAGAATGGAGGTGAACTTATATCTAGGTAAAAATGTTAGTAAGAGGAATGTATGGAAGTATGATAATAATACAACATATATCTTCCTACAGCGAGCTTAAGTTCCACATCACAGCGTCGAGAGTGTCTTTCATTATTTTCCTTCCTAATAGATCTGATTTTCCATTTCCAATTCCGAAGTTCAGTCTCATCTTCTGTATCAGGTTTCTCAGGAAGAGGGATCTGGAGTTGGAAAATTATCAAAAATGAGACTCAAACAAGTAACATTGTCATAAGTGACAAGAGCTTAACGCTTTAGAACTAAAGTTTGCATATCAAAGATAAACTCACATCTTCACGGTCAACCAAGTCAGCAATACATCCTCCACTAGACCATATTCTTTCTACAATACTAAGTACCCTTTTGTTTATCCGCCATTTGGTACTACCAAGTGTGTCCAGAGCCTGAAATATGTGTGATTAGTTCTCTGATAATTCAAAGAATAACTTATCCTGGACAACAGAAAATAACCATCCCAAAATTGCTTTAGTAGATGCAAGCTGTAGTGCAGATAAACAAAAATGTCACTAAGCAGGCTCTTGCTAGCAGCAATACAGAACATTAACAAAATGTTGCAAGTATCTTGAGAAGCTCAAGCATGTTCCAATAATGCATTTCCAAATGTGAAAGCCAGGTAAGGTAGTTCAACAGATATAAAGCACTTCAAAATGGCAAAGGATCAAAGAATACTGAATCCATAAGGTTACAACGAAAAGGACTAACCACTTTCAATATTCAGACTAAACTAGAATTCGACCCACACAATGCATGAATAATTAAATAAAAAAATTTAAATAAATTTATCCGTAGTTCTTATATTGCATAGAAATTAAGATGTGGATGCAGCAGTTATCATGTTGTGGATTTTTCTTCTTTATGTTTTTAAAATATTAAAATTTAAAAGTTGAAAATTTATTGTCACTTTATATTTTATAAGCAGATAATAATGTCCAAATAAATTAATTATTTTAATTCATTTATAATAATAAAAATTGAACAAATAGTTTATTTAATTTCAGCTAAAATGGTTTTTATAATTTTTGATAATTATCCATGGAAGAGAAAGTGGGTACAGCAGTTATTATGATGTGGATTTTTCTCCTTTTAAAATTTTTCTCATTTCTCATATAATTGAAACTTTACGATTCCAGATGCATATATCAATAATTAGAAAAACCAAAAGAATTAGGTTGAGTTCCAAGCAAACAATAATGTTAATAGAAAAAAAATCATGAAAATATAAGATGATGTGGTATTTGATCAGACATTAAGCACCAATAGACATAAGCATCAATAGACAAGGCTATATGGGTTTGATACCCTACACACCCTTATCCTACACGCTCATGGGCGACTGAGTATAAATCCGGGTGCCCCGATCGACAAAAGTGGATCGGGATGCCCGGACAGGCTTCCGAGCGCCCAGATTTGTACTCAATCGCCTATGAGTATGCAGGATAAGGGTGTGCAGGGTAAATTTCCTCTCTCTATCTATCTATCTATATCTATATCTATATCTATATATATATTTGAAAAGATTCTTGAGTTTACGGTTGCATAAGCAATGTACAAGTTTAATAAGTTTTCATGATATAAAACCTCAAAAACAGCTTGCATCTGCTGTCTTGGAGCCCTTTTAATTGCCTCCCTTTGTTGTCTTGCACCATGTGTTCTCATTATATAAGATGATAGAAATAAATGTCCTCCTTTGGCATACCTAAAAACCCAAAATAAAGCCATTAGGAATATTTCTTTTTCAAAATATGTTATTATATTGATAAGAACAAATGATTAGTTACATCAACAGAGTTTACTCAAGCATTGTCAGTAACTGTCTGACCGGGAAGCACATACCCTGTCCAATTTACTGGAGGCACCAACATAGGCATGTAAGGCATGACCATGTGTCTTGGCTGTTAAACAGAATTTGTTTTAGAGCAAATGAACATTTGTAAGAAACATCATAAGTGTAAATATCACAAAAGGGAGATGAGTGAATAAACAAACTAACTGTCTTGTCTAATCCTTGACGAACTAGTGGATCACATACGATAACCCCATAAACTCGCCTGAGCTTCCTGTAGATGAAGAACTAATATCAGTGTGGGAAAATAAATGGTTTTCAACCAATTTAAAAGGAGAATGAAGATCAAGAGTTTTACGTTTCTTCTTTTATAATAGCTTTACGGGTGTGTCTGAATGCAGGTCGAATATCTAGATTATTGTCTGCTGACTGGCTAGCAGGAGGTTGTACATAAGCTGTCTCCATTAATAGTTCAATCAAACGACTCCCAACCTAACCAAAAAAAAGTTTGTAAAATGAAGCTAAAATCATACAGCTAATGCAATATAAAATTTCTAAATATAAAATAAAAGGTTATACCTTGGCCTGGGCTATTTGACCCCAAGGTTTCCAGTCATCTTGGCACTTGAGGATCCTCCCTATTTGATGAGGCCTCTGCTGCTTCAACAAAATATTTACCTTCTTCCACAAAAACTCTGGATCCTTTGACACGGTGTCATCACCTTCCGCTTCTTCAGTTGTCTTTTCCTTGTCATCCTTCTTTTTCATCTTCTCTAAAAACCTGTGAATTCTAACCTGATCCATCCAGAAGTGTTCCCAAATGAGGCCAGCACAGCTTAACAAGCACAATCAATTACATATTAACCAATGAAACTAAAAGTTGTTATAGTAGCATTACCACATCATATCTCAAGTATACAATTCAATGATAAGTAGAAACATAAAGCTTATCAAAATGCCAAAACTAATTTTATAATATTTAATTGCTGTCCACAACAAACTAGAATAAAAATGAAGAAATCTAGAAAGTACAAGGCAAAAACCTCTGAGAACTACAATATCAAACCATTAAGAGGGCAGAAATATTACAATTTGAAGCAGCATCAATAATCCCATTACGATTCTAATTGAAGGTTTTAGCACTTCATGATGAATTTTCTGTGGTCAATAGTACTAAAAACATCTGCAGCTTCAATTAGATACACAAGGGACCAATGGACAAGCTGATGGGAATGAGGTACAATTCTCATTCAGCGATAAACTGGAAGATTTGTGTACTTGGTCTTGATAAACTTTCCTCTAGTACAAGTCGGCTAAGATGATAGGGAAGGAGGTATTTCATTCTCTGATACCATTAAGACCTATGCATTTTTTGAATGGATGCACATTTTATTCAAGTTTTCTAAAGGGAAGGGTATCAACAACATTCCTCATAAGATAAATTTGAATTGCTGGCTAAGATCCTTATGGAGGTTATATAACAACTTGTACGATCTCAAATCAAACTTTACGCTGATAAAAGCTCCTGTCTCATTTATGAGCACCAAAAACTAATATTTCCTTAAAGAAAGAAAAGCAAAGGCAGTTGGCTGCTTATTCCACACAAATCCACTAAAACAATGCCTCGTCATGGGTGATCCACCCTTTTTTGTCTGAGTTCTTCTAAGCTTAATTAATAGTCGACAAGTAAATGTAAATATTTTCTTTGAATAAAATAAAATAGAAAATTGTTGTGTCAAAAGTGATAATGCTTGCAAGCTCCACCTTTTTAGGATCAAATCTAGGTTTGTGTTAGATATTTTTGAAATAGCCAAATATGATCTTATGATCAGATTTGAACATACAAAACAGGACAGCCAGAAATGAGCTATGTAGAAGCTGTAAACCTCTAGAGACAGAAAAGTTGAAATGATTGAACACTCAAGGGTGTTTAATTAACTACTCATTTTGAAATACACTTTTAATTTGAATTTGTCTAAATTCAGATGACTATAATGTATTCTACATGATATATAGTATATCTAGATTCCCCAACTTACAAGAAATGCATACACAAACCTTCATTCAAACTGCACCTTAATAAGAAGCACAATTCCTAGCACTCCCCCTCAGTGATACTAATAATCCATGCCCTTATATTTATAAGGTTTTCTAATGATTTTTCTGCTACTAAATAAGATGCTCAATATGTTTTAAAATCAATTGGACAGAAAAGGATTTTCCAAAGGAACAGTGTTATAAATAGCGGTAGGCGCTAGGCGGTGACAGGGATCGCGTATTGCCTTGGCTGGCAGTTAAATTTTTTTTTTTACTCTTTTTTATAGATAATATTATAAATAGTCATCATTCTTTATGTAATGTATGTAATTAAATGATTTTTATGCATGAATAAGATTCATACGATACAGTACAATTTATATAAGGTACAAATAAATATATAAATGCAACTAACAAGATATTAATAAAGATTTATCACCATATTAATACTAAAAAAGTAATATCATTACTTTTACCAAAAGCCTAAGTTTAAAATTCGAAGTTTCAATCCAACATGGCAACAAGCGATTGCGGATATCCACTTATCAATAGGCCCGAGGTGCTTTGACTTCTTTTTAGAAGCATCTCCCTCCACTTGACAATCATCATCCTCTACATCAACCCCTATATTTACTTCCGTCATCTCTTCTTTTAGTT
This sequence comes from Zingiber officinale, assembly GCF_018446385.1. Taxonomy (NCBI): domain Eukaryota; kingdom Viridiplantae; phylum Streptophyta; class Magnoliopsida; order Zingiberales; family Zingiberaceae; genus Zingiber; species Zingiber officinale. The sequence continues at coordinate 79,261,633 of NC_056007.1, forward strand.
CTTCTACCCTTTCTCGCTTCTAATTCTTGCTATTTTCAAGATAAGCTCTTAGTCTTTTTTTTTTTGTCTTTATCTGATGTTTTAGGGCATGCTTCAACTTGTCATACAATACCCGCAATATGATGCTTCATCCGATAAACTCCTCCCATAATAAGTCTCTTACACAATTTGCATGTGATCCAATCTCTTTTTTCTTTACAATACAACACCCCATAATCTCAAACAATATCACTACACTTTCGCTTCAATTCCACATCCGGTTGTTTTTCATTTTCCATCATTAATCTTCAATAATTAAAAGATCAAAAACTAGAACAAGAATTTACTAGAAATATATAAAAGCTAACCTAGTGTGTGCGACATAAATCCAGATGATAGTCCATGGACACCAAAACAAAAACTAAAATAGAAATTTGAAAATAGATCATAAGAAGATATTAGCACCTCCTGCTCAATGGCCTCCCCAACATTGCATGCAGCCTTAACTATGGGAGCACTCCCACCTCCGCTGCTAACCATTAGAAGACTCATAAGCTTGTGCATAGTGATGACTGCCATCATGTCTGCAGGAAGATGATTGAAGAATGGAGCATGTGGTAGCCTAGATTTGATATCCTTAGTCTTCTCCTGCTCTGAAGCTACCTGATCTCTGAATGGCTCAAACCAGCCCAAGAACAAGGACTTAACGTATGGCAAATTCGGGGCAAGCTTTCTGTCACACATATCCATCAAGAGTTCCTGATACTCTTTTGCCGCCTGCTCCCAAGCTTCAGTCTCTATCTTTATTTGTCTCCGACGCAGAGCTGTATGTCTGGCTGCACCCATTCCTGCTACCTTCCTTGGTGCGTACTGAAACTGCTGGTTTAGCTTAATCTCAGAACCAACCCCGCCCTCCTTGCCCTTACCTCGTCTGATGTCGCTATTCTTCAACTCAAACAAGCACTCCACCTCCTCACTTGTAGAGGCATCTTCATCAGCATCGGTAGAAGAGACAGTCTCCGTCTCACCCAGATCAGTGGAAGATACAGCTTCCGCGACGCTGGCGAAGCTCCTGGAATCCGAAATAAGCCCATATGGCCCCAAAATTGACGAATTCGTTTGAAATAGATACGGCAAACCCTCTCCACTCTGTCGGAACTCGGCGTCCAAGAATCGAGCAGCAACCGGCGAGTTAAAGGACTTACTTTTATCAGGAAGAACTGAATTTGGAGAGGAACCGAGAAAGCCCGAGACAGAAGGGAGCGTGTCCGACCGCCTACCAAAGAATCTGGGGTCTCGAGAGGATCGAAGTCCCGTTCTTGCAATGTTACGCCACATACCTCTTCTGTGAGGCGACGAATTGGAATCGTGACCTCTCAAAATTTTATGGGTCCGCAGAAGGTGCCCAAATCTGAGGGTGCAATACCGAGCGAGGAGAGGAGATGATCGGCGAACGAAAGAGGAGCATAAGCGAGGCTGATGAGGCGGCGCGGTGGAAGTGGCTCGTCGGGGAGAAGGAAGAAAAACAGAGGCGGCGCCGCCTTGATGGGCACCGAAGCCCCTTAAACCCTCTCATCTCAGCTCGGTGCTTTAGTTTAGGAAGAGATATTTTCGCTTCATTCCATAAATTATTGGTATTTACAGAAGTAGACTAAATTTATTTTTCAAATTAAGTTTTTTCGTATAATGTTCACGTAAAATTAATTTGTTTTAGTTTTTCTCATTTATATATTTCCACATTTAAATCTTTGTTAGTAAAAGGGAAAATTTACCGTTTAGTAAAAAGGTCGAGTCATTTTCTTTCGACAGTCCACACATTAAAAAAAAAAACTTATTCAATTTTAGTTGAACGATCTTACCTAAATAGAGAATACGAAATAATTTAAAATAATATTTACGTCGGAAATTAAATAATATGACACCGTTAAAATAACTGTCTCTATCTCGGCTACACAAAAAAATATTTAGAAAATCTAAATTTTTATTTCGGTAATTCTAAGTAAATAGTGAATGAGGAGAGACTTCATTTTTAAAATTATCTAAGTTTATGTTTTGTTTTCTTTTGCCAATTTTTTATTTATCTAACATACTTTTACATCTACAAAATTAATTTATTTCTTTTTGGATTCTTTTAAGATAATATTTTATAAGCAAAAATTTTATATATATATATATATATATATATGTATATATAAATCATTTAAGATTTATACTACGGCAATTTACCAAAAGGCCTGTCTTGGATATTGTATTTACCAAAAGGCGCATCGTAGTTTAGTTTTTACCAAATGGCGCAGTTTATTAATGTGAAATTCCCATTTTAACCCTCCCGCCAACGTCCCCTCCATCGTTGTGAATTTCCAGGTATCCGACCCACAATTTGAATCATTTTGACTTAAAAATAATGTTACGTTCATTTTTCTCCCTCCATCTGTCAACTCGACTATGCCTAGGTGTTCTTCGTAAGTCTCCAATTTCAGCTCCAATATTGTGGCTAAATCGTCCCCCTAGTGAAACCCTAAGTAATGTGTTCTTACCTTGATCAAGTGGCATCTAGCATTTAGACCTTTCGATCCAACATTTGCGAGGCTCAAGTGTAGGGTTTTAGGGTTTCCGTCAATAATCTTCTTTCATAATAGCGCAAAGAAAGGGATCCGGTGTATCGTCCTCTCCACTTCAATTATTTGTAAAGGTATCACCTTTCGAAACTTTGTTAATCTAAAACTCTATGATTTTGAAAAGCTCAACGAGTATGATTTAAAAAAATTTAAATTTTTAAAATTTAGGGTTCAGTGGATGTTGGTCAGAAATTGTATTGGAACAGTGTATTAGGTCACTTTAAAAGTTTTTTCAAGCATCCACAAAGAAAGGAAGGCATTATGGATATGTGATTTTACATGTCCGACACATAGCAATGATCAAACAGTCACCCTTTTACATTTTTTTAAACATACAAGATATGCAGCATATCCATGGTATTTTGGTCAATATATTTCAAAATTGGGATTCAAGTACTCAAACCTTCAGATTCTCAGGTCCAATGTCATTTTATTACGAAGTAGTTGTATAGTAAAATCAAATATTTTGCAAAGGTGAATAATCTAGTCAGCTAATGGCAGTGATAGTGGATTCTTATTACAAACGAGGGGTTTTAGGCCTGATACGATATCGTATCAGGCCTAACGTGGGCCTGATACGATATTGTATTAGGCCTAACGTGGGCTTGATACGATATCGTATCAGGCCCAGTGTGTGGTGAATACTTATGTATATGTTTGTAGATGTCAACTAATCATTTAACTTGGTCAGGCGTTCCGGTTGCCTTCACAAGAAGAGATGTTTCATTGCTCCTTGGTACTGCAGACCGAGGAGCTTCGATTCCGATCAATTCAAATAAAGCATGCGATGACCTCTTTCTAGCATACTTCTCAAACAAAAAAGAATCTACTAGATCAAGAATTGAGGAGTTGCTTAGATTTTATGGCAATCGCATTGAAGGAGAAGATGATGTTTTATTATTTTACAAATTATATATTTTGTATATATTTGTTTGTGTCTTATTTTCTTCTAGTACATATAAGGTTCTGTTATGTCTTATAGATATAGTAGATGATTTTGAAAATCTTGCTAGATTCAACTGGGTTGAAGTTATCCATGAATTTATGGCTCCACAATTACCTAAGATTGGGGACATATTTTCTTCAACTCAGACAACACATTCTAACACCAACATCCCTTACCTAAAGGGCTTTGTTTGTCTTTTGGCAGTAAGTTTAAAAATGATGTTAAATTTAACAATAATTTGTGGACATGTATGAATAGTTAATACTTGTGATGGTGAATCAGGCATGATTTTTGGAGCATGTTCCAATCCAAAAAACTATATAAAATAGAAGGAGCAAGAATAAATAAGTGGAGGAATATTCCTTTACATATTAGTAAGGTGAGGGATTTGTTCGAACGAGTCTCATCTAAAGAGGTAAATTTTAATTAGTGATTTACTGTAACTTTAGTTTGGTTAAAAGGAATTTATTAAACATATGTTTTAATATTTTGACAGGTTCAGATTGACCTAATCCCTACCGAATATGAGAATTCATTGGTTGAGAACCTTGTTAGCGTTGATGGCATTACACGTGAAATGGTGACATCACAGTTTGAAGTAAAGGAAGAAGGAAGACAAAGTAATCATGAATGTTGTAATTGTATTATTCAAGCAAACAGAATTAAGGAGCTAACAATGGAGAACATGCATTTGAATGATAGGGTGAAAGACTTACTTAAAATATTAGAAAATAAAGGCATGCAAAGTCAATATAGCGAGTCTATGGACGTTCCTCAATGTGAACCAGTAACTTTTGCAACAAGAAGTGGGAGAGGACGTGACAGAAGTCGTTATGATTACAGGGATACTCCAATTGATAGTCCACTGTGGCTCCAAATTTTATCTAAGAGGCAGCGGAGAAATATACAAATATGTGAGCATGCGAAGAACGTTTGAAGACAAGGAGAGGAGAAAAAAGTTTAAAGGGACATGATGTCCTGGAAAAGGGGAAAGGAAAAAATTAAGGTGGATGATATGGAATATGAAAGAGAGATTATAGAATTGAAGGAAGATGAATCTGAAGAAGTGGTAGAGAATGATGCAGATAGGATTACCTCACATAACCAAATGAGGAAACAAGCCATTGATGTAAGTAGATATTTGCAAAATTTATAGAAATTTGTTTGATTTAATTCGCTAATTAAAATTCTTTTATGTTGATGGGCATAGTTTGTGAAGAAGCAATTTAAGACTTCGAAGAAAAAAAAAACAAGATCAAGATGTGGCGTACCTGTTAAAAGTGTTGGAGAAACTAAAGTATGTGAATTACATAGTTGATATAATTAATTTACAAGTCAAGACAATTATATGCTTTTGTAATTTAGATGATTATATGATTCTCTAATTAAAATCTGTGAATTATAATCATTGTTTTAATTTGTAGGTTTACAAATGAATTAGTTTGGGAGGAGTCGCCCTTTGCTTTAAATGTGTATTCTCTCTTATCTGGTGTGAATGGAGAGATGTTGACAAATGAGGAGGTAATTGACATTATTATAAGATTCTATTTAGGGGGCATCCTCATCTGGTAAGAGATATAACAAGTCTATTTATTGTTCAACCTTCTTCACAGTAAGGATTTTATTTAAGAATAGTTAAAATTTGATACAATTTATTATGGTTAAGTATGTATGAATTTGTATTTTTGTAGTCATTAATAAAATTCTCAAGCAAGGTTGCCTTCCAACAACTGATAAAGATAGATACAGAAGATGAAGATGTTAGGTATATTTTTATACCATTGTACAGTGATAATGCACACTTCCACTTGTTGGTGGTCGACATCAATTCTATGACATTCAATTATTACAATTCTCTAGCAAGTGGAAGAAAATACAATTATGAATTTGATGCAGCTAGAGCATCCAATATTCATGTGTTTGTTTGTATTGTAGTATAAATGTTAGTTAATGTCAAATTTAAATTTCCTCCTCAATCTTACAGATATCAGATTTAAAACTCTATAGTCGTGAGCATCTTGTTATTTATCCAAAATTTGAAAGGCATCATCCCCTCGATCAATGGATGTCTCGTACAATAGAATGTCCACAACAAGAAGTCAGGTAAGCCGAGCAAATACTCTGAATAGGAAATATTGATTTAAAATATTTAACATTAAATTGGTGATGTTATTTACAGCCTTGACTGTGGCTTCTTTGTGATCCAATACATTCGATGTCTTCTGTACGAAATGAAGATGGACTTCAAGCAACGAGACATGAAAAAAATTAGAATTGATGTAAATATATCAATTTTAAGGGATAAGTTTTGTAAAACATTGGATTAAATAGCCAGCGTTGTAAGCCAAAAAGTTAGTAGGCAATGTAAAGGTACTATTAGGTAGTGTTTGTAGTTTTATATCTGTGTATGTAGTCTATGTGGTTTAATACAGTGGTATGTATCATATGAGAATGGTATACTAAATTGTCACAAGAATAATAATATTATTGCATAGTGATTAGTGAACTAAAAATCATAATATCCAAATTGTCATGCCGGTGCTTATCAGTTAAAAGAGACATAGTTTATATAAATCATTATATTGCACACCATATCTATCTTCTGAAAAAATAAAAAATTGGTAACGGGTATGATTTTTCAGAAATCCCAGTAGGATAGGTACGACACTGGGTTTCAAGTGTACAATGTTTGCATCGAAATTTACACTAGGCATGTAAATGTGCAACTCCAATGTAAATATGTAAATGTGTACAATGTTTGTTATCCTAGAACTCCAAGCTTTACATGTTCTGTGCCAAATGGCACGGAGCAAGACCTTCTAATCCAGGGTGTATAATTAAGTTTTGACACCATATATACCATCTCCCCACTCAGACCTTCACAGGGAAAGTGATTTCAGGTAAATCCAAGTAGGGGAGAGTCATCAGTGGGTTTTGGTAAAACCCACTGATGGACATAGACACCTCTGATTGGACCCATTTTAGTTCGAGTGAGATTCTGACATTTCAAGCACTCCAATGGTGCTAGCAATTCATGATTTAAAGCTCTGTAGGTGTGGTAGCAAGTATTGAAAAAAAATAAAAAACCAGCCTTTGTTGGCCCTGATATGAGAGCATATTAGGCCCAATGTGGGTCTAGTATGGTCTCCTTTCCCAAAACTTGATTCTATATCCCCCTTCCATAAACTCTAAACGTGCTACCATGGACCTTATTAAAAAAAAGTAAATAAAATAAATTTAAAAGATGCTCCAATAGGATTTAAGTCTACAGCACAGGGATTCAGATATGGCTAATAGTATCGTAACATACTATTGCAATCCCGCCAACCAACACGAGCATGAATGACAAGCACAAGAGGTTTATATTTCTTTCGTGTTTATAACACCACGCAGAGGGATGAAGGGAGAGAGACGGTGAGAGAATGTGCATCCGAACCACAAAATAATTTTCAATTCTATTTGTGGCTTGGATGCTTGAATAATGGTGATTGAAAAAGGTGTTTGCTAGGTAGCCAGAGGGGTAATCTGGGAATTAAATTTCTAAATCTGCACCTTTTGGTATAACCCTAACTACGATACGTCTTTTGATAAATACAATATCTAAGGCACACCTTTTGGTAAATTACCGTTTATACTATATAAAAATTATCCAATAACTACTATAATATATAGAAGCTATCGAAAAAATACTACATCGTATATAAGTTATTCAATAACTACAACAATATGTTTAGTGTTTTAGATTTTATACCATTATTTAGCAGTTGGTACAATGTCTATAAGCTATAAGGTTGTTGTTATAACATATTTATAACAAGTTTAAGGTTTAAGATGGTAATAACTACACAACAACTTCTATAATTATTTTAAAATAGTTTTTATTAATTAAAAATGATTTGAATGAAGTTTAAAATTTTTTGATTGGTTGATAAATAGTATTTAGAGATGCTAAACATTAAATTTTAAATCATAAATCTTAAACTCACTCTAAACTCGCCATAAAAGTATTGTAGCAGCTAATAATAGGGATGATAATTTTCTCTAAACCCGACGAAGGATATTGTTTGTGCGGTTAGCACTAACAGTCTAACTCAGGTTTTGATGAATGACAAAGTAGGTTAAGTTAGTTTTGTTGTGATTTAACACTTTGATTGAGTGTGTAGGAGAAATCCAGCTAGATTGACGGGCTGACCGGATAGCTGGTGTGAAGTCTAATTAGGTCGACGGGGCGACCGGATAGCTGGCACGAAGCCCAGCTAGGTCGACGGGCCGACCGGATAGCTAACATGAAGCCCAGCTAGGTCGATGACCTATCGGATAGTTGGCACAAAACCCAGCTAGGTCGACGGGCTGACCGGATAGCTGACACGAAATCCAGACAAGTCGACGGGCTGACCGAATGTCTGGTAGGTAAGTTAAGGTAAGTCACTGGAGGGGAGTGACTTGGTGAGAACGTGTTCCTAGTTAGGGAACTCATGTGTCAATCCAACTTAGAACCATTTCGGGAATCTAAGTTGAGATCGTGACTAGATTCTGGTCTCGGTGAGATGGAATCTAATTACTACTCTGTTTGAATATAATTGTGGTAACACTTTGTATTTTACCTCGGACTAACATTTTCTTGCAAGAAAAAAGTATGCTAGAAAATGATGGTCCGAGCGTCATGCCCGGATCCCTTCCGGACACCCGGAAGGCAATTTCTATCCTGACAGCTAGGAGTGCGCCGATTAATTTGACAACATCTCGATCCAGGCGCCTGGAAGGAATTCGGGCGCCCAGAGCACTCCTATAAAAGAAGGTCTCCACCAGAGTTTCGAAATAACAACTTCTGCTAGGACTGCTCTATTACGCACTGCTCCTGCTATGCTGGGAGACTTCTCCGACAACCTACAATTTAATCTTCTGTTTCTGTTGTCGGTATTCTTTTAATAATTCCTATACTCATTTTTGTAATTATTGTTGCGAGTTATTAGTGATAATAATTCTTGTACTTATTTTTGTAATCATTGTTGCGAGTTATTAGTAATTGCCCAATGAAAGCACTCGACGAGTGCGGGCCTTGGAGTAGGAGTCGACGAAAGTTCTGAACCAAGTAAAATTAGTTGTATTAGCATTGTCTTTATTTTTCTTATTTCCGCTGCATATTCAAATCGATTTTCAAATTCTTAACAATCGCTATTCACCCCCCCCCCCCTTAGCGAACTCTACGATATAACAAGTAGTATCAGAGCAGGTACCGCTCTGAATTGATACAACCACCAATCAGGAAAAGGGATCCTTTTCAAAAGGAAATTTTATATCGTTTTCATTTAAAAATTATTCTTACGCCTTTCATTTTTTTCTCCATTTTTTTAAATCCACTTCAATTTTTTTTCACTATTAGTTTAAATTAACAAAAGAACCATTTTGGTAAATTTTGTCATAATACCTTTTATTATTATTTTTTTTTATTTTTTTTTAAAATGATGGAATATCTTCATTTATGTATCTCCCACACTTCTTATCCCAAGACAAAGTCTTGGAATTTACTTCTTGTCTATATTTTTTGCAAGTATACCAATGTCTATTCAAGAAAGACGAAGCATCTGTTGGTGCAACCTTAGGTCAAGGTTGACCTGGTTGACCAGACTCGAGTTGTGTTTTGATGTTTGACGAGTTATGTTTGACAATGTTTGACGTGAACAGAAAAGTTGTATCTTGATGTTTTACAAGGATACAAGCTTGGGAGATTGTGGGTGCAACCCGTGGTCAAGGTTGACCTGGTTGACCCGAGGTGAGTTGACCTGACTCGGAAAAGTCCAAGCAGGGAGCTTGGCACGGGAAAAGTCCAAGCAGGGAGCTTGGCACGGGAAAAGTCCAAGCAGGGAGCTTGGCATGGGAAAAGTCCAAGCAGGGAGTTTGGCATGGTGAAAAGTCCAAGCAGGGAGCTTGGCACGGGAAAAGTCCAAGTATGGAGACTTGGCACGGAGAAGTCCAAGTATGGAAGCTTGGCACATGGGAAGTCGGAGAGGGCTCGGTAGCTCGTTCTCCGGACTGTGGTCAGAGAGGGCTCGGGAGCTCGTTCTCTGGACCGGATGGAAGTCGGAGAGGGCTCGGTAGCTCGTTCCCCGAACTGTGGTCAGAGAGGGCTCGGTAGCTCGTTCTCTGGACCGGATGTGGAAAGTCCTGGTGAGTGAAGCCAGGCAGACGGATAAGTCCTGGTGAGTGAAGCCAGGCAGTGGGAAAGTCCTGGTGAGTGAAGCCAGGCAGTTGGAAAGTCCTGGTGAGTGAAGCCGGGCAGATTAGAAATCCTGGTGAGTGAAGCCAGGTGAAAACCCTAGTGAGTGAAGCTAGGTGAAAGTCCTGGTGAGTGAAGCCGGGCAAGGGAAAAATCCAGATGGATCAAGGGTGATCGGACATCTGGTGTTGGAAAGACCAAGTGGGTCAAAGGGATTGACCGGACACTTGTTGGGGAGTCTTAGCAGGTCAAGGGAGTGACCGGATGCTAAGCATGATGTACCAACAGGTCAAGGTTGACCGGATGTTGGTTTGGAAGGTTTGGGACTTGGTTTGGGCAAAAATCAAGCTCTGGATCGATCGATGGATCGATCCGGCCATTATCTGGATCGGTCCGGTGACCGATCAAGAATAAACAACGAAGTCATAGAATCGTAGGGGGATCGGTCAGAAACAACGATCGAAGGCAAGAAGTTCGGGAGAAAGGAAGGCGATCGGTCCCTGGACCGATCGGAAGAAGCTCTGATCGGTCCCGTGACCGATCAGGAGCTCTCTGGACCGATCGAGATCGGTCGCACTAGCCGTTGGCTCACAACGGCTAGTCTTCTGTCTTCTGTTCTTCGCAGGTGCAGTGCAGGTTGAGTGCAGGTTATAAAAGGAGTTCAAGGGCTTCTACAGTGGTCTCTCTCTTCTGCTTCTTCTTCTTCACTGCTGTGATTTGAGCTTTGCTGAGCTCGCTTCTGCTTGAAGCTTCGTGTGAGCCTCATCGGCTGGGTTCCTACTGTTGTAGGCGTCGCTTGAAGCTGCTGCTTTACAGTTGTATTGTATTTTGTTTCTTGCTGTACTTGTACTCCTTCTTGCTGCTGTAAGTTTTTGTGGCGAGGTTTCTCCACCCATAAGGAGTTTATATTAGCCGGTTTTCCGGGGACTCATCCACCGACGGATTGATAGGCTTCGTCCACCTTACGGACACGCCGAGGAGTAGGAGTATCATCTCCGAACCTCGTTACATCTTCGTGTTGAGGTTTGCTTCTCCTTTTTCGTTTCTATTTGTTATTTCCGCTGCACTAACCCTAATCGTAGGAAGAAACGAAAGAATTTGGGGCGGCTATTCACACCTCCCCTTTCTAGCCGCGACCATCGATCCTAACAGCATCCACGAACCACCACCATACGATCAAAAAGATTTCAACTATTGGAGGCGAGCAATGAAATGGTTCTTGGGAAGTCTAAATTTTGATAATCTGCTGATATTGAGAAAGCCTTCTCGGGACTCAGAACTGAACAAAAATGTAAGTAAATTTATTTGTAATATTTTACCAAATAATGTTTATGCAAATTAGAAAAATACAAAAATACATATGAGCTTTGGACCAATTGATCAAACTATACAAAGAGTCGTTAGAGTTATAGGATAAGTCAAAATCAAATCTGGACTCGAGTCAAATCCAATAAAAAAACATACTAAATTAGGGGATGCGCTTAAGGTTAGTATAATTTACCAAAATACCCCTATCAGTAATAGTTTAAACAATCTACATGATAATTCAGATAAGTATGAAATTATCCCAAGTATGGTGCATGATAATCTATATTTACATGATTTAAATTCAAAACTACAAAATAATCTAGATTCTGATCAAATTAATCAAGACTTTGATCAAATCAGCATCAACCTTGACTTGGTCAAACAGAACAATGACCAAATCAAATCAAATAATTTAGTTAATTCAAAAATTTTAAAATTAAGTGAACATTTCTACGTAAGTAAGTCAGATATTAAAATAAAATCGAATTTAAAAGTTAAAAAGAGAAAATGAATTTAGATAACATCAATAAATAGCTTAATAAAATATTTAATAATCTAGATAATATCAGTCTAGAAATTATATCCAAAACCAAGATAATTTAATTAAAAAAATTAAATTTTAAAGATAGGACTAATCTAATAAATTCAACTAATAATGTAAACTTAAAAGACAAAGAAAATGAGGATAAATTCAAACACTTCAATAAAACCAAAACTAAATTTAATAAATTTAAAATTAAATATATAAAAATTGAAATTAACAATTAATAAAAAGTTAAAAGAAAATCCTTTAAAGCAATATATTTTAAACAATTTAATCAATTCAAATTTAAAAGCTAATAAAAATCTAAACACTAATAACCTTAACTTAAGATTGAAAGAAATTTAAAATATTAAATACACTCCTTTAAAAAAGGACAATTTGACCAATTTAATTAATTCAAAATTTAAATTTAAATTTAAATTATAAATTAAATATTAAATCTTAACTAAAAGTACCATCAAGTCTACTACAATTACAAAATAACCGACATAAACCCAAAATCAAAACTAAAAAATTTGGATCAATAATTCACGAGGAGGCTCCAAATTAGTTGACATCTCCAAAACTAAGCTACCCAGCAGGGTAATTAGGATTAGCTTAAAAAGGGACAAAGTTTAACTTGACTTACGGTATTGGTGAAGTTTTGAATAATAGTGGGTTAGAGAAACTCTGTCTATGCATGTCTAGGAATATATGACTTTGACCTGGTGCATTTGACTTAGTGGAACTAACCGAAGCTACCATTTACGGATCCTAATTAGTTAGAACAAGGTTTTATACTAAGTTCAGTGGATAGGATTATTTAGAAAACCTTGAAAGCATGATTACTTTAATGATGTCCAAGTGAATCACCATAGCCCAGAAGTTTATCCAAAAAATATCTATTTGTTAAGCTCAAAGCTAAACCTGAATCTAACACAAAGTTAAACCAAACCCTAAAATTGAACTTAATTTATCTCAGAAAAATTATACAATTCCCTGATTGAAAATATAGATCAGATGAGATGACTAAGAACTTAAAATTAAAATATTAAAATTAAATTAAATTAAATTAATTTATAATTAAATTAAAATTTAAAATTAAAAGATATTAAATTAAAATTAAAATTAAATTAAAGTAAAACTAAAATAAAATTTAATTTAATTTAAAATTAAATCAAAATTAAATTAAAGTTAAAAGTAAAATTAAATTAAATTTAAAATTAAATTAAATTAAATTTAAAAATAAATTAAAATTAAAATTAAAATTTAAAATAAATTTAAATTAAATTACGACTAAAAATAAATTAAACTTAAAATTAAATTAAATTTAAAATAAAATTAAAATTTAAAATAAAATTTAAATTTAAATTTAAATTAAGTTAAATTAAATTAAATTAATTTTAAAATTAAATTGAAAATCCAATTTCAAATTTTGTTTATAAAAAATATTTTAACTTTAAAAAATTATTTCAAAAATTAATTTAACTTTAAAATTATTTTAACATAAAATTTTATTTTAAAAAATTAATTTAACTTAAAAATTATTGTAAAAATTAATTTAACTAAAAAATTATTTTAAAAATTGATTTGACTTAATTTTTTTAAAAAATTAATTCAATTTAAAAATTATTTTAACTTAAAAATTATTTTAAAATTAAAAAATTAAGCTTTAAAATTAAAAATAAAAATTAAACCTAAAATAAAACTTAAATTTATAATTAAAATTAAATTAAGTTAAACTTAAATTAAACCTAAAAACTTAAAATTAAAATTAAAATTAAAATTAAAATTAATTATCTTCTATGTTACTTAACTTAAATTTCAACTTTATTTAACTACTTGAAATTAACAACTTATTTAATCTAAATCCACTTACTTCTTAACCTTAATTAAAAAAAATTAACTTAACCTACTTATCTCCTAACTTATTTAGCAGATTAATTAATCTATTAATACTCTTAATGAAAATCCTTTTAAAAATAATTCTTTTAAAAATTATTTTAAATATTAATTTAAAATCCTTTTAAATATTTTAAAATCTTTAAAAAAAATTTAAAAGTTATTTTAAAAATCCTTTAAAAATTATTTTGAAAATCCATTTTAAAAAATTATTTTTTAAAAAGATCATTTTTAAAACTCTATTAAAAATTATTTTAAATATCATTTTAAAAATTATTTTCTATTTAGAGAGCTCTCTTCATTTATTTTATTTTATTTATTTTATTAAATTACTTTTTTTTTTAAATTTTGTTTTATGGAGTCGTTGGTTTTTAATAGTGGAAAGAAAGATTTTTAAATTGAGCTATGATATTCTTAAGGAAAAATTTCAAGAAAATTTTTTAAGGATAGACACATAAATGATGAGACTCATCATTTTATTTTTTGTGGGTCCTATCATTTATGTGTCTATCCTTAAGAGTTTTTCTTAAGTTTTTTCTTTAAGAATATCATTTTTTAAAAAAAAATTTTGACGTGCATGGTAGTGATATGACATGTATCCTCTTAACACCCTGTTTGGAAATAACTTAAGTCATGAAATTGAATTGAATTCCATTATGAATTGAATTTCATAAGGAATTGAATTCAATTCTCATATTTGGAATTAATTGCAACTTAAGTTATGGAATTCTTATGTTTTACCATTTTATCCTTTTTTCTTTTTTCTTTTCTTTTTTTACAAAGAAGAGAGAATGAGAGCACAATGGGCATAATATGGAGAATTGAATTCCCTATCTAAATCACAGGTGTGATTTACTTTTGCCTTGTTTGATGGAATTGGAATTGAATTCCATATCAATTCTTAACTAAAAAATCATTCCAAAGCATGGAATTCAATTCCAATTCTAAAAGGAATTGAATTCCATATCATTCCAAACAGACTCTTAAGAAAAATAGTCATACCGTGTTCAATCAATGACTTGCATTATTAGTAGTTTATTTCTGTATTTTTTTAAAAAATATAATTATGAATCGAATTATAAATATTTTAATGGTAATTTAAATATTTATCATAATTACGCAGGCCGATGATTTGCTAATCTGAATCTCTGCATTTATGTGGCAAAAGGCGAAATCGTTTGTCCCCAGCGCCCCCGCCGCACCCGACCCAAGGCCATCACGAGGGAGGTAAATCACAGTATCCTGAATGAGCATGTGGCAGGTGGGGTAAATTGTACAGGCATCAGAGATTTACGTATTCTGAATTTTGATCCAATAACTTCATGTGACAAGCATCCCACCACATACCAAATTTATGACCTGTGAGGTCTTGAATCTCTGCATTTAGTTGCTTGTTTAACTGGTCAAATCAATCCATCGTGCATTTTTCAATTGCGCGAGACTTCAATTACGAAAGAATTTGCAGAATTCTAAACGTCGATTACTCTTAATAAATCTAAAATCTTAAGAACAATTTTCATTACAAAAGTCAAATGTTTGACCGGGAGACCGGTCAAATTGAGTGAACGTGCGGTGATCTCCAAATTTAATTTCCAGCCGCTCATATTAAACAACCCAAAAATAGAAATAAAATCCCTATATATATATAGACATATACACGACATCTATTTAAATCCCTTCCTCCTTTCTCCTCTAGCTACGTGTACCTTCGCAACCACCGCCATGGCTTCCCGTCGCGTTTGCATGCTTCTCCTGGCTCTCCTCGCCGTCGCGTTGCTGGCGAGGCACACCGCCGCCGACGAATCAGCTGCCCCCGGCGGCAACCCCGCAGCGACGGACAACCAAGACGAGGAATCGTCTGACAACGTGACATCTGCGAACGACGACGACGGCAACGAGGCTGAGTCGCATGGATTCGGGTTCGAGTTCGATCAGGAGCTGGTCGTCCTCGGCCATTGATAATATCGTCGATAATAATTTTAAGAATTTTAATTGTTGGCATCGATTCATTCCGCCGTCGTCTCTCGTCAATAAAGTTCGTCAGCATTTTTAATCTTAATCACCTTTGTTTTATCTATTTTTAGGTGCGATTTATATATATATATATATATAAAAGTAATTTAAACAATTCAACTCGTTCTCATTTTCAATTGTTAAACAAGTTTGAGTTCTAGCTCCTAGCCATATAATCAAGCTTGAGTTAACGGTATTGTTTTGCTTTTAAATTATTATTATTATATAGGGATTTCATCTCCTGTTCCTCTCTCGTAAGCGATGGGCGGAACGATTGGGGGAGGGAGGGGATCACGCGGGAGCCCACTCCTATTGCACGGTGGTAAACTCGGGAGGTGCCCATATTGCATGTTGGTCCACTCGGGTGGTGGGTGGGAGATCAAGTGGGGGCCCACCCCTATTACCATGTTAGTCTACTCCCGTCACATACACACATATGTATATACAGAAATAATATATTATCCGATGCTTCGTACGTGATCGTGAGCGACGCGCATACATGACGTTGTCAGCTCGATTTATTTTTTTTAAAAAATATTTCTTTTATTCTCTCTCCCCTTCTACCTTCTATTCAAAACCGAGGTGAAAGGAATTTTCCCAAATATAAATTTCCCTCACGCTCTCTCTCTCTCTCATTATCGCTCCTTCCTTCGCCGCCGTCTACCACCGCAGCTCACTCTTGCTGGGCAAGCAAAAGCAAAGACGCTACAAGCTAAACACAACTTACAATTGCATTCTTGTTCTAGAGTTGGCTGGAAGCTCTCAAAACTGCCACCAAACACATAGCCAACGTTGGTTTACTTAGCACCCCTCTCCATTCTCGATCATAAGCCTTTCCAGTCCACTTTCTATTTTTTTAGTTCTGATATATCCTACAACGCATGAGCCCTAGCTGCTTTCTTATCAATTTTTGCTTATATAATTTACAGAGATTTTGCCAAATATCATTTCCTACAAACCATTCGATGGTAAGTCTTTTAAATTTAAATTGTAATTCCCTCTAATCCTAATATATATTATCATGTATGGCCAAAGAGTGAACTTATATTGTGCAATTATCGTTTTACCCTTATCTGTCAAAGTTTTAACCCTTAAACAGGATGTGCGACAAATATTTCAAAAGATTTTCATTGAAAGTAGATTGGTGCCCCATGATATCTTCGTCAATCAACCTCACTGCGATGACTTGTTTCTCCTTCGAAGCTTCGCCTCCATTGTAAGTATTTTCGTAAGGTAGTGTTTTGGTTCTTCTCCTCTTGTTTAGGGATTTAATTTTTTAGGATTTTGATTCCTCTCCTAGTTACTACAATGGTGTTTAATGATTATAGGTCTTTGAATTGGAGATTTGCTTTCAGGGAATAGAGGTTTTAAAAAAAAGTTGTAATATTGTAGCAGCTACTCGACAATAGGTGCTACAACATAGTTAAACCCTAATAACTAATTTAATGTGGTTAAATCCTATAGTTACTATTGACTTCTCATTATTATAGCAGCTACTTGACCTTTACTACTATAACGTGATAAGTAGTCATGTTGTAGTAGCTACTAATCACATTTTAATAGCTAGGAGAAATTATAGACATTGCAATATATCATATTATGGTTAAAAAATAATAGTGTAATGTATCATATTATGCTTGAAAACTAACAACATTGTAATGAAGTCAAATGATTATTACTATGATTTGATGTATTTATTTGACACAATTAAATCGCGAGCCAAAGAACTTCTCCTTCCATGCATATCATAAGAAAGTGCATTGAAAAAGTAATTACCCTCACTTCAAGGGGTTTTTATCATCACTAGACATAAATGACCGACAGATGAAGTTGATAAATGGAAGCTCATTTGTTTAGGTCATAGTCATGTCTGAAATTGTAAATATCCGAAGCCTTATACAAAATATGTTTGACAATTGGGACGTTAAAGCCAAATGTTTCATCTTTCATAATAAAGAGATTAGCTTCACAAGAACAGATGTTTCACTGATTTTAGGACTCCCAAACCAAAGTGACAAAGTAAATTTGTAGCAGCATGCAACCGCCACCCCACTATTTCTTCAACACTTCAATAATGTGGAGTGTATACAAAAGGAACTAGAGAACAAGATAACAAGATAACCAGTCTCATTAAACAACCTTCATCTACTGAATCTGATACTCTCTTTTGCTAATTTTTAATATTATATTTCCTTATTTGTGTTGTATTTACTACTACTAGCAGTATATCTAGATTACTAGTACAATCATTGATTAATTATGTAGATGATTTTGAGAATTTAGGTAGGTATAATTGGTATAAGACTGTATATGACTATATGAGTTCACGGCTAGGGTCATTGGTGTGATGCTTTCACAGAAGCCGAAGCCAGAAGGCCTTGAGGGAAATCAAGCTCTCATGCTTAAAGGGTTTGCACATCTCTTGCATTAAGTTCTTAAATTTAATGATAGATTCATATGTTTTATGCATAAAATTTGATATTTAATCATTTTTGTTATATTGCAGGTGTGAATATATGAACATGTCAGAATAATGGATCCTTACTGACAACATATCCTTTCAAGAATATGCAGATGAAAGTGTTCAGACTCTCATGTGGAGACAATAAAGTTTAGGATTATAGAACCACCTGTTGCCAAACTAATTGTTGATTTAAGTCCATCAGATCTAAAAACACATCTACTCACAAATAATTCCCTAACAGATGTTGTAGAGCATATAGATCAACAAATTGCCGAGGGGTTTATACAATTAGTTTCTGAAGAAATTTCTGAATATGTTCCTGAGCAATTTCTTGAATAGGCAGCTAAAGCTCAGGAATATACTGTAGAATGTGTTCAAGAGAAAGAGTCTTATACAATTTGCCAAACAAGGGAGGGCAAAATTGTTCATTTGGAGTTTCTGGTTGAGGGTAACATCCAACACATTGTAAAGAAAAAGTCCAAAATTAGTGAGTTAATTGATGAGATTAAAATCCATGCCAGTAATTCAAAAACTACAATAGCTGCCAAGGATAAAATAATTAATGAAAAGAACAAAATTATAGCTATAAAAGATAAATTTATAGCAGAACAAGAGAGAAAGATCAAAGATCTTCATAGTCAGTTGCTTGCTAAGGATATAGAGACATTACTTGCTAATCGGCCAATAACAAGGATAAAGAGGACTGCTACAAAGAGAATCACACCCCACCTGTAAAAAAGATTGAGGGAGTGCTCGTGGCCAAAATAATTTAAAAAGTCAATTTCTAAGATAAGCATGAGACATAGATGGCTAAGGGTAAAGGAGAGGAAAATATTGAGCACCCATTAAAGTTCAAGAAGCCCTTGTCTCATCTGCGGATGTAGCTGCCACATCTTCATCATCTAAACTCTTGCATACTCTTGTCAAACATAAATCCAAAATCATGAAGGTATGATTTATGTTGGTTAAATGTTTTATCTTTTATTCATATATCGCATAGAATTATTCATGGAGAAAACTTTTGTCTATGTATTTATTCAGCAAGCGAAGTCATATTTTAAGAAAAATAAAGATGATTTGGTAGTAGAGACATTATTTAAATTGAGTCAGCTAAAGTGAGACAAGTGTTCATTGAGTTATACACTTACTGTAATGTAAATATATGATGAATTATCACTACAAGAAAATTGGGATTTTACAATACTTAACAGACAATATTTTTTTAAAAAACCTTGTCTTTTTTTTATACACTTTTAGTGAAAAATGTTATCTATCTCTTTATTTTTTTTACTAATAGACAATGTTTTTTTTAAAAACCATTGTATATTACTGAATTTTGTAGGTCAAAGGTAACATTTTTTGAAAAGCGTTGTCTATTAGTATTTTTTTTAGTGTCTACAACAACGATTTTTAAAAAATGTTGTCTATTATCATGTTCTCATCTAAATCTTGGATGATATGAACCATTAGATCAAGTAAGGAGTAAAAAAATCCTAGGTTTCACTCGACACTCACTTTGTTAGAGTGTATACTAAAAGCCTAGCTTTTGGTATAAACATTTATCTAGAAATAAGAATCACATTGGTCAAATATCTACATTTATGATAAATGTAGTTGTTCAATTAATTTATATTGTAGATAACATGGTGTGTGGTGTCACACACAGAAGATCATGTTATCAGTTCTTTATAAATTATAAACAGTTGCTCACTACTAAGATGGAAAGGAACAAACCATTGGAATAGTCGTAGTGTAATTAGGTATTAGTTTATCTTGACTAATAAGTTATACTAGTACACTCTAAGTGTATTGAGTAGGACTATTTTAGGTAAGTTCTTTTTATACTGACTTGATAAAAGAACTATACCTTAGTTATTATGGAAGTGTGTGCTCTTAATCCTAATATAATAACAAGCACATATATTTGATATTTATTTCTTTAATTTATCAATGGGTGAGATTTAGTTCGATAAATCAATAAGCCTGATAAGTTGGGGAATGATATCACTTATAGTGTATGTTGTTGATTATAGAAGGAATCTGTGTCCTAGAAATCTAGGTTGAGAATGACCCCAAGAGGAGCTCATAAGGATTGTCATGTTAAACCCTGCAGGTGGACTTAGTCCGACATGACAATAAGGTTGAGTGGTACTACTCTTGGACTAAGATATTAATTAAGTGAGTTGTCAGTAACTCATTTAATTAGTGGACATTCATTATCTTAAACACAGGGAGACTAACACACTCATAATAAGAAAGAGCCCAAAATGTAATTTGGGATTGGTGCGGTAGTTCAATAATAGTTCTTTAGTGGAATGAATTATTATTGATGAAATTAAGTTATGTGTTCGGGGCGAACACGGGATGCTTAATTTCATCGGGAGACCAAAACCAATTACTCCTCTCGGTCCCTATCGTAGCCTCTTGTATATAGAGATTTATACTCACCTTCTTACCCAACCAATAGGGGCCGACCAAGCCAAGCTTAAAGCTCAAGCTTAGGGTCGGCCAAGCCTAAAGGTTGAGCCTTAAGGTGGCCGGCCAATTGCTTGGAGCCCAAGCTTAGGTGGCCGACCACATCATATTAAAAAGGTTTTTTTGTTAAAATTATTTCTTATGTGGATATCATGGTTTTAAAAGATAGTTTAAAATTTAAATCTTTCCTTTTATAATTTTCTACAAAAGATTAAGAAAAGATTTGAAATCTTTCCTTATTTGTAGATTGAAAGGTAGATTTTAAGTTTGAGAAAACTTTCCTTTTTAAACATGTTCATGATTTAAAAGAGAGTTTAAAAATTAAATATTCTCTTTTATAAGTTTCTACAAAAGATTAAGAAAAGATTTGATATCTTTCCTTATTTGTAGATTAAAAGAGATTTTAATTTTTAGAGATAACTTTCTTTTTATCCACATGTTTAAAAGAAAAATTTTAATTTATAAAATTTCCTTTTTACAAACCACCATGAAGGAAAAAATTATTGGAGATTTTTTTTTTTTAATTTCCGGAGACAAATTAGGAAGTTTTAATTTTTTGTTTTAATTAAAACTCTCCTTGTTTTGGGGAAATAAGTGGCCGGCCATGTATATTGAGAAGAGAAAATTATTTTTAATTAAATAAATTTTCCTTTTCATGGCAAAAGAATTAAGGAAGTTTTTTATTTAAATTTTCTTATTTGCCAAAACCAAGGATTATAAAAGAAGGGGTAGAGGTGCCTTCATAAAAAAAAATGACTCTATTATTCTTCTCCTCTCTTTTCCTCCTTAGTGGCCGACCCTAGCTTCTCCCTCTTCTCTTCTTCTTGTGGCCGGCGGAAACCCCTCTTGGTGCTCTTGATGGTGGCCGGTTCTAGCTAGGAGAAGAAGAAGAGAAAGGAGATTTTGTTTCTTGCATCCCTTGGAGCTTGGTGGTGGTGGTCGGACCTCTACTTCTCTTGGAGAATTGTGGTGGCCGAAACCTAGAAGGAAGAAGAAGGTGCTTGGTGGTTCTCGTCTCGAAAGATCGTTGCCCACACAACGTCCGAGGTTAGAAGAGGAATAAGGTAGAAGATCAAGAGGTTATTTTTGCTTACAAAGAAATGTATAACTAGTAATTGTTTTCCACATCATACTAGCTTTCTTTGTATTGTTATTTTTGGAAATACCAAGCACAAGAGGCATATGATTCTAGAGTTTTCGAAATAGTTTTTCGAGTTTGTGTTTTCTTCTTTTTCGAATTTGTGATTCGATTGTTCTTTTTGGTTAACCTAGAGTTATTTAAGGAAATAAATATTAGCTTTCCTTAAAAGGCTTTGCCTAGGCGGTGGTGGTTGCTCCCATATCCAAGAAGGCCATGTGCCTCGCCATGCAGTCTTGGAAGCCAATTTTGGAAATTAATATTTATGGAATTAATAACTTAGGTAGATTTGAATCAATAGTGTTAAGTTCCGCTTGCGATTCAAATCTAAACCATTAAGAACAGATAAGTTAAATTTGGAATCAATGATGTTAAGTTCCGTCTACGATTCCTAATTTAACTTATAAAGAGCACAATAGGTTATTTAAGAAAAGGTTCAACACTTGTACAAAAATTTTTTGTACAGTGGAACCGGTATGATTTTCTTAGGACTAACCAACACACTTATCTCCCAAATACCTCCCAAACCCCTCTCATACATTTTTGATCTCCCCCGGAACCCCTCTCACGCGAACCTCATTTCACGCCCTCTCCTTTCAACTCCTCGTCTCACGCCTTCTCCGTCCAACTCCTCATCTCATGCCTCTCTGCCCAACTCCTCTCCAGTGAATCTTTCTCCATGAACCTCTACTCGGAACTCCTCTTCATTGAGCGATACTCTGCTGAAGTCGAGTGACATTTCTTTTCCCATTTTCTGCGACATTCATCTTCGTTAGGCTTGTATCTTTTTGTTGTTTTTTTTAAAAAAAAAACTATTTTCTTTGTTTATTGTATCTCATATTCACTTCTAAAACATGATTTTATGACCAAAAGGAAAAGTTTCAAATTTGTGGTATATAGAAAGGGATGAAAAGGGAAGTATAACATACAATGTTTAACCACAAATTATCAACTTTTCATTTTGAGCAACTTAGGGTCCATTTTCCTCCATTTGCATAGATATGGTCCTCCCACTTCATGTAAGTCATGTCTGCTCTTGTTTTGGTTTCCTCTCAAAGTTGAGTTTCTTATTTTGCATGATGTAGTTACAGAATGTGTTGCTGTAATGCACAGTTGTGAGACATCACAATATTTAAATCAAGACATTTTACTTGGTCATTTTACAATTAACATTTGCTCTTATTTACTGTTTTTATTTTTGTTATCTACCTTTCCTTTGTTATCTACTATTTTCAAACTTATGTTTGTATTAATATTTTGCTATATTATTTACAATTATTTTGAAGGTGTTAGCTCATTGTTAGTTGTTTAGTTGTTATAAGAATGGACAAAGAATGAATGCCAAATGATAGACTATCACGTGAATATGATGAGTTTGGAGTAAAGTCTTTCTTGCAATTTGTAATGAAAAACGCTAATGATTCGAACACAATACCTTGCCCATGTGAAAAATGTGATAATCTAAAGAATAAAAATGTACAAACTATCAGGGCACATATGTATTATAATAGTATAGATTTGACATATCATACATGGATATGACACGGTGAAAGAGCTACGATAGGGAACTCAAAGAATGATAGTGATCAAGTAAGGACAGATGAACAAAAATATGTTGCTAAGGAACCAATAGATATGATACATACTACATATGATAGTTATGTTGAGAATCCAACCCAATTCAATAAACTATATGAAGATGCAGAGAAACTTTTATATCCTAGATGCACTAAATTTACAAGATTATCTGTAGTTGTGAAATTATTCAACTTGAAGGCCAAATATAGTTGGAGTGATAAAAATTTTACTAACCTGCTCAGTTTGTTAGGAGAAATACTTCTAGATGACAATGAATTGCCAGTATCTTCTTATGATGCAAAGAAAAACTTATGTGCATTAGGGATGCATTACATGAAAATTCATGCTTACCCTAATGATTGTATCTTATATTAGGAGTATAAGGATTTTACCAATTACCCTACTTGTAGGATGTCAAGGTGGAAGTTGGGTCAAACAAATATGATAAAGGAAGGAGTTCCTACAAAGATTCTATGGTACTTCTCCCCTATTCCAAGATTTCAAAAAATGTTTCGGAATAAGGAGATATCCAAGGAGTTGACTTGGCATACTGATAAAAGACTTTGTGATAGATACTTATGTCATCCAGTTGATGCACTATCTTGGAAAATAGTTGATCGTAAGTGGCCAAATTTTGCTATTGAGGCGAGAAATCTTAGATTGACCATATTAGTTGACAGGATGAATCCCCATGGTTTGATGAGTTCTGCATATAGTTGTTGCCTAGTTTTAATGATCACTTACAATCTTCCTTCATGGTTGTATATGTTGGATTAAGTCGCACGTGAGGGGGGGGGTGAATCACGTGGTTTTGAAAATCTCGTTCTTTTGGTTTTAAAATCAAGGTACACAGCGGAAATTAAGTAAGAAAAAAAGAATACCAGAAAACACGGTCAGTTTTACTTGGTTCAGAATTTTCAGCGACTCCTACTCCAAAACCTAGGTCCCGTGGACCTATCGATGGGTAATCCACTAAAATACCTCTTCCGATACCTCCGGAAGAGCGAATCGAGTACAAAGAATATAGGACAAGTGTAGAAGACTACACTTTTCAGTAATTAAATACAAAAATTTAACTTCATTATGGACATGTAGGGATCGAAGTGAAAGTGCTCGTGTGTCGGTGTCAGTCTGTCGGCCAGGATCGGAAGTCCTTGGAGCAGTCGTCGGGCGCAACAGCTTCGCAGCAAGTCGTAGTAGGAAGTTAGAGCAGTCGGAACCTCTAATTGACGCGTAATAGCTCGTATATGAGTTATTATGAGAAGCTTAGTCGAGACTGGCTTATAAAGGGCATGGAAGGCACCTTCTATAGGCGTTGAAGTTGCCTCCAATGGGTCAATTCTAATCCCGAATTATGCTGAAGCTTTATTGCTTAATCTGTTAACTTTTATCCTTTAGAAGGCACCTTCAAGCCATTGAAGGTGGCTTCAATGAACAGTGTGAAGGCGCCTTCCAATGCTTGAAGGCACCTTTGGGTTCTATTCATCCGAAGACTTTTAGCTCCTTTTGCCCTGTAAGTTTTGTTAGTCCAAAATTAAAACATCTAACATGCAAAACAAGATTAGCATAGTGATAATAAGGAGTAGTAATTAGCTCCTGTCCTCCTAGGGCTAGGAACTAGTCAAGATCTTAGATTAGGGATCCAAAAATGGACATAATCTGGACCGATGTCTACTGTCCCTCAACCGAGACACGTCCTCACTTAATCACTCTCCTCCAGTGACTTATCTTAATTTACCAATTTACTGTTGGTTAACTAGCCTCTTGACCCATCAGGTGTTCATGTCAATTGTCCAGTCCGCAGATTCAACTGGACTTCTGCCAGTTGTCCGGTCCCTCAGACCTAACCGGATTTTCTGCCAGATAGCCGGTTGGCCCGTTGACCTATTTGGACTTCACACTAGGTATCCAGTCTCTTGGACCTACCTGGATTTTAGCCTGGTGTCTGGTCCTTTGGACTTGTCAATTCCTGCACACTGGGTAACGCAATTAGATCACAAAACGCCTAACTTAACTCACTTGTTATTCATCAAAACCTGAATTAAATCGTTAGTGCAAACTACACCAACAATCTCCCCCTTTTTGATGCAATGATAACTTAGGTTAAGTTAGAAAAAAAATATACAATAAATACACACAAAATTATTCTAAGAGAAGCAACACACAAAAATAATGAGATAGTTAGTTTCGTTCTTTATCATTTTTGGAGTTAAGTTATTCTGATTTTCGTTTGTTTTCTAACTTAACCCCTAACCCTCCCCCTTTGACATTCATAAAAAAAAACATGAGTAGATAGCAGAAAAATGTGTGATAAGTAAAGTAATCAGTGAGAATAATAAAATTTTTCAAAAAAAAAACTTTCAGGATTACTAGGGAAAGGAGTTAAAAGAGTTTTATAAACCCTAAAAAAATTCCATCAAAACACTTGTATTTTATATAAAAAATATCAAAATTTTGTGCAAGGACAATTTAGAATTTTTATACTAAGTTTTGAAAGATAACTTTTACAAAACTAACTGTAAAGTTTAAAGTTTAAATAGTTTTGAAAAAACTTACAAGGTAATTTTTAAAAATAACATAATAGTGGTTTTGAAAAGTACTTCTATATTAAAAAAATAATTTTGAAATGAGTTTTGAAGAATTTTTAAATAAGGAATTTCAAAATATCTAAAACAAGAATTTAAAAATATTTTCATAATTTATTCAAGATATCTTAAGATAAGTTGTATTATATTTCTCAACCTACTTGCAAAATGTAGTCAACATGACCTGGAAATGTAATTTTTCAAACCATTTTTCAAAAAGAATTTTGGAAAAGTTTGAGTGTGTTTTCGCAAACATTTTTCAAAGTATATTTAAAGTAGTTTTCAAAGACACTTTGTATTTAAAATTATTTTGAAAATTAGTTTTAAATATCCTCCCCCTAAATCTGATATTAAAAATAATCTAAACACCTAGAAAGTGTTCTTTCATGTCTAACCAATGTTACTAACTAACTATCAAAAGATAACAATATTCACTTGATTAGTCAAGTAAATTATATGTGTCCAGTTAGTATTTAACTAAGATGGATTACTTAACTTGATCACTGTAATTTGATATTTCTCGCCCTGACTTGTGTTGATGCACAAATATAAGCATCTTAAGTCCGGGCAAAAGACCTATACATCTCACATCGTTCTAAGTTTTAGAATACACAATCAAGGGAGTCCTAGTATGTTTGTGAGATGCTCAAGTCCTAGATCTATAGGAACATACTTTCTATAGATCCGATCTAGACTAAGGCTAAAATCAATTTTGAAAGTCTTAGGAAATGGGAATTTTAATAAAATAAGAAAATTTTCCTAGAATTCAAAAACTATTTTAAAGAAAGTATAAAAAATAGCAATCCTATTTTATGAAACACATTCCTAGTTGTCGTCGTAAGTTGCTATATTTACTTTTAGGGAGTGGCTTGGTGAAGATATTAGCTAAGTTGGACTTAGACTCAATATAATTGAGTTCAATATCTCCTCTAGCGACATGATCCCTGATAAAGTGGTGTTTTATTTCAGTGTGTTTAGTTCTTGAATGATTCACTAAATTTTTTGTTAAGTTGATTGAACTAATATTATCAATTAGCACCTTTGTGTGTTTAAAATTTAGATTGTAGTCTTTTAAGGTGTGCATTATCTATAATAGTTGTGCAACACATTCTCCTATTACAATACACTCTACCTCAGTAGTAGATAAAGCAACACAGTGCTACTTTCTACTAAATTAGCTGACAAGTAATGATCCAAGTAGTTGACAACCACCACTTGTACTTTTCTGATCGAGTTTACAGCCGGCATAATCAGAGTCAGAGTATCCTAAGAGTTCAAAATTTCCTACCAGAGGGTACCACATTCCTACATTGGACATACCTTTTAAGTATCTAAAAATTCTTTTAACATAAGCTAAGTGTGATTCCTTGGCACAAGTCTGGTACCTAGCACACATACTGACTGCAAATGAGATATATGGTTGACTTGTAGTTAGGTATAATAGACTTCCTATGACACTTCTATAATATTGGAGGTCTATAGGTTTTCCACTTGAGTCACTATCTAAGGTTGTGTTAGTAGTCATTGGAGTTATAATGTCTATGGAGTTTTCCATTTTAAATTTCTTAAGTAATTCAAGTGTATACTTTTGTTGATAAACATAGTTACGTTCATTTGTTTATTTGATTTGTAGACCTAGGAAGAATGTTAGTTGTCTTACTAGACTCATTTCAAACTCTTGTTCCATTAGCGTTATAAATTATTGTAACAATTTTGAGTTAGTTGATCCAAATATTATATCGTTCACATAGACTTGAGCTATAAATAGATCTTGATTAATTACTTTTACAAAAAGGGTTGGGTCTATTTGACCTTGTTTGAAGCTTTTTGAAATTAAGTATATGGTCATCCTTTCATACCATGCTTTGGGGGCATGTTTTATGCCATACAAGAATTTCTTTAATTTGAACACATGATTAGGGTATTCTAAGTCTTCAAACCCAGGGGGTTGATCTACATACACCTCTTCCTTAATTAGTCCATTTAGAAAGGTTGACTTAACATCCATTTGATATAATTTGAATCCCTTATGGGCTGTATAACTCAGTAACATTCTAATTGATTTGAGTCTAGCAACTTGTGTATAGGTTTCATCATAGTCAAGTCCCTCAATTTGACTGAATCCTTTTGCTACTAATCTGACCTTATTTCTAACAACTTCCCCTTTTTCATTTGGTTTGTTTCTAAAGATCCATTTAGTTTCGATTATCCTTTTATTTTCTAGTATAAATCTCATACTTCATTTCTTTCAAATTGGGCTAGTTCCTCTTACATGGCTAAGATCCAATCTAGATCACTTAATGATTCTTCTATTGTTTTGGGTTCGATGTTAGAGATTAAAGTCATTTGACTTAAGTTTCTAAAGGCTGATCTAGTTTTGACTCTTAGGTCTGGGTCACCAATTACTTGATTAAGTGGATGTTTTGGATTAACCCTTATGGTTATAGTTTGTTGTTCTTGAGGTTGATGTTCTTCTTCGTCACTTGCTCTCCCTAGATTAGTACTACCTCTAACAAAGTCAATTGGTTGAATATGAGTTTGTTCTGGGTTAAGATTGGATTTTTCAAATTTTACATTTGTGGTCTCTTCGATTCTTAGTGTATTCTTGTTATATACTCTGTACCCCCTACTGTTTAATGAGTAACCCACAAAAATTTCATTTTCTACTTTTGAGGTAAATTTTCCTAAGTGTTCTCTTGTATTTAATATATAAACTTGGCATCCAAATACTTTAAAATATTTAATATTAGGTTATTTATTATAGTAGAGTTCAAATGAGGTCTTATTATAAGTTTTATTTATTGTGGTTATGTTTTGTACATAGCAGGCTGTGCTAACAACTTCTGTCCAAAAATAATTTGGAAGTTTATACTCATTTAGCATTGTCCTGGAGGCTTCAAGTAGGATTCTATTCTTTCTTTCTACTACTCTATTTTATTAGGATGTTTTAGGATATGAAAATTCGTGATGATAATCATTTTAAAGGTAAAATAGATCAAAGTTATGATTCTTAAATTCACCTCCATTATCACTTCTGATTCTTTTGTTTTTTTTTCATTTTCATTTTGTTTGCAGAATTTACTGAACACTTCAAACATTTCATCTTTATTTTTTAAGAATTTGACCCAGGTAAATCTTAAGTAATCATCTATTATTACTAGGCAATAGAAACTCTCATTTATGGATTTGATTCCATGGGAGTCAAATAGGTCCAAGTGCAATAATTCTAGTATTGAATTAGTTTGAGGTTGATTAGTTGATTTGTGGGTGGATTTTGTTTTCTTTCCTTGTTGACAAGCATTACAGTTTGTTGAATCTAAGTTGGGTAATTTTGGTAAGCCTCTAACTAAACCATTCAATTTTATTAAGTTTCTAAAGTTTGTGTGGGTCATTCTTCTATACCATAACTAGGTTTCTTCTTTTTTGTGTCAAGTGACACTTAAGTGAAGAGACAGTTAGGTTGATTGTATAGATGTTGTCCTTCCTAAACCCTTTTAGGTTTATGTTAGGGTTATCTAAGTGCATGATTAAGTATTCAAAAGATAGGAACCTAATCTTATATCTAGAATCACATAGTTGACTAATGCTAAGTAGATTATATTTGAAGTTATTAGGGGTGTCAATTCGGGTGGGTCGGGTTGGGTTGGGTTGATTTTTTTTTTTAACCCAACCCAAACCCGACCCGAACCCAAGTTCAACCCAAAACACCTCAACCCGAACCCGAACCCGACTAACCCGATCAACCCGAACCCGACCCATATAACCCGAAAATCCTATTCAAAACGACTTTTTTGGGCTATTTTTCCTATAATTCTTCACTTTTATCTCAATACTCCATCATTATCGTACAAACATGATATTAATATACATAAAAACATCTAAAATTTTAAAATAAAATTTAATTTAACCAAAAAAAAAATCCACAAAACCTTATATTTAAGTCAACCCGGGTCAACCTGAACCCCGACCCGACCTAACCCGAAACTTTTTTAATCTCCAACCTTCCAACCCGAACCCGACCCGAACCCGAAAATGCCCAACACGAACCTGATTTTTTTCGGGTCGACTCGGGTTGGGTCGTCGGGTCAGATTCATTTTTGACACCCCTAGAAGTTATCAACCAATAACACCTTTTTAATAATAAAGTAAGTTTTGAGTTCGATATTACCTATCCCAATTACCTTGAATTTGCTATTGTTTCTAAAGACAACTATTCCTAAGCTTTTGTATGTTAGTTGAGTGAACTTGGTGTGATCTCCAATCATATGTGTAGAACAACTATTGTCCAATATCCACTTGATTTCCTACAAAAGGTATAGGAGCCACTTATTAACTAAATCAAGGATTAAGTTTGTTTTAATTTTATCTTGAATTTGAGTTTAATTTAATTTCATTTGACTTTAATTTTAAGTTAATTTGATTTAATTTTATTTTAATTTAATTTTAAGTTAATTTGATTTAATTTTTGATTATTAGTCATGTCACCTGATCTATGTTTTCAATCAAGGTATCCAATAATTTTGTGAGATGAGTTTAGATAGAATTTTTAGGGTTGCATTTAACTTTGTGTTAAATTCAACTTTAACTTTAGGATTAACAAATATGCATTCTTTGGATAAACTTCTGGACTATGGTGAGTCACCTGGACATCATTAGTATAACCATGCCTTTGAAGTTTTCCAAATAGTCCTATCCACTGAACTTAGTACAAAACTTTGGTCTAACTAGTTAGGATTCGTAAGGGGTAGCTTCAGTTAGTTCCAATAAGCCAAATGCACTAGGTTAAAACTATATCTTTCTAGATATGCATAGGCAGAGTTTCTCTAACCTACTATCATCTAAAATTTCACCAGTACCGTTGATTAAGTTAAACTTTTATACCTTGTTGACTAATCCTAATTACCCAGCCGGGTAAACTATTAATTTGGAGGTGTCAACTAATTTGGAGACTCCCCTAAATTATTTATCTAGATTTTGTAAGTAACCCATGATAGTTTTGATGTGATCAACCAAGTAAAGTTAGGTCATGTTTGTAACGCCCGAAAATTCTCAAAATAATTATTAGAAATATTCTAGTATTTTTCTGGAATTTTAGGATATTTTTACAGAATTTTTAGAGTAGCAGAAGTAGCAAAAATAAATAGAATCGTAGAATGACCTACGCGGGAATTGAACCTGGGACCTAGGAGGCCCTATGTCTTATAGATAGCTTTAGTAACCAATTAAACCCAGCAGGGCCGTGCTGAAAGGAAAGGGAAACAATTTTATTTAAGTTAGAGTTGGGTGAATTAATTCCTTAATATAAATAGGGAATTATTAAGCGGGGTTGGTTTTTAACGCAACTTCTCTTCTCCTCACCCTAATCCCGCCGAACCTCCCTTCTCCCTCATCTCTCGGCGCCAACCACAAGCAAAGGGTTCCATCCCTAGGGTCCCAAGAGTACCTTCCGGCGACAACTCCGGCACGAGGACGCTCCTCTCCGCGAGAAGAACACGTAGACGCGAGGAGATCGACGAAGGGATCTTCTCCACCGGAAATCTAGCGATCAGATCGTAAGGAAATCTAGCGCAGGAAGTAAGAAACCTCTCACCTGCAGTATAAGTAGCTTTCGTATGATTTCATGTTTTAGTTTAGTAGTATATGGATTTTTGGGCACATAGGGTGAGCAATAGCGCACACCAAGTGCTCGATAGTAGGTGCAGCTCATTTAAAATGCAACTTAGGCATTGTAATAGCTCAGTAAATGCAATAGAAGCATTTTTATAGCATGCCCAGTTTTATTATAGTTTTTATGGGACTACGATCCAATGGGTGGACTCCCACAGTCGCCTCTAGGTTCAGATAACCTAGTTCTAGGTTTAGATAACCTAGAGATAGCAATATAAGAAGAACTCAGCTATAATCAGTATTTTATTTTAGCAGTGGCACTGTACTGGATTAGATATCCATTGGGTTGGGCTCCCACAGTCGTCCCTAGGTTTAGATAACCTAGTAACCCTACTAAATTCGGGACTTACAAACCCGGGTTTAGTTAGGGATGCGCGCATAGCACGTACAGTTGCCGGGCCCATCAGCAGCATGATTACTATTTTAATCTACTTATGAATATAGTTTTCAAAACTTCACAACATAGTTATGTGAACTCAGTACAGCTTTAGCATCAGTTTAGTATTAGCTTAGCTCAGCCTTTGTATTAGGTTAGTTTCTATTGATACAACATGATATTTTATGATTAGCACTTATTGCCATGATCAGTTTCTCATTTCTATGTATTGTCTGTCATGCCATGCTTTAGCATATTCAGTGCGTATTTCAAATAGCATGTTTTCAAAGCATAAATCGTATCGTATGCATGTTTTGTGAGGTAGATGGTTTCTTACTAAGCTCTCAAGCTTATAGATACTCTTTTCCTTATACTGCAGATAAAGGTAAAGGAAAGATGGACTAGTGGAGGCTGGAGGTCAATGTGATGAAGATGTGTGTGGAAGGGACCTGGAATAAAGACCTTGGAAGAACTAGAACATTTAAGAACTTAGTGTTTCTTATTATGTTACTCTTTGCCTATTTAGTTATCTAAATGCATGAAATTATAGAAAATCTGCTTAGCTTGTTAGTAACCATGTTTAGAATGTTAGTTGTTTGCTACTAGAATGTTTTCCAGTTATTTTAGAACTTGTGTATGTGAGTTTGGCACGAAACAGTGCTGAAATCAGAGTTTGTTGCGAAATCAGAAACCCCAATCGATCAGTGGATCGATTGGGGGTCCTCAATCGATCAGTGGATCGATTGGGAGCCTGGTTCCACGAACAGTAAGCTTCTGGATCGATCAGCCGATCGATCAGCCGATCGATCCAGTCGCATTATGTCGCGAACAGTAAGCTTCTGGATCGATCAGCCGATCGATCCAGTCGCATTCTGTCCCGAACAGAGAGTTTGGGGATCGATCGTTCGATCGATCAGGGAAATCACTCCCGCGAACAGAGAGCTCTGGAATCGATCAATGGATCGATTGGCCAGTCTGGATCGATCAGCCGATCGATCCAGAATATTAACCCGAGCACAGTAGCCATCGAAATCGATCCACGGATCGATTCAACAGCTTGCAATCGATTGAGTTCAATCTGGATCGATTGGGAAGCTGGGTTTCGACCATGAGACCTTGTAGTTCAGCTCCTTGACCATAGGGGATGCAGGGTATGCCATGTATACCTTAGATTGCATCCCTTAGCACATGTAGGGCCAAGAACTTGGATTAACTTAGTAAAGTTTTAATTTGGTACAGTTTTCCGCACCTAGACTTAGTGATGGTCATGGATATAGTTTAGCACAGCATATTGTGACGGTCCGACCTTACAGCCTAGTTAGTAGAAGGCGGGTCGTTACAGAGTGGTATCAGAGCCAGGTTGTTCCATACTTCCTACACACACATCAACATTGAACCTGCAGCTTCCAAGTAAGAATACCTCTCACTTTGCTATGTCTATTGCTTTCATATTTGTAGATAACTAAAGTATGTTTAGTTGTGATAGTAACTAACATGATAGTGATAGTAGTTATATACACATGATGTTTTAGTTATGTATGTCCTTTGTTCCTTTAGAAATGGCAAGAGGACGCCCAGCTAGAAGGGCACCAGCTACTGAGCCCCAGCATGAGGCAGGCAGTTCAGTGCCTCCCCCAGACCTTACGGCAATAGTGGCTCAGTTACAGCAGCAGCTAGCAGAATAGCAACAGGAGATAGCCACCTTAAAGGCTAATCAGCAGAACATTCCCACTGTCACCCCGGAATCAAACATAGCAACCCCAGTAGTTATAGAGGTTCCACCAGTCCAACCTACAGCACCAGTAGCCCCAGCAGCAGAAGCAAAGAGAGAAGCCTATCTGATCCAGTGGCAGAGAGTCAAGCCCGAGAACTTCTCAGGCACCAGTGAACCATGGGATGCTCAAGCCTGGTTCAAAACACTGGAGAGTACGATGGAGCTTCTGGACTGGCCAGAGCATGAAAAAGTGAAGTGCGCCTCCTTCTACTTGACAGGAGATGCACGTATGTGGTGGGAGAGAATTAGAGCGAAGCGCCCAGTGAACCAGATGACATGGGCTAACTTCGAGAAAGAATTCTTCGAGGAGTTCTTTCACATGCGGGTCACAAACCGCCACTACGACGAGTTCACTTAGTTTCGTCAGGGCAACCTATCAGTTGAGGAAGCCGTGAAGAAATTCAATAGACTGGCTCGTCTATGCCCCGAACTAGTCAGCACAGAAAAAGAACAAGTCCGGTTGATGCTCAAGATGCTGAGGCCGGAAATAGCAATGAACGTGGCTGGCAGCATTCATAGGCCGCAAACCACTGAAGAACTAGTCAGCAGTGCTCTGACCACCGAGCACTACCAGAATAATATCAAGCAGCAGAAGCAAGTCCTCTCAGAGTCCAAAGGGTAAGGAGGCTCAGGTACTCAGAAACAACAGGGCCACAGCTCTAACTGGAAAGGGAACTCCAGCAACAAGCGCAAACCAGGGAGTTACCCAAAGGGAGGACCAGCCAGCAAACAGCCTAGTTATTCCAAATGTGCTACTTGTGGGAAATTTCACCCAGGAGTTTGTCGCAAGGGCATACGGGGATGCTTCGAATGTGGACAAGAAGGGCATATGGCTAAGCAGTGCCCGAACAAGACAAGTCTTCCTCAACCACAGCCGATACAGTATGGAGGCCAGCCAGCACAACTACACCAGATGCAGGCTGTTTTAGATGGTCCACACATCAGCCAGGGCAGACTAGAAGCCCCTCCAGCTATGACGAATGCAAGGATCTACTCCTTAACTAGAGAAGACGTCGCGAATGCCTCGATAGTTGTTACAGGTCAGATTAGTATTTTACAGCAAAGTGCAACTGTCTTATTCGATACTGGGGCAACCCATTCTTATATATCCAGGGCATTCGCCGAAAAGTTAGCAGTACCCCCAGAGGTATTCAGTGGTCAGTTTTTGACGACGCTACCTTCGGGAGAATTTATGGCGTCCACGCACTGGCTCCGGGCAGTGCCAGTCATTATAGCAGACAGGGAACTCTTTTGTGATCTGATAGTGCTAGATAGGGGTGTCAAAAATGAACCCGACCTGACCACCCGACCACCCAACCCGAGTCGACCCGAAAAAAATCAGGTTCGGGTTGGACATTTTCGGGTTCGGGTCGGGTTCGGGTTGGAGGGTTGGAGAGTAAAAAAATTTCGGGTTGGGTCGGGTCGGGTTCGGGTTGACCCGGGTTTGCTTAAATATAAGGTTTTGTGGATTTTTTTGGGGTTAAATCAAATTTTATTTTAAAAATTTAGATGTTTTTATATATATTAATATCATGTTTGTATGATAATGATGGAGTATTGAGATAAAAGTGAAGAATTATAGGGGAAATAGCCCAAAAAAGTCGTTTTGAATCGGATTTTCGGGTTATATGGGTCGGGTTCGGGTTGATTGGATTGGTCGGGTTCGGGTTCGGGTTGAGGTGTTTTGGGTTGAACTCGGGTTCGGGTCGGGTTCGGGTTGGGTTAAAAAAAATTAAAAAAAACTCAACCCGACCCAACCTGACCCGACCCACCCGAATTGACACCCCTAGTGCTAGATATGACTGATTATGATGTCATCCTTGGAATGGACTTCCTGATCAGATACGGTGCCTCTATAGGGTGCCGTAAACAGAAAGTCGTATTCCGACCTGAAGCAGAAGTACAATTCGAGTACATTGGAGAACCCAAGAGGAAGGCCAAGAAGTTTCTCTCAGCTCTAAAAGCACAAAAATTAATGGATCAGGATGTACGAGATTCTTAGCACATGTAGTCAATGTCAGTCAGGACAAGGACCAACAGCTAGCAGAGGTCCGAGTCGTATGTGATTACCCAGCAGTCTTCCCTGAAGAGTTACCAGGCCTAACACCAAACAGGGAGATTGAATTCGAGATAGAACTCATTCCCGGCACAAATCCTATCTCCAAAGCACCTTATCACATGGCCCCAGCAGAATTGAAGGAACTTCAGGAGCAATTACAGGAGCTGCTTGACAAAGGTTTCATACGCCCTAGTCACTCACCATGGGGAGCACCTGTATTGTTCGTGAAGAAGAAGGACGGGAGCATGCGCCTGTGCATAGACTACCGGGCACTGAACCAAGTCACCATCAAGAACAGGTATCCTCTTCCCAGAATAGATGACCTGTTCGATCAGCTAAAGGGAGCAGCAGTGTTCTCTAAGATAGACCTCAGATCAGGTTATCATCAGGTGAAAGTTAAAGAAGGGGATATACCCAAGACAACATTCAGGACTAGATACGGACACTACGAGTTCGTAGTCATGCCCTTTGGCGTGACAAATGCTCCAGCTACTTTCATGGACCTCATGAACAGAGTATTCAGGGACTACCTAGATAGATTTGTTATCGTGTTTATCGATGACATTCTTATCTATTCAGGAACTCAGGAAGAACAAGCAGAACACCTGAGAATAGTATTGCAGATCCTTCAGCAGAACCAGCTGTACGCCAAGTTCACGAAATGTGAATTTTGGTTAGATCAGGTGTCCTTCCTGGGTCACATCACGAAATGTGTTGGTTGCTACTCGGAAAGCCTAGAGGTTCCACTGTACAAAAATTTTGTACAAAGGTCTGAACCTTTTCCTAGCTACCATGTGTTCTTTTAAATTAAATTTTGGATCGCCTGCAGAACTTAACACGTTTGATTCAAAACTTAATCTATTTGTTCTTTTAGGTTTTGACTTGGGTCTCCTGCGGAACTTAACACGTTCGACCCAAATCACCTTAAGTTATTAATTTCATTAAATATTAATTTCCATAATCGGTTCCCAGTACTGACGTGGCGAGGCACATGACCTTCTTGGATATAGGAGCAACCACCACCGACTAGACAAAACCTTTTATAGAAATCTAATATTTAATTTCCTAAACTAACTTTAGGTTAACCGAAAAGAACAATCAAATCACAAGGAAAAATAAAACAAAAGAACACAACTTTGAAAAAACATATTCGAAATACTAGAACGTAAGCCTCTTGTATTTGGTATTATTTCCATAAATAACTAGTATGATGCGGAAAAGGAAAAAACTACTAGTTATACCTTCTAGAAAGACCTCTTGATCTTCTACCGTATTCCTCTTCTAACCTTGTACGTTGTGTGGGCAACGATCTTCCGAGATGAGAAACCACCAACTACCTTCTTCTCCTCCCTAGCTAGGTTCGGCCAAAACAAAAGAGCTTCACCAAGGAAGAAGAAAAACACCAACCAAGCTCTAAGGGATGCAAGCTTTCTCTCCTTCTTCTTCTTCTTCTCCAAGTAGTATCCGGCCACCACAAGAACTCCAAGCAAGAGGGATGTTTCGGCCACCACAAAGAGGAAGAGAGGGAGAAGATGTTGGCCGACCACACCAAGGAATAAGAGAGGGAGAATAATAGAGGTTGTCACCCATGAAGGCATCCCTACCCCTTCTTTTATATTCCTTGGCTTTAGCAAATAAGGAAATTTATTTATAATAAAATTTCCTTAACTTTCTTTGACAATAATTAATTAATAAAAATTTAATAAAATTTCTTAATCAACTAATCATGGTCGGCCACCTCAAATAGAAAAATTAGGAGAGTTTCAATCAACAATTAAAACTTCCTTATTTGTCTTTGGAAATTTTAAAAAATAAAATTTCCTTTTAAAATCCCTTCATGATTGATAAAAAGAAATTTCTATAATTTTAATTTTCTACATGTGAATAATTTTCAAAGAGAAAAAATAAAATATCTTTCCAATCTACAAATAAGGAAAGAGATCTAATCTCTTTCTTTTAATCTTTTGTAGATCTTTTTAAAGAGAGATATTTTAATTTTAATTCTCTGTAATAAATTATATCTTCCACATAATAAAAATTAAAATTAAAATTCTTTTTTAATTTAATGTAGCCGACCCCCTCTAGCTTGGGTTCAAGCTAGGGCCGGCCACCCTAAACCATGCTTAGGTCGGCCCTAGCTTGGTTCCCAAGCTAGCTTGGCCGGCCCCTTTAGGTGGGTATAGAAGGTGGGTATAGGTGGATATAGTACTCTATAAATAAGAGGCTACGATAGAAACCGAGAGGAGGAATTGGTTTTGGTCTCCCGATAAAATTAAGCATCCCGTGTTCGCCCCGAACACACAACTTAATTTTATCAATAATAATTCATTCCACTAGAGAACTATTATTGAACTACCGCACCAATCCCAAATTACATTTTTGGGCTCCTTCTTATTATGAGTGTGTTAGTCTCCCTGTGTTTAAGATGTCGAATGTCCACTAATTAAGTGAGTTACTAACAACTCATTTAATTAATATCTTAATCCAAGAATAGTATCACTCAACCTTATCGTCATGTCGGACTAAGTCCACCTGCAGGGTTTAACATGACAATCTTTATGAGCTCATCTTGGGGACATTATCAACCTAAATTACTAGGACACAGTTTCCTTTTATAATCAATAACACACACTATAAGTGATATCATTTCCCAACTTATCGGGCTTATTGATTCATCGAACTAAATCTCACTCATTGATAAATTAAAGAAATAAATATCAAATATATGTGCTTGTTATTATATTAGGATTAAGAGCACACACTTCCATAATAACTGAGGTCTTTATTTCTTTATAAAGTCAGTATAAAAGAAAACGACCTCTGATGGTCCTACTCAATATACTCTAAGTGTACTAGTGTAATTATATAGTTAAGATAAACTAATACCTAATTACATTACGACCTTCCAATGGCTTGTTCCTTTCCATTTTGGTCGTGAGCTACTGTTTATAATTTATAAGGTACTGATAACATCATCTTCTGTATGTGACACCACATACTATGTTATCTATAATATAAATTAATTGAACAACTACATTTATCATAAATGTAGACATTTGACCAATGTGATTCTTATTTCTAGATAAATGTTTATACCAAAAGCTAGGCTTTTAGTATACATCCTAACAATCAACAGAGTATTCAGGGACTACCTAGATAGATTTGTTATCGTGTTTATCGATGACATTCTTATCTATTCAGGAACTCAGGAAGAACACGCAGAACACCTGAGAATAGTATTGCAGACCCTTCAGCAGAACCAGCTGTACGCCAAGTTCACGAAATGTGAATTTTGGTTAGATCAGGTGTCCTTGCTGGGTCACATCATCTCAAAGGATGGTATCATGGTAGACCCCAGTAAGATAGAAGCTGTGAGTAACTGGAAAAGACCCAAGAATGCCAGTGAGATCAGGAACTTTTTGGGACTAGCAGGTTATTACAGAAAGTTTGCAGAGGACTTCTTCAGAATAGCCTCCCCACTGACAGCTCTTACCAGAAAGAACAGAAAATTTCAGTGGACAGAGGACTGTGAGAACAACTTCAGCGAGTTAAAGAGGAGATTGACCAGTGCTCCCATTTTGACTCTACCAGCCAACACCGACAGCTTTGATATCTATAGTGATGCCTCTAAGTTGGGACTAGGAGCAGTACTGATGCAAGAAGGTAAGGTGATCGCCTATGCCTCCAGACAACTCAAGGAATATGAGAAGAATTACCCTACTCATGACCTTGAGCTTGCAGCAGTAGTGTTCGCTCTCAAAATTTGGAGACATTACTTGTATGGAGCTCAGTGCAGAGTGTATACAGATCATCAGAGTCTGAAGTATTTCTTCACTCAGAAGGATCTGAATATGCGACAGCGTAGATGGCTAGAGCTGGTCAAAGACTACGACATAGACATCCTCTACCACCCAGGAAAAGCCAATAAGGTGGCAAACCCACTTAGCAGAAAGTCCGATGCTACCTTACTATCCCTAGCAACCATGTCACCGCCCCTACAGAAAGAGATCACAGATTTTGGTCTCGAACTTATAGTGGGACAGCTCTCTACTATGACATTAGCATCTAACCTGCTTTGTGACATTCAGACAGCTCAGGAACAGGATCCTGAAATTCAGAAAACCAAACAAGGGTTAGCAGAATCAGAAAGTAGAGAATTCAGAGTGTCCGATAGTGGGGTATTATATTTCGGTGACAGACTCTGTGTTCCAGATCAGGAGGAACTAAAGAGGAAGATTTTAGATGAGGCTCACAGGACTCCTTATGCGATGCATCCAGGTTCCACCAAGATGTATCAGGACTTGAAGAAACATTTTTGGTGGCCCGGGATGAAAAGAGACATCGCTAGATATGTTAACACCTGTCTGACCTGTCAGAGGGTCAAGGCAGAACATCAGAGACCAGGAGGAGTTTTGCAGCCCATCCAGATCCCAAAATGGAAGTGGGAAGACATTTCTATGGATTTTATAGTGGGACTACCCAAAACCACGAATGGTTTTGATACCATCTGGGTAATAGTTGACAGGTTAACTAAATCAGCCCACTTCTTAGCCATCAGGATATCCTACTCCATGGAACAGCTAGCTCAGTTGTATCTCAAGGAGATCGTCAGACTACATGGAGTCCCACGGACCATTATTTCAGACAGAGACAGTCGATTCACATCACACTTCTGGGAGTGTGTATAGTCAGCATTGGGCACTAAGTTGAAATTTAGCACAGCTTTCCATCCTCAGACAGATGGTCAGACGGAGCGAGTAAATCAGGTACTCGAAGATATGCTCCGCGCATGTGCCCTAGACTTCAAGGGAAGTTGGTGCAAATATCTGAGTTTAGCAGAATTTGCATACAACAATAGCTATCAGGCCACTATCGGTATGGCACCTTATGAGGCTCTATACGGGCGGAGGTGTAGATCTCCAATCTGCTGGTATGAGAGTGGTGAACAGAAAGAACTAGAACTTCAGACAGATCTAGTAGCAGATACCACAGCAGCTATACAGCAGATCCGCCAGAGGATAGAGACAGCTCAGAGCCGCCAGAAAAGCTATGCTGATACACGGCGCAGACCATTAGAGTTTTCAGTTGGGGATTCAGTATTCCTCAGAGTGGCTCCCATGAAGGGAGTAATGCGTTTTGGGAAGAAGGCCAAACTAAGTCCCAGATATGTGGGACCATACCTTATCACCAGAAGAGTTGGCAAGGTAGCATATGAGCTAGAGCTACCACAGGAGATGTCAGTCATCCATAATGTATTTCATGTCTCTATGCTGAAGAAGCATATCCCAGATGCCACCCAGGTGATTGAGCCCCAGTCGGTACCAGTCCTCGAAGACCTCAGCTATGATAGTTGGCCTATTCAGATAATAGACCGAGCTGTTAAGAAATTACGGAACAAGGAGGTACCATTAGTAAAAGTTATTTGGCAAAATCACACCACAGAATAGGCAACGTGGGAGACAGAAGCTAGTATGAGACAGAAGTACCCAGAATTATTCTAAGTTTGAGGACAAACTTTTTATCAGGTATGGGGGATTGTAATGCCCGAAAATTCTCAAAATGATTATTAGAAATATCCTAGTATTTTTCTGGAATTTTAGGATATTTTTACATAATTTTTAGAGTAGCAGAAGTAGTAAAAATAAATAGAATCGTAGAATGGCCTACGCGGGAATTGAACCCGGGACATAGGAGACCCTATGTCTTATAGATAGCTTTAGTAACCAATTGAACCCAGCAGGGCCTTGCTGAAAGGAAAGGGAAACAATTTTATTTAAGTTAGAGTTGGGTGAATTAATTCCTTAATATAAATAGGGAATTATTAAGTGGGGTTGGTTTTTAACGCAACTTCTCTTCTCCTCACCCTAATCCCGCCGAACCTCCCTTCTCCCTCATCTCTCGGTGCCAACCACAAGCAAACCTAGGGTTCCATCCCTAGGGTCCCAAGAGCACCTTCCGGCGACAACTCCGGCACGAGGACGCTCCTCTCCGCGAGAAGAACACGTAGACGCGAGGAGATCGACGAAGGGATCTTCTCCACCGGAAATCTAGCGATCAGATCGTAAGGAAATCTAGCGCAGGAAGTAAGAAACCCCTCACCAGCAGTATAAGTAGCTTTCGTATGATTTCATGTTTTAGTTTAGTAGTATATGAATTTTTGGGCACATAGGGTGAGCAATAGCGCACACCAAGTGCTCGATAGTAGGTGCAGCTCATTTAAAATGCAACTTAGGCATTGTAATAGCTCAGTAAATGCAATAGAAGCATTTTTATAGCATGCCCAATTTTATTATAGTTTTTATGGGACTACGGTCCAATGGGTGGGCTCCCACAGTCGCCTCTAGGTTCATATAACCTAGTTTTAGGTTCAGATAACCTAGAGATAGCAATATAAGAAGAACTCAGCTATAATCAGTATTTTATTTTAGCAGTGGCACTGTACTAGATTAGATATCCATTGGGTTGGGCTCCCACAGTCGTCCCTAGGTTTAGATAACCTAGTAACCCTACTAAATTCGGGACTTACAAACCCGGGTCTAGTTAGGGATGCGCGCATAGCACGTACAGTTGCCGGGCCCATCAGCAGCATGATTACTATTTTAATCTACTTATGAATATAGTTTTCAAAACTTTACAACATAGTTATGTGAACTCAGTACAACTTTAGCATCAGTTTAGTACTAGCTTAGCTCAGCCTTTGTATTAGGTTAGTTTCTATTGATACAACATGATATTTTATGATTAGCACTTATTGCCATGATCAGTTTCTCATTTCTATGTTTTGTCTGTCATGCCATGCTTTAGCATATTCAGTGCGTATTTCAAATAGCATGTTTTCAAAGCATAAATCGTATCGTATGCATGTTTTGTGAGATAGATGGTTTCTTACTAAGCTCTCAAGCTTACAGATACTCTTTTCCTAATACTGCAGATAATGGTAAAGGAAAGATGGACTAGTGGAGGCTGGAGGTCAATGTGATAAAGATATGTGTGGAAGGAACCTGGAATAAAGACTTTGGAAGAACTAGAACATTTAAGAACTTAGTGTTTCTTATTATGTTATTCTTTGCCTATTTAGTTATCTAAATGCATGAAATTATAGAAAATCTGCTTAGCTTGTTAGTAACCATGTTTAGAATGTTAGTTGTTTGCTACTAGAATGTTTTCCAGTTATTTTAGAACTTGTGTATGTGAGTTTGGCACGAAACAGTGCTGAAATCAGAGTTTGTTGCAAAATCAGAAACCCCAATCGATCAGTGGATCGATTGGGGGCCCTCAATCGATCAGTGGATCGATTGGGAGCCTGGTTTCGCGAACAGTAAGCTTCTGGATCGATCAACCGATCGATCCAGTCACATTCTGTCGCGAACAGTAAGCTTCTGGATCGATCAGCCGATCGATCCAGTCGCATTCTGTCGCGAACAGAGAGTTTGGGGATCGATCGTTCGATCGATCAGGGAAATCACTCCCGCGAACAGAGAGCTCTGGAATCGATTAATGGATCGATTGGCCAGTCTGGATCGATCAGCCGATCGATCCAGAATATTAACCCGAGCACAGTAGCCATCGGAATCGATCCACGGATCGATTCAACAGCTTGCAATCGATTGAGTTCAATCTGGATCGATTGGGAAGCTGGGTTTCGACCAAGAGACCTTGTAGTTCAGCTCCTTGACCATAGGGGATGCAGGGTATGCCATGTATACCTTAGATTGCATCCCTTAGCACATGTAGGGCCAAGAAGTAGGATTAACTTAGTAAAGTTTTAATTTGGTACAGTTTTCCGCACCTAGACTTAGTGATGGTCATGGATATAGTTTAGCACAGCATATTGTGACGGTCCGGCCTTACAACCTAGTTAGTAGAAGGCGGGTCGTTACACTGCTGGTATTTAACCCCTGTGTCTAAGTGTGCAGAAACTTAGGAGCATAGGAAGTCGAGCGAAAGATGCAGCTAGTGAGAAGGACGACGCGAGAGAGAGTCGACGAGCTCAGTTCGTTTGAGGTACGAGGTGCTACAGAAGAGTACGCGGGCGGACGAGAAGGAGGCGCGCAACGTTTCCGAGGGACAAGAAGTCAGAGCGAAAGTTTGCTCAAAGGACAGAAGTTGGGTTCGGGTAAGCCCTATTCCGGATAGCCAAGATTACCCAAGCAAAGCCAAAGCCGGAGCGGAAGACCTAGACCCAAGCAAGCGGAGCCAGAGTAGAAGAACCCGGACCAAATAGTTAACATGATGTTAACTTGGGTTCGAGCACCTGGAGTAAGCTTTTATCCAGAACGTGATGTGGCACATTCTGGTGTGACGGAGATAAAAGTTTGTCCCCTCCTAGATGCCTGGAACCTTTTTAGGCCCTCGACCAAGGCTATAAATATAGCCCTGGTCCCAGAAGG
The DNA here is from genome assembly GCF_018446385.1 of Zingiber officinale. Lineage (NCBI taxonomy): Eukaryota > Viridiplantae > Streptophyta > Magnoliopsida > Zingiberales > Zingiberaceae > Zingiber > Zingiber officinale. The sequence continues at coordinate 79,305,645 of NC_056007.1, forward strand.
CTAGAACAACACTTGTCATTCGTTTCTTTTCAATCTTGTTCTATAAGTGAGTACTTTAATTGCTGTAAAGAGGCTTCTTCACATGAAGGAGAGTTTAGTGTTCTTTCATATTCCTTGGATTAACAACTTCCCTGGTTGTAACTAAATAAATCTGTCGTGCCTCTCTTATTTCTAGTTTCCTATTTTTGTTTATGCAAGTGTTAAGTATAATTAAGCTGTAAAAGTTCGAGAAAGGTTCATTTTTATTTACAGAGCCATTCACCCCCTCTAGTCGACCACCCAAAAGTCCTACAAGTGGTATTAGAGCGGGTTCGCTTCAGGAGGACTAACCGTTGAACGAAGCATACGAGATGGCTAAACTGAGTATCAATCCAATGAAGTTTGAGGGGAAATTTGCAAGTTGGAAGAAAAATATGGAGATATTTTTTAAAATAGATTTTTAATTATTAATAATTATGAAATATGGTTTTGTAGCTCTGAAAGACAAAGAAGAATATCAATGGACGAAAAAGGAGCAAGCCGACTTTGTGACAAATGACAAAGCAGAGTTCCATTTATTGAGCGTCTTACCGCCACAAGAAGTCAACCAGATTGGAGCCTACGAGTCAGCCAAGGAGCTCTAGTAGAAATTTTTGGAACTACACAAAGGGACCTCAGAGGCTAAACTAGCAAGATGGGACATGCTCCAGAACCAGATCAGCAACCTCCTGTTAACAGAAGGCGAAACCGTCGCACACCTCCACTCAAGAATTAAGGAGCTCATCACCAGACTCATGAATCTTGGAGAAAAGGTAACCAATCGAGATTCGCTAAGGTACATACTTAACGCATTTCCTAGGACTTCGGAATGGTCGACCTTAGTAGATGTGCATTTCATCTCTAAGGATTTAGAGGTAAGTACTTTAGAAGAATTTTTTTCAACTTTTGAAATTCATGAGTCAAGATGTATAGGTCTAAAGAAGGAATCAAGGCAAAACCTTGCCTTAAAAGCTAAAACGGACGAACCAGATTCTGAGACATCACTTGACGATGACAAAATGACGTTAATGGTAAGAAAATTTAAAAAATTATTTAAATCTAATAAATTTAACCAAGTGCAGGGTACAAAAAGAAAAAGGTAAGTAAGATGCTACCACTGCAATGAAGAATGACATGTCAAAGATAACTGTCCAAAATTGAAGAGCAAAGATAAGGACAGGGAAAATAACAAGAAGCCAGCCTGGTCCAAGTATAATCTAAAGGTGATGTGGGACGACATGTCATCTGAATCGGAGATAGAAGCCCTCGCCAAACTTACGCTAGTAGCAAGTCACCAAGAAGACGAAGACGAAGCAAGCTCATCCAAAATGAGCATCGAGAGCATCGATGAAGGGAGAGCGACATCGAAAGAAGCAGCACTTCAGGAGGAGCTTCAAATTACGGGATAGATAAGGTAAGTCAGGTACGGACTTTTCCTCCTAACAAATTATTTCAATTCATAAAAATATTATCGAAAAACCACTGTAAGTTAGAAAAAGAAAAGAAAGAGCTAAAATCAATCTTAGTTATATCTTGTCAATTAAAAATTTTCGATAAAATACAAATAGAAAATGAAAAATTGAAAAAGGAAATAGAAAATTTGAAAAGTCATGCATGCTCAACTTTTATTCCGTCTAACTTTAGAAATTATTTAGTACTTAACTGGTATCTCAAATACAATAAGGACCAAATTAGGAAAATATCCCAGAAATATATTCCCAAAATTTTTTTGATTAACCCTATAGCAAGAAACCTATTATGGGTTCCAAAATCACACTTAGATTAATTATTTTTTTTATCTTTCAGACAGAAAGTTAAATATTTAATTTCTTTAAAAGACTTTGTCTAGAAAATTGTTATTGCTCTAATATCCAAGAAGGTCTAGTGTCTCGCCACAACTTGGAAGCCAATTATTGAAATAAGTATTTAATTGACTAACTAGTAAGCAATTAGTTATTATTAAAATACTTTTAATTTTTTTTTAAAAAATTATTTAGAAGTTAATTTTTCGAGAAAAGTAACTTTATCTATAAAAATATTAAAATTTTCTGAATGTTAAATTTTTTTATGATAATTTCAGCTTTATATTATCTGACTTATATATGTTATATGTTTTTATTTACATTGATAAATCCAAACTTTAACTTTAATTTTTCCCTTAGACTTTTGTGTTAGACCTTCCAAGTAACGTCTTTAAAGGTACCCTATTTTTTATGTAATCAAAAGGGGGAGTAGTAAATATTAAGTCTAAAGGGAGGGTAGTACAATATTTTAATTTTTGCACTTGCAATTTTTTTTTACTTTCAAATTTAAATTGTTATTTTATTTTATTTTATTTGTGGTTTACCCTAACTTAACTTGGGGTTTGCTCACATCAAAAAGGGGGAGATTGTAAATACCTCGTGGTATTTTTTATGTGATCAATCAAGTAAAGTTAGGTCCCGTTGGTATTTAACTCTTGTGTCTAAGTGTGCGGAACTTAGAAGCACAGGAAGTCGAGTGAGAGTCAACGAGCTCGGTGCATTTGAGGTATGAGGTATTGCGGAAGAGTATGCGGGTGGATGAGAAGGAGGCGCGTGGCGTTTCCGACGGACGAGAAGCCAGAGCGAAAGTTTGCTCGAAAGCTAAAAGTTGGGTTTGGGTGAACCCTATTCCAGATGACCAAGATTACCCAAGTGGAGCCAGAGCTGAAGCGGAAAACTTGGACCCAAGCAAGTGGAGCCAAAGTGGAAGAACCTGGACCAAATAGTTAACATGATGTTAACTTGGGTCCGAGCGCCCAGAGCAAGCTTTTATCCGGAACGCGATGTGGCACATTTTGGTGCAATGGGGATAAAAGTTTATCTCCTCCCAAGCACCTAGAACCCTTCCAGGCACCTCGACCAGAGCTATAAATATAGTCCTGGTCCCAGAAGGTTAGAACAACACTTGTAATTCATTTATTTTCAATCTTGTTCTGTAATTGAGTGCTTTAATTGATGTAAAGAGGCTTCTCCGCCTGAAGGAGAGTTTAGGGCGCTTTCATCTTCCTTGGATTAATAACCTTCCCGATTGTAACCAAATAAACCCGTCATGCCTCTATTATTTCTAGTTTCTTATTTTTGTTTATGCAAGTGTTAAGTATAATTAAGCTGTAAAAGTTCGAGGAAAGTTCATTTTTATTTGCAAGGTCATTCACCCTCCTCTAGCAGGCCGCCAAGGGTCCAACATGTTTAAGTTTTGGGTTTGTGTCGATTACTTTTATAATTATAGTAGATTTGGTGGTAATTTGAGTTAGTTTTGTAGTTATTTGATTTAAGTTCATTTGAATTTGCATTGTTTGATTTTATCTTATTTTTTAGTTTGGAATTTAGTTTTGAAAATTTATTTTGATTTGGTTTTAAATTAATAGGTTTAGTTGGATTTGGTTTTAAATAATGAATTTCATTTTTAGGTACGTAAAAATGATTGAGTTCTACTTGCATGCTTAAGCACGATTTCAGAACCAAGCTTTAGTTAGTTTCTTATTTTGACTTATTAGTGATATAAACATTTTGTTAGTCGAGCTGGACTTGTATCCGAGTCTGGATTTATTGTATACAACTCTTTATGATCTAAGTATCATGTCAAAGTACTTGGATATAGTTATGAATTTCTCTAATAATTCTTTTAGTTCAACTACTCTGCATTTCAATATGGAATTATCCTTTTCAAGTTTTACAACTTGAATTGGGATTTCAGCATGACTTGGCTCAGTTGTTGAATCTAAATTTAGTTGATTATTAAGTATTTTATTTTCATTGATTAGTTTGCTTATTTTATTTTTAGATGTAGTCAATTTATTATGTAAGCACGCAATAATTTTAAAAAACCTTTTTCTTAAAGTAAATTGTACCTCATAGGAACCTTCGGAAATGAGTGTAAACTCATGACTTGATTCAGGTTCGAACCCATCTTCTGTTTAACTTTTCGATTCTGGTCTGTGCGCCATCAATATGAGGTAGTTGGTGTGCCTTTGTTCGTCATTGTCCGATTCGTCTACAGACGATTCATCCCAAGTTACCTTGAGGGCTTTCTTCCTTTTGAGATTCGGGTAGTTGATTTTGTAGTGTCCTTCTTGTTGCATCTAAAGCATGTGATATTTGACTTATTGTTGGAGTTAAAGGTGGAGTTGATCTTCTATAGGTCTTTTTTGGTGAAGTTCTCTTTCTCTTGGTGAACATCTTTCTTACCAGGTTCACCAGGTATTCTTCATCGTCTAAATTTTGATCAGACTCAACTTCAAGTTCTGGTTTGGTTCTGGACTTTTCTTTTGATGTTCCTTCAATAAAGGCAACACCTTTCTCGGGTTTGGCGTTAGTCTATTCGTGTAGTTCCAATTCACAAAAAAGTTCATCTAACTTTAACTTGGATAAGTTCCTCAAAAGCTTATAGGCATTTACGATGGATGCCCACAGTGCATTTTAAGGAAATGTATTTAGACCGTATTTTATAAGATCATGATTCTCCATTTGGTGGCTGATTGTGTGAAGTCTGTTGAGGATGTCCTTTATCCACGCATGTAGCTGACTGACAGTCTCACCTTCCTACATTTTTATATTAAATACTTTATTTAAATATAGATCTCTTTTCATTATCTTTGCGTCGTTGGTTCCCTCGTGTAGTTCTATGAGTTTGCCCCATAGCTCTTTGGCATTTTCGTGTGGGTCGCGCGGTTTAGTTCCTCCTTTGTTAATCCGCACTGGATTGCATTGAGGGCCTTGAAGTCAATCTGGGTCTTCTTCTTCATTTCTGGATTCCAATTTTTCGAGTCCATTAGAATTTTGGCATTGTCAATTGGCACCTTGTATCCTTTGGTGATGCTGAACCATTGGTTGAAATCAATTTTCAGGTACACCTCCATCTACTTCTTCCAGTATGGGAAATCACCCCCATTGAAGAGTGGGAGATGAATGGTGTTGTACCCTTTGTTTTGGGCCATTTAGAACTGTAGATAGAAAACTGAAGAAAGGTACCAAGACTTGGTCTAGGAATAGCAAAGTTTGAGAAGAAGAATAAGAAACTTTATGTAGGATTGAAAAGAACGCTAGAGGGGGGTGAATATTGATTGTGAAAATTGATAGCGAATTAATCGAAGTACGCAGCGGAAGGAAAAAAAATGAACCAATGCTAACCACCCGAGTTTTACTTGGTTTGAAGCCTTCAACGACTCATGTACTCCAAGACCCGCATTCATTGAGTGCTTTCGTTGGACAATCCACTAATAGTTCACAAAAAATTATAGGAGTTAAGTATAAGAATTGGACAAAGTTACCAATAACTACAATATAATTGAAATGTCTTAGTCGTCGGTTGTTGGTGGAGCGTAGCAGCGTTGTGGGAGCTTTTTCGAAGCATCGAGGAAGAAGAAAATTTGTAGTAGTTGTTCCTTTGAATCTACGAGTCGAAGACCTTTATATAGGTCCATTCTGGGTACCTAGAACCCCTCCAGGTGCCCAGATCACGTGGTTCGACCAACCGACGCACTCCACGTCAGCTTGTGGATAAAGTTTCGTGTTTGGGCGCTTGGACCAACTCCAGGCGCCCGGACCGCCTAGGCGCCCGTGACCCACTAGGGTGAGCTTAATTTGGGCGCTCAGACCAGCTCCGGGCGTCCGGACTCCTCCCGGGCGCTCGGACCCCTTTTCTTCAGCAGCTTTCCCCTACAGAAAAGGTTAGTCCTGGGCAACCTAAAAATAGATTTTTTTTTTGTAAAACAGATTTAGCATAACATAATAAAATATGAGTAGTAATTAGATTCTATCTCCCTGAGACTAGGATCTAGTCAAGGTCTCAGATCAGGTTTCCCAAATGGACCTAAGCTGGACCGACGCCTACAGTTCCCTCAATGGGGAACGCGTTCTCACTTGATCTCTCCTCCAGTTGCTTACATTTACTTACCACTTGTAGTCACTCGACTTGCCTCTGACTTGCCAGGTCTTCCCGCCAGTTGTCAGGTTCGCAGAACCAACTAGACTTCGGCTGATTGTCAAGTCCCACAAACCCAACCGGACTTCCCGCCAGATATCGGGCCTCGCAGACCTATCTGGACTTTGCACCAGCTATCAAACCCTGAGACCTAGCTAGATTTTCCACCAGCATTGGGCCCCATGGACCTAGCTTGATTTCAGCCTGGTGTCAGGTCCTTCATACCAGTTAACTCTTACACACTTGGTAGAAGCGTTAGACAAACAACCTACCTAACTTTAACTTAGTTGTCATATATCAAAACTAGACTGTTAGTGCAACCTGCACCAACACTTCAAACAATTCGAGTGGTGTTGCACCAACTTCGAGTTAAAAATCAAACGAGAAATCATTATTTGAAAGGGTAAGTTCTATTAATTCAAATTGAGTACTAAAAACTAAAATTTGAAAATAAAATAAAACAATTCCCCTAGCTTGATTGATGGTTACACCAATTTAGAGCAGAACCTGCTCTAATACCACTTGTTGGATTGAGTCGCATGTGAGAGAGGGGGAGGTGTGAATCACATGATTTTGAAAATCTCATTCTTTTCATTTTGAAATCAAGGTACACAACGAAAATTAAGTAAGAAAAAGGAATACTAGAAAACACGGTCGGTTTTACTTGGTTCGGAGCCTTCGATGACTCCTACTCCAAGACCTAGGTCCCGTGGACTTATCGATGGATAATTCACTAAAATACCTCTTCTAATACCTTTGGAAGAGGGAATCGAGTATAAAGAATGTAGGAAAAATGTAACAGACTACACTTACCTTTTTCAGTAATTAAATACAAAAATTTAACTTCGTTACCGACACATAAGGATCGAAGTGAAAGAGCTCATGTGTCGGTGTTGGTCTGCCAGCCATGATCGAAAGTCCTCGGAGCAGTCGTTGGGTGCAGCAGCTTCGCAGTAAAGTCGTAGTAGGAAGTTAAAGAAGTCGGAACCTCGAATTGACGCGTAGTAGCTCGTATATGAGTTGTTATGAGAAGCTTAGTCGAGACTGGCTTATAAGGGCCATGGAAGGTGCCTTCCATAAGCTTTGAAGGTGCCTCCAATGGGTCAAATCTGATCCCGAATTCTATTGAAGCTTTATCATTGAATCTGTCAACTTTGATCCTTTGGAATGTGCCTTCAAACCATTGAAGGCTCCTTCCATGAATAGTGTGAAGGCGCCTTCGGGTACTGTTCATCCGAAGACTTTTTGCTCCTTTTGTCCTGCAAGTTGTGTTAGTCCAAAACTAAAACATCTAACATGTAAAACAAGATTAGCATAGTGATAATGTTGGTGTGGGTAGCACTAACGATCCAACTCAAGTTTTGATGAATGACAAAGTAGGTTAAGTTAGTTTCATTGTAATCTAACACTTTGACCAAGTGTGCAGAAGAAGCCCAGCTAAGTCAACAGGCTGACCGGATAGCTGGCCCGAAGCCCAGCTAGGTCGACGGGCCGACCGGATAGCTGACACGAAGCCCAGCTAGGTCGACGGGCCGATCGGATAGCTGGCATGAAGTCCAGACAGGTCGAAGGGCTGACTGGATATTTGGCACAAATTCCAGACGGGTTGACCGGCTGACTGGACATCTGGCAGGTAAGTTAAGGTAAGTCACTAGAGGGGAGTGACTGTGAGGACGCATTCCCGGGAAGGGAACATTAGGTGTCGATCCAACTTAGATCTATTTCGGAAATTTAAGTTGAGATCATGACTAGATTCCGGTCTCGAGGAAACAGAATCTAATTATTGCTTTTATTACTATTATAACTGTACTATGCTAACACTTTGTTTTGCAGGGTAGTTTTGCATTTTGTCTCGGACTAATGTTTTTTGCAGGTTGCTGAAAAAACAAAGGTCTGGGGGTGCCTGGAAGGGATCCGGGCGCTCGGAATGCAAAGTTTATCCTCATCGTCGCTTCGCCACGTGGAGCTTCATGATTGGCTGGGCTACGTCACACTCCAGGCGCCCGAAAGGGATTCAGGCGCCCGAAGCCTCCTATATAAGGAGGATGCACCCTGGAGTTAAGGAGAATACACAACAAAGCCTTCTAAAGCTTACTCTGTCGTGTTGTGCTCCTGCGACGTTGAAGCTTCTCCGACACTACGCTATTTTCTTTCGTTCTTAATTATTGTCGGTATTTAATCTTCTTAACTATTCCTATACTTTCAATTTGTAAAAACTTATTCAAATTGCTAGTGGATTGCCCAACGAAAGCACTCGACGAGTGCGGGCCTTGGAGTAGGCGTCGACCAAGGCTCCGAACCAAGTAAAAAATTACTTGTGTTAGTATTGTTCCAATTTCAATTTTTCCGTCTCATACTCGAACTTCTTTCGAATTTTTCAATCGATATTCACCCCCTCTATCAACTTTCATGATCCAACAAGTGGTATCAGAGCATGTACCACTCTGATTTGGTGTAACCACCAATCAGACAGGGGGTGAAATTTATTTTTATTTTTTTTTTCAGTTTTCAGTTTTACGCTATAAATCCAAACTGGTATCGTTGCCTTTTTGGAAAAAAAATTTCGTAGTAATTAAGCTGAATTGGTGCAACACCAATTCAGTTTTTGTTTAATTTTATTCCGCACTGCTAATCCAAGACCAAGTCTTGAGATTTCTCGTCTCTTTGTTTATTTGTGTGCAAGATAAAAATGTCTCAAGTCAAAGGCTTCAGCACAGTATGCCCCCCTATTCAACGGGGATGACTTCCCCTACTGGAAGAAGCGAATGGAGGTCTACTTGAAGACCGACTTCGACCAGTGGTTCAGTGTCACCAGAGGATACAAGGTGCCGAACGACAACTCGAGAAACCCACTACACCCAGAATAGTGGACTCCGGACATGAGAAAGAAATCCTCGACGGACTACAAAGCTCTCAACACGCTGCAATGAGGGCTGACAAAGGAAGAGCTGAACTGAGTGGGACCACACCAAAATGCGAAATAGTTATGAGACAAGTTGATCGAACTATACGAAGGAACAAGCGACGCAAAGGTAACTAAGCGCGACCTTTTGTTAAACAAATTATTTAATATTAAAATGCAGGAATGAGAAACAGTGAGTCAACTTCATGCGAGGATCAAAGACATCCTCAATGGACTCCACGCGATAAGCCACCAAATGGAAAATTGAGACTTAATAATGTACGCTTTAAATGCTTTTCCACGAAATTCATTGTGGGCATCTATCGTGGATGCCTATAAAATTTTGAAAAATTTATCTAAATTAAAACTAGATGAATTATTCTGCGAACTTGAATTACACAAGCAGACTAACGCCGGAACCAAGAAAGGTATTGCCTTGTTTGCAGGTTCCTCCAAGGAAAGGACAAAGACCAAGCCTGAACCTGAAGATGAGTCTGATCAAGATTCTGAAGATGAAGAGTACCTGATGAACCTGGTAAGAAAGATATTCACCAGGAGGAAGAAGAGCTTCAGCAAAAATGACCTGCAAAAGATCAAATCCCTGACTGAACCAAGGAACGCGACCTTCTTCGAGTGCAATAAGAAAGGTCACTACAAGAACGAGTGTCCAAGATTGAAGAGCGACAAGTCGAAGACATCCAAGAAGAAGACTCTCAAAGCGACCTGGGACGACTTATCCTCAGAAGAATCAGAGGCCGAAGACCAGAAGCACCAGAGTCACCTCGCGTTGATGGTCCGCGAAGCAGAATCGGAGGACGAATTGGAAGACGGGTCCGTACTCATTTCTGAAGGTCCCAAAGAGGTAAGTTTTAATTTGAACAAGAATTTTTTTAAAATTATTGCTTGCTTAAATAAGAAATTAACTGCAACTGAAAATGATAATAAGTTGCTCCTTGAGGAAAACCAAAACTTTAAGGAACAAATCACAACTTAAAATCCAACTCAAGACCTAACACTTGAGGAGAAAAATTTAATACTAAAAATAGAAAACAATACATTAAAAAGTCTTTTAGAAAAATTTACAACAAGATCTAAAAATTTAGATCTTATTTTAAATAATCAAAAAACAATCTACAATAAAGCTGGACTTGGCTATAAGTCAAGCTCAAATAAAACGTTTAAATTACTAATAACCCAACATAAACAACAAAATAAAGCTTGGGTTCCGAAAGCATGCTTAACCACGCAAGTAGGAATTAACCAATATTACATACCCAAAGATAAAATTTATTATGTAAAATCTAATAAATCAAGTCAAAACCCAAAACACAAACCTGGACCAACAAAATCAAAATCGAAAAATTTTAGAACCCAAAAAAATCAGATTATCATCAAGTTAAATATAATTATAAAAGTAAAAAATATAAATCTAGAACTAAAACTTAAAAATACAGGCCAATAATTCAGGGGGAGGCTCTAGAATAGCTGACACTTCTAAAAATAATTTACCCGACAGGGTAACCAAAACTAACCTACTCGGCAGGGTAATTAGGATTAGTTCAAAAGGGATAATAGCTTAACTTGACCAACGGTACTGGTGAAGTTTTAGATGATAATACGTTAGGAAAACTTTGTCTATGCATGTCTAGGAAGATATGGCTTCGACCTAGTGCATTTGGCTTAGTGGAACTAACCGAAGCTATCTCATATGGATCCTAGCTAGTTAGACCAAGGTTTTGTACTAAGTTCAGTGGATAGGATTATTTGGAAAACCACGAAGGCATGACTACTCTAATGATGTCCAAGTGACTCACCATAATCCAGAAGTTTATCCAAAGAATGCTTATTTGTTGAGCCCAAAGCTAAACCTGAATCTAACACAAAGTTAAACCAAACCCTAAAATTAAACTTAACTTCATCTCACAAAAATTATAGGATTCTCTTATTGAAAATTTAGATCGGGTGAGATGATTAAGAACAGAACTTTTAAATTAAATTAAATTAAATTATTTTATATTAAAAAATTTCTTAAAAGGTATTTTAAAAATCTTTTTAACATAAAATCTATTTTAAAAATCTTTTTAAATTAAAATTTATTTTAAAAAATCTTTTTTAACTTAAAATCTATTTTATTTTATTTTAAATTTATTTTAAAAATCTTTTTAACTTAAAATCAATTTAAAAAAAAAAATTTACTTAAAATTTATTTTAAATTTTTTTTGTAACTTAAAATCTATTTTAAATATTTTTTTACTTAAAATTTGTTTTAAAAATCTTTTTAACTTAAAATCTATTTTAATTTTTTTAACTTAAATTTGTTTTAAAAATCTTTTTAACTTAAAATCAATTTTAAAAATCTTTTTAAATTAAAATTTATTTTAAAAAATCTTTTTAACTTAAAATCTATTTTAAATTTTTTTACTTAAAATTTATTTAAAAATATTTTAAACTTAAAATCTATTTACATTTTTTTTAACTTAAAATTTGTTTTAAAAATCTTTTTTACTTAAAATCTATTTTAACAATCTTTTTAAATTAAAATTTATTTTAAAAAATCTTTTTAACTTAAAATCTATTTTAATTTTTTTAACTTAAAATTTGTTTTAAAAATCTTTTTAACTTAAAATATATTTTAATTTTTTTAACTTAAAATTTGTTTTATAAATCTTTTTAAATTAAAATCTATTTTAAAAATCCTTTTAAATTAAAATTTATTTAAAAAATCTTTTTAACTTAAAATCTGTTTTAGTTTTTTTAACTTAAAATTTGTTTTAAAAAATCTTTTTAACTTAAAATCTATTTTAATTTTTTTAACTTAAAATTTGTTTTAAAATTTTTTTAACTTAAAATCTATTTTAAAAATCTTTTTAAATTAAAATTTATTTTAAAATTATTTTAAACTTAAAATCTAGTTTAATTTTTTTTAAGTTAAAATTTATTTGAAAAATCTTTTTAACTTAAAATTTATTTTAAATCTTTTTAACCTTAAAAAAAATAACTTTTTAACTTAAAAATCTTTTTAGCTTAAAAATTTATATTAAAATCTTCTTAACTTTAAAATTTTTTTAAACTAAGCAACTAAAGAATCATGCTAAGTAAAGTTAGAACTGAACTCAAACTAACCCTTACTCCTACCTATTGTAGGAAACCAAGTGGATCTTGGACAGTGGTTACTCTAAGCATATGACTGGAGATCACACCAAATTCACTCAACTTACCTACAAAAGAATAGGAACAGTTGTCTTTGGAAACAACTGCAAACTCAAGGTAATTGGCATAGATAATATTGAACTTAATTTTTTTTTTATTATTACAAATGTATTACTTGAAAATTTCAAGTATAATCTTCTTAGTATTAGTCAATTATGTGACACTAGATATAAAGTTAGGCTCTTATCTTCAAAATGCTTAATCAAACACTTAGATAATCCTACGATCAGTCTAAAAAGGTTTAGAAAAGATAACATCTATGCAATTAACTTAACCACTTCTTCAAATAAGTGTTATTTAACACAAAAAGAAGAAACCTAATTATGACATAGAAGAATGTCACATACAAATTTTAGAAATATAAGCAAATTAAAAGGATTAGTTAGAGGATTACCAAAATTACCTAACTTAGACTCAACAATATGTAATGCTTGTCAACAAGGAAAATAAATAAAATCTACTCACAAACCAACTAATCAGTCTCAAACCAACTCAATATTAGAACTCCTACATTTAGACTTATTTGACTCCCATGGGGTCACATCAATAAATGGAAGTTTGTATTGTCTAGTAATAATAGATGACTATTCTAGGTTCACCTGGGTAAAATTTTTAAAAAATAAGGATGAAACTTTTGAAGTCTTTACAAACTTTTGCAAGCAAGTTGAAAATGAAAAGACCTTAAAATTAAAAGAATTAGAAGTGACAATGGAGGTGAATTTAAAAATCATAACTTTAATAAATTTTGTCTTGAAAACGGATATCATCACGAATTTTCGTGTCTTAAAACACCTCAACAAAACGGAATTGTAGAAAAAAAAAATAGAACACTACTTGAAGCCTCTATGATAATGCTAAATGAGTATAATCTACCTAAGTACTTTTGGGCAGAAGCTATTAGTACAGTCTGTTATGTGCAAAATAGAACAACACTAAATAAAACACATAACAAAACCTTCTTCGAAATATATTATAATAAACAACCCAATATAAAATACTTTAAAGTATTTGGGTGTCCGACCTTCATACTAAATACAAGAGAACATTTAGAAAAATTCACTTCTAAAATAAAAAATGGAATCTTTGTAGGATATTCACTAAATAGTAGGGGTTATAGAATATATAATAAGGTTATACTAAGAATTGAAGAAACCACAAACGTAAAATTTGAGGAATCCAAACAAAACCTAGAACAAATCCAAATTCAGCCAATAGAATTTATTCAAGGCCACAATAATCAAGAAAGAACCAATGAAGAAGAGAACCTCAAGAGAATCAACCACTTAGAACTATAAGAGTCAACCTAAATCATCCAATTGACTAAATAATTGGTGATCCAGACTTAAGGGTTCAGACTAGATCATCCTTTAGAAACCTAAGTCAAATCTCTCTTATTTCAAAAATTGAACCCAAAATTATAGCTGAATTGTTACTTGATCCAGACTGGGTCATAGCTATGCAAGAGGAAGTAGCTCAATTTGAAAGAAATAAAGTTTGTGTTGGATCGAAAAGCGCTAGAGGGGGAGAGGGGGGTGAATATCGCTCATGAATTTCACTTTTTGTACTCGAAAAACTTAACGAGTAATTGTAGCGGAAATTAAAACAAACACAGAAGGACCTAAGTATTTTTACTTGGTTCGGAGCCTTGAGCGACTCCTACTCCAAGGCCCACGCTCGTTGAACATTTACTTTGGGCAACAACTATAATAGCGCAAAAGATTACAAAAAGTTATTATAAAATAATATTGAGAAAGCTATACCGACAACAAAGAAATGAAATTTGCAGCTTCAGGTCGTCGGGTTCTTGCTATAGACTTTCTGGATCATCTTTAGAGCAGTGCACAACTGAAAGATCACTTGGGAGTTAATTGATTAGGATGTTGGTCGAGACTGCCTTATAAAGGCTGTTGAGGGCGTCTCCAAGCCCCTTGAGGGCACCTCCATCACCACCGGATCCGCAGCGCAGATAAGCTCTGAAGCAGTCTTCGCCTATCCACTTAAGGGCACCTCCAATCCCCTGGAGGGCGCCTTCAATGTCGTCTGAGGCGCCTCAAGCCTCCATGAGGGCGCCTTCAGCCTGACTTCCTGTGCAGCTTCTGCCTTGCACCTGAGGCGCCTCCAAGCTCCATGGAGGGCTCCTCAGGTACTGTTCATCCGAGGCAAACTTTGTTATTTTATCCCTGCAAGATATGTTAGTCCACGAACTGTTGGATCGAGACGTGCTAGAGGGGGGGGTGAATAGTGCTCATGCATTTCACTTATCGTAATCGAAAATGTTCAAGGAATGTAGCGGAATTAAATAAAGCAAACACACAGAAAGACCCAAGTATTTTTACTTGGTTCGGAGCCTTGGGTGACTCCTACTCCAAGGCTCACGCTCCTTGAGTGTTTACTTTGGGCAACAACTATTATAGCGCAAAAAGTACAATTGGAATATTACAATTAGTGCAGAAAAAGCTATACCGACAACTCTAAATAGAAATCTTGCAGCTTCGGGTCGTATGGGACTTGTCGTAGCTTAGCCGGGTCGTTTCTTGAGCAGCACACGAAGGATGAATCACTTAGAATCGATATTGCAAGATGCTAGTCGAATACCCCTTATAAAGCTTGCTGAGGGCACCCTCAATCCCCTTGAGGGCGCCTGCAATCGTCGAGTCAGCCGCGCGGATGAACGCTGAAAAAATCACTGCTGATCCTCTTGAAGGCGCCTCCATACCTATTGAGGGCGCCCTCAAGACTGTTCGAGGTGCCTCAAACCTCCATGAGGGCGCCTCCAGCTCCGTAGCTAATGCATTATGTAACATCTACTGTCGGATAGCCGCTACAAGTTGCAACTACTACAACGTGTATCAACTATCAATCGGGTAACTACTATATTGGTAGGTTTGCTGTAAATTATATAACAATAGAAAGGTAAGAAAAGGTTATTTAGAGTGTTGAAGTAGCTGCTACAATGTTGTAGCAGCTAGCTGTGGAAGTAGCTGCTACAACGTTATAGCATATAGCTATGGAATTAGCTGCTATAACATTGTAGCAACTAACTGTCGTATTAACTGCTACAACGTTGTAGCAATTAGCTACTACAATATTGTAGTAGCTACCCTTCGAATTAGCTGTTATAACGTTATAACAGTTAACATTCTAAGTAGCTACTACAACATTGTGTAGGTCCCTTTGGAGGCCGGCAAGAGGGGAGGGGTGAATTGCCCTACAAAATAAAACCAAAAACCCTTCTCGGATATTCAATTAACTTAAAAGAACTTGTAAAAAAAAGGCAGAGACTAATTAAAACAGAAAATGGACACAGAGGAATTACTTGGTTTGCAATCAGAGGATTGCTAATCCAAGGCAAAGAAGACGCACTAATTGATTCTCCTCTTGGCGGAGTAGTCTCTTACAGCGTTGAAAGCACAGAACGAAATAACACAAATGAAAGCTCTGGATTACAAGTAGTTGTTCTTAATTGATCATTGCTTCTGGACCAAGGCTATATTTATAGTCTTGGTCCGGGCGCCTAAAAGGGTTTCGGGCGCCCCCGGGGGGATAAACTTTATCCCCCAATGGTCAGATTGCGAAAATCGCGATCCTGGTCAAAATCATGCTCTGGGCGCCCGGAAGCATTCCGGGCGCCCCGGAGCAAAAAGTCAACTGCGGTTGACTTTTTATCCGGGATCACTTCTCCGTCAAGTCCCAGTCTCGGTCCGGATCTGTTCGCTCCGGCTCCGCTAGCTTGGGTGATCTCGGCCTTCCGGAATAGGGCTCACCCGAACCCATGTTCCGGCCTTCTCCTCGAGCAGCCTTCCTTCCCGGTTTCTCGTCCCTCGAGCGCCGCGCACGCTCTTCTCGTCCACCGGTGTACTCTTCCGCGGACACCTCGTCCCTCAGACGCATCGAGCCCGTCGGCTCTCTCCCGTGCCGTCCTTCTCGCTAGCCGCGTCTTCCGCTCGACTTCCTGTGTTCCTAAGCTCCTGCACACTTAGACACAAGGGTTAAACAAACGCAGGACCTAACTTAGCTTGTTTGATCACATCAAAACACCTTGGGGTTCCAACAATCTCCCCCTTTTTGATGTGAGCAACCCAAGTTAAGTTAGGGTAACCATATGCAATAAAAAACAATTTATATTAAAATAAGTCCAAATATTTTTCAATTGAAAAATTATATAGTACCTCCCCCTAGACTTAACATACTTCTCCCCCTTTGATCACATAAAAATTGGGGTTAAAAAAGTCTAAGGTAAATTCAAACAAGAACTTTTAAGTGTAACATATTTAGTAAAGACACTCTTCAGAATTTTTCATTTGAAAAAAAATATTTTTCAGATAAGAACAGTCATAAGTGTTAAAAATTTAAGTTTAAAACTTATCTCAGCATTCCCAAAAAAAAATTTCTAATTAAACAATTTAAGTCAATTTTAAGAAAAAATGATAAGGCAAAATTATCATAAAAAATTCTAAGTTAATTTTAAAAAAATTCTAAGTCAATTTTAAGAAAAATTATAAGGCAATAAAAAAAGATTCTAAGATAACTTAAAAAATTTCTAAGTCAATTTTCATAAAAATTTCTAAGATAATTAATATTAATTTCTAAGGCAATGTTTCAAAAGAGAATATCTAGTTTAAAAAAAATTTCTAAGTCAATATACAGAAAAAATTTTAAGTTATTTTTCATAAAAGATTTCTAAGGCAATTTTCAAAGAAAAATGTCTAAGACAATATTCATAGAAAAATTCCTAAGTTAAAAAAAATATCTAAGTCAATAATTTTCAGAAATTTTCTAAGTCAATTAAAAAAAAATTATTTTCCAAAAAAAATTCTTTTTTTTTATTTATAAATTAATTTTAAATATTTTCTAACACAAATTGAATAACTCTTTTAAAGCATTAAGTAATTTAAATTAATGCTTTTTCAGTTAGTCAATTAAACTTTTCATTTCGATAGTTGGCTTCCAGGTCGTGGCGAGGCACTAAGCCTTCTTGGTTATTGGAGCAACAACCACTTCCTTAGACAAAGCCTCATAAAGAAATTAGTTGTTTAATTTCCTTGCTGAAAATGCTAAGTCTGACTTTAATTTTAAGTTAAACAGGTTTTTGGAATCCAGTAAAGATTCCTACCTACAGGATTAACCAAGTATTTCCTAGGTATATAGATTTTTGATATATTTCTAATTTGACTTTGATGAAATCTATAATACCAATTTAAATTTCTAAAAGTAGGAATATTTGAACCATTAGATTTTTTCAATCTTTCTATTTCTTCTTTTAGTTTTTCATTTTCAATTTTCAATTTTCAATTTTCAATTTTTCAAAATCCTTTATAAGACATGATTTTGCCAAAATTCTCTTTGTTTCTAAAATTTCATTTTCTAATTTGGCATTTTTATTTTCTAATTTATACATGGATTTAGTCATAGCTTTGATACCAGAGTAAAGCTGATCAGGGGGTAAGAGGCATACCTCACTTACCATGTCGGCTTTGAAGCCTGAATCTCCCCCTGCTTCACTACTTCCATCTGACGTCGCTCCCCCTTCATCGATGCTGGGTTCTGATGTGCTTTGTCCTTCGTGGCTTGCCATCAGTGCAATCCCCGCATATTCTTGAGCTTCTGATTCAGATGTAGAAGTGTCATCCCAAGTTGCTTTTAGGTTGTGTTTCTTGGGTGTCTTCATTTTGACCTTCTTGAGTTCTGGGCAGTCTTCCCTTAGGTGTCCCTCCTTCTGACACTGGTAGCACCGTACCTTTCTTCTACCTAGATCTAAAAACTTTTTTAAACCTATGCTTCGACGTTTGATCGCCTTCGAGTTCCATGCAGGTCGACCTTCCTTACCGCCCAAGACGGTTACCTTTGTCGGTTCCTGCACACCTGGTTTCATGCAATTCAAGAGTAGAAAACAACTCTTCTAAAGTACTTACCTCCAGGTCTTTTGAGAT
The DNA here is from genome assembly GCF_018446385.1 of Zingiber officinale. Lineage (NCBI taxonomy): Eukaryota > Viridiplantae > Streptophyta > Magnoliopsida > Zingiberales > Zingiberaceae > Zingiber > Zingiber officinale. The sequence continues at coordinate 79,323,651 of NC_056007.1, forward strand.
GTAGTAGGCGTCGGCGATTGATGTCCACTCCGGAGTTCTTGGAAACGCGTTGAGCGCGTAGCGTATAGTGTCCCGGTTTGTTACCGTTTCACCAAGGTTTTCAGGACAAGTAACTAGTTCTTTTACCTTCGCATGTAGACCAGCTACTTTCTCACCTTTCTCCAGACGGATGTTCATCAGTTTGTTGCGGAGGATGTCCCTTCTAGCGAGCTTCGCTTCGGACGTGCCTTCGTGGAGTTCCAAGAAATTCTCCCAAAGTTCTTTAGCAGATAAATAGTTTCCGATGCGGTTGACCTCTTGATGCGGTAACACGCTCAGCAGGTGATGTTCCGCACGGCTATTTGCTACCGACTCATTCTGCTCCTTCTTTGTCCAATCGCTCTCTTTTTTTTCTTTTCCATCTTTATCTATTGGAGCTACAAAACCATATTTCATGATAAACCGAATTTCAAAATCTGTTTTTAGGAATACCTCCATACAACGCTTCCAGTCTGCGAAGTTCCCCTCGAATTTTGGTGGAACAATGCTTGGTCCGGCCATCTTTGTTGCTTCGATCGGCGGTTAGTCCTCCTGAAGCGCCTTGCTCTGATACCACTTGTAGGTCCCTTTGGAGGCCGACAAGAGGGGAGGGGTGAATTGCCCTACAAAATAAAACCAAAAACCCTTCTCGGATATTCAACTAACTTAAAAGAACTTGTAAAAAAAAGGCAGAGACTAATTAAAAAAAAGAGACACAGAAACTTTACTTGGTTTGCAATCAGAGGATTGCTAATCCAACAAATTGAAAAACCCACTAAATTCTCCTTCAAGCGGAGAAACCTCTTACAGCTGTCAAAGCACGCAATTACAAAGCTAAACACAAATGAAAGCATTACAAGTAGTTGTGTTTAATTGATCATTAGCTTCGGACCAAGGCTATATTTATAGTCTTGGTCGGGGCGCCTTGAAGGGTTCTTTATCCCCAACGGTCAGATTGCGAAAATCGCGATCCTGGTCAAAATCATACTCCGGGCGCCCGGAAGCATTCCGGGCGCCCCGGAGCAAAAAGTCAACTGCGGTTGACTTTTGTCCGGGATCACTTCTCCGTCAAGTCCCAGTCTCGGTCCGGGTCTGTTAGCTCCGGCTCCGCTAGCTTGGGTGATCTCGGCCTTCCGGAATAGGGCTCACCCGAACCCATGTTCCGGCCTTCTCCTCGAGCAGCCTTCCTTCCCGGTTTCTCGTCCCTCGAGCGCCGTGCACGCTCTTCTCGTCCACCGGTGTACTCTTCCGCGGACACCTCGTCCCTCAGACGCACCGAGCCCGTCGGCTCTCTCCCGTGCCGTCCTTCTCGCTAGCCGCGTCTTCCGCTCGACTTCCTGTGTTCCTAAGCTCCTGCACACTTAGACACAAGGGTTAAACAAACGCAGGACCTAACTTAGCTTGTTTGATCACATCAAAACACCTTGGGGTTCCAACACATTGTAGCAGCTAACATTCCAAGTAGTTGATACAACATTGTAGTAGCTATATTAATTAACAATTTAACACTTGAAATGTCTAATAAAGACAACATATATTTTTTTTCTATATTAATTAAATAGATGATTTAGAATCACGTATAAACAATATATATTAGGAATAGAAGGAATTATAACTTAAAATGTAACAACTTTAAGTAGCTGTTACATGTTGTACAACGACTTGGACATTTAGTTGTTTAAGGTGTAGCAGCTAACCATCGAAGTAGCTGCTACAACGTGTATCAGCTATCCAAGTGGTTGCAAGCGTTATAGTAGGTGTCGCCTTGTACGTTATAACATAAATCCTTCTAATATATATTAGGATCATGATCAGGAATTACAACATAAAATGAAATGAATTAACATTAGTTATGAAATGTGAGAATTGATATTTGGGAAGTTCCCGGTAAATTATATAAGTAAAAATTGGTAAGAAAGTAGCTAAAGCTTGTGCGTTTAGGATATATCAGAGATAAAAAATATTATACAGAACTGAAAAATAGAAAATGGACTGGAAAGACTTATGATCGAGAATGGAGAGGGGTGCTAAGCAAACCGGCATTGACTATGTGTTCGGTGGCAGTTTGGAGAGCTTCCAACCAACTCAAAAACAAGCATGCGACTGTAAGTTGTGCTTAGCTTGCAGAGCCTTTACTTTTGCTTGCCCGATAGGAGTGAGCTATAATGGAAGACGACGGCGAAGGAAGAAGTGAGAGCGCGCGCGCGCGAGAGAGAGAGCGAGGGAAATTTAGATTTGAGAAAATTCCTTCATCGCCATTTTGAATAGAAGATACAAGGGGAGAGAGAATAAAAGGAATATTTTTTTACAAAGAAATCGAGCTAGCAACGCTACGTATGCATGTCGCTCATGGTCGCACATGAAACGTCGGGTTGCATATCATTTCTGTGTGTGTGTGTATATAGATATTTCGAGAACTCACAATCAAATATTATTAAGCTTGAGTTCGATTTGATAATATTTTCAAGCTTAAAATCAGGCTCGAGCTCGACTCATTAACTTAATTAAATAAACTCGAACACTTTTTACACCCTAGCATGAGTTTGATTCCAATACTAGGGGTGACAATTTTTTACCAAACACGAAAACACAACTTGAAACGAATATAAAAAATCAGGTTAGGGTCAGGTCTTATTAGATTCAGGTCAGGTTCGGGTCGACCTGATTGACTCGATCAATGAACGGATAGGGTTCGGGTCAACCTGAAATGACCCAATTACAACCCGTAAATCCGTTTATAAATATTTTCGGGTCGGGTTATGATCTGATTCTGATTGAGTTCGGATTAAAATAAACATAATTTAATAAAATGAGTCATTTCGAGTTGAGTTTAGATTGAGTTCGGGTTAAGATGAATTTATTTTTATAAATGGATCATTTTGGATCAGGTCGGATTCAGGTTGTGGGTTGTTTCAGGTTGAGTTCGTGTCAAATTCAAATAAACGAGTTGAATTTAGGTCAAACAATTTAACTTGAAATATTAATTATGTTGGGTTTTGATTTTGATATTCCAACCATCAACCCACCAATCCAAATCCACTAATCCGACCCGAATTGTGACCCTTATCCAAGACTGACCCTAGATTTTGAAGAGTTTAGTGAAAAAAATCATTTATATTCATACAAAAAATAATAAAATTAATACTATAAAAATCATTTATCTAACGCGTCGATATAGAAACAGAGAGCGTTGAAGCCGACGACATCTCCTCCTGTAAGAATAGAGCAAATTCTCACCTTCCAATGTGCATATTCTTCGTCTCCTTAAACAAGCAACGGCTCCACAGGATATGATGTACCCGGTGACGACTGCCAAATAGACGTCTCCATGAGTGGGTACACTGAATCTCAGTGGAACATTATGTATATCGACCATTCTTCTTTTGACAAAATGGAGAGTTTGATTTGTTATGTAGCACTTGGACAATGAGAAGTCAAGTCCGTAACATACTCTTTGATTCGTTCGACCCATCACCTAAAATTCTCATATCGACGAACATACAGAGTTCGGGGCAAACTGTATCTGCATTAGTGGTTAATTTTATCTACCTCTCTGATGAAATTAAAAGCGAGGAAAAAACAGAGAAATTTAGAAGCGGAAATCTCGTCGTCTTCTCATCGTTAGAACGAGTTTTAGTCGGAATCGATTTTGATCAGCCCAATGTTCTTGCGGGCCGCGTCGCGAGTGGCGGCTTCTAGAAGCGGCAGCTTCGACATGTAGCTCTTCACTTCGTTGCGGATCATCTCTTGCATCGCCGCCAAGAGCTCCCGGCTAAATTGGAAAGGCGGATCGCCGTCTCCGCCTGCTGGGAGCGGGGCAAACCTCTGTTCGTTACTGCTGAATCCGTCGTGGCTGCTCTTTTTCTGGTGGGATATGTCGGACACTCGATCCGATCCTGGGAGTGCTAGCGTCAGGGACGTCAGGGGATCGTGCTCGTCGACGGAAGGATGAGCGGCGGGAACCGCGGTCTCCGACGTGGAGTCGCGCTGCTGGTCTTGGAAGGGGGGAGAGGAATAGGAAGGCGGCAGCGCGATGCTGCCGGTTCTGGCCGCCGGACGGTAAACCGGAGGCGGCGATGCTGCTTCTGTGTGGGTCCGTTGGCTGGAGTCGGTCGAACCGGACCTGGAAGAGCTGTCAGGGTGGTTCAGGCTGAGTCCCGCGGACGCGAGCACCGGCCCGACGCTACGCGCCCTCTTCGGCGGCAGATCCGGAATCTCGTCCTCTCCGTACGCCGGCGCCGCCGCTGAGGTCATCGAGGAGGATTTCCGCTTGAGGGTGGAGTTCCAGTGGTTCTTTATGGCGTTGTCGGTGCGGCCGGACAAGAGGCGGGCGATGGTGGCCCACTTATTCCCAAAACGGCGATGAGCCTGGACGATGGTCTCGTCCTCCTGCGCCGTGAATGGCCGATGCTCCACCTGCGGCGAGAGCTGGTTACACCACCGGAGGCGGCACGATTTGCCGGACCTCCTGGGAATAGACCGGCTGATCAGACTCCAGTTCCTGGGCCCGTGCTGCTCGACCAGCCGCCTCAAGGTCTCATCCTCCTCCGGGCTCCACGGCCCCTTTATCCGATCCGTCGCCCTAATCCGGCCGACCATCGAAGACGCCGGCGCAGGCGCCATCGGCATCCTCCGACCAACAATCCCAATAAATCAAACCGCAGCGACCGATCGAGGTAACAAAAACTACTCAAATCCCTCAATTCATTCGCATTTTAATCGAAATAAGACAAAATCTCAAGAAGAGAGAGGCGAGGTCGAAGAAGACGGGATTAGTTTGGAATTATATAGAGGAGACGGGGGAGTTGGGCGGCGACCGGTAGCAGTCGGTTCGTGTACCGGTTAAATGGCACTGCTGCACGCACCCGCTCGCCTCTTCCAGACCCCCACCGAGGCGGTTTAATTGGGTACAGCTGGCTGACGCACACGTGTCGCTCCCCTCCCCCCGCTTCCTTTTCCACTCTCGACTCGTTAGGTCAAAGTTGTTCCGTTATCCTTATCAGACCAACTTGGCCGAACTCCTACCCGGGTCGGATTCTGAATTAAAATCCAAAATCCAAGGAAACTCAAAGGCAGGCTAGGCTACGCCTATGATTATCGGATCGGGTGCGCAGATTTTATGACTACCCAACCCGATCTGCTTCTGGTAAAGGACAGAGTTATGGTTACGTGACGGAGAGGATAAGACGGATTAGTGCGTACCGTGTCGTCGTCTCCTACGCTTCGATCTTATCCTCCAACCGCGGTGGTTGACGTCATGTCGCCCCAACCGCCGGAAAGTTAAAAACTAACTGGAGAACGAGCCGTCTGGTTTGGTTACGGAACGGAGCGTAGGCGTAGCGGCACCACCACCACCACCCGTCACGTAATTCTGTTTCCTCCGTAACCAACAGCCTTGCCCCACGTCAAACTCATTCCCTTGTCCTTTTGCCTTTCCTTCTCAACAATGGCTGCGAACTCCTGTTCCGTACTGAGACTGTTCTCGTATATTGGACGAGAAAAAAAAATACTGCCCTCTATCGCCTTTATTTATTTTCTATGCACTTTAGACTTCACCGAGCAGCCGTTGAGACTTCACCTTTTGCCTTTCTATTGGTTTGATTGGAAAAACTTTCAGATCACCTTTAGAAAACTTGTTTTCACACCTTTTGGATTTTGGTGCCGTTCTTCTTATTGCCGTTGAGAGTTGAAGTCACCAGCATTCCCATTTCTCTTTTAGTTCTATACTTTCACCTTCGGTTGAGATCAAAATTGAGTTGCTTTTCCTTAGAGTTTGAGTGCATGCTCTAAGGCCTACAAAGGGGGAATTAATCAATCCACAAGAACTGAATACCTGATAATATATATATATATATATATATATATATATAAAGTACATGCTCTAAGTTGGCTTTGCTTTGGTGGTACAAGAAGGAAAGATGGGGAGAAAAAAATGAAAAGAGAAGGTGCTAAAGTGAGGGTTGGTTGTGATGAAGCATATTCCTTTCTTAGTGAGCTCAATCTATCAGTTAAGGGCAAGTTGGGGTGAAGGGATCCAATGTTACATGTCATCATGCACTATATGTCTCACTCAATCTTGTTGTTTTTATGTTGTAGAACAAGAATGTGTAGGGTGGTAATGAAAGTCTAGTAGATAACAATCTGAAAGGTAATGCTAATGGCAATTAGGATTGATCCTGTCTGGAAGCTGAGAAAACGAACCTGTCGGTGTGACGTGTTTGGAAGGTTGACCGCATCCTCATGACCCAGTTGATGAGCTGTCCGCTACGTTGACCAGATCGTCAGAAGTCCTCCTCCGGTCAACTGTACCTGTATCCAGCGACCGGGTTCCCCCGGTCTCTGGTACCTCGGTGCTCGAGGCGAATCCCACAAATGCATAAATATCCGGATAATAATAGAATATTGAACTAAATGCAAAGAAGGTACGAGAACGTACCCTGGCCCAGGGGGGCGCCCTCGGATGGATGGATGAGCTGATAGTGATGCTGATCAAGTCATAGCGCGGTGACATGTGATCTAATGTAGCAGGGGTCCAAAGAGACGGCTCACAGGCCGGATAATACCTGCAACTCCTAAGCATAATAACCCATCAGCATAATAATGACGTGAATAGTGAAACCCATTGGCTCGATGGCTGGAACCCAATCCCAGCTCAAAGGCCGGCATAGGTAAACAGCATAAGTAGCGCCCGCTGCCGGAGGAGGCGACAGTGATGACAGCAGTCGCTGGAGGCAGCACTGAGTGCTGTAAGGGGCGGCGGCGGTCACTATAGGCGGCTATGCTAATCTTTGAGCCCAGCGCTAATGAGGACTCGACGGCGATGCGGAGCGCGATAGAGGCGTCACAGGCGCTGTGGAGCGCATTAGAGGACTAGCCGACGCTGTGGCTGTGGCCACGGAAGAAGGCGGCGGAGGCTGCTGACGGCGGCTGGCCGCAGGGGAGCAGACAGCGAGGAGAGGAGGATAGATGGCAATAGGCGTCGGAGCTGTAACCGGCGAGAGGAGGTGGTTGCAAAGAAACATGAAGCAAGCCATGCCCCTATGTTCCTCCTAGCAGCGGCGCCTGGCGCCGGTGATGAGCTGAGCACGGGAGAGAGAGAGGTGGTCCTCCCCCTTGTCCCTGGCGGCGAACCAAACCCAAAAAAGCCCCCCTTCAAAAGCCGAACCCTGCTTCCCTTTAAAGTCAAACCTAATTGGACTTAAAAAGACCAAACTGTCCTTCCTTCACCAACTAATTACTCCCATGCCCTTACACAACCGGATCACAAGCCTCCCCTTCAAGTCTAGTCGAAGGAGGCGTGAGTCCGACTGACTGGACAGTCTATTGCAAAGAATTGAACCACTCTCGATGTCAAAGCCAAATCGCTGAACCAATAATATGATGTCGCTCGAACGGTCGCTATAATAGTGGTGTCGAATGAAATAGTAATCAAGCCGAGCGGATCAAGTCGATAATCGGCCCGAGGCCGAGCGAACGACAAAACATCAAATGAGCGGCAAAACAACAAGCGCATGACGAGTGCAAGCATAGCAGACCGAACAACACGCTGGACAACAAGTAGACCGAGCGGACGAGCGATGCCTAGTACGCGACCATGAAGATACCGACCGGATGATCGAAGTGCAGTCGATCGGATGGATAGATGCTAGACGAACGCTGTCGTGCGAGCGATCGAAATGACGGCGATCGGATGGATAGATGCGGGGCGGGCGATGCCGCGCGTGTGACCGGAATGATGTCGATCGGTCGGATAAATGCCGGGCGGACGATACCGCGCGTGCGACCGGAATGATGTCGATCGGTCGGATAAATGCCGGGCGGATGATGTCGCGCGTGCGACCGGAATGTCGATCGGTCGGATAAATGCCGGGCAGATGATGCCGCGCGTGCGACCGGAATGTCGATCGGTCGGATAAATGCCGGGCGGACGATACCGCGCGTGCGACCGGAATGATGTCGATCGGTCGGATAAATGCCGGGCGGATGATGCCGCGCGTGCGACCGGAATGTCGATCGGTCGGATAAATGTCGGGCGGATGATGCCGCGCGTGCGACCGGAATGTCGATTGGTCGGATAAATGCCGGGCGGACGATGCCGCGCGTGCGACCGGAATGATGTCGATCGGTCGGATAAATGCCGGGCGGACGATGCCGCGCGATACCGGTCGGACGGCTATGAAAGTGCTGACTGCGCAGCCTATAGGATATCGAAAGAACGATCGTGAAATGTCGACCTGGCAATCGCGTGGTACTGAATAGGACGATGCCGAGTGGATAGGATATCTGAAGCTGGTCCTCGACCAGTGCCGACCGCTCGACCCCGAACGGGGGAGAGAATATCTGAAGCTGGTCCTCGACCCCGAACGGGGGAGATGAAATAACTGATGCGCTCAACCCCGAACGGGGGAGATAGAATATCTGATAAACTCGTCCATGTAGCGGTCTTCAAGCCGGGGTTTTATAGTCGCCGGTTCGACTCTCGATATTTAACGTCGGAGCTCGACGGTCTTCAAGCCGGGGTTTTTATAGTCGCCGGTTCGACTCTACGGTTTAACGTCTAGGCTAGACGGTCTTCAAGCCGGGGTTTTTATAGTCGCCGGTTCGACTCTACGGTTTAACGTCTGGGCTAGACGGTCTTCAAGCCGGGGTTTTTATAGTCGCCGGTTCGACTCTACGGTTTAACGTCTGGGCTAGACGGTCTTCAAGCCGGGGTTTTTATAGTCGCCGGTTCGACTCTACGGTTTAACTCTGGGCTAGACGGCCCTAAGGGTTAATTCAAACCCGGCCGATCGGCTCGGGGGTCTTCACCATCGAGCCCTTGGCTCGGATATAATCCGCCCGGCCGATCGGCTCGGGGGTCTTCGGCTTCGAACCCCTAGCTCGGATATAAACCTCCCGGCGGATCGGCTCGGGGGCCTTCGACTTCGAGCCCCTGGCTCGGATATAAACCTCCCGGCCGATCGGCTCGGGGGCCTTCGGCTTCGAGCCCCTGGCTCGGATATAAACCTCCCGGCCGATCGGCTCGGGGGCCGAGCCCCTGGCTCGGATATAATCGGCTCGGGGGCCTTCGGCTTCGAGCCCCTGGCTCGGATATAAACCTCCCGGCCGATCGGCTCAGGGGCCTTCGGGTTCGAGCCCCTGGCTCGGATATAAACCTCCCGGCCGATCGGTTCGGGGGCCTTCGGCTTCGGGCCTTCGGGTTCGAGCCCCTGGCTCGGATATAAACCTCTCGGCCGATCGGCTCGGGGGCCTTCGGCTTCGAGCCCCTGGCTCGGATATAAACCTCCCGGCCGATCGGCTCGGGGGCCTTCGGGTTCGAGCCCCTGGCTCGGATATAAACCTCCCGGCCGATCGGTTCGGGGGCCTTCGGGTTCGAGCCCCTGGCTCGGATATAAACCTCCCGGCCGATCGGCTCGGGGGCCTTCAGGTTCGAGCCCCTGGCTCGGATATAAACCTCCCGGCCGATCGGCTCGGGGGCCTTGGCTCGAAGAACTACTACAAATCACATAACTAACCGAGAACAGATAACGGAAAGACTAACCTAGGTCATGAGGATAGCAGAACTCTCCGGCGTCGTCCATCTTCACGTTCCAGATCAGGCGCGTTCCCACAGACGGCGCCAATTTGATCCTGTCTGGAAGCTGAGAAAACGAACCTGCCGGTGTGACGTGTCTGGAAGGTTGACCGCATCCTCATGACCCGGTTGATGAGCTGTCCGCTACGTTGACCAGATCGTCAGAAGTTCTCCTCCGGTCAACTGTACCTGTATCCAGCGACCGGGTTCCCCCGGTCTCTGGTACCTCGGTGCTCGAGCTCGAGGCGAATCCCACAAATGCATAAATATCCGGATAATAATAGAATATTGAACTAAATGCAAAGAAGGTACGAGAACGTACCCTGGCCCAGGGGGGCGCCCTCGGATGGATGGATGAGCTGATAGTGATGCTGATCAAGTCATAGCGCGGTGGCATGTGATCTAATGTAGCAGGGGTCCAAAGAGACGGCTCACAGGCCGGATAATACCTGCAACTCCTAAGCATAATAACCCATCAGCATAATAATGACGTGAATAGTGAAACCCATTGGCTCGATGGCTGGAACCCAATCCCAGCTCAAAGGCCGGCATAGGTAAACAGCATAAGTAGTGCCCGCTGCCGGAGGAGGCGACAGTGATGACAGCAGTTGCTGGAGGCAGCACTGAGTGCTGTAAGGGGCGGCGGCGGTCACTATAGGCGGCTATGCTAATCTTTGAGCCCAGCGCTAATGAGGACTCGACGGCGATGCGGAGCGCGATAGAGGCGTCACAGGCGCTGTGGAGCGCATTAGAGGACTAGCCGACGCTGTGGCTGTGGCCGCGGAAGAAGGCGGCGGAGGCTGCTGACGGCGGCTGGCCGCAGGGGAGCAGACAGCAGCGAGGAGAGGAGGATAGATGGCAATAGGCGTCGGAGCTATAACCGGCGAGAGGAGGTGGTTGCAAAGAAACATGAAGCAAGCCATGCCCCTATGTTCCTCCTAGCAGCGGCGCCTGGCGCCGGTGATGAGCTGAGCACGGGAGAGAGAGAGGTGGTCCTCCCCCTTGTCCCTGGCGGCGAACCAAACCCAAAAAAGCCCCCCTTCAAAAGCCGAACCCTGCTTCCCTTTAAAGTCAAACCTAATTGGACTTAAAAAGACCAAACTGTCCTTCCTTCACCAACTAATTACTCCCATGCCCTTACACAACCGGATCAAGGATAATGAAGCATATGTTCTTGAATACAATTGTTAGATGATAAATTATCTAGACAAAAGCATTTAGTTTAGTTATGCAAGATGATCATAATCATTAACACAATATTACAAATTTCTCTTAAAAATATGACAAAGTACATGTATCTTTCCTGTCATCCCTAATAATACATGCAATAATATGATATGACATATAACGGAGAGGTCCAGTATAATGGGCCGAAAAGTCAATAGTATAACATGTAGTTAAAAGTCAAAGAGAGATAGCAGTCAAGACTAAGAAGTTCCTAGTCTGGTCCAAAATAAGAAACAACAGTCAAGGTCGGAAAGTTCTTCTAGGACTTGACTCTCCAACCTCGTAAGCACGACTTTTGATCTACCCCTAGTTGGCTTCTTAGCTGGCTTGGTCCCAGGGCTCAGCCCTCTCATTTCTCCTAGGCACCACCACAGTCTGCTCTCAGTCGGCTTCTTAGCTGGTCTGGCTCTCAAGGTTCAGTTCTCTCATTTCTCCTGAGCATCGCCCGAGTTTACCTCGATCGACTTTTTAGCTGGTCGGACCCCAAGGCTCAATCCCCTCATTTCTTCTAGGCTCCACCCCAATCTACTCTCGGTCGACTTCTTAGTTGACATGACCCTCAGAGCTCAATTCCCTCATTTCTCCTAGACACCACCCCAGTCTACTCTCGGTTGGCTTCTTAGCTGGCCAGGCCGCTAGGGCTTAGTTCCCTCATTTCTTCTGGACACTGTCCCAGTCTACTCTCGGTCGGTCCCAGCATTGATCGGACTATTGTTAGGAGACAACACTGTCAGGGAATCGCAACAACTTGTTAGAGAATAACGGTTATTCGTAAGGGAATATTCTGATACTCTGCCATATGCATAACATTGAACCTTCCTGTACCCAATGAGAATCTGCCATACTTCAGCCATCACCCAACATGTTATGACACTCAATATTTTCTGATGCTTCATCATTGCGGAGGTTATGATAGATAGTGTAAAAAGAAAGGTTCTCTCCGTTGGCCAGGTAAGCGCACACATACTCATCTACCACAGTACTGTTGTTCATCTTCGTTCTCATTTTTCACTTTGTTCTACTCTTGACTTAAGCGTCGGAGGGTCTGCGTCAGAGACCTCTTCCCTGGTTCTTACTCTAACACTCCCATGTGACCTCTTTGCGTGTGCGCAAGCTCATGGGTATCATCAGAGACCTTTCCTTCACCCCCACCCCCGGTCCATTGTAAGAAAGAAAAGCCTACAACGTTCCTAGAGGCCCTAGATCCAAGTTCTCCTTTCATCAACGTCCTTATCCTCGTCACCGACTCCCTCCATCTAACTCAGCTTCCGGATAAAATCACAATACAAGGCAGATCGAAGACCAAATCATCTTTACAATGCAATTGACTAGCTGACAAAATGAATTCAAGATTAGCTTTTACCCGACTCAAAAAGTATCATTCAAGTTAGCTTCTTAAAAGAATTGTCTAGTTCAAGATTTGACAGTAATTTGTATCTCACGGTGAATAAAAGTTCAACTCAAGGAAGTTTAAGTTAATATTTTAGTGTACTCAATGTGCTATAGGAGTTGCAAATCTGATTAAGAAAATCTGAAAAAGTAAACTTGTAAACCGAACTAAACATTCAAATTGCAAAATAGCATGGGTGCTGGTATTGTTAATTTAATTGCCTGCATACCATTTTTAGAACTTCTTAGATGATATTGGACAAACCTGAATAAATACACACACACACGACAGGGATAAAGCTTCATAAGATAAAATAATGAAAATTTTCACCAGATAAAGTTCTAACACAAAGTGGATATACTCGAGGAAAAGAACAAAAGACTATGAGCCTCAAGACTATGGGCCAACAATACTGACACATGATATGTACACACTCTCTGACTCTGTACACTCTTTTGCTCCAACCAATATTATGTAAAAACATGTAACAAATCCTTTACACCATTTAAACAAATTGTGTTTATGCTCTCAGCATGTTTTGTAATCGCAAAAATCAGAATATGAGACTCTACTTGGATAATAGGTTAGCAACACTATATCCATAACCAACTAATCTGTAAAAAGTGATGGTTACTTATTACCCTTCTTGAGACCATATGTAAAATATGTAGTATATATTGTGTGCTTGTGTTCTCAGATAATCATTTTGTAGTTGCAACTTTCAAAGACCTGAATAATCAAACTTTATTTTGAGAATATACTGGTAAACACACTATCTAATATATGTTCAATAACTTTCTAGTATGCATAGAAAATGAGGATACTTATTTTCTTTTCTTTCTTACGAGTCATTACCATGAGTAAACTGCAATAAGATGCTCATACTGATGAAGTTTATCAATCAAGGTGAAGCATGTGTTTCTCAAATCTAACAGATAAGAAACATCAACACATTGATCAAAATATTGATAATGAAAACTACTCTGTAACTGAAGATATTTAAGAGATCATCACAATATATTCAGATAAGTTTTTCTTACATAGATTTGGATTTGTGAAGAAAGATTACCTTTGTGGGATCATTTTGCTGTTCTTCTTAGTCTCTCTGACAGCCTTCTGTAAGCAAAAGACCAGAAGACTGAAATAAATGGGCTCAGAACTTGCCCTCATTTAGTGTTCTTTTTTGTTGTTTGAAATTTTTTACTACCAAACATAAAATTGAGATGGATCATTCATTTTCTTCCATGAATCAAATTGTAGAATATTTCATTTCATTCTTTGTCTTTTCCATTTCATGAATGAAACTAACATCAAAGTTGGATAAATTTTTGTTAGGGCACTCCGGTGAGTTAAAGGGGTGGGTGATTAGCTCCAATCGCTTCTTCAATGATGAGTTGCCGCGGAAAACACTCGAAGCAATGCTAACACCCAGATTTACTTGGTATCCACCTCAACGAGGTAACTAATCCAAGAATCCACACAGAGTACACTCTCCACTATAAAAATAGTCCTTCTTGGAAACACTCCGGAGATGGAGAAACCTCGTACAAACTCACATACAAAAAATACAATGCAAACAAAAAGAAAATACACAATACAAATGAAAACCTTTCTTGCTTTCTTGTAGCTTGTAAACGCCTCTTGATCGGTTGGAAGGTGCAGCGACACTTGTCTTCCAAAGCTCAAGAATCGACAGTGAAGAGTGGAGAAGAATTGCGTTTGAATCTTCGTTGTTGCCTTTATATCCCGCAAATTAGGGCTCCCAGTCGATTGGCCTTATCCCCAAACGATTGCTACGTTAGATCTGAGTGCATCCAGCTGTCCAAACCTCACAACAACTCTTTTCTTCATCACTTAATCGATTAGCCAATCGATTACAGACCTTCTTAATCGATCACACAATTGATTATGAAGTCCTCTATTCGCTCGCGTGTTTCTCCCAATCGATTACCCAATCGATTACTCAATCAATTAAGCAACTTCAATCGATCACCTAATTGATTCAGAAGCTCTTTGTTCGCTCGCAACCAAGCTTAATCGATTAGTCAATCAATTAAGCCTCTCATGATATCCTCAATCGATTGGAATTCTTCTCAATCGATTCAGCACAGTGCAATGCACTATGCTTCACGAAAAAACAACTTCCAATCAATCACTTGATCAATTAGGTTCAGGGTGAATCACCTGATCGATTCACTATGCACTTCGCGAAGAGATGCGCTCAATCAACCAACTAATCGATTGACACAAGTCTAAATCGATCACCTGATTAATTACCCAACCCTAACTTGCTTAACCCAAGTTTAGCGTTAGCTTGCCAAATCTTTGGTCAACCGTGACCTGTTGAGTCTTCTCCACCAAGTGTCTAGTCAATCTTTTGATCCACTTGGACTTTGCTAACTTCCCATTGGACTTCTGATCATCAAGTACGGTCCTCCTTGACTCACTTGGACTTCCTTTTACCTAACTACAATTAGGGTTTTCCTTTGCCAACGTGCGAACCTCCTTGATCAACTTGGACTTGCTTGCCTAATTGCAGTTACGACTTTCCTTGCTAACGTGTGATCCCCTTGATCCACTTGGACTTCCCTTTGCCTAACCTTAGTTAGGACTTTCCTCTGCCAACGTGCGATCTTCCTTGATCAACTTGGACTTGTTGGCCTAACTGCAGTTGGATTTTCCTTGCCAACGTATAGTCCCCCTTGATCTACTTGGACTTTTCTTTCCAACGTGCGGTCCTCCTACCCACTTAGACTTTCCTTTTCCTAACCGCAATTAGGACTTTCCTTTGCCAACATGCGATCCTCATTAATCCACTTAAACTTTCTTACCTAATCGTAATTAGGACTTTCCTTGCCAACATGCGGTCCTCCTTGATCCAGTTGGACTTTCCTTTGCCTAATCGCAGCTAGGACTTTCCTTTGCTAACGTGCGGTCCTCCTTGACCCACTTAGACTTTTCTTTGTCTAACCGCAGTTAGGACTTTTTTAGTCAAGTACCGGTCCTTCATGACCTACTTGACTTCTCTCACATATGTCCCACAACACATTGTCTAAACATGTTGTCACAACATATTGTCTAAAAATCAAAACTCAAGCTCGACTCCACTCGAG
Source organism: Zingiber officinale (assembly GCF_018446385.1). Taxonomy (NCBI): domain Eukaryota; kingdom Viridiplantae; phylum Streptophyta; class Magnoliopsida; order Zingiberales; family Zingiberaceae; genus Zingiber; species Zingiber officinale. Next base: position 79,338,973 of record NC_056007.1, read on the forward strand.
CTTAGTCAAACTGGTCAATTTTTATCTAGGGACAATTGTGTTGGTGTAGGTTGCACTGATGATAAGGTTTTGATGTATGACAAATAGGTTGAGTTAGATGTATTGTTTGTCTAACCTTTTTACTAAGTGTATAGGACTTGATGGGACTAGAGAATCGGAACACTAGGCTGAAGTCCAGCTAGGTTGATAGTTGATACGAAGTCTAGATTGGTTGAGATCTAGCAGAAAGAAGTCTAGCTAGGTTGATAGCTAGCACAAAGTCCAGATTGGTTGAGATTTGACAGGAGGACGTCCAGATTGGTTGAAATATGGCAGGAAATCCTGGTGGGTCAAGAAACCTGACATCAAGGAAGTCTACAAATGGTAAGTGAGATAAGTCACTGGAGGAGAGAGATCCAGTGATGATAAGTCCTGATGGGACTTTAGGTACGATCCAGCTTAGAGCCACTTGAGAAGTCTAAGTTGAGTCATGGTCTTGGAAAGACAAGATCTAAATCATAAATTGATAATATTTTTAATGTGCTAATTTTATTTTGTAGGATGAACATATTATGATTGCTTGGACTAACTCTTTTTTGCAGAAAAAAGAAAGACAAGAAAGAGTTCTCCAGGCGCTCGGACCAGCATCGATGAGGTTGGCGGGTGCATGGTCGGGCACCCAGGCAGTCCGGGCGCTCAGAGCTGCTCTAGGCGTTCGGACCAGCAAAAATAATCCAAAAGCTAAGTTGGAGTGCGTCGACTGACCGGACCCACATCAACGGTCCAGGCGCTCGGAGGTGGATAAACTTCGAGGATGAAGTTTCGACGAGAGTTCGCAACATCATCATAGTCCAGGCGCTCGGGAGGGGATCCAAATGCCCGGACGGGGTTATAAAAGGAGGTTTTGACTAACAGCTCAAAGACAACATTTGCTACAACTTTCTTTCCTGCGCATTGCTTCGAAGAAACTCCTACGACGCTGTAACTCTCCTCCAACAACCAACAATCAAGTTCTATTTATTTCCTCTATTGTTGGTAACCTTTCCTTATAGTTATTGTACTTAAATTTTGTAATATTTCAAACTATTAGTGGATTTTCCAACGAAAGCACTCAACGAGTGCGACCCTTAGAGTAGGAGTCGTCGAAAGCTCCAAACCAAGTAAATATTTTAAAGTACCTGAGAAGGACTAGAGATTATATGCTAGTCTACCAAGCAGACGATTTGCTCCTTGTGGGTTACACGGATTCGGATTTCCAATCAGATAGGGACAATAGTAAGTCTACATCAGTCTATGTGTTTACTCTAGGAGGTGGAGCCATTGCATGGAGGAGTGTTAAGCAGAAATGCGTCTCGGACTCAACCATGGAAGCTGAGTATGTGGCAGCCTATGAGGCAGCCAAAGAAGCTGTATGGCTCAGGAACTTTCTAATTGACTTAGATGTGATTCCTGGTTTGCCCAAGATCATCATAATTTATTGTGATAATAGCGGTGCAGTTGCAAACTCGAAGGAACCACGAGCTTATAAGGCAAGTAAACATATAGAGTGCAAGTACCACCTGATACGAGACATCGTCAAGTGAGGAGAAGTTGTCGTTGCCAAGATTGCATCAGAAGATAACCTAGCAAATCCTTTCACAAAGGCCCTTCCGGTGAAAGCTTTTGATCGGCATGTGGAGGGGATGAGAATCCGATGTAAGGCAACAGATATGGCAGCTTAGTCTTTTAGTATAAGTGGGAGATTGTTAGAGTGTATACTAAAAGCCTAGCTTTTGTAAATATTTATTTGTTGAAATAAAAGAATCACATTGGTCAATATCTGTATTTATTTGTTAAATATAATTGTTCAATTAATTTATATAGTAGATAACATGGAGTGTGGTGTCACACTCAGAAAATCATGTTGTCGGTTCTCTATAAATTATAAACAAGTTGCTCATGACTAAGATGGAAAGGAACAAACCATCAGAATAGTCGTAGTGTAATTAAGTATTAGTTTATCTTGACTAATAAATTATACTGATACACTTTAAGTGTATTGAGTAGGATCATTTAGGTAAGTTCTTTTTGTACTGACTTAGTAAAAGAACTAGACCTTAGTTATTATGGAAGTGTGTGCTCTTAATCCTAATATAATAACAAGCACATATATTTAATATTTATTTCTTTGACTTATCAAAGGGTGAGGTTTACTCGATAAATCAATATGCCCGATAGGTTGGGAAATGATATTACTTATAGTGTGTGTTGTTGATTATAGAAGGAATCTGTGTCCTAGTTATCTAGGTTGAGAATGTCCCCAAGAGGAGCTCATAAGGATTGCCATGTTAAACCCTGCAGGTGGACCTAGTCCGACATGACAATAAAGTTGAGTGGTACTACTCTTGGAGCTAGATATTAATTAAGTGAGTTGTCAGTAAGTTACTTAATTAGTAGGCATTCGTAATCTTAAACACAAGGAGACTAACACACTCATGATAAGAAGGAGCCCATAATGTAATTTGGGATTGGTGCGGTAGTGCGGTAATAACTCTCTAGTGGAATGAGTTATTATCGATGAACTTGAGTTGTGTGTTCGGGGCGAACACGGGATACTCAAGCTCATCGGAAGGCCAAAACCAATTTTTCCTCTAGGTCCCTATCGTAGCCTCATTATAGCCTTAAGTCCATCCAAATGTAAGGCTCTTCTTGGTGTCCAAGAAGTGGGCCGGTCCAATGCTTGGTGACCAAGCAAGGGCCGGCCACATCCTCTTTATAGGGGTCGACCCTTTTGCTTAGTGACCAAGCATGTAGGGGTCGGCCAAGATTAATTCAAATAGGAGGGGTGTTTTGAATTTTTAAAATCTTCTCTTTGTAGAAAACTATAAGTTTTAAAAGAGAGATTTTAATTTTTAAAACTTTCCTTATTTGAATTAGGCCACATATTTTAATAGAGAGTTTTAAAAGCTTTAAAACTTTCCTTTTTTTAACCATCCTCATGGTTTAAGAAAAAAGGAGATAAGTTTTAAAATTAAAATTTTCTATTATCATGTTAAAAAAGGAAATTTTGTAAGAGAAGTTTTAAATTTTAAAACATGGTTTTAATTTTTAGAACTTTCCTTTTTTAACTCCTACTTTAGGAAAGAGAGCTTGTAAAATTTTATAAGAGTTTTTCTTATAAAATTTTATAAAAATAAAATTCCTTTTTCCCCTTGATGAGGTGGCCGGCCACCTTGCTTGGTGCCCAAGCAAGTGGCCGGCCATATTAAATTATTTAAAATCATCACAAAATTAAATTTGGTGATTGATTCAATCAAGAGGAAAGAAAAGGAAAAATAAAAAGGGAAAAGGAAAAACTCTTGGATGATTTTATTTTTTGTAAAAAGTTTTTCCTTATTTGCCTTGGGCAAGTAATATAAAAGAAGGGGTGAGGGGGCTTCATGAGAAAAAACTCTTATTCTTTTGCTTGGAGATCTCTTGGTGGCTGGCCCTCTCCCTTCTCCCTTTCCCTTTGCTCTCTTCTCTTTCGTGGTGGTGGTGGCCGAATCTTTGAGGAAGAGGAAGTGTTAGGACCTTGACGTCCGCTAGAGGGGGGTGAATAGCGGCTCACCCAAATCGTTCGCTTCCTACGTTGTTAACTTGCGCAGCGGAATAATACAAAAATAAACAAGCTAAACAAAATACAAGACAAGAAAGAATGCAAACCAAGCTACACGATCATTTACGTGGTTCGGAGATAAAGCTCCTACTCCACGGCGTGTCCGTAAGGTGGACGATCCCTATCCGTCGGTGGATTACTCCCCGGAAGACCTCCGGCTAGCTCAAACTCCTTGTGGGTGGAGAAACCTCACCACAAACTCACCAAGACCTCTTGGACACAAGGAAAACTCTTGAGCACTTGTAGACTACTAATTAGACCTTAACCAAGTCTAATTTCGTCAACTCAAACCAAGCTCCCAAGCTTTGGTTTTATAGCCCGCGGGTTGAAAACCCCGCCTACCAGTCGACTGCTAAAACATGCAGTCGACTGCCCTCTGTAAAAATTCGACCGTTACACCTCAACGGCTCGATTTCACACATTCTGTTCGCTGCCAGTCGACTGCCCCAGTCGACTGCACCAGTCGACTGCTAAAACATGCAGTCGACTGCTACAGTACTGCTACAGTAACGCTACAGTACTGCTACAGTAAACCCTAATTCTTATATTTTACTCCGAGTACAATCTCTCAGCACTCGTCCCTGCCCGACCAACCTAGACCTAGCCTTCTAGCCTCCTCCATCAGCCTTGCGTCCCTCGGATGCCTCCCCATCCTTCACGTCTTGCCTTCTGGAGCTTCCATCGGCCTTGTCATTGTTGTCGGGTCTTCCTTTGCCAAGAGGTCGCGCCTCCGAGACTTCATCCATTGCCAAGTTACACTTGGACTTACGTTGCCAAGACTACATGCTTGGACTTACACCGCCAAGACTCATCCTTGGACTTTCCTCCTTTGCCAAGATCACACTTGGACTTCCTTGTTGTACCTGTATCCTGCACACTCACACTGCATATCAAATACAACAATAAACCTAACTTAAACCTTTGCCCAAACATCAAAACCTAGGGTCACTAGATTGCTCCAACAGGAAGGACTCTTTTGGGTGGTGTTCATCTTGGAGGATCGTCGCCCACACGACGTCCAAGGCGAGGCGAGGAATACGGCAGAAGATCTCGAGGTCATTAGTTTACAAAGAGAAGGTATAATTATCAATTGTTTTCCGCATCATGCTAGTTATTTCTTTTTGTAAGAATTCTAAATACAAGAGGCAATTAGATCTAGTTTTTTGAATTTATTTTTTAAGTTTGTGTTTTCTTCTTTTTCGAATTTGTGATTCGATTGTTCCTTTTGGTTAACCTTGAGTTATTTAAGGAAATAAATATTAGTTTTCCTTAAAAGGCTTTGCCTAGGCGGTGGTGGTTGCTCCCATATCCAAGAAGGCCATGTGCCTCGCCATGCAGTCCTGGAAGCCAATTTTGGAAATTAATATTTATGGAATTAATAACTTAGGTAGATTTGAATCAATAGTGTTAAGTTCCGCTTGCGATTCAAATCTAAACCATTAAGAACAAATAAGTTAAATTTGGAATCAATGATGTTAAGTTCCGTCTGTGATTCCCAATTTAACTTCTAAAGAACACAATAGATTATTTAAGGAAAGGTTCGACACTTGTACAAAAAAATTTTGTACAGTGGAACCGGTACATTTTCCTAGGACTAACCAACAGAATCTGTGCACTTGCGAAAGCGTAACATGTTTTTGGCGCCGTTGCCGGGGACTACGTCCATAACACTAGCTAAGTTATATAGGATTAGACTAGGCTTTATTTTTTCTCTGCATAAAAAAAAAAGGAAAAAATCTACTATTAATAAAATATTTTCACTCTTCTTCCTTACTGTATTCATTTTTTTTTATTTCTTGCTGTCATATTTTCTATCTTATTCTCTTTTCTTCTGCATGCGTAGAGCTAACCTTTCAGGACAGCTGCTACCATTTGATCCAAAGATTGACAGGACCTTTCTGAGGAGAAGGAATTTACAAAAAGCTTTCCAAACAGCAAAAGAATCCTCAGGAATGGCCGATAAACTGCTGAAAGATTATGCGGCACCATATGCATGAGGGGTCCAATCCAGTATCACCCGACCACCCATCTGTTGGTTAGTCCTAGGGAAAACGTACCGGTTCCACTGTACAAAAATTTTGTACAAATGTCGAACATTTCCTTAAATAACCTATTATGTTCTTTAGAAGTTAAATTAGGAATCGCAGACGGAACTTAACATCATTGATTCCAAATTTAACTTATCTGTTCTTAATGGTTTAGATTTGAATCGCAAGCGGAACTTAACACTATTGATTCAAATCCTCCTATGTTATTAATTCCATTAAATATTAATTTCTAAAATTGACTTCCAGGACTACATGGCGAGGCACATGACCTTCTTGGATATGGGAGCAACCACCACCGCCTAGACAAAGCCTTTTAAGGAAAGTTAATATTTAATTTCCTTAAATAACTCTAGGTTAACCAAAAAGAACAATTGAATCACAAATTCGAAAACAAAGAAAACACAAATTCTAAAAACTAATTCGAAATACTAGATCTAATGCCTCTTGTGTTTGGAATTCTTACAAAAAGAAATAACTAGCATGATGCGGAAAACAATTGCTAATTATACCTTCTCTTTGTAAACTAATGACCTCGAGATCTTCTGTCGTATTCCTCGCCTCACCTTGGACGTCGTGTGGGCTACGATCCTCCAAGATGAACACCACCCAAAGAGCTTTCTTCTTCCTCCTCTAAAACCCGACCACCACCACCAATTTAGGAACCAAAGAGAGCAAGGGAAAGGGAAGGGGAGAGATCCGACCATCATGAGAGAGCACAAGCAAGAGACTAGAATTAGATGCCTCCTTCATCATCTTCTTCTTCTTCTTCTCCTTCTCCCCCTCCTTGTATCCGGCCACTTAAAGAATCCACAAGCAATATGTGGCCGGCCCTAGCATGATAAAGAGCTAGGGGCCGGCCCTAAGGAGGAGACTAGAGAGAAGAGAGAAAAATAATTCATTAACCCATGAAGCCTCTCCCCCTTCTTCTTTTATAATACTTGTCCAAGGCAAATAAGGAAAATCTTTTTACAAAAATTAAAATCTTCCTCATATTTTTCCTTTTCCCTTTTTATTTTTCCTTTTCTTTCCTCTTGATTGAATCAATCACCAATCATAGAATAGATTGGATGATGATTTAATCCTATTGGTCGGCCCCTTGCTTGGGTACCAAGCAAGGGTGGCCGGCCCCTATAAGGAAGGAAATATATTTTTTTTAATAAAATTTTACAAGAAGAAATCCTCTTATAAAATTTTACAAGCTCTTTTTCAATTTTCTAAAGTAGGAGTTAAAATAGGAAAGTTTTAAAAATTAAAACCATGTTTTAAAATTTAAAACTTCTCTTATAAAATTTCCTTTTTTAATATGGTGATAGAAAATTTAAATTTTAAAACTTCTCTTCCTTTTTTTTCTAAACTATGAGGATGGTTAAAAAAGGAAAGTTTTAAAACTTTTAAACTTTCTTTTAAAACATGTGGCCTAATTCAAATAAGGAAAGTTTTTAAATTTAAAATCTCTCTTTTAAAACTTGTAGTTTTCTACAAAGAGAATATTTTAAAAATTCAAAAACACCCCTCCTTATTTGAATTATTGTGGTCGGTCCCCTCTTGCTTGGGCACCAAGCAAGGGGCCGACCCCCTTAAGAGGATATGATGGTCGGCCATTGCTTGGTCACCAAGTCTTCCTCCTTGAAGTCAATCTGACCCACCAAGTCTTCCTGTCGGAATCGCACATCTAGACTTTGCCACTCAGGAATCGAACATCCCAACTAGATTTCCCGTCTCATGTCAGGTTCTCTTGACCCATCAAGTTAGTCCACCCTGCACACTCGATAACAAAGTTAGATTACAATAATACCTAACTTAATTCACTTGTCATTCATTAAAACCTGAGTTGGATCATTAGTACAAATTGCACCAATATTCCCGTATGGGAAGAAGCGGATGAAAGTATACCTAAAGATCAATATTGATCAATGGTTCACCATCAGACGAGGATATAGGGTGTTGGTGGACAAAGCAACTAAAGTACCTATCGACCCAGAAAGATGTAATCCAGAAGATAAAAAGAAGACCCAGATCGACTCGAAGGCATTTGAACATGATCCAGTGTGGCTTGACGAAAGAAGAACTAAACCGCATCGACCTGCACGAGAATGCGAAGGAGCTATGGGACAAGCTGGTCGAGTTACACAAGAGCATGACATATTCAAAGGTAACCAAAAGAGACATACATTTGAACAATTTATTTAACATTAAAATGCAGGATGGTGAGACCGCAAGTCAGCTCCATGCCAGAATAAAGAGCATTCTGAACGAGCTCTACTTAATCGGCCATCAGATGGAAAATAGGGATATAATCAGAAACGCATTAAATTCCTTTCCTCGAAACGAATTATGGGGATCTATAATTGATGCCTACAAGGTTTCGAAGAATTTATCTAAATTAAAATTAGATTAACTCTTTTGTGAACTTGAACTTAATGAGCAAACTAACTTCAAAAGGAACGAGTAAAGGTATTGCACTTCTTGCAGATTCCTCAAAAGAAGTCAAGAACAAACCTAAGCTAGAATCTGAGTCTGACCCAAACTCAGATAAAGAAGAACAACTGGTAAACATGATAAGAAAGATGTTTACCAGAAGAAAAGACTTCAGCGAAAAGGATATTCAGAAGATGATCTAGTTAAATAAATGAAGTGTCACCTGCTACTGTGCAACAAAAAGGGACATGCTGAAAGAAGACAAACCCAAGACTACCAGAAGAAAGAAGGTATTAAAAGCAACTTGGGACGAATCATCCTCCGAAGAATCGTACGATGAAGAACCAAAGCAATAGAACTACCTCGCGCTGATGGCATCCGAACCGAAATTAGAAAGTGAAGCTGATGAAGACGACAAGTCAGAATATGAGTCAAGCCACGAGTTCATTCTCGTTTTCGAAGGTCTCAACAAGGTGAATTCTAACATAACTGCTAGATTTGTCAAAATCATTGCATGCTTGGACAAAAAGTTAGGAAAATTAGAAACTCAAATTAATCAACTTCTTAAAGAAAATGAAAACAAAACAGAACAATTTAAAATAAATCCAATAGCTGAACCAGATTAATTTGAAATTTCAACTCAAGTCATAAAACTTGAGGAAGAAAATTTCAAATTGAAAAATAAAGTAAATGAACTAAAAGAACTTTTAGAAAAATTCACAACATGATCTAAATACCTCGACATGATACGAGTTGTGTACAACAAATTCGGACTCGGATATAAGTCTAGCCCAACAAATAAAATATTTATATCACTTATAAGCTAAAATAAGAAACAACCCAAGCTTGGGTTCCAAAATCTTATCTAACCAAGTAAGTAAGACTCAATCAATTTTATGTACCTAAAAATGAAATTCACTACCTAAAACCGAATCAAAATAAACTAACTAATTCAAATCCAAACATAAAATGTAAAATGAAATCAAACAAATCAAATTCAAATAAAAAAATTAAATTTAAGTCAAATAACTACAAATTCAATCTAAACACAAGTTACAATCAAATTTATTATAACTATAAAGTAAATCGACACAAACCTAAAACCTAAAACCTAAAACTTAAAACCAAGTTCAATAATTTAGGAAGAGGCGCCAAATTAGTTGACACTTCTAAAATAATAATTTACCCAACTGAATAATTATGACTAGTTTAATTAGAAACAAAAGTTTAACTTGACAAACAGTAGTACTAGAAAAGTTTTGGATGATAGCAGGTTAGGGAAGCTCTGTCTATGCATGTCTAGGAAGATATGACTTCGACTTGATACATTTGGCTTAGTGGAACTAACTGAAGCTACCTCTCACTAATTCTACCTGATTAGACAAAAGTTTTATACTAAGTTCAGTGGACAGGACTATTTAGAAAATTTTGAAGGCGTGATTATTTTAATGATATCCAGGTGACTCAACACAACTTAGACGTTTATCCAAAAGATGTTTATTTGTTGAACCCAATGTTAAACTTGAATCTAACACAAGTTAAACCAAACCCTGAAATTTAAACTTAACTTATCTCATAAAATGATAGGATTCTTTGAATAAAAATATAGATTGGGTAAGATGAATAAGAATTAAAATAAATTAAAATTGAATTAAATTAAATTTAAATTAAATTAACTTAAAATTTGAACTCAAATTAAAATTAACTTAAAACTTAAAATTAAAAATTAAAAATTAAAAATTAAAAATTAAAATTAAAATTTAAACTTAACTTAAAATTTAAAATTAAGACTTAACTTAAATTTAAATTTAAATTTAAACCTAAACTTAAACTTAAACTTAAAATTTAACTAAAACTTATATTAAACATTAATTAATTCTAAATAAGATCTAAAATAAGATTAAAACACTAATTAAAACTTTAAACCAACATATTTCAAATTAATCAAATTACCAGTCAATTAACTTAAATCTCAATTAATAGCTAAGAATTATCAATACAAACATACACGTAATTCAAACTTAAAAACTTCAAACTTAATAAAACATTAGGAACCTAAGAAGGAAACTTGGAATGGGTACGATAGACTAGGGCTTTTGTTATCAAATAAATTTTCAAGTGATTTGTAAATTCTAGGAAATTCATTACTTACGTTTTCTAAAAATTCTCATTTCCCTAGTATTTTTAAAATTTATTTTAGCCTTGGTCTAAGACATAGAAAGCATGATCCTATAGATCTAGATAACGAGCATCTTACAAACTCACTAGGTTTACTTTGATTATGTTTTCAAAAACTTAGACTGGCGTGAGATGCGTAGGCCCTTTGCCTGAACTTCAGATGTTTATATCAGTGCATCAACATAAGTCTGGACGGAAAATATAACAGTACATTGATCAAGTTAAGTAGTTATTTTTTAGTAAATTTTTAACTGGATATTAATACTTAACTTGACTAATCAAGTGAATACTGTTATCTTCTAATAGTTAGTTAGTAATTAAAAGTTAGACATTTCAGGATAATTTTTAGATAAATATTATTTTTTAAATAATATCATGTTCAGAGAAAGGATATTTGAAAACTCCTTTCAAAAGAATTCTATTTCAATTTTTTTTTTGCAAAGTATTAGTTTAAAAATTCTTTTGAAACCTTACTTTGTAAATGGTTAAAAATAATATCTGTTTTAAAAAAATGAAATGAAAATATTTTGTAAATTGCATTAAAAACGGTTTAAAAATATTTTGAAAAATATTTTTGAAAACACTTTGAAAAGTTTTATCAAATTCTTGTAAAACTTATCTTTGCAAAATGTTTTATTTTTGAAAATCTCAAACATTGGATAACCATTTGTAAAATTTTAAAAATTCTTTTCAAAATTTGCTTAATTATTTTGAAAATCCCTTTGCAAAATTTGTAAAATGTTTTGAAAACTATTATATAAATTGTTTTAACAAACTTACTTTAAGATCCTTTTTGAAAATTATTTGGAAATACTTTATAAAATTTAGTTTTCCAAATTTTTAAAATTTTAAAAATCTTTTGTAAATTTTGAAAAGTTCCATTTAAATTACTTTGAATTTTTTTTTACTTTAAAAATTTTTCATTCACTCCTTCCTACAATAAACATGTAAATTTTTCTAAAAAAAAAATTATACCTTTATAAAATTTATTTACTTGAAATGGTTGTTTTCAAAAAATTATTTTCAAAATTACTATTTAGAAACTTGAAATCAATTATTTGAAGTCTTGTTTGAAAAACTAAATTTGCAAAATCGATATATTTGACTAAAACTTTATTAAGTTATTTGAAAACTAACTTTGGATTGGTAAATAGAACAACTTCTTGATTAATATGCTCTATTTCTGCTTAATGCATTGTATTATTTTTATGCCAAACAGGAAAGATAATGGGTTAGGTTAGTAAAATCAATTCACTCTACTCAATTTGCATTACATGTTTAATGTTTGCTTAATTATACTTTTTTTTAACTTTAACTCAGGTTATCATTACATAAAAAAAAAAATTGTTTGTGCAGGTTACATTGATAATCAAGTTTTAATGTATGACAAATAGATTGAAGTTAGATGTATTGCTTACCTAACATTTTTATTAAGTGGGTAAGACTTGATGGGTCAGAGGATCGGAACACCAGGCTGAAGTCCAATTAAGTTGATAGCTGGCATGAAGTCCAGATTGGTTGAGATATGGCAGAATGAAGTCTAGCTAGGTTGATAACTGACACGAAGTCAAGATTAGTTGAGATCTAGCAGAATAAAGTCCGGCTAGGTTGATAGCTGGCATGAAGTCCAAATCGGTTGAGATATGGCAGGAGGAAGTCCATATTGGCTGAAATTTGACAAGAAGTCCTGGTGAGTCAAGAGACCTGACATCAAGGAAGTCTGCAAATGGTAAGTGAAGTAAGTCGCTGAAGGAGAGAGATCTAGTGAGGATGAGTCCCGATGGGACTTTAGGCACAGTCCAACTTAGAGTCATTTGGGAAGTCTATGCTAAGACCATGACTAGATCGTGATCTTAGAAAGATAAGATTTAAATCATAAATTGATCATATTTTTAATGTACTAATTTTATTTTGCATGATGAACATATATCATAATTGTCTGGATTAAATCTTTTTTACAAGAAAAAGAAAGGTGAGAAAGAGTTGTTCGGACACCCGGAGGGAATCCGGACGCCTAGACTCCAAGCGCTTGGAGTTGATCCGAGCGCCCGAACTAGCCTCGATGAGGCTAGCAGGTGCCTGGCCAGGCACCTGGGCAATCTCGGCGGTCCAAGCGCCCGAGGTTGCTCCAAGAATTCAGACCAGCAAAAATCATCCAGAAGTTGAGTTGGAGCGCGTCGACTGGTCAAACTCAAGTCAACGATCTAGATGCCTGAAGGGTGTTTGGGAATCCGGAGGTGAATAAACTTCGAGGATGAAGTTTCGACTAGAGTTCGCCACGTCAGCATAGTCCAAACGCCCAGGAGGAGATCAAGACATCCGGACGGGGCTATAAAAGGAGGCTTCGACCAACAGCTCAAAAACAACATTTACTACAACTTTCATTCCTGCGCACTGCTCCGAAGAATCTCCTACGAAGCTGTAATGCTCCTCTGACAACTAGCAATAAAGTTCTATTTATTTTCTCTGTTGTTGGTAACCTTTCCTTATTGTTCTTATATTTAAATTTTGTAACATTTCGAACTATTAGTAAATTGTTCAACGAAAACACTTAATAAGTACGGGCCTTGGAATAGGAGTTATCGAAAACTCTGAATCAAGTAAAAAATTAATTGGGTTAGCGCTTGTCCTTTTTTTTTCTTTGCTTTCTCCTTAGCTTTATTTCCTTTGCGTATTCTTGACTTTCGAAAAAGTAATGAACGTTACCCCTCCCCCTAGTGTCTTTATGATCCAACAGATTATATCAATAATCTCCCAATAATTTTATCCCTAGACAAACATATTCGTATATTTGTTTTGTTAAAAAAATACTCATGAGAATATTAAAATAAATGTGCATAGTTACCCGAATGGAAAATAATAATAATTATTATTAAAAGTAAATCGGCGCAAGTCTAATATTGATAAAATGAGAATAAAAAAATCGATGGAGATGATATAATTATCTCTATATGACCAACATATTTTTATAGTAATACGAGTTCAATTTATAAGGTAGAAGAAGTTTAAAGAAAGCATTCACTAGAAGAATACTATTGTAGTCAACCACAAATTGTTGGGATTATTATGGTTTGCTGATGATGACGACGACCCAAACATGATAGGAAAGGATACTTATCTAGATCATATAACAAGTATGGGCCCTCTTGCTATGGTAGTCACCAACTACTATTTTTTTATATATATAAAAAGTACCCCTATTATTATTCAGTGTTTTCAAGATATTCATACTAATCACATCACTCAGATAAAATATTATATAGATATATGGTTTCCTGAAGTTTCCCTACTCGCAAACTAATCTTGGCATGCTATTTAATGCCTTGATGTTCAATCCAATCAATTGCATAGTCAATAGGCCCTAAAGTAAAGACAATTAACTTTTTTTTTAGTTCTTCAACCATAGTAATTTTATATGCTTCTAAAAATATGAATTTTACTTGTAATTTCAACTAGAACTCTCTGGTTTATGTAGTTGGATTCAAGAGTTTGTGTAAGATCAAGGAATAGACCATCCAACTCCAATTGGTATCAAACCTTTCCTTGTCAAGTCAGGGTCAACAAGATAAGTATAACAAAGCCAATATGATATACGAAGGCATATATAAATTAATTTTCTGGATAAAATACTCTAAACTTCTCACTTTAATTCATAAACATCAAATGTTTCATACCCGTCGCCAATCTCCCTCTCTCCCGACCATGAGGCCACATAATTAAAGGACCCCACACTCCGACTAATGGAGATAATGGTATAAATTAGGGTCCCGAATGCTAGAAAACTTGGAATACGGACGGCGTCCCCCATCTCTCTGCTCCACTGAGCTCATGGCGGACGGCGACGTCGAAACAGGAGCACGTTAGCAAAGATAAGTGAAATAAGAGTGATTTGATCAACTCGGCCAATTGCACACATTAAACAATGGAGAAAAATAACAATTAACCCGAAACTATTTTGATTTTCACAAAAGGCTATCATAGAAACACAAATGCGCACAGATTTACTGCGAATCGTCACAGAGGCGCCGACGACGGCGAATCCCTAGTACGCGACCTCGACGCCAACGCCGGCGGAGCGTCGCGGCGGGGAGACCGGAAGGCGGGAAGAGAAGTTCCGGTATCGGCGCCCATCCCCACCGGCGCGAGTGTCCATGTCCTCGTCCTCGGGCCCTTCATCAAAGTTGAGAGCGTAGCTGAGGGGGTCGTACCTGAAGGCACAGGGACCGCGGCTGCCGTTCTGGTGGCGGCCGATCCGCGCCGCGAGGTTCCGGCAGCGTCCTCCGATCTCCGGCAGCTCCTGCGCCTTCGACCGCAGCCAGATCGTCGAAGACCGTACCAGAGACGCCGGCCGACCGCCCTCCTCGTCGCCGGCCGCGACGCCACCACCTCCGCCGCCGAAGCAGCAGGATCCGCAGATCGAGGAGCGAAACCGGTGCATGAGCGAAGGGGAAGGATCCGGTGAGTGTCGGTCGAATTGCATCGAGAATTAGGGATCGAATGGCAGAGATTGGTTTGGCTGAAGCATCAGTGTGTCATATATATTTATATCCGGGAAGACAGACGGGGGAGTTAACGCCGTTAAGGCGACGCTTTTGGGTAGACTCCGCGTGTGGCGAGCTGGATAATCAAAATCTCATTTTCCACCTCCCGAACTATCCTTGTTTTTTCCAAACGCCCTAATAATTTTTCGATCTTCGTAATTATATTCCAAACCGCTCACTCACAGTCAGTTACATAGCAAAAAATGACAACGGTGTCAATAATCAAAACTAAAATAACAAAAGTTTTCAATCTCTACGGCACGTTGAAAATTTTCTAACCTACTTTGTGAAGATTTAAAAACTTTAAGGCGTAAAATGAATATTTATAACCAGCTGTGTGTCGATTAGCGTGGAGAAAAAAGACGAAACTTATTCCATTTGGATGATGATGAACACAGCGATCGTGCCTGCACACTTATGCTTCAAGAACTATGATCTAACAATAGCAATCAGTACAAAAACAGGGGGAATTGAATAAAATAGTGACATGGTTAAGAAGTGCTTATGAAGTATAAATATTAGTATCATGACTTCCTGGTGACGGAACCATGATTTACAAGAAAAAATTTCATAAATTTTGCACTGATCATCTTGTTGAAAACACAAATAAACATGAAGATGGCCATTGTACAGGCTCTTTGAGTACAATGCGACAATTGGAGAAGGAATTTGCTAATATCCACCCGAGTCGTCGGTTCGGGCGCAGGTAGAAAAAGTTTGTTTAACCTCTCAGAAGCTGGATAACATTCATCTTTAAGAAGGGTATGCGGAAAACATTCAACATCAAGTGCGGCATGCTCGGTAGTTTGCTTAGTGGCATTTGCTAGCACTCTTACCCAAAGTTTTAAGACCTCCATATGAATATCTGCTTCATTCACCCTGCAAGAACAGAAGTCTGTAAACTTCGATGTTTGGTACAACCAGAATAAGCTTTGAAACTAGTTCAATATTCCCTGCCCGAACAACTTCTTGCAATTTGAGATTTCATATCATTGAAGAACCCAAAAAAAAAAAGCAGGCACGAACAACTTCCATGCAATTCTATATGCCATTACCTTTTTTTATGTTACTAGTAGCATCTTCCAGCGGATGATAACAAGAACATTAAAAAGAAGAAGAAAAGTAATTAAAAAAAGGTTTGTTAGTGCTCGTGCTAACTCAGTGTCTTCGATCTCTTGAATTTGATCTAATGAAAAGCTATGGGAAATGGTTGTCCGGCAGTGGTGTAGCCTAAGATCTCCTGAAAAGGCTAGTCAATGTCAGTTTAGCTCCAGCCAGCTGAACAATGTCCCCAATGGAGGATCTAGATATACTGCCATGAGGTTCAGACCTAGATATATCATCCCAGCATGGAGTGGGGTGGGAAAACCCTAACCTGGATGGGTTTTAATATTACTATTACATAAAACTTATATAGGACATACTATTGCATATTAAATAACAGCTAGTATATTAAAACTGAAAACATGACACTTGATCCAATTGGACTCACGAGTTGAAGAAAGTAAAAGGAAAAATGTATGCTGAAATTTTCTTCATGATTACAAACCCTTGCACGTTTTGGACTGGGGGCATCAGGTGGGTCTCGACGACTTCGGGAACTACTAGAGTCATTTGAGTTCTGCATGGTGGCCTGTGTATGGACATTATCAATATAAATAGCAAAAGTATCTTGTGTCCAGCAAGTAGTACATTAAAAGAGTCATCCTTACCACTGCTGTTGAAGAGCTCTGATTAATTATTGTATCTTGATCTGTTGATGTGGCTTGAGATATGAATGGCATAAGATTACGTACTAACCTTGAGAAGAATAATCCATCCTCACTTACACTTACACCCACCTCAGGCGAGGAATTTCCACCTATGCCTGCTTGATGTGCAGAAGAACCTCTAGCAAACTCAGGATGACTAGTGGCATTAACATGAACTTGCTCTCTGGGTAAAAATGACTGTAGCCACTGATCCAATCTGCCAGTTAGTTGAGAAATAGGGCTTTGCCTGTTCTGTTGTTCAAATTGGATTTCGTTGTTGCTAATACTGGATTGCATCTGTTGGTTTCCACTAAGGAAGTCTCTTAAAGAGCCTGACAAACATTCTTAGTTTAATGCAGTGTAGGAAAAATTTTAAACTCTAAAGAAGCTACAAAAATCTAATCCACCCAAAAAGGATAATATTTAACTACTTTATAAAGCCAAATTCATAGAACTCATAAGAAGAATGAACTAGACAAATTATTTCTGACCTTGATGTGAAGCTGGAGCTGATTCATTTATTGAGGCATTTAACCCAGAAGCAAAAGAATCTATATTTGCAGAAATTTGGTTAATCTCATGAATAAAATCTCCGATAGAAGATTCCAAGTTTTGTGATTGTATAGTAGATTCAGTGGTATGCTGTTGCTCACTGTTATGACCATTCTCGTTTTCCCCATTAGACAATACATTGCCCCTAGAATCACCCAAGTTCCCAGAAGTAACATGTTGAACCCTTGCAAGAACTGGGTAGATTAACCCAACTGCACTACCAGATGGGTCGGATGTGGATTGGCGAACTCCAGCTGGTAGAGGAACCATTGTTCTTATCGGCAATACTCTTACTCCAGAATCTCCAGCAAGAGATGGATTATCTGAAGCTCCATAAACTGCTTGAGGAACAACGTTTGAAATAGAAGAATTTTCAGTTGGATTTGATGTTTCTTGAACTTCTTGTCCACCTTGTGTGCCTAGGTTATGATGGGAAACTGGTACAGTACGACCTAAGCAAATGATACATCATCTGTCAGGCTGAAGGAATTTAAGAAAACAGAATAATAGTAAAAGGTGATTAAGAATTTGGACAAGATTCTAAAATACCTGCACGAAGACGAATGGTGATATTTCCGGGAACAAATGTAGTACCCAGCGGTTCACCTTGTGAACCATGACCAGTATATGCCGCTCCCATATGATGTGAACTAAAGTTTGATCCTGGAAAGAAAGGAACAGGCTGCGACAAGAAAGTTTAGCTGATACAGAAAACAATGAGATATAACTCAACAAAAAGGAGTTCTTTAACCTGAACCATAAGAGGATTAGGTCCAGATGCAGAGATAAAAACTGCTGGTCCCGCATTGATCACAGCATCAGACTTGCATGATAAACATTATTCAACTATGAGCATGTTTGAAATACATGGAAGGGAAACTACTTATGAAACATACTGGTCTTTCACCAAAGCGCAATGTCCTTGTTATACGACCCAGCTCTAGCAGTAATGAACCCAAATTCTGCAATAAGATTCCAGACCTAAGCACACTGTTTTGAAGGTTCCCACGCATAAGAGGATCCATCAAATTTACTTGATCCTCTAGGCGCCTTGTGAATTGCTGTATAAAACAACAAAACAGCATTGTCAAAATGATTGATAAAAAAAATCACTGAACAAAGGGAACACAAAAATGGTGCCAATATTGTCAGCCAATATGCCATTTATTGTAAATCTATATTCCAAAAGCAAGCAAAAATAGTATAAACAACTTTCTTATGCTCATTGAGAACTGGGGGATAAGATGAGTGGCAAAAAAATATGACTCATTGGATCTTTCACAATAGCACAAGCTTTGGGGGCAAGTGGTCACCACACTAAACAGTGTGCTAGTCTCTGAAACAAAATTATGGCTCAAGACAAATGACACTGATAGATAATTGTGGTGTCTTGAGGGTTGAGAGAAACTATGCCTGAATGAGGAAACAAGGGGTAGAAAAAAATATGACTGAATGAGGAAACAAGGCGTAAAAAAACTAGGACTTCAAAATAGGAATTAACAAGTGTGTTTTCTTCCTAATAGAACTGAGTGACGCCAAGCCCATTAACAAATACTACAGAAGAATCTGATGGCACCATAGACCATGTCAAAGTGAACAATCACTATAGACTGACAGCAAGCCAACTATCAATTATCACAGATTTAAATGCCAGATTCAATTGGCATAGACCATGTCTGTGTCAATACCTCGTCAAACCACATAAACATGAAAGGAATGACTAACCATCCAGCAAATACACTGTTGAAACTGAAACTGAGGAACAAGTTTCTGCATATACTATTCAGTTTATTTGGTAACCATTCAACTTACATTAACTGCTAAAAAAATCCCTATTTTGGAGGTCTTGTCTTCTGAGATTAAAAGATGATCCCATTATTTAATGACAAATACTTGTTCATAGGACATCATAATATAAAAAATGAAGATTGACATTGAACATCTTCTAACTATTGACATTCGAATATTCGTGTTCGTCAAATCCTTCTAAAACTGTACTAGGACATGTTATCCATCTCTAAGTTTCAGGGATGAAAAAAATAAAAATAAAACTAGAAAACAAGACTTAGCTCGAAAACATCAAGTTCATTTATTCACCACAGATTCAAATAAAATAGTATAATTGTAATGGTTCGATCATAGCTGACTCTACTTGAAATGTATAATACAACTAGTACAAAATGTATAATAGAAAGTTTGGTGCTTAAGAGCAATAACTTGGTAATTTAAATTGTTATGCCTTATTCAGTTCTTTGTGAAAAAGCCAACTTGATAAAACCCAAAGTGGAATGAAAACATACTGATATGTATCCATCAGCTAGCATCATTAGCAATTCTCTTGTAGAAAGTAGAATGTCTGTTAAAGACGCTAGACTTGGTGGGCCACCTGGGGTAAAAGAATGGTGAGACTGAAGACCATTGCCAAGCATATTAGCGGTGTCTGGTTCATTTCTGTATTCCACACCTGACAAACAATGAAATTTCTTCTAGTTATACTATAACCCAACAGCGAGCATTAAAATAAATCTCGTCAGGTTTATAAAGAAAACAATCAGTTGCATCTATACCTTCTCTGAAGAACTCATTCCTCATGAAGCTCAAATACTGATGTATGGTGGTCAAAGAATCAGGAATTACCTGTGTAGCTACAATTTATAAGAAAGTATAACAAAAAAAATGTCTCACCTGCTAACCTAGATGCTAAAAAAGGTTTTACAGTTGAACAGAGAGTGTGGTGTAAATAATTTGCTCAAGCACGCAAATAAACATATAAAGCATATCCAGACACTATCTGTGGTTGACAACATACAGTCGGCTGTTGAGGCCCTAATGGAACTGCAGCTTGGAATTGGTCAGATGACTGCCTAGAACCAAGCTCGCCAAATGGAATGTCAAGAGAGGCTCTTGCACTCAAATCCTGTGAAGCAAGATTATTTGTCTTCTGAAATAAAACTTTTAATTTGACATATTTTCACATTAGAGGAATAAGATTTACCCTGAGATCTGTAGTTGAGGTCTGGGATTCAGTATTTCTTGTTGCAACAGCATTCAAGATACTAGATATAATCTGCTCAACGGAATCAATGATTAACCATGTTTATATTATTAAAGTGGACAAACCAAATTAAAAATCAAGGGCATGTGCACTGGCGGAACTACCTGAGAAAGATGAGTATGATGATCCCCATGACCAATATTAGCAGTCTCAAAGACTAAGGTATGAGCTCCTTGACTAACATGACTATGATAAGTATCCGAAGTAGCATTAGCAGCTACAGTGGAAGGAAAAAATCAGTCAAGATTCCTTCACCCCAATTTCTCATTTAGGAAACAATTGGCAAAGATCTGTTCTAATTTCTTCTAGAAAATATTGTACTACAAAATAAAAGCAGAACATTCTCAACTATACTTATACCACCATTAAGCAGAAAGCAAACAGAAGGATTAATTTATTTGCAGTCAATGCATATCAAGGATTACATCCTAATACACTTGGTCTTTTGAGATAAAGGACCACAAATGTTCCAACACTTAGTACAATTATAAAAAGCTTGTTTCGCCAAGTGCATGACAAACAAAAAGAAAATGTTTAAGTTTTCAAGTGAATTCATATTACACAAGATTGAACATAAACCATACATGACCTAAATGCAAACCTGGTGCACCTTCATTTTCCATATGACTTGATGGGGATGAAGAAAATTGTTGTGGTTGTCTAACAACCATATGCAAAGTATGACCATCTTCAATGTCTTATGTAAAGGAACAAGAAGTCATTTAGTAGAATACTGATAATTAGATGAACAAGTCATAAATAGCACAACCTTGACAGGCATGTTCGGTAATAAAATCCAATATTTCCCTAAAATTAATGAGTAGTCCAGGAAAAATAGAAGGATATAATCCATAAGCGCTATGATGTTACACTAACAGGTAACTTTTATAGAAAGAATATAAGCACTAAAAGCAAAAAATATGAGGCAGCCCAGTAAAGAAGCATCAAATGCAGTATGATCACAAGTCAGCACTCAAATGCAGAATGGTTGCTACGAAGGATAGGCAAGTTGCTGGCGTGTACCATCTCCACTGTCCATAATAGTTAGTGTACTCACAACCAGACACGAACCCAATAACACAGGGCACATACAACCAGTCAATATATGAGAACATATTGACTTAAGAGGAGTACAGAAATAACCATAAATGTAATATATACTTGAAACAGGTTATCATGCCTTTTTGTCGATATAGATGCAATTGTGACCATCTTTACAGCATTATCATATGCTTTGAAATATAAAAAAGATGACCTATACATAGAATTGTATTTGAGGTAAAAAGCAAAAGTCAGTATTCTTTTTGATGAAAAACATGATAGCAAGCTTATATAAGATTGCCAATAAGTTCATCATGCAAATTAGTGTGTCCGTCTAGTTATCTACTACATATAAAAGGGAGAAAACATGCATGATTTTTAAATTATCTAGAATGGATAAAAACAGCCAATATCTGAAAGGGATGATGTTTGTGCTTCTCAACAAGTCTATTTCAATACAAACAGGAAAGAGAACATCTAAAGTAAATTAAGAACAGAAATATGATATGCCTTAGCAACTCAAAGTGTTTAAAACTACATGTTTCCATAAATAAAGATGTTACCACAGACAAAAAAATGATGCATTAATAACACACAAGACAAGTAGAAGTGATATTCCTCATGCAAAACAAACCAGTATTCAATCAGTCTAGTGTAATTAAATTAGTCAACAAATTTGCCACATCAAAAATGGCATAATAGGATACGATATGTAGACAAAATTTCATCATCTTTCAGAACCTTGCCACGGCATATTAGACGTTGTTGTTCTGAGATTACCCCAGTAATGCTGGCTATTTGTTCCTTCAGCTTTGGGATTGGCACCTGAGAAGAAAATAAAATATTATACTGCAATGGACTTCAAGGATCTTTATCTTTAAATATGTTTGGAGACGTCATAACAAAAATATGTACAATTCTCATAACTTCATCAAAGCTTAGCATTAGTAACATTATCTTTTTATGATAAAAGATAGAACAGTGATTATTATGCAGAGATTGTTTCAAATTTTAAGATTAAAATCTCTAATGTAATACTAGTATCAAACCTGAGAACCATTTTGAAAATAAAATTTTCAGATATACAACTTCACATATCAACCATTCGAAATGATAATATGGGTAAACAAATAAAATATATAATTACATGAGGTGTCAATCTTTTTCCCACAGTAAATCAAGTTGGAGGAACCTTTCTGTAAACTTCCTCAAAGTTTATTTAGGATTGTAAAATCTGGTAAATCTACAATCTAAATCCCCAGCAAACACTTCTAGCAAGACACATGAGCAAATAAATTGGAGTTGGGAGAGTCAATGCTACAAGGCTTGTTTAAGATCCTATTCCAATGTTTACGCACCTTGGTACCTTGCTTTACAAGGAGATGAATGATAAATGCAAATTTTGACATCTACATCTATATGTTGCTTTGTGCATAGAGACCTATGTATTTGATGCTAAAAATTGGATATGTAACAAACTATTATGCATGCACTCGCAGGATGCTAAATGAGAATAGGATTGAAATGATGGAAATGGACACTAGTGATATTGAATGATTATTAAATATTAAATAACAAATCTTGCTATAATGAACAGATGATGTAAACACAGGAATTAGTCTTAACTTATGATCATAGCAAAAGGACCACTTTTTGGAAATAAAAAAGACTAATGAAGAGTTGAAGAATCAGTAATATTTGTTTATTTAAGATAGGACATCTTTTATCCATTTCAAGCTAACATGTCCCAGTTGCAAACTAATGTACAGAAGAGTCAATGGGCTAAAAGAACAAAGTGTTTTGGATAAAGTAAGCCACAATTTACTTAATGAACAAAATTTAAATTGTACTTACAGACTTCTCTACTTGCAGAGTGTATGTTTGAGAATCCAATGTTTTAATTTTTATCTCCACGGTGCTCTGTGAATCTTTTCTAGCATCTATACAAGATGTTGTTGCTTCTGAAGGATCATGAACACCCATGTTCTCCTCAAGTGACCTGATGATGATTCTCCTAGAAGCATCATCAAAATGCACTAGGAATTTATCAATGCCATTATTATAATTATTCAGATACTATATGTGCATAATCATTGTCTACTTTGGTGCTTGAAAGAAACAGAAAACGAAAGTAAAATAAGATGCATCACACATTTAAAACATGATTCACTATATACTGTGAAATATGTGAAGCTGCTTCACACTCTATTATACCTTAGTGGAAATAGCAATTGTCTGTATCCAAAATTAACCAATGTGAATACATGAAATAAAACTACAACAAAGATGACCATAACTGTACCTAGCATTTTGAATGAGAAATAAGACAAGTAAAATAAGTGACACCAGTTCTATGTCAAACAAGATATGAAATCACCCTATCATGCAAGTAGCATGTATGTCACCAACAATGTGCTATCATCATTGAAAAAATATAGTATAATTCAATCACTTATTCAATCAGTGGAAAGAATCGAGCTTAGATATGCGCCAAAATGAGTCATAAGAACATCATGCCCAAAATGAGCCAAGACACTGGATATAATTCTGGTCGATGCCCTGTAAATACCAAAATATTTCGCCAATTCAGATATCCTATCTAAGACAAACTGGATCAAAAATCAAGAATTTTTACTTAGTTGTTCATTGCCAACAAGGACACAAACTTCGAACTAATCTCTCTTTTTTTCCCCAATGTATCATAAGCACAAGCACCTGGTTAACACGTAGCACGAGTTGTCGCACCCAAACTGAGCACGAAAAGCTTCTCTTTTCCATCGTACAAACCCCATCGCTCCCCTTCAATGAACTCACTGCTCGACTACGTGTCCTATGCGAAAGCCCCAACACCCCAACAAGCGCATCACCACTCATGCGGCATGCCCTGAGCACTAGAAAAATCGAGCGGGTACAAAAACTCAAGACTCGTCGAGAACGGACAAAGCCGGCGTTCCCAAGGTCCCAAATCCCGAACGAGAAAGTAACTTCACAGTAACATAACCAGCTCCGGAAAAGGAACGAATCCCTAATCGCAGAAGCATGGCAGACTCGAGAACAGAAAAGGGGAAACTCCGTAGGCAATCATGGAGATCGTGATTACCGAGGGAGACGTCGACGATGAGCGAGGGTGAACCCTCGACGGAGCGAGGGAGGGAGGCAGCTCGTGAAGCCTCCACGGTACGTACAGCGCTATTGGAATGACACGGATTTAACTCCGCAGTTGAGACTTGCTGCGTTTGGTTTCTCTCACCTGATAAAATTTTAATTTGGTCCAGATATTCTATGTATATTTTTGAACAGCCCCCACCTCAGCAATTGAGATCGAATTCGAAGCGTTGGATTTAAAACGGACGGTGAATGATGCCATGGGAGCAACGGCCGAGTAAACTGCATATGGCTACGCATTAAACGGGATGAGATTTTACTCGAGCAATTTATAATTTAGATTTAATGGCAGATTAAATCTTATTAAAAAAAGAAAGGATCAATTAATAATGAACCTTTTTTAAGTTTTTAGTATTTCATGTACTCGTATTTTTTTTATAAAAAAAGAATCACATTAGTTCATACTGTAATATTATTTTTATAAAGCACTTTTAATATATAGGAATTAATAAAACATTATGATATATAATTAATAATTATTGAAATATGCTCTTAAATATATATATTTTAAAATTAGCTTTACTAAGATATTATTTTTTAAATCTAAAAGGTAAAACGATTTTGCAAAATGACCCACGCTTCTTAAATGCCTAAAACGTTTAAGTTTTAAAAAAAAAAACAAAAACTAATTAGTAGTAAATATATGGGTTTAAAACGTGATTTGAGTTGTAAACATCAATAAGAGGCTAAATTGATTTTAAACATTTGTGTTCTAAAATTCACATATTTGCATATTAACATAGCTCCGTAAATGAATTAATAAACAAGCATTCATTGAATAAATTAAATGATCATTGAATAAATTTACTGTAATATAAAAAGTAAGGGTTCCATATGACATATATGTGGTTGGTCTAGGGATCCGATCTATTTAGACTCGTGTCAAGTGGCATAATTAGATACCCGGTCAATCTAGACATTTGAGTGAACATGATAGTTACATATTACGAAAGACATTAAGCGGGATTAGATTATCTTGATACCCCGCCAACCCGTCCCAAGGTCAACACGGAGAAGGTAAATCACGGGCGACTACTAACCTTTGGAATAGTGACTAACACATAAGGCAGGTATTATCTCGGCTTTGCCGAGATTCGAACCCCAGACCTCATTGTGGCAACACCTCATGCGCTAGCCACTAGACCCGTCCAAGGGGACTAAATATCTCCTATTGTGAATGCTCTTAGGGAGGACGTCAACAGTGGCGTAGCTAGAATTTACATTCAGGGGGGTGAATTCAAGCTGACCACGGCACAGTGCTGAGATCACGCCCAACCTCGCCACTTCACTGCAAGGCCGCAACTAAGGAAAGACCTCACTATGAGGCTATGGCTAAAGCGAGACATTGCTGTGAGGCCACCGCCAAGCAGTCTCTAAGAGAGGAGAGGGAACGGGAGAAGATCGTGCATACCGACGAGATGCATGCCAGTGGCGGAGATCAAAGAGGAGAGGAGAGGAGTGTGCCAGAGATCGGAGAGATGGTCTATCAGAGAGGAAGATTTTAGGGCGTTGGGAAGAAAAATCGAGAATAAAAAATTTAATTAGAAAGTTAATTAGTGACGAGAACTTAATTGAGTCGCTAAAATAGCGACGAAAACTTATTTTGTTGCTGAAATAGTGAGGGAATTAAGTTTTCGTAGATAATTAAAAAGGTTAAATGAGTATAGAGATGGAATTGACACAAAATTTAATTTTTGTCGCTAAATTACTAATCATAATTTATTTCGATCGCTAATTAGTGACAAAAAAATAAATTCCGTCGTTAATTACATGTTTTCTTGTAGTGAATTATATGATGAGAAACAATAAATGATATGATTTAATTGATCAAATTTTGAATGATCGTCAATGAAATTGATCACCTCCATATGACAAATCAAACATTAAATGCATGGTAGATCTCAATATCTATAAATATTTGGCATACTTAACTAGCAAATAAAATTATAAATATATAAAAAATTAACACTATATTTTTCCAACACTTAAATTCGTAATCGAAAGAGATAAAGTAAGAAAACTTTACCTCAATCAAAACGCGTTTGCTGTAGAGCGTCGACAAAGCGACGATAGCAGCGCTAGCAGCAAATTAAAGCGGTGCTGGTGATAGCGGCGATAACAACGTGGATGGCAACGACATCAATGTGCGGCGAAGGATTTTGAGGGTAAAATTAAGGTTAGGGAAAGAATAATAAGGGGGTTATGAGAGGAAGAAGACCATGGGAGAGAAAAAAAAAAGGAGAGGGGATTAGGAGGAGGAAGAAAACACAGGAGCAAGCAATTTCTGAACCACGTTACATCGATTGTGTTAGCGTTTGTGTTCTTATTGCTTTCATTGTCTTAGTATTTATTTTTCTGTTTGCGCAACTAACGACTTGTAGTGAAGTAATTGACTTGGGGTTGACCTAGCTATCCAATCCCCTTTCTATCCGCCATAAGATCCCAACACAATCTTCCTCAAAGGGTGGGTATACATATTCCATTACCCGACATTCTGACAGCATATTCTCTCAACTACCTCATTGATGGCAGAAGTTATAAGAAACAATTCATATACCGGTAACGGAAGATTCCTTGGAGGATGGATGCACATCTTCTAGGTTGTACATCTTCTATCACCAAACATATTCTAACATCAAATATTCTTTGTCACCTCATTATTGGGGACGTTATGAGAGACGGTATAAAAGAGATTCTCTCCTTTGGCCAGGTACGCAAAAACATCCTCATGCTTTACATTACGTGTACACATCTAATGTTCATCTTCTTCTCCACTTTTCACTCGGCTACCATA
Source organism: Zingiber officinale (assembly GCF_018446385.1). Taxonomy (NCBI): domain Eukaryota; kingdom Viridiplantae; phylum Streptophyta; class Magnoliopsida; order Zingiberales; family Zingiberaceae; genus Zingiber; species Zingiber officinale. The sequence continues at coordinate 79,366,132 of NC_056007.1, forward strand.
CTGACTTGAGTATTGGAGGGTCCGGGCGAGGAACCCTCTCTCTGGTTCTCACTCTAACATTTCCTTTACTCTCTTTACGGTGTGCGCAAGAAGGAGTAACCCGAAGGAGTGTTAAGCGTCGTTTTCTTCTCCATCCCAAAGTCTTCTCTCAGTCAATAATAAAATCACCTGCCAAGCGTGTATATATATATATATAGACACACACACACAAGAGAGGTACGTTGAACAATATATTCTTGTTGGGTTCTTCGGGCCGCGAAAACCGTTTTTTCGCGTCGCGGAAACCCCTAGTCACCCAAAGCCATGGATCTCGTGCAAAGATTCGTAAACAAAATTATCGAAAAACCTTTTCTTGTACGAGTTTGTAAAAACTTTAGATCTACACTAAAGTTAAGATCATTACCCTTGTAGCGAAGCCCTTCGCGTTCCCGCTTGTCCAAGATGTCGCCGGATCTCTAGTTGTCAAAGTAGACAACCTCTATATGTATCCACACGGACACAAGTAGAAGGAGATGACCAAAACACAAGGTGTGCTAGCACAAATGGAGTGTTCCCCCAAGGAATGAGAGAAGGAGAAGAGAGAGCACCCAAGGGGGAAGAAGAGTGAATGAATCAATTGAGAGGGGAAAAAAAAAAAACCCCTTAGCCATCAAGTGGACGGCCACTCTAGGAGGTGTAAAACCCCCACATTAATTCCAATTAATGTGGAGACCATTAAGAGTTGTAACCCCCATGAGGTGGCACTCTAGGATGATGTGGATCAATACTATTGGTCCACATCTTGCCACCTCACTAAATGACATGGCAACAAGTGTAACCTCCTCATTTAATGTGGGTCGGCCACATTAAATGCTATGGAGGCTTGTAACCTCCATGAGGTGGCACACATTGATGATGTGGAGCAATCCTATTGGTCCACATCTTGCCAACTCACTAGTGATGTGGCAAAAAGTCAAGTCAAATATGACTTTTTCTCTTCCTCTCAAATCAAGTCAAACTTGATCAAATCTCTCTCATGGTTGATCTAATCCAACCATATGATTCAAGCCAACTTAATATAATGAATCTAATTCATTAAATTAAGTTGATTTAATGAGTCATAATCTAAATTAGACTCATTGAATACATGAATCAACTGTAGTCCAACTCAATTAGCCCAATTTGGATTACTCTTAATCCAATATGATTCATCAAATGAATCTAATCCTCTTGGTTCATCATATGAACCAAATCTCCATCTAATTGTCCTTAGTGTGTGACCCTATAGGTTCTTGTAACGTTGGCAATGCCCTAAACCCATTTAGGAGCATAAGTAATGAGCGGTATCTAGCAACACATCATTACTACCCAAGTTACAAGAATGTTGAGATCCGACATCACCTTGTGACTACCAATTGTGACTCCTCACAAAATATGTCAAATGTCCTTCTATCCTTGACATCTAGATTGATCAATGTGAGGCATAGACCGTGTCATCCTCTAATCAATCTAAATCTTGAACTCCAAGTAGACTCACTCGATCAAATGAGCTCAACATCTCATGTTGACTCATTCGGACATGGCCATGCACTTCGTAGTCTAACTCTATCAAGAATATTGATGTCGCTCCCGTCATATGGGAGGGATAGATCCCATCTACATCACTCACATCCCTCTGCATAATTTATTACATACCAATAATCGCCTTTATAGTCCACCCTGTTACGGGTGACGTTTGACGAAACCAAAGTACATAACTCCTTATGTAGGGATCCATGGTGACTTCAGGTCAAAGGACTAATAGTCATACTAATAGCCGCATGAGAAAGTATAGGACACTCATATAATGATCCATGATACTTTCTCATGGCGGGTTATTCAGTATACATTCTCTAATGCATACCCATGTGTCAGCTTGATATCTCTATATCCATGACTTGTGAGATCAAGTCATCGAGCTGACCTACATGCTAGTCTTATTGTATTAACATTGTCCCTGAATGTTAATACTCGACTATGAATGATTTAGAGTAGTGTTCCCTATATCATCTCACTATCGATTCAACCAATCGATTGATATAGGTAAGAACCTTTCTACTCTAGGACGTTACTATACTTATTTTATCTGGCACTAATACAAATAAACATAATAACCAAAAACCAAATGCCTTAATATATATACATGAATATGATATACATGAGTCCATACAATCATCAAATGATTGACTCTAGGGCTCTAACTAACAATCTCCCACTAGCACTAGTGTCAATCAGTATAGGCTCTAAGGCCTAATGACCTAGTGTGACCATTATGCTTCCTCTGTGCCAAAGCCTTGGTCAAGGGATCTGCGATGTTAGCCTCTGTAGGTACTCTGCAAATCTTCACATCTCCTCTATCGATAATCTCTCGAATGAGATGGAAACGTTGTAGAATTGCTGTGAACTCTGCCAGCTCATAGCACTACCATTCAAGCAAAACACGAACCTCGACTGTGATCTTTAATCATCCTGATCGGTCTGGAAGCTAGCATCACTGTAACCCTTTACAGCTAGCTTATCATTGCCTCCATATATCAAGAAATATTCTTTAGTCCTTCTTAAGTACTTAAGAATATTCTTGACCGCTATCCAGTGACTTTCACCTAGATCTGACTAGTATCTGCTCGTCATGCTCAAAGCATACGAGACATCAGGTCGAGTACATAGCATGGCGTACATGATCGATCCTATGGCTGAGGCATAAAGGATCTGATCCATGCGGTCTCTCTCCTCTCTAGAAGAGGGACCTTGAGTCTTCGAAAGACTCACGCCATGTGACATCGGCAGAAATCCCTTCTTGGAGTTCTGCATGGCAAACCGTAGGAGTACCTCATCAATGTATGTACTCTGACTTAGGCCAAGCAATTTCTTAGATCTATCTCTATAGATCTGTATCCCAAGAATGCGGAATGCCTCACCTAAGTCCTTCATTGAGAAGCAACTCCCTAGCCAGGTCTTGACAGCCTGAAGCATAGGGATGTCCTTCCCAATGAGTAGTATGTCATCCACATACAATATGAGGAAGACAACTATGTTTTCTACAACCTTCTTGTAGACACAAGGCTATTCTTCGTTCTTGATGAAACCAAACTGTTTGATCGCATCATCGAATCGAAGATTCCAGCTCCGATAATGGCCTCTAGTCATTTCTCGGAATCTGGTCTCATCACAGCTTCCTGATAGGTGGTAGGCTCATCCTCTATGAGCACAATGTCATCATGGTCAGACAAGAGAAAAGAGTATCTCTCAGGCTGACGACGTACCCTATCAGACCTACGAAGAGGTATGTCTACTTGAACTGGTTGTTGTTCCTCAACTCCTTGAGGAACATCATCCACAACACTTTGTGGTTCCAGTTCAATTTCCATCGAGGCATCAGTGCTATTGTTCGCATCTTGAACTTCTTCAAGATCGAACGTGCTCCCACTAGTCTTTCTAGAAACAAAGTCCCTTTCTAGAAAGACTCCAGTCTTTGCCACAACAACCTTGTGCTGACTGGGAGTGTAGAAGTAATATCCCTTAGTTTTTTCTTGGGATATCTGATGAAATAGCACTTGTCGGATTTTGGTCCTAATTTGTCTGAGACTTGACGTCGTACGTAAACTTCACAGCCCCAAATCCTCATGAAAAACACCTGGGCATCTCTCCCAGTCCATATCCTATATGGTGTCTTTATCACGGCCTTGGATGGAACTCGGTTGAGAATGAAAGCTGCCGTGTCTAGAGCATAGCCCCAAAGGTATGTCGGAAGATCTGTGTGACTCATCATAGATCGTACCATATCTAATAAGGTACGATTCCTCCTTTCGGATACACCATTCCACTGTGGTGTTCCAGGAGGAGTGAGTTGGGATAGAATCTCATACTCAACTAAATAGTCACGAAACTCATGGCTTAAGTATTCACCACCTCGATCTGATCGAAGTATCTTAATACTCTTGCCAAGCTGGTTCTGTACTTCATTCTTGAATTCTTTGAACTTTTCAAAGGATTCCAACTTATGTGTCATCAAGTACACATAACCGTATCTACTGAAGTCATCAGTAAACGTGATGAAGTACCTATAACCGCCTCTAGCAGCGACATTGAAAGGGCCACATACATCACTATGTATGAGTCCTAACAGATCAGTCGCTCTCTCGCTGTGCCCACTAAAGGGAGTCTTGGTCATTTTGCCTCGTAGGAATGACTCGCATATCTCATATGATTCTAAATCAAATGAGTCCAGCAAACCATCCTTATGGAGCTGGGATAAGCGCTTGTCATTTATATGACCTAAGCGACAGTGCCAGAGATAGGTGTGGTTCAAGTCAGTCGACTTGAACATCTTGGTACTAATGTTATAGATAGGGCTCTCAAGGTCTAGAATATAGAGTCCGTTTATTAGTGGCGCACTACAATAGAACATATCTTTTAAATAAACAGAACAACATTTGTCTTTTATTATAAAAGAGTATCCTTTCTTGTCTAAACAAGAAACTGAAACTATGTTCTTAGTAAGAGCAGACACATAACAACAATCATCTAAATCTAGTACAAGCCCAGAGGAGAGAGATAGCTGATAAGTTCCTACAGCAACAGCAGCAACCCATGCTCCATTGCCTACTCGTAGGTCCACCTCGCCCTTTGCCAATGCTCTGCTATTTCTCAGCACATCAAGACAAATGTGAGAAGCACATCCAGTATCTAATACCCATGATGTAGAAATAGATAGATTGACTTCTATAACATATATACCTGAAGTGAAAGTCTCACTTCGCTTCTTCTTAAGATCCTCCAAGTATACCTTGCAGTTCCTCTTCCAGTGCCCGGTCTGACCGCAGTGGAAGCAGGTAGCATCCTTGGCGACCCCTCATTTAGGCTTCAGTGCCTTGCCTTTGCCCTTGGTTTGGGACTTTCCCTTACCTTTGGGCTTGCCCTTGCCCTTGTGCTTCTGGACCATCAGAATGGGTTTAACCTTCTTAAGGTTAATCTCAGCAGTTCGTAACATACTAAGTAGCTCGGGTAGTGGCTTGTCAATCTCGTTCATGTTATAGTTGAGAACGAATTGACTATAGCTATCCGGCAAGATCAAGTCAGTGGCCAGCTCTTGGCTAAGTGGGAACCCCAGTCTTTGTAGGTTCTCTATGTACCCAATCATCTTGAGTACATAAGGACCTACAGGAGCCCCGTCTGACATCTTGCACTGAAACAGTGCCTTAGAGATCTCAAATCTCTCATGCCTCGCTTGTCTCTGATATAGTTGGCGAAGATGCTCAACCATATTGTAAGCGTCCATTAACTCGTGTTGCTTCTGAAGCTCAGAGTTCATGGTCGCGAGCATTAGACAGGACACATCTAATGCGTCATCTTGATGCTTCTTGTAAGCATCCCGGTCAGCTCGCGTGGCAGTGGCAGGAGGAGCCTCCGGAATGGGCTGCTCCAGAACGTACAGCTTATGCTCCTGGGTGAGAACTATTCTCAAGTTCCTGTACCAGTCCAGGAAATTCGCTCCGTTGAACTTGTCCTTCTCAAGGACAGATCGCAGGGAGAAGGAATTCGTGTTCGACGTCATGATTATCTACAATAGAAAATTTGCAGAAATAAATATTATATTCTTTAAAAATCATTTAATTAGGCTTTTAATTAAATGATGCTCCCATTGAATTCTATAATTCTTGTGGGACAAGATCCACATCATACTAACCCTTGAGTTAGCTTTGGCTAATACGCCCAAGGCTTAGTATGATCGGTAGGTAACGATTACCAATTACATCTCTATGCAACTCTTGTTTATAGAATCAATATCCGCATTTATATTAAAACTCGAGTTAGCTTTGGCTAATACGCCCGAGAGTTAATATAAACGTGATTTTGTCCTACCTTTCCAACTATTAGAAGAATGCCTATAGTTGACTCGATCCAACCGAGTAACTAGGAATACTCAATCTAATTGAGTTTGTATTCACCCATGCATTGATAGGCGGGACCAAGATTGTCCCTCCGTACCCTACCAAGATAATATGTATTGCTCTGCTTTGGCAGATTCAACAATACATGTGATCGAGGTAGTGATAGGTATCACGGCACGGTTAGGTATTTAGAGTTGGTTCGATCTAGATCTAATCTAATCGAGAAGGATGCATCTTGTGCACGACTTAGATCTAATCTAATCGCAAGGGTGCATCATGTGCACGACTTAGATCTAATCTAATCGTTAAGGCACTAATTAATTAATTATTAAACATGCATCAGATACATAACAATTAATTAATTAATCTATTTGTGATTTAGTCATGGCCCTACTACGATCTTCTCAAGCCAATGAGAAGATCGAATGGTCAACCTAGGGTCAACAGCTTCTCCAAGCTCCTCCCTTTGACCACCTTGTGTTGCTCGTGCCCGCCTCGGAACTCCGTCTCGTGTGGACCCTCCACCGCTCCAATTTGTACATTACAATTTGAAACTCGAGTTACATTCGAGTCTAAATCTAATTTACAACAAGAATATAAGAGAAAGGCACGACGCGCAGGTCGCGGAAAAATAAAAACATACAACACACGCAAACACATAACGGCACGCAGGCCGTATTATGAATTACAACACAATCCAATCATATTGGGTTTTTGGGCCATGACTATCACAAAATTAATATATAATTCAAAATTATATATTTTCATAATTTTCTATAATTTTAAAAATAATTTTTACAATTTTTACGAGTAAAATTTCCTGGCGGTCCCGTTTAGCGATTTCGGGCGCAATCGCGGAACGGATCCCCTTGCGGAGCCAGGGGCAGCACCCCTACCCGTGATCTAACCATCGCGAGGGTTCCTTTGCGATCCAACAGCGCCCAAACTCGCTGTCCCAAAACGATTTGGGTCGAGACATTGCCGTTTCGGAAAAATCTTCCCGGCAGGTTCATTTTTTAGCGATTTCGGGTGCAATCGCGGAGCAAATCCCCTTGCGGGGTTAGGGGCAGTACCCCTACCCATGATCTAACCATCGTGAGTTACTCCTTTGCGATCTAATGGCACCCAAGCCCGCTGTCCCAAACGGATTTGGGGCAAAACGAAGCCGTTTTGGAAAAATCTTTCAGGTAGCCGAAGCCTACAAGTGCCGAGACACTTGTGCTTCGCTTCTACGGAAAAATTACCCATAAAAACTATAAAAATCATAATTTTACAGAAAATTACAGAAACTTTAGTTTTCATAAAACCAAAAATCAAACTCGTACAAGCCTTGCATCGGGCCGCGAAAACCGCTTTTTCGCGTCGCGGAAACCCCGAGTCACCCAAAGCCATGGATCTCGTGCAAAGATTCGTAAACAAAATTATCGAAAAACCTTTTCTTGTACAAGTTTGTAAAAACTTTAGATCTACACTAAAGTTAAGATCATTACCCTTGTAGCGAAGCCCTTCGCGTTCCCGCTTGTCCAAGATGTCGCCGGATCTCTAGTTGTCAAAGTAGACAACCTCTATATGTATCCACACGGACACAAGTAGAAGGAGATGACCAAAACACAAGGTGTGCTAGCACCAATGGAGTGTTCGGCCAAGGAATTGGAGAAGGAGAAGAGAGAGCACCCAAGGGAGAAGAAGAGTGAATGAATCAATTGAGTGGAAAATAAAAAAAAAAACCCCCTTAGCCATCAAGTGGCCGGCCACTCTAGGAGGTGTAAAACCCCCACATTAATTCCAATTAATGTGGAGACCATTAAGAGTTGTAACCCCCATGAGGTGGCACTCTAGGATGATGTGGATCAACACTATTGGTCCACATCTTGCTACCTCACTAAATGACATGGCAACAAGTGTAACCTCCTCATTTAATGTGGGTCGGCCACATTAAATGCTATGGAGGCTTGTAACCTCCATGAGGTGGCACACATTGATGATGTGGAGCAATCCTATTGGTCCACATCTTGCCAACTCACTAGTGATGTGGCAAAAAGTCAAGTCAAATATGACTTTTTCTCTTCCTCTCAAATCAAGTCAAACTTGATCAAATCTCTCTCATGGTTGATCTAATCCAACCATATGATTCAAGCCAACTTAATATAATGAATCTAATTCATTAAATTAAGTTGATTTAATGAGTCATAATCTAAATTAGACTCATTGAATACATGAATCAACTGTAGTCCAACTCAATTAGCCCAATTTGGATTACTCTTAATCCAATATGATTCATCAAATGAATCTAATCCTCTTGGTTCATCATATGAACCAAATTTCCATCTAATTGTCCTTAGTGTGTGACCCTATAGGTTCTTGTAACGTTGGCAATGCACTAAACCCATTTAGGAGCATAAGTAATGAGCGGTATCTAGCAACACATCATTACTACCCAAGTTAAAAGAATGTCGAGATCCGACATCACCTTGTGACTACCAATTGTGACTCCTCACAAAATATGCCAAATGTCCTTCTATCCTTGACATCTAGATTGATCAATGTGAGGCATAGACCGTGTCATCCTCTAATCAATCTAAATCTTGAACTCCAAGTAGACTCACTCGATCAAATGAGCTCAACATCTCATGTTGACTCATTCGGACATGGCCATGCACTTCGTGGTCTAACTCTATCAAGAATATTGATGTCGCTCCCGTCATATGGGAGGGATAGATCCCATCTACATCACTCACATCCCTCTGCATAATTTATTACATACCAGTAATCGCCTTTATAGTCCACCCTGTTACGGGTGACGTTTGACGAAACCAAAGTACATAACTCCTTATGTAGGGATCCATGGTGACTTCAGGTCAAATGACTAATAGTCATACTAATAGCCACATGAGAAAGTATATGACACTCATATAACGATCCATGATACTTTCTCATGGCGGGTCATTCAGTATACATTCTCTAATGCATACCCATGTGTCAGCTTGATATCTCTATATCCATGACTTGTGAGATCAAGTCATCGAGCTGACATACATGCTAGTCTTATTGTATTAACATTGTCCCTGAATGTTAATACTCGACTAGGAATGATTTAGAGTAGTGTTCCCTATATCATCTCACTATCGATTCAACCAATCGATTGATATAGGTAAGAACCTTTCTACTCTAGGACGTTACTATACTTATTTTATCTGGCACTAATACAAATAAACATAATAACCAAAAACCAAATGCCTTAATATATATACATGAATATGATATACATGAGTCCATACAATCATCAAATGATTGACTCTAGGGCTCTAACTAACAATTCTACCATTTCTTTTATATTTTTTTTCTACTTCTCTATTACTCGAGCATTAGAAAGGTCACAACACCAAGATATGTCTTGGTCCCCTTCTAAGCTCTTATTAATCCTTCTTAACGAAGTTGACCTTACTAGTATTGGGACCTTTATGCCCTGCTAGAGGGGTGTGAATAGTCGATCACCCATTTCAATTGCTTCCTATACTTATTAGTGCTCAACAGAATACAAAAATAAATTAATAAGATGAAAAATAACCTATAAACAATAAAGACAAAGAGACAACAAACCAAATGATGTGTTCGTTTATGTGGTTCAGAGATAACTTGCTCCTATTCCACGGCGTGTTCATAAGATGGACAAAACCTCAATCAATCAGTAAATCAATCCCTGGCAAACTCCGACTAGCACAACCTCCTTATCGGTGGAGAAATTTCATCACAACTCTCGACCACAAGCACTTGTATCACAAGGAGAGCTTAGACTATATATAATAGGGGTTAACCACCTCTATTATCGTCACCTCAGCTAGCCACCCCAAGCTTTATTAAATAAAGATCGAGAGGAAAACACCAAATTATTTTATTCGCCACCAGTCGACTAGTGTATACACCAATCGACTGATCTTTAAATGAAATCGACCGTTGCATCCCAACGTTTAGCTACTAGTTGACTGGTTCTAAGACTAGTTAACTGGTCCACTTTGGTTGAGAAAATAGAAGTATTTTGTTCTCTTCCAATCCAACCATCAGTCGACTAGTATATACACCAATTGACTAGTAAACCCTAAACATAGGGTTTTACCTTAAGTATAATCTCTCAGCACTCGTCCTCGTCCGCACAACCTTGATCTTGCCTTCTAGCCTCTTCTATCAGTCTTGCATCCCTCGGATGTCTCTCCATCCTTTATGCCTTACCTTTTGAAGCTTCCATCAACCATGTCCTTATTGTCGGGTCTTCGATTGCCAAGAGACTCCTCACCTCCGAAACTTTAATCTTACCAAGTGACACTTGGACTTACATTGTCAAGACTACATACTTGGACTTATAGCGTCAAGAATCCACTTGAACTTTCACTATTGCCAAGATCCCACTTGGACTTACCTATGCCTGCATACTCAAAGACACATCAAATACAATAATAAACCTAACTTAAATTTTTGTCCAAACATCAAAATCTATGACACCTAGATTGCTCCAACAACTAGAAGGTTCTCTCTTTAGAAGCCGACTTGGTGAGAAGCTGACATCGCAAGAAGCCGACTCTGCCATAATTCGACTTGCTAGAAGTCGATCCATAAGAAATCGTCCCACCTGAAGTCAGCCCACGAAAGTTGATTTAGTAGAAAGTCAAACAAAGTCCTCTTTAGCAACTTATCCTGGTTAATCGTTCTCTTGATATTGGATCGGATTAAATTGTAAAAAATATGTACTTGATATAAAAGCGATATTAAAATTAAAAAAAACATTTATCTTCCATTTAAAATATTATTTATATCTCAAAAATACTATTTAGTAGTGTGCGAGATAAATTTAAAGACCACCTTCTTGAATATTCATATAGGTAAAAAGTTACCTCTATGGGTGATTATAGTTGGTAATATTGTTATAATAGGTCGAGGACGATTCTCAACGTGTGTGTAATGTCTTATTGATCACCTGAGTGAAAGCTTCCATGATTTACCTTACATCTAAATCGCGTAAGATAGTATTGGAGGAGCCCCAAAGTTAAGACTATCACCTTTAATTACTACATATAATTAAAAGTAGTTGCTAATCATCTATATTCAAAATAAGGATGCGCATTATTATTTTTTACTTAGCTAACATTTTGTATCCAATCCTTGAGACGGTTTAACTTCAAGAATAACTAGTTTGATTTTACATAAATTTTTCATCGAAAGTTAAATTCATAAATATTCAAAATGGACAGTCCAACAATCATACACTTCAAATTTATCATCCTATAAAATATACCCTACGGTATAACCATGAATATTCAGAAGACCGTATGGATTAGCACTTTGATGTTGCCAGCCTGGGAAGAAAAAAAAGGGTTAATAACTTTAAACCCCCTTGTATTTTATTGCATGCTACATTTTGCCCCCCTCTATTTGAAAAACTACACTTAACCCCATTTTGACATAAGTAAAAAAGAGGAAAAAAAAATAAATGACCAAAATAACCCTAACTTAAATCAGACTTTAGAAGAAAATGAAAAATAAAAATAAAAATAATTCCGTAAGATCGTTGAAAGCTTAACCTTAACCCAATCTGATTTATATATAGACCCAAAATCTCACTTGTTCCTAGAAAAAATATCATCACAAAATTCGCACATGCACCAGCATAAATAAGGATAATCAACCAAAAACTCATTCCACCAAATAAAAAAAAACCAGAATTCTAAATTGATGAATCGAAATTAAATAAAGATAGAATAAAGTTTATCATTAAAAATCAAAATAAAGACCCTTTGATAATTTATAAAAAAATCACCCTTTTAATTTTTGTCCAAAAGTAAATTCTTATTTCAAAGCAGCTAAAAATATTTTTCATTTCAAAAAGGTACTACTTTGAAATGAAAATTTACTTTTGGACAAATTAAAAGGGTAATTTTTTTTATAAATCATCAAAGGGTCTTTATTTTGATTTTTAATGATAAACTTTATTCTATCTTTATTTAATTTTGATTCATCAATTTAAAATTCTAATTCTTTTTTATTTGGTGGAATGAATTTTTGACTTATTATCCCTTTGAGAATTATTATTTTTCTTTTATTTATGTCAAGGGGGTTTAAAGTTATTAATTAAAAAAAAAAAAAAAGTACAATGGTGTATTTCGGTATAGATATTATTTTAATAATCTTATTTTCCTTTTGGATTTTTGCATAGAATCTCGTAGCTGGTTTTACTATATAATGGGCCGTGCCAAGGCCCATAAGTGCATGCATGGTAACAGACCTGTGGAAACCTCCTTTTGTTATCTCGGAAAAAAAAAGCTTTCTACAATGTTTGCAATTGAAACTCTCCCGAATTTACGGGGAGTTAGATGTTCTCATAAATGTGAGGCAGCAGCAAAATATTTAAGGGAATAAATAAGAAAATCATAATTTCAATTTCAATTGGGTTAAATATTTTAGAAGTCGATCTCTAACTATACATAAATTATACTTTAAATTTATCCTATTGATAAATTAAAGAAAAATCCTCTATTTGATGATTAATCAAGCTAAACCTAATTGTCTCCAGTACCTACAAGTATAAGAAAATAAGAACCTTGTATTTCTCCCCACGTTCCTTAGCCAAAAGTCTAAAATATTTAACCTAATTAATAATAAGATAATATTATATATTTAACCTTTCAAAATAATTTAAAAATAAATTATTTTATAAAATATTTAATTATAATGTTTTATTTCATAAATCGTTAATTATAATGATATTTCTTTTTCTTTTAAAAATAAATATATTGAGAATGAGTTTAAAAAATATATAAATGACTATAATTAAATTAAAATTTATAAATTAATTAAATATTAAATGAAAATTATAAATTAAATTAAAAATTAAAAATGTATTAATTTATTAATTATAAATTATAAATAAATTAAATTAAAGATCATAATTAATTAAAATATTAAATAAAAATTATATAGAGATATTAAATGGAAAAATAATAAATAAAGATATGTTATTGACTATAGTATTAACGTGCCATATTAAAAATTATAAAAAAAATTCTCAGAAATTTAAGAATAATTGAAACTCAGTCCCCAAGCTAAGCATATGCAAGTACTTCCTTTACGTCATCTCGTATTCGAGTGGCATATTATGCACTCACATCATTCGTTTTACTCTAATCGCCTGATCCAGTCCTCGTCTGATAATTATCAAATTAGATTCAATAACAGATTTAACAAAGCTTGATAATCTCTACCATAATTAGGTAATTGAGAAATAACTAACTTTTGATTAGTCTTTTTCCGTGCTTCCTCGTTGGAAGTAATTGATTTATTAATGCCGCGCGGTTCTGTTAATTCTATAAATAGAAAACACGCAGTGCGCGAGGAATCGTGCGTGTAAAATAAAATAATAATACCTTAATTAATTAATAGTATATTTTATATAATATACATATGCATATCTCCATGGTTGGTTCAGCAGAATCGTGTATATTGCTGAAGCCACGAATCTAAAGTTTTTTTTTTTCCGAGGAATAAATAATAATTGATTAATAATTAATAAATAAACGTACATGATATTAATATGTATTTGAGAATTTAAGGTTTGAAATTTACCGCGACTTATTACAACATATTTTCTCACTAAATATTTTCTCTTTAGTGAGAAACGTATTTTTTGATTGTAATAAATCTTCGTGAGTATTTTTTAATTTACATTAATGCCCATCTAGAATTAATAGGATGAAAAGCTGAATACTTTGTGTCAATTAAAAAAAATACATTAATATAATAAAAAATATATCTATTTATAAAATGTTTTTAAAGTTTTATCCACGAGATAATCAAGTTGGTATTTAGACGGAATTTATCATGATTTAATTTTTGAAGGTACAAATATTATTTTTTGATTATCTAAGGAAAATATCTTCTGGTTTCTTTTAAATGAAAGTAAAGGTGAATCTAACATCCCAGTAATTTCGCAAGGTATGAGAAGATAAATAGAAAAGTTATAGACTTTGTTTATGATTTTATCCGAAAGCTGAAGAGATAGATGCTAAGGACATGGTGTTTTTGTTGACCTCCGATGAACTCAGCTCCGCTTATAGCACGAGCAGCGTCAGTGTCAGGCCAAGGAAGGGATCTCCGACGATGACCCTCCGACGTTCAAGTCAGTCTCCCGCGAAGCAAAAAGAAACAAAAAGAACTGTAGCGCAATAGTAGAAATCACGAGAAAAGCATATCTCCGCCGATGTCTAGACTCGCCTTTATATATATAGGGCTTTTGTAGTATGTGTGCACGCTTTTTAAAGGGGCACACTATCCCAAGCTTTCCCTGAAGAGACATGTCAGTAAAGTGTCCCTGACACAGTACCTTAACGAACCGAGCATATTTCTAAAGTGACAATGGAAGCTTCCGTCGCACGATCTTCTGTCTGACCATGACGCCTATCAGCGACATTAGTTCTCAAAAGGATGGCGAAGGATACCTTCCTATGTTTGTTGCTTGGCCGAATAGAATGACCGCTCGGCCAGGATTCTGACATCCTTGCGTCTACTGTCATACCGAGCGGGATAGGCGCTCGGCTGATAGTCCGTTGTCCAAGCGTCGCCCATTACCGGGCCGAGCGGGATGTCCGCTCGGCCGGAGGCACACTGTCGCACCGAGCAGGAGAATCGCTCGGCTGAAAGTCCTCGGTTCGTGCCACCCGTGGCTGGGACAAGCGTGATGACCGTCCGACTCGGCTTCTACGCGTCTCTTGATCGTCGGTTTGATTACTCCGTGTCGGAGATGGTGAGTCAGTGCTCAACCTCTGGTCGGAACGTGTCCCGTCCGATCGGTCAAGACCATCCGTCCGTTGACCTTTTTGACTTTGACTTCTATTGACCTCCACCGTGATAGCGGAACGGATCCTTTATCATCACAACATCAGTCTGGATTCTAAACCCTATAATAGCTAACTGCGGAGCAAGGTAGTCCGGGCAGCCTTCAACGTTGAGAAAAGGATTTATTTCGTAGATTTGCTATGGGAGAAATAAAAATAACGGGAGAAAAAAAGGAAAATAGAGGGACAGCGTAGTCATTGATGTTTGTAGCTCACCGTCCAGATCAACCCGGGTACAGCAGCCGGGCTGGCTCCGCCGTAGAACCCTGTCTGAGACATTGTTTTTTTTTTAAATTTTAGAAGGTACTTGTGACGGCTTCAGCTTCACATCACCAATGGTTTTAGCTACTGCATTAAACCTCTGTGAAAGAGCTCTGAAAAAGACAGTCTGATGCCAATAATTCCACGTAAAAACCATTGCTTTCAAAGTTCTCGATCTCATTCGATCCAGAAAATTCTTAGCAAGAAGAGCGCGCGTGAGCCCAAAATTTACCGTTTCTCGGTGATTGGAGATGAGAGAGAGATAGAGAGAGAGAGAGAGAGTGTGAGTGAATGATAAGAGTTGAAGAAATTTGAAAGGATTTTTTAAGCTTATTTTAAAAGAAAGGATAAGAACTGAAGTTTTCCGAAATTCTTTAACTCTTTTTCGATTTGGTTAACGTGGGAAGGCATCAAGCAAGGCAGCGAGATTAAAGAAAGGGAAAGAATACTTCGATTCTTCTTTAGATTTTCCTCCTCCGCCACCAACAGCGATAAGAAGAGGCGTTGGACCCGAGCGACTGCAACGATGCTTGCTGTGACATGAATAGGTGGAGTCCGACAGATTGAGAGAGAGAGAGGAGGACGAGGACGATCGGTAGCCACCAAAAGCATATCATTTGCCTCCAAAACAAGGCAGAAAAAAGTAAGAACAGATCTTGGGTGTCATTTCACCGATTACTAGGAGTCTTTTCTTGGATTGATTTTTTTTTTTGGTTTCGTTTTCAAATCGAATATACAGGCACTGAGTTCTGTAAAGCTGTCGTTGCTTACTTCGATCTCGCTTTCTCTTTCTGCTTTCTTGATCTTCACATCGGAGGGAGTAGATGAGAAGAGGTTGAGATTTCAGATCATAAAAAAGCATAGATTTTGGCATAAATTGGAGCAGAGGAGGAAAAAGATTGGATTTTGAGGCCGGGAAGGTTGGAAAGGTGCATTTTTTTTCAGTTTATTTTGCCATGGAGGAGGATTGGGATCTCAATGATGCAGTGTCGGAGGAGGTGGACTCCCCGACGGCCTCCGCGGCGAAGGTCGAGAACGACGACAGCGGTTCCTCTGACGACGTCGCCGTCGTCGAAGCGCAGGGCGAGGGTACAGCCGGCGGGAGGATCTTCGGGTTTCCCATCTCCGGCGACAGCAGCACCTCCGCGGAGAGCGACCCGGCCATCGTGACGCACCAGTTCTTTCCTTTCGCCGACGAGGAGGAGGCGGCGCCTCAGGCAGCTCCACCGCCTCGCCCTAACACGGCCGGGGTCAGGTTCTGGCAGTCGAAGGAGCCACCGGCCAACGGAACGCCGACGAACAAGAAGAGCAGGCGCGGACCGAGGTCGAGGAGCTCGCAGTACCGGGGAGTGACCTTCTACCGGAGGACCGGGCGATGGGAATCCCATATCTGGTAACCTTTCCTCTTCTCCAAACATCATAATCAACAAAAAAAAAAGAAAAAGAAAAAGAAAAAAAAAACAGAGTCTTTTTCTTCTCGTTCTATTCGATTCCTCCCTCCATCAACATTTCCTCTTATTTTCAGGGACTGTGGAAAGCAAGTTTATCTGGGTACGCATGGATCAAATTAACTGCAATCAAAAACATTTTCTCCCCAATTTTCCTCTTCTTCTCCAACTGATTTAGCTGCAAATTGTTGAATTGTTTCGTGTGCAAATGTTTCTACAGGTGGATTCGACACAGCTTACACAGCAGCAAGGTCAGTCATGCATTTCTGCTTCTTCTTCATTTCAAAAAAGATTCAAGTTTGAAGTTAATTCTCAATCATTTTGCGCGCAGAGCATACGATCGAGCTGCGATCAAGTTCCGCGGAATGGATGCGGATATCAACTTCACTTTGGATGAGTATCAAGAGGAAATAAAACAGGTATGTATATATATACATATCTAAAGAAGATTAATCTGCTCATTCCTAGATCATAATTGATTCATCTCAGTTTGTGATTGATTGTGGTAGATGGGCAATCTGACCAAGGATGAGTTCGTCCAAGTTCTCAGACGCCAGAGCACCGGTTACCCGCGAGGAAGCTCCAAGTATCGGGGAGTCACCTTGCACAAATGTGGAAGGTGGGAGGCCAGAATGGGCCAGTTCTTAGGCAAAAAATATGTGTATCTGGGACTCTTCGATACTGAAATCGAAGCTGCTAGGTTCATTCCCTCCTCAAAATTCATAAGCTCAGTTACACTTTCAAAAGATCTGTTATCATGCATCAAGTTTATTTATCGGTGTTCCAGAGCTTATGACAAGGCTGCAATCAAGTGCAATGGCAAAGATGCAGTCACCAACTTCGACCACAAGACCTATGATGATGAGCTTCGGACTGAAAGTGAGAAATCCACTCTATCAGTTAGTTGGATTATATTCTTCATTTAATCATGAACTTTGTCTCAGTTGACCATGTTGAGTACAATCTTGATCTGAGCTTGGGGAGTTCAGGCTCCAAGAGAACTCGAGCCGAAGCAATGGATGACAAGCTTAAGGTGACTGAAGGAAGAGAATATCAGAGAAGCTACATAACTCCCAACTATCAGCTGCCAGTCCAAGCAACTATGTTTTATCATCAAGTTAATTATTTTTGTTACCTTTTAGCTACCTTCTGATACATTTGTCTTCTTCATTCAGTTCGATAACAATTCAGGCCTCTAACGAGTATCCGATTTCATGCATGATTCAGCATCGTGACGGCGAAGAAAGGGAAAGGGGCCTGAAGTGGCTTTCCTTATCGAGCGGCGGAGAGCAGCAACAGATCTACCTTCCCACTTCCACACCCCTCGCTGACTTTGCAGCATCATCAGGATTCCCACCTTTGGCAGCAAGAATTGCCCCTCCGAGCGCAGCAGCAGCAGCGGCGGCAGCACAAAGATGGCCTCCCAACTATTTCTCCATTAATGATTAATTCAATGGTGACCTCCGAGGACCCACGCTCTTTGTACCCTTTCCATCCTTGTTCGCCAAAGCATCTAGTTCATGGACAAACAATGCTGACAACGTTCATGCTTCAGATGATTACTCGGAGTTGCTGTCATTAGTGTAAAACTTGTAGTAAAGACTGTGCAATCGTGCGTGCGATTAGTCGAAAGAAAACGTGGATGGAACACTAGATGTTGTCCTTTTTGTATGAATTAGGCAAGTGCATTAATGGTGAGAGGGACGACACAACTGAATGGGCCAGATTGCAGCAGCTGGCAAGCCTTGTAATTAAGGCGGATGCTTTCAATGTGGATGGAAAGTTTATGAACTTCATCTGAGTTTGGCCACCTGGTGCTTTCATTCCATTTTTATATGATTAAATCCTTTTTTACTAAAGGACTCAATTCAAGTTTTTATAGTTTTTACTAAAATTACACCCTTTGATAATAAAATGGATATTAACTTTCGGATATACGTAAATATCAAAAGGGCGTTTTATTTTTTTTACGAATCATCCCTTGGATGATTCGATGCATCCGAAGAGAGAATTTATAAAAGAATATATCAATATAATAAAAAAGACATGCGATGTATTGGAAGGACGAGAAATCGGAAGGAAATTTGTTCGAGGAGAAGGTCGGAATTATATTTCGGTGAACTCAACTCTGAACAATTGGAGCATCATCCAAATTAGTGGAACAAAGAATAGTCAACTTTTGATATTGACCATTCGAGGTGCTTCGGATGACCTAGGGCACCTCCATTTTAACTGTCTCAAATGGAGTTGAGGCGCCTCACATGCAGAGCTACCACGGATAACTTCTATGAATTGAGACGCCTCCCATCCTATCTGAAGTTCCTTCGACGAACTCGAGAGACATTGCATCAAGGATAATACACAGGCTCCTTGAATGTAAACCAAGTAAATTCTTAATCTCTTACTTTACCTTTATGTGTTTTATTTTTAATTTAATGTATGTATCCTTATAAGCTAGAAGCAAGAGAAGTAGAAATTTTAGGGTGTGTTTGGTACGCACGTTTTTCATTTTTATTTTATGAAAAACGCACGTTGTCTAAAAAATGGTGTTTGATTTGCGTTTTTCGTGCTTGTTTTCTTAAAAAATAACTAGCGTTTTTTAGAAAAACAGAAAATGATAAAAAATCGTTTTTTATTTTCTAGAAAACGCGCGTTTTCCAGAAAATGAAAATGAAAAACGCGCGTACCAAACGCACCCTTAATTACATGTTATTTATTCACCCTCCTCTAGCTGAGCCATCCGATCCAACACGCCCTACTTGTATTTTATTTTTTATTTTTATCAAAATGATGCTTCTTTCCACTGTTCAGTCATGCATGTACATCTATCCTCTTATCCTCTTGTATTTTTCTCATCATTATCTTTCGTTTAAAATTTTAATTAATTAGGCATCTTGTGATAGCTACTATTTCATAGTTGTGACAATGTATACTTAATCTGTTAAAAAATATTTATGTTGAATTGTAGACTTAATCTTGTTGTAATAATTATAATTTTATAACTGCTATAATTATAGATTCAATTTAATTATAGCAACTATGATTTTATAATTGAAGATAATAATGAAAAAGTATTGAAGGGGAGGATAAATGTACATAGCTGATAATAGAAAAAAATGAAAATGAGACGCCTTTCATGATTCAGAAAAAAATAGGAGCCCAAGCCTTTCCACGTATGGTGAGGGACAAACCTTTGGTGCCGTTCCGATTGGTTACTTTCTTCTTCATATCATTGCAGGTCCATGAATTCAATTCCTCGACAGAGAGAAATGGAGATTTTGAAGCTAAAACAAGACACGTCGAAGACAAAAAGGAACACGTTTAAGTCATTGGAGATCAGAAAGGGAGAAGATCCAAACGACAACTGCTGCTGCAAAATTATAATATTTGACACATTAACGTTGCTTTTTGAGCTTCCTTCCTTAAGGTTCCGTGTAGAGCACTGCGATTAGGAACGACTTCGTCTTCCTTCACTATTTCATTTGTCCTACAACCAAAAAGAGAGGAGGACATCATCTTGATTGATCGCAATTAAACCATGTCGCACTGGTAAATGTCCAATAATTTAGGCAGTTCATATACAACTTCCTCTTAGCCCACCTTGTTAAGTTTCAGAAGTAAAGGCAAGGGTGCCTCGGTAACATATCTCACAGTAAATTTAATTTTTCATGCTTGTACAAAACATGTGAAAATTGATTTTCATTTTGTTCGTGAACGTGTGGTAACTCAGCAGTTATCCATCTCTTATATTTTTGTTGAAGATCAAATCGCTGATATTCCCATGTTTAGGCTCATTCCCATGCGATTAGGAACGACTTCGTCTTCCTTCACTATTTCATTTGTCCTACAACCAAAAAGATAGGAGGACATCATCTTAATTGATCGCAATTAAACCATGTTGCAATGGTAAATGTCCAATAATTTAGGCAGTTCATATACAGCTTCCTCTTAGCCCACCTTGTTAAGTTTCAGAAGTAAAGGCAAGGGTGCCTCGGTAACATATCTCACAGTAAATTCAATTTTTCATGCTTGTACAAAACATGTAGAAATTAATTTTCATTTTGTTCGTGAACGTGTGGTAACTCAGCAGTTATCCATCTCTTATATTTTTGTTGAAGATCAAATCGCTGATATTCCCATGTTTAGGCTCATTCCCATGCGATTAGGAACGACTTCGTCTTCCTTCACTATTTCATTTGTCCTACAACCAAAAAGATAGGAGGACATCATCTTGATTGATAGCAATTAAACCATGTCGCAATGGTAAATGTCCAATAATTTAGGCAGTTCATATACAACTTCCTCTTGGCTCACCTTGTTAAGTTTCAGAAGTAAAGGCAAAGGTGCCTCGGGTAAGATATCTCACAGTAAATTCAATCTTTCATGCTCGTACAAAACATGTGGAAATTGATTTTCATTTTATTCGTGAACGTGTGGTAACTCAGCAGTTATACGTCTCTTATATTTCTGTTGAAGATCAAATCGCTGATATCTTTACTAAGTCATTATCCAAACAACGTTTCAACAAGTTAGCAAGCAAACTCAACATCAAAGATCTCCCGTTAAATTTGTCGGAGGGTAAAAGAGATAAAAGAGAATTACTAGAATTGATCGGATCAAATCATCAAATCAAATCAAATTAGTATTTTGATTATTTTAATAATTCTGTTATAATTATTAGAATTATTCTCAGAATAATTCTTAGAATAATTGTGTTATTTATTAATTGGTCAATTGATCAAGTACTTTTTGAACATTGTATATTGTATTATCCTTATGGTAAATATCAATCAAAAATAGATTTTATTACTCTCATATTATTTTTTGCTCTCTCCCTATTCTTTTTTTTACAGGCATAACATGTCTCGACGAATTAACAGATATTTTTTTTAAAAAAAATAGACGATTGACCTAAGAATATTGGGTTGATGGGTCATCCACTGTGAGTACTTTCCGATTTATTCTAGTGGCTAATGGGAAACTTACATAAGGCCGGAATGATCATCCCGAGGATTAGTCGGCGTAAATTGAATACCTAATGTCAACTAAAAAATAATAAAGGCAAAACCCTCGGGCTTTGGTTTCGCAACCAGACACTCCAACAGTTAACGAAACATCTAAGATTCAAATTTTAATTATGACGCATTATAGGATATTTTTCCACCATAGAATGACCAATCTACGGATGTTGCCCATTTTGGATGGACAATCACGAATTATTTAGTGGGTGGAATGTGAGGTCGGATGATTTACCCCCCTATATATATAGGGTATTGACACCCTGTACACCATAGTTTGTAGAATCGCGATCTTACGTAGGATCGATTTAGGATCAGGATCAGATCGATCATGATCGGATCGTAGAATCGTACGATCCTACCAAAAACCCTTAAAATTTTATCATACATGATTAATAATTAGAAAAAATACCTAAAAAACTCATTTACATATAAATAAATAACTAATTTTGTATATATATGCAATTATTTACAACCAACACATCAAATTACATTACTACGTGTACAAATTTAAATTAACTTGTAATTCAACTATCATTCTCGCATAATAATAATATTTATATTTTCATATCATAAAATGAAAGAATATAAAATATCTATTAACACAATAATAATAACACATACAATGTCAAAAATATTTCCTTGATTTATAACATAATTCAATTTAAATGTCAACAAAGCATCTAACGTATATAACAGAAGCTATTGAATCCTTTGATTCAAATATGAATGCCGGAAATAATCTTCTAAAGACTGGTTGATGCCACACAATACTAGATAATAGACATCCAAAAATTTATTATTTTGAGAAAAATAAATGACAGAATATTATTGATAAAAAACTAACACAAAAATAATTAAACATATATTTAAATAATTTAAAACTCTAATAAGATGAAAAAAAGATAATAGTTAAGGATAAATTTTGAAATTTATTAAAGATCTCTGAACGAGCTTTAATTTGATATATTATAGGCCTCGTGATTCAATCCGAGTCAAAAGTTATGACCTCTCAAATCTTCCACCGATCTTGCTCCGATCCTACCGATCCTGCTACGATCCTACTGCAAAAACGATTCTGCACGATCCTGGATCGATTTTGGGTTTCTGGATCGTAGGATCGTACGATCCTACGATCCGGATCGCGATTTTGCAAACTATGCTGTACACCCATCGTGGGTGACACGATGGACACCCCTTATAGGTTCATGCGTCCGAAGCACTTTCGGATTCCCCGATCATTTTTCATGTGAGGGGTGTCCACCGTAGTCGCCTACGGTAGATGTGCATGGTGTGTTGAAACACTTTGGCAGGAAAATGTCACATTGATACAAACTTAGGAGCACGCCCGTGTTAAATGAGAACTTTTTGCTGCTTTAGTTGATTCCGACCGTGGACCGTGTTAAATGCTGATCGACACTGTAAAAGATCGAGACATGAAAGAACAGATTTTTGATCTTTGAACGTGAGTTCATCGGTCAATATTCAAAGACAAATCTAAAGAGTATTTGTCAGTGAATTTTATAGGCATTCGACTACCTGTTCAACTTTATCTTAGCTGACTCGCTATTGAAGGAGCTGCATGAGCACCCCTTTGATGATTTGTTAGCTGTTGCTTTGTCATTGTGTTCCCTTTCAGAAATACAGGCACCTGGTTCTTGATAAAATTTGTAAACTCTTCTAAAATTTCAACTGAATCCAAGTATCAAATTGGTCGAACCAATCCGGTGAATCGATAACTTCTATTTTTCATCTTCAGTTCACTACGACAAATACTATTTCCAAATTTTACATACCACAAAACACCAAACTTTGTATTCTTACAGCCAAGACAGTATTACTTTTGGATACACATAAATGTTTCATACGTACAAGATATAACAAAAATAATAATAATAACAATTACAAATGGATACTTTACCAAACCAAACAGGCCAAGCATCTTTGATGGCCAATGCGATACTGCCACAAGATGGAAAAAGGAAATCAGCTACATGCCGAGCTTCATCCTTCATGTCCCTTCATTACCAGCATTTTTCAGAATTTTTCTGCTTTATGACATGCTTCAGAGCTTTTAGAGAGACAAGCGGAAGGCGGGTGAAGTTGCATTTATCCAACAGGCGAAAATCTTTACATTCAGGAACAATTTATGAGGCCTTGTTATTGAAGAGGAACATGGGAATGTGGCTGATAGTAATTTCCTTGTCAATATGCTTACCTATATGGTTACAATTTACATATGAAGAAATACAGTATAAACATGTACAAATTGGAGTTCTCTGTTAATCAAAACCTCGAAAAAAAAAGAGGAGATTGTCTAAGCCTTGCTTGAATCAGAATGCGTTGTGACCACTTTATGCTATAAAATACTTACTGGGGGATTGGTTGGGATTGTTGGGTGACCATGCGATGCTATATCATGAGATCCTATGAAGAGGGAGGGACCGAGGTCTAGCTCTCATAATTGTTTCATCACTACGCCGAATCCATTCAGACAATTTCCATGGTTTCTGCCACTTCCACTTGAACTGTAGGAGCCACTGATGATGGCTCCTTTTCCATCTCCAAAGCTTTCCTCCATGACCTGTTATTGCCAGTTTCTTTCCCACAGGCAGATGCCCAATCGGCACCATCTACAGTCAGAGAAAAGATCTTTCTCAACGACAGTTAAAATGGGTCGCAAATTGATCATATTAATAGCAGGAAACAGACCTTCAGTGGCTGCTTGTCAAAACTTGAAGCCGCTTTATTTGGGCTATTAGCGATACCAGCAGTGTACTTCAGTTGTTTCTGCGCTGGTACTGCTATTGGAGACAGTGGAGTACCAGTATCATCAGCAGAGTGCTTCAGGGAACCATTTGAATTTGCCTATTAATTTATATACACAATTTTCATAGTATAAGTTTCAAAATGCTTAGATGAGAGAAATAACCTATTCATTTGTCGCATTTTCACCCAAAAATGCTTAAGCCAAAGTTAGCAATAGCTCATTCATCTAACTAACTGAGGGTTCTATTCAATGCAAAATTTTGTATATTGGAATTTTAGTGATTGAAAGTATATAAATGTTTGGAACAGACTTGAAATTGTTGCAGTATTTGTGCTGTTTTACCTTTAAATTTTCTTTTAGTAAAAGCCATGTCTTTATGGCGACAACAGTCTTGACATCTTTTGCACGATTGGCTTGAAATTAATTTGAGGACTTGGAGAAAGAGATTATACATACAGCAAGCAAAATCCTACTTACGTTGTATGTCTGAGTTTAGCAAGCAAGATACTTGTGCACCAAGAGGTGTTAAGTCATCATGTCTAGCAAATTTGCCACACCCATATGGTATGCATGCACGTACATATTTAGGTCATTAAACTAGTTAGCCGTTGAGAGTTAAACATTAGACGTTCGAGCTTAGGTATCTCCTTGGTTTGGCCTACGTTCTTTTCAGTATCTTCCTCAAGCATAGGAATGACATTAGTAAAAGTAGCTATAGATTCAACTTGGGAAAATAACCTTAAGAGTTGCAAGAATATCTGAGAGTCTCAGTATCTGCTGGATACTGACAAGAACTGAACACAAGCTTACCGAAGGTGATGTCGTTAATGGAACTGCAACAGCTTGCTCTCTCATCTTCTGTTGCTTCTCCATTTCTTTTCTCCGTGCTTCACTGAGTCGAAGAAGGCTAACAAGTTCATTCAGTTGCTCTTTTAGTTCCTTGATGTCAATTTCCTTCTCCCTCAACTTGCATCTATTCCAAATATGCAAAAGTCAGTCGTTGCTTTATGAAGCACTGAAAACTCAAGAAAACTTGTCGCAATTTAGTCAAAACAAAGCGAAAATGCTCCATTTTAAGCTAGAGACTAACTGGCATTCTTTCATTATCTATTCTACTTGGTGATTTGAAATTTATTTTTTTTTCATTGAATAATCTTTGTCAAAGGAACATGACTCAACAGCCTATTTGTTAAACAATACGTAGAACAAAAATGAGTTTATTACTTCTGTTTTCAATTTCCAGTTCTTTGATGCAAACCTCATGTTGTCATAATCCATAAGCAAATATCAAGATAAAAACTTGGAATGCAACCTTGCATCTGCTGCAACATTAAACACATAGTGAAGCAGACTCTTTGCTTCTCCCATGGAGCGCAACTGATTCCACCTTCCATGTCCTGTGTAAGAACGTTCACGTTCCTCTGCCTCGGAAAGTTGGGAAGCCATTGCTACAAGAGTGTTTGATGATATGTTCACCATGTTTTCAAGTGATGTTATTCTTGCTAATAGTGCATTTGGAGACAAAGAGGACATTCTGCAAAAGGAATGATCAACAAACAGGACCTTTAAATAAATTCATGTATCAACTATCAATACGAGTTTTATACGACTCTTTTGTTATTGAAGGCTGTTAAATGAAGCCACAACCAAGCATTCGTAAGCATAAATTTGCAGTGATCAAACACCAAAATTACACATGATATACTATTCATTGTAATGATTTACCTACCTGGAGTTTCCATTCTTTACTCTTGGTGGACTAGCACCGTATAATGAAGCCTCCTCTTGTTTCAGGAAAGTAAGCTCCTCGGCCAAGGCAGCACGCCTGAACAACCAGAATAGACATCATCAAGCCTATACACAGAAATTCTCCATTCTCCCAATTAAAAGACAACTTACACTTGACTCTGTTTCTCATATTCATTCCGCACTTCATGCACATGCACCATGACTTCAAGTTCATGATCCAGCCAACGTTGTAGGGATTTTTCATTGAACTGAAAATTTATTTATATTTGATGTATTTTCACTTATTTTCTTATAAAAAATTAACACAGATAATTTACCGGAACTCCTGGTGAATGACCATTTGCAATAACTGGAAAGGAAAAAAAAAGTAACATCAGAAAAGGATTGAAGCTTAAAAAATATTTCCTTAAAGAAACGTGCCAGAATTTTCACGTGCTGATGATTTTCGAGCTTCGAGCAGTTCTTTCAACTTCTTGGTAGCCATTGCAGCCTCCTCTGTTTTCCTCTGAAGAACCTGTGGTAGGTTTGAGATATAAATGATATGGTGTCTCAACTATTACAACTGCAAATAAGAACTCCATAAAATGCTGGAACAAGTTACAAATATCAGTCATGGTCAGTGCTTTGAGTGATGCATACTTCATAGAACTCATTATAGTTTTTTTTTCTGGGCATATTACTCCCTTTCAGCTAATCAACTTGGTTTTAGGACTAGGACTATCATGAATCTACCATGACACCAAGGATAGCAATGTCATGTTTAGTTTTGGTCAGCACAGTAAACCACAATCAAAACGAGATCAACACAAATGAAACTTACCTCAACCATGTTGCCACCAATAGTCATCTGCAGTCAGCTACTATTCGCTGCCAATTGTCTGCGATTTAATTCCTACGTCGCTACAGAACCACATCTCCACCCCAGCAAATGAGTGGTAGAATGAAGTCCAAAATTCTATCTAAAAATTAATACCCTAACTCGTTGTTCGTTTACCTCATTCTCCCCTTCTCCCATAAACCTTATCCCTATTCCTCCCACCATCTCAATCAACAGAACTCATGCTTCTTTCACGAGTGAAGACCAATCCAGCAGGCAGCAGCAAGGTTTTTTTTCTTCTTCTTCCTAATTGCTGCCACAGATGCAGAGTGTTGACAGGTTGGCAGGGCATGACACCAACAAACAATATCATTCCAGCAAAGGAACGATACCTTGTCTTGGAATGATGTCTTAGATGTTGTCCAACACTTCTATACCAAAAGATTATCACCAGCTCCCTTATGTGCTTACTTTATAAATTCAGAATCTTATATAGTTACAAAAGCATCTTTTACACCAAAATCAGTTCCTACACAAACTCGTCATGATCTTGCCGATCCCTAGGTGACATGGTTAGTAAAATATAGCTTCTCATATGTTCAAATGAGCTAAATAAACTGTATATATCGCAGCTACTATGAGACTAAAATAGATTTTACAAATTAGACACCTGTACTAGCAGAGTAATAACTAAGGCTAGCATACTCAGTCATCCTCCTTCCTAATTGGGGCCACCAATGCAGTGCGCCAACGAACCAGCATGGCACAACACTAACACAATATCGTTCTGACAAAGGGCTGATACCCTGGCTCGAAATGATATCTTGAACCTAGTCAGACACTTCTATACCTCAAGAATATCACCAGCTCTCTTACTGTGCCTACTTTATAAATTTAGAATAACCAATATAGTTTCAAAAGCATCTTTTACACCAAAATCAAACACATACATGTCATGATTTTGTCAATCCCTGGAAGTACATTAGTAAAATTTTAGCTTCTTATATGTTCAAATGAGTTAAACAAACTGAATAATATCACTCAGAATAAAATAGATATTACAAATTACTTATCCAACACAAGCAGAGTAATAACTAAGACATGCCACTGGATAAGAAATAAACGAAACAATTAGACTGATGGTTTCCTCATAGAGATGGTTACACTTACCAATTTCTGTCTCTGATTTAATGATCGAAGTTTATGTCGCTCATACTCATTTCTCCTTCCCTCTTTCTTTAGCTGTTTGCGAAAATGCATAAAAAACAAAACAAATTTATAGGACCTACAGGATTCCACTAGTTCCTTTTCTTCTAAAAAAAAATATATAAATAGCATACAGCACAGAAGTTACCATCTTTCACATCATAAGAAAACAATGTACAAGTGTATAATAATATGAAGGAATAGTACACAATTCCATCAAATGATGATACATTGACAAACTATCACTACAAAATGGCAGGCCAAATGACATGGAAATGAATAAGATTTATTTGCACAATATAAAACCAAGATTTCTATTAGAGTTCCTTTTCTAGGCCAGGTTACAGTCAAGTTGATGACACTGAGCAGAATTCTGTGGGTAGAGGTTGTTTCTATGTTCTTTGCCTACAATGAGAACCTTGCATGGGGATAACACTAATAGATACCCATCATGTGAGTGTAAGTAGTACTAACTTGCCAAATAAGGACAGCCATATGCTTGGGCAGCAACACTGCAGCATTATTGTTCATAAATTAATTGGAACTTAGTAGGGTTATCATACATGGATCATGGTGAATTACAGGATTCCCAGTTCAAAGCAAAGACAGTCAGAACTGACAACAAATGCTGATTTCTTGAAACTATAGGGACTATTACTTGTAACATAACTACAAGAAAACTGCCTGATCCAGTTTACAGTTTTATATGGATCCTAATACTCTAAATCATAACACAAAATGCACCTGAAGCAGTTCCTTCTCACGAGAAGCCTTCCACTGACGAAATTGTTCTGCCTCTTGCTTTATCTTGTGTTGCAACTGGACCTGCAAAATAGAGAAACCACTAAACACAACATGAAAAATGGAGAATAGACTAAATGAATAACAGAGATATTTAGTAATAAACAACAACCTTCTGTGACTTAATAAATTGTATCTCTTCTTGTAGCTTCTTTGCCGCTTCCTCACTCCTTTGTTTTTGCTTTGATAGTTGAACTTGGTTTTCTTGTTTCTTTTTAAGGTCCAATATCTGAAAAGAGAAATTTTGGTAGTCATCAAGTCTGAATGAAATGCTTTTCATTACTAATTCATGATAGAAGATTCGGCATAAATAATCAACCTGTGCTTCAAGGGCCTTCAGTTTCTGCAAGTGGTTCTCTGGCAATTTGTGCCCTTGCCCATCTGAGGCTGCAGCGAGGTTTTCAACTTCAGCCAACAATCTGTCTCTTTCTTGCTGCAATGAGTTACCAGAAGGTCAGCATTGGAGGAAATTCAGGGAAACAAATGGAGTAGATACAAAAATCAATCTCGATCCCTTAACCTGCACTGCTCTTTTCTCCTCTTCAAGTTCCATCAACTTCTTTTTGAAGTGTTGCTTAAGAGAAAACGTGTCAAATCCACAAAACGTTTTCATCTCAGACTGCACAGACAAGAAAATTCGTCAACTAGCAATGAATTGGCTAAAGAGCCTCATTATGGAGTCACATGGAATCAAAGACTTCAAAGAACAGTCACACCAAATTACGTTCAACAGGAAAGCCAAAATTTCAACTGCAAAGATAGCTTGAATTTATTGCATACACAAAAGAAAACAAACTTCAAGCAAGTCTAGCATATATTATCAACATTGACAAATCACATATGAGTAAAACTAATTTAATCAACTTTTACATATTATAATGGTTGTTGTAAAAAACACAATAATACAGTACAGTAGCTGAGACTGATATTTGTTGTTATTGTTGTAATCAATGTGAATTATGTATTAAAATCTTGAGCTGTTCTAGACAGAATGGCCAAAATTTTCCATTTTGCTCTCACACCAAGAGGTAGAAAAATGGCGTTGGCATTAGTACCTCAACCATCCTCCTCTTCCTCTCGATCCAGTCCTAGAGCCCCTTTGCAGCTTCACCACCCTCCTCAATGCCCTCAATACGTCCATAGAACTCCATTGAGTGCCACCTCCCTCTTTAGTTCCAAACAAAACTTCACCCCTCCCCCGGCTGTGAAGGTGAGCAAACACATTACACCATTGCCTTTCCACTTTTGCCATTTGAGATTTTTCCTCATGAGGATCCATTATATCCCAATCTGACAAAGGTGATTGACACCAACAATAGTAGAACAATGCTTCTCTCACTCGTGTCATGATCTCTAAGGTACGCATCCTTGCCCGCACCACTAATCAGACCAGGTATTTGATCCCACCAATCTTGTGTTACAGACAACTATCACCACGTCTTCCAACAACAGCTTCAAGAAAGCACCTACTATTCTTCTTTCTCCTCTTCCTCATCATCAAAGTGACCAACACCATCCACTTGGCACGGTAGAAATGGCCCGAAACTATCTCATTTCAACCAGGTACCAAACCCCTAGCTCATAACAAACGAGATTTTAAACCTTGATATGAATAATTATAGCCCTATCTTAGATGGAGTCCAACATAATAAGTACCTCATGTGAGGCTTAATCAAGACATACTAATATATATAAATATTAATTCTAACATTTCCCTTCATACTGGAAGCATAGACATCAGCTAATTCCTCTTGATGACACACAAAATAACAAAAAGCCCCACAAAAAAGAAATAAAGATTCCATATGTCATTTGGAAAAGGTGATGAAGAAAGATCTTCATCATGAGAAAGAAATAATAATCTGATTTTCATTAATTAATTATAGAGAAATAAAATTTGATGCTACTTATCACCTCTTTTTGCTCCAATTGTCTATTTAACTCATTCAACTCCTTTCCCATAGAATCTTGCAACATTGTGTGCTCCCATTCTTTGGCTACTTCATCTATTTCCTTTGAATCACCTGGTGAAGCAATGAAACATCACCCCGAGAGTCAAATGGTTTAGGATAACCATCACATGCTGAAAAATATCATGTGCATTCACTACCAAAATCTAATTAACATTACTTTAAACACAAATGATTTATAATACCTCTTAAAGCTCCAGCCATGTGATAATCATAGCCTTCTGCATTGTGCAGGCTCCTCTTTAGATCTTCTCCTTTAAGAAAACAACTTCCAGTTTCCTGAAATTTCAAAATGCAACATAAATATTTTTTATCAAACCAATAAACTTCCAGTTTCCATTTGGGATAGATACATGACTTGGAATGGTAATTTAAACCATGGTTTCATTTGTTATCAATCTAGAATTGAGGGAGATAATATTGTTAAAAAAATGTCACTTCTTGCACAAATAAGAGAATTAACCCAATGACCTATGACTTATGAGGCTCGACCATTAGTGCAAAATGCTTAAGCCCAAGTTAATAGTAGCTCACTCATATTAGCTTATGAGACTTCTATATTAGCCCACAACTTACTATGTGGTACTAAAGTAGGTGTTACAAACTCTCCCACATGAGGTTTGACGTTCTATCAAGAAGCAAAGTCAACTCATAGCCCAAAATCATTTCTACTCAATGGCATGCGAGATCTCATATTGACAGCACCATCATACAAAAGGCATTCTTTTCCAACACTTCAACATGCCTAACGAAGTGACTCATTAAGTTATTAGGGTCAATCATGACCCAAAATGATTAAACTCAACTAATGACTAGCAGTCACACTCTATCTAAGCTAATAAAGCTTATTATTTAGCTCATGTCTCACCATGCACGAGGGGGATCACAATAAAATTTGGCACTGTAAATCTTACACCAACATGCCTTATGACATATACCAGCTTAAAAGTTAGCTAATGGGCTTTGTGGGGTCTAGGTCGTAAAATTATAACAATCTCAAATTTAGGATATGCTTTGACAATGGAATATAATTCTCATCCTGGTAAACATTTATTGTTCTCATCCTTACAACAACATGCTTTGACAATGAAAATAGGAAGGAGAGCCTTGGCGCAACGGTAAAGTTATTGCTTTGTGACCAAAAGGTCACGGGTTTGAATCCTGGAAACAACCTCTTGCAAAAAGCAGGGTAAGGCCGCGTACAATGGATCCTTCCCCGGGACCCCGCATAGCGGGAGCTTCGTGCACCGGGCTGCCCTTTCCTATTTTCAGAGTTTGTCACATCTAGAGTTTGTCACCATAAGGACTTCCTTTTCAGAATTAGAAACCATAGTCTTAGAGAGTGATGAATTTTCAAGTTGCACTATAGACCCTAGTCTAGTCCGATTCATTTGATCAACTTGCAGATACAACTTCAAATTCTGGATTTTTCAGTCAATAGTTCATCAATTGCATTTTTTTCACATTTAGGTCATTGTCAATTTTCACTTAGTTTTTGAATTGATCTTAATTCAATTCAAGCAACCACCATTAAAATTTTGACTTAATAGTAACCTATTATTCCTATAATCCCATTCCCTGCCCTGCTATTTGGCTTACACAAATCTATATGATCAAACAAGAAGTTGAATTAAAAGGTACAGAACTGTAAAAGTGAGGGTGTTCAAGAAATATACTTCAGAATCTGTGGCAAAATGGTGATCCTGAGAAAATCGACTCCGGTATTCGTAGATTTCCATACAAAGATCTTCATTAGTAGCTTCCAGCCAAGAGATTTTCTCTTTCAGAGCCTACAAAACAGACACAAATTACAGTTCAAACAGTATGCGGTGACAAACAAACAGAAGAGCATACGAATAGAGTTAAGGCTGCTCATTTCATGCACTATGTCGAACTCGTGAAGTTTAGAATGTCGATTGTCAGATGGACATTTTATACTGTTATAATACCATGACCATCATCATCTCCACAAAAGTTGACAGCCGAGAGTAATATAATTACCTGGATATCATCCGATGCACCTCCCCCGCGGTGACAGGCCAATTCAGCCTGTAGATATTCAATATGTTGCCTCATTCTGTGAATCTCTTCTGATATTGGATTCCTGTTGACCTAGATAGATTCCAAAATACAAGAAGTTAAGCAGATTAAGAGAAATAAAGTTCATATTTCCATTAAATGAGTATCATTTTCATTCCCTCAAGCTGGAAACTCACAATGGGCTTATTCTGAATGTTACGAGCTCGGTTAGCATATTTTAATGTGTTGAGTGTTTCTTCTGTGTTAACATCAGCTGGACTGGTACAGGCTGGAAAGGAGAAAAATAATTTAGTTAGATAAAATTTTGTTTTCCACAAGAACTGTATTATTTCAAGTACAATATGATTATTGAAGAATGCTGATCATATTTATTATCCAAAAAACCTTGTTTTCTTTGGTGGATAACTAGGAAGGAAAGGCAAGTGGAGAAAAAGAAACAGATATGGCATACAAGTGATCAATGATCCGCATCAGGATATTGCCTTCTTTAAGAGAGGGAATATGATATCTTGGAAAAGTAAAAAAAAATGTGGTAGAGAGTAATTAAGTGTTAACAGAATACAAGATTTTTTCCCTTGTTACACATGTTTGTACCCGAAAAACTAATGGCCAACTCAATATATTTCCTAAGTCGCAAAATATTATGTTAATTCAACTGCAATGCAAATTGTCTCCACTCTATTCTTCAAGAGAGGACAGAGCACTTGAAAAACAACAGTCATTTTTTAGTGAGAAGGTGTGATTTAAGGAGATTATTACATCTTATATTGGTTCCAAAGGCCAGTTGAAGAATTTTGCACCCAAAATTTTGGAGGTCCTAACATTGAATGCATTCACAACAGATTGAGCTTATGATATTTTTTAACTAGACTGAGGACAATCAAGGACCTGAGCTTATGAAAAGAACTTAATGAATGATTTTAGCAATTGTCTGGTGAATGTAGCAAATAAAGTAAGATTTTTTAGAATCTATTGTATCCTAATTTATGGTTAAGCTTCAATCAGTTTAAGATACCTATCATTACAGTCCTGCTATTTCCACCAAGTGAATCCTGCATGATGTTAAAACAAGAAACAGTTAAAAAAAAAGTTCTTGTCATGGTCCTTGAAAAAATGTAGATTACCAAATTCAGATGGATAAAATGTTTTTGCCACACTGATATGGAAGAAATACTGAATACCTAATAACATTCATGTACCTCTAAAAATGATGCAAACAATATCAGAAAGAATAGCAGCAGCACCATTAATTACTACATCAAGCACTCAAAATGTGGTCAGCTTGTCAAATAATGGTCTTCATTTATAGGATCAACAGTGCAATAGTACATGTATCATCCTAATTCAGTTGTCTGGTTTTTAGACCAATTTTGGGATTAAAAATGTCGCATAGTATTTTTCTGATCTAAAACTCAGTTTGCCTCCTAAAAAATAGGATCCTCCTATGATGTTGGCCCTTAAGTAGACTACATTTTTTGGAAATTTTGAAACTCCTATATCAGATTTGTAAATTGGAAAAGATATACTATCACCATAAGTAGAAGGCAAGTATAAATCCAGTGGACTATATATCAAAAGTACTATCTATTCATCTTTCCTAGAAAGAAAAATATGTTTTCTCTTTATTATGTTTCAATTATCTCAAACTACACTTCAAAATTCATGATTCTCCAAGCTGTTAAATAAAGTCCTTTTTTGAGCAAAGGATGACTCATATGCATGCTCATTTGTTGATTAATTCCTATTTAATGAAAGGCTAAAAGCGCAACAATAGTTAGAGATCATGCCAAGATTAAATGTCTGCAACCTGCAAGAGCCGTGTAAGTTTGCTATCACGGTAAGGAACATGGGCACCCTCTTTACGCTTTTTCTCATCTCCAAGAGCACTAATGACATTTCCAAGGGCTAGCAGCCCCCTATTTATATGAACTCCTGAAACAACCATGCATGTGTCTGTCAAGAAACATTGTATTTGGGTGGTTGTTGTATAAATCAAAAAGCAGGTGAACTACCTTCCTTGAATCGAAGGCCATCTGAGCCTGTTCTCTTGGCACGTTCTGATCCAGCAAGATCTACTAAGTGTAGTTTTGCAGATAAATATTCATGATTCATGTCCTCCATGAGGGTGCCTTCAGCAGGGACATTTGGACCAATCTTGCACATTTGCTCTAATGTGATTGTGAAAATGGCATGGGAACGACTATTCCACAAAGAAATAACATTACTAAAATTAGTATGATGGAATAGGTTCATGTTGCAACAAAAACAATAATTGTGTGTATTTTATTGGTCAACAAGGAAGGAGAAAGCTCACTTCTCTAATGGAAAAGAAATTTTGGTACTTGTAATTTCACACCCTGCATTTATCCATTGATCATCATTTTTGTCATTTTAGATAGCATCTTTTAGATATTTATTATTCTAAGCACAAGGCTATATTAAATCATTGAAAAGGAAAACTGGAAAAGATGCCTGGTTGACAATTCAAGTTAGAGCGTATATGCTATTACAATCAGACAGTGCATGTCGTATATAAGTATTGAAAAAATTGATCGTCAGACATATGTAAGGATATTCAATTGGGGAAAACAACTCCTTAATTATACAGTTCACTTTCCAAAAAAATTCAGCAGTTAAGTTACTAATTATATAAGGAGACGATAAGATAATATGAAGCCAATGTAAATGTATATACCATGAAGGTAACAACAATTGTCTTGTGAGAAATGGAAGTTAAACTAGGTGTACAACCAGTGAGTGAGCTCTGGGCTCATCAGTCGCAGCAACTGCTGAGACAGATGATATATAGTTACATGACATTCATCCTCTCTTTATAGTCTGCTTCATGTAAAAAAAATCTTGAATATGAAAGCAACTATTTATCATGTCTAATGGTTTGAAATGCTACAGGAGGCTTCTTCCTGTAGGACCAAGTCACAAAGCTAACTAGTCAAGCATAGAACACATCAAGCATGCTTTTAGAGAATAACAAACAGACATCAGCAAACGAGCCAATCTATCATCTTAACCTTGACTGATTGTTCATATTTGTACTTCCAGTTGCTCGAATCAGTGAACCTTGTTCTAGACATGCAGCCATCTCCTTTTGAGTGCTAACAAAAATCTCAGTTGATCCAGCCAATGTTATTGCCCCATTTGATGCCTCCCGTATCTGCACTAGAGCCTTCCCAGGCATTGTCAACTTCCCAGAATGTCCATTGACAGCTTCAATTTTGCTGACAGATGAACTATCTAGCAAATCTCTCACTTCTTCTTTTAATATCTCCATGTTCCAAAAAACAAATTATCAGTATGAGATACAAAGAAAAGTGCATGGACAATTCTACAAGACAAATAATTGAATTGCAAATGCTCTAAGATTATAGTACAAATGTACAATAGAAAATGAATGTTATCTAGCAAAGAAACAGCTCAAAATACAAATCAGAAATGTATACTACTTATTGTCACCAAATGTAGATAACAACTATAAATATGTAATTATGGCCCAATGGGTACAAAAGTATATATGTTCAATGAGGAGCTCTTTCCAAGAGAGAATAACTGGTCACTTTTGATGAATTTTTATTTTAACTTGTGGTGTTGATAAGTAAGAAAGATTTCACGAACACAATCAATGTTCCAGGCAAGAAAAGGCATATACAGAAGCAACAAACATTATTCCCATCTAAGAAAAGAGGAATCAGTCCTAGCAAACTGAAATTTCTGGTACCTCAATGAATGAGACGCGCAGTTGAAATTCTGCTTGATTCTTCAAAGCCTCAATTTTGCTAAATAAAGAATTCATAACTTGAGGTATAAGACCTGTTTGAGAACCATCCTTACATGCAGTTCCCATGGTGTACGTTTTTCCTGACCCCGTCTATAGCAAAACAAGTTGTCAATTCTGTAAGTATTTCAGGCTACATTGTACAAAGATTTTACCCATTTATCTTAATAAATATTCTAACACTTAACTTGACCATACGCAAGAACAGTAGCATTGTATCCTTGGAATAAGCCATCTACAAGTGGAGCAACACATTCGTCAAATATGGCGGACGATGGAGTACCTGTGCTCCCATATACATGATCAAAAGTAAATGAATGGGTGCCAATTTGCACCTGCATGTCAGAAGACTTCCATAACTATTTATGATTTAGAAATTCAAGAAATTTCTGAACATTTAAAACTATTTTCAGGAAAGTCTTTCATTGATAAGAGAGTCGGTTTGAAAAAGGATAGGAGAGAGCCAAGCAGACACTCAATTGCAATAGATGAAAAAAAATAGTTTTTAGCAGTCATCAAATAGTGAAAGATAACCATAGTGAACAAATTATCCATATTCTCGCCTACATCCTGTCGACTTTTTTTTTTTTGAGTTTCCATAATTAGAAAAATCACAATTATGGAGTTGCAGTTTTATCCATCATAACTGAAAAAGCTAAGGTAAGAAAGCAAGGTACTGACATCCAGGGGAACAGAGAAAGGAATTTCTTTCATTGATGGACTGCTACAAGCCTTAAATGGATGGGGGAAAGAAGGAACCTTAATCAACTAGCTCGACCAACAAAAGGATGAGAGGATCGTCAAGCAAACCTTGCAAACTATCAAAGATGACGAAAAATTAAGCAGAACTCATATGTACAAATAGAAAAGAGATTTGAATGAGTGGAGTCTTTAAAGAGGAAAAGAACGAGATTATCTTCCACAAATTTGAGAATAATAATTGGAAACGCGATTACTGATCAGAACAAGTTTTGAGAATAATCCAGTGCCCACATGCGTTATACAGAAACACTTTGAAAAGAAAACAACTTAGACTACAGTGACTCAGAAAAGGCAAAAAGTTGCGAACAATTTAAGCGGCACATAGAGGATATCAATTATAGACCCACAAAATATTTGCTTCCAATTCGCAAACATTCATTGCCCTTGAACCTCCATAACAGACAAAAAATGAAAAAGAAAGTCTCTGATCCAATTCATCTGAAAACCAGTGAGAAACTAAAGATATGTCAATGGAAAATCATCACTTTTTTTCGTTTTCTTCAACAAGAGCCCATCCTAACTTACGTTATCCGCATCTCAAACAAGAAAGTTCGATCAATTGATTCTTTCCTTTTCTTTTATTTTGTGAAATAAGGAGATGAGACGACAGAAAAAGGAACCTGCGGTTTCCCAGGGACTACGGTGACACAATCCTTGCACCCCTGCTGGCGCTCGTCGCCAATGAGCGGCCTTACGTGCACGGCCACTTTCACGCAGCAATCCTCCCCGCTCTCCACCGCCATCTTTCTCGAAGAGCACACGGATCACGCGCGCAAGACCATACGACGATGCTAAACCCCACCAGTACCAGATCCACTCCGCGGTGAAGCTTTCCAGATAGAACACGAAAGAAAGGGGGTAGAAACCTAAGAAAAAAAGGCCAACTTCGCCGCAGCGCTGTCTTAGAGTGACTCTGCAATGAATTCTGAAAGAGAAAGAGCGTGATGGAATTGTCTGTTGCAGAACAGAAAGAGCGGAACGGAATGAAATGGGGAGGGCCGGTCAGGGGGAGGATTTGGTAGCACCAACAATTGCAACAGCAACAACCGACATCATACTTCCTTGAGCTTCACTGCAAAGCCAAAAAAATTGACTCTTTGCAACTGCAGAAGAGCAGTGACACTAGCCTGGGCAGCAGTGGTGGATGCTGGCGGCGGCCGCGGTGGCCGCGTTGGAGATTGGTATGAGCAAGGGGTGGTTGGAACCTTGAGTGTCACTCTTTCCCAAAATGTCCCTCCTTGCCTTCTGCCACTTCTGCCGCTGCTTCTTCCCTGACTCTGGAGATTAATTCGCTGCCATGGTTGATGGAATTGCAATTTGCAAAGAAAAAAGGAATCAATCAATCAGGAGAGAGAGGGCTACCAAGATAGAGAGAGAGAGAGAGAGAGTTACGTCGCAAAAAGTGGGCTGCAAAATCGCGTTAATCCTGGCACAGCGATCACTGCAACAGCTTCTCTACCGGCAAGGACATGGCATCTCCCTAGGTGAAGTTACTAGTATAAATTGAGAAACTTTTAGGACCCAAATAAAAATTTTGAGAAATTTTCAGTTTGCCCCGTATTTGAACCTTTCCCAAAGAGCTCAATTTTTTTTTCATTTTGGCCCGTAATATTTAAAAATATCCATTTATTCCCTCCAAATTTAAGGGTTCTTACGCAATTTCAAACGTCCTTGGAGTAAAAGTGAATTTTCTATAAGACCAGAGGCTAAAGTGAAATGTGACTATTGATTAACCTTTACCAACTCATGGCACATGTTACGCTGATAATAAAAGGAGGGCTCGATTTAGCATGACCAATGAATGGCTGCTGGGTGTGAGCTGGTGGTGGGGTCCAGCCCTCGGTCCTTTTGCTTCTCACATTGGATCCATAGCGTTCCCGACCCGATGGACCCATCCAACCGGCTTGATCCAACAACAAGCCAGTCTAGTCTTGCTCACGGACCATCAAATTGAAATGTTGACCATTTAGATAAATTTTTATTAAAACTTTTTGATTTATTTAAATGGTTGATAGAAAATTTTTATAGGATTAGATGAATTTGTAAGATTAGCAAATTCGAAGTTAGATATATGAATTATTAAAATAAATAAATAAAAAATAATAGGTAATTGTTATAACTATTTTAAAGTAATTTTAAAATTTAAGATTTAGTTATAACTATTTAAAAGTGATTTTGATTAATTTAAAATGATTTTGATGAAGTTTAAATATTTTTAAAAAATTAGTAAAGAGAATTTTGATATAATAATGATTTGTGTATAGTAATTTATAAATTTGATTAAAGTGCATAGTTAATTTTTCGAATAGTTCTAATATTAATATATCAAAATATTCTTTTTATTAAAAATATTTTTTTAATTAATAAAAATCATTTAAAATTATTTATACAACTTAGTCTTAGCTACCACAGTAATATTAGAAGTAAAGAATAATATTATAAGAGTAATTCAATAATTTCTACATGTTATACCAACTATCTAATAACGTTAGTATATTATAGCATATACCAATAGCTACTATAATATTATAATACCGTTGGATAGGATGTATTGAGGAAATTTTGATACATACTCTTTTGATTTGATTTGATTTGATTTGATTTTTTTAAAATAAGGTGCTCTTTTGATGACGTCGTTTGTTTAATATTTTACTCTTATTTTTATCTCAATTCTTTACTTGGGCTTGTATTACATGAATAATTAATAAAAACAAGCAATCTACCAAAGACATAAAAGATCTTATATGTCCAGAAAATCAATATTTTACTTAAAAGCTCTATCTTTTCTTCCTATTTTTCTTTCTTCTATACTTGCTTCTTTAAGTGGTCCCTTTGACACTAACTTCCTAATTTGATGGCTACTTGAGCCA
The DNA here is from genome assembly GCF_018446385.1 of Zingiber officinale. Classification (NCBI taxonomy): domain Eukaryota; kingdom Viridiplantae; phylum Streptophyta; class Magnoliopsida; order Zingiberales; family Zingiberaceae; genus Zingiber; species Zingiber officinale. The sequence continues at coordinate 79,406,422 of NC_056007.1, forward strand.
TATAATGAGTGTAATGATGTAATTGATCACCAAATTAATGAAAAGTTGTTCATCCTAATTCTAGTTGTAGAAAGAAACAAGTAGAAAGTATGAAAGTTAGAATTTAAAGCAACCAAAAAAATAACAACCGAATAGTTTTTAATACACATATTGAAATTAAAATAGATTAAAATATATAAGAATTTTTAGATGTTAAAATTGTATTTATTTCTTTGACTTTGCCACTTAATGATAGTGTTGTTGTATCAACCCAACAGAGTACTCTTTGTGGCTGGCATTTTTCTTCTTCTGATTTCTGTATATTATTTTTGCTAGAAGGTGTTTTTTTATATGGAGCAAATTATGAGAAGTTAAAAGCGAGATAAATTGTTTGAATGTGGCTGATGTAGTTTAAGAGGCAATAGGTATTTTGCCATGTAAAAAAAAGAATTATCAAATTGTAGCTCTAGTTGATTAATAATCTTGATGGCATTTAAAATTGACAATATTCCAATTGCTTGATTAACAAACAAACAAACACTTGCATATGATTCCTCACAATGTGATGCCACACCTACTTGAACTTTGTTTACTATAACAAGCATAGAAAATCAGCAGGCAACAGGAGACAGGTATTTTAGTTAAACTTTATTCATCGAAAAGATGCATTAGTCTATCGCAAAACTAAAATATTGCTCCGATCTATGAAAGAGTCTTCTTATAGTAGGGGAATTCTTTGATGCAGAGGATGATCTTAGCTCAAGATAACGGAGGGCGATGACTAAGTTGTTTGGTAGCAACTCTATCTCATACTAAGCAACTCAACCCAACCTCGAAGGCTAGAAAAACTCTTGCATATGAAACATTAAGCAATGGATTAATAGATTTGGAGAATTGAATATGGCATAAAGTGAGAGCTTGGTGTATTCAATGAATGGCTCAAAATAAGGTGGATTGATGACATGAAGCATTGGTTGGGTGGCATAGAGCAAACTCAGGGAACTTAGTACATTGGTGGCACAACAACTAAATCGAGAGAGATTGAAAACCTAAAGACACAAAATCTATGAAAGATAATGATAAATGTGGTAAAAGATGTGTGATTGCTAAGTAGAGACAGATTATCTAGTTCTTGGTTAGGAAGATATATACCCTAATGTTCATAATAATATCTATGTTGCAATTACCTATTATGATAAATATAAGACATCTACTTACTAATTTGAAAATTACAACAAAAAGACTCGATGTGAATATGGAACTAGTCTTTTGGTCATATTTAAGTTTTTAAATACAAAAGTTGGATTAATAAGACAAGTTAGTAGGTGAAATTTAGTAGTTATCTCAATTAACTCTTTCGCTCCATTTTATTTATGATTATAAAATTCTAATTTTGGCTTGCTTAACTAATCAAAAAAAGACTATACTTTCAAATTGATGCAGACATGGCAACACACATATAAATAAAGTGGTAGATCCTCTTGAAGGAAGCTAATCACTAGGATTTTGACATTCCAAAGCTAAGAAAAGAGCTAAATGCTTCAAGTACAATCTTTAAATCATAACCCTTAATTGACATCATATGAACGACGCTGATTGCACCCTATAAGATAGAAATCGAGTCAAAGTCTAAGAGATTATTGAAGGAGTGGTTGAACAAATATAGAAGCTTGGCACAATCATAACACTGGTAAAGTCCAAATCAAGAGATCTTATATATCCAAAGTTTGATTGCAAAATTTCTATTTTTCTAACCTTGTCTTTGTCACTGAACACTAAGAAGGTTCCATATATTATCCAACACCTTATATGATGATTCAAGTGATGTCAAACATGATGTCAAAGGACTGTAAGAGCTCAGTAAATATCTTATTTTACTTAACATATTCACCCAACTCAAGTTCAAACCAAGTTTCCTTGGGTGAAACCAAGCACATCATTATTTCTCTAAGCTTTTGCCATTTGCTATCTTGGTTGTTTGGCAAACATAGTCCATAATTGTGTTTAAATTGGAGTAATTATAATACAAGGTTAAAATGCAATAACCATCAGTCTTCAGGGAATGATTAAGCAGAAGTTATTTGCTTGCAACCAGTCCACAAACAATCTAGAAGCAAGAAAGTTGCATTCTGCACTTGAATTGCACAAATTACATAGTGATTCAGAACAAGAGAATAAAACTAGAGAACAACAATATTCATGAACTTCCTCTTTGCAAAAGCCAGCCACCACTTGTTAGGAGTGCCGTTAGGTCTATAAGCACAGCTTAGCAATCTTCCACTTGTTTCCTCCCTTATCTGCTTCAGATAGTTTCTGAATAGATCTGTAGATATATTTTTTATTATGGTATTATTAACAAGTTATATATGATTGTTATATTATATTCACGGAGAGCTGAAATTAGTTGATTAAAGTGAATTATTGTGCTGGAATACCTGCTTCATCCTGAGATTGGGGAAGGGCAAACAGACCAGGAAACGGAAAGCCTGGCTCTCCGGGTACAGGGACCTTCTCCAGACCCAAACTAATGATGGCTTTCGTCCCTACTGCCAGTGTTCTGCAACCCTCCAGCCGTTTGAGAGCCACGTTAATGTAAAATGTCAAGTATATGAGGAGCTTATCGGATGGGCTCTTAATGTCAAAATTCTTAAAGAAAACATTGGCTCGGAAAAAGGTTATCGCCTCATCGACAATGTCAATTTTATCTGGAAGAATAAGATGGCAAAAACCAAAGCTGGCCTTAGTTGTGTGGTCTAGAAGAAAGATAATTAGGTTTAACAAAAATAAAAATAAAAAACTGAGGGCATAAGAGAACCTGGATCAGAGACAGGCGCAGGACCCTTAATATGGCTTTTCAATGGAAGAAGTGGGCATCCACAGGCTTTTGATACAGCTTCTAGATCAACAAAACTGGAATGATACACCTGCCGCAAAACCATACCATGGTTAAAATAATAAAAATTGAAGAATAAATACAACTTTGCACGGGACATTTGAATACAAAGAAGAAGCGTGATTTTGGAAAAGAAAGTAAAATAAACAATCAAAAGATCAGATGGACAAAGTTCAGTGCAAAATTTCTTTATCATAAATATATAGGTCATATGACATAAGCTTGTGTTGTTCCTTCAATTATGATTACTTGTTCTTCCTTTCTCATTTTTTTATGAGGTCAAATTTATAGTTTCTCTAATCCAATTGTAGGATGAGCATCTCAGACCATGTTCTGATTCTTCAGAGAAAGCTAGAATACCCATCAATAGTTTCTGCATGAGCGCATTGCTCTCCAAGCTATGTTCAAAACCTGCCTTAGTTTAGCTAACCAATCAAGATCACTGATCATAGTATCATACCAACATGTGAAGATACAAAAAAGGTTATCTTACCAAACTTTACATTAATATAATATTCAGATCCTGATTTGGCAAAAGAAATTATTATAATGACATATGTGAGCCTCCAAGCTGCAAAACACGTTCACAACTGTCACACCTCAAACTCATCAAGATAAGTCTTGATATCGTTCACTCCGAATCACCATTGTTGATAATTGCGGCGCATAAGATAACGGATTCTGCTCTCTAATACTTCAAGAATATAAAATTAAGCTTTTATGAATCACCTAATGCCATTTGTAGTACTTGAGATCAGAATATGAACAAAAGCAAATTCAACAATATGATGCACATTTATGAATATATGAAACTAAAACTTCACAAGTTTCCATTGACAATAAGAAGCTAATGTGAAGGCACATAGTTCTGCATTACAAGCTCAACAAATCATCTACTGATATGAGTCTGTTTACAAAATGCTACCTCTAGGCTTTATGTCCTCTCGTCATTTTTAGTCATATAGAACAACGGTTCCAACAAGCCTAAATCTTATTCCCTTGAGAATCATAATAAAATGCAAGACTACTTTTTGGTATTAGTGACTGCATCCCTCCCGCCTAAGTATTTAGGAATGCCTCAAATTGAGGTTATGCATTCTAACACCAAATGGATTGATTAAAGCTAAATCCTGGTGCCTCCTTTAGAAAATATGCAATGGATATACTGGCTTGGCATAAATTTGGTTAATCAGTTTTGATGCGGGTTCTACAGCGCAATCTTCCGAAAGCCATAACTTTTGACTCGCAACTCAGAATCATGCTCTGTCGGTGGCCATGTGTGCATAATTCAAAGATCTACATTTGTTATCGGGAATCCATAACCGCCAAGTTTCAGATCCAAAATCCACCGTTTAGGCCTTCAACCGAGCCTCGAGCATATTTTTACTATTTTTGATAATTTCCATTTTTATAATATTTAGGGTATTTTTGGTATTTCTGGTATATATAGGTTAGAATTTGTCTATATTAGTGTCCTGCTTTGTTAATTAGGATTTTTGTTAAGAAATTTTCTTTTATGGTAAGCTGTAAAAGATAGGAATTGAGGTCCATATATGAGGATTTCTTTCCTTTCTTCGAGTCTTAGGGTATGAGGTCTTTATAAGTATCCTATTTCATGTTTTGAGGATAGTTTTGATCAATGTTTTTTTTATCCGTTATCTCCTCTTTGGAACATGGTGTTTCCCTATTTCCTGGTATTCCCCTTCGAATCAATAGGTTGTAGAAGCTCGCTTCCGGTATTCGTGTGCAAATCAATAGATTTGATAGTCGCTTCTGGTATTCGTGTGCGAATCAACGGAACCGATAGTTATCCATTGCGTCAAGTGTCCTACAGCTATGTTTTAACAATAGCTACACATCTAAAAGTGGCACCAGCTTTATAAATTGCTTTGAGCTTAGAAAAGCTTTAGAAAAAACTAATTGTACTTCTGCAGCTTACATTGCACAGGAACACAAAGGAAAAAATAGCAAGAAAAATCTTATTGTAACTTAGAGAAGATCATTTTCAAACATCAACATCTACAACAAAGACAAGTACTTGTTTAGATACACATGAATAACATCCCATCCTAATAACGTAGTTGTAACTTCCCAAAAGTCCTTATGCAAATCTCAATTTCATGAACTACCAGAGATTCAGTACAATTGAAAGTAACATCTATATTTTATCTTTCTGGAATCTTTATGATACACACCTGAAACTGAAAATAAATAGATGAATGTAAAATTCCTGGTTCCCTTCTACCAAGTCTATACATAGTTTATAACTGACATTTTAATTAAAAATGTGGTGCTAACATCAATATTACACTCGTAGGGTGTTGAACATTCTCATGAGCAAAACCTAGTGTCATTCATGCACAGAACGACTTTGCTTTCTAAATTCAATAATCCAACAAACATGCAAACCAAGGTTACATCCCAGACTTTGCTTCAAACCGAAAGTGATTCATAAATAGTTATTCTATTGTTTTTTTAGAAGTATTGCTTTCCATATTGTTCATGTTTGAGAGTAGAAGAGCCCTAGACATATTCAAAGCAGAAGTAAATCTTCAAATCCAATGTGAATAAGGATAGGGGATCACCAATCCAATTAACTTGACATGAAATTGTCAAATTTACAACCAAGAAGATCAAAGAATGGAAAAAATGAAAGAGAGAAAAAATGCACAAACATTATGAAATTTGCAGAATCTGAAACTAGAATGAGTGGAAAAGGTACCATTTCCTTCCTGGACCAGGTTCAAGCTTTGTCAGGGCTAGAAAAATAGCTCCAATGCAGCAGATTTCACACGGTAAGCAAGTCGGGAAACCTGATCCGATAACCAAATTCATGTGAAGGTTTTTAAAATCTGAGAACTTATTTTCTGGTACTTATTAGCAAAAACTACCTAGCAAATAACCAATATCCAGTTTTTTTTATAAACAAAAATTATTTAGTTCAATTCAAGTTTGGACTGCAAAATATCATTCTCACCACATCACCAAATCAAAAACAAATACGTAATCTTGACATTTGATCATTCAATGGTGATGAATCAACTAAATGATACGAAATAAAAAAAAAAATTGAAATATTTACTAGCAAATCTATAATCTTGTACAGAAAATTATCAAATATTGCACTACTAAAAGTCAAGGCAACTTCCAAGCAGAAATCAAATGGAAATCCAAAATAATCAGTCAAAAAGTAATTTTCTTTGTCCCCCTTGTGAACTCATCGCAATAAATGGTCGATAATGCTCATGAATAATAAAAGAAAATTGGATCGGGATCGGCAGTCCGATCCGCTATCCTGAGAGATCTCAGATAAAACATCAGTTCTATGAAATTTCAAACAAACAAACAAAATAATCTAAGAGATAACTCGATTAGATACATATCTGCAGAAATTAGAGTTATTCAACAGGAATCTGGAGATATCTCTGGGTAGGCAAAGATCTCGACCGACTGAAAACGAAAAACTTCTCTCGATATCAGAACAATGATCATAGAAAAAGGAGGAAGAAAGGAGACACCAATCGGAACCTTGCGTTGAGGATATACGTGGCGAACTCAGGAGGTTTCTTCTCGGAAGAGGTCGCGTTGCGATGAGTAGTTGCTGCGGAAGAAAGATGCAAAGGAACAAGGAAATGGGGTCAAGGTAATCTACGGCTACGTGGCATGGGCTAAAAAAAAAAGAAAAATAAATAAATAATAATAATAATAATAATAATAATAATAATAATAATAATAATAATAATAATAATAATAATAATAATAATAATAAGATAAGCAAAAAAAGAATTGAAATGATTTTCTCATAAATATAAAATAAAATAAAACCATTAAAAACATGATTCTTATAGTAAATTACTATTAGAATAACCATAAATTATTCATTTATGCTAACTTACAATTAACAGTTAGATAACAACATTTAAATCACAGTATTTAGAAGATATTATTTAATTGGAAAGATATCCAAGCAACTTTTAATTTTCTTTTAGAGGTTATATAATCAAAATCTATGAACAATTGTATCAGTTAGGTGCATTTGAAAATTCTAAATACTAGCCTCCTAGTTATTTATTTTAAAGGATTGTTAAGATGAGGCTATAAATTATTTTGGTACTTCATCTTCCTTCACATATGACAACTATGAGGGATTGAATGGATATAATCATATTTTATTATAATAAAAAATATCCCTAAAATAATAGTATAATAATGGAGCATCTTCTGATAAAATCGAAATAAATATCTCCTTTATGTGCTAGACATTATTCCAAAGACTAATAGTCATCCGTGATTTATCTCCTCCGTGTTAACCCTGAGACGAATTGACGGAAACGTTGGGATCGAATGTATTTACCTTTATGCCACATTAATGGAGCATCTTCACATCTAAGAACTCAGTTTCAACCTAAACGATTTTTTTAAATAGATAATTAATATAAAATTTTTGGACTGATAACTATAATTACTTTCTAATTTATCTTAATTATTGGTAAAAATTTTTTATAGGACTACACCGATCAACCCAAAATTATCAACAGATGCATTACAGATATGCGACGCAGCAACGCCAACTTAAAAATAAAATAATAAGTATTTCTAGAGATAATTACTTGGTGAATTCTGAAGAAACAGTTGAGAGAAACTCATACGATGCCTTAACTAAAAACAGATCAAAATTTGAATCACAATAGGGACGATTTTAAAAGTGCAAATTAACTTAGAATTTATTAGACGAATTTAAAATTAATCGGACTTAATCCGAATATCTAAATTATAAAAAACTAAATAATAATAATAATAAATAAAAGCACAGAGAATAGTACCATGGACAAAAGACATGAGTTTCACTAACCCCACATTAGCCCAGAGGATTAGCGAATGGTAGTTCAAACTAATCTATTTGGTAGGCATTTGCTTTGAATGGATGGACAAGCTTATGCGAGGGGGGAAAAAGCAATTTATAAATCTTCATCACTAGCCAAACTCGTCATGAACTATTATTACAAACATTTGGAAATACATAATTGCTAATTACGCATCAAAATAGCATTCCAATCCTGAATAAGCATGCGATTAAGACAATTGAGTGCAGTCTTTGGAGATGCGTGCCCAATCCCCTAAATGTGCTTGAGATTTTCGGTGTGGCTATACTGAAGAAAGATTACCATGATTTTCTCGGCGAGCAGGACACATGAGATAAGCTGCTAGATGCCAGTTGCCTCCTACATAATAAGATATCATCAGTAGGTTTAATGAAAATATTTAGAATCTTGTCAAGCAGCCACAGTTCATTATCCAAATGAAAAACTCGTAAATGAGGCAACAAAAATGACACTTATTTAATGAGCAATACAATTTTGGCAGCCAACATTTTAACTACTAATTCATTGTGGATAATAGAAATTTGTTTGCACATAAACATAACAGGTGAATGAGGAAACTCTATTTCTGCATACAAATATTACAATAATAACAAATACCCAATATATTATCTGGACTAGAGTAGAATAGCATTAGATGAAATAAGAGAAATGATATGCCATTACAAAGAGTATAAGTCAAACACGAAGAGGTGCTCAGCATTCAAGCATGATCCAAGAACTAGGTTTAAATGGAAATAATTCCTTTTACAAGTCTATGCTATCTTTAACACATTAATTGGAAGGACTTAAATATTAGAGCAAGGGAGAACTACTTCAACTTTGAGTGCAACTAGAAAACACAACCTATTCCAACCTGAAAATCAAGCTTAATTTAACATTCTTTTTCAGGATGAAACCCTTCATAGTATTATCATGATAAAATAAATAAATAAATAAATGGGGTATTATTAAGAGTTTCACGAGCATACTAGCTGTCTACCACATAAACAATGCTGCATAAATTAGTTTCACAACATGATTAGAACTAGCCAGTAAATAAGTTTACTTTGAACAAACTCATGTTTTACAAAAATAATGATGCCACCTGGGAATGAGAAGAATTGTTACTTGGTTTCTAATCAAAACTTTAAACCTATGACATGCGGAATTGACTCCTTGCTTGAATTTCACTATCAGCCATTAAATAAGCACACTATACACAACTATAAAAATCCATTCAACTATAATGAACTCTTCTCCATACAAGTCTAGCAGAAATAGAATACAAGAATCAGAGTCCAATTTACAAAAAAAAAAAATTTAGCACAACAAAATATTCACTAGAAAGTCAATGAGTTGAAATGATTCGGTTAAGCACTCTTGCTTCTCAACAAATTGAAGGCTTTCAAGCATAAAAAGATGTCCTTGTATCACCATAAGCTAGCTCTATTGCTACAATTCTTTCACATAAAAACACATGAAATTTGGTACTCAAACAGCAAGTAGCAACCAACCAAAGCATGCTTCATCGAATACCTATTGAAAGAAAGAGTTAAAAGCTCCAAATCTCATCCATCGTCTCCCTGGCTTGACCTTAAGACCGATGAATAATACTGTGCCTCGAGCTCCTTGAGGTTGGCAGCGGCTTGCTCCCCAACCTTTTCCAGAAGCCGCTCAGATCCCTCCTCCAGGCGGTTGAATTCAGCGACCTGCCGATCCACGTTGTCATTCAAAGAGCCAAACCCCGAGAAGATAGCTGTTTGCTTCAGCTCCGACACCAAATTTCTCAACGACTCAGCCGCTTGAACCTTCCATCAAAATGAAACTTCGAACATCACAAACCAAAGCAAGAAAGAACACAGTAGATCACCCTACCATTCTCGCTGCACGAATCTCCATCTGGAAGGCTTCCTGCGAGTTTCGGACCGGTGGATCGTTCACCTAAAACCAACATAACGAAAACATCGGATGAAAAGATCTCCCCAGGGCGATGATGAAAGGACGATAAGATGATTACAAACCCTAGCAAGATTCACGAGGTGGCTGAAGTTGTCAACGAGGTTGGACACATCGGCGTCGACCCTTTGCAGTAGCGTCTTCTGCTTTTGCGCTGCCGCGACCGCGGCAGCAGCCGTCGGGCCGCCCCCTCCCCCACCGCCTCCAACCGCTGCTTTGTTCATTCTTCCACCGCAACGACATAAAGACAACGTCGTGGACATCTCCATTTAACGACTAGTAGAAACAATAAAGCCCATTAGGGCCCAGAAGCAAATTCTTCGTTTTTTTAGCCTGATAACTAATTATCGACGTTTTTGTATTTATATTTGTTCTATTTAAATAATAATAATAATAGTAATAAAAATAAATAGATAGATCCTAATCGTCCGCTGATAAATATAAAGAAAGATAAATATAAATATTAAAATATTAGGCAGACGATGAAATAAATCCATATCATTCGTACATTCATTTATATAAAAAATAAAATATTTATCAATAATCTAAAAATCATGTTATATAAATTCACTGTAAAATTGATCTTATATTTTTGTTTTTTAAATTGTAGAATCATTGTGGCATAATAGAATTATGATCTTATGTAGGATTAATTTAGAGTTAGGATTAGATCATAGAAACGTATAATCCTATTAAAAAATCCTAAAAATTTAATTTAATATTTTAAGAGGATAATGAAATATTAAATTAATTTATATTGATTAAAATTATCTTTAAATAAATTAAATTAAATTAAATTAATAATAATTTTATTAATGGGATGAAAATATATAGAAGAAATAAATATAATTTATCTATAATTTTTAAGTTTTAAAATAAATTTATATATATTTTAATGAGATAATTTGAATAGAACTTGAGACCATTATTTAACTTGTGTGTTTATTAAATCAATTAACGAAAATTTTAATTAGAAATCTAAACTTTATAAGATTCACTATTGCCGTCACTTTCCCTTTCTCTCCTCACCCGATCGCTGCTGCTCCCTTCACCTCCACCGCTGCCAACCATTGCCGGCGCCTTTCCCTCTTCCCCATCCAAGTTGCCGCGTCTTCTCCTCTTCCCCATCACAAGCCACCAGTGGTCGACGACTTCCCTGTCTCAAGTCGCTGATGCCTTCCTCATCTCAAGTTGCCGGCACCTTCCCCTCTTCCCATCGCAAGATGTAGTCCACCTCCGCACCGTCGGCGTCATCCCACTGACGAGGACGCCTCCGTTGTCGCTGCCCACCAATGAGGATTTCTCTGTTGCCGCCGCCAGACGGCCGCCGACAAGAATGTTGTCTCCTTTGTTCCAGTTGGGTGTGAATCGTTTGTAACATGAAATCGATACGATTTCAACGACTTTATTTCAAACTACATTATCGTGTAGAACTCAAAATCAAATTATTGTAGTCTTCGTCAAGTCAAGTAGACTTGATGAATTATGTAGTGGCTAATTAAGTTATTATGTTAAATTAAATTGTTAAGTGTTAGGATTCAATTAAAATTTTACATTGAAAAGATTCGATAAAGATTAGGAATTTAAAAGGATGTTCACGTATCTCTATAATGACATGATATTTTTCATTTTGGGCTTAGTCCCTCGTGACTTTATTCTTGGGCTTTCTTCAAAAGGTCTCATGCCAATGGAGATATCTTACATCCTTTTAAACCCATTATCTTTACCAAATCTTTCCAATATGAGACTTTAATTGAATCCCAGCAATCCTCCCTTTAAACGAAGGACCATAATTACTCTCATGGTCTGGGCCTCCCCGCGAGCATCTGGTCATCCTGATCTGCTTTTGACTTCTTCGCGAGCATCCGTATCCGGTCACCTTGACCTACTCCGAGTCTCCCCGCGAGCATTCGATCACCTTGACCTACTTCGGTCCTCCCTGCGAGCATCCAGTCATCCTGACCTACCAACCTCCTCACTAAAGTGTCTTTTGACACAATAAGAGAAAACCAAGTTGTGGTACGGAAGATCGAGTCACACTCACATCAAATTCATTTAAAAAATGAGTCAAAATGACTTGGTTAGAGGTCTACCTAAATTAAAAAAATTTAGAAAATATAGTTTATAATGTTTGTCAATAAGGCAAACAAACTAAGTCAACCCATAAACCAACAAACCTAAATCAAACTAACTCAATACTTGAACTTCTATACTTAGACCTATTTGATTCACACAGAGCCAAGTCACTAAGCAAAAACTAATACTGCTTAGTCATAATTGATGATTACTCAAGATTTACTTGGGTCAATTTTCTAAAAACTAAAGATGAAACCTTTGAAATCTTTAACAATTTTTACAAACAAATAGAAACAAAGATTAAAAGAATTAGAAGTGATCATGAAGGGGAATTTGAAAATCATAAGTTTAACAAATTTGTCAAACTAATAGATATAATCATGAATTTTCATGTCCTATAATCCTCCAATAAAATAGTCTAGTAGAACAAAAAAATAGAATATTACAAGAGGCTGCTAGAACTATGTTAAACAAATATAACTTAAGTAACTAATTCTGGGCTGAAGCAATAAATACGGCATGTTATATTCAAAATAGAATATTAATCAATAAATTTCACAATAAAACCTCTTATGAAATTTATTATAATAAAATACCCAATCTAAATTATCTAAAAGTTTTTTGATATAAAGTACATATATTAAACACTAAGGATTATTTAGGTAAGTTTACATCAAAATTTTCAACCGGCATATTTTTAAGGTACTCCACAACTAGTAGAGTTTATCGAGTCTTTAACAAAAATACTCTAAAAGTTGAAGAAACAACAAATGTGATTTTTGATAGAGAAAATTATTAGTGTAATATCCCCTGAGTCAGGTTGACCAGGTTGACTAAGGTTGAGTTGGCTCAAGTTTGAGTCTTGATATTTGAGTTTCGATGTTTGACAATATATAGAGATTGCAAATGCAATTGTCTAATTAGGGATATTATTGATGCAATTCCTCTCTGGTCAAGGTTTGACCAGTTTGATGTGAAGAAGAGTCAAGTAGGTCAAAATTGACCGGATACTTGACTGGGAAAGTCTTAACTGGAGGTTAGGGGTGATTACGGATCGGGTTGGTTCGGTTATTGGGGTAAAAAACTATCCGACCCTACTAGATCAGATAATGCAATATCAGGACCTACATCCGGCCCTATATCCGGCGGTTCTTATGTACCAAATATCCGACGGGTTGTCAGTTATTTGGATATCCGACCCTATATCCAATGAAATATAAAATATAAATATAAGTACAACAAAAAAATAAAATAATTTAAAATGATAATAGACATTATTCATTATATGTTGTAGTAGCTAATCGGAAATAGCTAGTATAACATGTAGCAGTTTATTGGCAGTAGCTGCTACAGCGTGTAGTAGCTTATCAACAGTAGTTGCTACAAGTAGGGGTGATCGCGGATCGGGTTGGTTCGGTTATTAGGATAAAATCATATCCGGCCCTACTAGATCAGATAATGCAATATCAGGACCCTACATCCGGCCCTATATCCGACGGATTATTTTTTTCGCTTCGGTTCGGGTCGGTATAAGCGGGTTGGTCGGTTTGGCGGGTTGACTGCTCACCCCTACTGGAGGTTAGGCAAGTGGAAGTCCTGGTGAGTGAAGCCAGACAGTTGGAAATCCTGAAGAGTAAAGCTAGGTGAAAGACCTAGTGAGTGAAGCTAGGCAGATGGAAGTCCTGGTGAGTGAAGCCAGACAGATGGAAAATCCTAGTGAGTGAAGTTAGGTGAAAGTCCTGGTGAGTGAAGCTAGGCAGATGGAAAGTCCTAGTGAGTGAAGCCAAGCACGTGGAAATCCAGGTGGGTTAAGGTTGACCGGATACTTGGTGTTGGGAAGTCCAAGTAGGTCAAAGGAGTAACCAAATACTTGGCATAAGGAAATCCAGATGGATCAAGAGTGACCGGACATTTGGTGGAAGGAAGTCCAAGTGGGTCATGGAGGACCGGTCGCTTGGCATGAGACGGTAAGTCGAATTGGGTCAAGGTTGACCAGATACTTAGCACAAGGAGAAAAGTCCAAGTGGATCAAAGGATTGATTGAACACTTAGTGAAGAAGTCCCAACAGGTCAAAGTTGATCGGATGCTAGGCACGAGGAGTCCCAACAGGTCACGGTTGACCGAATGTTGGGTTTGGGAGCCCTAGACTTGACTCGGGCAAGCTAGGGTCGGTCAATTTGATCAAGTGATCAAATTGGACCAAGCCCAATCTATCAGTTGATTGATTGGGCATAGTGTTGCGATAAACAGCAGCCCAATCGATCAACCGATCGATTGGGAAGCGATGTCGCGAGCACAAAATAGTCCCCAATCGATCAGTCGATCGATTGGGGGTTGGTTTTCTCGCGAGGACGCAAAGAAGCCTGAATCGATCAGTCGATCGATTCAGGTCGTTTCCAGTAGAGCATAGAGGCGCTCTGAATCGATCATCTGATCGATTCAAGCCTCCCCAATCGATTGGGATCAATCGATTGGAATATGACCGTTGCATAGGAAGAGAGCGATGGATGGCTACAATTGCGTGGATGTGATGTGGCAATCGATTGGAAGTAAGTCCAATCGATTGAGAGCCCTAGAAGCGCAGAGTATAAAGTCGTGGTGAGCTTCTTCTTCGGGCTCTCTCGACACAACACTTACACGATTTCTCATTGTTACTGTTCGTCGGACTTTAAGTGTGGAAGAAAGTGTTGTTGCACTTTCCAACAAGTCTAGAGGCATCTGCATCAACAAGAGATTAACAAGAAGAGGTTTTTACTTTGTACACTTTTGTATTTACTTCTTGCTTAGAGTTGTATCTTGTTATGTGAGTTTGTACGAGGTTTCTCCACCTTCGGTAGTCACCGAGAAGGAGTATTTTGCATAGTGGAGAGAGTGTCATGTGTGGATCCTTGGATTAATCACCTCCTATTGAGGTGGATACCAAGTAAATCCTTCGTGTTAGCATTGTAAGTATGTTCCGTGTTTCATTCCACTGTATATCATCATCACGAAGCAAGACAATGAGCGCGACGAGCTATTCACCCCCCTCTAGCTACAAATCGATCCTAACAAAAATAACCTACTGAATTTAATCAATGAAAATAGTAATCAAAATATAAAAAATATAAAAGATGATGAAGATAATCAAATTAAACCTAAACCCAGTGAATCAGAAGAACCAATTATTGACCCTAACATAAGACCATCTAGGGTTAGATCCAACCACCCAACTGACTAAATTCTGGATGACCCAACCCTATGAGTTCGAACTCAATCATCTTATAGAAACCTAAATTAAATAGCTCTTATTTCTAAAATTAAACCTAAAACTATAGAAGAAGCCCTATCTGACCCAGATTGGATAGTTGCGATGCAAAAAGAACTAGCTCAATTGGAAAGAAACCAGGTTTGGGAATTAGTACCTAAACCCATAAATAAATCTATAATTGATACTAAGTGGGTCTTTAGAAATAAACTAGAGGATAAAGGTGAAATAGTTAGAAATAAAGTTATACTTGAGGCGAAGGGGTTCAGCCAAGTAGAAGGGTTAGATTATGATGAAACCTATCCACCTGTATCCAGACTTGAATCCATCAGGATGCTGCTAACCTATGCAGCACATAAAGGATTCAAGTTATACTAAATGGACGTAAAATCCACATTCCTAAATGAGTTCATCAAAGAAGAAGTTTATGTAAATCAACCCCTAGGATTTGAAGACTTAGATCATCCAAATCATGTCCTTAGGTTAAAGAAAGCTTAATATAGACTAAAATAAGCACCTAGAGCTTGGTATGAACGACTATCAACATACCTAATATCTAAGGGGTTTAACCAAAGCCAAATAGATCAAACCCTATTTGTTAAAACTTTAGAAAAAGATATTTTTATAGCTCAAATTTATGTAGATGACATAATTTTTGGCTCAACCAACACTAAATTTTTTAAAAAATTTGTTAAATTAATGGAAAATGAATTTAAAATGAGCCTAATAGGAGAACTTAATTTTTTCTTAGCTTTACAAATAAAGCAAAAAAAAAAGAATTTATATTTTTCAAACAAAATATGCTAAAGAATTAATTAAAAAGTTTGGAATGAAAATTTTCAAAAATATAAATATTCCTATGACAACTAATGTTAAAATTGACTCTGATTTAGAAGGAAAATCAGTATGCTTAAAATATTATAGAAGTGCAATAGGAAGTCTACTATACCTAACTACAAGCCAATGTGATATTTTATTTGTACTAGGTATGTGTGGTAGGTACCAATCATGTACAAAAGGATCACACTTAACTAATATAAAAAAAATACTTATATATATTAAAGGAACCCTAAGTGTCAAACTTTGGTACCCTAGAACTAGCACATTTAACTTAATTGAGTACTATGCCTCAGACTATGCTCGGTGCAAACTAGATAAAAAAAGTACAATTGGAAGCTACCAATTTCTAGGTCAGTACCTAGTAAACTGGTCCAGTAGAAAGTAACTTTATCTACTACTGAAGCAGAATATATAGCTATGGGAGAATGTGCATCTCAACTATTATGGATGATGCACACTTTAAAAGATTATCAATTAGAATATAAAAATATCAATTGATAACATAAGTTCCATCAATTTAACAAAAAAAAAAAAAATCCAATTCACCACTTAAGGACTAAACACATAGAGGTAAAGTATCACTTTGTAAGGGATCATGTAGTTAGGAGTGATATTATACTTAACTATGTTGAGTCCAAGTGAAACCTAGCAGTTATTTTCATAAAATTTTTACCTAAACTCGAGTTCAGTACACTCAAAAGACAGTTAAGCATGTGCTTAGTAGAATAGATTTTAAATAAAATATTTTTTTAAAATGATTTCTTTATTGTTTCCTTAAAAGTTATAGTTTTTTTTTAAAAAGGGTATTTTCCAAATCAGCTTGAGTTTAAAATTTATGATAAAACATTTTTGTTTTCTTCAAATTCTTAATTTTACTAGTGCTTTCAAAGATTGGACTTAGCCTAGTGTAACGATCACCCTTCTTACTACTACTACTCTCTAAGAGTGACCGTTACTTAACTACTAACTCTACTTAACCGGTATGATTAAAAACCACATGAAAACCCTACCGAAAAATTTCGACAGAATCTCCCCTGTACCGGTGACCTTAAACTGATATACAAACACAATATACCTCAGCCACAGGCGGTTGGAACGTCTATCAAGCAACTCATGCAGTAAATAATCAAAAACAAAAGGAAACTATACCAGAAATCATCACACAAGATTACAATTCATCTACTATGTCCTAATAACATCAAAATAACATATACAATCCCAAATACTAAAATGCGGAAACTTAATAATGAATTACAACTTCTTACTTCCAAATTTTCTTATCATCCTAAATAAAGAATTAATCTAAACAAATTCTTAACTAAGTCCTAGGGCTTCCAAAGTCCTGGCATCACACATCCTTCGAGCACCTCCTTGTCGCCTTCCTTTCTATATGTTTTCCTTTTCTGTATCTGCAGTAAGAGGAAATGCAATCTATAAGCAAAATGCTTAGTAAGCGCTATCTAACTCACAAAATCTCGATATGCATGTGAATATACTGAAAACTAAAACTGAATGCTCAAAAGGAAATCTACTCATGCTCATCTACTAGTAAAAGAAACAAACATACTGAAATGCTGAACATGTAAAGCTACTCATGCTCTTCTAATAACAAAGAATAGTAAACTAATCTAAATTACATGCTAGCATAAAAGAAAACTAAACTTGCTGATTTTAAAACAAAGTGAAACTTAATTCATTTGTTCTAAACTTATTCTTTTATTCCACTTGCTTACAACTTATACTTTACTTACTTTTATACTTATGTGAAAACTCATTTTACTTGTTCAAAAGCTTATACTTATAATACTTCAAAATAATAATCAACTTTCTTCTTGGGCCCGGTAACTGTACTTGCTATGCGCGCATCCCTAACTAGACCCGAGATAGCTGGTCCCGAATCTAGTAGGGTTTACTAGGTTATCTAAACCTAGGGACGACTATGGGAGTCCAGCCCAAGGACAACTGAGAGTCCTGCATACTAAGTTATCTAAACCTAGGGACGACTATGAGAGTCCAACCCAAGGACAACTGAGAGTCCAGTACAGTGCCACTGATAAAAGTAAAATACTTGTTATCTTTTAATACTTCTAATATATAATGCCTCGGCATTTTCTTTAGCACCTTGTGTGTCAAAATCCCTAAAGTCTTGACTTTGGGATCTACTTAAGGCCTTGACCTTTTTCTTTCTTTTCTTTATCTTTCTTATACTTGTTCAAGTAAAATACTTGTTCTTGTTAATACTTCTAAAAGAATACTTCTTTAAAAAGAAACTGAAATATTTAAGCAAATTCTAACTTCGAATTGCTTAAACCAAAAATCTGCCTACTATGCTAATAAAATTCTGCATATTAAGCTTAATCCAAAATCTGTTGGAAACATATCTAAACTTCAATATGTATACTTTAATAAAAGTAGCATATCTAAACCTCAAATCTGTATACTTGAATGAAAGTAGCATATCTAAACCTCGAATCTGTATACTTGAATGAAAGCAGCATATCTAAACCTCAAATATGCTCGTGCACATCTAATGGCAATAAGGAAATCCAGAAATCTGTTCGTGCACATCTAAACGCAATGGAAAACCAAAATCTGCAATGCTACAATATGAAAAATCTGCACTGCTCCTAAATGCAAAAATCTGCACTACTACAAAAGCTATTTACTCCCTTTCATGCATGTATATAACAAAAGAAATTCGGATTGGAATAAGCTCCAAAGGGGGTTGTTCTAAGCTTCAATAGAGTTGTTCATGCTTGCTTGTAAACACAAGGGAAATGAGGTTGTTCAAACTAAAATCTAACCGCAATGAAGAAAACTAACTACATGCTCAAATTTATTCAAGCTATCTTACGTTCATTGCCTAACAACAAAATCTGAGATGTACCGTGCTCTGTGTAAACCGAACATGCTTATTAAAATAACAAACAGAAAGGATTTAAACTGATATCTACTAAACCTTGAAACCTATATGAAACTTGTTCAAAGCTTGTATGCTACACAAAATTCCCAAACTAAAACCAAATAGCACTACCTGGCACCAGAACAACCTCACGGCAGCAACACAAAATCAAAAGCTTCGAACTTTACAGCATGCTTCAAATTCAAGAACACAAAAATCCGAAATGAGCAACCACAAACTAAACAATATGTTAACTTCCGAATCTAACAATCCCACATGCTTGGACTGAACTAATCCTTCCCTCCTTCCTTAGGGTTTACGGCAGCAAACCATAACAAACAAAATCTACACCAAATTACTCGAGCCATAGGCACGAACGGGAAGCAACAGGAGCAATCAAATCTCGAAACTACTCTAGGGTTTTCAACAAAGCTCCGAAAGAAACAGGAAGCTAACAAGAAACCCGAAACCTCAATCCACGGCAGAAAATTTCAAGCTTGTTCCTTACAACACACTTTGGATAGAAAAGAAAAAAAGGAAATCTAACAAGAAGAAAAAAAAACTCCACAGCTACTCTTACCGCAGGTGAGGAGCTACTTACCTCTTCTTAAACCTACAACCGGAACAACTTCTAGGGCTTGCGGAAATTGCAAGCTTCGACTCCTTAGTGCTTACGGTTCCTCCTCGATGCAAGGATCACGACGGTGAAGAACCTCCCTGAGTTAGCCACCCGCCGGCCACCGGAATCGTGCCCTAACCGCGGCTTGTTTCCGCCCGAGCTGCCTTTGTCGCGCGAGAGAGGAAGAGATCGGGGAAAATTTGGTTTCGGTCTTGGGGAAAGCCCTAAGTTCCTTTTTAAATTCCTGAATTCTATTAACTTCTTTAAATAAAATTTCCTACCTTTTCTAAACAGAACTGATGGCTTGAACACCTGGTCAACCGGGTTTTAACCGAGTCAAAAGGCCGCGGGTTTGATTCTCGGCTGCAACCATTTTCTTCCTATTATTTCCTCTTATTAACTTCTACTACTTAAATACATTTCTCTCTTCTTTTAATTAGCAATGACTGCTTGCCCACTTGGTTAGCCGGGTTTTGACCGGGTCAGAGGTTGTTGGTTCGAACCTTGGTTTGGACATTTTTTTGTCAAAACTTCCTTCGTTTAATAAAAATATCAAACGACTTCCAAAAATTACATAAAAATACTCTAAAAATTTCTAAAAATCTCTAGAATTTTTCTATAACATTACTAAATATTTTTAAATTACTTTTGGGACTCGAAATGGAGAAATTTGGGTTGTTACAATTCCCCATACCTTATAAAAAGTTCATCCTCGAACTTAGAATAATTCCGGATATTTCTGTCTCATACTGTCCTCACGCTCCTAAGTAACTTCCTCGTGCTTCTGGTTTTAAATGACTTTCACTAATGGTACTCTTTGTTCCTTAGTCTCTTAACTTCTCAGTCCTCTATTATTCATATCGCATCGTACCCATTAGTGGTCCTTGGAATGCTTGATACCTTCTCTATCCTTTCTAAACATATGTATAAAAACCAAACAAGGACTTCTTCATCTTACTTAAACGCATATAAGCAAATATTCTATACTGCAAATAATAAAGAAAGCATAAAAGGAAAATTTTAAATACTTTCTTACTTGAAGACGACAAAGATGGTGATGATGTGTGATGCTGAAGAATGGGAACTGCTCTGATACCAACTGTAACGACCACCCTTCTTACTACTACTACTCTCTAAGAGTGACCGTTACTTAACTACTAACTCTACTTAACCGGTATGATTAAAAACCACATGGAAACCCTACCGAAAAATTTCGACAGAATCTCCCCTGTACCGGTGACCTTAAACTGATATACAAACACAATATACCTAAGCCACAGGCGGCTGGAACGTCTATCAAGCAACTCATGCAGTAAATAATCCAAAACAAAAGGAAACTATACCAGAAATCATCACACAAGATTACAATTCATCTACTATGTCCTAATAACATCAAAATAACATATACCATCCCAAATACTAAAATGCGGAAACTTAATAATGAATTACAACTTCTTACTTCCAAATTTTCTTATCATCCTAAATAAAGAATTAATCTAAACAAATTCTTAACTAAGTCCTAGGGCTTCCATAGTCCTGGCATCACACATCCTTCGAGCACCTCCTTGTCGCCTTCCTTTCTATATGTTTTCCTTTTCTGTATCTGCAGTAAGAGGAAATGCAATCTATAAGCAAAATGCTTAGTAAGCACTATCTAACTCACAAAATCTCGATATGCATGTGAATATACTGAAAACTAAAACTGAATGCTCAAAAGGAAATCTACTCATGCTCATCTACTAGTAAAAGAAACAAACATACTGAAATGCTGAACATGTAAAGCTACTCATGCTCTTCTAATAACAAAGAACAATAAACTAATCTAAATTACATGCTAGCATAAAAGAAAACTAAACTTGCTGATTTTAAAACAAAGTGAAACTTAATTCATTTGTTCTAAACTTATTCTTTTATTCCACTTGCTTACAACTTATACTTTACTTACTTTTATACTTATGTGAAAACTCATTTTACTTGTTCAAAAGCTTATACTTATAATACTTCAAAATAATAATCAACTTTCTTCTTGGGCCCGGTAACTGTACTTGCTATGCGCGCATCCCTAACTAGACCCGAGATAGCTGGTCCCGAATCTAGTAGGGTTTACTAGGTTATCTAAACCTAGGGACGACTATGGGAGTCCAGCCCAAGGACAACTGAGAGTCCTGCATACTAGGTTATCTAAACCTAGGGACGACTATGGGAGTCCAACCCAAGGACAACTGAGAGTCAAGTACAGTGCCACTGATAAAAGTAAAATACTTGTTATCTTTTAATACTTCTAATATATAATGCCTCAGCATTTTCTTTAGCACCTTGTGTGCCAAAATCCCTAAAGTCTTGACTTTGGGATCTACTTAAGGCCTTGACCTTTTTCTTTCTTTTCTTTATCTTTCTTATACTTGTTCAAGTAAAATACTTGTTCTTTTAATACTTCTAAAAGAATACTTCTTTAAAAAGAAATTGAAATATTTAAGCAAATTCTAACTTCGAATTGCTTAAACCAAAAATCTGCCTACTATGCTAATAAAATTCTACATATTAAGCTTAATCCAAAATCTGTTGGAAACATATCTAAACTTCAATTTGTATACTTTAATAAAAGTAGCATATCTAAACCTCAAATCTGTATACTTGAATGAAAGTAGCATATCTAAACCACTGTAACACCCCACCCTCCTCGCTACTGGACTGTGAGGGCGGAGCGCTACTGGACTACTAACTTTACTTAACTATCCTTGTTCACATGTTGATAGAAATTCCTAAAACTCTCAGAGAACTCAAAACATACAATTAACTAGCAGCGGAAGACTAAATGACTCATCTAATACATTCTTAATAAATGACAATATTAATAAATTCTTATGCTAGGTCCCAAGGCTTCTATAGTCCAGGCATCACACATCCATCCGCACCTCCTTGTCGCCTTCATTTGCTATAACTTTTATTTTCCTTTATCTGCAGTAAGAGGAAAATGCATCTATAAGCAAAATTACTTAGTAAGCGCTATCTAACTCACAAAACTCGAATATGCATGTGAATATACTGAATCCTAAAAGCTAAATGCTTAAAAGGAAAACTACTCATGCTCATCTACAAGCAAAAGAAACATACTGAAATGCTAAACGTGTAAAACAAATCTATACAATCATGCTAGCATAATCTTGCTGAATTTTAAACACCTTCTGAATCTTCTTTCACTTGTTTAAAAACTTATACTTTAATACTTTTATACTTATGTGAAACTTATTTTACTTGTTCAAAATCTTATACTTATAATACTTCAAAATAATAATCAACTTTCTTCTTGGGCCCGACAACTGTACTTGCTATGCGCGCATCCCTAACTAGACCCGGCGTCAGACGTGCTCTTCTGACAAGCCCATGCTGCGGTATGGTATAGGACACGTGTACACCTCGATTTGTGTGCACCAAGCTCCCATAGCTCTATATAAGAGCCCTTAGACTTCACCGGAGGTATGAAATCTCTGATCCTGGAAGCCACCTTCTTGTTTTTCGTTTGCCTGACTTGAGCGTCGGAGGGTCGTCGCCGGGAACCCCTTCCCGGCTCGACTTCTTTGCAGGTTCGCCAGAAGTCGGTACAAGTGGTCGGAGATCTACGTCAGCAGTCGGAGAACGCCACGTACCCAGCGTCCGTTGATTCAGCGACTCGGACGGGATCATCTAGCTTTTGTAAACATTTATTTGTTGAAATAAAAGAATTACATTGGTCAATATCTGTATTTATTTGTTAAATGTAATTGTTCAATTAATTTATATAGTAGACAACATGGAGTGTGGTGTCACACTCAGAAGATCATGTTGTCGGTTCTCTATAAATTATAAACAAGTTGCTCACGACTAAAATGGAAAGGAACAAACCATCATAATAGTCGTAGTGTAATTAAGTATTAGTTTATCTTGACTAATAAATTACACTGATATAGTTTAAGTGTATTGAGTAGGATCATTTAGGTAAGTTCTTTTTGTACTGACTTAGTAAAAGAACTAGACCTTAGTTATTATGGAAGTGTGTGCTCTTAATCCTAATATAATAACAAGCACATATATTTAATATTTATTTCTTTGACTTATCAAAGGGTGAGGTTTAGCTCGATAAATCAATATGCCCGATAAGTTGGGAAATGATATTACTTATAGTGTGTGTTGTTGATTATAGAAGAAATATGTGTCCTAGTTATCTAGGTTGAGAATGCCCCCAAGAGGAGCTCAGAAGGATTGTCATGTTAAACCTTGCAGGTGGACCTAGTCCGACATGACAATGAAGTTGAGTGGTACTATTCTTGGAGCTAGATATTAATTAAGTGAGTTGTCAGTAACTTACTTAATTAGTGGACATTCGTAATATTAAACACAGAGAGACTAACACACTCATGATAAGAAGGAGCCCATAATGTAATTTGGGATTGGTGCGGTAGTGCGATAATAACTCTCTAGTGGAATGAGTTATTATCGATGAACTTGAGTTGTGTGTTCGAGACAAACACGGGATGCTCAAGCTCATCGGAAGGTCAAAACCAATTTCTCCTCTAGGTTCCTGTCGTAGCCTCATTAAAGCCTCAAGTCCATCCAAAGAAAGGCCCGTCTTGGTGTCCAAGAAGGGGGCCGACCCATTGCTTGGTGACCAAGCAATGACCGACCACATCTCCTTTTAATAGGGCTGGCCCTATTGCTTGGTGACCAAGCATGTAGGGGCCGGCCACAATTATTTCAAATAGGAGGAGTGTTTTAAATTTTTAAAAATATTCTCTTTGTAGAAAACTATAAGTTTTAAAAGAGAGATTTTAATTTTTTAAAACTTTCCTTATTTGAATTAGGCCACATGTTTTAATAGAGAGATTTAAAAGTTTTAAAACTTTTCTTTTTTAACCATCCTCATGGTTTAAGAAAAAAAAGGGAGATAAGTTTTAAAATTAAGATTTTCTATCATCATGTTAAAAAAGGAAATTTTGTTAGAGAAGTTTTAAATTTAAAACATGGTTTTAATTTTTAGAACTTTTCTTTTTTAACTTCTACTTTAGGAAAGATAGCTTGTAAATTTTATAAGAGGATTTTTTCTTGTAAAATTTTTAAAAATTATATTTCCTTTATTCCCTTGATGAGGTGGCCGGCCATAAAAAAAAAAATTAAAATCATCACAAAATCAAATTTGGTGATTGATTCAATCAAGAGGAAAGAAAAGGAAAAATTAAAAGGAAAAAGGAAAAACTCTTGGATGATTTTATTTTTTGTAAAAAGTTTTTCCTTATTTGCCTTGGGCAATTAATATAAAAGAAGAGATGAAGGGGGCTTCATGAGACACAACTCTTATTCTTTGGCTTGGAGACTCTCTTAGTGGCCGGCCCCTCTCTCCCTCTCTTCTCCCTTTGCTCTCTTTTCTGTTGTGGTGGTGGTGGCCGAATATTACAAAGAGGAGAAGCTCTTTTGGGTGGTGTTCATCTTGGAGAATCGTCGCCCACACGACGTCCAAGACGAGGCGAGGAATACGGCAAAAGATCTCAAGATCATTAGCTTACAAAGAGAAGGTATAACTAGTAATTTTATTCCGCATCATACTAGTTATTTTCTTTTTAAGAATTCTAAATACAAGAGACAATTAGATCTAGTTTTTCGAATAAGTTTTTCGAGTTTGTGTTTCTTCTTTTTTGAATTTGTGATTCGATTGTTCTTTTTGGTTAACCTAGAGTTATTTAAGGAAATTAAATATTAGCTTTCCTTAAAAGGCTTTGACTAGGCGGTGGTGGTTGCTCCCATATCCAAGAAGGTCATGTGCCTCGCCATGCAGTCCTGGAAGCCAATTTTAGAAATTAATATTTAATGGAATTAATAACGTAGGTGAATTTGAATCAATAGTGTTAAGTTCCGCTTGCGATTCAAATCTAAACCATTAAGAACAGATAAGTTAAATTTGGAATAAATGATGTTAAGTTCCGTCTGCGATTTATAATTTAACTTCTAAAGAACACAATAGGTTATTTAAGGAAAGGTTCGACACTTGAAAAAAAAATTTTATATAGTAGAACCGGTACGTTTTCCTAGGATTAACTAACAGAAGGCCCCTTAGATGCTGGATGGAAGGCACCTTCCATGAGTTGAAGGTGCATTTGAGTGGATAAACAATGCATACAACAATGGTTATCAACACCGAGCATTTGGGGATAACTATCCTAGCCAGAGGCACCTTCATTAGAGTTGAAGGCACCTTTAACAGTCCATAAAATGACTCCTCAACCAAATGCTCAACACAACAAATGGTATCAGAGTCATGATCCAGACCCGATGCCATGTGGGGTGGCGTTGAACGAAGTTCAAAGTAGGTCCGGAGTTGGTCATGAGTGACCGGATACTCGTAGGGAGGCCCAGAGAAAGTCAAAGTGACCAGATGCCTGTGGGAAGACCTCGGAGCAAGTTAGGATAATTGAATACTTGCGGGGAGGTGAGTAGGTTAGGGTGACCAGATGCTCGTGGGGAGACCCAAAGCAGGTCATGAGTGACCGGATGCTCATAGGGAGGCCCTGAAGCATATTAGGGTGATCGGATACTTGCGGGGAGGCTCGGAATAGGTCAAAGTAACTAGATACTTGTGAGGAGGCCTGAAGCAGGTCAAGGTGACTGGATACTTGTGGGGAGGCGAGTAGGTGAGGGTGACCGGATACTCGTAGGGAGACCAGGAGTAGGTCAAGGTGACCGAATGCTCGCAGGGAGGCCCAAAGTAGGTTAGGGTGACCAGATATTCATGGGGAAACCCAGACCATGAGAGTAATTATGGTCATTCGTTTGAAGGGAGAATTGCTGGGGTTCAATCAAAGTCTCACATTGGAAAGATTTGGTAAAGATCATGGGTTTAAAAGGATGTATGATATCTCCATTGGCATGAAGCCTTTTAGAAAGAGTCTAAGAGCAAAGTCATGAGGACCTAGGCCCAAAGTGAAAAATATTATGTCATTATGGAGATACGTGGACATCCTTTGTGCACAACATTAAGTACATACATTTGATTAGAAAAACTTGATGGTGTGCTTAATGTAGGAAGATTCAAATTGTTTAATATAGAAATATCTAAATTGTTCTTTGAACTTCCTTTATCGCGACTATATAAGCTAAGTTGTGACACTAAAAAATATATTGAGAGAAAAAGTAATATTTCTTCCTTAGTTATTTTCCTTCTCTAAATTGTTATACTCCCGTTCTATTCCCAAATATTATACTTCTCTTATATTCCTAAATATCATATCTTATCCCCTTCAATTGATATCAGAGTAAGGTGAAACTTAAGGAAAATAACATTTAGAAATGTTACTACTCCATTTCTGTATACTTTCAACAGGGAAGATTATGATTATTGGAACAGTAGATTTGAAATTTGACTGAAAACATTTGACTCATGGAATATAGTTGATGAAGGGTTTATTGAGTCTAAAGATAAAGAAGCCTTGAGTGATGCTGAAAAAGAAGTTTTAATGGATAATTAGAAGAAGGGCACTCATGCTCTCAATCAGATCAATCTCACAATAAACAAAAGGGTGTATGAGAAAATCCACAAAGCAACAACATAAAAACAAGCTTCGAAAATTCTACAAAAAAAAACTTATAAAAGTGATGAGCAAGTGAAGAATGTTCAACTTAAAATTTTGAGATCAAAATTTAAAAAATTAGATATGAAAGAAAATGATAGTAGTATTAGTCCAATAAACACTAATAATCAAACTCAAGTTTTGATGTATGACAAATAGAAGAATCTCTACTTGACCCAGACTGATTATAGCCATGCAGGAAGAGCTAGCTCAATTTGAAAAGAAATAAAGTCTAGGACTTAGTACCACTACCTGAAAATAAAAAGGTAATACACACAAAATGAGTATTTAGAAATAAACTAAATGAAAATGGAGAAATTGTGAGAAACAAAGTCAGACTAGTTGTCAAAGAGTTTAGTCAAGTAGCAGAACTTGATTACGATGAAATATATGTTCTAGTAACCATACTTGAATCTATTAGAATGCTACTAAGGTATGCAACCCATAAAGGATTTAAACATTATCAAATAGATGTTAAATACGCCTTCCTAAATGGGTTAATTAAAGAAGAGGTGTATGTAAGTCAACCACCTAGATTTAAGAATCTAGATCATCCTGACCATGTGTTCAAACTAACAAAAGTCTTGTATGGTCTTAAACAAGCACCTAGAGCTTGGTACGAAAGGTTAACTTCAAAAGGGTTCAACCAAGGTCAAATTGATCCAACTCTATTTGTAAAATCACTCAAACAAGATATTTTTATAGCACAAGTATATGTAGATGACATAATTTTTTGTTCAACAAACTCAAAATTTTTACAAGAATTTATAACCTTAATGGAACAAGAATTTGAAATGAGTATAGTAGGTAAACTAACATATTTCTTAGAATTACAAATTAAACAAACTAATGAAGGAAATTATGTCTACCAAAAAAAAAAATATTAAGGATTACTTAAAAAATTTGGAATGAAAAATATTAAAGACATAAAAACACCAATGACAACTAACACAACATTAGATAGTGATCCAAATGGAAAACCAGTAGATTAAAATATTATAAGAGTGTCATAGGTAGCCTTCTATACTTAACTGCAAGTCGACCTGATATTTTATTTACAGTTAGTATGTATGCTAGATACCAAACATGTACTAAAGAATCCCACCTAACCAATGTAAAAAGAATTTTTAGATATTTGAAAGACACACCAAATGTAGGAATTTGGTATCCTAGAACACCTAGTTTTGAACTAATAGGTTACTCTGACTCAGATTACGTCGGTTATAAACTAGATCGTAAAAGTACAAGTGGTGGATGTCAATTACTTGGACCATCATTTGTCAGCTTGTTTAGTAGAAAATAACACTATGTTGCTTTATCTACTACTGAAGCAGAGTACATAGTAATGGGTGAGTATATGACCCAACTATTATGGATGATGCACATATTAAATGCTTTTAACCTAGAATATAAAAATATAACAATCCATATTAATAATATTAGTTCAATCGACCTGATCAAAAATCTAGTGCATCATTCAAGAATTAAACATATTGAAATCAAACATTACTTTATTAGAGATTACATCGCCAAAGGAGATATTGAACTTAACTATGTTGAGTCCAAGTCCAATTTAGCCGACATTTTCACTAAACCATTACCAGAATCCGAATTCAGTAATCTACGAAGACGATTGGGAAAGTGAACAATAGACTAAGACTACTATTTTTTCAATTTTTTTCTTAAAATGGTTTACAAATTCTAGAGAAATCTTTTTACTTATCTTTTCTAAAAATTTCCATTTTCTTAGAATTTCAAAATTGATTTTGGCTTTAGACTAGAACAAATCTATAAAAAAATATGTTCCTATAGTCTAGGAATTGAGCATCTCATAAATACAATAGGACTACTTTGATTGTGCATTCAAAAACTTAGAACGACGTGAGATGTATAGGTCTACTGCTTGGACTTCAGATGCTTATATCAGTGTATCAACACAGATCTGGGTGAAAAATATCCACATTACAGTGATCAGATTAAGTAATTCATCTTAGTAAAATACTAACTGGATACATTTACTTAACTTGACTAACCCAGTAAATACTACTATCGTCTGATAATTAGTTAGAACCTAATGATTAAACATTTAAGGATAATTTCTAGATAAATATTTTTTTAAATAATATCAGGTTGATGGGAAGGAAAATTGAAGAATGATTTCAAAATATATTATGAAACTTCTTAAATTTTTCTTTTCAAGTTGAAAACTGTTTTGGAAACCTTTACTTATAAATAACTTAGGATATTCATGTTTAAAGTTTTTGAAAATATTTCTAAATTAACAACTCTTGTTTAAAGTTTTTGAAAATATTTCCAAATTAAAAACTCTTGAAAATATTTCTAAGTTAACAACTCTAATTCAAAATATTTTGATCCTTGGTTAACCGATTTTATGAACATTTTTTTGACTTCTTCATAATTTTTACAAATGGTTGAAAAAGCTTAATTAGAATTTTTTGCAAAACCTGCTATAACTTTTGTTAGATTTCAAAACTGGTTATAAATTTTGAAAATCTTTCAAATTCTTAGAAATATTTACAAAAGTTAGTTTGAAAATATCTTGAACACTAGTTTAAAACTTTAAACTTTGAATTATTTTATAAAAGTTAGCTTTTAAAACCTGTTATAAATTTTGAAACCTAAGTGGATTTTTTTTCCTCCCTACAATACACTCACAAGTGTTTATACTTATTTTGACAAGATTATGCTTACTCATGTTTCAATACTTTAATATACTTACTTGCATATTTTTTTTGTTAAGTCAAAGTGGGAATGTAAGGGTTAAGGGGTTAAGTAAGAAAAAGTTAACATTAAAATGATCAAAAGAATAAAACAATAATTAATATTTCTTAATTTATTTTCTCTTGAATTAATTATTATTATTGCATATCTTTTTTCCTAATTCTAACCCAGATTGTCATTACATCAAAAAGGAGAGATTGTTAAGACAATTTACACTAACGGTCTAACTCATGTTTTAATGAAAGACAAGTGAATTAAGTTAGGTATTGTCGTAGTCTAACCTTGTTATCAGGTGTGCAAGGTTGACTAATCCCAGTCAGGATGTTCGATTTCTGATTAGTTGAAAATTGGATATGTGATTCCAACAAATCGGGATGTTTGATTCTCTACAGGTTGAAGTCCATATGTGGGATTCTGGCAAGGGTCTGAATGTCCGATTCCCAATTGGAGAAGACCGAATGTGTGATTTCGGTAGGTCGGGATATGCGATTCCCGATTGGAGAACACAAGATGTGTGATTCTGATAGGTCGGGATGTTTGATTCTCGAAGTCCGGATGTGTGATTCCGAAGGTAACTCTACACCTGATAAGTAGAAGTAAGTCACTAGAGAAAAGTAACTAAGTGAGGGTGCACCCCCGTTCGAAGGGATAGTAGGTGTCGATCCAATTTAGGTTCATTTCGAAAACCTAAATTGAGGCTCTGACTAGATCCTAATCTCAGATAGACAGGATCTAATTACTACTTCTTACTGTTGTTAGAGTGTATACTAAAAGCCTAGCTTTTTATAAACATTTATTTTTGAAATAAAGAATCACATTGGTCAAATGTCTACATTTATATGCTAAATGTAGTTGTTCAATTAATTTATATTGTAGATAACATAGTGTGTGGTGTCACATACAGAAGATCATGTTATCAAATCCTTATAAATTATAAACAGAAGCTCACGACTAAGATGGAAAGGAACAAATCATTGGAATAGTCGTAGTGTAATTTGGTATTAGTTTATCTTAACTATAAAATTACACTAGTACACTCTGAATGTATTGAGCATGACCATTTAAGGTAAGTTCTTTTTATACTGACTACATAAAAGAACAAGACCCTTGTTATTATGGAAGTGTGTGCTCTTAATCATGATATAATAACAAGTACATAAACTCAATATTCATTTCTTTAATTTATTAAAGGGTGTGATTTAGTTCGATAAATCAATAGGCCCGATAAGTTGGGAAATGATAATATTTATTTGGTGTGTTGTTAATTATAGAATGAAACTGTGTCCTAGTAATTTAGGTTGATAATGCCCCCAAGAGGAGCTCATAAGGATTGTCATGTAAACCCTGCAGGTAGACTTAGTCCGACATGACGATAAAGTTGAGTGGTACTACTCTTGGAGCTAGATATTAATTAAGTGAGTTGTCAGTAACTCATTTAATTAGTGGACATTCTATATCTTAAACACAGAGAGACTAACACACTCATGATAAGAAGGAGCCCATATAGTAATATGAGATTGGTGCGGTAGTTCAATAATAATTCTTTAGTGGAATGAGATATTATTAATGAACTCGAGTTGGGTGTTCGGGGCGAACACGGGAAGCTTAAGTTCATCGGGAGACCAAAACCAATTCCTCCTCTCGGTCCCTGTCATAGCCTCTTATTTATAAAGTCTTATACCCACCCATACCCATCTTCTTACCCACCTTAAGGTGGCCGGCCAAGCCTAGCTTGGAGCTCAAGCTAGGGCCGACCAAACCAAGGTGAGTTGGTGGCCGACATCCACATGTTTTAATAGAGAGATTTTAATTTATAAAAATTACCTTTTATAACCAACCATAAAGGGAATTTTTAAAGAGAACTTTTTATTTTAAAAATTTTTGGAAACAAATTAGGAAGTTTTAATTTTGTGTTTAAAACTTTCGTTGTTTGGAGGAATTGAGGTGGCCGACCACATTGATAGAGAAAAGGAATTTTTTTTTTAATCAATTAAATTTTCCTTTCTATGGCAAAGAAAATAAGGAAGTGTTTATTAAAACTTTCCTTATTTGCCAAGACCAAGGAATATAAAAGAGAGGGTAGAGGTGTCTCACCTCATAACAATATACATCTAGTATTCCTCTCTTCTCTTCCTTGTGGTGGCCGACCCTCCCTCTCTTCTTCTTCTTCCCTTTTCTTCTTCCTTGGCCGGTGGCATCAAATCTCTAGGAGACCCTTGGTGGCCGGATTTTGCTTAGAGAAGAAGTAGAGAAAGGAGGCTTTGTTTCTTTGCATCCCTTGGAGCTTGGTTGGTGGCCGAAGACCTTCATCTCTAGGAGATTCTTGGTGGCCAAAATTTGCAAGGAGAAGAAGGAAGTTTGATGGATTCTCGTCTCGGTAGATCGTCGCTCACACGATGTCCAAGATAAGAAGAGGAATACGGTAGAAGATTGTGAGGTCTATAAGATATAAAAGGTATATTTAATTATTAGTTTCCGCATCATAACTAGTTCATCTTTTTATTTAGATATTGAAATATCAAACACAAGAGGCTAATGAATCTAGGTAATCGAATTTATGTTTTCGATTGTGTTTCTTTTATTTTTCGAACTTGTGATTCGATTGTTCTTTTTGGTTAAACCTAGGGTTACTATAAGAAAATTAAATATTAAATTTCGTTGAAAGACTTTGTCTAGGAAGTGGTGGATGCTCCCATACTCAAGAAGGCCTAGTGTCTCGCCATGTTTAACCTGGAAGTCGATCTCTGAAATAAATATTTAATCAAATTTGTAACATAGGTGGATTTAGATTAATAATGTTAAGCATCATTTGCGATCCAAGTCTAAATCTCTAAGAACAGATAAATTGAATTTAGAATTAATAATGTTAAGTTCTGTTTGCGATTCTAAATTTAATTTCTAAATAACACAGTAGGTTGTTAGGAATGGTTCAGGACTTGTACAAAATTTTTGTATAGGAGAACCAGTACGATATTCCGAGTAACAATCAACAATTGGTATCAGAGCTAGGGTTTGCCTCTGTGTGTTTGGTTTTCAGTTTAATTATGCACATGACATATATATTTTAGGCAGGATAATAGTAGGATGTGCAAATAGATTTAACTCTGTGGTTGCAGATATCCTAGATCCAACTATTATGGTTCTAATGTGATTGTGTGTGATTGGACCATCGGATATGTCGAGGGCATTTTATGTGTGTGCATGATTGTATGTATTAAATACAGTAGGAGCTGTATTAGTTTTAGGATTTTACATTTTTGTTTCGATCTAGATTACATGTACATTCCTTCGTGAAATATAGGATTGATAAATGTAAAATTCTATTTTTGTCGCGGATCGTATCCTTGCGAGGCATGGTGTTGTTTGAGGACCAGAGACGCAGCGAAAAAAGAAGCAAGATTGATGTGGCGACTAGACTCGATTGCGATTGCTAAAGATGACAGCAGCTAGGGTTGGTAGCACACGGAGAACAGTGATGGAAAATGCCATAATAGTTGGAAAATTATTTTTCCATATTTATTGCTTTTATTTGTTGTGATGTGTGTGTGCATGATAAAGTCCTCATCTTAAAAAACTAAGTGGGAGGGGGATTAGTAAATAAATTCCACGGTCTCCATTACTGGTTTGTAAGTGATGCAACAAACTTGCGTGTTGGCTCTGAGTGCCTCCCTCCACAACAAATGAGTTTGTTTACAGATCACTAGATCAAACTTCCTTTATGGATGGGTATAGGAAATTATTTAGGAGCGTGTGATCTTCTCCAAATGAAAGGGCACAATCCTATTTAATGGACTAAGTATCAAGTAATGATATACACTTAGACACATTAAATAGTATCCTCCCCAACGGAGTCACTGCTATTATTTGTGTGACCAAAGGAATACCAACTATTAATTTTATTTGTCATAAAGTTAGGATGACAATATAATAAAATTAATGGGTAAGACCCTCCTCTTATAAATGTTGAATTTGTATACATCCACACTAACACGACATGCAAAATTCACGGTGTTTTGAGGTGTTGGTAAATTTAAATAGTATTGTTTGAGGAATCAATATTATTCTAAATTTAGAGTCTTGACCAAAACTTATTTTGTGATTCTTAGGATGACTTTCAACCCACTGCTATTATACTGAAAGAGAACAAATTTACTGGTCCCAATTACATAGATTGGAAAAGAAACATAGACATTATCCTAACTGCTGAAGGCTATAAGTTTGTATTGTTATAGGTCTGCACTAATGTGCCTAATAGTGATTCTAGTGAAGAGGAGATTGAGTATCATAAAAAATGGGTCAAGGCAGATGAGATGACGCGGAGTTACATTTGACTTTTATATCAAATGTGCTGCAACATCAGCATCAGACCATGCCTACTGGCCATGACATGATGTACAATCTCAAGGAACTCTTCGGACACTAGAATCGGGCTGATAGGCAAGACTGTATGATCTCTAGGTACTGGACTGAAAGTAGGAATGAAGAAGCCGAAAGACAAGTGCTTCATTTGCAAGCAATCTGGACATTTGTAGGCGGACTATCCTCGTAGGAAGAGAACAATATTGGTATAGTAGTTGGAACATGTTTAGTGGTGTTATCTAACGGTACCTGACGTGTAGATATGATAACCACTAATCATGTCTGTAAATCATTGCAGGGGTTCCAGGAAACCCGACAACTACACGAAGGAGAAATCACTGTTTATATGGGCAATGCTATAGAAGTAGCAGTTGTTGCAGTGGGAGATGTTTAAAAGAATAAAATATTGGTTTTAAGAAATTGTCTTTATATACCAAGTTTTAGAAAGAACTTGATTTCAGTTTCTAAACAATACAAGGATGGATATTCTGTCTATTTATGATAGCAAAGGTGTTATCAAGATAAATAGGGAAGTTATCTATTCTGGTACATTAGTAGGCAATTTGTATATTCTAAATCCAATAACTCCTATAAAGCAACAAATGAAAATTAATAGCACATCTTCTAATTCTAATAAGAGAAAGGAACCCTCGTAAATGAACCAAACATATCTTTAGCATCTAAGGCTTGGTCATATTAACTTGAGTAGGATTTAAAGGCTTATAACCAATGGACTCTTGGGTTCATTAGTGTTGGAAAACTTTTCAACTTGCGAATCTTGCTTAGAAGGTAAAATGACCAAGAGACCTTTTAAGGCCAAGGGATATAGAGCCAAAGATGTGTTGAAACTAGTTCATTCTGATTTGTGTGGTCCTATGTCTATCCAGGTAAGAGGTGGTTTCAAATATTTTATCTCTTTTATAAATGACTATTCGAGATATGGGTACATTTACTTGATGCGCCGTAAGTCTGAATGCTTTGATAAGTTCAAAGAGTACAATGTTGATGTGGAAAAACGTCATGGTAAAAGTATCAAGACACTACGGTCTGATCATGGTGGTGAATACCTCTTTAGAGAGTTTAGGAATTACTTATCAGAGGTTGGGATTCAATCCCAATTGTCTGCACCTGGTACACCCCAACAGAATAGTGTGGCAGAACGAAGGAATATGACTCTTATGGAAATGGTTAGATCGATGATGAGTTATTCAGAATTACCAAATTCGTTTTAGGGATATACTCTGGAAATAATAGTGTACATTCTGAATATGGTACCTTCTAAATCAGTACCCTTTACTCCCATGGAATTGTGGAATGGGCATAAGCCTAGTTTGAGTCATATTCAGATATGGGGTAGTCTAGCACATGTGCTGAATGGAGATACTGATAAGTTGAAATCACGTATAGAAGTTTGTCTGTTTGTAGGATATCCTAAGGGAATGAAAGGTGGTTTGTTTTATAATCCTAAAAATCAGATGATTATTGTTAGCACCAATGCTCAATTTTTAGAGGAAGATTATGTAATAAACCATAAGCCCATGAGTGAAATTATTCTAGAAGAAATACGAGAGGACACACCTACTTTAGTACCAACAGTGCAAGATGAAATATCACAAGAAACTGCAACACGTATCACAAATGATACACAACAACATATAGTGTCTTGTCATAGTGGGAGGATTGTTAGACAACCTGAAAGATTCATGATTTTAGGAGAGTCGTCGGACTTGATCCCAGGTAAACATGAACTTGATCCCCGAACATATGACGAAGCACTCCAAGATATAGATACAGCATCCTGGTAAAGAGAAATGAATTCTGAAATAGAATCTATGTATTCTAATAAAGTTTAGGAGCTTGTAGAACCACCAAATGGTGGTAAAAGCCGTCGGATGTAAGTGGATCTATAAAAGGAAAAGAAGGACAGACAGGAAGGTGGAAACCTTCAAGGCAAGGATTGTTGCGAAGGGGTATACTCAAAAAGAGGGAATCAATTATGAGGAAATCCTTTCGCCAGTAGCTATGCTTAAGTCTATACGGATACTCTTATCTATTGCTGCTCATATGGATTATGAGGTTTGACAAATGGATGTCAAGACATCTTTCCTAACGGAAGTCTTGAAGAAAACATCCATATGAAATAACCAGAGGGGTTCATTGAAAAAGGCAAAGAACATCTAGTGTGCAAGCTAAATCGGTCTACTTATGGATTGAAGTAAGCATAAAGATCTTGGAACATTCGATTTAATGAAGTAATCTAGTCGTATGGATTTATTCAGTGTTAGGATGAGTCTTGTCTATACAAGAAGTGTGATGGAAATGTGGTGATATTTCTTGTACTATACGTAGATGACATTTTGTTAGTTGGAAACAATATCAAAGTGTTGTCGGAAGTAAGGGTATGATTGTCCAAGCAATTCGATATAAAGAACTTGGGTGAATGCGCACATATTCTTGGGATTAAAGTAATAAGAGATCACAAGAAAAGAATGTTGTGCTTTTCCCGAGTTTTGTATATCAATATTATCCTAGCTCATTTTAGCATGCAAGACTCCATGAAAGGTTTTTCTACCTTTTGGGCATGGAGTATATTTATCTAAAGATGTTTCCGAAGACATCAAAAGAGATAGAAGAAATGAAGACAGTTCCTTATGCTTCAGCTATAGGAAGCCTAATGTATGTTATGCATGAGACCAGATATCTGTTTTGTCATGACATGATTAGCAGATATCAAAGTAACCCAGGACTAGGGACACTGGACTGTTGTAAAACATATATTAAAGTACCTTAGAGGGATTAGAGATTATATGCTAGTTTACAAGGCAGATGATTTGCTCCCTATGAGATACACGAATTTTGACTTCCAATTAGATAGGGACAATAGTAAGTCAACCTCGGGGTTTTGTGTTTACTTTAGGAGGTAAAGCCATAACAATGGAGGAGTGATAAACATAGATGTTTTTCGGACTTCACCATGGAAGCTGAGTATGTGGCAGCCTTTGAGGCAGCCAAAGAAGTTGTATGGTTCAGAAACTTCATGATGGACTTAGATGTGATTCCTGGTTTGTCCAAAAATTATTACAGTGTAATAAGTGGTGCAGTAACAAACTCGAAGGAACCACGAGCCCATAAGGCAAGTAAACACATAGAGCGCAAGTACCACCCAATACGAGACAGATCCCTTTGTTTGGCCGGCAAGCTAGGCTTTGACAACTACCTTAAGGTGGGTATGGGTGGGTATAAGACTTTATAAATAAGAGACTACGACAAGAACCGAGAGGAGGAATTGGTTTTGGTCTCCCGATGAACTTGAGCTTCCCGTGTTCGCCCCAAACACTCAACTAAAGTTCATCAATAATATCACATTCCACTAAAGAGTTATTATTAAACTACCGCACCAATCCTATATTACTATATAGACTCCTTATCATTAGTGTGTTAGTCTCGCTGTGTTTAAGATATAGAATGTCCACTAATTAAATGAGTAACTGACAACTTACTTAATTAATATCTAGCTCCAAAAGTAGTACCACTCAACCTTATCGTCATGTCGGGCTAAGTCCACCTGCAGAGTTTACATGACAATCCTTATGAGCTCCTCTTGGGGACATTATCAACCTAGATTACTAGGACACAATTTCATTCTATAATCAACAACACACCATATAAATAATATCATTTCCCAACTTATCGGACCTATTGATTTATCGAACTAAATCACACCATTTGATAAATTAAAGAAATGAATATTGAGTTTATATGCTTGTTATTATATCATGATTAAAAGCACACACTTCCATAATAACAAGTCTTGTTCTTTTATGTAGTCAGTATAAAAAGAACTTGCCTTAAATTGTCCTGCTCAATACACTAAGAGTGTACTAATGTAATTTTATAGTTAAGATAAACTAATACCAAATTACACTATGACTATTCCAATAGTTTGTTCATTTCCATCTTAGTCGTGAGCTTCTGTTTATAATTTATAAGGAATTGATAACATGATCTTGTGTATGTGATACCACACACCATGTTATCTACAATATAAATTAATTGAACAACTACACTTAGCATATAAATGTAGACATATGACCAATGTGATTCTTTATTTCAAAATAAATATTTACAAAAAGTTAGGCTTTTAGTATACACTCCAACATTTTGGACAGCTGGGATGGTGCGGATCTCACGTGACAATCGATTGGGAGCCCTAGAGGCGCAGTGTATAAAGCTGTGGCAAGCTTTCTTCTCGGTAGCTCTTCCTCTCCTGCTCTCGCGATTCTCTCACGACTCTCCGCCAATTCTTGGAAGCTCTTGGGGATAAGTGCTTCTGCACTTTCAAGGTTCAAGAGGCGTTCTTCAACAACAAGGTCAAGCAAGAAGAGGTTTTTCTTTTGTATTCTTGTATTTTCTCCTTGCGTGTGTTGTATCTTGTTGTGTGAGTTTATACGAGGTTTCTCCACCTCTGGTAGTTACCAAGAAAGAGTATTTTTCATAGTGGAGAGTGTGTCATATGTGAATCCTTGGATT
Organism: Zingiber officinale; assembly: GCF_018446385.1. NCBI lineage: Eukaryota > Viridiplantae > Streptophyta > Magnoliopsida > Zingiberales > Zingiberaceae > Zingiber > Zingiber officinale. The sequence continues at coordinate 79,445,020 of NC_056007.1, forward strand.
AGTCATCTCTTCTTGAGGTGGATACCAAGTAAATCCTTTGTGTTAGCGTTGTAAGTGTTGTTTCGAGTTCTATCCGCTGTATATCATCATCACGAAGTAAGCCAACGAAGTGTGACGAGCTATTCACCCCTCCCCTCTAGTTACAAATCGACCCTAACAAGTGGTATCAGAATAAGGTCGCTCTTCACCTGAATTATTGTCGGAAAGGGCAACGAACTAGAGGGAGAAGAAGTTGAAGCAAGTTCAACAAAGTCAAAGACTTCAAAAGAGCTCAACTTTAAATAGAATTCTGAGATGGATTCAGATTCGACATGAGGGTGTCTCCACCATTCACATCAATGAGCTTCGATTTTTAGAAATCAAGGATCGAAAATTTTCTTATGATGGACATAGAGCAATGGTTTACTCTAATAGAAGGTTTACAAGCTTCAAAAAATAGCAAAGGCAAAATTCTCAAGAAGGGCAAGTGGAGTCAAGAGCAAATCCAAAGATGTGAGGTCAATGATAAAATGACCAAGATATTGGTCAATCTATTGCCTAGCAACATCTTGAAGCAAGTGGGAGTATTTGAAGATGCTAAGGAGTTATGGAGAAAATTAGTTAAAATCCATGAGATCCCCTCCACTGCACCAAATCAAGAAGAATCCAAAGAAGGCAACTCATTAGATCAAGAAGATGAGGATTCCGAGGTTGAGAGGTGCTCAACATCGGAAGAAGAAGGAGAAGTGTCATCCTCCACAAAGTGCAAAGGCAAAGGCAAGGAGAGAGCACACTCCTTGTTTCATGTACAAGAGGATGAAGATGAAGAGACCTCCACCTTTAGAATTGAGGAGGAACATCATTCATTGACACTGGAGCAAGAAGAAGTTTCCACCTCTGAGTCAAATGAAGAGGAAGATGGTACCACCTCCACAAGCCAAGCAAAATTAATTGGAGGATCATCATTGTCGGATCAAGAGGAAGCCTCTACATCCGGATCAAAAAGAATAAATGCCACCCTACAAGAGAAAGTATAGAAATTTCAAGTTTAAATAATAAAAATCACATTATATGCTTTGAGTGTAAGGAAAAAGGGCATTACAAGAGTAAGTGCCCTAAATTGCTCAAGAAAAAGGGTCAAGTGGCACTCAAGGCTAAGGAGAAGGTCATGGAGGTCAGCCTCATGACAAAGAAGAGCAAGGAACACATCATGTGTTTGTTATGCAATCAAAGAGGGCATTACCGGAGTCAATGTTCTAAGAGGAAGAAATCGACCAAAGTCAAAGGAGGAAGCTCAACTCAAGAAGGAGTTCTCAAGAGCAAACTCAAGATATCATTTATTGAGCTTATTCCTTCAAGTTATGCTAAAAAACATGCTAAGTATAGTTTATATTACTTTAATGTTATTTATCATGAAAATAAAAGACATGATAGAATTAAAGAAAAACATGTGTCTTATCATGCTAAAACAACTCAACCTAAGGTTAGGAGGGTAGAAAATAACTTAGGCAATAACTCTAAGGATGTTAGGTACATGCCTAAGATAAATAAAAATAAAGGTTTTAATGAAAAATCTAAGGTTGAGGTGTTATGGAAAGAAATCAAGTCTTGAGATCAAGACTTGATAAATTGGAGAGAACCCTTAGAAAAATCACAAATAAAAAACAAGGGTCCAAGAATTATAACCTAGGTTTAGGGAATCAAGAGTCATCCAATGGTCATAAAGGTTTGGGGTACAAACCTAAAACCAAGAAGGATGTGAACGAATATCATAGGGTTTTATATAGCTATGAAATCTGTTGGACCGCGACGGTCGACTAGAAGAGAGGGTTGAATAACCTGAAAATAAAAAATAAACCTTTATCAAACTCTTAAATTAACACTTGCATAAAATTGAAAAGTAATAACTTAAAGCAGAAGGTCGAGGCTCACAAGATTTGACTTGGTTACAACCGGGGAGGTTGTTAATGTTGGTGCAACCTTAGGTCAAGGTTGACCTGGTTGACCCGACTCGAGGTGACTTGACTCGAGTTGTATTTTGATGTTTGACTTGGGAAGATTGTCGGTGCAACCTCAGGTCAAGGTTGACCTAGTTGAGTTGCATGTTGATGTTTGACACTCGTGAGAGAGTTCTATTCTTGATATGAGACAAGAATAGATGTTTGGGAGATTATTGGTGCAACCGTAGGTCAAGGTTGACCTGGTTGACCTGATTCAGGAAAAAGTCCAAGTATGGAGACTTGGCACGGAGAAGTCCAAGCAGGGAGCTTGGCACGCGAAAAGTCCAAGTGTGGAGACTTGGCACGGGAAAAGTCCAAGTATGGAGACTTGGCACTGGAAAAGTCCAAGTATGGAGACTTGGCACGGAGAAGTCCAAGCAGGGAGCTTGGCACATGGGAAAGTCCTAACTGGGATGTTAGGCAGTGTGGAAAGTCCTGGTGAGTGAAGCCAGGCAGTGGAAAAGTCCTAACTGGGATGTTAGGCAGTGGGAAAGTCCTAACTGGGATGTTAGGCAGTTGGGAAGTCCTGGTGAGTGAAGTCAGGCAGTGAGAAAGTCCTAACTGGGATGTTAGGCAGTTGGAAAGTCCTGGTGAGTGAAGCCAGGCAGTGAGAAAGTCCTAACTGGGATGTTAGGCAGTGTGGAAAGTCCTGGTGAGTGAAGCCGGGCAGGAAAATCCGGATGGATCAAGGGTGATCGGACATCCGGTGTGGAGAAGTCTAAGTGGGTCAAAAGGATTGACCGGACAATTAGTGGGAAGTGCTAGCGGTCAAGGGAGTGACCGGATGCTAGGAATGATGTACCAACAGTCAAGTTTGACCGAATGTTGGTGTGGAAGCCTTAGGTCTAGGGTCGAGAAGTTTGGATCGGTCCGTGACCGATCCGGTGATCTGCGTTTGCCACGATCGGTGCGGTGACCGATCGAATCGATCGATGGCTCGCGGTTGTAATCGATCGATGCAAGACCGATCGAGGCAACGCAACCTCGCGAAGAAAGCCTGACCGATCCACCCATGGCTTGATCGGTCGGCAAGACCGATCGGGATAAGCTGATCGATGCGTGGACCGATCGGGCTCGATCGCGACACCGATCGGTCCGGGACCGATCGGTGACAAACAAGTTTACATGCGCCTAGGCTGATCGGTCTGCAAACCGATCAGGATTCTAGCCGTTGCGACGCAACGGCTAGTTTCTTCGCTGTCTTCTTCGCAGGTATAAAGGGGGCGAGGGCTGCTGCTGCACGACTAGTTCTTCTTCTTCCTTCCTGTTACGAAGTGCTGTTGTGCTTGAGCTTTGTTGAGCTCCTCCTTGTCGAAGCTTCGCGTGAGCTCCATTCCACGACTGGATCAGCTGCTGCTGAGTTGCTTGCTGCATCTGTCCGTGAAGTTGCTACTTCATTGTTGGTTGCTACTCGAAAAACCTATAGGTTCCACTGTACAAAAATTTTGTACAAAGGTCTGAACCTTTTCCTAGCTACCATGTGTTCTTTTAAATTAAATTTTGGATCGCCTGCGGAACTTAACACGTTTGATCCAAAACTTAATCTATTTGTTCTTTTAGGTTTTGACTTGGATCTCCTGCGGAACTTAACACGTTCGACTCAAGTCTCCTTAAGTTATTAATTCCATTAAATATTAATTTCCATAAAAGGTTCCAGTACTGACGTGGCGAGGCACATGACCTTCTTGGATATGGGAGCAACCACCACCGACTAGACAAAACCTTTAATAGAAAGCTAATATTTAATTTCCTAAAATAACTTTAGGTTAACCAAAGAGAACAATCAAATCACAAGGAAAAGAAAGAAACAAAAGAACACAACTTCGAAAAACATATTCGAAATTCTAGAACGTAAGCCTCTTGTATTTGGTATTATTTCCATAAATAACTAGCATGATGCGGAAAGAAAAATTACTAGTTATACCTTGTAGAAAAACCTCTTGATCTTCTACCGTATTCCTCTTCTAACCTCGGACGTTGTGTGAGCAACGATCTTCCGAGACGAGAAACCACCAATCACCTTCTTCTCCTCCTAGCTAGGTTCGGCCAACAAAGAGGAAGCTTCACCAAGGAAGAAAATCAAAACACTAACCAAGCTCCAAGAGATGCTAGCTTTCTCTCCTTCTTCTTCTTCTTCTCCGAGTAGTATCCGGCCACCACAAGAGCTCCAATGGAAGAGGGAGATTGGGCCACCACAAGAGGAAGAGAGGGAGAGGATGGCCGGCCACACCAAGGAACAAAAGAGGGAGAGAAATAATATATGTTGTGTCTCTTGAAGGCACCCTCACCCCTTCTTTTATATTCCTTGGCCTAGGCAAATTAGGAAATTTAATTACAATAAAATTTCCTTAATTTTCCTTGACATGAATTAATTGAGAAAAATAAAACAAAATTTCCCAATTAACTTGAGATGGCCGGCCACATCATTGGAAAACAAAAGAGGACAAGTTTTAATCAACAATTAAAACTTCCTAATTTGTTTCCGGAATTTTTAAAAAATAAAATTTCTCTTTAAAATCTCTTCATGGTTGATAAAAGGAAATTTCTATAATTTTAATTTTATCAACATGTGAATAATTTTTAAAGAAAAAATAAAACATCTCTCCAATCTACAAATAAGGAAAGAGATCTAATCTCTTTCTTTAATCTTTTGTAGATCTTTTGCAAGAGAGATATTTTAATTTTAATTCTCTTTAAAATATATCTTCCACATAATAATAAAAATTAAAATTAAATTTCTTTTTAATTTTATTTGGCCGGCCCTACTAGCTTGGGTTCAAGCTAGGGCCGGCCACCCAATTTTATACCTAGGCCGGTCCCAGCTTGGCCGGCCCCCATTGGGTGGGTATAGAAGGTGGGTATAGGTGGGTATAGAACTCTATAAATAAGAAGCTACGATAGGGACCGAGAGGAGGAATTGGTTTTGGTCTCCCGATAAAATTAAGCATCCCGTGTTCGCCCCGAACACACAACTTAATTTTATCAATGATAATTCATTCCACTAGAGAACTATCATTGAACTACCGCACCAATCCCAAATTACATTTTTGAGCTCCTTCTTATTATGAGTGTGTTAGTCTCTCTGTGTTTAAGATATCGAATGTCCACTAATTAAGTGAGTTACTGACAACTCATTTAATTAATGTCTAAGTCCAAGAGTAGTACCACTCATCCTTATCGTCATGTCGGACTAAGTCCACCTGCAGGGTTTAACATGACAATCCTTATGAGCTCCTCTTGGGGACATTATCAACCTAGTATCTCTAGGACACAGTTTCCTTCTATAATCAACAACACACACTATAAGTGATATCATTTCCCAATTTATCGGACTTATTGATTCATCGAACTAAATCTCACCCATTGATAAATTAAAGAAATAAATATCAAATATATGTGCTTGTTATTATATTAGGATTAAGAGCACACACTTGCATAATAACCGAGGTCTTTGTTCCTTTATAAAGTCAGTATAAAAGAAACGACCTCAAATGGTCCTACTCAAATACACTCTGAGTGTACTAGTGTAATTATATAGTCAAGATAAACTAATATCTAATTACACTACGACCTTCTAATGGTTTGTTCCTTTCCATTCTGGTCGTGAGCTACTGTTTATAATTTATAAGGTCTTCTGTATGTGACACCACATACTATGTTATCTACAATATAAATTAAATGAACAACTACAAACAAATGTAGATAATTAGACCAAATATGATTCTTTATTCATAATGAATGTTTACAAAGCTTAGGCTTTCAGTATACACTCCAACATTCATCCGGGACCCCAGTCGACGAGAAGGCAAGCTACTGTGTTTACATTCCTGTTGTATTTTGTTCTTGCTATTCTCTTGTACTCTTAGCTTGCTGTTGCAAGTGATTGTGGCGAGGTTTCTCCACCCACAAGGAGTTTGATTTAGCCGATTTTCCGGGGACTCATCCACCGACGGATTGATAGGCTTCGTCCACCTTACGGACACGCCGAGGAGTAGGAGTTTCATCTCCGAACCTCGTTACATCCTTGCGTAGAGGTTTGATTTCTTCTCCTGTTTTCTTTCTGCATTTAGTTTCCGCTGCGCTAACCCTAGTTTGTAGAAAGAAACGCGAGCAATTGGGGTCGGCTATTCACACCCCCCTCTCTAGCCGTACGAAGAGATCCCAACAGTTAATCCAAGGAAAATAATCGCATTAAAAACTCCTTCGGGCGGAGAAGCCTCGTACAACGATGAATCGCAGAAAACAGAAGCTATTCTAGAAATGGAGGGTACAAGTGTTGGATTACACAATTTCTGAGTTGTTGAAAAGCTTCTGAACCAAGGCTATATTTATAGCTTTGATCAGGGCGCCCTACGGTTCTCGATTGAAATGAGCATCTCAATCGATCGATTGAAATGAGGTTTCTCGCGAGCAGAAGTTCGCGGAATCGATCAGCCAATCGATTCAATGATGCTGAATCAATTAGTCGATTGATTCAAGCAGTTTCTCCGCGAACAGAAACTCACAGAATCAATCACTCGATCGATTGAATGATCCTAATCGATTGAATCCAAACCCCAATTGATTGAATAGGTTGATTTTGACTGGGAAAGTCTGATTTCAGCACTTTAAGCCAGTTTTAGTATCTTTAACCACTACTAACCCCTTGGAATATATTTATATACATTTAAAGGTAGTTTTCATGATGAAAACAAAGAGAAATAGTTAAGGAACATTAGGTTCAAGTTTAGGATGAGATTGATTTCAATGTTGAATCTTTTAAACCTTAAAACTTAAAGTTTTGGGTTTCCTAAAGGTTTAGGGATTTCAAGTCATTGTTGGTGCAATGACAGAAGTTTGGAACATGTCTTTAAGGGGAGTCACTCTTTAAAGAAATGCAAAAATTTTTTAACACCTTGGAAGGTGGTTAACCTTCGTTAGAGAAAATTCTCTAGGCTGAGCATTGTGAGGTGGATTAATGCTCAAGGGTGAGCATTGAATACAATGAAAGATATGAGACCTTCATTGTAGTGTTGTGAACACCATGTGCGGTTATGAACAACTTATGAGTAATTTTTCAGGGGGAGAGTTTTTTATGTGTGTCACAGGGGGAGAATGTAGGGTTTAAGTTAGACCTTTATTACCTGAAGAGAGAGTTTGCCCTCTAGGAAAGGGAAAGAATGAAGGAAATCCTCATTCATGCTTTGACATGAAGAAGAAGTTAAGGCTATGAAATTAGCCTAACTTAAAGGTATTGTCAAATATCAAAAAGGAAGAGATTGTTGGTGCAATATCCCTGAATTAAGGTTGACCAAGTTGACTAAGCTTGAGTTGGCTCAAACTTAAGTCTTGATGTTGAGTTTCGATGTTTGACAATATATGAAGATTGCAGGTGCAATCGTCTGATTGGAGAGATTGTTGGTGTAATTCCCCTCTAGTCAAGGTTTAACAAGTTTGATGTGAAGAAAAGTCAAGTAGGTCAAAGATGACCGGATACTTGACTGAGAAAGTCCTAACTGGAGGTTAGGCAAAGGTAAGTCCAACAGAAAGGTTGGCACATGTGAAAATTCAAGTGGGTCAGTGTTAACCGAACACTTGATGGTGAAAGTCTTGGTGAGTGAAGTCAGACAGATGAAAATCCTAGTAAGTGAAGCCAGGTAAAAATCCTACTGAGTGAAGCTAGGTGAAAGTCTCGGTGAATGAAGCCGTACAGTGGAAAAATCCTGGTATGTGAAGCTAGGTGAAAATTCTAGTAAGTGAAATTAGGTGAAAGTCCTAGTGAGTGAAGTTAGACAGATGGAAGGACCTGGTGAGTGAAGCTAGGCACGTGGAAATCCAGGTAGGTCAAGGTTGACTGGACATCTGGTGTTGGGAAGTCCAAGTAGATCAAAGGAGTAACCAGATACTTGGCATAAGGAAATCCCGATGGGTCAAAGGTGACCGGACATCTGGTGAAAGGAAGTCCAAGCGGATCATGGATGACTGAACACTTGGCATGAGATGGTAAGTTCAAGTGGGTCAAGGTTGACCGATCACTTGGTACGAGGAGAAAAGTCCAAGTGGGTCAAAGGATTGACCGGACACTTGATGAAAAAGTCCTAGCAAATCAAGGTTGGCCAGATGCTAGGCATGAGGAGTTCCAACGGGTCACGGTTGACCGGATGTTGGATTTGAGAACCTTTGAGCTCAAGCTAAGCAAGTCAATGGTGGTCAATCAATCAACCAATCGATTGAACTGAAGCTCAATCGATAGATCGATTGGGAGAGTGCTACGATAAACAGCAGCCCAATCGATCGACCGACCGATCGGGAGTGCTTATCGCGAGCATAGAATGCAGCCCAATCGATCGACCGATAGATTGGGCATCGCCAATCGATCGAGCGATCGATTGGGAACTGGAAATCTCACGCGACACGAGGAAGGCTAAATCGATCGGGCGATCGATTAAGGCCTTTTCCAACGAGAGCACAAAAACGCTCTAAATCGATCAGCCGATCGATTCAAGCCCCCCCAATCGATTAGGATATGACCGTTGCACAGGTAGCGAGCTTTGGACGGCTGGGATGGTGTGAATCTCACGTGGCAATCCATTAGGAGCAAGCCTAATCGATTGGGAGCCCTAGAGGCGCAGTGTATAAAACCGTAGCGAGCTTTCTTCTCGGTAGCTCTTCCTCTCCTGCTCTCGCGATTCTCTCACGACTCTCCGCCAGTTCTTGGAAGCTCTTGGGGACAAGTGCTTCTTCACTTCCAAGGTTCAAGAGGCGTTCTTCAACAACAAGCTCAAGCAAGAAGAGGTTTTTCTTTTGTATTCTTGTATTTTTTTCTTGCATGTGTAGCATCTTGTTGTGTGAGTTTATACGAGATTTCTCCACCTCCGGTAGTTACCAAGAAGTGTTTTTCATAATGAAGAGTGTGTCGTGTGTAAATCCTTGGATTAGTCACCTCATCTTGAGATGGATACTAAGTAAATCCTTTGCGTTAGTATTGTGAATGTTATTTCGAGTTCTATCCGCTACATATCATCATCACGAAGCAAGCCAACGAAGCGCGACAAACTACTCACCCTCCCCCGCCTCTCTAGCTACAAATCGACCCTAACAGATTATCCGTCGATAGATCCACGGGACCTAGATCTTAGAGTAGAAGTAGCCGAAAGCTCCGAATCAAATAAAACCAACCGTATCTTTTAATTAATTTATCTTTTCTATTGTTATTTGTATTTCCGTTGCGCACTTTGTATTTCAAAATCAAGAAAAAAAAATCAAATTTCTAAAACCACGTGATTCATCCTCCTCTCTCGCGTGCGTCTCGATCAAATACCCTTAAATAGATAAACTTCAAGGATAAAGTTTCAACAATAGAGGCACCTCAGATCCATTGAAGACATCCTAGAGTGGATAGAAGCTGACGTCCACCGATCGAATAAGTTTCACCTGAAGCACCAAAGGCACCCCAATATAACATAAAAGAAGGGTCCGCCACTTATCAATTATGTACAAGCTTTCAAGTTAATTTTGTTGTGCGACTTACACCCAACTGTTTGCTACGATTTTACTACACCCAACTGCTGCAACAAAAATAACACTAACTTCAAACTTCGACCTTCAAAATTATTGCCAGTAAAAGATTTTTTTATTATTTTACTTGCATAGAAAAGTGTATGAGTAAAGTAGAGAAAAATCCCCAAATCCCCAATCACAACTTGAATTTTGCATGCAATCCCCACTCATAAAAAACTTTGTTTCCACTCCCTACATGCAAAGTTTATTTGCTTCAACTCCCTCATGACCTAATTGCCCCTTAGATTTTTTAGGTACAAAAGTATAATTTCTCTTAAATTCAGCACTTTACATTAGAATTAAGTATATTTTCTATTAAATTGAACATTTTTTTTCCAATTTTAATATAATTCCTCCTAAATTCAGCACCATATAAAAAGAAAATTTAATATATTTTTTATCCAATTAAGTATCATTTAAAGAAAATCTAATATATTTTTTATCCAATTGAATATCATTTAAAGCAAATCTAGTATATTCAAGTATATTTTCTATTAAAATTACCCTTCATATTTTTTAGATATAAATAGTCTAAAAATGAATATAATTCCTATTAAATTCAATATTTTAAACTAGAGTATATTTTCTATTAAATTGAGTACGACTTTTTTCCTATTTAATATAATTCTCCTAAATTCAGTACCATTTGAAAAAATCTAGTATATTCATTCAATTAAGTATCATTTAAAGAAAATCTAGTACATTTTACATCTAATTGAGTATTATTTAAAAAAAAATCTAGTATATTTTCCATACAATTGAGATGAAAAAAAAATCATACTTAATTTAATAGAAAATATACTAAATTCTAATTTAATGTACTAAATTTAAGAAGATTTATACTCATTTTTAGACTTTTTATACTTAAAATATCAGAGGCAATTAGGTAAGTATATTAGACTAGAAAGTGAAAAGAAAGATTTTTCTAGTACATGCAAAATTATATTTGTCAATGGGGACTGCATGCAAATTTTCCTAAAATGTATGATGCTACACTTTATTCATTTTTATAGTCAATCTCTGTCCAAAGATTCTTTGGAATGATTTTAATACATTACCTAATCAAAACCAAATCGTGGTTTTAGAATAGTAATCATGAGATTTCAAATCAAATAAAAACAAAGGTATTTTTATTTTCCACTACATGGTTTTCCAAAAAAAATAAAATAAAATAAAGACCTCCCTCATTAATTCTCATTAATTTCGATCCTACAGTAGTGTTCAGAGTATTTTACAAAAATTGATTCCATAGTGAATCAAATAACTTCAAATGGTGAAGCTAATGATCTTAGAATGGTACAAAAGGACAACTTGTTTACCGTTCCATTTTTTAACCTCCAAATTCATGGAAGATGGAATGGAAGAAATACGATTTTGATATAAATGATAAATCTGTCTGAAGCTCTTTTCTCCTCTAATGACATTTCACAGAAAAAAAAAAGGAAGAAAAAATATCAATGCACTTATCTAAAATCTGAGCTTTTTTCAAGTTGCCCACTGAAAAAAGAAAGCTCAAGATTTTGTATTGATTGGGAAAAAAGAAACTAAATTACTACAAACAGAATAGATGTAAATGATTTACTATAATATAATTTCATCCTTAGAAGGAAGAGAAGAATCCGCAATCATTTCAAAATAATAGATGTTAGAAGCACAAGAGCAACAACGCTTCACAGACACCGAAATATCAAATCATTTAACTCAACAAGACTGAAAACCAAGAGGATGGAATACAATACAATTCTACAACACCTTGTAAAGTAACATGAAAGGGACTAAAGTAACATGAAGTCACAAATGATACTAGGCTGTGGAAATTTAGTTGACGATTTAAATCACTATCACAAACTATTTCAAATCTAGAAGATTATTGATTACTATTAATTATCAAGCAAAATCAAAACCGTAAAAAAAATCCAATCTATTTCTCCTTTACGTGAATTCCAGTAGAATAACTTACCATAGATAAGATAGCATGCATCCTTTTAGAGATAAATTCTGAGCAAAATTGTACCATTGTAGTATTGTACCTACTTCTTCAATCCTCATGAATGAAGTAACTTGCTGCTACTTGCCATCATCCTACTAGAGCTTTACATAGATTTGTACGTTTAGAAACACCAAGTAATTTTTTAAAAAAATGAGACAGACTGAATATGAGAATGTCATTTAGCTGAAAGAGAAATATGAGGATGTCAATTATAATGACCCAAAATATATGATGTCTGGCGGACCAATGGCTTCATTCCCTAACTCTCCAAGCATGAGGTTATCTAATGCATTTGACTAATATAATCAAAGAACTAGATAATCCAGCATCCTCTTGAAGAGAACATGGTTTCGGTAGGGATCATCATCATTTTGATACCTAAAAATGAGGAGTGAAAATTTTAGAGGCATGAAAGTTACAAAGCAAAACTTCATTATGGCTCGACAAACTACCGAGAGCAACTATACAAGCATTAAATCATAAACAACTGTGTTTTCTCTTTGTAACTAGAAACTTCAGTATGGTTCAGCAAACCTTTACTCTATTGCACAAGGGCTTCATAATATGGTCAAATAACAAATGCATAACAAGAATCATGCAACCATAAACTACCAGGCTACCGGTGATAAATGAGCAATTATTATGGAGAAAATTTAAATTGATAATGATATTATCACAAAGTAAATTAGCCAATGTTCAATTTGAAACAAGCTGCAAAAGTGGTCAGAGTTGTCTAACAGTATGAAGAAAACTTGCTGCAGAAGCAACCCTCCTAAAATATACATAACCATATACTATTAATCTTCAATTGTCTCACCTAGCCAATTTAAGAGCAGTTTAAATTCATTGCCAAGATATAATCAACAAAAAGAATTGACCAAAAATCTTAGCTAAAAATGAGGCAAATGGAAAAATGGTTGATTGGAGATTTAAAGCAAAGCTGGAGGCTTGAGCTACAGGTGGGATGGAGCTTCAAAAGCTTCAAGAGCTGCCTAATTCAGGTTGTAAGCCCATCACATTTTTTCACATTCAAAAGAAAGAAATTGGCGTTTTATTTTTAATATCATAGTAACAAAAACTCATCAATGGAGTGCACCAAAGGGTGTTGGCTATCAGGAAATCAATGTTGCTTTTTCATAAGGATGGATCATTGACTATTACCTATTACCTACCAAACTAAAATTAACAACTTATGCCAGTCTGAAATTTTTTGTGCAACGGCATAAGCACTAGGCATTTTGTTTACTATTTGCGTTTAGTTATTTGTTTCATGGACCATTCAGTAGATGGAAGCAAACCATTTATACGGATTATTTATAATGATAAACTCCTTTCCTAGTATTAGTTATAAATATATAAACAAAATCAGTTCCAAACAGTTGTTAAAGTTAACTGAAAATGTATGGATATATCCGATGTCTTGTTTCTGCACATGTTACTATTTAATATACCCTTTTCAATAGTCTATGATAGGCAAAATGAAAAGAAGATGAAGAATGCGTAACCAAAATTTAAAATTTCGACCTAAACCGATGTTTCGGTCCTAGACCGGAACGATAGAGTTTCGTATCATGCCATGCTGATACGGTTTCGGTATATATATATATATATATAGTAATTATTAGATAAATATATTTATAGTGTATAATTTAAAAATAAGTTGTATATTGATTTTATATAAGTTCAACAACTTAATATTGTTAAAAAAATAATTAAATATAGTTAAAAAATATTATCTATAATCAGTATATAAATTAACATAGATGCTATTTCATATATAATAATTATATAAATTAACTATTTATTCATTTAATTAATTATTAATTTAAATAATATATATTTAAAATAGAATATCAATTAATAAAATTTAGTAAAAATATATTAGAATATCAATTAATCAGTAAAATACTAAAAAATTATCAGAATATAAATCTAATTTATTAGATTTTTTAAAAAATAAAATAATAAAAAAGAATTATCAGAATATCAATTAATAAAATTTATTTTATTTTTTTTAATTTTAAATATATTTTATTGGGATAATTTAATTAAGAGTTATAAAAGCCTATTTGAAATGATTGAATTAATTAAATCAAAAGCCCTGATTTTCATTTGTCAACTACGACTGTGGGCATCGCCGGCATTGGGCGGAGCCGAAGGCATCCCATGACGCTTCCGACGGTGCCTAAGGCATCCTGGGATGATTTCGACGGCAATGGTGGTGTCCTACAACGCCTTTGAGACCCTATGCTTATGCAAAGAGCATCTCCGGGGCACCATGGGCCTTTAAGGCGCCTTCAGGAAGCCTTGGTCTCGCGACACTTTCGGCTGCGCCGGAGGCATCCCACGATGACGCCACAACACCTCTGTGACGCCTCTGGTCACTTTTAATGCTCAAATTAAAATCATACCTGTCCGGAGAGTGGTTGTCGCCCTTCTGCTACGCGTGACACACACAATGATGTACACAAAATTGTCGCGCGTTCTGTGCCAGTGCCGCCTCCATGATAGAACGATAAAACCCGCCTGTTTTGAGCGACACTGAACTAAATTTCAATCTATGTTCATAACAATAATATTCAAAGAGATTGATGAATTGCAAAAAAGAAAATCTCCACTAGCTCAGCTCATTATGAGCCATAGTGGTAATTAAGGGTGTAAATGAACCAAGCTGCTCATGAGCTATTCGTAGCTCAATTTGATAAAAACTCGTTTGAGCTCGTTTAATAAGGTTCGTTAAAATAAACAAATCATGCTCAAGCTTCATAATACTCGGCTCGTTAGCTCGTGAACATGTTCGTTAGTAAGCTCATGAATAAACTTTTAAATGAAAAAATAATAATTTTGATATTGAATTTATAGACTTTACACTCTACTTATGAAAAATAAAGACAAATATATTAAATTTATTTATTAGAATAAAATTATAAATTTTAATAAGAATATTATAATTTTCTCTAAATATATAATTTAATTTTTAATAAATATTTAAATTTATAATTTATATTTATTAAGCTCGTTTATGTTCGATAAAAGTTCGAATAAGCTTGTGAGCCATGAATATATTCGTTAAATAAAGCTCGAGCTTGGCTCGATTATAAACGAGCCAAACTCAAACATTCAAGAGTTTGGCTCAGTTCGGCTCAATTACACCCCTAGTGGTAATTTCTTATAACTTTTGATTGTTATTATGTTTCATGAGCATTGTAGGATCTCATCTGATAAACCTCAGAGGCTAAAAGCAAAACTTATATTTTGTGAGCAAAGATGGTCCATTTCATGGCATCTATGACACCTTGCATTCATCTGTTGTCACTAGAACATCTCAATTACTTCAGAATACATACATTCGAACTGTTTGCATAATCTAATTCCACTACCCAGTATCAGCATCTCATCTCCAGTTTATCATGAAATTGCTCATTGTATTTCTCCAAATTGGAAGTAGCCCATGCCTTAAGAATTATATAACTAAGATAACCAATGGATAACTTAACTGCCTAAACTATTTCCAACCCACTGCATCTGATAAACAATAATCATGAACTTCAGAAAAGGAAAAGAAAATGGACCATCAAACTAATTCCTGAATCAGTCGGAAACTAACTAAATCAAATTCAACTTGGCAATTTTGACTGACGATCAATATGCATGTATCCAAATCGGATGCAAACAAACTTCAATACCAACACCAGTCTATCATCTAAAACCATCCAATCCGTACGCAATTATACTAACACCAGTGTATCCTGACCATTGAAAAAAAACCATATATACGTAATTATTTAAAGTCCAAACTTTGCATCATATTCCATTACACTACCCACCAAATTGGGACGCAAACAAACTCAAACAGTAAGAATACTCTGCCACCAAAAAACAACCGACAGCCATAAAAACAAGTCAATAACCCACTCCCTTCTCTCTCTTCTCTCTATGTATTTCCGCTTTACCCTTGTAATTCCTCGTCTCCAGTCTCCACCACAAACACATCTACTCCCTTCCGCAAGACCTCCCACATGCCTCACAGAGGAAGGAAGCAACATTAAAACGTACTAGTCTTTTTTTTTTTTTTTTTTAATAAACAGAACTATGATACTAACTAACACCTCGTCGCATAAACAAGGACGAGTTCGCTAACCTTTTTTCTCCTCTCGTGCCGCCTCCTCCCCGGAGTCGGCGGAGCGGCATCAGCGAGCGGCGACGACATCCGATTCGGAAAGAAGGATTAAGCGAGCGGCGGAGGAGGAGGAAACCCTGGCGACGCCACCCTCTCTTACCGGTTGCTATCTCTCTGGCCTCTCCTTGATTTTAATGAGAGCTTGGAAGGAGGTCGGGAGGGGAGGGATAATAAATAGGGGGGCAAAGGAATAGTGTCAGCTGCTGCGATCTCTGCTTCGACGGAGCCTGTCTGCTTTATTCCTTTTCCTTGTTTTTTCCCCCTTTCTCTTTCTTCCTCGTTTCTCCTTCTTTTTATTTCCCCCCTTTTCCTTTTATATTTTATTTTCTCGAGACAAGCGCAAAAGAAGACGCGAATGCCAATGAGAAATGGGAGGCCAGCCAGCCGTTGCTGCTGTGGCCTGTGGGTGTGTGGTGGGGTTTGCTGGGCGGGGGCTGGTGCGGGCATACAGGGCAGGCAGCGCTTATTTTGAACAGGGAACCCTCGCAACTTCTGCTTGCGCGCCCGCTGTGTGCAGTTGGCACGACGCGCACGCGTTGACGCGCGTGCAGAGAGAGTCCAGCGCGGACGAGGCGTGTTGCGCTGCGTGCAGCCTGGTGCATGAAATTGCAGGACCATACCATGGGCTGCCAACGACATGGCCCGGCCTGGCCCACTGTCTGAGTGACACTGTCTCGTTTTGCCTTATTAATTTCTAGGACGGTAATAAATTTGGTCTTCGATTCAGTAAAAAGGAAATTATATCGGTTCAATATGCATCAGTTCAAATAATAAATAAATTTAAATAATTTATTTAATTAAACGAATATATATATATATATATATATATATATATATATATATATATATATTCAATAATGATATTTATGAATTATTATCATAAATTAATATAATAATTAGGCCAGATTCAAATTGTTAGTTCTAATTAAAAGTTAAAATCTAAAATCTGCAACTTAATTAATATTTTAAATCAAATTATTCCGAACCTGCTTTGTTATATGTATTTGATCCAAATCTGATCTAAAATGACCTACAATCCTAATCCAATTCAAATCCGATCTGATCCAAAATGATTCATTTATAAAAATATGTTCATCTTAACCTGAACTCAACCCAAATCTGATTTGAAAATACTCATTTTATAAAAATATGTTTATTTTAATTCGAAGTTAACCAGAATTCGACTGGATCTCCACCTGAAAATATTTATAAATGGGTTCATGGATTATAATTGGATCATTTTAGATTGATCCAAATCTGACCTGTTTATTAATCGTATCAATTCGGTTGACCTAAATATTACCTAAATCCAATAAAACTTGACTCTAACATAATTTTTTCGTATTCAGTTCGGATCATATTTTTTTATCGGATCAAAAATTGATACCCCTATAAAAAAAATTCTAATATAAAGAAATGAATTTGTATTATCAAATTACTAATAAAAAATTAAATTATAAAAGTTCAAAATAATTATACAAACTTGAATTTAGAATTTAATAATATCTAAAGAATCAGCTCAGCTCCCGTCCAGCTAAACCAAGCAGCTCATACAAAAAAAAAAAAATTAAATCAAAATTTAATAATTATTTTAACGACTTAATTGATTTTAAATTAGATTTAGGTAATCATCACTTACGTATCAAATAATATTGAATACTATAAAACTTTTGAATATTTCTTTGTAAAGGTTCTGTCCTTGTTTAACCATTCGACGACTTATGTCAATCTCTCACTATACATTTCATTTCATTTCATTTCATTTCATGTGGAATTGAGAGTCCTCTAAAGTTCTTCACGTTATATTAATAACAAAATGAATCAAAATGACTAGAACGGAACAGCAGTCACTTGCAACCTTTTCTCCAACGGTGACTCACGGCGGCAGATTGCAAGCGGAGATTTTTTCTCTAGTTCCTCGTGATGGAAAACAATGAATGTCATCCGGTGAAGCTTGCGGTGCGCCAGAAAAGAGGAAAATAAATAGAAAAATTATTTGAGGCGGTCGGTGATACTTCCATCGACTACTTGTGAGTAGGTTGAAGTCGAAGTCAATTTCGACGACGACACTATATGTAAAGAGAAGAGAAATTTGAGTTAGTAGATTTTTAATATAAAATATATATTAATAAATCAAATTAATTCTTACAATAACAGCTAATTTAATAAAATCTAATAAAATTTGATATAAAAATATTCTATAAAATTTATTAAAATTTTAAAATTCATAAATAAATTATATATATTTATATTTATTTATTTTTAATAATATTATTATTAATCAAATTAATAATAATATTATTAATTTTATTACTAATCAAATTCATCAATTCAACATTTTATTAAAAATTTGACTAAATTAAAGAGTTGACCAACATTTCATGTTAATTTAAATCAAAATTATAAATAAAAAAAATTATTATAATATTATTAGATTTAAAATTATATTATTATAATTTTTTTTTAAATGAGACGTTATCTTCTCTTTATTTTTAGTAAAATAAGATAAAAATATAAAAAGTCGAAAAAAAAAAAATTTGACAAGTATGTTATTTATTATTTTATTAAAAAAATTAAATTTAATTAGGTATTTTAAATTTTATTTGAAAATAAATATCATGTGAGATTATGACTACCTACGTTTTTTCAAAATTGAATACACCGTATTAAATCAATAAATTTTTATGAAATTTATAAATATCTATATAAGTCTTCTAATAAAAATCTATAGAATTCCATTAAATTCTTTTCACAAGTTTTATAAAAATCAATATTTTTTTACCGCCCCAAGGTAGTGCACTTTGCAAGTGCTTGCTTCCGCAGCAAGTTGACCAGTCCATTCCACACGTCTGAACTACTCCAGGGCAACCAAATTATAACTCGTCGTGCAGCGCCGGTTCACCTTCTGCAAGGAATTAACAGAGTCCAGTTTAGCCATTGAGGTTAACCTCGAGTCTTCAGAATGCCAAATAATCCAGGTTCTTCATTGGCCCTGCATAGCAAATGACAAGCCTGGCATATGATAGAACTGGACACCGAGAATAAAGGAAATCTCGATCAACAGTCACCATCACTCCCCTCCTTTTCTCTGCAGTTTTGTCTACAGCGGGGTGGATGGGGTGGACGGTAGTGTCCTGAGCACAGTTGACGGGAGGATGGAGTGTAGGGTGCGCTGATACTAGTGCCACAGGCTCTGTTCGGGCCACTGTTGAATCGTGCCTGACGAAATTGAATCGGAGAGAGGAGCTAGAAGTTGGAGTGGAGGTGTACCTCATGCAACTGTAGGCACTGCAACTCTGCAGCATGGTTGATCACTGATGGGTCGCCATTTGCCACAATCCTTTAATTGAGGTTGAGCATTGATCGCCTTGATTGTAATTTGTAAATGCTCGCGTACCTTAGCGTTTTGAGTTTCTGTAGTTTATAAGAGCGTTGAAAAGTATCCCCAAATAAAAGTATGTTTCTTCGTGTTGCCTGCATGATAAAGTCGCAAGAATGTTATATTATCTTCAGGCTGCCTTCGTGATCTATCTATAATCTATAATATAGAGTAAATAACTGTTAGATAAACAAAAACTCGGAAGCAGAATACACTCTCACAATGGTCTGTTTGGGAGAGACGAAGGAAGGATCAGCAAGGGAAGATCATTTTTATCCTTATTTGGGAAGGAGGTAAGGTATGGAACGAAGTGGAATTTTTACCCTCTCTTATCTTTTAAATGGTCTATTTTCTTATATTCCGGAAGTTATCCTTCCTTTTCTTTCCTTCCCCTTCTTTCCCTTCCTTTTCTTTCCCTTGAATCTCTCCTTATCCCATCGAAACAGAGACTTAACAAAAATTTTCTTAATATTATTATAAAAAATAATTATGCACATCTCAAATATTTTTTACAGTCAGTCAAGTATAGATTTATACTGATGCGATAATGAAAAGGGGTTCCATAAAAAATAGGTCAAAGCTGGAAAGGACGGTTAACATAAAGGTTAAAGTAAAGATAATTAAAGCGCAGGTCCCTCGGATGGGTGTAGTGGGCCGAACAAGACTTAAATCCCCCAGAGAACCTATGACTGTGGTAAGAAATAAGACTTAAATCCCCCGGACCATCATCCCGGCCGAATGTCATAGTCGATCGGATGAAAAGCAGTCCTTCGACAACAGAAAGACTGAATAAAGGAAGATGACTGAGCGGGGACCTCCTTGCCAAGCGGGCCTTGGTCGGCGTCCGGTCAGCCTACAGTGGGACCTACCTGTGTATCTCATCGTACCCTTTGGGAGGTTTATGCCCCTGACAATGGAGCATGTCTAACAGTCAAATTGTACTTTAGAAGCTTTCAACCTGTCATATCAAGGATTTGTGTACTTGAGTCAGGAACTGACTGTTAGGATCGAAAATATTTTAGATATCTCCACAATGCTATGATATTGTCCACTTTGGGCCTAAACCCTTATGATTTTGCTCTTGGGCTCACCCCAAAAGGCCTCATGCTAATGAAGATATCTTTTTCTTATAAACCCATTATCTTTCACATACGTTCTCAATGTAGGACTATGTTTGTAACCTTGCAACCCCAACAATCCCCCCTCAAACAAAGGATCACAGGGTCCCCCTCATGTATCGGGTCACTTTTGACCTGCTTAGGGTCTCCCCTCGAGCATCAAGTCACTCTTGACCTGCTCAAGGCTTCACTTACTTTGTTTAAGGTTTCATCCACATGGTTTAATTTTGGATCATGGCTCGGGCTCGTGCTTCTTCCGGCGGTTAGTCTGGTGAAGAGCGACATCGCTCTGACACCAATTGTTACGATCGAAAAAAATTTAGATATCTCCACAATGGTATGATATTATTCACTTTGGGCCTAAATCTTCATGAGTTTGCTCTTGGGCTCTCCCCAAAAGGTCTCATGTCAATGGAGATATCTTTTTCTTATAAACCCATGATCTTTCCCATGTGTTTTCAATGTGGGACTATGTTTGGAACCTTGCAACCCCAACACTGACTTAAGTATCAGAGGATCAACGTTGGGAACCCCTTCCTGGCTCGACACTGATGCCTTTTGTGTTGCAGGACCACGCGGGGTCGCCGTTTAGTCAACCCCACAACCACGTTCCCAGCTTGTCATTTTCTCCACTTTCGGATATGATCATATTTGGTGTCGTCTATGGAAAGTCACCTGTAGCCCCCGAGAGATTTGGTGAGTTTTTTTTTCCAAGGACTTATAGATGGTAATTTATTCCACTCACTCATTTGGAAGCCCCCGAGAGATTTCAACCATATGCTCGGGCGAGCCACAAAGTACATCAATGTGGAGGATGCCCAATTAGCTCTGAAGAAGGAAGTGATTTCTAAGCCAACTGCTATCCTGGAGCGCCGAGTAGCCCATACACACCAACCACCAAAGGGGCTATTAGCGGGAGTAGCACAATCACAGTCAGAGCCAGAACCCATGCGGTTTAGCATGTGGAGGCCGAGCGAACGAAGTTCACCAAGTCTTGACTGTGGACGCCACTCTTCTGTTCTTATTATAAGTTAGCAACACACAACACCAGAGATTGCTACCATCTCAAATCAAAGCCACGCCAATCGACTTCTTTGAGATTCCACCGTCGATCCTCGTCTCCTAATCGACACCATCATCGCCGATCGAGAGGACAACACGAGGAGGGAAGGCCAATGACCGAACAACACCGACAACAACCCCAACAAAGAGATTATGAGAGACCCACTCGAGTATTCGCAGAGTGGGCATGCACGTCAACTCAGGAAGAAGAGAATCGCAGCAATGTCGCTCGGGGGTGACATATGCATAATCTTAGGAGACCCGATTGATGGTTATTCCAACCGGGCTCAGAAGTCACATGCCCTATGATTGGAAATCCACATTGTTGGATGTAACAAAGAGAAAGTAGAGGGGTCAGAGATCAGTTTTGGTCCTTAGGACTTGGAGGGAGTAGAAGTCCCTCATGACGACACCTTGCTTATACGAGCAGTAATTACTAACTATAATATTCATCGAACTTTTGTAGATATAGATAGCTCGGTGAACATTATTTTCAAGAAAGTGTTTGATCAACTACAAATTGATCGAAACGAACTACAATCCATGACAACGCCCTTATACGGATTCACGGACAATGAAGTGTTGTCGATCATCTAGGCGCGACCACCCATATCTCTCGGAGAAGAGGCTCTCAAGAGGACGAGAACGACGAACTTCATTGTGGTGGACACTCTGTCAGCCTACAATGTAATATTAGGTCAACCAACATTGAATGAATTCTGAGCAGTCGTCTCCACATTCTGCCAAAAGATCAAGTTTTCTGTGGATAACTTGGTCAGTGAAGTTAAAGGCGATCAGCTTGCAACTTGCCAGTGCTATGTAGAGATGGTAAAAACTGAGTCATGAGCTGCTTGGAAGGCCCAATGGCTAGAGGTAAATGTAATTTTGGAAGAGCCTCCCATGCTGGTCTATGAAAAAAAAAGAAGTAGTTCAAGTATATCCCGCTAGACCAGAGGCCACAATCTTTATTACAATCGATCTGAGCAAGGGGAAGAAGGTAGAGTTGATTGCCTATCTAAGGCAAAACCATGATGTATTTGTATGGGCAACTCACGAGCTCTAGTGTATCTCGCCGACCATAGCGCATCATGAACTGCACATCCGACCAGACGCTAAACCAGTGAAGTAAAAGATGCCATGCTCCAAAGGAGTCTCTGCTAGAGGAAAATCTGGCAGCATCTCCCCTGTACCGATGACAATCTGAAGCATGAATACATCACAAACAAAATACATCAGCCCACATGGATGGAATATGTTGGGGCAAATTTCCCTAGGTCAAGTTTGACCAGTTTGACTAAGCTTGAGTTGAGTCAAGCTTGAGTCGGGATTTGAGTTTTGATGTTTGACAATATAAGGAGTTTGACAATATATGGAGATTGCTGGAGCAATTGTCCGATTGTGGAGATGGTCAAAGGGTTGACCAGGTTGATGAGAAGACAAGTCAAGTAGGTCAGGGTTGACAGGAGACTTGACTGGGGAAGTCCTAACTAGAGGTTAGGCATTGGAGAAAGTCTTGGTGAGGAGCCAGGCAACTGGGAAGTCCAAGTGTGATCTTGGCACAGGTTGTAAGTCCAAGCATGTGGTCTTGGCAAGGTAAGTCCAAGTGTGATCTTGGCAAAGGTTGAAAGTCCAAGTGTGATCTTGGCCAAGGTTGTAAGTCCAAGTGTGATCTTGGCAAGGTAAGTCCAAGCATGTGGTCTTGGCAAGGTGAGTCCTAGTGTGACTTGGCAAGGAGAACCCGATAACTAGGATGAGGCCGAAGGAAGCTCCTAAAGGCAAGGCGTGAAGGATGGGGAGATATCCGAGGGACGTGAAGCTGATGGAGGAGGCTAGAAGGCTAGTTCGAGGTTGGTCGGGTGTGGCCAAATGCTAGGCATGATGTGCCAACAGGTCACGGTTGACCGTATGTTGGTTTTAGGGGACTTTGAGCTTGCCTTGGGCAAGAAATCAGGAGCTGAATCGATCAACCGATCGATTAGCTCATGCCCAATCGATCGATTGATCGATTGGGTGAGTCCCTGCAAGAGTCTCCTTCCCAATCGATCAGTGGACCGATTGGGAAGCCGACTGCGTCGCATAGAAAGTCTCCCAATCGATCGGTCGATCGATTGGGAGCCTCCAATCGATCGGTTGATCGATTGGGAGCTATATTTTTGTGTGATAAGCTCTAGATCGATCAGCCGATCGATCCAGGTGATTTCTAAAGGGAACAGAGGCGCTCTGGATCGATCAGCCAATCGATCCAAAGCCTCCCCAATCGATTGGGATTTGACCGTTGGCGTAAGTTTTAGCCGTTGGCGTGCGATTCCTTCAGCACTTCTTCGTTTTTTCTCTACAAGTGCTCACAGCAAAAGCTCCACAGCGATTCCTTGATTCTCACCGCCAGCTCTTAAAGGTTCTTGGAGGCACATCCAAGTCAAGAGGCGAGTTACAACAAGAGGAAGAAGCTAGGGTTAGGGTTTATTGCACTAATCTTGTAAGATCTCCCTTGTATTTGCTTCTCTTTGTATTCTTGTTGTATTGTGAGCTTGTAAGGCTTCTCCGCCTTCGGTAGTTATCGTAAATGAGTGTTTTCATAGTGGAGGGTGCGTGAGTGTGTGGATCTTTGGACTAGTCAACTCTTCTTGAGGTGGATACCAAGTAAATCTACGTGTTAGCGTTGTAGTGTATTTTTTCTTGTATTTTTCGTTGCACATCATCACAAGAAGTAATCATCATCAAGACGAAGCAAACGACGCAAGGAGCGCAACGAAACGCTATTCACCCCCCCATCTAGCGGGCATATCGGTCCTAACAATTGGTATCAGAGTGAAACCGCTCTTCTACGGACTAACCTCCAAGAGAGCAAGAAGCTAGAGGAAGAAGAAGATGGACTTGGGAGGTCCACTTAGATGGGACATCCAAATTCCTCTGCCATACGACAAGGAAGACTTCACCTTTTGGAGGAATCGGCTGGAGACATGGTTTCAAATGGATTGGAACCAATGGGTTGTCTTGAGTGACCCATTTGAAGCTCCTACGGACAAGAAAGGTAAATGCCTCCGACCTCGGCATTGGACCGAAGAGCAACGAGAGCAATCGGAGGCGGACAAAGAGGTAACAAGAATTTTACATAATTTACTACCTTCTAATATTTTGTTGAGTGTAGATGAAACCACAAATGCAAGTGATCTTTGGAAAAAGATCATTGCCTATCATGAAGACCCTACACAAGTCCAAGGAGTGGAAGAGCCCAAGGAGAAGGGCTCATTGGTCCAAGAAGAGAAGGACCAAACCGATGTTAACTTGAGGTCAACATCCGAAGAAGAGGAGGAAGAAAAGATGCAATCCGATGTTGACAAGAGGTCAACATTTGAGGAGGAAAAGGAATAGGAGGAAGAGAAAGAGAAGGACCAATCCGATGTTAACATGAGGTCAACATCCGAAGAAGAGGAGGAAGAAAAGATGCAATCCGATGTTGACAAGAGGTCAACATTTGAGGAGGAAAAGAAAGAGAAGGAAGAGGTGGAAGAGGAGAGATCTTCCACATCCTCAAGAGATGAAGAAGTGGAAGAGTCCACATCCTCAAGTGAAGAGGAATAAATAGAAGATGATGCCACCTCTACATTGCAAGAAAAATCAAATGGAGGATCAAGCATCAACCTTACATGCAAAGGTATAAAGATTTCAATTATTAAAGATAAAAATCATATTATTTGCTTTGAGTGTGGGGAGCATGGGCACTATAAGAGTAAGTATCCCAAATTGGCCAAGAAGAAGGGCTAAGTAGTATCCAAGGGCAAGGAGAAGCCCAAGGAGATTCGTCCCACGAAACGCAAGAGCAAGGAGCACATTGTGTGCTTCTCATGCAACCAAAATGGGCATTACCGGAGTCAATGCCCTAAAGGGAAGAAGCCAATCAAAGTTAGAGGAGGAAGCACAAATCAAGGGGGAGCTTCTAAGGGCAAACCCAAGGTAACCTTCAATAGTGCAATTCCTCCTAGTCATGATAAAATGTATGTTAGAATTAATTCTTATCATTTTAATGCAAATTATCATGAAAGTAGGAAGCATGATAGTGTTAAGGGAAAATACATTCCTCCTCATGCTAGAACTACCACACCTAAGTTTAGGAAGGTAGATAGTAAGTTAGGCAATAACTCTAAGGATTTTAGATACATGCCTAAATATAGAAATGCTCATAGGGGTCAAGAAAAATCCAAACCTATGGATTTAATGACGGAGAACCAAGTCTTGAGGTCAAGACTTGATAACTTAGAAAGAACCCTAGCAAGAATGGAAAATATGCTTAAGGGTCAAAATGAGCATAACCTAGGTTTAAGAAACCAAGAAACATCAAATGGTAAGATGAGTTTGGGATACAAACCTAAATCTAGTAATCATAAAGGTTTGAGATACAAACCTAAAACTAAGAAGAATGTTCCTTCTTATCATAGGGTTTCATATAGCTATGAAACCAAACCTAGGTCTAGTGGTCAAGCCAAAAATACTAGGGAAGTCATCCCTAAGAGCACTTTTGTCAAGACCAAGGTGACTAAGGTTCCAAAAAGGCCTAGTAAAGTCACAAAGAAGGTTACAAGGGAAGCAATCCCTAGAGTTAACCTAGTAGACGTGACCAAGGTTTCTAAGAAGCCTAGAAAGGTCCTTAGGAAGGTATCTAGGGAAGTTATCCCTAGTAAGTACCTAGAGCATCCAAGGAGTACCAATAGGTTTTGGGTTCCTAGGAGCATATTCTCTACACCCTAAATGAGTTTAGAGAATGTCAACTCAAATTGGAAGGGTAGTTAACCCAACATTGTTAAAGTTGACATTTGAGAGCATTTTCAAGGTTATTGTTAACCTTTGAAAATGAAAAGGATTATTCATGTTACTCCTTGAAAGAGCAATATATGTGCCAAAATTTGAAGAGTTGAACTTAATCTAAATTGGCACATTTAAGAAAAGTATAAGAAAATTTGAGTTAAAATCTTGATACTTTCTTAAGGAATTAAGAGAAATCTCATGCTTTAATCAAATGTGATTAAGCCTTGAAGGGCAAAAAGATGCCAAGTGTTGAGGATTTGAAATTAAGTTTAATTGACACACTTGAGAGAAGCAAAAGTAATGCATGTAATGACCCGACCCTTTGGCCTCTTGGGCGGCCCTTGTGGCAGCCCTTATGTCGTCGGCCTATTTGACGACCTCTCATATCATCGACCGATGACCCTTTGGCCGTGCTGTCACTCACTAGGACTTTCCACCCCTGGCAGTGGATTTTTGCCTTCCCAAGGATTCGAACTCTAGACCTCCAGGCTAAGTAATAGAGTTTATGAATCCTGGTAGCCAAGTGAGAGGCTCTCACTTGGCTACCAGGATTGATATCCACTGCCATGGGTGGAAAGTCCTAGTGAGTGACGACACGGCCAAAGGGTCGTCGGTGATGAATCCTGGTTGCCAGGATTCATAAACTCTGGTACTTAAGCCCGGAGTCTAAGTTCAAATCCTAGGAAAATCAACTGCCAGGGTGGAAAGTCCTAGTGAGTAACGGCACGGTCGATGGTCGTCGGTCGACGACATGAGAGGTCGCCAAATGGGCCGACGACATAAGGGACCGCTAGTTGGGCCGCCACAAGGGCCGCCCAAAAGGCCAAAGGGTCGGGTCGTTACAATAAAAAGGCGCCTTTTTATTGTAACGACCCGGTTCTTTGGCCTCTTGGGCGGTCCTTGCGACGGCCCACTGGCGGCCCTTATGTCGTCGGCCCATTTGGCGACCTCTGATGTCGTCGACCGATGACCCTTTGGCCGTGCCGTTACTCACTAGGACTTCCCACCCCTGGCAGTGGATTTTTGTCTTCCCCAGGATTTGAACTCTAGACCTCCAGGCTTAAGTACTAGAGTTTATGAATCCTGGTAGCCAAGTGGGACTAGAGTTCGTGTTAACCTTTGAAAATGAAAAGGATTATTCGTGTTACTCCTTGAAAGAGCAATATATGTGCCAAAATTTGAACAGTTGAACTTAATCTAAATTGGCACACTTAAGAAAAGTATAAGAAAAATTGAGTTAAAATCTTGATACTTTCTTAAGGAATTAAGAGAAATCTCATGCTTTAATCGAATGTGATTAAGCCTTGAAGGGCAAAAAGATGCCAAGTGTTGAGAATTTGAAATTAAGTTTAATTGACACACTTGAGAGAAGCAAAAGTAATGCCTGTAACGACCCGACCCTTTGGCCTCTTGGGCGGCCCTTGTAGCGGCACAACTGGCGGCCCTTATGTCGTCGGCCCATTTGGCGACCTCTCATGTCGTCGATCGATGACCCTTTGGCCGTGCCGTCACTCACTATGACCCTTTGGCGCTCACTTGGCTACCAGGATTCATAAACTCTAGTACTTAAGCCTAGAGGTCTAGAGTTCGATTCCTGGGGAAGGTAAAAATCCACTGCCAGGGGTGGGAAGTCCTAGTGAGTAACGGCACGGCCAAAGGGTCGTCGGTCGACGATATCAGAGGTCGCCAAATGGGCCGACGACATAAGGGTTGCCAGTGGGCCGCCGCAAGGGCTGCCCAAGAGGCCAAAGAGCCGGGTCATTACAAGAGCCGCCCAAGAGGCCAAAGGGCCGAGTCGTTACAATAAAAAGCCACCTTTTTATTGTAACGACCTTGCCCTTTGGCCTCTTGGGCGGCCCTTGTGGCGGCTCTTATGTCGTTGGCCCATTTGGCGGCCTCTCATGTCGTTGACCGACGACCCTTTGGTCGTGCCGTTACTCACTAGGACTTTCCACCCCTGGCAGTGGATTTTTGCCTTCCCCAGGATTCGAACTCTATACCTCCAGGCCAAGTAGTAGAATTTATGAATCCTGGTAGCCAAGTGAGCGGCGACATGAGAAGTCGCCAAATGGGCCGACGACATAAGGGCCGCCAGTTGGGCCGCCACAAGGGCCGCCCAAGAGGCCAAAGGGCCGGGTCGTTACAATGCCAAATTTAGAATTCGGCATTTTCTTATGGAATTAAGGGAAATGTAAACCTTAATCTAAAATTGTCACTCTTGGAAAGAGTAACATGTGCCAAATCTTAAGGAATTATATTTAATTTAACTTGGCGCAATTGGGAAAACATAAGAAATACCAAATTAGGGTGTTGGTATTGTCTTAGGGTAATTAAAGGAAAATCTAGGTCCTAATATAAGATGTTCACTCTTTGGAAGAATAAAGTGTGTCAAACTTTGAGGACTTGAACTTAAGTTAAATGGACACATTTAGAAAAGGATAAGAAATGCCAAGTTGGAGGTTTTGGCATTTTTTCTTAGAAGGTTAAAGGTGAATCTAAGCCTTAATTTGATTTCAGTTACTCTTTGAAAGAGTAAAATGTGCTAAGTTTTGAGGAATTGGACTTAAATTTAAAATGGCACAAATGCAAAAAGAAATACCAAGTTGGAAATTTGGTATTCTATTGAGGGGGTTAAGGGAAAATTTAAACCTTAATCAAATTAATTATTCTCTGGAAGAGTAAGTTGTGCCAAACCTTGAGGAATCACATCTAATGTAAGTTGGTACACTTGAGAAAGGATGAGACTGTTAGGATCCTTCGTACTCGGTTAGAGAGGGGGGGGTGTGAATAGCCGCCCCAAATTCTCGCGTTCTTCCTACAGTTAGGGTTAGTCGCAGCGGAAATACAAGGAAGAAACTAAGGAGAAGAAAAATAAACCGATGTAACGAGGTTCGGAGATGAACTCCTACTCCTCGGCGTGTCCGTAAGGTGGACGAGTCCAGTCAATCCTTCGGTGGATGAGTCCCCGGAGAACCGGCTAATACAATATACTCCTTCTGGGTGGAGAAACCTCGCCACAATGTTTCTTGCACAAGCAAGATAGGAGTACAACAGATACAAGAAAGCAAAAGACAATATGAAACACTTGCTTGCCTTTC
This sequence comes from Zingiber officinale, assembly GCF_018446385.1. Lineage (NCBI taxonomy): Eukaryota > Viridiplantae > Streptophyta > Magnoliopsida > Zingiberales > Zingiberaceae > Zingiber > Zingiber officinale. The sequence continues at coordinate 79,474,168 of NC_056007.1, forward strand.
TTGTTGACTGGAGTGATGAAGCAGCAGCTTCACACCAGCAGCAGCTGACGAGAATCCAGTCGAGAAGCTCACGCAGCTGTGAGGAGCTCGTCAAAGCTCGATAGCGGTAAGAGCGAAGCTCTAGAGCACAAGAACAGAAGTTCTAAGGAGGAAGCGTGGTAGCAACGAACCCTGTAGCGTCTTTTATACCTGCGAAGAAAACACGAAGGAATCTAGCCCGTTGCGTCGCAACGGCTAGTTCTCTGATCGATCTCAGGCCCTGTGCTGATCGGTCCGCAGACCGATCGCGCTTCTCCCGAACTCCGCTAGCTATTGATCGCTGATCGGTCTGGCGACCGATCAGTACTGATCGATCTGGCGACCGATCAGGTATTGATCGGTTCCTCGCACTCCTCAAGATCGTTACGATCGATCGGCGGACCGATCGAGATATCGCTGATCGGTCCCGACCGTCGATAGCTCACGTAATCGATCGTGCCTTACATTTGTTATCGATCGGTCACCGGACCGATCAAATACACAAGCGTATCACTGGATCGATCCGGTGACGATCGAGCTTGGTTTTGCCCAAACCAAGTCCCAAGTCTCCCAAACCAACATCCGGTCAACCTTGACTGTTGGTACATCATGCTTAGCATCCGGTCACCCTTGACCTAAGACTTTCCGCCAAGTGTCCGGTCAATCCCTTTGACCTACTTGGACTTTCCTCAACACGGATGTCCGATCATCCCCGATCCATCTGGATTTTCCTGTCGGCTTCACTCACGGGACTTTCACCGCTTCACTCACCAGATTTCCACCGCCTAACATCCCGCTTAGGACTTTCTCCTTCGCTTCACTCACGGGACTTTCCAAGCGCCTAACATCCCGTTAGGACTTTCCCAGCTTCACTCACGGGACTTTCCACACCGCCTAACATCCAGTTAGGACTTTCCCCTGCTTTCACTCACTAGGTCTTTCCCTGGCTTCACTCACGGGACTTTCCACTGCCTAACATCCCGTTAGGACTTTCCCCGCCTGGCTTCACTCACGGGACTTTCCACACTAACATCCCAGTTAGGACTTTCCCTCGTGCCAAGCTCCCTGCTTGGACTTCTCCGTGCCAAGTCTCCATACTTGGACTTTTCCAGTGCCAAGTCTCCATACTTGGACTTTTCCCGTGCCAAGTCTCCACACTTGGACTTTTCGCGTGCCAAGCTCCCTGCTTGGACTTTTCCAGTGCCAAGTTCCCTGCTTGGACTTTTCCGTTGCCAAGTCTCCATACTTGGACTCTTTCCCGAATCAGGTCAACCAGGTCAACCTTGACCTACGGTTGCACCAATAATCTCCCAAACATCTATTCTTGTCCCATATCAAGAATACAACTCTTCCACGAGTGTCAAACATCAAAATATAACTCAACTAGGTCAACCTTGACCTAAGGTTGCACCAACAATCTTCCTAAGTCAAACATCAAAATACAACTCGAGTCAGGTCAACTTGAGTCAGGTCAACCAGGTCAACCTTGACCTAAGGTTGCACCAACAGAGACTTTTCTAGTGGAGATATTAGTATGTTCTTAAGGGATTAAGAGCAAAATTAAGTCTCAATCTAAATATTTAATCCTTAAAAGGAGTAATATGTGCCAAACAAAATTTTGAGGATTTAATTCTTAATCTCAATTGGCATAAATAGGAAAGGATGCAAGACATCCCAAGTTGGGTTTTGACATTTCTTTAAGAAATGGGCAATTTAAGATTTAATTTTAAGATTAGCTAAGGTTTAAGGATACTTAGATAGATAATCTAGGTATTTTATTTATGTTAATTTGTCATGCTTTGTTTGCTCATCATATGTCATGACATCATATTTATTTTTGCATTCATGATTATTATGAAAAATATAAAAATACCATGGCATGTCATACATACATCATGTAGCTATAGCTTGCTTTTCGTTTTGAAAATTACTTATTTTGATGTATGTCATGTAACATCATGCATTATTTTAATTTCCTTGTATTTAAGGAAAAAAGACATTTATTATGAATGGTAAATATCTCAACAAGTGGGATTATACCAAGTGGCATCCTAGGCGGATGATCATGAGTCTCAATATGTCTAGATAGATATGCATGATCCCTTAGTTTAGGATAAAACCAAATTTACATCTCGCAAAGAACCATAAGGTGACTTGTATGTATTTTAGTACACATTAGATACAAGTGAGATGTTAGGATGGTGAACAAAACTCAAGATGTTGATTTAGTGCATCTTGTTGAGTTTTAGGTTCATCAAAACACATAATTATGTGTTTTCCAATCATTGGGAAAGCTAATGTACAAGTCCAAGGAACATGGTTGGATATTGGTTTTGAAAATGTTCTTAAAATGCTTTTGGAAAACCTTGATGAAAGCTATCTTTTGATAGTAATCATCATTGAATAGTTAGGCACAAACTTGGAAGAAAACACTAAAGTTTCTACAAGTTTTCAAGTTTGTGTCAATCTTTGAAAATAGGAAGTATTTTCATAGAAAACTATTTTTACTTGATAGTATATACCCTAAGGATTGACTACATGAATTTTCATGATTTTTTGAATTATGTAGAATTTTTGGGGAGTTTCTGAAATTTACTGAAAGTGTATTTCAGCATTTTCAGAGCCTCAATCGATCGGGCGATCGATTGAGAAAGCATTTCTCGCTAGCAGAAGCTCGCTGGATCGATCCACCGATCGATCCACATAGCCTGAATCGATCAGTGGATCGATTCAACATGTCTCAATCGATTGAGATCCAACTCCAATCGATTGAAGTGTTGATTTTGGCTAGGTAAGCTAGATTTCAGCATTTTTAGTCCCAATAATCATTCCTAACCCCTTGGAATACATTTGTATACACTTAGGGGAAGTTTTCTTGATGAAAACAAGTATGGATTGATTACGATAAATCAAAGTGAAGTTTAGGTTGGGGTTTAGTCTCAATTTTGAATTTTTAGAACCTCAAAACTTTAAGTTTTGGTTTTCAAGGGTCAATAGTCATTCCAAATCTCTTAGAATACATTTGTATACATTTAGGGGGAGTTTTCATGATGAAGGCGAGTATGGATTAGTTAAGGTCGACTTCAGTGAAGTTTAGGTTGAGATTTAAATTCTTTATTGAATTTTGAATCTCAAAACTTCGAGTTTTTGTTGGTGCGGGTAGCACTAACGGTCTAACCCAGGTTTTGATGAATGACAAATAAGTTAAGTTAGTTGTGTTGTTGTCTGACACTTTGATCAAGTGTGCAGGAAAAGTCCAGCTAGGTCGACGGGCTGACCGGATAGCTGGCGAGAAGTCCAAGCGAGTCGACGGGCTGACCGGACGCTTGGCGAGAAGTCCAGCTAGGTCGACGGGCTGACCGGATAGCTGGCGAGAAGTCCAAGCAGGTCGACGGGCTGACCAGATGCTTGGCAAGAAGTCCAGACGGGTCGACGGGCTGACCGGACGTCTGGTAGGTAAGCAAGGTAAGTCACTGGAAGGGAGTGACTGTGAGGACGCGTTCCCGGGAAGGGGACATTAGGCGTCGATCCGGCTTAGATCCATTTCGGATATCTAAGTCGAGATCGTGACTAGATTCCGGTCTCGGAAAGACGGAATCTAAGTCATACTCTTTTTAGTTATATGTTGAACCTTAACTATGCTGACAATCTGTTTTACAGGATATACATTTGCCTCGGACTAACTTTGTTTTGTAGGAAAAGGGAGTTTTCTGGAACAAGGTAGTCCGGACGCCCGGAGGGGATCCGAGCGCCCGGAGGTCCGGGCGCCCGGAAGGCGAATTTTATCCAGCCAAGTCGTCGCCACGTGGAGCATCGTGGTTTGAGCAGTTACGTCACACTCCAGGCGCCCGGAACAGCATATAAAAGAAGCCCCAGGCAGGAGCTTCAGAAATCAATCAAGCTGAGAACTCTTCTACTGCTGGTCTTGCTGCTCGACGCTCAGTGCGACGCCAACAAAGCTCCGACACTACGCTTCGTCTTTTCCCTTTTGTCGGTATTTGTTTTTCAGTTTCATTAGCATTCCCTGTACGGTTCTGTTGTAATTATTATTCCGAATTGCTAGTGATTGCCCAACGAAAGTGGTCAAGGACCACGGGCCTTCGAGTAGGAGTCGTCACAGGCTCCGAACGAAGTAAAACCACTGTGTCTATTTTACTTTTCCGCTGCGTTTAAACTCTTGTTTTTTCGAATCGATATTCACCCCCCCTCTATCGAATCTAACGATCCTACAAGTGATATCAGAGCAGGTACCGCTCTGATTTGGTGCAACCACCAATCAGACAGGGGGTGAATTGTTTTTGTTTTTTTTAATAATTAATTTTAAAACTGGTGTTTCGTTAACTTAATATTTCTCTAATCAATTTAAATTAGTGCAACACGAATCTAGATTTTTCTCTCTCTATTTTTCTCTTCCCGCACTACTAATCCAAGACCAAGTCTTGGGATTTTTTTTGGTTATTTACCTGTGCACAGAATGTCCCAACAAGAAGGATTCAGCACAGTACGACCTCCACTCTTCAACGGGGACGACTTCCCTTACTGGAAGAAGCGCATGGAGGTCTACCAGTGGATGAGCATTACGAAACCTTACAAAATTCCAGTGGACAACGCCGGGAATCTAGTGGATCCTGAAGACTGGACAGCAGATCTCAAGAAAAAAGCATCAACAGAAAATAAAGCGATCAACACTCTACAGTGCGGATTGACAAGAGAAGAACTGAACAGAGTCGGTCCACACAAAAACGCTAAAGAGCTATGGGACAAGCTGATCGAACTGCACGAGGGAACGAGCGACGCTAAGGTAACAAAACGAGACCTGCTTCTAAATAGAATTTTTAATATAAAAATGCAGGAAGGAGAAACAGCGAATCAACTACACGCGAGGATCAAGGACATCCTCAACGGGCTTCATGCGATAGGCCACCAAATGGAGAACAGAGACTTAATAAGGTACGCTTTAAACGCCTTTCCACGTAATAGTTTGTGGGCATCAATAGTGGATGCCTACAAAATTTCTAAGAATCTTTCCAACTTAAAATTAGACGAGCTGTTTTGTGAATTAGAATTACACGAACAAACTAATGCTGGAGCCGAAAGGTATACAGCTTCGAGAGAAAGAAAAACAATGAAGATCTGTCATCCTCTTCATCAGAAGATCCAAGTAGTGAGGCATCATCTACACCAAAAGATGAGAATACAAGAAAGCCAATGGAGATAGAAGTTGCTTCTTCAAGATCCTCAATCCAATCCAAATCAAAAGATCACATTATTTGGTTTAGATGAAACAAAAGGACATTACAAGAACAAATGTCCACAAACTAAAGGACAAACAAAAGATAAAGAGGCTTAAACTCAATAAAGTGGGACAAATTACTACTCGGACGAACTCGAAGGAAGAAGGAAGAAACATCAAAGCCACGCATAGTATGTTTCAAAAGCAAAGTGTGGAGACACTACTAAAACAAGCCACGAGTCCGTACTCGTTTACGAAGGCCCGAATGAGGTATACTTTAATTTAAACAAATTTTTTTTAGAATTATTTCCTGTTTAAATAGTAAATTAACTAAATTAGAAAATGAAAACAAATCACTTCTTGAGGAAAATCAAAACCTCAAGGAACAATTAAAAAATTCGAATCCAACTCAAGATCTAACACTTGAAGAGGAAAATCTATCGTTAAAAAATGATGTTAAAGATTTAAAAGAAATGCTAGAAAAATTTACAACAAGATCAAAAAATCTAGACTTAATCCTAAATAATCAAAAAGCATGTTATAATAAAACCGGACTAGGATATAAGTCGAATTCAAATAAAACCTTCAAATCATTAATAACCCAATACAAGTCAACCAATTTAGCTTGGGTTCCGAAAGCGTGTCTGACCACGCAAGTAGGACTTAATCAATATTATATACCTAAAGAAAAAATACATTATATAAAATTAAATAAACCAAACCAAAATCCAAAATACAAACATAAATCAAATTCAAAATCTAAACAGTTTAAGAAACAACAAAATTATCACCAAGTTAACTATAACTATAAAAAGAATCGACACAAGCCTAAAATTAAAACTTAAATTAATGACCAATAATTCAGGGGGAGGCTCCAGAATAGCTGGCACCTCCAAAACTAACTTACCCGACAGGGTAACCCAAAACTAACAAACCCGGCAGGGCAATTAGAATTAGAGACCAAGTTTAACTTGAATCATGGTATTAGTGAAATTTTTGGATGATAGTACGTTAGGGAAACTTGGGCATCGCATGTCTAGAAAGATATGGTTTCGATCTGGTGCATTTGGCCAAGTGGAACTGACCGAAGCTACCCTTAAATGAATCCTAACCAGTTAGACCAAGATTTAGTACTAAGTTCCGTGGATAGGACTATTCGGAAAACCTCGAAAGGTTGGTTACTTCTAATGATGTCCTTGTGACTCACCAAGCTTAGAAGTTTATCCGAAGAATGCCTATTTGTGGAAACCAAAGCTAAGTCTGAATCTAACACAAGTTAAACCAAAAGTCTGTAATCAAACCAATTTCATCTCACAAAATCATAGGATTCCCTGATTGATAATATAGTTCGGGTGAGATGAATAAGGCTTAAAAATTAATTTCAAAATTTTTAATTTTAACTTTAAAAATTAATTTCAAAATTTTAATTTTAACTTTAAAAATTAATTTCAAAATTTTTAATTTTAAACTTAAAAATTAATTTCAAAATTTTAACTTAAAAATTAATTTCAAAATTTTTAATTTTAACTTAAAAATTAATTTCAAAATTTTAATTTTAACTTACAAATTAATTTCAAAATTTTAATTTTAACTTAAAAATTAATTTCAAAATTTTAATTTTAACTTAAAAATTAATTTCAAAATTTTAAACTTAATTTCAAGGTTTTAATTTTAAACTTAAAAATTATTTTCAAAATTTTAACTTTAAACTTAAAAATTAATTTCAAAAGTTTAATTTTAAACCTAAAAATTAATTTCAAAATTTTAACTTAAAAATTAATTTCAAAATTTTTAATTTTAACTTAAAAATTAATTTCAAAATTTTAATTTTAACTTAAAAATTAATTTTAATTTTAAACTTAAAAATTAATTTCAAAATTTTAATTTTAACTTACAAGTTAATTTCAAAATTTTAATTTTAACTTAAAAATTATTTTCAAAATTTTAAACTAATTTCAAAATTCTAATTTTTAAAAATTAATTTCAAAATTCTAAACTTAAAAAGAATTATTTTAAACTTAAAACTTAACTTCAAACCTAATTTCCCAAAAAAAAAAAAAAAAAAAAAAGGTCAAAAACCAGGGCCGGGCGCCCCTGGTATTACCCTCCGGGGCGCCCGGAGGGGGATCCGGGCGCCCCGCCCTAGCAACCCCGGGCGCCCGGAGTCCCCTATAAATAAGGGGCAGCAGGCGCTAGACCCGACCCCGGGCCGGGTCTGGCCCGGACCCGGCCCGGGCCCGTAACCGGGTCAACGGGCCGGTTGCCCGTTGACCCGGTTCGCCGAGTCGAACCGGAACCGGCCCGGCAAGTTGCCGGGCCGGTTCCGGTTCATTGGATGTAAAACGACCGCAGGTTAACCGCCGGTTCAAATTTTTTTTTTTTTTAACGGCTTGAACCGCCGGTTAACCCGACGGTTCATAGTCGTTGGGGGAGGGTGGGAGGGTTTTTAGGTATTTTTTCAACGGTTAGGATCATTTGACCGTTTTTGATCAATGGCTATGATTTAGTGTCCATATTATCAAAACTCTATAAATAGAGAGCTTATTTCATCATTTTCACATACATCTTCTCTACTCTTAATCTCATTTTCGTATTCTCTAATCTCTACACGCTTTCGTTTTCAATTACAATGGAAGGAGGCCGGAGGTGCATCTCAGCTCGAAAGGAAAGCAAAGCAATAACCATGGAGGAGGACCCCAACATTCAATCCACCGATGATGAGATCGAGCATCTTCCGAATCCGACACCCGACACACAAGGAAGTACCGATGCAATTACTTCTAAGGTTCGGAACTTCCTCCTCTAAAATCTTCTATTTTTACTAAACATTTTGAGAAGGTCACTCTTCCGTCGGAGAAATGCGTGCAAAATGTAAGCACTGCAATGCTTCCTACAAATTCCAAGGCGGCTATGGGTCGTTGAAACGACATGTAGAAACGAAGCACCCGACGGAATATGGACTCGACCGTTCTCAAACACAATTATCAAGATTTTCTTCAACTAGCGGTAGTACCGATTCCGGTTTATTTTTATATTCGGATAATAAATTAAGAGAATCATTAGCTAAATTTGTTTCCGTAGAACATCTTTCTTTTAGTTTTGGATCTAAATGCACATTTGAAGATTTTGTAAAGAATCTCTTAATCCATGTGCTAAACGTGTTCCTAGGACTACACTTACTCGTATAATTAAAAATTAGTAAAACAAGGAAAAAGAATTTAATTGATGAATTTAGTAAATTAGATAATAAAGTTTCTTTATGTTCCGATATTTGGAGTGATCATTGGCAAACACATTCGTATATGGGTGTGACTTGCCATTGGATCGATAACTCTTGGAATCTCCAAAAAATATTATTAGCTTATAGAGTTTTTGATGAATCACATAATGCTCATAATATCGCACAATTATTATGTTTAATTTTAGAAGAATATGGTTTAACTCATAAAATATTTTCAATATCATTAGATAATGCTAGTTCTAATACCGCTTGTATAGATGATCTAAAATTTGTTTGTCAACCTATTATTGGAGGTTTATTTTTTCATATTCGTTGTGTATGCCATGTTTTAAATTTATGTGTTCAAGATGGTTTAAAAATTTTAGAAAGTTATATTAAATCAATTAGAATTGCAATTTCTTATTTATGGTCTCATCCATCTATAATGAAACAATGGGGTAGGTTTTGTAAAATTAATGGAATGAGACCTAAAAAATTTTCACGTGATGTACCAACACGTTGGAATTCAACATACCAATTATTACAAGATTCATTTCAATATAAAGAATTATTATGTTCATTTTTTGCACAAAACACTAATGCTAATATATATTTATTTTCACAACAATGGAATATTTGTAGTAGTATTTGTGAAATTTTAAAAGTATTTAATGATGCAACCGAACAACTTTCGGTGTTTATTATCCCGCTCAATTAGTTTTAGAAAATTTTTCTAATATAGTATTAGTTTTAAATGAACATATTAATAATGAAGCTTTATCTCCTTGCATCTTAGCTATGAAAACTAAATGGGAAAAATATTTTATTTAATTCCTGAAATTTATTTAATTGCATTTGCTTTAGATCCTAGATTTAAATTAGAAGTTTTACAAGAAATGTTAACTTTATATTATGATGCTTTAATTCCAATTAAAGATTCTTCTTCCCCTGATCCAGCTAATATTATATATAATGTTAGAATTTATTTATATGATATTTATAATCAATATTATGCAAAATATGGAACACAAATTAATATTTCTGAAATTCAACAAACTACTAGTAGTAATTTAAAACTTACAAAAGCACAACTCTTATTAAAAGAACGGACAAAACGTCCACGGGGATCCTCAAGTTCCACACAGGAACTTGAGAATTATTTTACGACTTCTTTTGATTTTAATGAAGCAGATAGCGAAAACTTCGATATCTTAAAGTGGTGGTCACAGAAGGCTCAAAGCTTTCCCGTTCTCTCCGTGATCGCAAAAGAAATTTTAGCTTGTCCGATGTCAACTGTTGCAGACGTCGCGGCAACATATTAGATGAACGACGATCAACTTTGTCTCCCGACTCATTGGAAGCCCAAGCATTATTGGACGATTGGACCAGAGCGGAGAAAAGAATCCAAGGAATGCAACTTTCGGATGACGAAGTTGAAGATTTTGATATGAAGGAACAAATACGACAGGAACAGAAATGGAAGTGAATGAAAATGTAAAAGGATAAAATGTAAAAGAACTACGTGGGCTTTGATTCCCCTAAAGGGATACGTAGGCAACTTAAATAAGTGCAAGCCCTTTTTTAATAAATTTTAATTTCTAATTTTAATGTTTAATGTTTAATTTTAATTTTAATTTTATTAACATATTAATCTTGAACCGTGACGAACCGTGAATCGAACCGTGAACAACGGTTCCGAACTGTGAATCGTAATCGTTTAAGCAGTGCCGGAAGGGATCGGGCGCTCAGAAGGGATCCGGGCGCCCGGAGTCCCCAAATCAGGGGCAGCAGCGCCCAACCTTTGCCCCACTATTCTCACTTTTGCCAAGGTTCACTTTGAACCTCGAAAGTATTTTAAATCAAAATTTTCTTGCGGTGAAGACGTTGTGCGATTCAACCGAGGTCGTCAAATCTATATTTTCGATGGCTCCTCGGTAAAAATTCTTCCTCTCTAAAATTTTATTTTTGTCTTCTCAATTTTTTGAATATTCTTTTATTTATATACTGAGGAAACGAACAAATCGTGGACCTCCAATGCTAGTATGCACCCTAGGTTTCCCAGCATAACTTAGGATTAAATTTGAGTCTACCATTTATAAGGCCATTAGGACTACTGCATAGATAGATCGTTCTTTCTAAGGTCATGTCCCTCCGCTTTAGAGGTTATAAGCCACTATAATTTAAGGAACCTTGTCGTACTAGTCCGATAAACATAAGTCTGTGTGCCGAATTTTGCAATAACCTAGTAAAAGTAGACGATCTCACCTATACCACTAGGGCAGCAGGCACCGATATCGTATTTTCCCCTACGACCATCCGAGAGTTTTTAGAGTTGCGTCCATCTACTTGCTCCTTTTTGTGCTATCCTCCGAGGGATCTACCGTTCGAAGATCCCTATTCACATATTACTCTCGATACGATTTATTCGTATTTTTTCGGGGGAGAGAGAGATCCCACGGTGACACAGTTTAGGTCAGTAGAACTTCGAGTCCAGGACTACGCTCTTTATAGGGTTGTAGTCCTTTGCATTTTACCACTGACTACTCGAGACATCGCTGTGATGCGCCCTTTCCATTCGTTCTTACTTTATGCCCTGATTCATAGGTTAGAAATTGACATCAGCCTACATATCTTCTCTATCATCATCTATTCAGCTGGATATGTGACTGACAGTAGAGTCCATATGCCATTTGGTCACATTCTGACAGCCTATTTGTCCTCGTTGCACATTGATGTCACTAGGGGAGACGTTGCCCATATGACAGAGTTCGATGTTATAGCCGCTCGGAACTTTTCCCTAGCCGGCATCCATATAGATAGAGATGACGGGACTATGTCTTGGCGGAGGGGGCACAGCACCAGCCAGATCCAGACCCACAGATGGACGAGTTCATGCTCGCACTATTTCCAGAGGAAGCCGCACCGGCTCCACCACCACCCCCAGCTCGAGCACCACGACACGCTCCCCGCACTCTAGCCGACCGTATGACCGGACTAGAGAGAGCTATGGCGAGTCTCCAGCAGGAGAACTCTGATTTTCATCGGGACATACGGCGAGAGGTTGCCGAGTTACGAGCTGCCGGAGACACCCGACACACTGAGCTGATGGCACTTCTTCGATCCTTGGGATCTGGACCACCCCCTTCATCATCTCAGTAGCTTTAGTGATGACCTACTTCTGTAGCTACACTACTTGTAAAATATTTTGGATTTATCTAGTGCTATTTCAGACCTACATTGATTATGTTATATCTCAATAGACTAGGAATTTTAAATCTCAAAATTGCCTTCAAAAATCACTCTTTCAAATTATAAGTCAAATTTGGTTGTTTTCAAAACTTTCCATTTTTAGATTTTTAAAAACAGTTTTGGCCTTAGACTAGTTTTGAATCCTTAGAAAGCATGTACCCATAAGACTAGTTTTTGAGCATCTCACCAACACCTTAGGTTTACCTTGCTTGTGTTTGACAAACATAGAAAAAGGTGAGATGCATAGGCCAACTGTCTGGACTTAAGATGCTTATTTCAGTGCATCAACATAAGTCTGGACGTTAAATACAATTCAGACATTAATCAGATTAAAGTTCATCAGTCAAGTCAAACACTGACTGGTTATAATTGACTTAATCTGACTAACCAAGTGAAAGCTACTATCTTCTGATAGTCAGTTAGTAGCTAATTGGTTAGACAGCTGGTTAGAGTAAGTATCAAGTTCAGGGGGAGAATAAACTCAAATTCTGTATGTTGAAAAATGCCTTTTAAAACCTAACCTATGTTTGAAAATTGATTTACAAAAAGTTAAATTTAACTAAGTATTTGAAAAATGTGAAAGTTTAATCGCACCTAATTTTCAAACCTGATTTGAAAAATTAACTATTTCCAAAATTAGCCTCAAAAATTAATTTTGAAAAAAAAATTATTTCTTGAAAAGTTTAATTTTCGCTTTGTTTTAAATCGAAGTTGAAGAATTTTTTTTAAATGTTACTTAAACATAAAAAGTAAATTTGAAAAACCTGTCTTGAATATTTCTACACGCTTGAAAAGTTAAACTTGATTAACTTTAACTTTTCAAAACTCAACTTGTCTACCCCAAGTCAACTTGACTATTTTTTTAACTTGGTGTTAAAAACAAACTTAGCTATCTTTCAAAATTTGATTACCTGTCACAATAACTCTTCACTATGGTTATTTACCTTTGTTCATTTTTTTGATGAATGCCAAAGGGGGAGGAGGGTTAGGTGGTTAAGTTAGCTAAACCAATTTGAAAATACAAACTAACAAACTTTACAACCACATAAATGCATGTTGTTTTCTTGCATATGTTTTCACTAACTTAACCAGGTTGTCATTCCATCAAAAAGGGGGAGATTGTTGGTGCGGGTAGCACTAACGGTCTAACCCAGGTTTTGATGAATGACAAATAGGTTAAGTTAGTTGTGTTGTTGTCTGACACTTTGATCAAGTGTGCAGGAAAAGTCCAGCTAGGTCGACGGGCTGACCGGATAGCTGGCGAGAAGTCCAAGCGGGTCGACGGGCTGACCGGACGCTTGGCGAGAAGTCCAGCTAGGTCGACGGGCTGACCGGATAGCTGGCGAGAAGTCCAAGCAGGTCGAGCTGGCAAGAAGTCCAGACGGGTCGACAGGCTGACCGGACGTCTGGTAGGTAAGCAAGGTAAGTCACTGGAAGGGAGTGACTGTGAGGACGCGTTCCTGGGAAGGGGACATTAGGCGTCGATCCGGCTTAGATCCATTTCGGATATCTAAGTCGAGATCGTGACTAGATTCCGGTCTCGGAAAGACGGAATCTAAGTCATACTCTTTTTAATTATATGTTGAACCTTAACTATGCTGACAATCTGTTTTACAGGATATACATTTTCCTCGGACTAACTTTGTTTTGCAGGAAAAGGGAGTTTTCTGGAACAAGGTAGTCCGGGCGCCCGGAATTGATCTGGGCGCCCGGAAGGCGAATTTTATCCAGCCAAGTCGTCGCCACGTGGAGCATCGTGGTTTGAGCAGTTACGTCACACTCCAAGCGCCCGGAAGGAATCCAGGCGCCCGGAACAGCATATAAAAGAAGCCCCAGGCAGGAGCTTCAGAAATCAATCAAGCTGAGAACTCTTCTACTGCTGGTCTTGCTGCTCGACGCTCAGTGCGACGCCAACAAAGCTCCGACACTACGCTTCGTCTTTTCCCTTTTGTCGGTATTTGTTTTTCAGTTTCATTAGCATTCCCTGTACGGTTCTGTTGTAATTATTATTCCGAATTGCTAGTGATTGCCCAACGAAAGTGGTCAAGGACCACGGGCCTTCGAGTAGGAGTCGTCACAGGCTCCGAACGAAGTAAAACCACTGTGTCTATTTTACTTTTTCGCTGCGTTTAAACTCTTGTTTTTTCGAATCGATATTCATTCCCCCCTCTATCGAATCTAACGGTCCTACAGTTTTGAGTTTTCCTAACTATTTGGGAATCCTAAGTCATTGTTGGTGCAATGATAGAAGTTAGACCATGTTTTTAGGGGGAGTTACTCTTTGAAAATATAAACATCTTTTCAAAGACCTTGGAAGGGGGTTAAACCTTCGTGATAAGTCAATACTCAGGGTCAAGTATTGGTGAGCAATGGAAGATTGGTTATCTTCATTGCTAGGATGAGAAATGCTCTCGGGTGAGCATTGTGGAGTAGATGTTTGCTCAAGAGGGAGCATTGGATTCAATAAGGGGGATCGGCCCTTCATTAGTAAAGTGAAAAATGCTCTTGGATGAGCATTGAGAAGAAGATTACTGCTCAAGGGGGAGCATTGGATATAATGAATGTGATCTTCATTGGTCAAATGGTGAATGCTCTAGGTTGAGCATTGTAGAGACAAGTACTGCTCAAGGGGGAGCATTGACTTCAATGAATGGGATTTTCATTGGCAAAATGAAGGAATGCTCTAGGATGAGCATCGTGAAATGAAATACAGCTCAAGGGGGAGCTTTGGAGACAATGAAAGGTATGTGATCCTCATTGTAGGGTTAACTCTTATGGAGAAGAGTTTGTGTTCAATATTTGATGTGTGACAAAGGGGGAGAATGGAAGGTTAAGTTAGGCCTTCATCCCAAGAAGGGCGACTCTGCCCTCTAGGAAAGGGAGAGAATAAAGGAAACCTTCATTCATGCTTTGTCATGAAAGGGTTAAGGCTATGAGATTTAGCCTAACTTAGAGGAATTGTCAAATATCAAAAAGGGGGAGATTGTTGGGGCAAATTTCCCTAGGTCGAGTTTGACTAGTTTGACTAAGCTTGAGTTGAATCAAACTTGAGTCAGGATTTGAGTTTTGATGTTTGACAATATAAATAGTTTGACAATATATGGAGATTGCTGGAGCAATCGTCCGATTGTGGAGATGGTCAAAGGGTTGACCAGGTTGATGAGAAGACAAGTCAAGTAGGTCAGGGTTGACAGGAGACTTGACTAGGGAAGTCCTAGCTGGAGATTAGGCATTAGAGAAAGTCTTGGTGAGGAGTCAGGCAACTGGGAAGTCCAAGTGTGATCTTGGCACATGTTGTAAGTCCAAGCATGTGATCTTGGCAAGGTAAGTTCAAGTGTGATCTTGGCAAAGGTTAAAAGTCCAAATGTGATCTTGGCAAAGGTTGTAAGTCCAAGTGTGATCTTGGCAAGGTAAGTCTAAGCATGTGGTCTTGGCAAGGTGAGTCCTAGTGTGACTTGGCAAGGAGAACCTGATAATTAGGATGAGGCTGAAGGAAGCTCCTGAAGGCAAGGCGTGAAGGATGGGGAGATATCCGAGGGATGTGAAGCTGATGGAGGAGGCTAGAAGGCTAGTTCGAGGTTGGTCGGATGTGGCCAAATGCTAGGCATGATGTACCAACAAGTCACGGTTGACCGGATGTTGATTTTAGGGGACTTTGAGCTTGCCTTGGGCAAGAAATCAGGAGCTGAATCGATCAACAGATCGATTAGCTCATGCCCAATCGATCGGTTGATCGATTGGGTGAGTCCCCGCGAGAGTCTCCTTCCCAATCGATCAGTGGATCGATTGGGAAGCCGACTGCGTCGCACAGAAAGCCTCTCAATCGATCGACCGATCGATTGGGAGCCTCCAATCCCAATCGATCGACCGATCGATTGGGAGCCTTTAATCCCAATCGATCGGCTGATCGATTGGGAGCTGCGTTTTTGCGCGATAAGCTCTGGATTGATCGGCCGATTGATCCAGGTGATTTCTAGAGGGAACAGAGGCACTCTTGATCGATCAGTCGATCGATCCAAAGCCTCCCCAATCGATTGGGAGCAATCCAATCGATTGGGATTCGACCGTTGGTTCAGGTTTTAGCCGTTGGCGTGCGATTCCTTCGGCACTTCTTTGTTTCTTCTCTACGAGTGCTCACAGCAAAAGCTTCACAGTGATTCCTTGATTCTCACCGCCAGTTTTTGAAGGTTCTTGGAGGCACATCCAAGTCAAGAGGCGAGTTACAACAAGAGAAAGAAGCTAGGGTTAGGGTTTATTATACTAATCTTGTAAGATCTCCCTTGTATTTGCTTCTCTTTGTATTCTTGTTATATTGTGTGAGCTTGTAAGGCTTCTCCGCCTTCGGTAGTTACCATAAAGGAGTGTTTTCATAGTGGAGGGTGCGTGAGTGTGTGGATTTTTGGACTAGTCACCTCTTCTTGAGGTGGATATCAAGTAAATCTATGTGTTAGCGTTGTAGTGTGTTGTTTCTTGTATTTTTCGCTGCACATCATCACAAGAAGCAATCATCATTAAGATGAAGCAAACGACACAAGGAGCGCGAAGAAACGCTATTCACCCCCCTCTGGCGGGCATATCGGTCCCAACAATATACACAACCACGCAGTTATATATATTAAACATCCCATACGGCTGCGCTAAAAACACAGCGGAAAAACAAACGGGAAAACCATACAACCAAAGCAACACAATGCGTGACGGCATGGCTTAAAACATAAATACAACACCAAAACAATAAAATAGCCACATGACTAAACACCAATACAAAACTAAATCAATAAAGAATATATAAAAAGAATCAAGAACGAGATAAACCATCTTCTGATGTGACGTGGGATCGGTAGTCAGGATACTCCAAGTGACACGACATATCTATGTGCTAACCTGAAAACAACAGGAAAGATAGGGGTAGTGAGTATAATATACTTAGCAGATATCGAACTAACATGCATAGTAAGATATAGCTATAAGTAATAATCATGGAGTACAGTCTTCTGAACAATAATAGATAATGTAAAACTGAACAACATAAGAAGAACTGTACTCATCAGGACCTCCTATCTTGACATAAGGGTGGGAACCACACCAACAGATGCACGGTCATCAAACCAAATACATCATGTCTCCTGGACGCATGTCAATCATATGCAACCACCAAAATACAACATCCAAAATGTAGCAAGCACAAACAATAAATGCAATCCATGTATATGATGCAAATGACATGGTCACCCCTGACGCTAGTCAGTCATCTCAAACACGATGGTAAGACCGAGTGGGTAGGGATATGACAACTGTGCACTCTGTCATCACTACTCCTGAGTGACCGAATGGACAGGATGTTGTCGAAGTACACCTATCCTCCTATTACAAACATAATGGGAGAGCCTAAGCTCTCATCTCCCTGTATTATAGTCAAGGGGAGGGATCCCTGCTCGCTACCACGTTGCAGTCACACCACCCATGAGCAGACCAGCAGAGCCCTGACAGAGCAAACTGCACACACTCTGCCTGATATACCACTAACCCATGAGTGGTTGTTGTTGGTGCAACCTTAGGTCAAGGTTGACCTGGTTGACCTGACTCGAGTTGTGTTTTGATGTTTGACGATGTTTGACGAGAAGAGAAGTTCTATTCTTGATGTTTAACAAGAATAGATGTTTGGGAGATTGTTGGTGAAACCGTAGGCCAAGGTTGACCTGATTCGGTGAAAAGTCCAAGTATGGAGACTTGGCACTGGAAAAGTCCAAGTACGGAGACTTGGCACGGGGAAAAGTCCAAGCAGGTAGCTTGGCACGCGAAAAGTCCAAGTATGGAGACTTGGCACGGGAAAAGTCCAAACAGGGAGTTTGGCGCGGGGAAAAGTCCTGGTGAGTGAAGCCAAGCAGTCGGGAAGTCCTGGTGAGTGAAGCCAGGCAGTCGGAAAGTCCTAGTAAGTGAAACTAGGCAGTTCAGAAGTCCTGGTGAGTAAAGCCATGCAGATTGGAAATCCTGGTGAGTGAAGCCAGGTGAAAACCCTAGTGAGTGAAGCTAGGTGAAAGTCCTGGTGAGTGAAGCCGGGCAAGGGAAAATCCAGATGGATCAAGGGAGGTCGGACATCTGGTGTTGAGAAGGTCAAGTAGGTCAAGGGAGTGACCGGATACTTGACACGAAGAGAAAAGTCCAAGTGGGTCAAAGGGATTGACCGGACACTTGGTGGGGAGTCTTAGCAGGTCAAGGGAGTGACCGGATGCTAAGCATGATGTACCAACAGGTCAAGGTTGACCGGATGTTGGTTTGGAAGGCTTGGGACTTGGTTTGGGCAAAAACCAACCTCTGGATCGATCAGTGGATCGATCCAGTGATACACTGGGTATCTGGATCGGTCTGGTGACCGATCAAATAACGAACAGAAGGGTTCTGTAAGTCATCTGATCGGTCTGGAGACCGATCAGAGGAGTTGAGCCAACTGGAAAGAACAGCTGATCGGTCTGGGGACCGATCAGCAGGGAGTCTGATCGGTCACCACGACCGATCAGAGACGCAGCCACCTCTCCTGCAAAGAGGTGGGATCGGTCCGGGGACCGATCAGACTGGGGCCTGATCGGTCCCCAGGACCGATCAGAGGTTCCCTGGACCGATCAGGCTTCAGCCTGATCGATCCAGAACTATCCGTTGTGAGCCAACGGTCTTCTGTTTCTGGTTTCTTCTTCGCAGGTGGATGCAGGTATAAAAGGCTGAGGCTTCTACAGTGCAGGGACACTTCTTCTTCTTCCTTGGATTAAAGCTTCTGCTTCTGTGCTCTGAGGTTCTGAGCTTTGTTGAGCTCGCTTCCGAAGCTTCGCGTGAGCTTCCAGTCGTCGATCAGCTGCTGCGTTTGGGTTGTGAAGTTGCTGCTTCATCGCCTCCGATCGACAGAGAAGGCAAGCGAGTGTTGCATTCATATTGTTGTTTGTATTTGCTTCTTGCTTTCCTTGTACTCCTTTCTTGTTGTTACAAGTATTGTGGCGAGGTTTCTCCACCCACAAGGAGCATTTATTAGCCGGTTCTCCGGGGACTCATCCACCGACGGATTGATAGGCTTCGTCCACCTTACGGACACGCCGAGGAGTAGGAGTTTATCTCCGAACCTCGTTACATCGGTTTGTTTGAGGTTTGTCTTCTTTCCCTTTCGTTTCTGTGTTTATTTTCCGCTGCGCTAACACATTTTGTAGAAACTCGACGATTTGGGGTCGGCTATTCACACCCCCCTCTCTAGCCTCCGTACGAAGGATCCTAACAAGTGGTATCAGAGCGAGGCGCGGTCTTCGTCGGATTAACACTCGTGGGAGCACAAGCTAGAGAATGGATCGACTGAGAGAAGACATCACGTTTCCACCCTTCTACGAGTGCTGCGACTTCGCGTATTGGAAGGTAAGAATGAGGTATTTTCTTATGACTAACCTTGAAAATTGGAGTTGTGTTCAATTAGGTTTCAAGCCTCCGATGGACAAGAAAGGAGAAACCCTAGAGAAGAAGGAGTGGACCAAGGAGCAAATCCACCAATCAACCATCAATGATGAGGTAACGAAAATCATTGAATTCTCTTTACCTAATGATGTTTTGTGTAGGATAGGTGGATATAACGATGCCAAGGAGTTGTGGAATAACTTGGCAAAGTTCCATGAGGAGAACTCCACTTCAAGTCATGAAGAGGAGTCAAGTGAGCCAAGGAGTTCACATCATGGAGGAATGGATTTAGAAGTTGAGGGTCACTCAACATCTAAAGAAGAAGAGGAGGAGAGTTCTTCTTCAAGTTCGGAGCAAGAAGAAGAAGCTTCTACCTCCGGAAGGGATGAAGGAGAGAGCGTTCATCCATCCTCAAACCTAGGTAACTCAAGCATTTTAATTTCTAGCAAATTACACATAATGTGCTTTGAGTGTAGGGAATTTGGGCACTACAAGAGTAAGTGTCCAAAGAGGGTTAGAAAGACCCCACCGGCACCAAAGGTCAAGAAAGCCAGAATCCCGATACGCAAAGGCAAAGAGCACGTGGTGTGCTTCCAATGCAAGCAACGGGGACACTATAGGAGTCAATGTCCAAGGGGGAGGCAACCTCGCAAGGACAAGAGACAAAGCACGTGTATAGGGGGAGCTAAGGCAAACCCTAAGGTAACATTTAAAGCTCATTCTTGCAATTCTAGTAGGATGCATGCTAGTAGTCTTATTGCCATTGTCAATAATGATAAGCATGTTAACACTAGAAATCGATACATGTGCTTAGGAGCCAAGCATGTTAGCCTAGATAAGAACAATTCTAGAAATGCTAACCCTAGAATTAACTCATCTAAGGCTAAGGAAAATCTAGATAGAAATCCCAAATCATCTAGACACATGCCTAGGAATACCTCAAAGAAAAATGATAAATCAAAACTTGAGGTATTAGAGAAAGAAAATCAAGTCTTGAGGTCAAGACTTGATTATCTAGAAAAGGCTCTTAAGGATTTGACTCTAGGGTCTAGGGGTCAAAAACCCAAGTCCAAGGACAAGAGAGGTTTGGGTCACAAACCTAAGTCCCAAGTGGTCAAGCCCACTTATCATAATGTTCCATTCGATTATGGAACAAAATCTAGGGCTAGGAAGACCACCACCAAGGTCACAAGGGGAGTGTCCCTTAGAGTTGATCTTGATGAGTCCCAAATGACCAAGGCTTTAAAGCCTAAGAGGGTCATTAGGAGGGTTGCTAGGGAAGTTATCCCTAGTGAATATTTAGTGAACCCAATGAGCTCAAATAGGTATTGGGTACCTAGGAGCATCTTTTCTACCCCATAGATGGGTTAGAGAGTGTCAACTCCGATTAGAAGGGTAGTTAACCCAACTTTGAGGAAATTGACACTCAAGGAGCATTTTCAAGGTTTTTGGGAACCTTTGAAAATGAAATGGAACAATCATTAATATTTACTCCTTGGAAGAGTAAAATGTGTCATCATGGAAAATGATGATGTTAATTTCAATTGGCACAATTTGGGGAAAATCTAGAGAACTCTTGAGGAAAAATGAAACATGCCAAGATTTGAGGATAAATTTGATCTTTAAGTGGCATGAATGAATCTAGAGTTCAAGAAGTGTCAAAATTAGGATTTTGGCATATTAGGGCAATCAAGGGTTAAAGCTTAAGTATTAGCTAAGGCTAAGGATACTTAGATAGGTAATCTAGGTATGTCTTATTCATGCTAAATCTTGTCATGATTGTTTGCCTTCACATGTCATGACATCATATTTAAGTTTATCATTTAAAATGTCATGATAATGCTTAGGTTAGTTTAAATGTCATGCTTTATTTAAGTTTCACACTTTATGCCATGACATCATGACATTGGCACATGTTTTCATTTATGATATTATTTCATGTCATGTCATCATCTCTTGCATTAATGATCAATGAAATTGATCTAAGGATAAACAACACAATTTGATATGGAGATCAAATTGTAGTTTAGAAAATGCATGAGAATCTAGTTTAAGATAACCTAGACCCATATCTCACATCAAAATTGAATTGAATGTGTTTTGATACACCTTAGATGTGTGTGAGATATTAGGATTATGAGTTAGGATCAAGGTGCATAGTTTTTGTACCTAGATGAACCTAATTCAAAAGTGGGGATCATAGGGAAAGCTTGTGTACAAGTCATATGCATATAACCCTAAGATTGTGGTCCCAAATTAAAGGGTTTAAAATCATTTCAAAATTGATTTGAAAAACCTTGGTGAAGCTTTTCTAGTGATAGCATTCATCATTGAACAAAGTGATACAAAATTTTTGAAACTTTGAGCTATTTCAAAACTTTTCGAACTTTGTATCAAGATTTGAAAATGGAAGTTATTTTCATAGAAAACTATTTTTCCTTGATAGTATATGTTATGAGGAATATATCCTCAAAATTTTATAATTTTTGGAATTTTCTAAAATTTGTTGTGAGTTTCTGAATTTCGAGAGAAGGAAATCAGAACTCGAGTCTGTCCAAGACTGGATCGGTCACTGGACCGATCCAGGGAAGGCTGGATCGTTCTGGGGACCGATCCAGAGGGGTTCTGATCGGTCCGGTGACCGATCAGGCGTGCTGAATTTGCTGAATTTCGACTGTGGTCTGAAATTTCAGCTGTGGGAGTTGAGTTTCGGGTTTCTAAAGGTTTGAAACTCTCCAAGACATTGTTGGTGCAATGGTCAAGGGGGAGTTGACCTTTAGGGGGAGACTTAACTAATTGTCAAGGGGGAGTTGACTTTTAGAGGGAGTTTTTACTCCTTAAGACTTTTGAGGATTAGTGATATGAGAGTGTCACTAAGTTGAGTGTTGAGTTTAGTATCAAGGGGGAAATTAAGGGTTTCAATGAAAGGTATGAGACTTTCATTAGGAAGAAACTCTTGACCTTGATTCCCTGTTTTTGATGTGTGTCAGAAAGGGGGAGAGATGTCCCAAGGGGGAGAGTGTAGGTTTTGGAAGAATGTTCAAGGAAGAACATTGGAAAACCTAAGTTAGGTTATCGGGTTAACCTAACTTGATTTTGGATTTTGTCAAACATCAAAAAGGGGGAGATTGTTGGTGCAACCTTAGGTCAAGGTTGACCTGGTTGACCTGACTCGAGTTGTGTTTTGATGTTTGACGATGTTTGACGAGAAGAGAAGTTCTATTCTTGATGTTTGACAAGAATAGATGTTTGGGAGATTGTTGGTGCAACCGTAGGCCAAAGTTGACCTGGTTGACCTGATTCGGTGAAAAATCCAAGTATGAAGACTTGGCACTGGAAAAGTCCAAGTACGGAGACTTGGCACGGGGAAAAGTCCAAGCAGGTAGCTTGGCACGCGAAAAGTCCAAGTATGGAGACTTGGCACTGGAAAAGTCCAAACAGGGAGTTTGGCGCGGGGAAAAGTCCTGGTGAGTGAAGCCAGGCAGTCGGGAAGTCCTGGTGAGTGAAGCCAGGCAGTCAGAAAGTCCTAGTAAGTGAAGCTAGGCAGTTCGGAAGTCCTGGTGAGTAAAGCCAGGCAGATTGGAAATCCTGGTGAGTGAAGCCAGGTGAAAACCCTAGTGAGTGAAGCTAGGTGAAAGTCCTGGTGAGTGAAGCCGGGCAAGGGAAAATCCAGATGGATCAAGGGAGGTCGGACATCTGGTGTTGAGAAGGTCAAGTAGGTCAAGGGAGTGACCGGATACTTGACACGAAGAGAAAAGTCCAAGTGGGTCAAAGGGATTGACCGGACACTTGGTGGGGAGTCTTAGCAGGTCAAGGGAGTGACCGGATGCTAAGCATGATGTACCAACAGGTCAAGGTTGACCGGATGTTGGTTTGGAAGGCTTGAGACTTGGTTTGGGCAAAAACCAAGCTCTGGATCGATCAGTGGATCGATCCAGTGATACACTGGGTATTTGGATCGGTCGGGTGACCGATCAGTAACCACACAGTGAGCTTCTGTGTGTTATCTGATTGGACTGAAGACCGATCAGGAGGCCGATCAGAAGAAGGCACCAGAGCTGGGAAAGAACAGCTGATCGGTCTGGGGACCGATCAGCAGGGAGTCTGATCGGTCACCACGACCGATCAGAGACGCAGCCACCTCTCCTGCAAAGAGGTGGGATCGGTCCGGGGACCGATCAGACTGGGGCCTGATCGGTCCCCAGGACCGATCAGAGGTTCCCTGGACCGATCAGGCTTCAGCCTGATCGATCCAGAACTATCCGTTGTGAGCCAACGGTCTTCTGTTTCTGGTTTCTTCTTCGCAGGTGGATGCAGGTATAAGAGCCTGAGGCTTCTACAGTGCAGGGACACTTCTTCTTCTTCCTTGGATTGAAGCTTCTGCTTCTGTGCTCTGAGGTTCTGAGCTTTGTTGAGCTCGCTTCCGAAGCTTCGCGTGAGCTTCCAGTCGTCGATCAGCTGCTGCGTTTGGGTTGTGAAGTTGCTGCTTCATCGCCTCCGATCGACAGAGAAGGCAAGCAAGTGTTGCATTCATATTGTTGTTTGTATTTGCTTCTTGCTTTCCTTGTACTCATTTCTTGTTGTTACAAGTATTGTGGCGAGGTTTCTCCACCCACAAGGAGCATTTATTAGCCGGTTCTCCGGGGACTCATCCACCGACGGATTGATAGGGTTCGTCCACCTTACGGACACGCCGAGGAGTAGGAGTTTATCTCCGAACCTCGTTACATCGGTTTGTTTGAGGTTTGTCTTCTTTCCCTTTCGTTTCTGTGTTTATTTTCCGCTGCGCTAACACGTTTTGTAGAAACTCGACAATTTGGGGTCGGCTATTCACACCCCCCTCTCTAGCCTCCGTACGAAGGATCCTAACAGTTGTGTGTGCAGATCATGTAACTGACGATGTGCTTAATAACAATGGAGTTGACAATCGCTCAGCATGCAATCATGCAAAATGGTGCATGACACTAAAGCATGTAAATCTTGAAAAAAAATACCAGCCTCCTCATAATGTGTACCAAAAAGGAAACCAAGTCCACAACAATGATCTAGGTACACATTCCAGAAAATAAAACTAGGTACACATGCCAAGTAATAAACCTAGGTACACCTGCCAGGTAATAAAACTAGGTACACATGTCAAGTGGTAAATTAGTAGTTAGACCTATATCCGGTACTACATTGTATGTCACTACTTCTATGAACAAAAGTACACATGGTAAGAATCAAGAAGACATAAGCAGAAACATACAACAGATAGCAGTATAAGCATACTACGGTATCAAGTAGTGATATACCAAAGCAGATAATAACATAATCATTACTATTAGTTATAACCTACTAAGCATATCAGATTGACAATATCAAAAGAGATAAGTCAAAGGTACCCGCCTCAAAAAGAAGGTCGTATTCGATAGATCCCACATCGAGACGCTCGTCTCGAATCAAAGTCCTATGTTACATGTGTAATTTATCTAATTACATAGGCATCAATAGCTAATTTTCATTTAAAATAAATAGCTAACTCCAAGTCATTAATTCCCATTCAGATGATCAAATCCACTCTATTTTCCAACCTCAACCTAAACCACCCAAGAACTAAATTCACATTAGATCCTTAATTACCATTAGATTAGATTGCAACATGATTTAACTTATCTTAGTCTACCCCATCATAAATCTCCATTTAATCAACCCTTTCATACAATCACATAACCCATGAGAAATATGGAAAGAACTGCTTATCCACAATAGAAATCATAGGCGGAGTAACTATAGAAACTCGCCCGTGACATTTGGACAGTGATCAGATGCCACAACCTCAGCAATAACTTATATCTGTTGATGGCAAACCCTAGTTAGCTGACCCTTCTCTAATTTGGACCCCAACAGCAGGATGCGCCAAAGAGATCAACATTCGGTTCACCAAGAATCTGAACAACAGGCTATTTAGATGTTCTGTATATGTCCTGATCAAAGAAGAATTCAACAAAGGGAACACAATATGCGAAATCCATGCACCCTTAAAGTCCAGATGAGTACCTTGGTTGGTCGCCCCCTGGTGGTGGCACCCGATCGAGACCCCGTTTGCGGTGGCGCGAGTTTCATTCCCATGGATCAATCGACAAGAAGGGTGGCACTTACTTGATTTGCTGGCATAGCACTGTCAGAAGGACAAAGGTGCCCAAGGGAGTAGATCGGCTGCGAACGAATCCAGGCGATCGCTGGATCTTGTGGTTGGTTCGCTAAGGATGGCTGGCATCGTCAAGATCAGCTGGCAAACACCCAATTCCACCATGAGGGAGAGGTTGCGGGTGGAGGATCGGGAAGAAGGGTTCCGACGAGAGAGCCCTCAAGCAACAATGATAACCATGATTTGACTATATTATTTTAATTCATAATGCATGTTTTTGATGGTTTACTCATAGCTTAATCTTACATTTACATTACATTTCATAAATTGCATGCGATCTTGGACTTAATTATAATTTAGCTAATTATCACGGTATTTGATGCTAATATTTGATTATCATTTTGTAGGCATCAAAAGGGTCATGGACCCAATCAGGTCAAACCGCATTTGGGATCAAATTTAGGGCTAAACGAAACGATCAAGCTTGGGAGCGATTTGGACCGTCTGTTAAGATCGGAGAGATCTGAGCCATCAGTTGAGAATTTGGTCCATCTAACCTAATGAGCAGTAGATCTAGACCATAGATGAAGATCAGTACTGTTGGATCAGATTTTGGTCTATTTTTCACCGTTGATTGAGCCTTGATCATTCTCAGCCGTTGGATCAGTTTTGAGAAGGATTTAAAAGCCTCGTGAGAAGCTACAGTGTCTTCGAGCTCGGTTCGCGATTTGTGCTACAGTGTGTGTGTCTTCTTCTTCGCAGCTGCAGCTCCCATTCCTCAAATCAGATCCGAGAGCTTACCTTCTTCAACGACGATGATCTCCAGCTGTCGGCGTTCAATCTCCGGTGATCAGAGAGCGATCGAGGGAGGTTTCCAGATCGTGACTTGGGTTCTGCTTCATCGCCATATACCCGATCAAGGGAGGTTCCAGATCGACGTTATTCGCTTCCACCAGAGCTTCAAGGGAGGTTTCCGGGAGCTACTAATCTCTTTCCGATCTTCATTCCATAGCAAGGCTGTGTCGATTTGGCCATTCGATCAAGTTTACAAATTCATAGAATTCTCCTCTGTTCTTCGGATGGTGAGGTTACCAGTCGAATGCGAGCTTTGAGGGAGGTTTCCAAGAGCTGTGAGCATCCCCTGGTAATAGAAGGAAGCTTGGTTGATTGTAGTTGGATGCTTGAAGGGAGGTTTCCAATGGCATCACTGTCCACAGCAGGTTGAGGGGAGTTTGAGCTTGGATCCGGATTGTGGAATGTTTCGGTTTTGGTTTTTCTTTGTCTTTGATTTGGTTTATTCTTGAATTTGCTCAGATATGAAGATCTGATAGATAGTTTGCATATAATTCCTTGTTTAGCAATTATTATTTCAATTTCAGTTTAAGTTCAATTCTTCAATTCTATTCTTAATGTTTTTACTTGCAATTTCGGTTTAATTTAAGTTTCTTCAATCCGAATTTTGTGCAGCTACTATATTGTTTGCAATTTATGTTCATTTTGAGTTTACAATTCTGTTACTGTTTGTTTATAGGTTAGACTATCTAGTTAGCACAGCTTGTGTCTGGTTCATTTGATATGCTAAGACCGTGATCATGCTTAAATGTGAATGCTTATTTTGATGAATAGATTGCTACCTCTATTTAATGCTATTGCGATTGAATTCTTGAGCTTGATTGTTAAAATGATTGTGATTGAGAATTGGATGTAGATTGGTTTAGTAAAGGGTGTCTAAACTCTGAGTTTACTTGTTATGGAGATTGAGAATTGAATTATTTGATGTAATGATGCTTTGGGAGCCAAACTTAATTGATGCCAAATTGATGAGATGGAAAAGAATCAATTTAGATGAGAACAACATTTCTTTGATGCTATTCTTGACTTAGTTGAAATTAGATTTTGATTGGAACCACTTCTAGAACTCACACACTCACTACTTATCCTTGGAAAAATATGACTTAAGACTCCATACTACACGAGTTTTCATTTAGTTTAGTTGAATTCCTAATCATTATTAATTTGATGCGTCTCGTGACATGTAAAAAGGCAACACCAAATTTTGGCGTTTGCTCTATCAGGGCTCATAGCTGTTGGTTCTCGTGCTCCAGGAAAGCCAACCTCTGGCACATAACCAGACTTTCCACCCAGAACTACAATTAAAAGAAGTAGTTGTTGGGACCTTGACATCCGTTAGAGGGGGAGGGGGTGAATAGCGTCTTACCCAAAATTGTCGCTTTCTATAATTGTTAGTACATATCGAAATACAAAATAAACTAACAAAATAGAAAGACAAACCCAATGACACGTTGATTTAACGTGGTTCGGAGATAAAACTCCTACTTTACGGCTGTCCATAAGGTGGGCGCTCCTGATTCGTCAGTCGATGACTCCCCGGAAAGCTTCCGGCTAGCTCATGTAACTCCTTGTGGGTGGAGAAACCTCCTCACAACTCGTACAAGAACGCTTGGGATGCTAGGTCACTTGGAAGACTACTAATAGAGGTTAATCACCTCTATTTCATCAACTTTGTCCAAACATTCTGAGCTCTATTTTCCCGCCACCAGTCAACTAGTAAAAATACTAGTCAACTAGGCCTGAGTAAAATTCGACCGTTATAGGCTAACGACTCGATACTGTCGACTGATGAAAATATCAGTCGACTGCTCCACATGGGTTGAGCGAACAGAGACATTCTGTTCGCTACTAGTCGACTGATGAAAATATCAGTCGACTGTTATAATAACTGTATAGTACTGTTATAGTAATTGCTACAGTAATTGCTTTAGTAAAATCCTAAATCTAGGATTGTAACCCCCGTGTACATTCACTCAGCACTCACCCTTGCCTGACCAACCTAGACCTAGCCTTCTAGTTTCCTCCATCAACCTTGCGTCCCTCGGATATTTCCCCATCCTTCATGTCTTGCCTTCAAGAGCTTGCTTCGACCTTGTCATTATTGTCAAGTCTTCTTTTGCCAAGAGGCCTCCCCTCCGGGACTTCAACCTTTGCCAAGTCACACTTGAACTTACGTTGCCAAGACTACATACTTGGACTTACACCGCCAAGACTCCTCTTGGACTTTTCTCCTTTGCCAAGATCACACTTGGACTTTCCTTATTGTACCTGTATCCTACTCATTCACAATGCATATCAAATACAATAATAAATCTAACTTAAATCTTTTCCCAAACATCAAAACCTAGGGCACCTAGATTACTCCAACAACAGTTAGTGCCGACTGGGAAAAATGAATAAAAAATTCCGGCTAAACTTACCCTAGTTTATTTCTGACTAAAATTGTCAGCGAGCTCCCCAGGCAGAATGGTTGCTACTCTGACCCTAGCGTCTGCTTTGGTCTACACTAGGGGGCCTTGAATTTTAATTTGGTGCTTTGGGGAGTGTGACTTAGCATCATTTGGATGACACCACTTGTCAGTTAGCAAGCGGATGTAATATGTTTATAGTCGCTCGGATCCAAAGGCTCTAAGGTGGCCTTGCCCTAGGATTTGGATATGGGGGAGGAACGAATAGTGGAAGTGGGGGCTTCTGTGCTGACTGACAAGGGTGGCAGATAGGAGATCGACGGTGCGAATATCGTCCCAACCGGCAACCCGGACAAAGAGGGAGTCTGATCAGAAGGAGGAGGAGTCGGTAGGATAGCCTCCCTCTTAGGAATTGCAGAGGAAGAAGTCTCGCCTCGCTCAGACTGAGGTCGGGGAGTCACTACAGGAACAGGGGCCTGCAAAGTCAAAGTTGTCGAGGTGGAGGAAGACTCCGGTCGGTGCCTCTTGCGGCGTTGGATCAATGGCTCGCAAAAGGTGGCTGACTCTGACAGAACTGCAATCGGCACCATAGAGGGGCGCTCAGGTGACAGCCACCCGGCTTCCCCCTGCTTTGCTGGTCAGCTCTTCGAAATTCTCGACTGACAACAAACCACGACTCTCCAGCTTGGCCACTCCTTTGGCATTAATCTCCGCATCGACAAGCTTACTCTTGCCGCTTAACATCTCCCTCATCATGATTGGAGCTGGAAAAAAAAAAGAGAAATTAGTTAGATTCAAAGATGTCAGAAAGAAAAATGACGTACCTAGAAGGGCGAGCGACCATGTTAGGATAGAACTTAGCCCAAACACATACAAGACTCCCTCTAACAGCAGCTTATGTATGTGATACTTCTAACCAGTCAGACTCGCGACTGCTTGGATTTAAGCTGGCTCGTCTCGGTATCTCCTGAGCGAAGGAGGTTTTGACAGTTCTATCTGCCAACCGGTTAGAAAGACAGGATGATCGGGGAGACAGAGGAAGAAATAATGCTCTTTCCAGTGCTTATTTAAGATGGGCATTTTGTCAAAATAAACAACGCCCACTTGGGCTTGAAAAAGGAAGGTGTCTGGCTCAGACAACTTTGGAGTGTAAAAGTAGTGAAACATACGAGATAAAAGGGGAACCCCGTACAGACAGAATAGTACAACAACCCCACATAGTATCCTAATGCAATGGAATGTGAAAGTATCTACAAACTTCAGAGAAGAAGGAATGGATGGGAAAACGTAGGTCGACAAAGAACTGGTCTTTGAAGAAGGGAAGAAAGCTCTCCGGAGGTGTATGGGAGCAAGCATAAGCAGAGGGGATGGTGATTTGGTAATCGTCGAGAATATAGTAAGTTAGTTCATTTGATTGACCTCATCACCGTTAAAATCAGACTCGGTGGAGGTGTACCACAGAACATACCATGAATAGGAGGGAGAAGTCAGAAACCAAAGGGAAGAAAAGAGAGAGCTTACTGAAGAAAGATCGCCGGCGATGAAGTAGGAGCAAAAAGCAGAAGAGAAGACAAAGAACGAAGATGATAGGCGGTGAGAAAGAAAATTACAGGCTTAAAAACCTTGTCTGTAGCTACCCCAAGCCATTCGATCAAGGGTTTTGGAAAACGAGACTTAATCTAGGTCGTTGAATTCGAAGGGGCGACCGTCACATTAGATTCCAACAGTGGCTTGCCACATCATACATGTGACGGCAGAAGAATGCGACACATGACGTTCGATTATAGGTGACATTAATGAAAAAGAAGAACACATGATTAAAAAGCATGGTCAAGCGTGCTTTGCATTAATGGTTAGGAATTTGAACGGTTTCTGAAAAGTTACGGTGACATCAGCGACAATTAAAAGACACTAAGTAGGGGTAAATGCTCGGAGTAAAGATCAGAAAAAAGTTAAAACATTGCTAAGTGTTGTCCACGACAGAACCAACCTCAGAGTATGAATAGCCGATTGGAAGAGTGACCAAAAAGAAGTTCAAAAATGGCTAAAGCGCGCGTCTTAGCCAAGCCGCAACTCTAAACCCTAGCACCTTCGGTCGGAAAAAAAGGTAGCTTCTCGACAAACGATAGGAGGCAGGAGGAGTACACATCATAGTCGAGTAACAACCCTAAATCCTGAAACACCCGATCGGAACGAAGAGTTGCAGAACATACTAATCGTCTAGTCAGTCGGACCTGCAACCTCCTTCGACTAAACTTGAGAGGAAGACTTGTGATGCGGTAATGAAAAGAAGCTTTACAAAAAATGGGTCAAAGCAGAAGAGAACGATTGATGTGGAGGTCAAAGTAAAGACAGTTGAAGCGCAGATCCCTCAATCAGGCGTAGTGGGCTGAACAGGTCGGTCGGTCGATCGTCCGCTGAGAACCTATGACTGTGGTAAAAATCAAAACTTAAATCCCCTGGACCATCGTCCCGGCCGGATGCCATGACCGGTTGGATGAAACACAATCCTTTAACAACGGAAAGGCAGAATAAAGGAAGATGATCGAGTGGGGAGTGGGAACGTCCTTGCCAAGCCGCCCCGATGGTTGACTACCAGAAGGAATAAGCAGCAGATATAAAATTATGGGGCATACTCACCACGTTCAATCACTTTCTCTGCATATTAAACTAAATTTCAGTGATGCACTCACTGCTCGCTCAATCAGTGAATCGCTAGTTAGTAATTTCTCACTTTTACTTTGAAGGGAAGAAATTTGCAACCTCATTGTACCTTTTCCCTCTATTTCTTTTCCCAGATATCAACTGCAATTTATTACGAGTTGTGCATCCAGGGAACAGCCACATTTTGAATTGGAAGTAAAACTAGTAAAAAAAAAATGATAGAATTTGTCAACACTTACATGCGAAGTAGCCAAACAGTGGATGTGAAACGTATAGATCGACGATGAACCATTGGCTCCCAGAAGCCAGGTTCCAACGTTATACACTGATATATGAACATATATCTGGCAAATGCTGCCAACATGGATTTAAACACTACAACCATATTCACAAGATTGTTGTCCATCTGTTACTTACATCAAGTATGTGCATGCATAAAATCACAGTTATTAGGAGCCTCTAAGCCATCTATATACATCCCAGTTGATTGCTCCCCAAAAAAATAAAGTTAGTCGAATTACATACACAAGGACTTGATCACAAATTTCAAACGGGAGTACAGGGTCGCAGTGAAACCTCTCATGTCCAGTTCTTTTTTTTCCTAAGCTGATGAAGCTGGTCCCTCCACTGAGCTGCAAGATCTCAAGTAATTAGAATAATAAGCATAGACAAGTTAATAGGCTGTTATGTAGTTTGGGCTGGGTTGGTTAATTTCCATCAACCCATTTTATTTTGGTTGCGACCCTACTGCAATGCAACGCCAATCTAAGTGCCTTGGGGGGTCAGATTATGTATATTAGAATTTATATATGGCCCTTTATGAGGCATTTTTAGACATCAAAAAAGTAAAAACATCTCAGACAACTTATTTGTTAACCAAGTACTATAATAGTAGAATCTGCAACATGGCATGTAATAGAAATTAGTAAATGTGTTTTACCAGCATCTTTGTAACGTTCCTCAATAGCTGCAGTCAACATGTTTCGTGTCAACCAGAACTCTTCCGTCTCCATGCAGGGCTGACCATCAGGCCTGGTTGGAGAAACAAGTGAATTGTATCAAGACCTTAAGAAAAAGAAATGTGAAAAAAAGACAGAAAACAACGAATTAGAAAAACAAAATGCCAAACGAATTGTTTCAACTATGACGTAGGCTACAGATCTGATCACGCTATTGAACTTTAAGGAAATATAACTGGTTATTACTTTGATCTTTCAAATCGGTTTTAATTGTATTGAAGTAGATTTTTTTTCCTCTCCCCTCTATCCATCATATGTTTAATCCTAATTAATTTAACTTGACTAATTACAAAATTAGTTGGATATGATTCGACATGTTCATATCATCTAAATTTATTTTCTCTAATATCAGCATCTATTGGAACAACATCTAACTGCCCCTCCAGAGTAATAATACTTTCATTTATCTTATAATGATCATGAAAGAAAAACAAAACTAATTGATCTTCAGCCATTAGAAACAATCCTAGGATCAAATCATAGCAGCGAAACTTTTCCTTGTGTATAGTTAGTATGATCAGCTTATGATAAAAGGGAATGGAGATAAATTTTACACGGAGAGGAAGACCAAAGACTTCTAAAGAAACAAACAATAAGATACCGTTGGGATGCAAAATTTGGATTGAAAGATCTCTTTACGGTTTCAACATAAATACAAGATGCCTGTACCTATCAAGTTCCATAAACAGTATTCCATCTGATGGAGGAGCCTGCATTACTGGCTTGGTTGGCTCAACAACTCTCAATCCATCAGTGTAGGCAAGATGTCTGTTGACTTGTATGGGAACCTGCATAAGTGAAACCATATGCAAGCACATACAAACATTAAGCATATCTTCATATTACATGATGTACAGAATAAGAATTGGCCGGTGCGCCAAGCCAAAAAAATTGTTATAGGAATACAGAAGTATCATGGGCAGATTAACCAACATAGGTTTTCACTAACAGAAATAAAATTCAGGTTAATTAGTGGTTATCTAAACAATGATTAACAAATCAAGTAAGAAGAAACAAATCAATTAAATCCACAGCTCAACTTCGATGGAAAATATTAGCTTAAGCAGTCATTTCCAGCATTCTGATGCTTTGCCACTGGGTTTTCTGGTTCCAGACACCCATCACGTCTATGGCTATGGTATGCCAATCCTCTTATCAATTTGCATTAAATAAAGGATGGTCAGTCACAAGTTCCATATCAAGCAACAAATGAGTTGGAATCTAATTGTCAGACACCTCCAGATCTAAAACAATCCCAATTTCTGAAGGAAAGAAGTTTGGCAAGTTCAAAGACTGAGCCCTTTCCAACATTACGAACATAGGAACCACAGCTAGAACACCTCTCTTAATCAGAAAAGTTACAGATCTCTAGATGTTGATGCTAAATTATGCTGCAAGATTTACCTAGATTCAAGTTTTTGAGAGCTAGAACAAACCTTGCATCGAACAGCCAGATTGATGGCGTCAGAAGGTCTCAAATCCAAGCTAATAGTCTCTTTTTCATTGCCTACCTACACATGAAGAAAGTGTTACTTCAGAACCCATTCACAATAAAGTAGATCGCAAAGACCATATAATGATATAGACCTTTGAGAGATACAGCTGAGCAAAGTAAGCCTCGTTCACTCTCTTGGTGACCCTAACACCTTTAACCTGTAACAAGCAATGTCATTTCATCAAAAGGTTTAAAAGAAACAAAATCTTAGAACTGCAAGTGGAGAAGAAGAAAAAACAAAAACTGGCTATAGCCTAAATACAAATGTGGAGTCTGCACAACAAAGTTTGACTATAGCCTAAATACTATGATATGTTATTGAAAAAATATCTTAGGCACCTTTCAAATTGTAGTCAAACACAAAGGATCAAGGATTTCAAGTGACTAGGAATACATCAACTTACCACCCACCCCAGCTCCTCAATCATCAGTTTGACTACTTGATAAAAAGTTGGTCTAGCCTGATAACAATCATATATCAAATATTATTCTTTTCCAGAATGTAATAATTGTTAAACACAAAATCCAAAAAAAATGCAGTCTTACAATTGGAACATCCCGAATCGCAGCCATCAGCAAAACACTAGGCATTTCCACTGGAAATGAAGAAATTTAAGAATCATTTTGTGGGGGAAAAGTAGTATTTATAAGAAGCTAGCAAAGGAAATACATACTAACGATAATAGGAAGCAGAAGACCACTTCCATCTTCCATCTTCAACACAATTGCGGGGTGAGAAGCATAGTCTAGTGAGCTCCCACCTTGGGAGGTATTATGTGTGCACCTTAAGTATCTACCATCACGCATTTTTATCATAAATCCATCTGATCCGCTTCTAACCTGAACTGCTTGTCCAACAGAAATATCATGTAATCTATGAACCTTACAAAAATCAGAAGCCTACAGCTTACAGGACAGTTTCCACAATAAGTCAAATCAATTAATATTGTTAGTATGCATGAATTACAGTAGTTTCAACTTTCAATGACCTCTAAGGTTATAACACTAGCTTCCACACAACCAAAATAAATTCTTTGTTGATCTAAATTCTAATGCCCTATCCTTGCTGAGGAAGGGCATAAGTAGCACCAAATCATCCATCTTTTTCCCCTTAAATCATATGGTTAGAATAATTGAAACCTAGCTATATTAGCATGAAGACTACAGAAAAAATATATTAAATACCTATGGAGATAAGGGCTTTAGTATGTTAACTGTTAAATGGGAAATTTTTGAGACAACTATAAATACATGGGATCTTCAGTGAGAGAGAAATATGCCAAACCTCAAATATCACAAGAAAACAAATTGAGTTCAAGGATATTACCAGCTTCGATCACAGAAGAGTTTACATACTCCTCATTATTTGCATTGAAATTGCCAGCCATGCTTCCATTACCATCAGAAGAGGAACTGAAACTACAACGGATGCACCACTGTTTCTTACCACACGGTTTCAGAGATATGCCACCAACATGAAGTTTACTTTTGCATCTATGTTTGTACCCCCAACCATGAATAGACACGGCCTTTGAGCTGTGATTTGTGATAACAGAACCAGATATTCCAGAGTAACTTGCATGAATATCAAGGAGGCAGTTAATTGCTCCCTCTAGAACTCCCATCTTAGTCTCCTTCAGGACAAGCATCAAATTTTAATGATGATGCAAAAAACTTAATTGGCAATAGGATAGACTAGGAGTGATAAGAGTACTACATAGTATCGTGAAATATAACATTGTGATAAAGAGAACCATAAATGCCTTGTTTTACAAACCCTTAGCCTAAAATATAACTAGGTAATGTGAATCCCCAAAGTTGTTGCTTCATTTAGTGGATTCTCAAGTTACATTGTCAGACTCGAGTCCAAAAGTAAGACCAAATCATCACATAATTTTATGTAGAAACATAGATATCTTGTAAAGCAAAATATTAGCATGAAAAATATAAATCGGTAATGCAGAGCTCCAAAGTTGTAGCGCATAGCTTCTCATATGTTGGATTCTCAATATATAATGTCAGACTCATACAATTCCAAAGACAGACCAAATTATCACATGATTTCATGTAGATCACTACAAACACAGTAGATTCTTCAAGAATGTTTGCCAACAAAAATTCTTAATCCAATCTAATTTGGAGATGGGATATATAAAAATAAGTTGAATAAATTTTTAGCAATCACTATTTCACTTTGGATAGACTGTAGACCAAGATCATCTAGGGTACATGAAAAGGAAGAAGACTTAATGTAGCTTTTGGATTAGAAAGAGTAAGATAGGAAGCTCTTTGTGAAGGTTTTCTACCATCACATCAACTTTTTAAACCATCTTGTTTCAGTCCCCCTGAAAAGACAAGTCAAACTGATTATACCATCTGGCTAACAACAAATTTCCCCCCATCGCATCTAAATACTTTATCAAGAGGCACTTAGCAGAACTTCAATGTCAAAGAATATATTCATAAGAATGGTCAAGGGGATAAAACTTCCTTTGCTTCTTTATGTCCTAGTAACATCTTGATTTAGAATTTCAAGAAACAAATGCAATCTAATCCATATACAAGACCGCATAGAATACCTCTGTCCTAGTGTTCCTTATCTGGAAATAAAGAAACAAACTCAGCAAACTTGCATTGCTTAGCTGTAATTGTTGCACTGCAAATATCACAATTTAAAGCCGTCACAATGGATGACTTATAGCACACTGTCTTTGATGATCTTTCCCGCTAATGAGATATTTTGATTTTTTTTTTTCAACATAAATTCAATTTAGCCAATTCTAAAAAAATCTGACAGCCATATAAAATTTTTATAAAATGTAGTAACAAGGAATCACGCACTCAATCCAAAGTGCAATAATATCACTTATTTACTTACCATTTTTTTTCGTCATTTGTTTTTTTGAAGCTTCTTTCTAAAATATTCCTGTAGACATACTATGATCCTTGTCATCATCCGTAGTTCCGAATAAATTTTTTTTTAAAAAAAAAGACGACCCTTTTCTAAAATTTAACCTGAATCGCTAAGGATCCGGTCAATTTATGCACACTGGGATCATACACAACATGATCGAGAAAAAAATACCATGATATTACACTACTACAACAGGATCGAGGACTAATTGCAATATTTCATTGAACGAAACAGTCTTTCAGTGGATGTCAAAAAACAGGGACATCTTCCTTTTCGGAAAAGGAACATGAACACCTAAGACCTACCGCAAAAGACAGCGAATACCAACCTTAGGCAACTACATATCGGACACAAAACAGGCGAGTACAAAGATCAAAAGAGGGCCGATTAACCAAACAAAAAAGGGCAAGAGGATCGATGAACAAAAATACCTAAAGATCCTGAAATTGCCAATCAAACTGGAACTCCCCGGCGAAGAAGAATCTCGTTATCTCAAGTCCTTAGAAGGGCACTCTGCTTTCCGACAATCCGATTCCAAATTCGAAGCCCCATTCCCCAACTCCCACACTGTGGTTATAAAGAGGTAAATACAGCGTTAAGGGTGTACGATATTACTGATACACCCTTCCTCCTCCTGGTAAATAGCGAATACATTTATTAAAATAGGAAATTACATGAGGTTATTTTTGTACTTCCAGTGCTTTTATTCGCTGTCCCTACGTCATCCGTTCATCGATTTCCACCGCAGTTTTGAAAGTTTCCGCTGAACTCAAAAGACATAATTACCCTTAACAAGTCAACTTCGTACTAGCTGCACGGCCGCGGAGTTGAGAATTTAGAAGCAACCGAGGGCAATCTTTATATACCGAACGACAAAACGGGTAATCGCCGGTGAAGATATCCAGAAGTGGAACAATGCCTACCTTGGTCAGCGAATGGCCGGCACGTGTCCACGCAGCAGAAGCCTGGATAAAAATCTTGTTCTTTATTTTAGAGTTTCTGATTATTTTTTTTCTTTGAATGCAGATATTTAAAGTATGTATTTATTGGAACGTGAAAATTTGGATATGAAATTTGAAATAATAAAGGAATTTACATGCATTTGGCTGTTGGTCGTAATACCATTATTTCAAACTTCAAAGTGGTAACTTATTTTTTAATTACTTAGGTATTTCAAAATTGAGTTCATTTTTTACAAATTAACTAATGAATTATGAATTATTTTTAAATGGACGGTTGATTTAAAGATATTAAGTTGATAGGAGAGTATCTTTTTTTTCATAATTTTTTTATCATCTTCGGATCCCTTCTGCTATTTACACATCATATCAGGATTAAAACTCGATTAAAATTGATTATGATCTCATCTAGGTTTACATTTCTATTTAGATTATAGTTTAGATAAGCCCTACAATCTTTTTTAGGTTCATCTTCCTACTTAAATTATAATTTAAGTTGAATCAGACGGTCGGAGGTTGTCAACGATGGGCGGGCCACCCACTTGTCGGGGCCATATAGTCCGTCCAATCACCAACGACCTTTAGCCATTTGACTCCACCCAAACTATAGTCTAAGTGGGAAGGTGAACTCAGAGGAGATCACAGTTAATTTTGACCAAATTCTAATCACGATCAAACATAGAAATAGTTGAAGGGATTAAGAGAGAACTAGAAATTACGGACTAAAAGACCTGAACTTGAGTTGATGGATTAGCACTTTTCAATTTACCTAATAATTGATCAAAATAAATTTTTTATAGAGTTAAATTGATCATCCATCAAATTAGTCAGTATAAATTAACTATATAATATATAAATCTTTTATAATATCATCATTATTAAAACTTTTAATTAATTTAATTTTTAATCAAATTAATCAAAATTTAATCGATTTGATTTATTATTTTTTATTGAAGATTGGATAGATTCAATTAGTTTCAATAAATTTTAATTTATTCGATTTTAATTAATTCAGTTCGATTCTTACAACCAAATGTTACTCTTACCAACCTACCAACTTGCATAGGAAGTCTGACTTTTTCAAACCAGTGGTAGAAGTAAAACAAATTAAGAAACTATAGAAAAATATTTATGTTATTTGTGTGGTGGGTTTAGTCTCTTAATGGCTATTTGTGTTACATGAAAATATAAGCCTAAGATTTGTGGGCCTTGAACATCTGAACTATGAAGCCCACAAACAATTCATCTCCCAACCTTCTCACATCCCACAATTGGCTGAGGGTCTAGGCTATAATTGCAACAAGTTCTCTAGTGACTAGTGAGCACAAAATGCAAATGACTTCTCTTCCTTGATGGAGTAGAGGAGGTTGAAGGTGAAAAAGAAAAGAAGAATGACTCTGGCAAGATAAAAGTAGTCAAGCAATCGTCTATTTCCCAACTCCATGACTTAACTCCTTACAGAAAGTGGTCACTGACTCTAGCAAAATAAAAGCTGAGCAATGGCCTATTCCTACCTCCACAACTTAGCTCTGTTGATTTCATGCACACACAACAATTGGATGAGCAAGATTTCGTACTGATACGG
The DNA here is from genome assembly GCF_018446385.1 of Zingiber officinale. NCBI lineage: Eukaryota > Viridiplantae > Streptophyta > Magnoliopsida > Zingiberales > Zingiberaceae > Zingiber > Zingiber officinale. The sequence continues at coordinate 79,513,342 of NC_056007.1, forward strand.
TTAGTGATGGAGGGGCCCAAGAGGAAAGGATTAGAAAAGTCCAGGCTATGTGGCGGTCAAAAGTTACGAGGAGGTGGCAGTCAATAGTCATGGCGACTTGGCGTTCAAAAAGGGCAGGCTGACAGGGCAGTCAGGGCTCAGCATAGGCGGAAGCGGGTTGGGGTCGGCAGAGCTGAGCGGAGTCAGCCCGAGCTACGGATCTGCGGTGGAGAGCCAGGAAGTACAAAGTGCAGGACGCAAGTCGAGGTCGGCAGAGCTGAGCAGAGGCCAAGAACTGGAGGTATAGGCCAACGAGTCAGGGTCGGCAGAGCTGAGCGGAGTCAGCCCGAGCTACAGATCTGCGGTGGAGGGCCAGGAAGTACAAAGTGCAGGACGCAAGTCGAGGTCGGCAGAGCTGAGCAGAGGCCAAGAACTGGGGGTATAGGCCAACGAGTCAGGGTCGGCAGAGCTGAGCGGAGTCAGCCCGAGCTACAGATCTGCGGTGAAGGGCCAGGAAGTACAAAGTGCAGGACGCAAGTCGAGGTCGGCAGAGCTGAGCAGAGGCCAAGAACTGGAGGTATAGGCCAACGAGTCAGGGTCGGCAGAGCTGAGCGGAGTCAGCCCGAGCTACAGACCTGCGGTGGAGGGCCAGGAAGTACAAAGTGCAGGACGCAAGTCGAGGTCGGCAGAGCTAAGCAGAGGCCAAGAACTGGAAGTATAAGCCAACGGGCCGGGAGCGGCAGAGCTGATCAGAAGCAGCTACAGACCTGCGGTTGAGGGCCAGAAAGTACAAAGCGCAGGATGCAGGGTGAAGATCAGCGTAGCTAGGTCTAGACAGTTAGGGTTGCAGGTTTGCGAGTTGGAGGCCTGGAAGTGCGAACCACTGGTGCAGGCTGGTGCGCAGACACAATGAATCGGAGGAGCTAAGTGATAAGGGAGCGGAGAATCTCAACGGCCCGTCAGGGGTAATCATTACATACCAACAATGCGGGTGAAGGCGAAGGTTCCTGAAACGAAAAGATGCCCTCATAGCCAGTAGTAGCCTGCCAGCTGTCCCTCATTACAGGACAAAACTCAAGTGCGAAGGCGGAGGTTCCTAACAGAAAGATGCTCTCACAACAAATAGCAACGCGACAGGTGTCCTAGACTAGCGGACAAAGCCGGGCGTCTAACGTTTTCTGACAGGAGGGCAGGTTCTGGCAGGAGGACGCATAAAAGGGGAGAAATCCCTCGTACACAGGTACGCGGGCACACTCCCTCGTCACTTTTTTCCACAATTGTTTTCCTTTTCTTCTTCTGTCTGCTTTTTTCTGGGGAAAAAGAACCTGACTTGAGCGTCGGAGGGCCTGATCCGGGGACTTTTTCCCTGGGTTTCGGTCTCTAACGTGAGAGGGGGGATCGTCTGAGTGTGCGCAGGGTCCTGCAGCCGCATCAGCCACCCGTGGGGAGCCTGCACCGCCCGCGACTTTCCGTCAACACCCAGTCCACCGCGACCGGCCTTCGTCCGACTCAGCCTCCGGACGGGATCACATACCAAGCCAACAATCTTGGGAACTGACGTGTATTTGCTACTATGGATAAAGGATTAATTGTCGACAGCGCATATTTTCATGTAAAAAAATTCTTCTATTATCCCTTAGTCAATCTAATTGACTATAAGATAATCCCATGATTTATTTCTTTTTACATAATCTGAAAATGGACTATGAAAATATTTGGGATGAGCATAATCACTTTTTTACTATCACGTAGAGTTGTTCTTCTAGAGTATCATTTTGGGGAGTTTCTTGTGTCTCTTGAATTATGTAACTAACTATTTCCTTTCTCTTCTTAATTCAACTTTTTATCGAACCATGTAAATAAGTTTTCGAAATTATCGAAGCACGTATACTAATTTTAAAATTATCAAATCGCATACTTACTTCCAATTTTACCTTGTTATTGTTCCAGTTGAGTACTTTGTTTAAGAAGTTGAATCGATATTTTTTAGTTGGTTTTGATAGATTTATATTCAACAAATCATTGCTCTTAGTATATTAGGTAAAATTGATGTTTGAGGACATTTTTACAATTAGAAAAATTAGCCGAATATATAAAAACTAATTTCATGTCATTCCGAAGTCTCTAGCTCTATCAGTTGATTTCGACTTTGAATATGAATGTGTCTGAAAAATTAATTCATACTCAAAAAATCACTGTTCTCAATATATTAAGTAAAATTGATGTTTGTGAGCATGAATATAATTATAAGAACTAGACGAACTTATAAGACCTAGTTTCACATCATTCTGAGTTATCTAGATCCATCAATCAATTTAGGTTCATTCAACTAAAATCTGTCGATAGACCTAGAGTTCTCGGAATGACGTGAAACTAGGTTCTTTGAGTTCGTCTAGTTCTTATGATTATATTCATGCCCTCAAACATTAATTTGATCAAATATATTGAGAATAGTGATTTTTTAACATGAATGTGTTAAAAAAATCTAATCGCCGTTAAAAATCACTGTTCTCAATATATTGGGTAAAATTAATATTTGAGGATATTTATATAATCAGAAGAATTAGAAAAATACATAGGAACTAATTTCATGTCATTTCGAGATATCTAGGTCCATTAGCTAGATTAGCCAAAATTAGTTAATGGTTGATCTAGCTAGAGAGGTCAGAATGATGTGAAATAAGGTCCTATGAGTTCATCTAGTTCTTATGATTATATCCATGCCCTCAAGTATCAATTTGACCTAATATATTGATTTTTTTAGCATGAGCTAATTTTTTGAACACATTCATTCGTATAAGGCCGAAATCAAATGATGGACATAGAACTTTGGAATGACATGAAATCAGTTCTTATATATTTGTCTAGTTCTTCTAATTATAAAAATATCCTCAAATATCAATTTTATCTAATATATTGAAATCGATGATTTTTTTGAACACGTTAGTCAAAACCGGCTAAAAAAAATCGATTCAACTACTTAAAACAAAAAAAAGCACTCAACTAGGAAAAATAATAACTAAAAATAGAAGTGGGTATATAATTTGATAGTTTTAAAATTAGGATACATGATTTAATAATTTCGGAAACTTATTTACATGCTTCGGTTCTTAAAGGTGCATTGCACGGATGGATACCATAATGCAAACACAAGGAGAAAATTCTGGGATTCGTGCCTTGTTCATGAACTGATGAATGTTGATGCGCATCAGTTTACTTTCCAGCAACTAGGTAACTATTAAACTATGAATTCTCTTTCAGATATAGATACCTGAGAATTTAAATAGTTTTTAGGATTATGTGATTCCAAGTAGATCAGTATATTAAATTCCTTTCGGAAATTTAATATTACTTTCGTGTACATTGCAAGTTGCAACCTTCCTATATCTTCATTGTTACCCACGTATGCCTTCTACATTGATCTTAGTTTACTATGATTTTCTGGTTTGCTATTCTTCCTTGTAGCAATCTTCAAATTTTCATGCCCATCGCTGGGATTGCTTTCTTTTGAGAAGAAATGAGAGAAACAAAATATTTTACCAGAGTAAAAGGGTTAACACATTCAGGGAGAAAGTTGTAAGAAATTAAGAAAACGTGCATTTTCCTTTACATTTATGCCAAATAAAAAAATAATTAAAAAAAAAAACTACGCACATTCGTTGAACTTGGCCTAGTATTTTTCCTGGTCCATTAGATGAGTGTATACACTGTATCAGAAAAGTTGCACACAGCTTGCACTAAGCCATCAAATCTGACTTCACTCTTGCATGGCTGACTGCTGTTTTTCTTTGTGCACGGGCACAGGGTGAGTCCTACCATGCCTATGAGCACGTACGTTGCTCCATTACTGAGCTTATTGAACATATATATCTTCTGAAATTAAAGCATGTTGCAAGCAATGGTTAATCAAGATGGTGGATCACAACTTATAAGCATGAATTCTAAAAACCGAAAAAAAACTTAAAATAGGAATATGAGCATGATCTTATTTCAACGAAAATACGACGTAGCATAATAAAAGCATAAATTAAAAAAAGATAATACGACGTAGCGTCGTCTTAAAATCCAATAATACATGTGGAAGAAGAAGCAGAAATATGAGAAAAGGCCTTCCAAGGCAATTAGGGTTGATTGTGCCACTTAACTTTCGTCAATAGAAAATAAAGGTTATGTTAAAATATCCTAACCCATTGAGAACCTCTCCCTTATATAAACACTCCGATATGTTATAACCCATAGATGATAATGAATCAGGGTAAAAGATTCTACACATTAAGCTCATATTTAATAATCCGAAATCCTAACCTCAAGTTAGATCACTTAAACGGGTTTGGTTGATATTTATATTCACAACTTACAATTAAGTCCACCAAAAGGAATAATAATATCCAATAATCTCCCACTTGGGTTATATGTGAGTTATATATGAAATACAAGTATAACTTTAGTTGATATCAAACTTTGTGGATATAGAATGTAAGTACCCCGTTGTGGTTTTGATCAACCAAGTCAAGTTAGATTCTGTATATGTTTAATGTCTTGTGTCTAAGTGTGTAGGAACTTAGGAGCACATGAAGTCGAGCAAAAGACGCAGCTAGTGAGAAGGACGACATAGGAGAGAGTCGACTGCCTCGGTACGTCCGAGGGACGAGGTGTTATGGAAGAGTACGCTGGCGGACAAGAAGGAAACGCATGACGTTTCTAAGGGATGAGAAGCCGAAGCGGAACCTTGCTTAAGGAGAAGGCCGGAATATGAGTTCGGGCGAACCCTATTCTAGATGGCAGAAATCACCCAAACGAACTGAGCCAGAACGGAGGAGAATACAGACAGTCAACTTGTTGTTAACTGTCCAGGCACCCGAACAGTCCAAGCACTCGGACCTCCAGGGTAGCCTAGGGGCGCCTCCTCGACACGCACTATTCGAAGTCGCGTTAGCACAGTTTGAGCGCCCGGAACAGTTTGGGCACCTAGACTAGATAAGATTTATCCTGTGCGAACCATTGCGACGTGGATAAAGTTTTATCCACGCCCAGGCGCTCGGAGCCATTCCAAGAGCCCGGAGTTGCCATGTCAACAAATGATCAGATTTGACCAGCAGACTATAAATAGAGCCCTAGTCTCAATAGTTAAGAACAACAGTTGTAAACGAATTCTGTACTTTAACTTCTAGTTCTATTCTTTATTTTTCTAAGCTTTCAACGTTGTAAGAGGTTATTCTGCCTTTGGGAGAATGAGATTTTAATTTGTTACATTTGCCTTATATTAGCAATCTTCTGATTACAAACCAAGTAAATATTGTTGTCTCTTTCTTTACTTTTATGCATTTAACTTTTTATTTTTTAACAAGTGTTTGCCTAACTTATTCCAATGATCAAGAAAGGGTATTCTTTTAATTTCAAGCAATTCCCCCCCCCCCCCCCCCCCCCCTCCTCCTCCTCTTGTTAGCCGTCCAGGGACCTACAATTAGTATCAGAGCGAGGACACTTCAAAAGGACTAACCGCCGATCGAAGCAAAGAAATCAATGGCCGGAGGCCGGACCAAGCCTCAACCTTCCAAAGTTTAAGGGTTAGTTCACGCGCTGGAAATGCTGAATAGAGGTATTCCTACAAGCTGATTTCAAAATTATTTTAGTAATAAAATATAATTTTGTTGTTCCTAAGGATCAACAAGGAGAAGAGAACGAAGAAAATCAATGGACAAAGAAGGGACAAAGTGATTTCATAGTAAACAACAGAGCGAAATTCCACTTTCTAAGTGTATTACCGCCTCAAGAAGTCAACTGCATCAGAAGTTACTCCTCAGCTAAAGAACTCTGGGAAAAATTCCTAGAGCTCCATGAAGGCACATCCAAAGTGAAGCTCGCATTGTGAGACATTCTTCGAAACCAACTAACAAACATCCGTCTAGAAAAGGTGAGAAGGTAGTCCGACTACATGCGAAGATCAAGGAGCTAATCACCGGACTAGTCAACCTCAGTGAAACGGTAACCAACTGGGACTCGGTATGCTACGCGCTTAACGTCTTTCCCAGAACCCCAGAATGGATTTCGATCATAGACGTCTACTACATCTCTGAGCACTTGGAGGTAAGTACCTTAAAAGAACTTTTTTCGACTTTAGAATTGCATGAATCAAGATGTGCAGTGACAAGTAAAGAGTCAAGCCAGAATCTGGCACTAAGAGCCATCAAGAAGGACGAACCCGAGTCAAACTCAAATATTGATGCAGACCAAGAAGCTTATATGGTAAGGAAATTTTTTTAAAAAATAAATCTAACAAATTTAAACAAATGCAGACTAAAAATTATCCAAGAAATAAAAGAAAGGTTTGATGCTACCATTGCCAAAAAGAAGGACATATAAAGGAAGACTATCCAGATCTCAAGAAGGAGAAAAAAAGGGTCAAAGTGAAACAAGTCTCAAGACCACTTGGGATGAAAGTTCATCATCCGAGTTAGAAATAGAAGAATATGCTGGACTGGCACTGATGGCTAGTTACGAAGAACAAAACAACTCAGAAGCTAGCATTGATGAAGGGGGAGAGACATCAGATGAATGCAACGATGTAATGGGAGGATCTAGCTTCATATCCGACATAGTAAGTGAGGTATGTCTCTTATCTCCTAATCAATTGTATTTTGGTATAAAATTCATATCTAAATCAATGTGTAAATTGAAAATCAAAATTAAAAAGTTAAAAAAGGAGAATTTAGAAATAAAAACAATCTTAGTAAAATCATGTTCAATAGAGGATTTTGATAAATTTAAAATTGAAAATGTTAATTTTAAAGAACAAATAGAAAATTTAAAAAATTTTGCATATTCAAATTTTGTCATGTCAAATATTAGAAATTATCAAGGATTAAACTGGTATTATAGATTCCATAAGGGTTAAATAAAAAAAGTAATAAAAAGGTGTATTCCTAGAAAATACTTGACTAATTCAGTAGAAAGGAACCTATGTTGAGTTCTAAAATCATGCTTAGATTAAATTCTTTATGCATGTGTCTGATTTTAATTTGCTTTAATATTTTTTATGTCTGAATTTGTTACATTTTTTAAATAAATTATTTTGTATGTGTTTTGTTTGAAATTGATTCTTAATTTTTTTCCTCGTGGAAAAAGATATTATTGTCTATATGTAAGACAAATTTTGGAATTTTTTTGACCAATATATTATTTTTTATGAATTTTTAAACAAATTTCATATCTTTAACTTTAAAATTATTTCATAGAGTTATTTTTAAAATATTTTTTTTGATAAGACATCATGTTCTCTGTCAAAAGAAATTTTATCAAAAAATTTCGACCATTATTTGATTTTCTATAGATTATTTATCCAAATGCTAATTTTTTTAATATTAAATTTTTTTGAACATTCTATTCTTGAAAATTTATGTTTTTTTTTTGCAAAATTACTTGCTATTTTACATTCTTAGAATTTTTTGAAGATTTTTCGAGCTAAGAAACTATTTTTAAGATTTTTTTTTACAAATATACCTTTCTATATAGAATAATTAATTACTGCTCTAATTATTGTTATTTTTTCATGAAAATTTTATCTTGATTTTGGATAAGTATACTTAACCGGTAAAAAAATTATAATTTTAATGATTAAAACTAATTTCAAAATTATTTGGTTTAAAATCTAATTTTTAAATCACAAAAAAATCAGTTTTCAAAATATACTTTCCAAATATTTTCTAAGTATTAGTCACTAATTGTGTTACCTTTAGTTTTTTTTAACTCCTATTTTTAATGTAATCAAAGGGAGAGAATTATAGATTAAGTCTAGGGAGGTACATTTTAATTTGCATATTCGTTTACTTTAATATTTTATTTTAACCTAACTTAACCTGGGTTGATCCATATCAAAATGAGAGAGATTGTAAGTACTCTGTGGTAGTTTTGATGTGATCAGCCAAGTCAAGTTAGGTTCTGTGTATGTTTGATGCTTCTATTTAGGTGTATAAGAACTTAAGAGCACAGAAAGTCGAGTGAAAGACACAGTTAGCGAGAAGGATGACACTGGAGAGAGTCGACGGACTTGATGCGTTCGAGGGACAACGTGCTGCGGAAGAGTATGCTGGCGGACGAGAAGGAAGCGCACGACATTTCTGAGGGACGAGAAGCCAGAGCGGAAGCTTGCTCGAGGAGAAGTCTAAAAGGTTCGAGTTGTTGGGACCGAAAAGTAGCTAGAGGGGGGGTGAATAGCTCTTGGCGTGCTAGGTGCTCGTCGTTGCTTGTTTCTTCAAGAATGCGCAGCGGAAATACAAAGAAACAACATACAACGCTAACACTTGGGATTTTACTTGGTATCCACCTCACAAGAGGTGACTAGTCCAAGGATCCACGCACACACACACACCTCCACTATGAAACACTCCTTTATGGTAACTACCAAAGGCGGAGAAGCCCTACAAGACTCTCAGTACAAGAAGAAAGGAAAGGGAAACAAAATACAAGCACAAAGCTTACAATGAGTACAGAAAACCCTAACCCTAACTTCTCTTCTTGGCTTTGATCCGCCTCTTGACTTGGAAAACCTCCAAGATCCTTCAAGAACTGGCGATCTGAGCTTTGAGAGCGCTGTGGAGGAGCTGGCGAGAGATCTGAAATGAATCGGTGAAAACAGTGCCGAAGGAGACGCTCGCCTTCAGCTCAAATACGACGCAACGGTCGGATCCCGATCGATTCAAAAACTCCCAATCGATCGGGGAGGCTTTGGATCGATTCACGGATCGATCCAGCGCCTGTGCTCGAAACGCTGGATCGATCCACGGATCGATCCGGCTATTCCAATCGATCCGTCCCAATCGATCGGTGATCGATTGGGACCTGAATCGATCACCGATCGATTGAGCATCTTTACAGTAGAAGGCTGGATCGATCCATCGATCGATCCGGTCTGGATTTTGCCCAAAACCAAGTCCCAAGCCTCTCAAACCAACATTCGGTCAACCTTGACCTGTTAGTACATCATACCTAGCATCTGGTCACTCCCTTGACCTGCCAGAACTCCCCACCAAGTGTCCGGTCAATCCCTTTGACCCACTTGGACTTTTTCTCTCTGTGCCAAGTATCCGATCACTCCCTTGACCTACTTGGACTTCCACCAGATGTCTGGTCAACCTTAACCCATCTGGATTTCCTCGTGCCAAGTATCCAGTCAATCCTTTGACCTACTTGGACTTCCCAACACCAGATGTCCGATCATCCTTGATCCATCTGGATTTTCCCTTGCCTGGCTTCACTCACCAGGGCTTTCACCTAGCTTCACTCACTAGGGTTTTCCATCTGCCTAGCTTCACTCACTAGGACTTTCACCTGGCTTCACTCACCAGGATTTCCTTCTGCCTAGCTTCACTCACTAGGACTTTCCATCTGCCTAGCTTCACTCACTAGGACTTTCACCTGGCTTCACTCACCAGGATTTCCTTCTACCTAGCTTCCAGTCAGAATCTCCCCATATGAACAACTGCACCTGCATTGTCCATGTGTCTACATGTATTGTCAAACATCAAAACTATGACCAAGACTCAAGCTTGGTCAAACCAGTCAACCTTGACCTAAGGGATATTGTACCAACACGAGTGAGCCCTATCTGGATGGCCGAAATCACCCAAGCGAACGAAATCAGAATGAAGGAGAATCTGGATAGTTAACCTGTAGTTAACTATCCGGGTGCTTGGACCAAGTCCAAGTGCACAGACCAAGTCCAGGCGCCCAGACCCCCTGGGGCAACCCAAGGGTGCCTCCATGACGCGCATTGTTCGAAGTCATGTCAACACGGTCTGGGCGCCTTGAGCGATCCGGGCGCCAGGACCATATAAGATTTATCTTGTGCAAACCGTTGCAACGTGGATAAAGTTTTATCCACGCCCAAATTCCCGGAGCCATTCTGGTCACCCGGAGCTTCCACATAGACAAACGGTCAGATTCGACTAGCAGACTATAAATAGAGTCCTGGTCTTAGTAGTTAAGAATAACACTTGTAAACGAATTATGTACTTCAACTTCTAGTTCTGTTTTTTACTTTTCTAAACTTTCAACGTTGTAAGAGGTTGCTCCGCCTTTGGGAGAAGGAGATTCTAGTAAGTTATATTTGCCTTGGATTAACAATCTTCTTAACTTAGTCCAAAGATTGAGAAAGGATATTATTTTAATTTCAGGCAGTTCACCCCCCTCTCGTCGATCGCCCGGGTAGGGATGTAAATGAACCAAATGGTTCGCAAGCTATTCGGAGCTTGATTCGGTAAAAAGTTCGTTCGAGTTCGTTCGTTTATCTTATCGAGCCGAGCTCGAGCTCGATTTCGAGCTTGACAGTTTTATCGAACCGAGCTCAAGCTTAAGGATATTCGGCTCGTGAGCTAGCGAACATGTTCGTTTATAGGCTCGCGAGCCAAAAAAATGAGCCTTAAAACGAGCCTTAAACCGAGCCAAAAAACGAGCCAAAAAAATGAGCTCTAAAATGAGCCTTAAAATGAGCTCTAAAATGAGCCAAAAAATGAGCTCTAAAATGAGCCAAAAACGAGCTCTAAACAAGCCTGAAAACAAGCCCGAGCTCGCTTAACGAGTTAGGCTCGTTAACTTTGATAATTGAGCTAATAACGAGCCGAGCTAGAACTGTTCGCGAGCTTGATAATTCTAAAACGAGTCGAGCTCGAGCCTTGTGATAAAAGCTCGATTCGAGCTCGAGCTTGAATATAACTTAAACGAGCCGAGCTCGAGCCTAATATTGTTCGGCTTGGTTCGGCTCGTTTATATCCCTACGCCCGGGGACCAACACAGAAAACCCCTATAAATAATCTAGTTGATTAACTTTATTAGTATAGGACTAAAGATGTCATAACTACTATATATACATGTAACAAGCCCTAATAGTAATCTCAATACTAATGTCATTAATGACATAGATCAAGCTGCGGATGTTGTTGGAGCAATCTGGGTATCCTAGGTTTTGATGTTTGGGCAAAGGTTTAAGCTAGGTTTATTATTATATTTGATATGTATTATGAGTGTGCATGATACAGGTACAACAAGGAAAGTCTAAGGGTGATCTTGGCAAATGAGGAAAGTCCAAGGATGAGTCTTGGCTGTGTAAGTCTAAGCATGTAGTCTTGGCAATATAAGTCCAAGTGTGAATTGGCAATGGATGAAGTCCCGGAGGCGCAACCTCTTGGTAAAGGAAGACCCGATAATAATGACAAGGTCGATGGAAGCTCCAGAAGTCAAGATGTGAAGATGGGGAGGCATCCGAGGGACGCAAGGCTGATGGAGGAGGCTAGAAGGCTAGGTCTAGGTTGGTCGGGCGAGAACGAGTGCTGAGTAAATGTACTCGGGGGTTAATCCTAGGATTAGGATTTTACTGTAGCGTTACTATAGCAGCACTATAGTGTTACTATAGTAGTATTGTAGCAGTCGACTATGTTTTCATCAGTCAACTAGTATGATCGAACGGGCAGTTGACTGAGAGTGAACAGAATGCTTCTGTTCATTCAGTTAGTATGGAGCAATCAACTGATGGAAGTATCAGTTGACTAGTATCGAGCCATTGGGTTGTAACGATTGAATCTCCACAGAGGGCAGTCGACTGATGGTTTTTGGCAGTCGTTTTTCATCAGTCAACTGGTACGGTCGAACGGGCAGTCGACTGAGAGTGAACAGAATGCTTCTGTTCATTCGGTTAGTATGGAGCAATCAACTAATGGAAGTATCAGTCGACTAGTATCGAGCCGTTGGGTTGTAACAATCGAATCTCCACAGAAGGCAGTCGACTGATGGTTTTTGGCAGTCGACTGGTAGGCGGAGTTTTCTAACTCATGGCCTATATAACCAAGAATTGGAAGCTTAGTTAAGGTTAACGAAAATAAAGGTGGTTAACCCCTATTAGAGTCTCCAAGGTCTTCTTGAGTGATCAAGAGCTTGTGCAGTTTGTGGCGATGTTTCTCCACCCATAAGGAGCTACTCGAGCTAGCTGGAGGTTTTCTAGGGAGTCATCCACCGACGGATCGAGATCGACATCTTACAGACAGCCGTGGAGTAGGAGCTTCATCTTTAAATCACGTTAAACAACGTGTTAGGTTTGCTTTCTATTGTAAGAAATTGTTTTTGTATTCCGTTGTGCGTACTAACCATTGTAGGAGGCGACGTTTTGGGTAAGATGTTATTCACCCCCCCCCCTCTAGCAGACGTCAAGGTCCCAACAAGTGCTATCAGAGCTAGGTGAGCTCTTGTTGGACTAATCACCAAGAGAGTGGCTAGAGGAAGAAGATAGAGTCGGAGGGACCTCTCAGATGGGACATCTGAATCCCACCTCCATATGAGCGCGAGGACTTCAACTATTGGAGGAAGCGCATGGAGATGTGGGTTTAAATGAATTTGAATCAATGGATTGTATTGGAGGAACCATTTAAAGCTCCAACAGATAAGAAGGGAAAACGTCTCCGACCTCGATATTGGGCCGAGGAGCAAATGGAGCAATCGGAGACAGACAAGGAGGTAACTAGAATTTTAATTAATTTATTACCTCCTAATGCGATATTGAGTGTAGGTGAATACGAGAACGCAAGTGACCTTTGAGAAAAGGTGATTGCGCTTCATGAGAGTCCTACATAAATCCAAGAAGAGAAGGAGCCCAAGGAGTAGGGATCATTGGTCTAAGAAGAGAAGAACCAATCGGATGTTGACACGGGTTCAACATCCGAGGAGGAGAAGGAAGATGAGGAGGTTTCATCCACATCTTCAAGAGAGGAAGAAGTGGAACCGTCCACATCTTCAAGTGAAGAGGAAGAAGAACTATCCAAGGAAGAGTAGATCTTGGAAGCTCAACCTTCCACCTTAACTACCAAGAAGAGCATAAAGGACCACATCAAATGCTTTGAGTATGGTAAGGTGGGACACTACAAGAGTAGGTGTCCAATGCTTCAAAAGGTAAGGAAGGTAAAGCCTAAACACAACAAGGTTGATTTAACTAATATGAGTTGTAGGAAGAAGAAGAAGCACATTAGGTGTTTCACGTGTGGTGAGTGGGGACACTACCACACAAAGTGCCCAAGGAGAGGAGAGCTCAAGAAATTGGCGCATTTGAAGAAGTGGGAGAAGAAGAGAGCTTCAAGGGTAATGAAGGTAAACCCTAATTTGAATTCAAGTTCAAATTTAAATTCTTCCATGCATGCTAGAAATAATTTTCATTATTTACCCAAGCATAATCATGGATTTAGATATAATGATAGGAATAGGGTTAATGTAGGAGATAACCCTAGGAGACCTATTCATGCTGAATCTAGTAAGAGTAGACCTAATAAGACTCAAACCACTTTGCCAAAGGAAAGGAAAGTAGGTGAAAACCTAAGCATTAATCCCAAAAAAGGGAGACATATGCCTAAGAAGGTGGGTAGGCCTAGGGATGTCTAAGATGGACATGTTGACTTTAAGGTTAGAACCCTAGAGTTGGAAAATCAAGCCTTGAAGGCAAAGCTTGAGGAAATGGAGAAAGTCCTAGAGAGGTTCATTATTGGACTTAAAGGACTTGACATGTATTTGGATAGTCAAAGACCCAATAATATCAAATTATGTCCCTCCAAGACCAAAAGGATGTCAAGTGCGAAGGTAGCACATGACATTGGTAAGAGAGGTGTGACCAAGGACAAGGGAGAGAGGAGAGTCATCCAAGGCCAAGAAAAAGGAATCTACCAGGGTGGCATATAATTATGGCAAGGATGAGGTGTCCAAGGTGAAGGACAAGAAGAAACTAACCAAAGACAAGATGTCTAAGGTTAAGAAGGTGAGTTTTGTAGGTCAAGTGTCACCTAAGGTGCACCGAAGTGGCCTAGGCATAGTAAATAAGTCACCTAGGGAGGTGGATAAGATTAAGAGCTCAAGTAGGAGCTCAAAAAGTATTTGGGACATATGATAAATGATCTCAAGTGAATCAATATGTGCCAAAGAGATTAGAGATGGATTTGAGTCTGTATTGTAGTTGGTTGGCACAATTGGGTTAAGTTTCATACATGGAAATATGAATTGGATTCATATTGCATGAAAATTAATTTTTGATGTATAGATGTCATATAAACTAATGCAAGAGATGCACTATGGTTTAGTATAGACAGATACATCAAAAGGAAGCCAAAACTAGGATTACATTAAAAACTATGTGCAAAAATCAAGATGTACTCTCTCCCTAGGCTTAACCTCTAATTCTCCCCCTTTGATTACATTAAAAATAGAGGTATACTATGAAAATAATTTGAAGTAAATTCAAAATAGAGTCTAAAGGATAAAAATACAATGACTGTCATCCAAAAAAATCATAAGCTTTAAATTTCAAAAATCTGGATTTTTATAATTTATAAATCATTTTTAAAAAATAATTTTAAAAAAATTCATGGAAAAATTTTGAAAATTTTTATAATGGTTAAACAGACATATCCAAAATAAAGATAAAATTTTCATGAAAAATTAAAATTAATTTAAACAATAATAAATTCTTTTCTATATAAAGATATATTTTCTTTAAAAATTACTTAAAAATTGTTTCTAAGTTCAAAAAATAGTGAAAATGTTTCTGAGAATGTAATAGAGTAAGTATTTGTGCAAAGAAAAATAATTTTTTAAAAAATAACTTTTTGAGAATTTTTAATATTAAAAGGTAGCATTTAGATAAATAATTTATATAAAATTTAATAACAGACAAAAAAAAATTTTGAAAATATTTTTTAAACAGAGAATATGATAAATTTTTACAAAAAAATAAATTTTACAAAAATAGCACTACAAAATATTTTTAAATTTAAGATTATGATTTTTATTTTAAAAATTCATAAAAATTAATACAACGATAAAAAAATGTTGAAAATTTTCCTACAGTTAAAAAATGAAATCCTCTGTTTTGAAAAAATTAATTTCAAACAAAAATTATAAGCAAAAATTATAAGCAAAATTTTTTTTTAGATACTTCTAAGCAAACAACAAAAATTAAATTAATTTAAAAGCACAACATGCATGAAAATTTAATTTATGCATGATTTTGAAACTCAATATAGGTTACTTCCAATCAGATTAATCAAAAACTTTCTAGGGATATATCTTGGTGATAATTTTCTAATTTGACTTTTATGATATCTAAAATACTAATTAAGTTCTAAATAATTTCTAATTTGTTAAACATGTACGCATGCATAATTTTTAAATTTCTTATTTCTACTTTTAATTTTTCATTTTCAAATTTTATCTTGTCGAAATATTCTAATCGATAAGATGCTGCTAAGGTTAGTTTTAATTCCTTATTTTCCTTTTTAAATTTTCCATTTTTAATTTCTAATTTATAAAAAGTTTTCGACAACATTTTTATAAACTTAAATAACTTATCAGTAGGTAGAGATAATACCTGACTTACCTTGTCGATCTCATTATCTCATGCTCCCTCTGTTGACCTGCTTTCTTCTTAGGTTGCTCCCCCTTCATCGATGCTCTCGATGTTCATCTCCAATGAACTTGCTCCCTCATCTTCTTGGTGACTTGCCATCAATGCAAGTCTGGCATAGACTACGACGTTCGAATCTGATGAAGATTTTTCATTCCATGTCGCCTTTAGATTCTTCTACTTCTTCTGGGTCGCTCTTTTATCCTTTTCCTTATCCTTGTCCTTGTTCTTTAGTTTTGGAAAGTTATTTTTGACGTGTCATTCTTCATTACAATGATAACACCTTACTTTCCTTTTTTTTCTTTTGGCCTGCACTTGATTAAACTTATTAGTTTTAAAAAAACTTTTGAACTTCCTTACCATGAATGTCATTCGATCATCATCTAGAGAAGTTTTGAATTCTGGTTTGTTTATTCTTGCCTTTAAGGTAATATTGTGCTTTGACTCATTCTTTAGATATGCACATCTAGACTCATGAATTTCAAAATTTGAAAAAGTTTTTCTAAATTACTTACCTCTAAGTCCCTAAAGATGAAGTATACATCTACTAGGGCTGATCATTCAGAAGTCCTAGGAAAAGTGTTAAGCGCGTACCTTAGCAAATCTCGGTTGATTATCTTTTCTCCGAGATTTGTGAGTTCGGTGATGAGTTCTTTGATCATTGAGTGGAGGTGTGTGACGGTTTTGCCTTCTTCTAACCGGAGGTTGCTGATCTGGCTTCGGGGCAGGTCCCATCTCACGAGTTTAGCCTTCAAGGTCCCTTCGTGTAGTTCCAGGAATGTTTCCCAGAGCTCCTTGGCTGACTCGTATGCTCCGATTCGGTTGACTTCTTGAGGTAGTAAAACACTGAGCAGATGAAATTCTACCTTATCGTTTGCCATGAAGTCGGCTTGCTCCTTTTTCGTCTAATGATGTTCTTCTTTTTCTTCCCCTTGTTGATCCTTTGGTGTTACAAAATAATATTTCATTATTATTAATAATTCAAAGCCAGTTTTGAAGCATACCTCCATCTTCTTTTTCAAAATCGTGAACTCCCCCTTGAACTTAGCCAGGTAGATGCTCAGTCCGACCATCGTCTTCTGTGCTTCGCTCGGCGGTTAGTTCTTCTAAAGTGGTTGGACTCTAATACCACTTGTTGGTCCCTTGTGGCCAGCAAGAGGGGGGTGAATTGCCATGTATAAAATAAAACAAGCAATATCTTTCTCAACTCGATCGGGCTTTATCATTTACACACTTAAATAAAATCTAAAGCGATAAAACAAGTACGAGACAAAGGAATTTTTACTTGGATGGCAAACAGTGGATTGCTACTCCAAGGAATGTAAGTTCACTATCAAGATCTCCTTCCCAAACAGAACATCGGAGGTGGAGAAGCCTCGTACACGGAAATTAAGCTCATAAACTAAAAACAGAATTAGAATTGAAGTACAGAATGCGTTGTTCTGAAATAAGAAGACTAAAGCTTTATTTATAGCCCACTGGTCGAAACTGACCGTTGCTGATGTGGCATGGTCCGGGCGCCTGGAAGGACTATGAGCATCTGGGTGTGGATGAAAGTTTATTCGCGTCGTAAAGGCTACGCAGCGGTGAAAAGATAAAATCTTATCTGGTTCGAGCGCCTGGTACAGCTCTAGGCGCCCGCACCACCTTCTAGCAGGGGCGCTTTGCCGAAGCACCCCAGCTAGACCAAATTGGTCTGGATGCCTGGACTCAAAAGTCAACTCTATGTTGACTTTCTATATGGGTCTTTCCTCCAGCTCCACTCTCTTGGGTGATTTCAACTATCCGGAATACAGCCCACTCGAACTTATTTTTCGACCTTCTCGAGCAATCTTCCGCTCCGGCTTCTCATCCCTCAGAAACACTGTGTGCTTCATTCTCGTCTGCCAACGTACTTTTCCACAGTGTCTCGTCCCTCTGATGCACCGAGTCCATCAACTCGTTAGCTGCGTCTTTCGCCCGACTTCCATACTCCTAAGTTCTTGAACACTTAGACACAAGGATAAAACCACAATATGACATAACTTGACTTGATTGATCACATTAAAACTACCACGGGGTACTTACAAAATATATCTGGCATAAAAGTAATTTTCCTTTGGGCTAATTACTTTTAGCATAGATATACGTCTACCGACACAAGATACATTAAACATACATAATGTGTCTTCCTTTAGGCCGACACATTAATTCAATTTATTAGCACGTATATAAATAGACCCAAGAAAACCCTAAGAACTTTAATCGAACAGATAATAACTTAATAACTCTAAATTAGGCTTATTAATTGATTGATGTCTTATGACAATCGATTGACGTCACTCAATTGATTACCTCAATCGATTTGAAAACATACTATATGTGACTTCAGGGCTAGTAATCGATTGATGATCCGAGCTAATCGATTGGTAACGTCTAGTCGATTGGTTGATCAATGTAAAAGCCTTTTGTATTCGATTTTAGCTTTGTTAATTGATTGTTGTAAATCGTCAATCAATTGGTCACCTCAATCGATCAGGATGATAGATTAAATCTTTCCCGTCACGATTTTAAGGTTGTAATCAATTGAATCAAATTCCTAATTGATTGGTGCATCCATCGATTTTATCGTGATTTAACGTTGGAATCGATTGGGAAAATTTCTTAATTGAATGACGGCAAATTTTTATCGCGACTTAAAGCTATTAATCGATTGACCTGATTGATTCCAATCACTTCTTTTCACTTTTTTTGATGATTTTTTTTATGAAACCAATCACTTCTATTCACAAACTAGGCTTGGTAGTCGATTGCCGGACCAAGACAATTGATTACACCATCATAATTTGAACTAAAATTAGATTAACACTATAGTTCTTCTTAAAGATGGCGGTGGTTGACCGTTGTTCTTCATGTTCTTCATGAAAATCACTAAAAACCTAGAGGATCAAACCTTTCCTAAGTTTTTTTAACATAAGTGCAACAATCAAATACTAATTAAACCTTAATCTAGGAGGAAGACAAGATGGACGAAGAATATAATTAAATTGTATAGCCATAGAAAATGATGAAACAAAGCCATGACTCTAATACCAATTGAAAGAACTTGTAAATCCTACGCCACATGAATTCTAATAACCGAAAAGAATTTGAAATAGGAAATACAACATTTGAGCATAATCTTATTTAAGCTTTTTACCAAAAGGAGCGGACATATTTTCTTATTTACCCAAAAGAGCATCCTAATTTCAAAATTACCAAAAAGAAAATCAAAAATAATATTATTCCCTTCCTACCCCTCTCGCCAACCTCCTAAATCCCCCTCTCTCTCGCCGTTTTTCAATGCATCCCCTCTCTTCAGGATTAAAAAGGACTTGATTTTTTTCCATATCAAGCTCACCGTTGGCCCTGATATGGTCCAATATCAGGCCCAGCATGGACTTGATATTTTCTTACATCAGATCCAGTGTGGGCTTGATATTTTCCCATATCAAGTCTATCAAGGGATGCATTGGAAAGAGAGGGGATTTAAGAGGTTGGTAGGAGGAGTAGAAAGAGAATAACATTATTTTTGGTATTCTTTTTGATAGTTTTAGAACTAGGATGCTTTTTTTGATAAATAAGGAAACGTGACCACTCCTTTTGGTAAAAAGTCAATCTTATTTCAATGAAAGCATAGCATAGCATAATAAAAGTATAAATCAAAAGCAACAAATAACCTGATTGTAGAGTCATTGCCCTTGTCCTATAACATTGTTTTAGAATCCAATAATCCCCGTAGAAAAAAAAAGAAGTGAAAGCAATAGAAAAGGCTTTCCAAGAGAATTAGGATTGACGGCACCGCTTAACCTTTGTCAATGGGGAACAGAAATTATATCAAGATATCCTAAATTCTTAAGGACCTCTCTCTTATATAGACATTTTGATTTATTATCAACTCATACATGATAACAAATCAAATTAAAGAATTCTAGACATTAAACTGAATAACCTCAAATTAGATCACGGATTAGATCCGTATTCGTATTCCCAACTTACCACCAAAAAAGATAATATAATATCCCACACTTCCCACAAGTTCAACGCTGCAAGTCTTTGTATTTAACCTTAAAACCCTTTGCACGCAGCTTTCTCCCTGTTCTCCCTCCTTTGGAAAAAGCATGCAGGTTGAGCTCAGCTGACCAAGTGCAATGCATCTTTTTTCATCTTCCAAAAAAGATAAAGGATTGATTCTGATTGCCAAATGCTCTGCCACTACGGAGCACAGGGGGCCACTGGTGCTGTGGCAGATGAAGTGGAGGTGGTAGTGGTGGCTCGCTAAAAAGTTAAAGGCAAAGAAGATATCGTGCAATCTTTAGAAAGATGAAATGTTATACGATATCTTCCAAGGAAGGGGCATCACACCGCCTTTCCTCTTTGATGTTGAGCATCAACCTCTCATTCAGAAGCAGACAAACAGTGCTCAGTAGTGGTTTTATCTTCTTCCATAAAGAAAATTGTTAAAAAAAGGACAGGAATAGACCGAAGTCTTTTTGGATATGATGAGAAAAGAAAGGGCCAGGTTTGCTCATAATATTGCCCTTTCCGACGCACTGTGCTTTATTCTTCCGAATTAAGCATTCTCAGAGTTTGCAGAATCCTTCGTCACAGTAAAAACCTTCAGTAGATTAGACACGGTTCGACTTCTTCCTTGAGAATTTTCAAGAAATAGGAAGCTGCGAACAAAAAAAAAGTGTGAGATTTGAATATGGATTTAGCTTGGTTGTTTGTCTTACTTGGTTTAGAAATTGAGAATTCAACTTCAATTAGAACTCTTCATTTTTCTCTACCTTCCAATGATTGCGACAGACGGACTGAAAGCTCGTCACTTGAATCTTCCCCTGTTACAGTCACACTTTGATTAATTATGGGAATATTGTTCTTAATTTACTTCGAGTTTTGTCAAAAGATCCAGCTGATGAATTAAGTTGTTGCCCACCTATCTGTGTTTTCTAGGTTTGTTATAGCTAAAGACTAATAGAAGAAAATTTCTTGAGCTAAAACTTATCCTCAATCATGATGTTGGAGACTTTCACCTTCTTTTATTCATTTTTAATTTGCACATTTTTGGGTAACAAAACCCTGGTTCTAGATCGATTCAGATGCTGATAATATTTCTATTTTATTTCTCTCATGTCTTCCGTGGGATGAGAAGAATAATTTGAAAAAATATTTCGTCAAAATAAACACACTGCATATTTTTTGGGGTATTACTTACCAACTGTTGAACGATGACTTTTCGAAGTCTCCGTGGCTGCTCTCCAATAAAGCACTGATAGGCTTATTTCTTTATTTCAAGTCATTTCTCCATTAATATTTACTTTTCAGTGAATTTATAAAAGCCAATTCTGTTCGTCAATAATGAAAAAACATATTAATGGGCATGATAATGCTTTGTAAAGACCTTATCAACTCTGATCTCAATTAAAACATCTTTTTAATAATAAAGTATTGCATGACAACATTTTATTAATATTAATAATAATAATAATAATCATACTATTTTAAAGTAAGAACCGAGACTTTTTACTAAATTTAATGAAGCCCAAAATAAAATTATATTAATGTCCTTTTATTTATGTGTATCGAAAATAATTTTAATATTTATTAATAATTTTTATGAATATAATAATCAATAATCTAGAATTCAAGACTCAGATATGATGTATTATTAAGAATTTCTATGACATATTATTGAAAATTTTTATTATTAATAATCAATTAAGAATTTAGAGTATCTTTAATTTTACATCTTATAATTGACAAGAGTGGAGAAGCTTCTATAAATAATTTGGATTGGTGATGTAAGAAAACATCATTTTTTCGATTTTTTTTGCTAAGATCAAATATGATATATTAAATTATTTTTTTATAAATATGAGTCATCCTTACATTGTATTATTGCATGGGTCTAACATACCCTTACCTAATTTATGGACGATCTTTTGATTAAAATTAAATATAATATTTATTCTTATAAAATTTATGTATATTCATTTATTATATTACACATACAATGCGTGTGTATAATCACCCGGAGTGGATCCAACAGGGCGACATCGACGATCGCTCCTCTCTTGGTAATGAAACTCCTAATATTATGAGGTTTCACCGATAAAAATAAAGAATATCATCCTTTATTTCACATAAAAATCATTTTTTTATATTTGAATTTTTGAATCCGTCAATCACATTATACTATTATATGGATCTGGTACATTCATATTTAACTTGTGGGTGGTATTTTTATAAGATTAAGTTTATTATTTATTTTTATAAAATTTTAAAAAATCTCCACGTGTTATCAAATCGAGCAAGATTCCAAGGAAGGTTATCATTAAATATCTGGCTTACATAACAACACGTGGAATGCAAGGTCGCTCTCACTGTTTTTATATTCCCCTGAAAAAAAGTGAGCATGAAATGAAAGGCGACTTGAGCACTTATCACATCCATTTTTTTTATTTTTTGAAGAAAAATAAATGTCAAGTGGATTATCTGTCCTCCATTTTGATTAGGGCCCTAATCTCCAAAAAGAAAATGATTTATCCATTTATCATTTGACTAAAAAAATAACACTGATCCAAAATGTTACTGTTTAATTGAAATTGACGTCGAACCAAAATCATTTGTCTGGCTTCTTTGTTAGAATTACTAAATTAATTGATTTGGTCAGCAATAGCATTAAATATTTAAAGTTGCGTGAAATAATGGAACTCAACCTAATTATATATTTTTAATCATTGAATCTGAATATAGTTAAAGGTAATTAATCTTAACTATTGATAATTCATGACTAAGATTGTTTTTTAATCTGTTTAAATTCAGTAACTGTGAAAAGAATAACTAATAAATTAATTAAGTCTCTCAGCTACTCTCTATCCAGCTTTCCCCTATAAATTCCCTTCTCTGCTAAGTTCTAATTCCCTTTCCTCCTCTCCTCTTCTTCTTTACTAAGCTTCCTGCAATCTGCAGCTTTTGCTGCTTGAATATTTCTTTCTCCTCCTTCAAGCATCCTTCTCACTAGAGTTTTGCTGGTTTGTCAATCAAAACCAGATTACTAGTCCAGAAACTAAATTCTGTTTGAAAGAAGTTTAAAAAAAAAAAAAGGAGGAAGTTTGTTTCTTTCTGCTTCATTCTGTTCAGGGAAGAAGCTCTGTCAAAATTTTCTTCAAAAATATTGTTTCTACGATTAAAACCTCTGTCAAAATCCCACCTTGTCGATCGTGCAAGAAGAATCTGTTTCTTCCTTGTTGCTGCTCCAGCACAGAGTTTCAAGATCTCATTTTGTTTCTGCGCGCATGGCGTTTGTAATTGATGTCGTATCATAAGTGAGATCCTTCTTTCTGGGTTTATGCTCAGTTCGACAATACTGCGGCGCATGCCCCATCTCGTTCAATCCTTCTCGGTTGTCTTCCTCTACTGGTTCTATGTGTTTTCATGAGCCTTCTCAAAATCTAGTACACTTGCAGTTGTAATTCTCAACGACTGCTAACTAAAAAGTAGGCAAAAGGATTTTAACTGCGAAAGACCAGAAAGCAGCCTCCATGGCGTCTCCCAGTACTGTAACTAATAGTTCAGGATCCAGCCTGCTCCAGAACTCCATCTCCAGCGAGGACTTG
This sequence comes from Zingiber officinale, assembly GCF_018446385.1. Lineage (NCBI taxonomy): Eukaryota > Viridiplantae > Streptophyta > Magnoliopsida > Zingiberales > Zingiberaceae > Zingiber > Zingiber officinale. The sequence goes on from NC_056007.1 coordinate 79,536,388, forward strand.
AAGGCGGTGATGGATCAGAGGAAGCGGAAGAGGCGGATCTCGAACCGCGAATCGGCGAGGAGGTCGAGGATGCGCAAGCAGCAGCACTTGGACGATCTGAACTCGGAGCTGCGCCAATTGAGGGAGGACAACGCCAAGGTCTTGACGTCCTTGAGCCTCATCACGCAGCGCTACTTTGAAGTGGAGACAGAGAACTCTGTGCTCAAGATTCAGTTGGTGGAGATCAGCAACAGGCTGATGGCTCTCGATGACATCCTTCAGTGCTGCTTGAGTGGATCCAACGCCGTCTCCCGCGGTGGCTTCATCAGTCCATGGAAGTCGATGTGCATGAATCAGAATAAGCAGATCGTGGCTTCGACTGGGCAAAACATGCGTCAATTCTTGTACTGATTGATGTGATAATTGACCACTAAAGTGCTGTTTGTTTGGTGCTCATTTTTACGTGCCCTTTCAGTAACAGGGCCGGACGGGCTATGCATGGGATGAGACTGATGGACAGGTTCTTTGTAGTATTAGATCGTCTAATAAAATCTATGCAAAATTTAACGATAATTTATTAAAAGGCGTACTACAGTTAATGTATTTATCAAAAAACACATTACAATTTTGTATTTATCAAAATGTGGAGTTTACCAAAATCAATCCCCAGATTACCCCTCTGGCTAACCTGGCAACCGCCTTTTTCAAACACATTTTTCCAAGCATCCAAGCCGAAAGTAGAATAGAAAAATAATTTTGGTTCGGATACACGTCTTCTCACTGTCTCTCTCCCTTCGTCCCTCTGTGTGGTGTTATAAACTTGAAAGAAAAAAAAATATGAACCCTGCGCTTGCCATTACTGCTCGTGGTGGTTGGCGATTGCAATAGACCAGTTAGGTTTATGGCATAATTGCGTAAGAGTTGCTAGAGGAGACCAAGGACAAATTAAGTTAAGAAGGTCAGCCGAGAAGGACAAACTTCTTGCAAGAGGGAAATGAGTAGAAGCACACATTTAAAGATTTAGACATGTATGTATGGATTTTTTTACTGTAAAATAGGGTAGTGAAGGTAAATAAAAAGTACACCATTTGTCTGTGAAGGATGGCAGCAAAAAGTGGTATTATGGTTAATTTTGGTTGTGTGGGGAATAATATTCAATAACACCTGAATTATGATGTAATAGAAGACTTAATCGATTTAATTCATGTTAGTTTTTGACGTTGATAGTTAAGTTTGGCTAGGGTTTAGTCAGTGGTGGTCCTAGTTTACAAGAAGTATCTGCTTCAAAAGTGGCTTGATATCTATGAGATCATGCCCAACGTGGGCCTGATATCATAGATATCAGGCCTAACGTGGGCCTGATATCTATGATATCAGGCCCACGTAGAGCCTGATATCGATAATGTGTTATGTGGTTAAAACTTTGCTTTTACATCAGACCGTTCCTAGTTTGAGCAAAATTACAATTTAACTACAAAAAATGATTATGTAGTTGCAAATTTACTAAAATAGTTTTTAAATTTATTTATCAGGGATGATCATATAACTGACGAAATTCTATATGAGATATGGAATACTCTTGATGCAACTTCTAGCATTGGACATGCAGATAATGTAGGAGAAGTATCCAGAACAAATATTCCATCATCTTCACAGTATAATTGTGTGCATAACACAAATAGAAATACGAGCAGTAATTTCACATTTGATCTAAATGAAGAAGCTAGTATTCAAGAAGATGAGGTTCTGAACCCGTGTGCAACACTTGTTGATTACTATGAGCCTAGTTGGAGTGAGGAGGAAGGGTATTATAACCGAAATGGAGAGGAAATGCAATGCAATACAAATGTACAAGAATTCTTTGCCGATGATATGCAGATTGAACAATATAAAATATCTCAAGAGCAGTATAGTGACTTAGAGGAGGAGTTCCCAATAGCTGATGATCCATATATTCTAAATTCTCGATTGCTCCAAAGGCCAATTGAAGAGGCAACAGATCAGCATGAATTTTTTGTAGGACAGATATTTCAGTCTCGACAAGAGTTCAAGAATCAACTTGTGAAGCATGCCATGGTTAAACATATGAAATATAACCCAGTTGACACTCGGAAAAATAAAGTAAAAGCTGTCTGCTTCAATCAACCGTGTAAGTGGAGAGTAGTTGCCAGGGGGGATGTCGAGTTCATTGTTACGAAATATATAAAGGAACACCAATGTGGCACCATTAGGGAAAGTGCTGATCATCAAGCATTCTCTTCATCCTTTGTAGCTTCTTTTGTTGAAGAGCAATTTCTTGCTAATGAACAATACAAGCCAAGTATGATTATAGCAGATATAAAAGTCAGGTTCGGAGTGACCATATCCTACAGAAAAGCTTACATAGCTCGAGAGAAAGCGATGAAGAAAGTTGTTGGAGATTATGATCAAGCATATAGAGATCTTCCACTATATCTGCGTGAGTTAAGAGTAAGGGATCCTGAAACCTATGTTGCACTACACAGGAATGGGGATAATCAGTTCCAACGATGTTTTTGGGGTTTTGGAGCTTGTAGGAGAGTATTTAGGTCTTATCTGCGTAAATTAATTGGAATTGATGCCACACACCTAAGAGGCAAATATCCGGGTGTGTTGTTGATGGCTACATCAATAGATGCTAATGACAATGTCCTCCCAGTAGCCTTTGGAATCGCTGAAGTTGAATGTGGGTCTGCATGAGAGTGGTTTCTGGATCATACGAAGAGATTCTTTAATGTTGATCCAGAGTCAATGAGTATAGTATCAGATAGACATCGTGGCATTATAGCAGCAGTTAGGAAAGTATACCCTACTGCCCATCATGCTTTTTGTTGCCACCACATGTCTTGCAATATGGTAACAGATACTGGCAGTAGGTCAGGTTTAGGGTTGTTTTGGGCAGCTGCTCGAGCAAACACAACACTACAATATGATCTCATAATGCAGTCCATGCTTGAAAAACATCCAGATGCTCATAAGTGGCTTCAGAACATTGACCCTAAAAGATGGGCTAATGCACACTTTAGTGGGAGAAGGTACACAATGCTAACCACCAATTGTGTAGAGAGTTTAAATGCTTTGTTCAAGGAGACGCGTGAACTTCCGATAAACAGGTTAATTGATAATACCAGAAGAAAGGTAGCTCAATGGTTCTGTAACCGTAAGGAGGAAGCGTCGAAATGGTATGTAGCGTTGACACCTCATGCTACCAAAGAAATGCAATCAAGGAGAGAGAAAGCTAGACGATATAAAGTCCACCCCTACTCTCAATCCGAAATGGAAGTAGAGACATGGGGTGCTTCATACATTGTTGATTTGGAGAGGAAATATTGTAACTGTGGGGAGTTTCAAATTTCAGGATTGCCTTGCTCACATGCAAATGCCGTCATAATTCACCGGAACATGGATACACTCCCATATTGTGAGCATTACTTTCATTCACATAATTGGAAAACGACATACATGGATCGTATTTACCCCTGTCGAAGCAAAGAATTTTGGCCTAGGGGTGTCAACAACATTATAGTGCTATGTCCACGTAGCCTTGTGCAGCCTGGTAGGCGAAAGAAGGCAAGGATCGAGTCAAAACATAATGGGAAGGTAAAAATCAAATGCAGCAGGTGCAAACAACTGGGCCATAATCGGAGGACCTGTAGAATGCCGCCAGCCCCTGGATCTTGACTGAATTGTAAATTCGAGGAGTTGAGGCATATGTTTTGTATGAAGTACATAAATAGGTTTGTAAGACAAACAATTGTTAAAAGTGATGTTTCTGTTATATACGTTTATGGAGTATTTAGTTTGTGTTACAGTTTTATGGTAGGTATGAGAAGTGTAAACCATCACCTGCAAGGCAGAAATAATACTTCACACCATATCTCCATTGTGTCAAATAAAAATGCGATACATTTCAATTCAACAGGAAGGGGTTCGTAATTTCAAAGTCACATTAATATGTAGTGAAATATAGATGTGTTAAAACATGCACAAAGGGAGTGTAGTAATCGATTCCATAGGGTAGAAAAGAAAAGGTGTGCACTGTTCCGTGCCAACTGGCACGGAGCCATACTTCATAAATTATGTTTGACAGCATAAATACCATCTCCCCACCATGACCTTCACAGGGACTTGATTTCATGAAAATCCAGGTAGGGAGGGCCATCGATGGGTTTGGTCAAACCCAGCGATGGACTAGACTCTGTCAGTTGGACCCATATCGGCGTTAGTGGTATTCGGGTTGCAAGGACTCGAATCGGTGGCAAATAAATGTTTAAATATTTATAGGTCTGGGAAAAATTTAAAATACAATCAGCCTCCGTTGGGCTGATATGCTTGGATATCAGTGTGACCTGATATTCAAGCATATCAGGCCCAAAGTCGCCTTGGCACTTATAAACGGAGCCATACTCGTAATCCATGATGTATAAATTATGTTTGACACCATAAATACCATCTCCCCACCATGACCTTCACAGGGACTTGATTTCATGAAAATCCAAGTAGGGGAGGGCCATCATGGGTTTTGGTCAAAACCCACTGATGGACCTAGACACATCGGATTGGACCCATTTCAGCTCTAGTGGTATTCTGGAGTTGCAAGGACTCAGAATATGGTGGCAAATAAATGTTTAAATATTTATAAGTGCTGGGAAAAATTTAAAATACAATCGGCCTCCGTTGGGCACGATATGCTTGGATGTCAGCGCCTGATATCAAGGATATCAGCCCAAAGTCTCCTGGCACTTATAAATGGCAAGCGGCGGAGCCATAGTAATCCATGGTGTATAAATTATGTTTGACATAAATACCATCTCCCCACCATGACCTTCACGGGGACTTGATTTCATGAAAATCCAAGTAGGGGAGGGCCATCGGTTTGGTCAAAACCCACCGATGGACCTAGACATCAGTTGGACCCATTTCAGCGCTAGTGGTATTCCAGAGTTGCAAGGACTCCGAATCTGGTGGCAAATAATAATTTAAATATTTATAGGTCTTTGGGAAAATTTAAAATGCAATCGACCTCAGTTGGGCGATATGCTTGGATATCGCCCAAAGTCGCTAGCACTTATAAATGGCAAGCACGGAGCCATACGTAATCCATGGTTTATAAATTATGTTTGACACCATAAATACCATCTCCCACCAAGACCTTCACAGGGGACTTGATTTCATGAAACTCCAAGTAGTGGAGGGCCATCAGTGGGTGTTGGTCAAAACCCGCTGTTGGACCTAGTCACATCGGGTGGGACTCAGTTCAGCCCTAGTGGTATTCTGGAGTTGCAAGGACTCAGAATATGGTGGCAAATAAATGTTTAAATATTTATAGGTGCTGGGAAAAATTTAAAATACAATCAGCCTCCGTTGGCCCTGATATGCTTGGATATCAGGCCCAACGTGGGCCTGATATCCAAGCATATCAGGCCCAAAGTGGCCTTGACACTTATAAATGACAACTAGCACGGAGCCATACTTCGAAATCCATGGTGTATAAATTATGTTTGACACCATAAATACCATCTCCCCACCAAGACCTTCACAGGGGACTTGATTTCATGAAAATCCAAGTAGGGGAGGGTCATCAGTGGGTTTTGGTCAAAACCCACTGATTGACCTAGACACATCGGATTGGACCCATTTCAGCGCTAGTGGTATTCTGGAGTTGCAAGGACTCAGAATCTGGTGGCAAATAATAATTTAAATATTTATAGGTGCTGGAAAAAATTTAAAATGCAATCAGCCTCCGTTGGGCCTGATATGCTTGGATATCAGGCCCAACGTGGGGCTGATAATATAAAAAGTAATATTTCAAATTAATAATAAATAATCTTACACATAAATCGAGGCGATTAGATAAAATAAATTAATGAGATATCAGGCCCAAGTTTCAATCTGCAAAAGCGCACACTCTCCTGCTTCGTTCTTCATCTTCTTCTCGAAGCCATTCAACGCAGCTCCGGGCCAAAACCCACTCTTCCTTCACCGGCGTTCAAGAATCATTTCCGTACGGAGGTCGGTTGCTCATTTAGTTAAGCTTTCTATAACCGGTTAACCTAGGGTTTGTGTGGGTGTGTTAGAATAAGAGCGTAGAGTTTTTCTGTGTTTGGTTATACAGTACGTAGGTTCGCAATGGCAACAAAAGAAGTCTCCACAAGTCTGTGTGCTGATCGACCAACTTATCAAAGTTACGTCAACAGAGGAAGAACTAAAAGAATGAACTGGAAAAGTACCATTTGCCACTTCAGAAAGTTTATCTCTTCTGTTAACCCGACTGAACAAGAACAGATGATTCGAGGCACACCTTTTTCCTGGATCCTCGACCTCCCTGATAGTTCTTTTGTAAGAGCTCAGGTACAAAATATGTTTGATAACTGGGATCATGAGGAAAAAAACTTTATCTTCCATGGGAAGAAGCTCAATTTTACAAAGGTAGATGTGAGACTGATTCTTGGCCTACCCGACAATGGAGATATAGTTCGTCTCGATTTAAATGAGGCTTCAAGCGCACTGTACATGGAGTTTTTCCGAGAATCGGATTGTTCTGCCAAACATTTAGAGAAACTGATTAGGAAGTATAGATCAAACGACAAGCTGTACTGTCAGCTTTTTATCCTGTATTTTTTTACAACAGTTCTGTTTTATGGTAGTAGCAGTGTTCTCAGAATACATGTGCTCTCCCTAATTGACTGTGTAGATGATTTTGAGAACTTAGCTAGGTTTAACTGGTGCAATGCAGTATACAGTTTCATGGCTCAACAATTAGACTCCATTGGATTGGAGCTTACATTAAGACCAAAACCACAGGTTGCTGATGCAACGCCTAAGGCCCCCTTGCTAAAGGGATTTCCAAATATTTTAGCTGTAAGTCCGATTACATATATAGCAAGATATGTGTAAAGATTATGAATTACTTTTATAATCATATTGTAGGTATGGGTGTGTGAGCACATCAGCATTATTGATCCAGACCATCCGGAAAAATTGCCAAGAATACTACGATGGAGGTGGCCTAACTATCATGTTGACACGGTAAAAAAAATGATAGACCGTGTAACTGCAGATAAAATTTTAGTAGATTTAATTCTGACAGAATCAGAGTTTAATTTACTACCAAACCGGCCTCAGCCATCTGAGTATCTTGAGTTGGTTGGCCAAGGATCTTTACATCAAGCCGAAGAAGGCCAACTCCAGTGTGACGATACCGTAGATTGTAGTTTGTGCAAGGAAAAGGATAACAAAATTGAGAGTTTAAAGCAAGAATTATATAAAGCTTCTCAAAGTTTGGAGGAAGCTAATAAAAACCTGGCAACGGTGATAGAAGAAAAGGATAGTCTAGTAGCAGCAAAGGATATTGTGATTGCTGATATGGAAGCTATGCTTAAAGAAAAGGATCAACAAATAAGTGAACTGCGTAAAGAACGGGATACGAGTGGCAACAAGGCTGACACTATAAATTCTGACGTGGATAACAAAATTTTAACTGTAAAAGACAAAATCATAGCCGATGCCGAAAATAAGATTAAAGAGCTCCAACAAGTCATACAGAGCATATCAGGGGAGCCAAGAGCATCAGAAGGCATAGACCCAGCATCAGAAGGCATAGACCCTAATCTGCTTATAATTCCAACTAATTTTCGGGTAGGCCCCAAAAGAAAGAGAACCCAGAGAAGGTTGATATCCCAATGCACCAAAAAAAAAGGCAAACAGGTTGTTCTTAGTGTCGAACCAGATGCTCCTGCACCATCAAAGACAGAAAATACAAGTTCATCACAGATAGAAACACAATGTCATGAAATTAACAAGGTCAAAACCAAAATATTGAAGGTACGGTCGAGAGTAGGTAAGTTGTTATTTTAGAATCCTTAATGACATAGTATTATTTTAATTATCTCAGCAAGCAAAAACATTTTTTAAAAAGAGCAAAGATGATGTGATAGCCGATGCATTGTTGAAGCTCAGTCAGTTAAGGTAACGTAGTTGCCAACCTAAATTCTTAACCCACATGTCAACAAAGGATTATTATTGGAGTTTAATGATAATTTTTTTATTTTCAATTTATTAAATACCATTGACTGTATACTTGTGTGTAGGGTGACGGTGCAACCAATATGGGCAAATGATAATTTCTCCTTAGATATGCAATCTTTTATGACAATATTTGATTGGACACAATATACCAATGGGGATTGCATAAATGTTTATTGGAATATTCTTGCTAATGAAGCCAAACACTCTAACTCACCATACCACCCATCCATATTTTGTGGAGTTTGGATTCCCAGTATGTCCCTTATCTCATTGTAAATTGTTTAAATTATATATTGGATGCAGTCACCATAATAGCTCTATTATTTGTATAGGACTTGTTCGGAATGATGCACGTGGATGCATTGAAACAAAATGCAAAAACAGATGACGACAAGGACATTAGATATATTTTTTGTCCTCTACATAACCAAGATGATCATTGGCATCTAATGGTCATGGACCTGGAGGAACGACAAATAATTCATTATAACTCTCTTGGCACCATAGAACTTTACACTTCTATTTTCAATCAAACTGTAAGTAACAAATTTCTTATATCCAATAATCATTGTTTATGTATTAATAACTATGGTTTGATATTTGTAGGTGTTGTTTTTTAAGGAGCTGAACTGGTCATACTATCACATATGGCATAAAGGTTTAGAACCATTCTCCGGGAGAGAGTATAAAACGATGCAAGTTATTGGCCCCACACAAAGCAAATCGTAAGTATTAGTGTATGTTCCATAATAATTCTATTTGCCTTTTCTATGATGGATTGTGCATTTGTTTTGTAGGTTGGATTGTGCTTTTTTTATAATGCGCTATGCAGAGAGTTTGATGTTCCGGAGATCTACAGACTTTGTACAAGCTGATATGAGAGCTTATAGATTTAGACTTGGACACAAAATCATGTCTAACAAAAATTTTAAACTATAGAAATAGTGAACAATTGTAATAATTTATTGTAGTAATGATTTACTGTTTGTGTAACTAAAATTTATGGTGAATAAAATTATTGTAAATTAAATTTATAAGAAAGGATACCATACCAAGGCCACTTTGGGCCTGATATCCAAGCATATCAGGCCCAACGGAGGCTGATTGTATTTTAAATTTTTCCCAGCACCTATAAATATTTAAATTATTATTTGCCACCAGATTCTGAGTCCTTGCAACTCCAGAATACCACTAGCGCTGAAATGGGTCCAATGTCTAGGTCCATCAGTGGGTTTTGACCAAAACCCACTGATGGCCCTCTCCTACTTGGATTTTCATGAAATCAAGTCCCCTGTGAAGGTCATGGTGGGGAGATGGTATTTATGCTGTCAAACATAATTTATACACCATGGATTACGAAGTATGGCTCCGTGCCAGTTGGCACGGAACAGTGCACACCTTTTCTTTTCTACCCTATGGAAGGTGACTATTAAAATTGATGTTATTTTATTATTTTGATCAGGCCCCTGTAAGAATGCTTGGAGTTTATATTAGGGAGAGATAGAATACTGCTTTATTAAATGATATTCATATCAGGCCCAACGGAGGCTGATTGTATTTTAAATTTTTCCCAGCACCTATAAATATTTAAACATTTATTTGCCACCAGATTCTGAGTCCTTGCAACTTCAGAATACCACTAGCGCAGATATGGGTCCAATCCGATGTGTCTAGGTCCATCAGTGGGTTTTGACCAAAACCCACTGATGGCCCTCCTCAACTTGGATTTTCATGAAATCAAGTCCCCTGTGAAGGTCTTGGTGGGGAGATGGTATTTATGGTGTCAAACATAATTTATACACCATGGATTACGAAGTATGGCTCCGTGCTAGTTGACATTTATAAGTGCCAAGGCGACTTTGGGCCTGATATGCTTGGATATCAGGCCCACGTTGGGCCTGATATCCAAGCATATCAGGCCCAACGGAGGCTGATTGTATTTTAAATTTTTCCTAGTACCTATAAATATTTAAACATTTATTTGCCACCATATTCTGAGTCCTTGCAACTCCAGAATACCACTAGAGTTGAAATGGGTCCAATCCGATGTGTCTAGGTCCATCAGTGGGTTTTGACCAAAACCCACTGATGGCCCTCCCCTACTTGGATTTTCATGAAATCAAGTCCCTGTGAAGGTCATGGTGGGGAGATGGTATTTATGCTGTCAAACATAATTTATACACCATGGATTACGAAGTATGGCTCCGTGCTAGTTGCCATTTATAAGTGCCAAGGCGACTTTGGGCCTGATATGCTTGGATATCAGGCCCACGTTCGATATCCAAGCGTATCGGGCCGTTGAACGATATCCAAGCATATCGTGCCCAACCGAGGTGATTGTATTTTAAATTTTTCGCACCTATAAATATTTAAACATTTATTTGCCACCATATTTTGAGTCCTTGCAACTCCAGAATACCACTAGGGCTGAAATGGGTCCAATCCGATGTGTCTAGGTCCATCGGTGGGTTTTGACCAAATGGCCCTCCCCTACTTGGATTTTCATGAAATCAAGTCCCTGTGAAGGTCATGGTGGGGATATGGTATTTATGCTGTCAAACATAATTTATACACCATGGATTACGAAGTATGGCTCCATGCCACTTATAAGTGCCAAGGCGACTTTGGGCCCGATATGCTTGGATATCAGGCCCGTTGAACTTGATATCAGCGTATCGAGGCCCGTTGGGCTGATATCCAAGCATATCGAGCCCAACAGGTCGATTATATTAAAAATTTTCCGGACCTATAAATATTTAAACATTTATTTGCCACCGGATTCCGAGTCCTTGCAACTCTAGAATACCACTAGAAATGGGTCCAATCGAGAAGTATAGGTCCACGGTGGGGTTTGACAAAACCCACTGATCTCCCCTACTTGGATTTTTATGAAATCAAGTCCCTGTGAAGGTCATGGTGGGGAGATGGTATTTATGGTGTCAAACATAATTTATACACCATGGATTACGAAGTATGGCTCTGTGCCAGTTGCCATTTATAAGTGCCAAGGCGACTTTGGGCCTGATATGCTTGGATATCAGGCCCACGTTGGGCCTGATATCCAAGCGTATCAGGCCCACGTTGGGCCTGATATCCAAGCATATCAGGCCCAACGGAGGCTGATTGCATTTTAAATTTTTCCCAGCACCTATAAATATTTAAATTATTATTTGCCACCAGATTCGGAGTCCTTGCAACTCCAGAATACCACTAGCGTTGAAATGGGTCCAATCCGATGTGTCTAGGTCCATCAGTGGGTTTTGACCAAAACCCACTGATGGCCCTCCCCTACTTGGATTTTCATGAAATCAAGTCCCTGTGAAGGTCATGGTGGGGAGATGGTATTTATGCTGTCAAACATAATTTATACACCATGAATTACGAAGTATGGCTCCGTGCCAGTTGCCATTTATAAATGTCAAGGCGACTTTGGGCCTGATATGCTTGGATATCAGTCCCACGTTGGGCCTGATATCCAAGCATATCAGGCCCACGGTGGGCCTGATATCAGTCCCACGTTGGGCCTGATATCCAAGCATATCAGGCCCACGGTGGGCCTGATATCCAAGCATATCAGGCCCAACGGAGGCTGATTGCATTTTAAATTTTTCCCAGCACCTATAAATATTTAAATTATTATTTGCCACCAGATTCTGAGTCCTTGCAACTCCAGAATACCACTAGAGCTGAACATTTTGGTTCTACTGATGGCCCTCCCCTACTTGGTTCTACCTGAAATCATGTTCCCTATGAAGTTCTAACTGGGAAGATGGTATATTTGGTGTCAAAATGTATTTATACCCCATTTCTAATAAGGTATTGCTCCGTGGCAGTTGGCACGGAACCTAGTGACGTGCTCTGGAAACCTCCGTTGGTCCGAGCCTATTTGATTTTTTAAACAATCCCAACCGTTACCATGATTTCAGTTTTGAGAAGATAGAAATGGTGCGCATTACAACTTATATACATTGTCTCTTTCCACTGATAAGCACCAGCATTGCATTTTGTATTTTGTGATTTATATTTCTGACTAATCACTATGCAATATTATTAATATTCCAGTGACAGTTTCTAATCTTCTCATACACTACATACCACCATATTATACAACAAAGACTACATACAAAGATATTAAAAGTCCTACACTACGTAATAATTGCATTTACAATCTATACAAGTTTTTGCCTTACAAGACTGGATATTTAATCCAATGTTTGAAAATATTTATCCCTCAAAATTGCTACCATTACATCAATTCTAATCTTTTTCATGTCTCCTTGTTTGAAGTCCATCTTCATATCATATAGGAGACATCGAATGTATTGCATCACAAAGAAGCCACAGTCAACGCTGTAAACAACATTTAATTGTCAATAATTTTTTATCAATTATTTATATTCACACCTTGTGCTCGATTTACCTTGCTTGTTGTTGTGGACATTCAATTGTGCGAGAGACCCATCTATCAAACGGATAATGCCTTTCCAAGTTTGGATGAATAGCAGCAACGTGCTCACGACTATATAATTTAAAATCTGATACCTGAACATTGAAGAGGAAATTTTCATTTTCCATCAACTAGCATTTATATTAAAATACAAACAATATCATTATTATTAGATGCTCACCGCTGCTTCAAATTCATATTTGTATTTACTTCCACTTGCAAGAGAATTGCACTGATTGAACGTCATTGATTTGGTGTCGACCACCAGCAAGTGGAAGTGTGCATTATCACTGCACAAAGGTATAAATATATACCTTACCTCTTCATCTCGTCTATCCGTCTTTATCATGTGTTCGAAGGCAAACTTACTTGACGATTTCATTAATGACTACAAATATGCAAAGTCATACATACATAACCAACTAATAAAAAGAATTCTATTTTTAACTATAATCAAATCAATTCCTTACTGTGAAGAATGTTGAACAATATATTGACTTGTTGTATGTGCTTCCAGACGGGAATGCCCCCCTAAATAAAATTTTACAATACGTGTCGATTACATCACTCTTGTCAACATTTCTCCATTCACACCAGATAAAAGGGAATACAAATTTAAACAAAAGGGTGGTTCCTCCCAAACTATATCATTTGTAAACCTATAAAGTAAACAAATCACAGATTATTTTTACAAATTCCTTTTTGATAACCTTAGCCCAAATATGTAATCAGATATGCATATATTATACTTTACTATTCAACTATTTAATTTACGTACTTTATTTCCTCCAAGGCTTTTAACAAGTACGCCACCTCTTCGTCTTGTTTTTTTTTCTTGGAAGACTTAAATTGCTTCTTCACATACTATGCATACAAACAAAAAAGGCAATTAGATAATCCATTATATCTAACAAATTGCAAAGAAATTTGCATATATCGTCTTACAACAATTGCTTGTTTCCTCATTTTGTCATATTTGGCAAACATTTCTACATCCTTGTCTGCCTCTTCATCAGATTTATCTTCCATCATTTGTACAATATTAATTTCTTCTTCCATTTCATCCAAACCTATTTTTCCTTTCCCCTTGCCCACAACAACATATTCTTTGACAAATTTTTTTCCTTCTCCTATACTTGTAACTTTTTCCGCAGGCTCACTTATATGTATATTTCTATGCTGCCTCTTAGGTAAAGTTTTGAGCCACAATGGACTATCAATTGGAGTATCCCTGTAATCATAGCGACTTCTGTCACGTCCTCTCCTACTTCTTGTTGTAACACCTACAGGTTCAATTTGAGGATCGTCTACAGGCTCGCTATATTGAGATTCCATGCCTTTTTTTCAACTATTTTAAGTAACTCTTTCACCCTCTCCTTCAATTGCATGTTCTCCATTGTTAGCTCTTTATTTATGTTTGCTTGCATAATGCAATTACAACAATCCTTATTAATCTGCCTTCCTCCTACACTCACTTCAATTTGTGATGCCTCCATTGCATGTGGACTGTCCTCAACGCCAGCAAGGTTCTCAACCAATGATCTTTCATCTTGGTTAGGGATTAGGTTAATCACAACCTGTAAGAATATTAAACCACATGTTAAAACCATACTTTTTAACCAAACTATAGTCAAAGTATTCTAAATTTACCTCTTCAGATGAAACTTGGTTAATCATTTCTCTCACCTTACTAATATGTGAAGGAATATTCCTCCACTTATTTATTCTGGCTCCTTTTATTTTGTATGGTTTTTGGATTGGAACATGCTCCAAAAACCATGCCTGATTCACCATGACAAGGGTTAACTATTTTATAATTGTTCGCAAAATATTAAAAATTTTCACACAAATTAAACACTTACTGCCAAAAGACCAGCAAATCCCTTTAGGTAAGGGAGGTTGGTGTTAGCATGTTTTGTCTCAGTTGATGAAAATATGTCCCCAATCTTAGGTAATTGTGGAGCCATAAATTCATGGATTGCTTCAACCCAGTTGAATCTATCAAGATTCTCAAAATCATCTACTATATCTATAAGACTTAACGGGACCTTATATGTACTAGAAGAAAATAAGACACAAACAAATATATACAAAATATAGAATTTGCAAAATAATAAAACATCATCTTCGACTTCAACGCGATTGCCATAAAATTTAAGCAACTCCTCAATTCTTGATCTAGTAGCTTCTTTTTTGTTTGAGAAGTAAGTTAGAAAAAGGTCACTGGGAATTGAAGCTCCTCGGTCTGCAATACCAAGCAGCAATGAAACGTCTCCTCTTGTGAAGCAAACCGGAACACCTGACCAAGTTAAATTATTATTAGACTTCTACCAACACATACAAAAGTATTAGGAACACCGTGGACATGATACGATGTCATATCAAGCACTGATACTCCATCGTATCAGGCCCACGTTGGGCCTGATACGGCATCGTATCAGCCCCACGTTTAGCAAAAGCTTAAATTTTACCATACAACTACTTTGTAATTAAAATACAAATTTATAAATTGTACCTGAGAATCTAAAGGTTTGACTACTTGAATCCCAATTTTCAAATATATTTACCAAAATCCCACGGATGTGCTGCATATCTTCTATGTCCAAAAAAATACGAAAGGGTGACTGTTTGATCAGCACTATGTGTCGGTCATGTAAAATAACACCGCCTCCATGCGTTCCTTTCTTCGTGGATGATTGAAAAAAACTTTTAAAGTGACCGAGGACACTGTTCCAATGCAGTTTCTGTCCAACATCAACTGAACCCTATACTTTATAAAAATAAAAAAATTTAAATCATACTAGTTCAGCTTCTCAATATCACAGAGTTTGTAAAATGATAACCTTTACAGCTAATTGATGTGGCGAGGATGATGATTCACCCGATCGACGTCTTTGCGCCATTATGATACTAGCTGATTAATGTAATGTAAACCCTAGAATCCTTCACTGATGGCTCACGAACACTCTTGGTTTTTAATTAAACTGAAATGCTAGCTAGATGATGCTTGAGAAAAACTCGAACTGATGGCTCACGAACACTAAACTAGGGTTTCACAAGACCGAGCTGCACTCGCATGTCACGAAGGAGGGAGGTACCCTAATGATCGTTTTTTTTTAATATCTAAGTTTTTTAAAAATGTGGTTCGGATGCCTGGGAATTGATGACTGATCAGAGGTGTTGGTTGGCGGTAGGGTTATATTCGGTAATATACATCACTTACCTGCGCCTTTTGGTAAATACAAAACTGTAATGCGCTTTTTGGTAAATACATTAACTGTAGTACGCCTTTTGGTAAATTGCCGAAAATTTAATCTGTGCAGTAATTTTGATTATGAATGTGGGAATTTTAATAGTTTTCAATTGGTGGCTAGGATTTGATTGGAGTGAAATGTCTTCATGATTCGGTCTGAAAATTGAGAAAATGACTAGCTTGCTCCACTTTGTAACATAAGAAATATCAGTGTTGGGCCATGGAGAGGGCTCGGTATTGGCCCTCCAACGCTTAAATTAGTCATCGGAAAAATAGAAGAAAGCGGAGCAATAGTAAGCACAGATGTGAATAATGAATAACGTGTACCTCCACTGGTACATGAATCTCACTCCCCAAGGCGTGGGCATGATTTTCCAACTGTTTGTCAGAAAAATATCTCTGATACCATATCTTAACAGAGTATGCAAATCCCTAATGAGATAGTAGAAACTTCCGTCGTGCAATCCGCCTGTTGCCAGCGGCATTATCTCCCAAAGGGATATTAAGAGATATGAAAGATGTCCCACTGTTTGGCCGAGTGAGAGAGCCGCTCAGCCGGGTATCCCCGCTTGATTGGCCTTTGTCGATCTTCTCCATAATCCCTTGCCTTAGTTGATTATTTCCGCCCGACCGGACAAGCGCTCCGGTCATCTGAGCGTTCCACCACTTCGTGATAAGCATCTGGTGTTCTCGCCGTGGCGGTCTTGGTCGTACAAGCGCTCTGTTCGTACAAGTCTCTTGTCGATCGGGCATTTCATGCCCGATCAACAACTGTAGTAGACCTCCGCTCGGGCCGCCTTTGGTGGGCCCGTCAATTTTCTGGTATTGTACGTCTTGACTTTGACCTCCACACTGACTGTTCTCTCTTCCTTTGACCCGCACTTAGTGGACTCCCTTTATCATCGCATTACGTCTTTCCCTCAAGTCTAGTCAAAGGAGGTTGTAAGTCCAACTGACTGGACAATAGTGTCTTTGGTGACCCCCACTGCCAATCGAGCATTCTCTGTTCTCGAGCATCCAAAAGAACTATTTAGTCTTCTTAATCGCCATTCTGCTTCATCTTACCAACCTGAGTGTGTAACTACCGCTTGGATCTCATTTCACGAGATTGGATTTTGAGCCGCCGCTTGGCTATTGTATATTTCAGACATCTGTGCCGAT
The DNA here is from genome assembly GCF_018446385.1 of Zingiber officinale. Taxonomy (NCBI): domain Eukaryota; kingdom Viridiplantae; phylum Streptophyta; class Magnoliopsida; order Zingiberales; family Zingiberaceae; genus Zingiber; species Zingiber officinale. Next base: position 79,553,274 of record NC_056007.1, read on the forward strand.
TGGCATAGCTGACGACAACACTTATCACACTTTCACATCTCATCACTTCCTTGGACAAGCGGCTAGTAGTGGTTGCTAACGTCACCTCAATTTCTTGGAAATTATGCAAATCTTTGATCATTATGGCCTAACACACTGCCCATACCTTTTAATTAAGCTCCATTAATGTCTTCCCATATCTGACTACCACGTGTCCCACTTTCTATCGCCGCACGTTTGACGTGATAGGCAGATATCTGCTGATGATGTGACAGACACTTTTTCAAATCTACAGCCAGATCTTGACTTCGTTTTTTGCAACCCTCGATCCGACGGCTCGAAGCCATCATTGGTTGGCTTTATAAGCCCTTATTTACTCGTTGTCATCTTCACACTCCCTCGCCTTTTCGATCTTAAGCACGCTCTGTGACGCTTTCTATCTTCTTCTTCATTACTGACAATATTTCGCCATAAGCCTTCTTTCGCTTTCTAATCACGTCGTCGATTATCTTTCCCTTTCGTTTTTAATGGTTGTTTCTCCTCAACCCCCTACATCCATCCCTGGGCTTTGGTATACATTTACAGAATCAAAGTTCAACGGGGATGAGATTGATCAAATGAGCCTTACATATCACTTTCCTTTGACTATCAAATTGCTATCCCTTCAGCCTACGACCGGCCTCATTTGCCTCCCGATGGCTTCTTTCCCATCTTTAAGGAGCAATTCTGCGCCGGTCTTCACTTTCCCTTCCACCCTTTCTTCTCAGCCGTGTGTAAATACTTTCGTATCTCCTTGCACCAATTAGTCACTAACTCCTTTAGATTGTTGTGTGGGGTAGTCGTGTTATTTTGTCTCCACGGTATCCCTTTAGTGCCTCGAGTATTCCACTATTTCGATTATACTAAGGTATCTGAGCCCAGGAACTTTTTGTTTCAGGCCCGAGTGGGCTCTGTCTATTTTGATAAAATACCGTCCTCCAATAAGTACTGGAGGGAGCACTATTTTTTCATTCGTTTTCTCAATCAGCTTGATTTCCTGACCAGCTACCAAATGAAAGTGATGAAGCCTCCGCCACTCAGTCGATATCGAAGCCGATCGAATTATCTCCAGACCCTCTCTAGTCTGGCCAGTCAGAAGTACCATATCCATCGATTGTTGTTGGAGAGTGTCTTATACATGTTCGAGGTAAGCCCAATCTGAACGCGGCTGCCTCTCACCCTAGGTATGCTCTTTCTTCTCCTCATCTTTGAATCTAATTGATTTTTCTTCCTTTTTCGTAGCTCAAATCATGTTGAGAGCACGCCTGAGTGACAAGTGTAGGTTCACAGACGCAGAGATTAACACTATGGGCATCGTTGAGTTGGAGAGCCGCGGTCTACTGCCAGTCGAATAGTCCGACGAGCTGACCGAAGAAACTGGAGTCAGCCACACTGACGCTAGCAAAGGAGGTCATATGGTGGCTAGCGATGTCGCGACTGACACTACCGAGTTGCCTCAAGAGCGACCGTCTATGGCGTCAATCATGGTGCCTTCGGAGTTAGCCACCTTCGGTGAGCCGCTGATCCAGCGATGCAAGAGGCATCGATGGGAGCCTTCATCCCATTCGGCCACCTCTACTTTTTAGACCCCCACCTATGCCAGCTCGCGTCCTTCTTTCGAGCAGGGTGAGATTTCATCACCCGCTTGTCCCAAGCAAGGAACTTCCGCGCTTCCCACTTCCGTGTCATTCGATCGGACACCTTCCCTGCCCGGGTTAGTTGTTGGGGACCATATGCATGCCACCTATCGCGTATATGCCTCCTTAGTCCTCCTTGCCAGTTGCACATGTATCTACTATCCGATCCTCCCCGATACCTAAGTCCACCGACCGAGCAACCTCAGAGCCTTCAGGTCCAAGCGGCCAGAGACATATAAACGATCATTATCTATTTACCAGTGGTGTCATCCAGGAGACTCTGAGCCATGCTCACTCGAACACCAGATTCAGATCCAATGGCCCCTGGCCCAAGTATGGGCCGATGCTATGACCCGTGCGGTGATCATTTCCCCCGAGGAGCTCGCGGATGGCCATACCCAGAAGGTCACTTGGGTACATATATTACCCATATGCCCACTTGCATATTTTTGATTCAGCATTTACAAACTTATTTTTTTTGCAGTTCTGAGTCAAGAGCTTGGTCATGTGCTAGAGACTGGCCTTTTTAGAGCATGAAGTTCAACATCTACACACCCTGAGAAGCACCTCCGAAGCCTCTCGAGGTCAACTTGAGCACTTGACTGCCGAGGTGGCCCAACTAAAGGTCGATCTGGAGAGGAGCTCCGAATAGCTACAAGCTATCTGGAACAAGAGTGTCAGACATGCCTTGTAAATCGAGTGGCTCAATAAGAAGGCCAGCAGCTTCGAGTCCAAAATCAACTCCACTAACACCCGTAGGCTCCGCGCCATCAAGGATTTGAAGATTAAAAATAAAGAAGCTCGGTTCTTGGCGCAAAATCTTAAAGAGGCGGAGGCCGCTCTGGTGACCGAACGGGAGAAGCGATCGGCAGAGCAAGCGGCGACCAAGTCAAGAGGGAGAGCCCGACCGGTTTGAAGTCTTCAAATGTGATTATCTCCGCTTGGGCCTCTTCAACGATCGGGTAATAGATCGGACGCTTCACCTCTTCAACTTCGGCGTCAATGGGACCATCCAACAGTTGAAAGACGATGTCTATCTCCCTCTCACTTTGACTAACAAGATCATCAATAGAGAGAAGCTAACTGTGATGCTTCCTGACGACGTGCTCGACTATCTTGAGTAACCCTCCCCTCTATTTTGCCATCTGCTTTTTGTACTCCCTGTAAAAAATTTTCAACTGTTAATGAATGCTCACCTATTCGTCGATTCTCCACTTTTGCTAAATTTTGCTAAGTGTTGTTCCTTGCAGTCCCATTCTGCCTCCGTGCCTATGGCATTTCATGAAAATGTTTCAAGTATGCATCTTTGCACTTTCGCTCGTCTATGTAACAAGTTGACAAGGCATCCGACCGCCTGTTATGGCGTATGCCAAATGGCCTTAGCCAATTGGTTGTATAACCGATGTTTATAGTCATCGTTCGACTTCAGTTGAAGTAGATTCTCAAGTTTATAGCCGTCGCTCGGTTGTTGATGGTGTAGACATGGGCTTATAGATGTCGCTCGACTGTTGATTCATCGATAGGGATTTATAATCGACGCTCGACTATTGATGGCATCGACAGGGGTTTATAGTCGTTGCTCGACTGCTGATGGCGTCGACAAGGGTTTATAGTCATCGTTTGGATGTTGATGGCGTAGACATGGATTTATAATCGTTGCTCAACTATTGCTAATATAGACATAGGTTTATAGTTGCCGCTCGACTATTGATGGTGTAGACAAGGGTTTATAGTGGTTGCTCGACTGTTGATGGTGTCGACAGGGGTTTATAGTCGCCGCTTGACTATTGATGGCGTAGACAGGGATTTATAGTTGTCACTCGACTGTTGATGGGGTAGACATGAGTTTATAGTCACCTCTCGACTGTTGATTCGTCGATAGGGATTTATAGTCGCCGCTTGACTGTTGATGTAGACGAGGGTTTACCGCTCAACTGTTGACGTAAATAAGAGTTTATAGTCGCTGCTCGACTTTTAACTTGACCGATCGGCGCAAGAGTTTAGGACACTTGTAAATTTTATTCATTATTCACCTGCATTTATAGGACATTCGTTGATACATTTTTATCTGGATTTAACCATGCACCTCTCACCCGGCCATATACGGATAGAGATGATTCACACTCCATGGTCGTTCGAGCCTTCTCCCGTCCTTGTCCTGCAGATAGTAGGCTCCCGAGCGGAGCTTCTGAATGACTCTATAGGGTCCTCCCCATGGGGCTTCTAGTTTGGTGACGTCGCCGATCGATTTCACTCTCTTCCACACCAAGTCGTTAATCTGGAATGACCTTGGGATCATCCTCCGATTGTAGTTCTGCTTCATGCGCTGCCTGTACGCCATGAGTAGGACGACGACCTTATCCTACGCTTCATCCACCAGGTCGAGCTCCATGTGTAAAATACGACACCCAAATAATAATTCAATAATAAGTGTTACTAAAGAAATAACCATATTAGATTTTTTAGGAATTTTTAGAAATTTTCTGGAATTTAATTGGAGCTCGTATGATATATTTTAAGGGGTAGATATAGAGTTATTGGGCTTGGTGAAAGTCTGTTTGGAATAACCATTAAGAGAGAGTTGATTGAGAAATTAACTTAGAGTTTAATTAAATTAAACCTAAGTTTAAGTTTAGATATAACTTCTCCTTCCTCTTCGTTCACCATACACTCCCAAATCCCTATCCTCCCTATCTCCTCTCCCTCTACCGACTCCTTTCGAACCCTTCTTCTCTTCCAATTCTTCCTCTCCTTGTCTCCTTTATGAGCGTTATCCACCAGATCCATTGTCGCTGGCGTCGAGAGACACTACCCGAGCCGACGCCGCCCAAACCCCTCCTCCTGTCCTCCTCTACCTTACGCAGCGCCCTCTCCCGATTTCTCATCGCCGCGGACCACCGAGCTCCGACACCGATGAGATCCGATCGTCAATCACCCAACACCGTTGTCGCTCAATCGCCTGACACCGCTCGATGTCTCCCGATTGCTTGGCCTACAACGACGTTAGTCGCCGATCCCTCTCTGATCTCCACTGCAACCCTCTTTAGCCGTGCCCTAGCGTCGTTGCCTCCATGCCATCGTCGTCACTAGAGGTCACACGGTCAGGCCAGTGATGTCACCCCATCACCCATGCCTTTGGATCAATGTCGCTTCGATCTGGTTGATGTTGTCGATCCTTTGTCGCGATCCATCGTCGGTCGAGCTCTCTTGTACCTAATCTATCACACCACCGCATCTCCCACCTCTGGAGCTCCTGATCTAGACTGAGAGGTTATCACTTGTTGTTGTGAGCCGTCATTGGAGGGTTGGGACTTCACCGGAGAGTCGAGGCTGTTGTTTTCTTTAACAACAGCCATCACAAACAGTTGTTGTTGCTACCACAGCAAGGTCATTGTTGTTTGTACCACTCAACGCCATTTCTTCTATGGGAAGTAGTGGACCATCGCCGGAATTAGGGTAATGGTTTGATTAACAGTGATATTAATTGAAATTTTTTTATTAATTATGATTAATTGAGTTATTAGATGAATTAGATGTGTGTGATTCATGATGTCTAGTTGATTTATGACATAGATTAAATGATGTGTTGATAGGTGAGTTTTGGAGATGAATTATGTATAAACCTAATCTAATTAGGTTGTAGTATAATTAAAGTTAATTAGGGGGTTAATCCATAATCATGTTCGATTCGAGTTACTCTAATTATTTGGGGGGGGGGGGGGGGGGGTTTATTTAGCTATTTACTTCATATGTAATTAACTAAATACATTATGTGATCGCAAGACTTGGATTTAAGATGAGCTTCTGGGATTTATTTGGCACAATCAACATATAAAGGCAGACATTTCTTCCATGGCCTCTTTAGTTCTTTGAACTTAGTGCATGGTTATTTTATTTGATGAATTAGGTTGTTTTACCTTAAATCTATCTGGATTGTTATCCTGTTTAATACTTATGTTTGACCTTTGAGATGATCTATTTATTTCATATATAATCTTAAGCTTTAAATATATATACTCTATGGTGTATTCACATGTAAAGTATGTATGGTAGGATACATCTTGTTGACTGAGTTGACATACTGATTATGCAAATAGTGTTATGTGTACACATGTTTGGTATGTGCCATAAGAGTTATCATGTTGACTGTGCATTTATATGTTGTATATGTGCACATGTCCAGTGTTATCTATTGGAGGTTTCATGTTGATTGTATCTATGTTGTGTGTACATGTGTCTAATGTATACTATTAAAGGATCATGTCAATAATGTCCATATTGATGATCTTATGTGACTGGTGTGATTTGGATGTATCATATTGATTATACCGATGCTATAGGGTGCATATGTGTATGTTGTGTATATGTCCGATGTTGCTACTTATTATATTTGTGGTTTAGTAGTCATCAGTTGGGTCTACTCATACCTATAGATATAGGTATTAGATGAATCATTGTACTGGAGGTGATTATGTGGATTGGGAGGTTGCTTTGATGATGATTGTGATGGTATCATGATTTCTACATCATGTTCATCGTTGCATTGCATGTTGACGACCATTGTTTCCTTGTGGTATGAGCTAGTTGACAGTTATATATAGATATGCATGCTGATGACCATTGCTCCCATGTGGTATGGGTTGGTCCTTCGACCATTGCTCCCTTTCGGTATGAGCTAATTATCAGTCATGTTAGCTGCCCATTCGGCCACTATGGGAGAGTGGTAGCTAGGAGTGGAGCTAATCCTGTTGTGCTCACTTGGTCGCTCAGTGTTATACTCTGTCAGCCTCAACCACTCATGAGTAGTGGTATCTGGAGGGTACAGTAGTCAGACGACTAGAGATGTGAGTAGTTAGGGACCTTGATGCTATGTAGCTAGATAGCTACTTAGCAAACTATCCACCTCGGCCACTCTATTGTGGTATCTGGAGGGTAGTATAGTTTTCACGGACCCAAGCTTCTCGGCCATACAAAGGTCGTGGTGTTTGGAGAGGTGGCGGGGGTGACCATGTGACATGCATGTGCATTTGCATATGATGCACGATGCATCTGTGGAGATATATCTGCATACATATCTTGTAGTTACTAGCTACATGTGATTGTAATATGTTGCACTTGTTTGAACTATAGTTGTTGCATATGGTTGTCTTGCTGCATAAATGTCATTTATTATACATGTATATGCTGTCGGTTATATTGCTCAGTTGTTACGAGCAGATCTGTTGCTGATCCCTGGTGAGTTTGCTTATCATTATACTATATGTGTCGATTCCAGATTAGGTATGTATATTCATCATGTCATTTACGATCTTGACCTTATGTGTTAGTTCCAGTTTGGGTAGGTTCACTTACCATGATATTATGATTATGATATTATGTGTTAGATTCATATTGGGTATGTACATTCATTATGTCAGTTTATGATCATGTTCTTATTTCCCTGATGAGATTATATACTTTAATCTCCATATTTTATTTAAACCATGCACTATCTTTTCTATTATCCGCTGAGTGACCCGCACTTGCCACCGTATTTGTGTATCATCTTTTCCTCATGTAGCAGGTAGATGATTATGAAGTCGCTTGGAGTATTTTGTTTGTCAGTCCGATGTCATATCAGAAGTCGGTCTTTATTTCACTTTTACTTTGCTTTACGCTTTTATAGTCTTTCTTTGGTTCATATACTTAGTATTGTAATAATTTTATCGTGGATTTGGTGTTTGGCCTTGTGGCTACTTTTGATGTTTCTGATGGTTATTGTGTAAAGTCTAGCTGGTTAGCAGTATGTTGTTGTGGTTTATCTATTTTTCCGATCATTTTTCGCTGTGTTTTTAGTACAGCCATGTGAGCTGTTTATTATATAACTACGTGGTTGTGATCATTTTGTTCCAGCCGAGTGTGCTATGTATATAACTACGTGGTTATGTATGTTCTAGCCGTGTGGGCTGATGATTATATTTTGTGAGTAGTCTTGTTGTTATATTCATGATTCATATTATCACAATTATAGGGAAGATGCTGTCCTTTTACCGAGCAGAGACTCCTCTGGGGCGTGACACCATGAGTCTTCGCTCGACGTTTCTATCATCATAGAGTTGCACCCGATCGGATTCTACTCCGACTTCCACTGGAACCACTACCTCACCTCCATACACCAGATGGAACGGGGTGACATCGGTCACCTCTTTGGTGTGGTACGATGAGCCCACAATACACTGGGAAGTTCATCGGCCCAACTGCCTCCAGTGTGGTCGAGCCGAGCCTGTAACCCTCTGAGGATTTCCCTGTTGGTGACTTCTGCCTGGCCATTACTCTGGGGGTAAACCACTGAGGCAAAAGCCTACGTAATGCCATAGCCTTTGCACCACTCCTTGAGCCTCCATCCTGCAAATTGTCTTCCGTTATTCGAAATGAGTCGGCGAGGGATGCCGAATCTACACAAGATAGTTTTCCATATAAATTTGATGACTATATGCTCGGTTATCTTGGCTAGCGGCTCGGCCTCCACCTATTTTAAAAAATAATCTACTGCCATGAGTAGAAATCTTCATTGCCTGATCGTCATGGGAAACTATCCAACAATATCCATGCCCCGTTGGTCGAACGGACAAGATACTGTGGCTTTCATCTCCTTAGTCGATCGGTCAGGATGTTATGATACTTTTGACACGACAAGCAAGTGGCCATTGTCCGAGCGACATCATCTTGTAATATGGGCCAAAAGTATCCTACTAAGAGGATCTTTCAGGCCAGTGATCTGCCACCTAGGTGACTACCATAGAAGCCTTGATAAACCTCCTACAAGATGTATTCAATGTCCTTCGATCCGACGCACTTGAGCAACGGTCTTGAGAAAGCTCTTTTGTATAGCTAATCCTTGACCACGGTGAACCACCCAACCCTCTTTTTCAACAAGTGAGCTTCTTATTCTGCCCCTGAACGGACACATGCTCCGCTCGTTCCTTGTATCTGACCTGCTGCTGATGCCGCGGGCTCATGTATCTGGCGCTGGGCCAACGCCTGCTGTTGTTGTTGCTCCACCATTTTCACTGCTCGGACTTGTATCAGCATATCGAGCTCCTCCTTTGTTAAAGTCACCATGGTGAGTCGTCCAACATCCTCCATCTTCACATATCAAATGCAGGCTACGTTTACATAGACAACCCTAATATGATCCTGTCCGAAAATCGGGAAGATGCCTGGCTGGGAATGTGGCCTCTGGGTTGACTGCGTGTGGGCCTCGCTCCACTTTGCAACACAAGAAACGTTAGTGCTGGGATAGGGAGGGATCCCTAGCGTTGACCCTCTAATGCTCAAGTCAGTCACTAGAAAAATAGAAGAAAGCGGAGCAACAGTAAGTACAGGCGTGAATAATGAATAACGTGTACCTCCGCTGGTGCATGGACTACCCCTTTATATAGCACCACAGTAGGTAGTGTGTACACTCCCCAAGGTGTGGGCACGATTTTCCAACTGCCCTATGAAAAGATATGTCAGAAAAGTGTCTTTAATACCATACCTTAACAGGGCATGCAAATCTCTGATGAAATAGTAGAAACTTCCGTTGTACGATTCTCCTGTTGCTCATGCCTTATTGTTAGTGGCATTATCTCCCAAAGGGATATTAAGAGATATGAAAAGGGTCCCACTATTTGGCCGAGTGCCGCTCAGCCGAGTATCGTCGCCCGATTGACCTTTACCGATCTTCTCCATAATCCCTTGGCTTAGTTAATTGTTTTCGTTTGATCGGACTAGTGCTCCGATCGTCTAGGCATTCCACCGCTTCGTGATGAACATATGATGTTCTCGCCATGGCGGTCTTGGTCGTACGGGTGCTCTACTCGGACAAGCCTCTTGTCGATCAAATATTTCATGCTTGATCGGCAACTACAGTAGACCTCTGCTCAGCCCGTCTTTGGTGGGCCCCTCAGTTTTCTGGTGTTGACCATTTTGACTTTGACCTTCACGTTGACTTCTCTTGCTGCCTTGATCCGCACTTGGTGGGCCCCCTTTCACCGCATCACTTCCTATATTCTTTCCTTTGGTTAAGAATGCCATAGGTGGCAGCTTTGCTATAATGGAATATGAGGTCGAGGCACAAGTCTTTATGACTTTATTTTTAGGTTTTACCTAAAAGGCTTAATCTTAATGAAAATATCTTACATTCTTTTAAACTCATGATATTTTTTATATATTTCTAATATGGGACTTTGATTATATCCTAACAATCCTCTCCTTAAACGAAGAATCATCATTACTCTCATGGTCCGGGTTTATCTATGAGCATCCAGTCACTCTTGACTTGTTGCGGGTCTCCCCGTGAGCATCCAGTCATTCTGACATGCTCTGAACCTTTCCTATAAGAATCTGATCATCCTAACTTACTCCGGGCCTCTCTGTAAGCATCCGGTCACCTTGACCTGCTCCGGACTTTCCCATAAGCATCCAGTCGCCCTGACCTACTCTAGGCCTCCCCTTAACTTCATTCAAGGTCACCCCACATGACTTCCGATATGGACCATGCTCTGATACCAATAAAATTGTCACGCACTTAAGGGTATACTTGTTCGTCAAATCGGACAATACCCCCTAGTGATAATATAGGAAATAATTGATATCAAATCATCTAAAGCTAACACAAATATCAAAGCGATATAAAATCACTAAGTTATTAAAAGTTGATGCATATATGTATGCATGTATGTGGGATCATATTAAACTACACAAGATAAAAAGTCATACTATTCTAACAAAGCTCAAATTGATACAGTAGGAAAACTATAAACACACGTAGCGAAAAATAAATCAAGCAACTCAAAAGGAAATCCAAATGAGTGGGATTGACAGTTAGAACTTCTGAGCAACACAACACCTCCTCTATTTGCTAACTTAAAAGTCAAAGGAAAAGAAAGGGTAGTGAGTACATCAACTCAGTGAATATAAGAAGATAGTGCATGATACTATATATAAGAAGATCAAAGGATGCAGTATTAGATAACATACTTATTATATAAGTAAGAGTATCAATACAATCAATTACTAATAAAAACATAAACAACCACATAACCCTCCACATAACCTGCTCAACCAGGTTATAGCCAATCATAAGGAGTATATATAGTTTATTCAAACCCTGCATAAATAAATACATAACTAGTATATAACAAGTCCTGACTGCACGTAAACTTGTTATCACAGATGTTTCATGGGTAGACAGGGTATACACGTAGCTATCTAGCTACAGACTACACGTAAACTTGTTACCACGGATGTCTCGTGGGTAGTTAAGATACATGCAAGTATAACAACAACAAGCAAAATAGTCAACCAATCTCATCTAAAGAATACTAGTCATCTAGTCGTAACATCTCAACTAATTCTATGGAATCATCATAAATACCCTAAAACAACGAGGTCATAATCAAGTAGTCACGATGGTAGCTCGAAACAGACAACCTAGTAGAATACTCTACCACTTGCTACAATATAGTATATAACGCATATAGGTATGAGCCTAAATATATAATCATATAATACGGTATAAATGCATGAGCATATGATGACAACTACACTATGGTATGGTAATATCCTACATGTATAACCAACACAAGCATGAATAACAAGTTATGCATATATATTAAAATAGATCAAAATACAAGATCAAGCAATATAAGGTCAAGCTAAAGAAGTAATATAAAATAGATATCAAGGTAAAAATAGCTACCACACAAGCAACGCAAATAACATAATCATGCATTAAGGTCAAAAATCTAAAGAAGGTAAGCAAGAACTATCCACCTCTAATGTAGAGTGTCCTATCCGTCTTTAAGTCCGAAGGTTACATTGAACTTAAATCCTATGAATATAGGGCGCAAAAATCCTAAGAGTCTATTAATCAATAATTAAACTCTATTGATTAATTAATCAACTTATTAGTTAATCTTTAAGTTAGTAATTCGAATCCTTGGTTAAGCCAACTAACTGTGTTCACTAACTTGTAAATTAACCCATTAAATGACCAAATTATCATTTGCTCATACCTAAACCAATTGAATCAATTGATCTACTTCATTAAACTTATGCAATCATTGACCCACACTACAAGAAAAAAGCTGAAAGACAACACTTTTTATGCGTTGTCTATGTGGCTAAAAAAAACATTGTTTAAAGCATTGTTGTTAAAAGTCTATTCAAAGACAACGCTTAAAAAGTGTTATTTTTTTTACAAAAATAATGCTTTTGAAACATTTAAAAAACTGTCATTTTTCTTTTTGCAAAGACAATATTTTTACAATGCTTAAAAGGTGTTATCGTTTGTTGCAAAGATAAAACTTTTGCAACACATAAAAAACATTATTTTTTCTATTTACAAAAGCATCATCTATTATATTTATATCACGAATTACTTAATTAAACCCTTATAAATAATAACAATTAAAATACCATGAAGGTACAACTAATTAATCTTCTTATTATTGAACCAGATGTGTGTCATACAATTCAAAATGAAAATAGGTAGACATAATCTACAAACTTTGGATACATGTTAAGTTTATATAAAAGCAAAAATCCTACCTACTAGACATATATATTAATTCTAATATATCTAGCTTTTTGGATTAAATCTTTCTGGTAATATTACATCTTCTCAGAAATATATAAGTATCTTTCTTAGCAAAATAAAAACTCCACTTTCAGTTTCTTTCCACATTCATCTGTGAGGATGAAAAATATTACATTATAATTAAGATGAAACAACTCACATAATCAATATATTAAACTCAAGACAATAAGCAAGTTCACATAATTAATATGCATTTGCTCGATCTACATGATCAAGAATCGATCGAGCATTCCAATGTTAGAGATTAATTCTTCATAAATTAGTTGATTGCTAGTTTCAAGTGAGGAACCATTGCCCTTCATCATATTATAGTATATTAAGAAATTGCATCTCTGATGTAGTAGTTTACCTGAATGAATAAAATACAAAAGTAAAATTGAAAAAGAAAACAATTTGTAGGACATTCTAAGAGAACTTTGCTTTCCAGAAAAGAAGAGCATCATCTTCCAGTCTTAAGCCTACACCTTGCAAATTGAAAAGGTTTTGCAACAAGATGGTAAGTTTGAGTCAAAGCTATAATAGAAAAAGAAATGTCAAGCTGATGTTCATGGCACAATTTCATTTTAAAAACAGACCACCGCATGCAACAGTTGAATAAAAATACCTTCAAGAAAAGTCCAAGTTGCATTCTTCCTCCATGCTTTAAATGGTGAGTTTCTCTTAACTACAAGAACTACATAGCTGCTAAGGTTAAAGTAGACAACAGATTTATAACAAAATACTGGAGATCCATCACCTTATCAAATAAATGGCACATGCAAAGAGGTTTTGAACTACTAGCTAGCTAGCTTGTTAATGTCCTTCAAAGATATTTCAACAGAATTTTTAGCCTGCAATAAATACTTCAACAATCATAAATACTTCAACACATTTGATTAACTAGCAATAGTCTAACTAACAATATTCTAACACATTTTTAGGCTAGCCTGTCTCTTTCTGTGTCTCTAATGGTTGATATCCATTTTCTGCAAAGAACTCACACCATGTTTGTCACGATAAAAAATCACAAGATTTATAAAGCTTGAAGATCTAAATATAAAAATAAAATAATAATAATAATAGTGAGCACCCATCATCACGCTTCTCTTTTATATCTTTCTTTTGATTTGATCTAATATCATAGGTATGTAGCAAGCAAAAATTAAAATTATCAAATCGCACAAGCAACTATTCTCGATAGCAATGACAATCCCAACAAATGCAATGTTGAATTTAAATTATATGAACAATTAACTGTTGGTTAAGACAAAGGACTTTGAAATATTACTTTGAAATTGAGTGACAATAAGGGACACAACCTAAAAAATAGTTCCAAACAAATATACAGTTATAATAACATCTTATGGAGTTTCAAAGACTTCAGATGAAAGCTCAGACATTTACACGTGTATTGTTAAAAAATATTATTATTTTTAGATAGTTAATTGAATATGAACATAGAACAATTACCTGTTGGTTAAGACAAGGGACTTTGAGAGATTGCTTCGGAATTGAGTGGTGACAAGGGATACAACTTGAAAAAAAAGTTCTGAACAAGTATAAAGTTATAATCACATCTTATAGAGTTTGAAAGTATAAAGATAAATTTAACATGGACCTGATGCATCACAACATAAGCAAAACCTTTTTGTAGGAAAACCCTACGACCAACAAATATTTCTGTCACTTCTTCAAAGGGTGTTTGCATGTAGAGATAGATTAGTAGAAACCATGGAGATATTATTGTAGTAAAAAATAGAGATTAGATTAAAAACAAGTAGATAAATGGTACCTTAAAAATAGTGTATCAGCTACAAATCAACAAAAGAGAACACCAGCAAATCATGAAAGACTTGGATGATAAGCAAGCACAACATAATAGAGTCAAATATTCTTTATATGATAAAGATTGCTAGGATCTCATATAGAGAGATGAGAAAAGTTAAATTCAAATCAAAGTTTTTTCAAATGATAATGGGATAAAGTTGTTTTGATGTGCTTGAGAAACCACCAACGTTAGAAGAATAATTTGCAGCACAAATGAAATTAATGATCGAATCGGGTAACTAATAGAGTGAAAATTGGAGGAATAGAACTGGACAATGAAATAGGGCGGGCAAGAAGAACTCGCCAACAAGGGGGATGAGGTTCTTATGGCGAAGGCGGTTGATGATGGTGAGTTCCTTGAGGAAGTCATTTGGAGCGAAGGTGCCACCTCTAGAGAATCGCTTCACGACAACCTGCTTGTTCTCCCCAGGCAACATGCCCCGGTACACCTCGTCAAAGCCCCCTTTCCCTAGCTTCATTTTCTTGTCGAAATTGTTGATCGCTTTGTCGAGGTCCTTGAACTCGAACTCCCTCGGCATCCCCAGTAGGCTCTTTAGAGCCCCCCAATAACAGTGGTTGCTGCTATTGGCGGTAGCATCCTTCCTCATCTTCAGCCACACACAAAGCCCTGCCCCAAGCGCCATCATGATCGCAAAAAATCCCCCAACGATCGCTCCAATTTTCCATGGCGGCATGAATTTTCCACTTACAATTATCATCTCGATAAATAGATTCCATGATAGTGTTGGTGCAATTCCCCTTAGTCAAAGTTGATTAGGTTGACTAAGTTTGAATTGGCCCAGCTTGAGTCGTAATGTGTGAGTTTCGATGCTTGACAATATATGAAGATTGTTTTGACTATGTATGGAGATTGCAGGAGCAATTGTCTGTTTGGAGAGATTGATCAAGGTAGACCAGGTTGACAATGAGAAGAGTCAAATAGGTCAAGGTTGACCGGATACTTGATTGAGAAAGTCCTAACTGGAGGTTAGACAAGGATAAGTCCAATGAGAAGGCTGGCAAAAGAGGAAAATCCAAGTGGGTCATTGTTGACCAGATAGTTGATGTTGAAACGCCAGGTAGAAGAAAAGTCCTGGTGAGTGAAGCTAGGTAGTGAGAAAATCCTGGTGAGTGAAGATAGACAGTGAGAAAATCCTGGTGAGTGAAGCCGGGTGAAAGACCTAGTGAGTGAAGTTGGGCTGTAAGAATATCCTAATGAGTGAAGTCAGACAATGGAAATCCAGGTGGATTAAGAATGACCAGACATCTGGTGATTGAAATTTCAAGTAGGTCAAATGATCGACCGGATACTTGGCACAAGGATTAAAGTCCAAGTGGGTTAAGAGATTTACCAGATACTTGGTGAAGTAGTCCCAGCAGGTTAAGGTTGACCAAATACTAGGCAATGAGGAGTCCAAATAGGTCAAGGTTGACTAGATGTTGGATTTGAGAATCCTAGACTTGAGTTAAACAAGTTAGGGTTGGTCAATCAATCAGGTAATTAATTGAACTAAAGCCCAATTGATCAATCGATCGATTGGGAGTGTGCTGCTAGTGAAAGCAGCCCAATCTATTAGTCAATCGATTGGGGAGACCTTCTCGCAAGCACAGAAAGGTTCTCAATCAATCAATCGATTGATTGAGTCATGCTAATCGATCAGTCAATCGATTAGGGCTAGATTTCTCGTAGGAATGCGAGGAAGTCTGAATCGATCGGTCAATCGATTCAGGACTTTTCTAGCGTGAGCACAGAGGCACTCTGAATCGATTAGTCGATCGATCGATTGGGATATGATTGTTGCGCAGAATACAGGTTTTGGATGGCTGGGATTGCTGGAATCTGACGTGGCAATCGATTGGGAGGAAGCTCAATCGATTGGGAGCCCTAGATTGTGGAATATAAAGGTGACAACGAGTTCAAATGAGGCAGCGCTTACACGAAGATCTCTCCCGATTCTTCTCCACTGAGCTCACGAATCTTCCACCAGTTCTTGGAGCATCTTGGGGACAAGTGCTACTACACTTCCAATAGTCAAGAGGCTCTACAAGCTACATAAGATAGAACAAGAGAGGTTATTCAATGTATTGTTTACTTTTACTTCTTGTTTTGAGTTTTATGTCTGTGTGAGTTTATACGAGGTTTCTCCACCTCCGGTAGTTACTGAGAAAGAGTATTTTTCACAGTGGAGAGTGCTTATGTATGTGGTTCCTTGGATTAGTCACCTCTTCTTGAGGTGGATACCAAGTAAATTATAGTGTTAGTGTTGTGAGCTTGCTGTGAGGTTTTTCGCTGTAACATCATCATCTACGAAGCAAGTGAATGAGTGCGACGAGCTATTCACCCTCCCCCCCTCTAGCTCCATAAGAGATCCAACAAGTGGTATCAGAGCGAGATCACTCTTCATCAAAATCATCACGAGAAGGACAACGAGCTAGAGGAAGAAGAAGTTGAAGCACTAAAGTCAACAAGTTAAATATTTCAAAAGGTTCAACTTCAAATGTATTTCCGAGATGGACTCGGATTCGACATAAGAATGCCTCCGCCATTCACATCGACAAGCTTCAATTCCTGGAAATCAAGAATCAAAAACTTCTTCATGATGGAGATAGAGCAATAGTTTGCTCTAATAGAGGTATTTGAAGCTCCAACAGATTCAAAAGGTAAAATCCTCAAGAAAAGTAAATGGAGCAAGGAGCAAATTCAAAGGTGTGAGGCAAATGAGAAGGTAACCAAACTATTGGTTAGTTTATTGTCAAGCACAATTTTATGCAAGATTGGAGAATGCAAAGATGCCAAGGAGCTTTGAAGCAAGTTGGCAAGAATTCATGAAGAAACCTCCACTACACTAAATCAAGACAAATCCAAAGTGACCAACTCATTGGATCAAGAAGAAGATAACTCTGAGGCTGAGAGGTGCTCAACATCAGAAGAAGAAGAAGTCGAAAAAGGTTCATCCTCAATGGAGGGCAACGAAAAAGGCAAAGAGGGAGCATACTCTTTGTTCAATGTGCAAGAGGATAAACAATAAGAAGCCTCTGCCTCTAGGATTGAGGGAGAGCATCGTTCATTGACGCCAGAGCAAGAAGAAGCTTCTACATCTGGGTCAAATGGAGAGGAAGATGATGCCACCTCCACAAGTCAAGAAAAATCAAATAGAGGATCACATGCCACCCCTACAAGCAAAGGTATAGAAATTTCAATTAGCAATAATAAAAAATATATTATTTTCTTTGAGTGCAGAGAGAAAGGGCATTACAAAAACAAGTGCCTTAAGTTGACCAAGAAGAAAGGTCAAGTGACACCAAAGGGCATGGAGAAGCCCAAGAAGGTTGGTCCTGTAACAAGGAAGAGCAAGGAATATATTGTATGTTTCTTGTGCAATCAAAGAGGACATTATCGGAGTCAATGTCCTAAGCGAAGGAAACCGACCAAAGTTAAAGGAGGAAGCTCAAGTCAAAGGGGAGCTTCAAAGGGAAAACTCAAGGTATTATTTATTGAGTCAATTCCTTTAACCCATGATAAAAAGCATGCTAGAAATAATTTATATCATTTCAATGCTATTTATCATGAAGATAGAGGGCATGATAGGATCAAATAAAAATATGTAGCTCTTCATGCCAAGTCTACCTCACCTAAGGTTAGGAAGGTAGATAACAATCTAGGTAAAAATTCTAGGGATTTTAGATATACGCCTAGAAATAGAAATGCTCAAGGACTAAATGTAAAATCAAAATCTAAATATTTAAGGATGGAAAACCAAGTCTTAAGGTCAAGACAAGGTCAAGACTTGATAAATTAGAAAAGACCCTAAAAAGAATGAAAAATATCCTCAAGGGGTCAAATGAGCAAAACCTAGGTTTAGGACATCAAGAGTCATCCAATGACCATAGAGGTTTGAGATACAAACCTAAGACTAAGAAGGATGTGACCTCTTATCATAGAGTTCCATATAGTTATGGAACTAAACCTAGGTCTAGGTTAAACCAAGGTTGCAAGGGAGGTCATCCCTAGAATTAACCTTAAAAAGACCAATATGACTAAGACTTCTAAGAAATCAAAGAAAGTCATTAAGAGGGTCACAAGGGAAGCTATTCCTAGAGTTGACCTAAGTGAGTCAAGTGTAACCAAGACTTCTAAGAAGTCTAGGAAGGTCATTAGAAAGGTATCTAGGGAAGTCATCCCTAGTGAATACCTAGAATATCCAAGGAGAATCAATCAGTTTTGGGTTTCGAGTGTATTCTCTACACCCTAGATGGGTTTGAAGAGTGTCAACTCTAATTGGAAAGATAGTTAACCCAATCTTGATGAAGTTGACACTTGGAGAGCATTTTCAAGGTAGTAGTATTCCTTGAAAATGAAATGGATTATATTGGTTATTCTTTAGAAGAGTAAATGTGTCAAAATTTAAGAAATTGAGCTTAATTTGAATTGGCACAATTAGGAAAAAAGCAAAAGAAATGCCAAGTTGGGATTTTAGTATTTACTTAGGGGGATAAGGGCAATCTAGGATGATTTCCTTAAATCTAGCAAATTATTTAAGGATACTTAGATAGATAATCTAAGTATATTTATTTATGCTAAATTGTCATGCTTTGTTTGCCCATCATATGTCATGACATCATATTTTGTATTCATACTTATTATGAAAAATAAATAAAAATACCATGTCATGTCATACATACAACATGTAGCAATAGTATGTTTTCTTTTGAAAATTATTCTTTTTGATATATGCTATAAATTATCATGCATTATTTTAAATTCCTTGTAATTAAGGATAATGCTATTTACCAACAAATGGTATAGGATTTTATCAACAAGTGACATCATAGGTGGATACTCATAAATTAAAATACCTAGATAGATATGAATGATCCTTAGTTTAGGGTAAAATCAAAATCTATATCTCACAAAAACTATAAGTTGACTTATATATATTTTAGTGCACCTTAGATACAAGTGAGATGTTAGAATAATGAACAAAACTCAAGATGTTGATTTAGTACATCTTTTTGAATTTTTAATTTCATCAAAACACATAGTTATGTGTTATCCAATCATTTGGAAAGTTAATATACAAGTTATGTGAATTGAGCCCAAAGAGCATGGTTGGAAATTAGTTTTGAAAATCATTTTTAATATACTTTGTAAAACCTTGGTAAAGGCTATCTTTTAATAGTAATCACCATTGAAAAGTTAAATACAAACTAGAAGAAAATATTGAAGTTTTCAAGTTTGTGTCAATCTTTGAAAATAATAAGTATTTTCTTAGAAAACTATTTTTTCTTGATAGTATATGTCTTAAATAATGTCTACAGGAATCTTCATGATGTTTAAAATTTTATAGAATTATTGGGGTATTTTTGAATTTCGGCTGAAATTCGATTTTAAAAATTCAATTGATCAACCGATTGATTGGGAGAATTCAATCGATCAAGCAATCGATTGAACTGGGTGCTCTCGTGAGCAGAAGCTCACAGAATCGATTAGTTGATCGATTCAACTTTTCTTGGATCGATGAGTTGATCGATTCAAGGACATTTTTTTTGCGAACAGAAGCTCTCGGAATTGATCAGTGGATCGATTGAATGACTTCAATTAATTGAGTCCCAACTTCAATCAATTAAAAAGGCAAATTTTGACTGAAAATATCTGATTTCAGCACACTAAACCATTTTTAGTCATGTTAACCATGCATAACCCCTTGAAATATGTTTATATATATATTTAGGGGTGATTTTCTTTATGAAAACAGGATTGAATTGGTTAAGGAAAATTAAGTTGGAGTTTAGGTTGAAGTTTACAATTAAATATTGATATTTGAACCTAAAAACTTTAAATTTTTGGATTTTCTAAAGTCTTAGGAATTTCAAGTCATTGTTGGTGCAATGACAAAAGTTTGGAGTATGTTTTTAGGGGGAGTCACTCTTTAAAGATATCAAAATTATTTTTCACAAAACTTTAGAGGGGAGTAAACCTTCATTATGATGAATGCTTAAGGGTGAGCAGTGAAGACAATGAAGGATATGCAACGAATGAGGTTGTGAACAACATATGATAACTACTATGGAGGAGAGTTTTTGATCTATGCCAAAGGGGGAGAATGTAGGGTTTCAGTAATGTAGGGTTTAAGTTAGACCTTCATTACCCAAAGGGGGAGTTTGCCCTCTAGGAAAGGGAGAGAATGAAGGAAAACCCTCATTCATGCTTTGGCATGAAGAAGAAGTTGATGCTATGAGATTAGCCTAACTTAAATGTAGGGGGAGTTTGCTCTCTATGAAAGGGAGAGAATGAAGGAAAACCCTCATTTATGCTCTGGCATGAAGAAGAAGTTAAGACTATGAAATTAGCCTAACTTAAATGTATTGTCAAAAATCAAAAAAGGAGAGATTGTTGGTGCAATTTCCCTAGGTTAAGGTTGACCAGGTTGACTAAGCTTGAATTGGCTCAAGCTTCAGTCGTAATGTGTGAGTTTTGATGTTTGACAATATATGAAGATTGTTTTGACAATGTGTGGAGATTGCAGGAGTAATCGTCCGTTTGGGGAGATTGGTCAAGGTTGATCAGGTTGACAATAAGAAGAGTCAAGTAGGTCAAGGTTGACTGGATACTTGACTGGAAAAGTCCTAACTAGAGGTTAGACAAGGATAAGTCCAACGGGAGGTTGACATAAGAGGAAAATTCAAGTGGGACATTGTTGACCGGACACTTGATGTTGAAAGTCTTGGTGAATGAAGTCACGAAGAAGGAAAATCCTAGTGAGTGAAGCTAGGTAAAAGCCTTGGTGAGTGAAGCCACGCAGAAGAAAAGCTCTGGTGAGTGAAGCCAGATAGTGAGAAAATCCTGCTTAGTGAAGTCGAGTGAAAGACCTAGTGAGTGAAGCTAGGTAGTAAGAATGCCTTGATAAGTGAAGCCAGACAATAGAAATTCAGGTGGGTCAAGGATGACTGGATATCTGGTGATTGGAAGTCCAAGTAGGTTAAAGGATCGACCAGATACTTGGCATAAGGAGAAAATTCCAAGTGGGTCAAGAGATTGACCGGACACTTGGTGAAGAAGTCCCAGTAGGTCAAGGTTGATTGGATGTTGGGTTTAGGAATCCTAAACTTGAGTTAGGCAAGTTAGGGTTGGTCAATCGATCATGTGATCAATTGAACCAGAGTCCAATCAATCAGTCGATCGATTGGGAGTGTGCTGCGAGTGAAAGCAGCCCAATCGATCAACCGATTGATTGGGGAGACTTTCTTGCGAGCACAAAAAGGTTCCCAATCAATCAACCGATCGATTGGGGCTGGATTTCTCGTAGAAATGCGAAGAAACCTGAATCGATCGATCAATCGATTCAGGGGTTTTCCAGCGAGAGCACAGAGGTACTCTGAATCGATTGGTCGATCGATTCAAGCCTCCCCAATCGATTAAGATATGATCGTTGCACAGGATGCAGGTTTTGGACAGCTGAGATTGCAGGGATCTGACGTGGTAATCGATTGAGAGGAAGCTCAATCATTTGGGAGCCTTATATCGTGGAATATAAAGGCGACAACGAGTTCAAAGCGCTTACACGAAGATCTCTCCCGATTCTTCTCCACCGAGCTCATGAATCTTCCACCAGTTCTTGGAGCATCTTAGGGACAAGTGCTGCTGCACTTCCAAGAGTCAAGAGACATCTACAAGCTACACGAGATAGAACAAGAGAGGTTATTCGTTGTATTGTTTACTTTTACTTCTTATTTCTAGTTGTATACTTGTGTGACTTTGTACGAGGTTTCTGCATCTCCGATAGTTACTGAGAAAGAGTGTTTTTCATAGTGGAGAGTGTTTGTGCGTGTGGATCTTTGGATTAGTCATCTTTTCTTAAGGTGGATACTAAGTAAATCCTGGTGTTAGTGTTGTGAGCTTGCTGTGAGGTTTTTCGCTACAATATCATCATCTACGAAGCAAACGAACGAGCACGATGAACTATTCACTCCCCTCTAGCTCCAGAAGTAATCCAACAGATAACACACAGTTGAGCTCGTACTACATCCCTATCGAAGCGGCAAACTTGAAGTAGAATTCCTACTTCAGGTAATCGCTGAGATAGAGTGGCGCTTCGAGCAAAGCAGAGTTTAGCTTTGGATAGTCGATGGTCTGCATGTAAACCTCTAAATGGCGCATCACACCGTCGTAATCGATCCAAACATCCAAAACATCCACAAGGGGATTCCATGCTCACGCGGTTCTCGTCCTCCTCCTCCTCGTAGCACATCCTATAGAGACATATGGAATCGATAGATGATTCCAACCTCATGTGCATAGGAGGAGGGTCTCATGGGCGTCGACTGTGGGTTTTGGTGGAGGAGCTAAGGTTTCATGGGTTTTGGCGGTGGATTTTGACGGAGGAGGGTTCGTGAGTTTTGGTCAACACTTATTAAAAATCATACATTGGTATACATATATATAATTGAAAAAAATGAAGTATAGATAATGTTTATAGATAATATTTTTTGAAAAACGTTATCTTTTGATTAAAAAAATATTAATAGATCATGTTTTTTTGAAAAATATTATTTTTAATAAAAAATATAGACAATAGTTATAAGCCGAGCATATTATTTACCTCTTCTCATATGTATAATCTGACGACGAAATATAACGAACGGGACCGGTCTCCGCCGTGTAAGGGAGCATTTTATCATTTGCCGTCCACCAGTTACCTCAGCGGATCTGACGGCCACGATGGCACGCACCCAGGGTCGGGTATTCGTATTCCACAACCATCAAGTCAACTCAAGGAGCATGCGCTCGGTGCCACGTTGCGTATCCGATGGTTGTTGCTGCTCGTAGGGTCGCCGAGGTAGCTATCTGCTGCAGCGGCCCGTGACGAGAGCGAAGCGAGAGAGAGAGAGAGAGAGATAGACCTCCGATTGGTGGATGACCGACGAATTCATAGAAAGAAAAGGGTGGGGGAAAGTTAATCGTGCATATTTTTTTGGCGGAAGTCAGTCTAGATTTCGCGTAGAAAAAGGTATCGTTTATTTTTCAGAGTCTGCTTGATGTGATCCAAATTATGTTTCGTTTGTTTATTTTCGCGCTTGTTCTGTCAGTCGCACTTTCCAAGTTGCGACGATCCCGTGCCTTTCTTTCCAATTATTTCGGAGCGGGGATCTCGCAGCTGGCGGTGCTGTTCTGGGGTTTCCTATTTTCTATCAGATGTTTGGTGGTTTTGTATGCGTTTTTATTTGGGAAATCCTGTTAGTCATTGGTTGTCTTTATTTTGGTGGCATATATGAAAGCGGAGATTGGGGATCCATCCCTAGGGTTTTCACTTACATCTCTCAATTTTCTGAATTTAAGACTTATTTAGGGTAGCATAGTCGTGATATATCCGGATCTGAATGTGTTTCTGTTGGCGATAATAATTTTGCACGATCTGGGGCTAATTGGAGCTGAAAATACCTACTTTTGTTGAAACAATAAGACTTAGGTTTTCTGTTTATTACTTGTATCGTGTTACGGGTACCAAATGGCTGCATTTACTTGAGCATGCCATGTGCATTTGGAACCAACAGGGCTAAGTAAAGGTCTGGATTCAATCCAAACGGCCCAGTGGATGAAAACTCAACTTGTGAACTTGCTAGGCTTAACAGACTGGTCATGCTAGTGTAATCCCTAGTAGAGGAGAGTGCCGGCATGTATCTCGCAAATCGGCTCTGGCAGATAATGTGTTATTCTCAAATGTATAAATACCAACCTCCATGGACAGGAAAGGGTAGACTCTTGATTTGAGAACCATATGCGCTACTCCACTGTTCTTCTTCTGGAAGCTATTGTAGCCGTCATTCAGCCTCATTTGGACAGTTTGTTTGAGAATGTTTACTCTTGGAATTTTTTATTCCCTTTTGACCATTATAGAGGAATTTTTTTTCTCTCAAAATTAAAAATAATAAATGTAATTTTTAGCCCCCTCAACTCATAATCTTGCATCTGGCACAGTTGGATCCAAAATAATCCTAGCAATTACTTGGGTGCCATCGCATTTTCAGTAGGAAATGTATCATGTGTGTGATCGTAATCCATCCACATTTTTACATAGAAATTTATCAATTTATTATTATTATTATTATTATTATTATTATTATTATTATGTTTCAGACTTACTGCCTAAAAAGAAATGTATTCACTTGATCTTGAATCATAATGAATTATCTCATAGATATGATATATTGAAACAACATTTTTCTATAATTCCCTTACTATGCTATATTATCATTATTAGCATTATCTTTATTATGTTTACTATTACTATTTTCTTTCATTGATCTCATAGATAATGGCAAATGCATCAAGAAATGGTTTTCTCAAGTACAGATTTGGCGCACAGCAATCCAGCCTCTCATGACCAACAAATAGAATCCAGTAACAACACTATGGGACCTATCTCTGGGGTGAACAACCACAATAATTTAGCTTTGAGACAGCGTTTAAGGTGGACAAATGAACTCCATGATCGCTTTGTGGATGCTGTGACACAGCTTGGTGGTCCAGATAGTAAGTGTTTCTAGTCATTTTTTATGACAGATTTCATTGTAGTGAAGTTATGTTAACAGATTGACTATCTATTTAGAATTTTATATTCTAAAAACAATTCGTTTTGAATTGCCATACAGTGTTCTTCATATTTGGTGTTATCTTAAAGTCTATATGTGAGTTTTTTTTTGCATAGACATTGTACAATACTAAATGACGTTAATGTGGAGATTGAAAAATATAATCCTGCGCTCCTCTGTTTTGGCTACATGGTTCTTATTCCTCCGTTTGAGCTCTGTTAAAGGCTATATCATTAGTATTTGAAATAACATATATAATTTTTTTATAAGTGGGCATTCAGGCTTGGTTACATCACAACTCCAAAACTTTCAGTTACATTTAGTATTTATCTCTTTTCAAAGTAACTGTTTAGCAACTTTTTGAGATATGATATTCGTTCCACTGAAAAATTGGATTCTTGGCAGGAGCAACTCCTAAAGGGGTTCTTAGAATCATGGGTGTACAAGGGCTGACAATATACCATGTCAAGAGCCATTTACAGGTACTTGTTTGCGAGATGCTACATTTTCACTATATTTTCGTTTGCTACATAGTTTTTTTTCCCCTTCTTATTTTGGTTTCTTATGTATGACTAGAAATATCGACTTGCAAAGTATGTACCTGAAGTTTCAGCTGATGGTAGGTAACTATTTTTCTCTATCCATCTGGATATAGCATTCTGAAACTAATGTCTATGCTCTCTATATACAAGATGACAAGCACTATATTTCACTTGGTCATGACTTCTGCAGGTGCGAAGTCTGAAAAGAATGATGACAGAAACTCAATTGCAGGCATCGAAAACTCTTCGTAAGGATAAGATTTATATTTTGTTGAATGAATATGCACAGATATTATGGTGTATTTAACAACTACGATATCTTTTACTGTGTAGCAGTGTGCACAAATAACTTTACTAGATTGGCTTGCTATGCAGATTCTTCTATTTATTCTCCCATCATTTTTACCCCAATAGATGCTTTTGATGGATAACAACCCATTATAACCATACTCATGGTGTCACATCAATGGTTGAGAACGAGGTTAGTTTTAGGGTTATAATCTTCCTTAGTTTCTTGTAAATGGGAAAAGGAAGCAGTTGATCCATCATCATATGACCTGCCATTGGACTTACTAACAAAACAACTGCTTACTTTTGAGTCTATAATTTTCTTGGTAGAAGAATAACTCTTGCGTCTTCCCCTTTTCAGAAATCTCTTCTATTTATTTGGAGCATAAGCAATATAGATTGTAAAAGTAATCAGCTAATTGCAACCAAGTACTGTGTTTTCTCATTGATTAATCAGCCTTATTGTCTGCTTCTTTTCGCTGTCAGTTGCTATATGCTCATGGCTTGCAATTTGAGGAAATCATTAACTTGTTCTTCCATGATCGTGTACTTTTTGTCACATCCTAACTCTTGGCTCGCTATGGAGATCTAGATTATGAGTGTGATAAGCTGAAAGAATAATTTTCTTCAGGGGGATTCAAATAACTGAAGCGCTCAAGTTGCAGCTGGAGGTGCAAAAACGCCTTCAAGAACAACTTGAGGTAAGATAAAAGCAAATGATAGTTATAAATTTCTCCAAAATAAAATCTCTGTCCTCTTTGGGTTTTTTTGATGAATTATGTTTCTATGATTTCAAACTCTGCTACTTCATAATAATGACAGAAGGCCGCAACAGTATTCTAGAGTTGCCTGCAATACTTCTCACTAGTGATCGTAAGGAATTGATTAGAGAAATGCAAAGTTGCATGCCAAGAAGTGGATAGTTAGATTGTGAATCATTTGAATTAATTTTCACGTGAGGGATGGACATCATAAATTTGAACTTTCATGCTTGTCAATATCGATAACAGGTGCAAAGGCAGCTGCAGCTAAGAATAGAAGCCCAAGGGAAGTATCTTAAGAAGATCATCGACGAGCAGCAGCATCTCAGTGGGGTACTGGCTGAATTTCCTGGATCAGACAATTCAGCACCCAATTCCGGTGGCCATTGCCTGGACTCTGGAAAAGCTGACCCTTCAACCCCTGCTCCAATCTCAGAATCCCCTCGCCAAGATAAGGCCACCGGTAGGGAGCATGGAGACACTGATGGCCTCTACAAAAGCATTTCATGCGATGATTCTTTCTCCTCTCGCCAGGAGCCTCTCACCCCTGACTCCAGCTTCCATGCAAGCGGCCCCTCAGCGAGGAACAAGTCGGAGATTATGGTTGCTCACATTCTAGAGTCAAGTTCAAGCTCAGATTTCCACCATTGATGCTTGGGAAGGAGCAATTTGGTTCATGTTAGATTGCAGGATTTGCAGCTTGGAAATCATGCTCGAAAATGGCATTTATTAAACCTAACGCCTAGAGACCCCCAAGAATGAATCATGTAAATATATTAAGTTAGAGACATTAATCCTGATGTAGATTGAATGTTGTTGGGAGTAGATTAGTGTTATGGTTATCAAACATTGACATATGATTTAGATTGCCCTCATTTTTATTGATATGGGCGACAAATAACTGCAGTAATGGGCTGTGCTTCTTGTGTGTTTCCTGTGGAATATGTCGAAAGTAGGGATGTTAATTTTTTCTGAATCTATTAGAGGATTTGATATTCGATTAGAATATAGGAGGGTACGAAGGGAATATTGATATACAATCCAAATATTTAATTAAATATATATTTTTTTCAAAATTTATTAATTATTTTTTTAATATTAGAAGTAGATTATATATATTTTTAATTTATTTTTTAATTATATATATTGCTCTGTTGGGACCAAATGATGCGTGACTGTGAGAATTTGGGGCGTTTGGAGTGAATTTATGTGCCTAAATTCACTCTAGGTGCCTCGAGTCTGCAGTAGTTTTTTTTTTTTAAATTTTTTGTTTATTTTTTAGGGTACATTACATGTATTTAGTGTTTTTAGATTTTAAAATTTAGGAATTTAGTTATAATATGTTTCAGTCAATAAGATTTTCATTCTAGAATTTAGACTTCCCTCTTAGATTATAATATTTAAAATTATAAATTTTAGATAGTCACGGGTATATTATATGTAATTACGATTTATGATTTTAATATTTAAGGATTGAATTATAATGGTTTAAGTTAATAAGATTTTTCCTCTAAAATTCAGATTTTTTTTTTTATGTTATAGTGTTCAAGATTAAAAATTTTAAATATTCATGGGATATAATATTTTTTTCAAAGAAATATTATTTTTTTAAAAAAAAAGACAATGAATTCTAGCGCCTAGATTCAACGCCTGGCACTATTGCGCGCATAGTTTGCATGTTGTAGTCTGCAATAGAAAACTCTTATATATATATATATATATATATAGTGAGGCTCTCCTGCGGTGTTTTTGGTGCGGTTTGGTGCGGTATGGGACAGCGAGGATGTCATGTCAAATGCGGTAAAGGACATATGTTGTAATCTGCTCCAAAAACGCTGCGCTGTTTAACCTCTCCAGAAAAAAACCCTAGCGCTCGCCTCTCCTCTCTCTCACCGAACCAGATATCTCTCGCTGTGATCTCCCTCCCTCGCTCCCTCACTGCACCTTCCTCACCGACCTCGCTGCGATCTCCCCGCCGCATCTCCCTCTCTCGCCTGAAAACACTGCGTCGGGGCTCCCTCCCTCGCCGCACCTTCCTCACCGGCCTCGCTGCGATCTCCCCGCCGCATCTCCCTCTCTCGCCTGAAAACATTGTGTCGGGGTTCCCTCCCTCGCTGCACCTTCCTCACCGTCGTCTACCTCTCAACAGAAGAGAGCCCTAGCTTCTCCCCTGACCAGTTGCCGGTGGAAACGAGGTACCTTGCTACCAATCTGGATCATTAGCCGATCTTTTCTTCATACCCCTTGTTAATTTGCTACCAATCTGGAAACGAGGTACTTTGCTACCAATCTGGATCATTAGCTGATCTTTTCTTCATACCCCTTGTCAATTTGTTAAACAATGTCAGGTCATATAATTTTGTCATGTTAGCAGGATATGCCTCTGCAAATGGTTTATGTAATTGTATCATACAACTTAAGTTTATTGATAACAATATCAGGTTTAGAGTTTGTGATCTTTGCAATCTGGATCATTAACTGATATTTCTTTCATAACCCTTGTTAATTTTAAAAATAGAGTTTGTTGGAATTGTATCAGGTTTAGACAACTTAAGTTTATTGATATATCAGGTTTAGAGTTGAGTTTGTTGGAATTGTATCAGGTTTAGACAACTTAAGTTTATTGATATATCAGGTTTAGAGTTTGTTGGAAATAATATCAAGTTTAGAAGCATTGTCTGCTGTTGGTGCATGTTTTTTTAGAGTTTGTTGGAATATGCAAATGTTTACTTTTGCTAAGTTGGAGGTAAAAAACTTCCCAACTCCATCTGCAATTAGCTAACTGTGTTGGAAAGTGAATATTGACATTTATTCCAATTGGCATTTAATGAAACTACTCACTTTTCAATAAGTTGGGATAAAGAAGTTATAATGAACTTCCTGAGTTACATGCTTCATTGGTTTTATGACTACTTGAATATAGTTCATGTTTTATGCTACAATGTTTTATGCAGAATGTTATAAATTATATAGAATATTATAATTTTTTTAAATCTAAGTAATGAAAATTTGATTATTAGGTTGTTATTTCATGGCATCATCAAGTTTTAGCAGCATCGAAAACACAAGATTTCAACCTGTAACATGTAGGGACTGCGGACAAAGAACATTGGTGTGTATTTCTAGATCAACCAAGAATCCTGGAAGACAGTATTACAGGTGTAGACAACATGGATGGCAAAAGTCGGTGACGACCGATACTACTTCATTTGATAATATTGAAAGTGAACACAATGCTTTTCATAGAGATAATCCGGCAATAATCCAAATACCGAAATTCATTTGGATAACAGTGATGGTGAACTTGATTCTCTTAGCCATAATCTTGATTGTGTTGTTAGTTCATCTTGTTAGTTAGTGTTAGGTAATGTTCGTGTTGTAATGTAACTGGCTAAATGTTTGTAATTCTGGACGCAAAATTAGTTTGTTAGTTGGTGTTGGAAACATTAAATATTGTTGTATAATGTTGATATTATAATTGTGGTATGATAATGGTGTTCTTTGTGTTATAGATAAAATTTATCTGAGTTAAAGTTGAAACATCTTGATTATTGTTATGCTATTTAGTGAAGTTCTTGATGCATGTTGAAAGAAATGAAATTGTTGGTGTTTAATTGAATCTTGTCCCGTTTGAGATTTTTTTCACTATGCACTATGTAATTTATGGTTTAAAATATTTATTTCGAATGGATTCTGACTAAACTTAATGTGCATCATTAGCAGCCTGCTGGCTGATTAACTAGATTACATTCTTCGATAACCATCCAGATTAGCAGCATCCTAAATCCCAATGAATCACAACTTCTTCCACGTTCCAGGAATCAATGTGTTTACCATGTGATTGTAGCACAAGATAACCATCCAATTTTACCAGTAGAGCATTCTGGCAAAAGCAGAGCACTCTATGCCTAAAAGCAAAGCATTCTGTATTCTGAAGTCAGGCATTAAGAAGAGGCAAATCATAGGACTCAGCATAGCATTGGATCGGTCTGTTGACCGATCCAGTGATACTTTGGTTGTCTGGATCGGTCTGTCGACCGATCCAGTGATACCTTAGTTATCTGATCGGTCTCGTGACCGATCAGTAACCACACAGAAGCAATCTGTGGATTATCTGATCGGTCTAGTGACCGATCAGTAAGAAGCGATGAAGCGATGGGATGCGCTGGGATTCAAAGCGATAGGGGGGATCGGTCTGTGGACCGATCCACCCATAGGCTGATCGGTCCACAAACCGATCAGGGTGTGTCCTGATCAGTCCGGAAGGCTATGGATCGGTCTGATGACCGATCCACAATGATGTCGATCAGACCGATCCACAACGATGTCGTTGCTGTGAGTTACAGGTTGCAAATCATCTGCTGTACAACAATTTTCGGGCATAGGCAATTTGTTCATTACTAAGCCTGTAGTTTTCCTAGTTGCTCATGGTGATTGCATCTGGCTTTTCCACTTCTGTTCTTCAGCAAAGAGCCACTACATCTCATTCTTATTGTTACCTCATTTATATAGAGCACTCATTCTTATTTATATAGCAGAGAGCCACTACAATATCATAAAAAATAACAATGATGGCATCAAAATATAAGAAATTAGATACAAGACATTAAATCAGTGCTATTTCCAGTTACTCTTTCAGTCTCAGTAAATTAAAAACACGACATTGAACCAGTCTTTGAAATCAAGTCTCAGTAAACTAAAAACACAACATCAAACTAGTTTTTGAAATCAAAATACAATTCTTCAATTACAATATAATGAAACAAAAAAAGATTTTAATAGCTTCTTTAACACTAGAGCAAAGGGAATAACCGCATCGAAACCAAAGCCAAGTCAAAAATGTAATGAGCGTGTAGTTATTGACATCAAGAGCTTTTATCTTTTTCCAAGAGGCAACCACTGACATTGGCATTGAATCAAGAACAGAACAGAAGAAAATTATATATGATCATTTAATTAGACCAATTGAAATAATATATAACTTAAAAATCAAAATGTATATATTCACCATATCCTTCTGGATCTTTGTTCATAATCTTCATCAGGAAATCATTTGCAACCAGATTGGTATCGCTGAACTGGTACTCCACCTGTGATTCGGATTGCAAAAATCATTTAAACATATATACTTTTTTAATATGTGACAAAATGATCAGAACCTGCTTTACTATCTTTTGAGCTAGATCGATGCTGTTCTTGGGGCTTGTTGTTGTTTTTGGTCTGCAAAGTAGAACCATTCTGCCGCCGCCATTGCCGCCGTTAAAGAACTGGAGGTAGGGGTAGAAGCACCCTCCTGGTAAGGAAGACGGCGGCGCAGGCAGGGCCAACCCACCCCACCCCACTATTGAATTTATATAGAGCACTCATTCTTATTTATAAAGCAGATAGCCACTACACTATCATTAAAAAAAACAATGATGGCATAAAACATAAGAAATTAGATACAAGACATTAAATCAGTGTTATTTCCAGTTACTCTTTCAGTCTCAGTAAACTAAAAACACGACATTAAACCAGTCTTTGAAATCAAAATACAATTCCTCAATTACAATATAATGAAACAAAAAAAGTTTTTAATAGCTTCTTTAACACTAGAGCAAAGGGAATAAACCACATCAAAACCAAATCCAAGTCAAATCTTCTCAAGCACTAGATTCACTGAAAGAAAACACACATTAAGTTAAATATATACAAAAAGGGGATAGAATTCTTAAACAGTAAGAAGCAAGTGACATGAAATCAATAAGAAGCTAATGCATCCTGTTACCTAAAACATCAAAGGTTCCACCTCCCAAATCAAATACTGATGCATCATGTTAATTATTCTTCTTTTCAAATCCATAAGCTAATGATGCATCTGTCAATATCCTAAAGCATGTTGTTAGAACCTGCAATTAAAATTACAATTTATTAATTTTATTTATTCAATAAACAATAAACCACTATAATTTAATAAATTAAAACTTTGATAGTACCAGCTATAGATCCCAAATCAGGTTCATATGTGTCGTCAAGACTGATATGATTATTATCTTCAATTGATCTGGTAATTGACATATTGTTATATACAAAATATAATAAAATATAATAAAAATGTAAAATAATTGACACATACCCTTGTTGCAAATTAGGACAGTTACGCTTATCATGTGACACTCCTCGATGTCCGCATCCATGACAAAGCTTGGAATTTGAGGTTGATTTCTCCTTTGATGATTTTAATCTCTTCCCACATCCCTTAATTTTTATTGTAGAAGGATCAATAATACCAAGACCCTCATCAATCGATTTCTTTCTTTGACTTCTATCACTGCATGTTGTACTAATGGACATCTCTTGAATTTTGTTGTAGATATAATTGAATTGTTCATCCAAGAAGATTGCCCTCTCATTACTCAAAGATGCATCATCAACTAATACTGAAGCTTTATAGGATAACCTCGAGTGCCTCGATATCAAATACCTTTCTAAATCAGGCTCATCATTGACATTTTGCTCTCCTAAAGCGTATATTGTTCCAACTTTTGCATCTCGTGTCTATCGTTTGAGTATATACGTATCAGGCAAAAGAAACACTTGGTTAATACGAAAAAAAGCTAACATGTGTCTGCATGGAATGCCCTCAAATTCAAATTTTGTGCAGCTACACGATATGTAGTCCCTTTGTTTGTCATGTGTGAGCACTCTTGATTTTGAGGAAGAAGAACTTTGAAATTTTATCACATGGTAAACTGCTGATGCAACTCCTATAAATGTCTGTTGCACATAATAACTATGACTCTCAGTCATTTCACTTTGAAACTCCAACCATTTCTTTTTTGTGTATATCTTAACCATTTGAGTTTCCATTGGCCAGGTTGTCTTAACCTTGGGATGCTCATTCATATCAATATGGTCTGCAACTAACTCATTGTGTCTTTGATGTCTCAGTGCCCTATTAAAACGGGTGATAAAATCTATTAATGAGTTCTTATTTGAAACATATTTCTTGAAAAATGCATGTGAACCTTCAGATCTTTGACTACTTGACATTCCTGCTGAAAATACATGACTAAAATATACTGGAACCCATCTATGTCGTAATTCATACATCAAAGATAACCAATTATTTTTCTCTAAGTTAGCACACTTGATAGTCTCTTCCCATGACTTCTCAAAATCATCAGGTGTTGTAGAATTTGTAATGACATTCTTTATGTTGTAATAGTGGTATCGAAAAGTCAAAGGGTCTAATTTATCTGGGAATTTGTTCAAGATGTGCCACAAACAATATCGATGCACTGTTTGAGGGAAAACCTGTGCAATAGCTTTTGTCATAGCAGGATCTTGATCAGTGATGATAATGTTTGGTGCACCTTTAGGCATGACTTCTAAGAACTTTGTAAGCAGCCAAACAAAAGACTCAGTTTTCTCATCACTAAGAAACTCACAGCCAAAAATAATTATCTGATGATGATGGTTAACTCCTACAAATGGTGCCAAAATCAAGCCATATCTGTTGGTGTTATATATAGTATCAAATACAACTGCATCACCGAATACACTATATGCCCTTCTTGACACATGATCAGCCCAAAAGCACCTACTAAATTTCTTATCTGAATCAGTCTCGTAATAAAAGAAAAAAGCTGAATTCTTTTCTTGCTCAGAGGTAAAAAAACTCAATCAGTGTTTCGGCATCAATACCCTTTTGCTCATCCCTAAGATTTCTCTCAAAGTTTCTAATATCTTTTTCTGTGCAACCTACCAACTCAGGGCCTCCATACTCTATCTCCAATAAACGTATTTGTTGACAAGTTGGTACATTGGCTTCTGAAAACTATTTTGTCAATGCTTTCTTAGCTACCGAAACACTACGATGTGAGCGTAGCAAATGCACCTTTGATGGGGTTGAGAGCGGATGATTATGAGTTTCTATAAAGTTACAGACAACCCAATTAGGCCCCGTCTGTTTCTTGACAAATGCAATATTTGACTTACAACCCGTTCTAACTGTGCCACGTGCTCTTTCCTTTGTTTGTTGATTAGGGTTTGGATCTTTTTTGTTCCGCATTAGATCTGTATGCCCTTCTTTAAAGCAAACAATTTGTTTCCATGTCACTTCATTTGTCATCTTGTTTTTCCTACTCGTGCTATTCCTTGAACTAAATCCCGCTTCTCGTGCATATTGGTTATAAAATGAATATGCATCCTCTAGTGATGGGAATTCCATTCCAATTTTTGGCTTTCGATCATCTGTAACTTGGGGAATGAATTCTTGATCATCAACTCTATTTTCTTCCATTTCTGTGCACCCTCGCATTATATTTGACAGTAGATAAATAAATAAATAAATAAATAAATAAATACCACATCTTATTTTAGAATAAACAACAAACTTAAGTTTTACAATTAACTTGACAGGGATCACAAACTCTAAACCTGATATTGTTATCAATAAACTTAATTTGTTTGATATAATTACATAAACCATTTGCAGAGGCATATCCTGCTAACATGACCAAATTCTATAACCTGACATTGTTTAGCATAAATCATATCATGAATAATATTATAAGTCTCCAACATGGTCTAAACGAAGTTAACCTCGATCAATTAAAGGTAATAAGCAATTGTAGCAAATTAACAAGGGTTATGAAAAAATATCAGTTAATGATCCAGATTGCAAAGATCACAAACTCTAAACCTGATATTGTTATCAATAAACTTAAGTTGTATGATACAATTACATAAACCATTTGCAGAGGCATATCCTGCTAACATGACAAAATTATATGACCTGACATTGTTTAACAAATTGACAAGGGGTATGAAGAAAAGATCAGCTAATGATCCAGATTGGTAGCAAAGTACCTCGTTTCCAGATTGGTAGCAAATTAACAAGGG
Organism: Zingiber officinale; assembly: GCF_018446385.1. Lineage (NCBI taxonomy): Eukaryota > Viridiplantae > Streptophyta > Magnoliopsida > Zingiberales > Zingiberaceae > Zingiber > Zingiber officinale. The sequence continues at coordinate 79,588,426 of NC_056007.1, forward strand.
GTATGAAGAAAAGATCAGCTAATGATCCAGATTGGTAGCAAGGTACCTCGTTTCCACCGGCAGCTGGTCAGGGGAGAAGCTAGGGCTCTCTTCGGTTGAGAGGTAGGCGACGGTGAGGAAGGTGCAGCGAGGGAGGGAACCCCGACGCAATGTTTTCAGGCGAGAGAGGGAGATGCGGCGGGGAGATCGCAGCGAGGCCGGTGAGGAAGGTGCGGCGAGGGAGGGAGCCTCGACGCAGTGTTTTCAGGCGAGAGAGGGAGATGCGGCGGGGAGATCGCAGCGAGGTCGGTGAGGAAGGCGCAGTGAGGGAGCGAGGGAGGGAGATCACAGCGAGAGATATCTGGTTCGGCGAGAGAGAGGAGAGGTGAGCGCTAGGGTTTTTTTCTGGAGAGGTTAAACAGCGCAGCGTTTTTGGAGCAAATTACAGCGTATGCCCTTTACCGCATTTGACGTGGCATCCTCGCTGTCCCATACCGCACCAAAAACACCGCAGGAGAGCCTCACTATATATATATATATATATATATAGACGTCTAAGATATTTATAGAAAATATTTTCTATTATCAATTCTAAGATGTAAGACTAAAAAGATTTCTAAATTTCTAATTAATTAATTAGAAAAAAAATATCAATAATACGCTGCATTTAAGTCTCGAATTTTAGATTTGATTAATGAAAAATATTTCTAATAATACATAATTTTAAACTCTAGATCCTTGATAGATGTGGTGTAGAAATTAATAATAAATTTAAAAAAAATTTTGGTGTGGAAAAATGATATTAATATAATTTTATTTCAGGTTTCATTAAAATTAATTAGTAGAGGAGAATTAAGTAAGATATTTAAAGTAAGAAATATTTAATAGATTAATATTTTCAATCCGGCCCAATACCAATTAGCCAGTAGCGTGATGCTTGAAGCGCTTGACATATTCCTTGCTTCTTCTGCAAGACAAATTTGGAAAGTGCAATTGCCTTTATATCTTCTATAGTCGCAGACCGATTCAATTCCTTGTTCGACAACCGATAAGATCTCTCTCTGCTGCCTCTTGGATTCCTCTTTTCTCCCCCAAATCCCGTCTTTCTGATTCTTCTCTAGACATCCTTCCTCCAAACCCTAAATTTGCCCCTCCAACGCCCGATTAGTGCCAATGAAGATCACCGTGATGACCCCTGACGACCGGTTCATCACGCTCGACGTCGATGCCGATGAGTCTGTAAGTTAAATCTCCGGAGTTCGGCCTTTTCCGTTGAATTTTACTTTATTCTTGGTTGCGAGAAAGGTTTTGACAATTTTTCGTGTAGGTTGAGAATGTTAAGGCCCTGCTTGAGGTGGAGGTGAGAAAACGTTTGTTTTTCCCCAACTGTTTGGAGGTTTTTGGTTAATCTGACCGGATGGTGTTTGGATTATGGCAGACGAATGTGTCACTTCCCCAGCAACATCTGCATTTCAACGGGAAGGAGATAAGTAATTCGCAACGGTTGAGCGCTCTTGGCGTCGGTGATGGTGATATGATCATGATGGTTTCATCAGCAGCGGCAAGGTAGTTAATCAATTGCTAACTCTGTTCACGTTTCTGTATTCACTGCCGAGGCGATTAGACAGTAAGTGAGCTAGCTTGTGTTACGTGAAATATTTTATTTGTTATTGGACGAGATTTCAGAGTATGACTCTTCCAAAGTGGTGTCACTGGGAATCTTTTGAAACTATTGACTGTGCAAAAAAATTGTTTTCAAAGTGTGAATACTTCTTCCTATCAAATGACCAGTTGATGATATACTAGAAAACAGGGATCTTGGATCTGCCCTTGCGTTGGCACCTAGAGTGCCTTTTGCTGTCCTTGCTGTATCCGAAGAGAGAGCCCTATGTTTACTGGTGTCATTTACTACACGGAATCCAATCACCATTGAAGCCACATGCACTTGCTTGTTGAAGAAAGAATGAAATGACAAAAAAACCAAAAGGAGTCTAATAAAGTGAGACTCTTAATCATCTGAACTTTTGAGTAAATGACAAAGTGATCCTTCTTAGGCGTGCTTGCTTGCCCACTATACGTTAGGATTTTCAATCTCCTGTTTCGATGAACTATGCAGGCCAGCCTTTGTTGGAAACGAATAAGAACTGAGTTTCAACTCCTTGCACATTTTTTCAATAATTGCTGTCATTCACGGTACTATTTTAGCTAGATGATTAAGGTGTGTTAAAAATGCTCCGTTCTTTCCTATGTCAAATGCCATACTCCGGCCCTTCAGGATTTCTTAATTCAGATGATTTTTACATGTATTTCCCACTTTCTGCTTCCAAAGCTTATTGGGTTTCACATGTAGCAATTTTGTGCCTTGTCTCTGCCATTTGAGAAGAAAACACAATGAATGAGAGAAGTTGGAACCTTATTAGTATCGATTGTTCAAAGGACCTTACTTCTCTGCTTCTTCCATGCTAGTATGGTTTTATATGTCTTGCATTAGGGACAGAAAATGCAGATTAAACTGGATTAGAAGTTGATTTTTGAATGATCAGCGACTCAAGGTGATTCAAATGCCAAATGATTACTTTTGATATACAAATAAAATTGGTACCTGCGCCACTGCATTCAGACTTCAGATGGATTGGTGGGTTTGGTTATAGGTCTGTTTACAGTATGGTTTGTGTTTTTTTTGGCTGTTTACATGGACTGATGGTGTATAAGCTTAGTAAGTTGACATGAGCTGAGCCAGCATGCTAACATTTGAACTAACAGAATCCTCCATCACCTGATAGATCTATTACATTTCCAAAATGTACGTGCATTGATTAGTGAAAAATAAAAGGATAGATTAATTAACCATTATTTTGATTTACCTTGCAGATCTTCTCTCGAACTAGTTTGTATTTTTTATAAAATTTATGCTGACATGATTTTTTTCACTTGTCCCAGTGCCTCATCTGCTGAATTGAGATTAAATGCTGATGGTTCAGCTGTCAATCCCTCTGCCTTCCAGCAGCATATTCGGCATGATTCTCAGTTGATAACGCAACTTCTTCAGGTAGAGCTCACATGGTTTACTCTCTGATCATTTTTATATGACAATTTCTTGGAACTTATTTGAACATGCAAAATCTGTTTGATTTATTGCAACATCTGAAAGATTGTTGTTGATTCTACTTTAGTTGGTTACATGATTTTGTTACTGAATCAGCTTTCTTTACTCGTGCCTAATTTTGTAAGAAAAAATGATAGCTTAATTGAGACACTTGATTTCTAACGGTTCTACTTTTGCAACCTATATAAGAAAATGGTGCAGGTTTTTTACCATCTGTGCTGTCTTTTCACTTTGGCACACACTTTGCTTTAAGAATAATGCAATTATGCAATCGATTTCTTTGTATTATTAATTAGTTAAATGGTTCGTGATCTACATTGTCTTATGCCTAACATTTGTGAGATATTATGGAGTTACTTTAATAATTTCTATTTTGGACTTGTAAACCCTACCACCCCATGTTGAGTTAATCCAATCAAGAACAGTTGTAACAATAATTACATCTCATGATCAACATTTAAGATCTGTGTCAGTAGCTATGTCACATGAGATCTCAGTCAAAGGGGATGTGTTTTTTGATGTAAATATCATAGATTGTTGTAAAAGACATATGACGACAAAAATGCATATGTAGTCAACATACACTAAACCAGGGATTGAGATCTCATGCTGAGGTGGTTGAAACGAGTAAAACATTTCGTTCTGCCCGTCGACCAGCACCGGCATGAACCCGTCCCGCAGCAGCCGTGGAGGTGTTGCGACGCCGGTGGCCACCCTAGAGTCGGCCGTGTCGGAGGGGCATCGTGACATCCGCGATCACGCCGGAGGGGCGTCGTGACCCCGTGGCCGCGGAAAAGGGATTGTGCGCCCCTTGTGGTCGCGCCTGGGGTCACAGTTGATTTTTTTAATTAAATATTTTTTTAAATTAAAATAATTTCCAAGATGGATGGGGATAATTCAAAGAGGTTTAATTAAATCCTAATAAAAATTATCTAATTAATTAAATATTTTATTTATTTTAATTTAAAAATATATAATAAAATTCTTATTTATTTATTTAGTTATGTTATTATTATTTTTTTAACGATCTAATTATCTCTAATTTAAATAAATAATCAAATATATTTTTTAAAATCCTAATTAAATTATCCCTTTAAAATATATAAAAATTAATTTGAAATTCTAAAAAAATTCTAATAAAATATTATATATTCCTAAAATCATCGGCAATGATCGCGACGGTATCCACGGATCACTGCAACCACCATTTTTTTTATTTAGTTAATTTTTTATTTTTTAAATATCTATTTTTATAAATAAACTTTATTAATAATAATTATAAAATTATTTCAAATTTTAATAAATATTTTATAAAATAATTTATTTTTTAAAAAATAATTTTAAAATTAAACATAAATTTAAAATAATCTAAAAAATAAAAAATATAATTCTTAAACATTTCAAATAAATTTTTTAAAAATAAAAATTTACAAATACATAAAAAAATAATTTAAAATTTTCAAATAATTTTATAATTATTTTTATAATTTTAAATTTAGTTTTGAATTTTAAGAATTACTTATTTTTTAAAATATTTTTTATAAAAATTCAATAGGCATTATCTTATGAGAAAATATTAAAATATAAATTCAACATCTCAAAATATAAAACATCTTTAATAATCAAATATTGATATATATTTATATTTATATTTAAAAAAATACCAAAACTATATCAACATGGCACGATACAATACCCAAACCGTATCGTTCTGGTCCAGGACCGAAACCTCGGCACAGGTCGAGATTTTACACCTTGCACTAGACTCCCTCTCATATTTTCTCACCTTTCTTTTACCTAGAATCTAGTTACTTTTATTCTAGCATTCAGTTGTCTAATGGTCATATTCCATATTCACGAGCAATAAGTAGTAAATAGCAAAATACAGACAAAATAATATAACATCTTCTGGTTTACCTAGAAAACTTAGTATTGTTATCTTTAGCTAGGAAATTCCGATCATTATATTGAAATATATAGTTTTTGCTCTTAAATTATTGCAGTGCTATTAGTACTTTTAGTATCGTTTTGAGGCACAAACCCCATTAATTAATAGACTGATTTACTTGCAGAATGATCCAGCACTTGCACAAGCTATACTTGGTGACAACATTAATGAACTTCAGAATATCTTGCTGGAGCGTCATCAAATGAGAATGGAACTACGCAGAAAGCAAGAAGAAGAGCTTGTAAGGAGTTGGCGTCAACATCTGTGATATTGCCTGTATTTGATTCCATTTGTTCTTACTTTGGGCTATATACTGTTAGTCACATGATTTGAGATGCAATATATTATTTTAGGGTTCTAGGTAGCACTTATTTTAGGAAGCCCATCTTGACTTATAGTTCAGCAACCCACTTAGGATACTTGAATTATTATAAATTTTTGCTCTTTTGTCATGCAAAAGAACATATTCAGGTATTTGTTTCATTGGCCGGGAATCATTCAATCTATTGCTTATTTTTATATTCTTACACTGTCAAAAGACTGAAAATAGCTTCATATATGCAGGCTCTGCTTTATGCTGATCCTTTTGATGTTGAGTCTCAGAAAAAGATAGAGGCAGCTATCAGACAGGTATACTATTTTGTATTATTTTACTTATTGTTTACTTGAGCAATTTTGGGGCTTATTTATCATTCTACAGAAGACACTGGTATCTATATATATACGTGCCTTGTATCTGTAACACTGTGCTAAGAAACCTTGGGAACCTAAAATGGATGGCAGTTGGCTTCTATTTGACGAAAATGATATAGTGGTTATACACGTTGATAGAGATGATTGCCCTTATTATTAATATCCTATTTTTGCTTGATCTTACTTAATTGACTGAACCTGAAAAATGGAGCATAGTTGACTTATCTGGTTAAAATGATCTAGTGGTTACACAGTGATTGGGATAGATTCTTCTTTATTCTAGATATGAGGTGCAACCTTTACTAGGAGGTCCAATTTTTATTTTATATATATAGATAGATAAAGAGAGGTAAAGAGATATGCATGATTCCTTATGCTCATATTGGTGATATTCATCTTTTGAAGATCTTAATTGATTTGTAATAGTAAAACAATGTTGTAGAAATTTGTGAACTTTGCATAATCAATCAAAAAATCATCTTAGGTACTGATTCAATTATTAGTTAATAATTTTACTTCCTCTTGGAAGATCTGTCTGTACACAATATGTGCCTGGAAATGGCACTGGCAGTTAATCTGGTACCTGCTTTGACCATCTCTTAGTTGCATAAATTTTAACTGCAAATGACTAACTAAAATACTAAGTGGCTTGTTGCTTATAGAAGGTTTAGCCTATGCTTGATGATATGGAGCTGCAGATGCTGCTCCAGAAGTACCTTATATCATGTCCTAAAATGGGTCACGGACTCAAATTTACCTTAATCTTTTGTATAAAAAAATATAAACAGAAGGTCTGTAAACATTAACTCACTTATTTTTTGGTCAACCTCTGGCTAATATCTAATAATATGTTTGGTAACTGATGTATCTTTTATCTATATATTTTAATAAATTGCAGAAAGGAATTGAGGAAAATTGGGAGGCTGCTTTAGAACACAATCCTGAAGCTTTTGCAAGAGTGGTATGGTGTATTCTTGTTATCAATCTTTTTTTTAAATTACTTTGGTTACATTTTATTCAACATTCCCATTTGTAGGTTATGTTGTATGTAGATATGGAAGTCAATGGAGTACCTTTAAAGGTAATTTCAAATTCTAGCATCTTTTTTTTTTGTGCGACAACCATTGCTGAAGATAATTGTAGAATACAGTTATTTTGTAGACCATATTTATCATGTATTGTTAAATTCATATAAACTAAATTTAGTTCTCTTATGCTTCTCTTTCCAGGCTTTTGTCGATAGTGGAGCACAATCTACAATAATTTCCAAAAGTTGCGCTGAAAGATGTGGGTATGATGACCTTCTCTAATTAACTCCAATTTAGCTTTACAAATTAGTTGTTGAATTTTATCTTGGATTAAGTAAAATCTGTATTTATGAGGATCTATTCTTTGTGAGTTGCTACAACAATAGCAGGACCCTCGTGCGTTAGCTTTCATTATTTAGAATATTTCACCACCACATTTTTTATTATGACATGAGGTTTGATGAATGGATTTTCTTTTTCACACTATTTTGGGAAGTTAAGGTGAAATGATAATCTTCTATTTCCTGAAGGGGTAAGTTTCTGTTCTTATATTAGGCTCTTGAGACTCCTTGATCAGCGCTACAGAGGTGTTGCTATTGGTGTTGGCCAGTCAGAGATATTAGGTCGAATACATGTTGCACCACTTAAGGTAGGCTTCTTTGTTGATTTTTCTTGACCATTTCTTTTAAGGATATTAATTTTTTGCAGATATTTAGGTAATTGACTGGTAATCTGCCAACCCAGTTGCTTGCAATATTATCACATAATAAACACTATATTTCTACTTAATTGGCTGATTTGATACTATAAATTTACTTGATCTTGACACATTTATATGATGATGTGTGATATTCAATTTTATGATAACTCTAGTGATAGTTGTAAATACTTGAGGAACCTGCTTATAATATTTCATTAATCAGTGGCTAATTGTCTTCGTCATAGATTGGCCATGCATTCTATCCTTGCTCCTTTACTGTGTTGGATGCACCAAACATGGAATTCCTTTTTGGGCTTGATATGCTTCGTAAGCATCAGGTAGTGGTTTACCATGCTTTGATATCTTTGCTACAACCGACGGAGTATCTTGACCTTTAAAAACCCTCTACCGTTAAACATTTGCAGTGTATAATTGATTTAAAGGAGAATGTTCTAAGAGTGGGAGGTGGAGAGGTTTCAGTGCCTTTTTTGCAAGGTTTGTTTGAACTCTAGAAGCATCTGAAATAACTGTATTTGTCTTATTTGTATCCTTGCTGATAGTGTGTGTGTTTAAGTTCATTCACTGCTGAATTCGTCTTCTGTGTAAGGCTTAACTGAACTGTGTCTCTTCCAGAGAAAGACATACCAGCTCATATCCGTGATGAAGAAAGACTGTCAAAACAAGCATCAACAGGCCAAGGATCTGCTCCTGTAAGCAACTTCTCACCCAGATATGCTTTGCGATTAACATGGTTTCTTGCACCATTAGACCAATGCTTTTTAACCTGTATTTATCCTGGATATCTGAAACCTTAGTGTCTTGTTGTACAACCTATCCTGGAATTGTGAGCGGGTAGTATTATATTGTAGTGAGCAAACATTTTTGAGTACTATGATAGTGTGATTTATAGATCATGTTTACCATGGAAATGACAAATGTCTATGCAAATCAAAGCACACTAAACAACACTGCATAGAAACAACTGATGTTTTTTTTACCTCCCTTTCATATCGCATGGGGCAGTCTTGAGGGGCCCTTGCGGTGAGGGTTATCACCTTTTGCTGTAACTGATGTTATTTTCTTCATTACCACCATGCAACCAACTGATGACTTAGCATTTCTCATCCTTGGATCCTGCATCTACTTTGCTTGTCTCAAACTGCTACACTTGCAACCTTCTTTATGCTCATGTGCACCGCAAATTTACACTAGTCAGAATAAAAAAGTTGAATAAGTTGACATTCTGGTTTTGTTTGGGTTTCATCCACACTTTTGTTATAGGATGACTATGGATGACAGCTATTGATGCAAGATGATATGCGTGCTGCATGCTTCTAAATGATTTTCTAATGCCTTTTCCATGGTTTCTTTATTCTCATGATCTTATGTAAATTGGGGTAATGTGAACAAAGGATTAGGTTAAGTTGGAGATGTTACTGCAATACCACAAATTCTACTCTTGTTTGTCAGAGGGGGTACAGTCTGAAAAACAACTAAATGTATCAGTTGGTATCTACCAATCTGACCCCCATGGGCATAGTTGAGGTGGTAAGTGGATGGAAGTTTACCACTTGAGGTTGAGGGATCGAACCTCGGGACTGAAGGGGTGTAAATCCCTACACTCCATATAGTTTGACTCCTTAGTTACCATAATTTACCTCTTCTGTGTTGGTCCTGAAGCAGGCTGGCGGGGGCACTGGGGATGAGCGCTTCGCCTTTTGCCACTTGGTATCTACCAATCTTGGGAAATGGAGCCATAACATCAATACCAAATACCACTCATCTATATGTTTTATTATTAATATTTATTTCATAGATCTGGTGCTAGAGTACCGCTAGTTGTCTGAGCAAGTGTTTAATTTGTTAATCAACAACTTTCCACCACAAGTTCACATAAATTGAAATCTTCTCTGAGTTTGTAGCACCTAAAGAGATTCTCCACTGTTGATAGGAGTTGCTTCTTTCATGTGGTATATCAAATTTTGTATCCGAATATAGTTAATTCGTAATCTGTAATGTTTAGGAATCATCAGGAGCAAGAGGGAAGACTCCAAATATCTCTACACAAACCCAGCCCTCAGGTTAGATTCACAGCGTTCTCTAACTAACTTGGTTTTGTTCATTTAGCTTATCCGAAAATAGTATCTTTTTAATCCTCTTTCCCTCTTTTAACTATATTCCCATCTTTTAAACTTTCTAACAATCATCTTCTGAAAATTTCTTTTTAACTTATTTTAAATATTTCATTCTCAGGAACTCCATCAATTGGTCAAGCACAGGTGAACTCCTTGAACTGCATACTCCACTTTTTTTGTGTGCTATTGCACACGTCCTGCAAGAAACTTCTCTGACATAAATACAACTGCTGATTCGTTTAGTTACATTTGTGATCAATTGAAATTCTAGTTTTCAAGCAAGTTCACATAACTGTTTTTATCTTTTATAACCATTCATTTGCCTTGTTGATAAGACTCAGATTAGCAAGAACTGCAGAATTAGAAAGATAGAGTGTCTCCTCAACAACCCACCTTTTTGTGCTACATTTTTATGTGAAGTAATATATCCTTTAGCGCTTCCACTTTCTTTTTTTTTTAAACTGACCCACTAGATAACAAACAAACCATAAATTGCTACACCTAAAAACCATAGAGGTTCTGGTCAACATGGATGGAATTGAGCTTTGTTTTACGTATTAATTGGAACTTGCAAGCAACTTGCAATTTGGTATTATCGTTGGTATTATCGTTACTAAGTAAACAACTCGCAACTTGTTCTTTACTCCTTTTTTAAAAAAAATCTAATACTTGATGCTTTGGCCGGTAATCTGTTTTTACATTACAGGTTGCTGATTTTGAAGCTAAAATTGGCAAGCTTGTGGAGCTTGGGTTTGATCGGGCATCAGCAAGTCAGGCCCTTAGATTGTTCGATGGCAATGAAGACAAAGCAGCAGCATTCTTGTTTGGGGGTTAACCATTTCTTTTTCAACTATATTCTTGCGGAAATTATGACCTTGCTTGCGGACATCTTCTGATGGTCTTTATTGGAATTTGGTTATGGTAAAAAAAAAAAAAACCTCCTCAGATTGCCCAAAAATACAAATGAAGGCAGGATTGCATTGTGACATTGTACTCATATGATGTATCAAGATGGTCAATTAATTTATTTCGCTGGAATTTTGTAGGCATTCAGGTTAATTCTGAAGCATATTTGTGCGACTGCTGCAATTTTCATTCGAGTGCTCTAAAACATTTCACCATTATTGTTGCTTTTTGGATGATCAGAACGTCGCGTTCCTATTGCTGAATGCTTTTTCTCTTCATGTTTAATTGTTGGTGTGTTTTTTTCCAAAGTCTATAAATTTCGAATATTTATTATTGTATCTCCAAGAGTTTGTTAAAATAAAAACTAGGTCTCAATTGTTATATTTTTTTACAGCAATTAAGGATCCTTTAATATATTATATTCATTTTAAAAATGTTTGGTTAATATGCGAATAACCTAGAATTCTTATCCGTTGGATTACAACACTAGTTCTCCACTGGCCCTCGATCAACGTATGTGACATAACATACAAATATTAAACGAGTAGCACAAGAACACTGTCACTGTGTTTGAGATAGGAACAAGAAAATTTGAATTAAAACAATATCATCAACTATCTGAATCATTTAAGATTTATCATTGAATACAGATGGATAAAATTCATATATTCAACTCCTAATAATTTGCCTAGACAAGGTTAAAAAAGTGTTCAAGAACATGCAAGTTTGGAGACGTGAATATGAAACATGTCATGGCATTATAAGTCCAATCTGCAGACCCTATTCGGATTCACAACCATACACTCAATTTTTTGTATTCCTCTTGTAGTGTTTCTCAGTGGCATAGCTTTAATCTTCTATTGCAAGAACAGTATGAAATACTTGCGATTTGGAAATCCTGTCGCTGCAGTTCAAACTCATTGAAGTTCTATATTAAATCTTCCTCCACGCTAGTTTTCCAAGATCACCTCCACTAGCTCACCTGTCAAGGAGAAATGATCATGACTCTATCAGAAGCTGGAGTATCAACATGGTAGAATAGTTAGTGGGAACATTAACCCTGTCAACGAGATTGAGACTTGAAAACATAACCAAGTTATTTTTTGCAGGTAGAATTGTTTCATTCGTGTGTTCAAATTCATTTTATCAAACCGTTGGTTTATATTTACACAGTGGAACTTCTATCACATCCTACTAAAGATCACTGGAGATACTGTTCGATATAGCATGATGAACATCAGATTATACTGTCAAGATAATGCCATGGAATACAAATGTAAATCTCTTGTTCCCATCAAGATTGTCTTTTTCAATGCCTGTCACTGCTATCTTTTTTACAATAAACATAGCTCCATTGCAATATGCAAAACAAGTTTTCAAGAATAAAACTATTAGTTAGGTTAACCCCAAAAATATAACTGTTCTAGTAAATTTTCTTCTCTCCCAGTCTCCTTTAGAAAAATTTAAGAACATTTCTTACAATTTTCTTTTTTCTGTTGCATAAATTTCCTAGTCAAAATCAATTGAAGCAGCAACCAATAACTGTGAATTGATTATTTCTTACACTATTTATTGCCTCTAAAAAGAACTTACCGACCAGCACAAAAATGGGTGGTTGATAAAGGTGCTAAGTGCATTAATAAAAAATAGTTGACAATCAACTAAGAATTACATATATTAACTAAATCAAAATTTGAGAAAAAAACTAGTCTCTATCCAGATGCATTATGCAAGTACTATTCTCATTTCCACTGAAAAGGAACATGCATCACATTTGGCACATTTGGCACACAATGAAATTGAGAAGAAATAGAACAGTTAATCTTAAAAATGGTATAGAATAAGAAATTAAGAATAACAATTCCACCATATCAGAAAGTATTACTAGAGGTTGATACAAGAAATAACTAAGAGGAACTCGGGGAAAAACAATTGTGTTAGAATTGGTATTCGAGATAGATTTTGCAACCACATGCTAGAATAACAATGTGCCAAAATTCATATAGAAGGAAGAATAATTAAATATGTTATTAGCGATCTATACAAGAATGACTGGTTGAGAAAGGTACAAAATTGGTTAAATACGAAATATATTCGAGTGTAGTTATGCTAAGCATGATCCCTAAACCCCTTGAACTCACAAATTGGTCACACATAATAAAAATGAAACTAACAGGGACAATAAATTAATTGAATAATTCATTGCATTTGACATTCATATTATATCTAAATTAGATGTGGTCTGAGCTTAAAGGAAAAGAGGAACTAAATTCATTAAAAAAGTGAATTGTATATATATATATATACCCAACAGAATAAGTAATATCTCAATAAGAAACATGAGGATGAACCAAACAGAGTTTGATGTGTTATTCTTCATCATAATAAAGTCACTTATGAAGTAACACATCCAATTATGTGTTTCCATCATCTCCTTTCTTAAATCCCTCAGTTTGTTACTGTAAAACTTCAAAGTTCACAATTAATGTAGGACAATTTGATGAAATAGGGATCAAAGAGAGACTGAGATTCCCACAATTATTCTAAAGGAGAAAAAAGGGGAGAAATCTTAGGAAAGAGGACTGGTAAAGCTTTGACATCTGGTTCATTAAAATATAAAAGACGGGAGAAAATATACTAAGTAATGAGTAAAGTATAGGATCTAGTCCATTAAAAGAGAGAAGAAAATTTTAGAAGAGAGAAAAAAAATAATAAGTTTTCTACATCTATGTTTTTGAATGAGATAAAAAGAAGAAAATATTGAAAAGGAGAAACAAGAACAATGCCCCAAGAATTACTTTGAAAAAAAATGAAACAGAAAATAATGGAAATAACACAACATAATAATAATAATAATAATAATAATAATAATAATAATAATAATAATAATAATAATAATAATAAATTTTCCGCATTTATGATTTTGAGAGATAAAAAGAAGAAAATATTGAAAGGGAAAAATAATAACAATGCCCCAACAATTACTTTGAAAAAAATAGTAATTTACCGAACTACGTAGCCAACTTTCTCTAATACCCAAACTACGTATCCAAATTTTATATTTACCAAACCACATAATTATTTCCCATTGTACCCTTCACTAAGAGTCGATTGCTCCTTCACCAAACTATTATGTATCTAATGACCTTATGCCAAATTATCTCAAGGCTATGAAGATTTTAAAAATTCACATATCTTACAGGCCGTCAAATTCAAGTTTAAGGGCATGGTTACACTCAGGAAGTTGCAAGAAATGCAACGAATTTGGTTTGAAGTATTTATGAGATGCCTAGGACCATCAATGAGTTTTAGCTAAAAATAATTGAGAATTTTAAAAGTTTAACATAGTCTGACTCAGGAGAGTCTTAAGAACCCTTTGGTGGGGTTGGTGAGTGAGTATGACACGCTTAGGTCTTCTAATGAGCTTATGCCAAATTGTCTCAAGGCTGTGAATATTTCAAAAATCCACACTTCTCAATGTAGGCTATGGAATCCAGATATAAGGATATGGTAACACGGGAAGATGTAAGGAGTCAACAAATTTGGTTTGAAGTGTTTATGAGGTGTTTAAGGCCATCAACAAGTTTTGACCAAAAACTCGTTGATGAATTTACAGTGTCTAAAATTACAAAAGTTGATATGGTCTGAACTAGAGGAGTCATAGAAACTCTTTGATTGTGTTAGTAAGTATGGCAGTCCTAAGTCCTCTAATGAATTTATATCAAATTGTCTTAAAACTGTGAAGATTTAAAAAACCAACAGCTCTCGATTTACACTGTGGAATCCAAGTTTGAGGGCATGGCTACATTCAGAAAGATACCAGGAGCACAATAAACTTAGTTTGAAATGTTTATGAGATGCCTAAGACCATCAATGAATTTTGGCTAAAAACTCGCTAATGAACTTATAGTGTCCAAAATTTTAAAATCTTGACATGGTCGGAGAGTCCTAGGAACCCTTTGGCGGTGTTGGTGAGTATGGGATGTCTAGGTCTTCTAATGAATTCATGACAAAACATCTCAAGGCCGTGTCAATTTCATAAATACACAACTCTTTATTTAGGTTATGCAATCCTTGTCTCACCCTCAGGATGATGCAAGGAGTGCAATGAACTTTGTTTGGAGTGTTTCTAAAGTGCCTAAGGGTAAAACTCATTGATGGACCTATAATGTCCGAAATTTTAAAATCTTGATATAGTCTGAACTAGGAGAGTCCTAGAAACCTTTTGGTAATGTTGGTGAGTGAGTATGATAGACCTAGGACCTTTAATGAGTTTATGTCAAATTGTCTCAAGACCATAAAGATTTCAAAAAATCCATAGCTCTCAATTTAGGTCGTGGAATCAAGTTTCAGGGCATAGTTACACTTAGGAGGCTCCCTGGAGTGTAATGGTGCTTGAAGTGACTCCGAGGTTCCTAAGGCCATCAGTGAATTTTGATTAAAACTTGTTGACGGCCTTAAACACCTCAAAAATACTTCAAGTCAAGCCATTGCACTCTTTGCAGCTTCTTGAGTGTAACCATGCCCTCAAACATGGATTAGAGTATTAAGATTAGGGAATTAAGTTTGGGATACCTCAGAAATACCTTAAATCAAACTTATTGCACGGAGGTGTTCCAATAGCAACTCCTAAAAGAGTAGAAATCTAACGTCTTCTTTAGAAGGAATAAAGGGAATAAAATATGATCTTGGAAGAGAGAATGCAATTAGTTTTTCTTTATCCTACACTCAAATAGATAAATAGAGGGAAATTTTATAATAAAATTATGACGTTCATTCTCAGAGTTGAGATAACCACATAATGTATTGCATGAAGAATTTTGAGACCAACAAACACAGGACAATTGTGAAAGATGAAGATACCCTAGTCAAGTATGTGTGAGGCCACATTCTGAATATAGGAGTTTGTGACAAACTATGGGAGATTTGTGCTTCATGAGGTAATACATGATGGATAGAAGGCCGGATGAGTTCACTTGACCTGAAGCCAAATGATACGATAGCAATGGTATCAATCACTACATGAGTAGAGACAAACTCAAAAGAGTTGATGCATATTGTGTATGCAAGGGAGGCAGACAATTTAGAATATTGTTCCATGTTGATTGGCACCGACAAAAACTTTTCATTTGGCCCATCAATCGACAAATAAGATAGGTTGCCTTAATGGGATGAGGCAAGTGAGTAAGTGAGCCTTCCTTTGCAAGACAGAGAGACAATGAGGGTTACATGAGGCAAACCTAGGGTTCCTTTGTGATGATAAGGCATAACCGTCGTTACCTCCATGAGGATAGACATTGGCAAGGGCTCTGTGTACTGTGATGCTTCCTCTTGGTTTATTTTCTTCCTTCAACTACATAAAGGCAAGTGAGATATGCTCTAAATCCCTCCCTATTCCTATCTCCTTGATTCCTTCTTCCTCATCTTGATCTGTCACTGACATTACATGTTTGTACGTTGCAACACAACACATGTTTGTATTCAGGTTTGGAACAATACTTTAACCCTTGAAGAGGCATGATTTGGTTGGTTGTCAAGGACACTCTTTATCGAGACGAGGAAATTGCAATTAATAGTTCTAACCTGTAAAGAAGATAAGTTACAGCAAAGGTGATGACATTGGCGAAAATAATTAGGGGTGTTATAATACCGTAGGCTAACCAAGCTTGTTCATTTTGGAGCTAACATTAGAGAAGACAAAGAGTCAGAGGCAACCTATTACAATGTGATGGTTGCCCAAATATACAAAGGCATGCCTCACATGACACTACAATCCAAAGGTCTTGAAAATCATAGAGGATCTTTTGGTGGTGGAACGCTGAAGACCCGGTTGCCCTCCTACAGGAAGTTAGGATAAGTTGTAGGTTGTTAGAGGGTGGTGTGTCATATGCTTACTAGTTATTGCATAAGATAGTTGTTGTATAAGGGGTCATAGACTTTGATGGTGTTGGTCCATAAAGGAGATCTGTGTTGACAGTAGGGTTGGGAGTGGAGATGATGGCATCGAAGCTGGATTTGTGGTTCTTACTCCTATGACACAAGCATTTGTGATCAGACCAGCTTCCATGGGAATCAGTAATAATGAGGGTGACAAGATCAAGTAGAGCAACGACTATGAGATATTCACTATGCCCTATCCTAGGAGTAATGTGTTATCGCTTACAAGTTATCAGGGAGGTAGTTACTAAATTAGACCTGGCAAAGGCCGAGTCCGGTTTAGACCTGGAACCAAGTCAACGAGTCAGATACCCATTGACCCAGTTCAACAAGCTCAACTCGTAACCAACCCGTCTAAGGGTCGGGCCCAAAGTAAATTAGCAAACAGCCGGTTCAACCGCCCAACCACCTATTTATTTAAAAACAAATTGTTTTAGATTTTTAAATTATTTAATAATATTTTAGTGATATTGATGGTGCAGTTCAATGTAAATTAACTCGTTTGCTTAAATTTGTTCAATGTAAATTAACTTGCTTAAAATTTTTCAATCTGGAACTATTATATATCTCTATTGAGTTAATTTTTTAACCTATTTGCCTTAAATCTTTTAATGTGAGACTATTATACCTTTAACTCATTATATTTATTAATATAACTATCTTAATAGGTTATTGGTCTTATTCTATCATTTTATCCTATACTTGTATGATATATCCAATAATAAATTTATAAAGTGATATAATTTATTCAAAAATAAAATTATATATAGTGAAGATTATCATCGAACATATAAAATTAGTCAAAAATATAAATGTATATCTCATCACATGAAAATATAATAATATTAAATTAGTTTTAAAAAATCAGGTATCAAAAAGTGAAGATGATTCAAGATTTAGTATAATATTATTCTTGATCTATTTTGGCTCTCGACTTTTTGGAAGCTCAAACACTATCTGATGATCAAACGAAAGTTACGTGGGAACTCATATGGATGGAATTAGTAGTCCTGATCCAACTACTGGGTTAGGTTAATCAACTTGACATTGAATCGTTGGCTCGAACCGGTGGAGCTCGGTATGGCGAAGTGAACCTTGTCTTGTTTATAATCTCGACACACCCTTTCGGTTATCGAGGTACCCCTTCAAGTAATAGACATACCCCTTTTGGTATCGTCATTATGGACTTAATCTTGTCGATCGTCGAGTTATCCCTTTGGATATCGACACACCCCTTTGGGTAACTTTATTCCTACGGATAAGAGTATTAAGGTCGAAGTGAAAGACCATAATTTCCAGGTAGGTACTTACGGTTTATCGACAATCGTCTCCCAAGATACAACGACCAATGTCTCAAAACATGAACACTCCAAATTTCGAGCCCTAGCAAACTTTCAAAACCTTGAAACTCTTACCAGAGAAGAGAGTGGAGAGAGAGGAGAATTCACAACTTGAGTTTTGATTTATTTGAATCAAGGAGTAGACTTTCTTTTATATGGATGAATAGTTACTCTCAAAGGATGAAGAGTTTCTTCCCGAAGTGAAAAGACATGGAGTGTCTTTTTAGTTAAATATTATCAATTGTATTTGATTAATCAATAACATTAATTAATTAAATTAATGTTATAGCTATGATTAATCTAATTAATCATTTAATTAATCTATTATAATATTAATCTTTTAATCGATCAAAGGAATTCATTCCAATTTCACATCCCTTAATGATTTCACATGGATTGACATTCATGCATACTTGAGTTACCGTTCATGTAATCCCATCCATGAACCTAGCTCGTGTGCGAGCCAAAACTTATGTCCGATCATACTGGACAAACCCTTTATTAGACATTAATTTCTCATTCACTCGAGAAATTGATTTACAACAATCTACTCATGAAATAGTCATCTTGCCCCTATTTAATTTATCAATTATCAAAATCAATTTTCCAACGATCTTCTACATGAATGGAAATGATTAAGTTTCAAGTCTTAGATAAGAGTTTCATTAGAAGACTAACGCATCAGGAGCGGTAGCTTATAACTTTGAACCTTTCGTAGTGGAATCCAATAGATTATGTCTTGAATTGTTTAGCCGTTAGTGTAAATCAAAACAATCATACCTACACAATAGTCCCCTAGGCTTCTACCAGTTCAATATCGTGTCCTTTTTGGCCATGGACAATGCTTGGGATTCATAAGTGTTTCATTGAAGTGACTCCTCTTCACACTTATATAGGTGATCTCCTATTAAAAGTATCTTATAATACCTTATTATACCCTTTGCAGTATAATATATGAATCATTAAGAACTTTTGTTCATCCTTTACTCAATTTGCAAGTCGTACCTTTTATCTCGAGAAATGAGTTGGAGTAATTACTCATAGGTGCCTCGAATCTTGTAGCTTAGTTATCCCTTTTGAACCATGATCTTGGGATCTCTAAAATTTTAGGATAAATCCAAAACTTATCAACATAGCCTTTATCATCTCTTTCATGTTTGGTTCTCATGCTCCACAACATCGTTGGATTGAGGTGAGTGGCATATAGTCGAATGTTGCTCTTCCTCAAGAAACATTCCTTAAGCAATATCTTGCACTCTCTCCCTCGATAATCTTGCTTAGTTAATTTTCCCAACCACATTTTGAAGGTCCCGTTGAGGCCGACTAGAGGAGGGGTTTGAATAACTTGCAAGTTAAATTACAATTTTCTTTTGCTTTCTAGTTTAGCAAAGACAAACATGTTAGTTAGTTAGAAATAAAAACATAAAAGAAAAGTAAGAGACACAAGCAATTTACTTGGTTACAACCAAAGGTTATTAATCCAAGACGTTGAAAGTACTAACAAACTCTTTCGATGAAGGAGGAGTAGCCTCTTACAGCGTTTAAGCACAGACAGAAAGAAATACAAAATATCTAAGTTAAAACACAAGTGTTGTTCTTAACTTCTAGGATTATGACTTTATTTATAGCCTACTGGTCAAATTCATCCGTTAGCTGACGTGACAGCTCTGGGCGCCTGGAGCACCTGCGGTGCACTTTATCTGCTTTGCAACGACTCTTCAAACTAAAGATAAAGTTTTATCCTCACCCGGGATCCGGGCGATTGAAATGATGCTGATGTGGACTACGAACGTCATCCTAGTAGCAACGTCTCGAAGGGGCGCTTGTTCTGGCCCAAGGTGGTTCGAGCGCCTGAATTGATTGTGTTGACTTGTCCGGCTGTTCCATTCGCTTAGGTGATTCTCTAGCCATCCAGAGTTGAGCTCACCTGAACCCAACTTCGGTCTTCTCCTCGAGCAGTCTTTTGCTTCGGCTTCTCGTCCCTCGGAAGCGTCGTGCGCGTCCTTCTCGTCCTCCAATGTATTCTTCCGCAGCACCTCGTCCCTCAAATGCAACGAACTTGTCGACTCACATTCCGTGTCATCCTTCTCGCTAGTTGCGTTTTCCGCTCGATTTCTTGTGTTCCTAGATTCCTACACACTTAGACGTGAGGATCAAATACAACGAGACCTAACTTAGCTCGGTTAACCACATCAAAACTATCTCGGGGTACTTACACATTTTAGTGTGTGATTTTTTTAAACAATTCAAGAGCCTCAATCTTGCTTAAAGCAAGTCTCTATGACTCCTTCAATGATCATGAAGGGTCGTCCTTGCAAGGAAAGACAAAATGTTGTACCACCTTTGGTAAAGTTCCCCTTGCATGACACAAGGCCACAATCTCATTTAAAACCATGTGTCTCGATTTGGCCTCTTAATCATGCTGAATCAAAAGTTACAACTTTTTGATCAAAGTTTTGTTGGGACACTCCAGAGCTAAGGGGTGAATAGCTCGTCTCGCTTCGTTGAAATGATTTACAGCGAAAAACTCGACGCAAATTCCTCCAATGCTAACACAAAGGATTTACTTGATATCTACCTCAAGATGAGGTGACTAATCCAAGAATCCACACACGAGTACACTCTCGACTATCAAAAACACATTTCGGAACAATCCGGAGGTGGAGAAACCTCGTGTAAGCTCATACAAGAGTACAACTCGAAACAAGAAGTAAATGTACAAAAATACAATGAAGAACCTTTCTTGTTTGATCTCTTGTAGCTTGAAGATGCCTCTGGACCAGCTGGGAAAGTGCGGCAGTATTTATCTTCCAAGCTTAACATCCAGCAAATAGTAGTGGCGAAGAATAGTGTAAGCGTTTTTGCATTTGAATCTCGCCAACAACTTTATCCTTCGTGATTGATCTAGGGTTACTCCCAATCGATTGCCACGTTAGATCCAGACGATCCTGCGCAACGGTCATATCCAAATGATCGATCCAAATGTCTTCTATACTCTCGCAGAAGACCCGGAATCGATTGACCAATCTATTCCGTCTGCCTTGCATCATCGCGAGAAAACTAACTCCAATCGATCGACTGATCGATTGGGAAGCCTTATGTGCTCACACAATTTCCTCTCAATCAATCACCTGATCGATTGAGCTCCTTGCATCAAAAAGCACCGCCCAATCGATCCATTGACCAACCCAAATTTGCTTAACTCAAGTCTAGGTTCCCACGCCCAATATCAAGTCAACCGTGGCCTGTTGAGACTTCCTCGTGCCTAGCATCTGGTCAACCTTGACCTGCTAGATCCTTTGACCCACTTGGACTTTTTTTCCCGTGCTAAGTGTCCGGCCAATCTTGACCCACTTGGACTTACTGTCTTATGCCAAGTATCCAGTCTTCCATGACCTACTTGAACTTCTAAGCACTAGATGTCCAGTCAATCCTTTGACTCACCTGGATTTCCACTACCTGACTTCACTCACTAGGACTTTTTATTACCTGACTTCACTCACCAGGATTTCCCTCTGCCTAGCTTCATTCACTAGGACTTTTCACACTGCCTACTTCACTCACTAGGACTTTTCACTACTTCACTCACCAGGATTTCCATCTGTCTAACTTCACTTACTAGGGCTTTCTCAACTCCCCGACTTCACTCACAGGGACTTTCTAATCTTGCTGACTTCATTCACCGGGACTTTTTCAACTATCCGACTTCATTCACCGGGGCTTCCACACCAAGTGTCCGGTCAACTGACCCACTTAGATTTTCATCTACACCCAACCTTTCCGTTGGTATCGCCCTTGTCTAATCTCCAGGTAGGACTTCCCAATCAAATATCCGGTCAACTTTGACCTACTTGATTCTTCTAGTCAACTTATGACCGTTCATCTCCCATATGAACAATTGCACTTGCAATTTCCATATATTGTCAAACATCAAAACTCAAATACCAAGACTCAAGCTTAAGCCAAGTCAAGCTTAGTGAACCTGGTCAACTTTGACCCAGGGGAAATTGCACCAACAAGTTTGACTAAGATTGCATTTGTTCTTGAGAATCACTTAGTCTAGAGAAAATGTGCCCCTTGATCTTATGATTTCACCGAGTCAAAACTGCGGTTGCCTAATCAGAATGAAGGGCAGCCCGGTGTAGGGGTGTCAAAAATGAACCCGACCCGACGACCCAACCCGAGTCGACCCGAAAAAAATCAGGTTCGGGTTGGGCATTTTCGGGTTCGGGTCGGGTTCGGGTTGGAGGGTTGAAGAGTAAAAAAATTTCGGGTTGAGTCGGGTTGGGTTCGGGTTGACCCGGGTTGACCCGGGTTGGCTTAAATATAGGGTTTTGTGGGTCTTTTTGGGGTTAAATCAAATTTTATTTTAAAAATTTAGATGTTTTTATGTACATTAATATCATATTTGTATGATAATGATGGAGTATTGAGATAAAAGTGAAGAATTATAGGAAAAATAGCCCAAAAAAGTCGTTTTGAATCGGATTTTCGGGTTATATGGGTCGGGTTCGGGTTGATCGGGTTGGTCGGGTTCGGGTTCGGGTTGAGGTGTTTTGGGTTGAACTCGGGTTCGGGTTGGGTTAAAAAAAAAAAAAAAAAACTCAACCCGACTCAACCCGACTCAACCCGACCCGACCCACCCGAATTGACACCCCTAGCCCGGTGCATGAAGCTCCCGCCATGCGGGGTCCCGGGGAAGAATCCATTGTACGCAGTCTTATCCTACTTTTTGCAAGAGGTTGTTTCCAGGTTGCCTAATCATAATGATGACCAAAATTTCACTTGTTCTCGAAAAGTGCTCAATCTAAAATATGCATCCCTCGATCTTCCAATCTTATCGAGATAAAGCAATGGTCGCCTGATTGGAGTGCTGGCCAAGATTTTATTTACTCTTCGAGAGACAGAAGAAATATACATCCTTGGTCTTCCAATCTCGTTGAGCTAAAGCCGCGGTCATCTGATTGGAGTGTTAACCAAGACTATTTTTTATTCTTCGAAAGACACTCGACTCAAGAAGTATACATCTCTTGATCTATCAATCTTGTTGAGCCAAAGTTGCAGTTGTCCGATTGGAGTGTTGATCAGTTTCTTGGTCAATTGCTCTAACTCATCTCTTTTGACCTCCACTTAGGTCTCGTTGAGTTAGACTCATATTTAGCTTTTGACCAAATGAGCTTTAGCTTCTATCTAAAGCCTGTCATTAGCCCTCTTTTTGAATAGTTTAAACTCACTATCAATAACTTTGTAACTTTAGTCCAATAACTCCCACAAAGCCTTGACCATCATTGTTACACTATACCCATGGTATAGTTTTGTCATGCAACCCTTTAAAGCATGGTTCTCGAATAGAAAGATTCAATTCTTCCTTACGAATCTCTATCCCATTACTTAAGGTTCACCTTTAGATACACCAGAGGCATCTTTTGATAGTAACCTTACGAGGTACATTTTCTTCAAGTAATACAATATCTTTCATTGTCACTGCTAGAAGATGGTTATGAAGAATTTATTCAACTTCTCTCTAGTATGAGTGTGACCCACGATCTTCATAATCGAGAAAATATCGTCTTAAGATTAGTGGAATTTATATGGATGGAATTGACAGTGTTGATCTTGGGTCAGGTTAATTTGCACAACCTTGAGTCGTCAGCTCAAACCGATGGAGCTCGATATGATGACATAGACCTTGTCCCGTTTATACTCTTGCAACATCCTTACGATTATCAAGGTATCCCTTTGAGTAATAGGCATACCCCTTTTAGTATCGTCATTAACGATTTAATTTCGTCAATTGTCAAATTATCCTTTCGGATATACACCCCTTCAGGAAGGCTTATCCCTGCGGATAAGAGTATTAAGGTTGAGGTGAATGTTAGACCTTTCTTTAAGAGGATATTGCCCCACCTAGGTACTTACGATTTATAGGCAATCGTCTCCCCAAATACAACGACCTACGCCTCGAAATATGAACACTCCAAATGTTGAGCCTCAGTGAACTTTCAAAGTCTTAAAACTGTTAATAGATGAGAGAGAGAAGAAAGCTCAAGAGGAGAATTCACAACTTAAGTTTTGTGTTATTTGAATCAAAGAAGTAGAGTTTCTTTTATAGGGATAAGGGTGACTCTTAAAGAGCGAACGATTTCTTCTAAAAGGTGAAAAGACATAATGTGCATCTTTTTACTTAAATATTATTAATTAACATTAATTGATTTGATTAATCGATAACATTAATTAATTAAATTAATATTATAACTATGATTAATATGATTAATCCTTTAATTAATCAATTGTAAATATTAATTAATATTACAATCACCGATTAATCTTTTAATCAATCAATTAATCAATCAATAAAATTAATTCCAATTTCACACCCCTCAATGATTCCACATGGATTGACATTCATGTATATTCGAGTTAGCGGTAATGTAATTCCATCCATGAAACTAGCTCATGTGCGAGCCAAAACTTTTGTCCGATCATATCAAACCAATCCTTCATTAGACATTAATTTCTCATTCACATGCGAAATTGATTTACAATGATCTACTTACGAAATAGTCGTCCTATTCCTATTTAATTTATTGGTTATCAAAACCAATTTTCCAATAAGTTATAAAAATAATAAAAGGAATGCAACTTTCAAAGAATGAAGTAGAAGATTTTCATACCGAAGGAACTAACGAACTAGTTGACTTCATTCCTTTATAGCCCAAGTGGATAAATAGACGACTTAAATAAATGCACGTCTTTAAAATTTTATTTTACACATTTATAAATTTTTAAATATTTTTTTAAAAAATAAAATATAAATAATAATTTTGAATCATCACAAACTGTAACCGGCAGTTTTGAACCGTAAACTATAACCACCTTTGAAGGTTAAGGTTAAGGGTTGAGATTTTGTGAACTGTTGAACCGATGATTCTAAATTGTCGGTTCTCAACCATGGTCGGGTCTATATTAAGTTGTTGCATGTAGATGGTATATGGGAAATGGGGTTAAGAGACCATTTATGTAATGTAATTTATGTTATATACCCAATAATCTAATCACTTGTTATGCAAATAACTTAAAGTTGACATTATTAATCTAAACCTGACTTGTAGTAAATATAAGACTAAGTTATATTGTTAGCCACTAACCCTAATTTATATAAAATAAGTCAAGACTAATCCCCCCTTCTCCATTTTAACTTGCATATATTGTTAGCCCTACCTCATAATACAAATTATATAACTTATAATCCTCGTACCCATTTTGTGTCCACATGAGGACAGGAGAGGTATACCGAGTTCCATTGGCAAGGAGAGAGTTGCGTGGAGACTCAGAGAGAAGGGAGACTAATTCATTACATCAGGTCCACAACCTGGATGAACTATAAGAGGGAAAAACTAAGCTCTAATACCATATTAAGAAGAAAATAACATTTTAGTTGGTTAAAAAATTGAATACATCAAATCCACAACCTGGATGAACTATAAGAGGGAAAAACTAAGCTCTAATACCATATTAAGAAGAAAATAACATTTTAGTTGGTTAAAAAATTGAATACATCAGATCCACAACCTGGATGAACTATAAGAGGGAAAAACTAAGCTCTAATACCATATTAAGAAGAAAATAACATTTTAATTGGTTAAAAAATTAAATACATCAGATCCACAACCTGGATGAACTATAAGAGGGAAAAACGAAGCTCTAATACCATATTAAGAAGAAAATAACATTTTAGTTGGTTAAAAAATTGAATACGATCATAGTATATATAAGTTTTCATCACATTAAGAAATAACCCAACAAGGAACGTGAGACTACTTATTCTAGCATCCTAATATGTGATGCTGATTGCCAATTTTGTTTTTACCAATAAAAGGAAGTTACACAATATGGTATTCACAGTCAATGTTGTCTGTTTTAGAATTTAAAGTCACGTCTAGGGAAAAGTGCTATTTGTGGCGATTGTAGGAAGTTTCCCTATTGTACCAAATCAGACCAATATTTATATCAATAACCAAATCATATTTGAAACTACTAATGATGTGTGATGTTGCGGCGATAAAGAGGGCCCGCCCGACACGGGTCAACTGCCGAAGTGGAGGTCAAAGTCAAGGTGATCAACGCCAGGGTGTCAAAAGGCTTGCCCACGGTGGCCGAGCGGAGGACCATAGTAAGGCATTAGTGTTTGATTTGTAAGAGATTTGTCCGAACTGACCACCCGTCTAACTCGGGAAAATACTGTAAGATAGCCAGACGCTCAATGCAGAACGGCAGGACGCTAAGGAGACCGAAGAGCTTGTCCGATCGAGAGGGATAAGCTGCTACGCCCAGTCACCGTAAGGAAGAGCAGCTGAGGCCAACAGAGAAGAAGAGTCCCGGCGAGCAACTACCCCACTCGGCCAAGCAGCGG
Source organism: Zingiber officinale (assembly GCF_018446385.1). Classification (NCBI taxonomy): domain Eukaryota; kingdom Viridiplantae; phylum Streptophyta; class Magnoliopsida; order Zingiberales; family Zingiberaceae; genus Zingiber; species Zingiber officinale. The sequence goes on from NC_056007.1 coordinate 79,614,611, forward strand.
GACCATTGTTATATCTCTCGATATTCTTTTGGGAGATAGTACTGCTGACACGAGTCATGGTCAACAGGTAGATCGTACGGCGGAAGCTTCTACTGTCTTGTAGGGATATGCATGCTCGGGAGGAAGAAAACAGGAGTAACGCCGCTCGGGGAGAAATTGGAATGATTACTGATGGGCCGATCGGCGATGATTCCAACCGAGCGAGGAAATCGCACGCTCGGCGACTGGAAATCCACGCCGTAGGGTGTAATAAGGAGAAGGCCAAAGGACCTGAAATAAGCCTCGGCCCCCGAGACTTAGAGGGAGTGGAGATCCCTCATGACAACGTCCTGATCATCCGAGTGATAATCGCTAATTATACTATTCACCGAACCTTTGTTGATACAAAAGTTCGGTGAATATTATATTCAAGAAGGCGTTAAGTTGCAAATTGACCGGAGCGAGTTGCAGCTAATGACGACCCCGCTCTATGGATTCACGGGCAACGAAGTGTTGCCGATCAATCAGGCACGGCTAACCATTTCGCTCGGAAAGGAGACGCTCAAGAGGACCAGGACCACGGACTTCATTGTGGTTGACGCGTCGTTCGCCTACAACGTCATACTGGGCATACCGACCCTCAACAAGTTCCGAGCGATGGTGTCCACTTTCTGCCAGAAGATTAAGTTTCCGGCGGACAACGAGATGGATGAAGTCAAAGGCGACCGGTTGACCGCTTAGCTATACTACGTCGAGATGGTCAAGTCTAAAGCAAGGGCCGCTTGAGAGAACCCGCGCTTGGAGGTGAACGCTATTAGGGAGGAACCTCCTTCGCTGGTCTATGAAGAAAAGGAGGAGCGCTAGATCTACCCCGGCCAAATGAGAGGTACGTGAATAGATCTAGATGTACTTGTATAAGTGTATGTCTTGTGGATGCAGGAAGAGAATGAATAAAAATCCCAAGTGTTCCAGACTCTTGTGCCAACCGGCCAAGTTAAAAGTTGAGCGGCGACTATAAACTCTTGTCTACGCCAATCAAAAGTCGAGCGGCAACTATAAACTCTTATCTACGTCAATCAACAATCGAGTGACGACTTTAAATCCTAGTCTACACGAACAGTCAAGCGACGACTTTAAACTCCGGTCTACGTCAACAGTCAAGCGGCGACTATAAACCCTAGTCTACACCAACAGTCAAGTGACGACCTTAAACCCAAGTCTACGTCAACAATCGAGCGACAACTTTAAACCACAGTTTTCATCAACAGTCGAGCGATGACTTTAAACCTCGATCTACGTCAATAGTTGAGCGGCGACTATAAACCCTAGTTTACACCAACAGTCAAGCGGCGACTTTAAACCCAAGTCTATGTCAACAGTCGAGCGACGACTTTAAACCTTGTCTTCGTCAACAGTCGAGCGGTGACTTTAAACCCAAGTCTTCGTCAACAGTCGAGCGGCGACTTTAAACCCTGATCTTCGTCAACAGTTGAGTAGCGACTTTAAACCCAAGTTTACGTCAACAGTCGAGCAGCGACTTTAAATCCAAGTCTGCGCCTTCAACAGTCGAGCGACGGCTATAAACCCGAGTCTATAACGAATAACGACTGATCGACCGTTCTAAAACCAAGTCTACGACAAATGAAGAGTATTGACGAATATATAAGTCGAGAATAAGGAACGTGCTGCAATAAGAAGCAACAGTTTTCACTAAAATAAGGTCGTTCGGCAGCGTTGAAGTGATGGCTCAGGCATCCCAGCGACTGGTTACATCGACGATCGGGAGGACATGGAACCACACTTAGAAAGTTTTCGCAAAACGGTAAGTGGTTCGTAGTCCTACTCGAGCCGAGCGGCATGAATGAACAAGTGCAACAACCAACGAAGCGAAGAAACGCCGAACGACGACGCATGAGAGAACACAATCCAATAGACGAAGATTCGCCGAACGGGCGATTATGCATTAACACTTAGAAAAATTTTATAAGTTAGCAAGAGACAGTACAAAAGGAGGCGAGGTTCGTAGGGGCGGGTTCACTCAAGGTAATCCAGTACATCATCGGGCAGCGACTCGGTCAGCTTGTCCTGACCGATGACCGTGTTAGTCAATGAGGTTGGGATATAGCCACCGCCCTTCAGCTGGTTGAGCATCTCATCAATGGCGAGGTTGAAGAGGCGGAGCGCTCGGTCGATGAGCCGGTCGTTGAAAGGGTCCGAGCGGAGGTAATCCCGCTTCAAAATCTCGAATCGACTAGACTTTAGGCCTTGATATACCTCCAAGGCCGTTCGAGACGCCCCCAGCTCAGCCTTCAAAGTAGCCAGCTCGGCATCCTTAGTGGTCAGCTGTTCTTGCGCCGCTGCTTGTTCAGCCGATCGGCTCTCCCACTCAGCATTCAGAGCTGCCTTCGCCTCCTTCAAATTTTGAGCCAAGATCCGAGCCTCTTTGTTCTTGATCTCTAGGTCCTCAATGGCTTGAAGCTTCTTGGTATTGGCCAAAAGGATCTTCGCCTCGAAGAATCCGAGCTTGTTTATTGAGCCTCGCCAGTTGCAAAGCTTGCTCGGCGCTCTTGCCCCTCTCTACCTCCAGCAACTCAGTGCTTTTTTGCAGAGCGACCTTTAGTTGGACTGCCTCGGCAGTCAGCTGTTCCAAGCGCACCTTAGAAGCCGCTGACTGGCCGCTCGGAGCACGCAGCTGCTGGACTTCATGCTCTAAAAATGCAAGCCTCTGGCACATGGCCAGACTCTCGACCTAGTATAACAAGGAAATGGTAAGGGTTGAGCGAATAAAAAGAAGTAAGAACAAATACAACGAATATACCCCAGTGGATATCTGAGTATGACTGTTCGCGAGCTCCCATGGTGAAATTACCACCGCACGAGCCCGGGCATCGGCTCATATTTGTGTGAGCGACCCTTGGATCCGTATCTGGTGCTCGGGGGTCCGGGACGTAATGTCGTCCGGACTGCGCCATTCATCGTTCGACAAATGGATAATTGTCGTTATTTGTCTCTGGCCGCTCGGACCAAAGGTTTCCGAGGTAGCTCTGCCTGTAGATTGGGGCGTTGGGGCCGATCGGATGCGGGAAACTTGGGCTGCTGGCAAGGATTGAGGCGGCATGAAGACGACCGGCGATGCACAAATTGCCCCCAGCCGTGGCCCGGACAACGACGGTGTCCGGTCGGATGACAGGGAGGTGTGAAGCGCTGCGACTCCCTGCTAGAGAAGAGCAGGCATGGATGTCTCGCCCCACTCAGAGGATGGTCGTGAGCTGACTTGGGCTAGAGTTTGCAGGGCGGAAGTAGCAGAGCGGGAGGACCCTTCTGCGCGACGCCTCTTGCGTAGTACCAGAGGTTCATTGGAAGTGGCCGACTTAGAAGCCACTACGATTGGCAGCATTGAGGGTCGTTCGAGAGGAAGTTTCGCTGAAGTGGCCGTTGCCCTGCTAGCCGCAGTTTGACTTCTTCCACCCTCGCTGGTCGGCGCTTCCACTCCTTCGGTGTCGCGAGCGGATCGTCGTAGGAGTCGATCGACTGTAGGCCTCGACTCTCCAGTCGGCCACAACCACAACACTAATTTCCGCGTCCGTGAGTTTGCTCTTTCCAACCAGACGTGCTCTTAAGATGATGCGACCTACAAAAAAAAGAAAGCACAATCAGTTAGATTCAAGGATGAAGAGAAGAAAGAGCATACCTAGGCTGAACGGAAGTCGCGTGCGGATTGAGTTTAAGCCGAACACGTAAAGGACGCCCTCTAACATCAACCCGGTGAATGTGGTATTTCTGACCGACCAAACTGGAAGTTGCATGGAGAAAGTCCGATCGACTTCTGTACTTCCCGAGCGATGGGGGATTCGTCACTTCTATCTGCCAGCCGGTCAGGAAGTCTGGCCGCATGGGAAAACGAAGAAAGAAGTAGTGGTCCCTCCAATGCTTATTTAAGGACGACATTTTATCAAAAAAAACCAAGTCCACTCGGGCTTGGAACAAGAAGGTCCCTGGCTCGGACAATTTAGGGTAATAAAAATAATGGAAGAGCCGAGGAGTCAAGGGAATGCCGTGTAGGCGGAACAAAACTACGACCTTGCACAACAATCTAAAGGAGTTCGACACCAACTGATTAAAGGAAATATGGAAGCATTTACAAACAGCGAGAAAAAGGGATGAACGAGGAATCAAAGGTCAGCGGTAAACTGATCCTTAAAAAAACACAAAAAAATCCGTAGGTGGTTCGTGTGGTCAGTTGTAAGCAGATGAAATGACAACTTGGTAATCAGATGGGAAGTGGTAGGCAGATTTCAGATTTTCAATGCCGTCCCCGTCAAACCTGGATTCGATGGAAGTATACCAGAGCCCAGGGATGGGGATGGGAGGTTGTGAAGAACTAGCCATCGAAAATAAAGGATTTGAGAAGGAGCAATGAACGGATTCGGATAAAGAAAGAGCGAAGAAGCTTACAAAAAACGATCGCTAGAGAAGAAGGAGAGATGAAGCGTCGCAGAGAAGGCTCGAAGACGAAAGTGCAAGGAATGAAGAAGGCGGCGACGCGAAGTAAGGCTTATAAACCTCGCGACCGATCGCCCTGAGCCGTCTAATCCAGGGTTCGAAAAACCAGGAGAAGATTCAACCGTAGAATTTGAAAAGGCGTTTGTCACATCACTAGCGGATATCTGCCTGCCACGTCAAACGTGCGGCGACAGAAAGTGAGACACGTAGTGTTCAACTATCGGAAGACATTAATGAGGCTTAATTAAAAGGTATAACCGCGTGCTCGGCCATAATGATCAGAGATTTGCACGTTTTTCAAAAAATTTGGATGAAGTCGGCTACTATGAAAGGGCGCTCATCCGAGGGAACGCAGGGAAAGGAGAAATTTCGCTAAGTGTTGTCGCCCATCGTCCCAATCGGCACAAAGAGGGGGTTATCACACAGCCAAGCGACATCTGTCTCAGGCGGTATGATCCGAGCGACAGCTACAAACCCAGCCAACAAAATAAAGCCGAACGGCGTAGACATTTGTTTCGATCAGAAACTTGGGAGCGTATATGGTCCGATTGTACGTGAAAACCACCCAATACTCTACTGGTCCAGTCAATTGGACTTGCAGTCTCCTTCGACTAGACTTCAGGGGAGGCTTGTGATACGACGATAAAGGGGGGGGTGCCCGGTACGGGTTAATTGCCGAGGTGGAGGTCAAAGTCAAGGTGGTCAACGCCAGATGTTAAAAGGCTTGCCTATGGTGGCCGAGTAGAGGACCTTAGTAAGGCCGGTCGGGGCAATTAGTGTCTAATCGGCAAGACACTTGTCCGAGCTGACCACCTGTACAGCTTGGGATAATACGGTAAGACAGTCAGACGCTCAATGCGAAACGGCAGGACGTTGAGGAGATCGAAGAGTTTGTCCGATCGGAAGGGACAAGCTACTACGCCCAGTCACTGCAAGGAAGAGCAGCTGAGGTCGACAGAGCGGAAGAGCCCCGACCGAGCGGCGGTAGCCGCTCGGCCAAGCAGAGCGGGACCATTGTTATATCTCTCGATATTCTTTTGGGAGATAGTGCCGCTGACACGAGGCATGGTCAACAGGCGGATTGTAGGGGAAGCTTCTACTATCTTATCAGGAATATATATGCTCTGTTAAGGTATGGTGTTAGAGGCACTTTCCTGATAGGTCCTTACACATTGGAGAGTGTGTCCATGCCTCGAGGAACGCGCACATCGCCCACCAGGGCTCTATATAAAGGGGGTCCAAGTACCGACGAAAATATGCGTTATTCACTATTTACGCTTGTGTTACTGTTGCTCCGCTTTCCTCTACAGTTCCGGTGACTGAGGACCCTTTCCCTAACTCGGCACTGACGTTGCTTGTTTTGCAGAGTGAGACGCGGTGTATATCCAGTTAACGTAGCAGCCACATCCCCAACTTTCCACCTTCTCGTTTTCGGACAGGATCATGTGATAAAAACAATAGAAAAAGATAAGGATGTTGTCAATTTGTAATATCTCTCTCAAACTGTCAAGTTCATCAAAATTGATCGATCATCATCAAACTGTGTTTGTCCCATTTGTATAGATGCAATTGTGAACTCACAAATCTATAGACCCGATCGTCATTAGAATGTTAAGAACACCGGTGTTGATTTAAATCAACAAAAAGCTTCAAACAATCCTAATGGTGCAAGAACAATACCATCTAGAACCCTAAAAACTAAGACCGTGCAAAGGGCAGCAGGATTCTACTAATTGGAAACAAAAAAAAATGAAGGATAAGAATACAAATCTGGACCAACCTCAATAAATTTAAATCTTCTGTTCAGATGTACTCATTTGTTAAACAAATCTCAGAAAAGATAAATTCCTGTTCGTCAATAATCATGATAAACGAAGAATTACAAGCTACAGGAAAGAATATTCATTGCTAAAAAGTTGTATTGGACCGGAAGCAAAAGATATCATGATTACTTAAAGGTTAAACCTAACAGAAGTAACCCTCAATCTTATTATCTTATTGATCGGCTGATGTGGGAGCTTGCATACAACAAATAATGACAAATCGGTGGGAAGAATCTACATGCCATATGTTTTCAAAGAACAAAGAAAGTTATTATTTCCTTCACAAGCAAATACTGCAATCAACCGAGGGAAAAGTGTAATATTTACTGTCAAACAGTACGAGAAATAAATACAATGGGTGAGCTCCACGATCTGTCCCTTGACTTTGGTAAATCGTGACGACTCAAACAACTACAATCAAAATATAAGTTAGAGATAGAGCAAAAAGTATGATAAACTTCCTAAGATGAAAGAAGCAAGTATCGAGATGTATGAGTTCCTTAGCAGGGAAAGGGAGGAAGAAAGATTGGAGGAAAGGGAAATGGAATATATTCATCAGTGCAAATTGTAAACCTGATATTTCAAACTTAAAACCAGCAAGATGGTCAGTATTTAGACTTCGGAGCAAAGACAGATGAACTCAGTCAGTATGAGGTACTCAAATCGAGGACTGGCAAAAACAAACAAATAACGTGTTAAACTGAAGAAAGATGATAGCTTTTACGATATTGAAGGAAGTAAATCATATAATAAAGGACCGTCTCAAGCTTCAAGATTCAATATGGCATATCCCAAAGTAGATGGAGCTCTATCCATTGGAAACAAAGCGCTGCACCAGTCTTTCGAAAAATAACCAAAAAAAAAAAAGCGATCTTTAGCGAAATGATGACGCGAAGGTGAAAAAAGATCAAAGACCGCACAAGACCTGAAGAAGGATAGAGTAAACAAGGACCTAGCGGCGGCCCTAAAGAGCATCAACAAAACCAAAACTTTCTCAAACAAAAACGAAAAGAGAGGAAGAAAGAAAGAAGCGTTAGACAAACAGTGGCTGCCTTAAAGGAACACAGAGAGAGAATGGGCGAAGGGAGGTGCATGTATGATGTACCTGGCGAGTGGACGGTGTGCATATCTGCCTATCCGGATTGGTACTCTCCTTCTCAAAAGTCCCGCTTCCATTCCCAAACTTAACTCGCCACGGCTGATACAAATTCAATAAAAGGAAGCAAGAAACTAGTAATCGAGAAAGACAATCGGTAAACAAGGATATCTCAGTGAAAAAAAAAACTCCTTTTGAAAATCGGGAGAGGAGTAGAGTCTCCGCTACTACCGAGGTTGAAGATAAGGATCAAGAAGAAGACAAGGAAGGAGTCGAAAAGGCTGACAGGAAGAGAAGTAAGCACGCAGCGAAAACAATAGCTCCATCATTTCTTGTTTAATTTGTTCCCTCTCTGTGCTCACTCTCTCCTGTCAACCTTTCCTTCCTCTCCCCCTTGGAATCTTTCTTCTTCCTCTTCCTCTCTTTCTCTAGATCCGAACGATCACCAACCCTGATAAATTGGGAGATAGGAGTGAAGCGATCATGAATCAACCACCAGCAGCTACTACAATAGAGACACGAGATCCGAGCCCTCTTCTTCACCTGCTCGCTGCTGGAATGGTACTCGGGAGCAATGAATTGGTCGGAATGATATTACATAATTTAACAAATTGATTAAATTTTATTCGTTGGATCTAATAATATGAAAGTACACAAAAAAAAAAGAGAGAGAGTAAAATTTAGAGAAACAGTACCAACTCTGCGCGCACAAATCATCTCAAAGGAGAAGAAAAATGCCCTTTTGCATCAAACTTTCCATAACCTTCAGACATACACTGGAATCGATCCGAAAAGGATTTTGTTAATCAAATTCTACAGTCAAAGAATATCAAACCCTATTTCCAAGGTCCTAGCTTCAAAATCTTTGCTCTTTTAAATGGGAACCGAATCGAGAACTTATATATACGAGCATCATCCAAAAGAAAGGACCCAAAATATGGCATCGCAAACTCAAAATTACGACAAAATCGAATCGCGTTATCAATTAATGCACGGGCAAAAAAAAAATGACTATGATTCTATCAAGGAAGTAAGTGGTAGGGCACCAAACCTTAGATGTGACTGGGCGTGACGGTGGTCGTGCGGGCGAGAACAAGCATGGAAAAGATGGGATCGAAGAGGAAGAGGATCAAATCATCATCTTCCTATCTCGTTTCCCACATCTGCCTCATCCCTGGAGTTCGATCGGATTTGCCTTTTTTTCCAATAAAAAAACAATCTTTAACCTGAATTTAATTGTGTTAGCCGAGCCCAACCTTCCCCCCGCTTGCACTTGCTCCAATTTGGTGGACCGCCTTCGTTCATCCTTTTTGTCGACTTGCGCTCAGGCAACGCATTGAATGTGGCGGCTAACGTTCTCCTTATGTACCTTAATGTGGCGATTTACAGGAACACCCCTCTAATTTATTGTTATTACTAAACACACCCTCTTTTATATATATATATATATATATTATTAACTACCATTAATTTGATGATATTTAACTCAATTTATATCTTATAAATGCATTGATCACTTAAAAATATAATTAAAATTTAAAATTTAAAATTTTAAGTTTCAAATGTGAGGAATATTTTAAAGATAAATTTTAAATTAGTTAAATGAAATTTAAATTATCAAATAATAATAATGATGATGATAAATCTAAATGAACTCTAACTACCTGTTAGTCATCAAAAACATATCATGATCGTACCAATGAAATGAGCATATTCATTGACATTTTTTTCTCCTTTTAGTTAAGTAGGCCTAGAACGGAAAGATATGAGAAAAAAATAGAAGGTAAGAATATATACTTATTATCGAATCATTCGTGATGTTGGGTGATCTTGTGTCCCATTTGTGCTTTCTAGATTTATTTAGTAGCCGATGAGAAATTTTTATAGGGTTGGATCGATCACCTCCAGTGAATGATGAATGAGTGAAGATATGATATTTGAAGATAGAAGAGTAGTATAACAATTTAGAGAATAAATATAACTAAGGAAGAAATATGATTTTTTTTCATGTCAGAACTTAACTTATACAGTTATGACAAAGGAAGTTCAAAGAACAATATGGATCTTCCTACATTAAACACACAATTATATTTTTCTAATTAAATGCATGTACGTAACAATTTAATTCAACATGATAACTTTGAAAACCAAAGCAATTTGGTTTTGAGTTCCATAATGCAATTTAGTTTAGTTTTTCAAGCATGCAATTTTGTTTAGATTTCCAACAATGCCCTCGTAAACTAAACTTACTTTTCATTCCTAAGTTTGCTGTAATTTTCGTGAAAGTGGATTCTCTAAGTGGTTTAGTGAAGATATTAGTATTTTGTTCATTTGTCCTACAATATTCAACATGAACAATAATTTCATTCACAAACTCCCATAAGAAATGATATTGAATTTGAATATGTTTTATTTTTCCACGAAGAATTGGATCCTTTGAAATTGAAATTGGACCTTCTTAATCATGCTTCAGATTCTCCAAAATTATATATAACCAAAGTAAATGACATCCTGCAAAAAAAATGATAATGTATTTTGTTTATGTAGTAGAGAGTGCAATAAGATATTGCTTCTTTGAACACCATGCTATAACTCCACTTCCAAGATCAAAAACATAACCTGAGGTGCTTAAACTATAATTGATATTTCCTGCTAAGTCATTGTCATTATTGTAGGATCGATGTGCACATGAGGAGGGGAGGGGAGGGGAGGGTGAATCACATGATTTTAAAAACTTATTTTTTTCTGACTTTGAAAACGAGTATGCAGCAGAATAACACAACACAGAAACAAAAAAATAAGAACTCGAGGAGTTACTTGGTTCGGAGTCTTCGGCGACTCCTACTCCAAGACCCACAATCCCTCGGATTGTATCGACGGGCAATCCACAATAAAGCTCTTCTAGAACTGTCGGAAGAGGGAATCAAATACAATAGTAAACTAAGGATAAGTGTAACAATCTACACTTTCCTTTATGCAGTAATTAAATACTTAATTAAAAATTTTATTACCCAACATTTGAAGATTATCGGATCGAGCTCGGTGTTGGATGACTTCTCTGTAGTAGTAGGACATTGTAGTGTCATAGCACAGTGGGAGGACGAAGTTGGAGCAACCGAAAACTCGAAAGATCGCGTATAGAAGTTGTGAACTTGTTGTGTAGAATGCTTGGGTGAACAACCCTTTTATTGAGCATTGAGGGCGCCTCCAAGCTCAATAAGGGTGCCTCTAGTAGCAAAAATGATCTCAAAAACCTCGGTCTTGATAAGCTCCATTTCTATTTGCGTGAGGGTGCCTCCAAGCACTTTGAGGCCCCTCCAATGTGCCTTGGAGGCGCCTTCGTGCCACGAAGCCTTATTCGCAGACCTTATCTCTTTGAGAGCGCCTCCGCCCTATCCAGGGCATGTTCCATGCTGATCTGAGGCGCCTTCAAGTACCTTTGAGGCTCCTCAGACATTGTTCATCCGAAGATGATGTTTGCTACTTCAACCCTACAAAATGTGTTAATCCAAAAACAAACTATACCTATAAAATAGAGTTAGCACAATAAAATAGTATTATTAATTAGATCATGTCTGTCCGAGACTAGGATCTAGTCATGATCTCAGTTTAGGTATACAAAATATATCTAAACTGGACCAATGCCTAAAGTCTTAACTGAGACTCGTCCTCACTGGGTCACTCTCCTCCAGTGCTTACCTTCACTTACCTGTCAAACATTTGGTCCTCTAAACCTGTTTGGACTTTCTCTAATTCTGCTTAGTGCCTGATCAATTTGATCTACTAAGACTTACTTGCAATACTGAGTTAGCACAATAGATATAAAACAGTAAGGTAAAACAGTGTTAATAACTTTCAAGATTCACTGGTCCAGTCAACTACATGCGATCAATCGAAAACCAGTCGGTCACACATGCTTGGAGTTTACTCCTCCAAGACTTTTCATTACTTAGGGGTACCTCCCCTAGGGTTGCCTAGGTTCACTTACTAGGATTTTCAATGTCTGGCTTCACTCACCAGAACTTTCACCGCCTAGCTTCACTCACTAGAGTATGGTTTCACTCACCATGACTATCACCACCTATCTTCACTCACTAGGGTCTAACTTCACTCACCAAGACTTCCACCACCTAGCTTCACTCACTAGTGTTGGAACTCCAAGGTTATTTTGATGTGATCAATCAAGTTAGGTTAAGTCTTGTGGTGTTTTAACCTTGTATCTAAGTGTGCAGGAGCTTAGGAACACAAGAAGTCGAGCAAAAGACGCAGCTAGCGAGAAGGACGACACGGGAGAGAGAGCTGACGGGCTCGGTGCGTCGGAAGAGTACACCGACGGACGAGAAGGGAGCGTGCGGTGTTTCCGAAGGATGAGAAGTCTGAGCGGAAGATTGCTCGAGGAGCAAGAGACGCAGCCAACGAGAAGGTCGACATGGGAGAAAGTCGACGAGCTCGGTGCATCCGAGGGACGAAGAGCTGCGGATGAGTATGCTGGCGGACGAGAAGGAAACACGCGATGATTTCGAGGGACGAGAAATCGGAACGGAAGCTTGCTCGAGAAGGCCGAAATTGAGTTCGGGTGGGCCTTATTTCGGTTGGCCGAAATCACATAAGCGAGCGGAGCGGAAGATCTGGACCGAGGCGAGCAGAACCGGAGCAGAGAGCTCGGATCGTAAAAAGTCAACAAAGTTGACTTTAAGGGTTCGGGCGCCTGGAATGTGACTTTTGACCAGATCACTTGTTGGGACCATTGGTGGCCGGCTAGAAGGGGGTTGAATAGCCCTACAAAAATAAAACCAAAATACCCTTCTCGAATTTTTAAAAGAACACATGCGTAAATTAAATAAAGAAAGAAACTAAAAAGACGAGGTGAGCAGAACCGGAGCAGAGAGCCCGGACCGCAAAAAGTCAACAAAGTTGACTTTAAGGGTCCGGGCGCCTGGACTATACCCGGAATCAATCCGAGCGCCCGGACCAATCCGGGCGCTCGGAACCCTTCCGAGCGCTCGGAACCCTTCCGGGCGTCCGAAATGCGACTTTTGACCAGATCATGTTTAACCGTGATCCGTTGCGAAGGGAATAAAGTTTTATCCCCTTCCAGGCGCCTGGAACCCTCCAGATGCCCCGACCAAGGCTATAAATATAGCCTTGGTCCAAGAAGCTAGATAGAACAAGCAATTTGATATTCAACACTTGTACGCTTCTATTGTTTAGTTTAGCTTCTCATTTTTGTGCTTTCATTATTGTAAGAGGCTTCTCCGCCTGAAGGAGATATTTAGTGTGATCCATTCCTTGGATTAACAACCTCCCCGGTTGTAACCAAGTCAAAACCGTGAGCCTCATCTTTTTAGTTTCTTTTTTTATTTAATTTACGCAAGTGTTCTTTTAAAAATTCGAGAAGGGTATTTTGATTTTATTTTTACAGGACTATTTAACCCCCTTCTAGTTGCCCACCAACGCTCCCAACAAAAGGTATCAGAGCCAAGATGCTTCAGGAGGACTAACCGTCGATCGAAGCAAAGACGATAGCCGGACCTAGCATATACCCTCCAAAGTTCGAGGGGAAGTTCGCTAGCTGAAAAAAGCGAATGCAGGTATTTTTTAAAACTGATTTCGATTACTTCTAATAATGGAATTCAGTTTTATAGCACCGGAAGGTAAGGAAAAATACCAGTGGACGAAAAAGGAGCAGGCCGACTACGTGACAAACAACAAAGTAGATTTCATCTTTTGAGCGCCCTTCCACCACAAGAAGTCAACCGGAACGGCAACTACGACTCAGAAAAGGAGTTTTGGGAGAAGTTCCTTGAGCTACACGAAGAGACGTCCGAAGCCAAGCTCGTGAGACGGGACTTACGTCGCAACCAACTGACCAACCTACGACTTAAAGAAGACGAAACTGTTGGTCCCCGTGGTTGTTTTGATGTGATCAACCAAGTTAGGTTAGGTCCTGTTTGGTTTTGATCCCTGTGTCTAAGTGTGCAAGAGTTTAGGAGTGCAGGAAGTCGAGCGGAAGACGCAGCTAGCGAGAATGATGGCACGAGAAGGGAGCCGACGGGCTCGGTGCGTCCGAAGGATAAAAGAGCTGCGGAAGATTACACCAGTGGACGAGAAGAACGTGCGCGACGTTCGAGCAACGAGAAGACGGGGCAGAAGCCTGCTCGAGGAGAAGGCTAAAAATTGGGTTCGGGTGAGCCCTATTTCGGTAGGCCACAATCACCCAATCAAACGGAACTTTGGAAGTTGAAAAGGAGAGGAAGAAGTGCGAGAAAAACAGTTGGAGGCGCTCTTAACAGTCGTTGGAGGCGCCTCGGACTTCAGCACGCTGAAGGCGCCCTCAACAGCCTTGGAGCCGCCCTTAATGCCTTTAATGACACCCTCGACCTGGCCAACTTGGCCGTTGACGAGCGGATAAAGTTTTATCTGGTCATCCCCTTGGAGGCGCCCTTAATCCCTTTGGAGGCGCCCTCAAGACTCGAGATAGGATTTCTAGGAGCTATATAAAGACCCCTGGAGCTAGGAATTAATCATTCAACTCTGTATTTAATTCCTAGCAACGTTTAAATGCTTTCAGTGTGTAAAAAGCTTCTCCGCCTTCAAAGAAGGAGATTCTGTCTGAGCTGTTCAACCGTCTTGGATTAACAACCACCTAAGTTGTAACCAAGTTAAATCCTTGAGTCTTCTTTCTTTCTTTTCTGTTATTTGTTTTTATTTTATTGTTGTTATTTTAGAGTTGAAAGAACGAGGAGGGTATTTTCGTATTGTAGGCAATTCACCCCTCCTCTCTTGCCGGCCCCGCTATGCCAACAAGTGATATCAGAGCCAGACCGCCTAAAAAGAACTGACCATTGACTAAAGCATCAAGATCAAGACGATGGCCGGTGCAAGTATTCATCCCCCGAAATTCGACGGAGACTTCACTACATGGAAACACCGAATGGAGGTATTCTTCAAAACAGAATTTGATATTCTTTTAATTATGAAATATTGTTTTGTAGTCCCTAAAGACAAGGAAGAATACAACTGGACGAAAAAGGAACAAGCTGATTTTGTGGCCAATGGAAAGGCAAAGTTCCATCTGTTCAGCGTTCTACCACCCCAGGAGGTAAGTCGGATCGGAAGCTACGACTCCGCCAAAGACCTCTGGGAAAAATTCCTAGAGCTCCACGAAGATACCTCAGAAGCGAAGTTGCAAGGCGCGACATCCTCCGGACTCACCTTACAAATCTCTGGATGAACAATGGCGAGAAGGTAGCGCAACTCCAAGCAAGAATCAAGGAGCTAATAACTTAACTGAACAACCTCAGAGAATCGATAACAAATAGAGACTCGATCCGGTATGTGCTCAACGCCTTCCCAAGAACTCTAGAATGGGCGTCCTTAGTAGATGCATACTACATCTCTAAGGACTATGAGGTAAGTACGCTAGAAAATTTATTTTCTACATTTGAACTTCACGAATCTTGAATTGCAGAACCTAAACAAATAGAGAAGTCAAATCTCAATGTTGCCCTATAAGCCGAGATGGACGATCCCGACTCTGAAGCGTCAATCGACGAAACTGAAATGACGCTATTGGTAAGAAAGTTAAATAAGTTTATTAAGACTAATAAATTTAGATCACAGTCGAGAAAGTATCAACGCAACAGAAGGACGGTCCAATGCTACAACTACAACGAGGAAGGGCACATCAAGGATGACTACCCAAAATTAAAGAAAAGGGACAAGGAGAAGTCTCAAAGACTGGCGTCCTCTAAATGCAAGAGTCTGAAGGCTACATGGGATGAATCATCATCCTCCGAATCAGAAGTCGAAGTCTTCTCAGGAGTAGCACTGATGGCCAACCATCAAACTAAAAAAGAAACCAGCTCAGAGATGAGCATAGATGAAGGGGGAGAATCATCAGAAGAAAGTTACGATGAAGGGGGAGTATCAGAAATTGAGGTAAGTAAAATACGTGCTCTAACTCCCAAACAGTCTTTTCAGTTCATCAAAGTTCTTACAAAAGACCTAGTAAAATCAGAAAAAGAAATTGCTGATTTAAAAATATTGTTAGATAATTTACAAATAGAAAATGATAATTTGAAATTACAAATTGACAAATTGAAAATAAATGCATGTTTAAAACCTAACAACTTTAAAAAAATCAGAACTTAGAGTTTATGGAAAATTAAATTGGTACATTAGAAAATATCAGAGATAACTTAGAAAAGTTTTCAAAAGTTATGTATCTCCTAAATACTTGATTAATCCAGTAGGAAGGAATCTATACTGGGTTCTAAAATCTTGTCTAGATTAAATTTTTGTAAGTTGCGCTTTCAGCAAGAAAAATTAAACAGTTAATTTCTTTATGAGACTTTGTCTAAGAAAGTGGTTGTTGCTCCAATAACTAAGAAGGCCTAGTGCCTCGCCACTGCTTGGAAGCTAAAATATTGAAATAAAATATTTAATTAACTTACTGATAAAGCATGTAAATAGAAATTAGATAATGCTTTAACAAGTTTTTTTTTAAAAAATATTTTTTGGAAATTTCTCAAAAATATTTTATTTAAATTGCCTAAAGGTTAGAGTTCTTTGTTAACTTAGAATTTATTTTGAAAAATTCCTACCCCGTTTTTACTGTGATCAAAGGGGGAGAGATAGGAACAAGTTTAGAGGGAGTTAATATTTTGTTTGGGTTTTTAATTTATTTTTTTTTTGGATAGGAACAAGTCAATATTTTTTTTAGAAAATTGTAAATTCTATTATTGCAATCTTTATGCTTAAAATGTTAGTTTAGTAGTTTCTTTAAATTACTTCTTGTCTGTTTCTTTATCCTAACTTGAACTTAGGTTGATGCATGATGTGCGTAAATATTATGATCGTTTATGCATGTTTTAACGCACATTCACTTGCTTTATACGTATATATTCTTTGCATGATCGCCTCTTTTATCATGTACTCATCATATATACTATTTTGTTCAGATATCTACTCTTTGTTTGGTTTTGTGTTGACAGGGATAACTTTCGGAGCAAAAACAACGATTGTCGACACACTGGAATGAGCCAGAGAACACGGCCGTACAACCTCGCATGGTCGTGTGGCCAAACAGAAGAGGAGCAGTGCACGACCATGCAACTCTTGCACGGTCGTGTGGCCAACCAGAGACAGATCAGAGCATGACCGTGTAAACTTGCACGGTCGTGCCCCTCACGACCGAAGCCAAGCAAGGAACGGTCGTGCAACCTTGAACGGCCGTGTCCCAGGAGCTGAGCCCGAAGTTCACACAGTCGTTCCAATTGGCACAGCCATGCAGCGCGGCCAGAGACAAGAAAGGGCACAACCGTGCCATATTGGCACGGCCGTGTCGCCGCAGCCGTGCCCTAGCCTATATAAGGGTTTTAACGCTTCTTCTCAAAGGGGGAGAGCCGAGAAGCGAGCCGTCAGCAAGAGAATCACCTTGGTGTCGTTCCACGCCGTCCAGGACCTCTGTCCAGCGATCTTTCATCACCACATCAACTCCAGAAGCAAAGGATTAGATCCGAAGATCACTCGTCATCGTTGGATAAGTATATTTCTTCTTTCTCTCTTCTTGTTTGAGGATGCTTAATTACATTATGTCTTCGGGGTTTTCTCCGGCGTCTATGGAGTAGATTCCGTGTTCTAGGATGAGGGAGTAATTGTAGATTAGTTTTGATGTAATACTCATATTTGTGCTTTATTTCATTGGATGATTTCGCTTGCTTTGTTTCGACTACTCGATCTCTATATTGTGTTAATTGATTGTGTAGGAATTGTCAACCTCGTAGAGAAAGTATCTTAGATCGTACACCCGAGGGGCCCTAGTGACAAGGATAACCTGTTCACGGATATCTAGGGTACTTCCTTGAAAGGAGAGGCAACTTCTCCACAAGGAAGTAAGAGACTAAACTAAGCTCCTTATTTCTATCCTTAATGACACCAATTAGAGCTGTGTTCTTGTGATCTACCGAGGCGCCCTAGTGATAGGGGTTAACCGTAACAGGATTTCATAGGGATCTTCTTTATTTGGTACTTGAGGATAGATGCTTCAACTTCCGGTGAATGCATGTTGATGGACAATGAGTAAAGGATAGAATGTGATACATCAATACCACCACAATGAAACCGAACTCCTAGAACTATTCATAAACCGAGTTAATTACTTCTTCTTGCTAGTTCTCGTTTCTGCTTCCCAATCTCTTTGCTTTAGATAACTTATAACCATCGATAGTTTAGCTAATCCTAAGTGAACCATTGCTAGTGCTTAAAACCAGTCCTCGTGGGATCGATAATCTTTATTACTGACGATGAATCCGTGCACTTGCAGAATCGTAACAATGCACATCAAAAAGGGAGAGATTGTTGGTCCCCGTAGTTGTTTTGATGTGATCAACCAAGTTAGGTTAGGTCCTGTTTGGTTTTGATCCCTGTGTCTAAGTGTGCAGGAGCTTAGGAGTGCAGGAAGTCGAGCGGAAGACGCAGCTAGCGAGAAGGACGACACGGGAAGGGAGCCGACGGGCTCGGTGCGTCCGAAGGACGAAAGAGCCGCGGAAGATTACATCGGTGGACGAGAAGAATGTGCGGAAAAAATAAACTTAATATATTTTCTCAATATTTTTAAACTTAGTTTAAAAGCAAATTTTGCCCATTGTTTCAATTTTGTGAATACTAGCATCACCAATCATCATTTCATCATGATCGATTTTAAATAAAATGGAAAATAAATTTTTTATTACCGGCCATGTGTTTGCTAGCCCCACTGTCTAGGTACTACATTTCATCAACCTTGCTATCATTAGAAGCAAACAATAAAATTTCCTCATTCTTACTTTGATGAATAAGGTTACTTTCAATTTGCTTGTCATCTTCTTTCTTAAACCAATAATATGCAGCTTTATGTCCAAGTTTATGGTAGTGGTTACACTTGATATTAGGGGTGAGCAGTCAATCCGTCATACTGACCCAAATCAAATCGAAAAAAAATTTGTCGGATATAGGGCCGGATGTAGGGTCCTGATATTATATTATCTGATCTAGTAGGGCCGAATGATTTTTTATCCCAATAATCGAACCAACCCGATCTGCAATCATCCCTACTTGTAGCAACTACTGTCGATAAGCTGCTACACATTGTACCAGCTACTGCCAATAAGTTGTTACACGTTGTAGCAGCTACTACCAATTAGCTGCTACAACGTGTAATAAGTAATGTCTATTATCATTTTAAAATATTTTATTTTTTTGTTGTATTTATATTTATATTTTATATTTTATATTTTATTAGATATAGGGTCGGATATCCAAATAACTGACAAATCATCGGATATCTGATACATAAGAACCGCTGGATATAGGGTCGAATGTAGGTCCTACTATTACATTATCTGATCTAATAGAGCCGGATAATTTTTTACCCTAAAAATTGAACCAACCCGATCCACGATCACCCCTACTTGATATAACAATTTTTAGCTTTGTCTTAGTTTTTTACAATAATCACATTCAATATAACCACATTTTCAGCCTCTTTGATAACCATCATCGCCTCATCCTCTTTGAAATTTGAAGCTTTGATTTTCATTGTTGTTATTTTGATGATATTATCGATTATTTCTTTCTCTTCCGTGAGAACTTGAATCACCACGTCCTCTAAATTTTTTGCCCTTGCCGCGGATAAACCACGACCTCTAATAAAAACTTAGGATTTAAGATTGTTGTGATGAGAAAATAATAAATTAATCTTCATTTTCAGAATGTCTCATAGATCCTCTAAAATCATGCTCTACAAATCTCTCCTTGTTTGCTCAATAACTTTTAGAATGCCTTGTAAGTCCTTCAAAGTCACGCTCTCTAAATATCTTCTTCTTGATTGCTCAATAACAGCAGCAAGATTAAAATATGACTATCTGACACAGTTGGTTCATCCTTTTGAATTTTGATCAGTAACTTTACAATTGAATAGGTTTGGTTTCTATTTCAACGGGGGTTTATACACTCAACTAGACCGAAAGTTCTTGATTAAACTTCATGATTTAACTTGAATAGAATGAATACCAAAATGTTACACACACACTGATCACAATAGAACCAGCTGGTTTGTGATTCCTGAGTTAATCGAATCAGCCAGTCCAGTACAGAGAATGATTTGACTGGATATTATTGAATAAACCATAAATTGACATGACTAATATTGACTACTGCTTAGCTATTTACAAGGTTTCTGATACAATACATCGCAGTAGTGGCTTGACTACGATACCAAGAAATGAAGAATCATAGAGAAGCACAAGCCAAATACAGAATTTTTTACAAGCTGCAACTTGCAACTTGGTTCCCACTTCCTCTCAATGTGGTATATCAGTATCAAAAAATGGGAGGGCGAGAAACTCCTAGACCACAAGCCACACACATCCCCGAGAACAAGCCACACAACCTTGTAATCGTAAAGATTCACTTCGGATAATAGTTTCATTGCAGCCGATAACCCCACTTGATAATTGATATCCATTATGCATAATACCGATTCTTCTATGAATTATGTTAATGATGACTTGCAATGAGATAAGAGAGAGTGATTTTTCCGCATTTTCCAGCATCTAGCTTGTCAAATTGGTTGCAGATGGGTATGATATCTTTCTGCGAGATCTTTTCCATCTCCTTGAGCTTGTAAATCACATATTCTGATTTACTGCAGTGTAATAGAAGGAAAGTTCAGCTTTCATGATTGAAGAAATAGCTATTTGAGCAATGTAGCCAACGGAATTAAGAAGATAAGGAAATCAACATTAAATCTGATGGAAACATTTTTAAGCATGCAGCCATCGAGTGGTTAGATATTTAAGAATAAAAAAGTAGGAAAATAAATATAGTTTAATTACATCCAATATAGACTACATTAATGGTTTTAATAGCTCCAGTTAGTACTTGCAGATTATATGCAAATATTTGAAAAAGATATTTCTATATAATTTTTAAAAAACGGTCTGCCCAGTTGGCTAGGGTGGCAGATTTACTACAATAAGACAAGACAGAAATCAATTCTCAACGAGTATATGCCCTCGGAAAAAAAACTCTTCCTACCTCCTAGCCACTTAACGGTCGGCTATAAGCTGATCATGTAATTTACGTCCCTTCACATAACTTGGGATGAGCTATGAGGAACGTTTGGGGTGAGCGTAATCACCTTTTGCTATAATGAATGGTCAACAGAGTATTATTGTTTGACCTCGGACAAAAGACAAACACTAGGATAAGATGTCGACATTGTCTTGTTCGCCAGGCAACAATGTGTAAAGAGCCATCAAAGATGAGAGTGGGGTAGCTGCTAGCTACTACATAAGTGAACTCTAAGAATGCAACCAAGTAACTTTTTGGGTAAATGAATCACCATTTATACTTCCAATATGATCTCTTGTTTCGATTTAGCTTCTCTGAAACATCTAACAACCAATAGTTGACCAATTTTGACACACAATCTTGCTGCCTAAACTAATTTGTTGACACTGAAAGATTATATCCTAAACCTCATTTACATGTCCATTACCTGAGTGAAAATTCTAAGTTGAATCATAAGACATAAAGAAAGTATTGGGAAATCATTGCATGGCAATTCAAACTCACTAGGCTTTGTTGAAGCTGCAGTGGCAACTAGCAAATACTGATATGCAGTAACTAAGGGTAAGAGATTTTGGATACTCACCTAGTGTATCAAAGATATTAGTATATAATTCATACAGCAAAACACTTCTTATCATATTCAAGATAGCAACTAGTTTCACTAGTAAATTAAAAGGCCCTTCAACGAATGAACCAGTTAACTTTTAGTAGTAGATCATCGACTAGCATTCAAAATTTATTCAGTCATGCATGAAACTTTGGCAAAGCAAAATCTAGGAAATGACTATTTAATATTCATCCCACAGACAATCAGCATCACACTTTATAAAGGTCTTGACGAAATTAATATCTTATCAGCCGACTTGCTAGTGAGAGACTTCAAAATCCATCTCTTCTTCAGTGGTGACAAAAAACATCAGTCGATAGAAATGCATGATCTTGGACATGCCATATGACCGGGTGACCAATAATTATTACTTCTGAAGTAGTGAATAAGAAAATCATCTGTTTTTATGGCAAAAACTTGATCCTCACAATTCCTACTGTTTCCATACACAAAGCCTTGCAAAATTTGTATTAACTATTTCAAACCTCTAGAAATACGTTCTGGCTTTGGCTGTTTGTGTTAAAAGTTTAACTACTCTTGTATTCCGTATCCCCTATTAATGTCTTCTACTTGTCTCATCACCTCCAATTCTCAGATAACAAGGTGGGATACCAAATGTATAGTGGAGATCAATGAAGCAAACCCTTATGCTAAATGAAGTGCATCTAAACTCCATTTGTTCTTTCAATTGCTTTAGTAGCTCCCTCAAACCAACAGCATGCATTACCTAAATTTTGTCTAAAATCATTAAACTTCATTTTGCCCATATTCAGCTATGATCTAAAGCCTCAGGGTACTCGTGCTAACAATAAGATAAAAGTGGGAAATTAATCAACTAAAAATAAGTTGATTCTGATGCAGGAATAAATCAACCAAGGAAGAAACCACCAAAAAGATAGGGCAACTCACGTAACAAATCCGGTGTTATTGATATCAGCGGCAAGGAATTCCGAGACGGTCATGTCCCTGCAAAGCACCAATTTTGCTATGTTCCTGTGCCTCTTATCGATCCTCGCCTCAGCTAAGTAAAGAAATGCACGAGCGACTGCAAGAGTGGAAACGAGAAGCCACAGCGACGCAAACAGCCTGCCCGGGAGCGTCTTGAATGCTCGGTCTCCGTACCCCACCGTGGTCACGGACATCACGGACAGGTAAAACGAATCGAGCCACTCGAGCCGCTCGACAAAGCGAAGCACCCCAGTGCCGAGGCCGATGCAGAGCAGGACGACGCAGAGTGCAAGCGCGACCTTCATCCGTATCCTCATCCGCCCCTTCTTGACATCGATGATGTAGTTCCGGGTGATGTTGTCGTCAACCTTCAATGGGTTATTGACGGCGGAGAGGAGGAGGGACTCCTGGATATCGAGCACGTAAGATACCATGCCAGTGAGAAGGATGTCGACAAAACCAAAGCCAATGATCACGAACAAGATGGAGAAGATCTTGGCAGAGGAGGAGGCGGGGGTGATGTCGCCGTAGCCGATGGTGCACATAGTGACGATGCAGAAGTAGAGGGCGTCAACCACAGGGTGAGTCTCGGTAGCAACGAAGTGATGGCGATTGAAGGTATAGATGGAGACTCCAAAAGAGAGGTAGAGGACGAGGAGGATGAAGGCCTGGCTGATGATGGAGGGTCGACGGGGGGTGTCGGGCTGGGAGGGGCTGACGTCGTTGAGCGTCGCCATCGCGGGGGCGGTTCGGGATCGGTGGAGGTTGGTTTTCCAATGCGCGGAGGAAGGATAGCTGAGCCAAACATCGGTGGCGGCGGCGGCGGCGGCGGCGAAAGCGGAAGAGAAGGGGCTAGGGTTGGGACTGTTGGGGACAGGGGAGGAAGGACGAGGGGGAGAAGGGGCGGAGGCGTCGGGTTGGTCGTCGGATCCGTTAGGGAAGTGGCCGAAGATGAGGAGATCCTTGAGGGAAGAAGAGGCGGCGGTACTGGGGGAAGAAACGACGGGGATAGAAATCTCTCCGTCTTCAGGGAGAGTGCACAGAGCGGAGGGAGGCGGCGTGGAGGAACTGGAGGAGGGCCTCCGCCGGTGAAAGGGCAGCGACGGAGTGGGAGACGGTGTCGTGGAGCCGATACTTACCGGAAGCAGCGGCTCTGTTTCCATGCTGCTCGTCGATGGAAATGAGGAAGAAGACGATTTTGACCGTAGAACAAATAATTTAAATATTTTTTAAGGGACGGTTAATATTAATGATTATCAAGGCGATGACTCTTGAAAAGGAGAGAACATAATAGATAATTAATCGATTTTATTAGCAACTGAAATTTGGCAAAAAAAACTGAAATCACGCCTCTTTTTTTCTTTTTTTATCCAAATCGGTAAACAAACGAACAATTACTATATTTAATCTTCAATACCAAACCATTAAGCCTTACCGATATTTTTATAGGTTACTTTTAAATGCACATAAATTATAATTTGGATTTTAAAGGCGGCCTATTTTTAAGATTAGTTGGATAAAAATTAAATATTTAAATTATCATAGATTGTGATTTAATTTTAAAATTTAATTATTGGAGCTAACAGTGCCACTCTGAATGGAGTTAATGGTAATGATCCCATAATTGCTCAGTGAAAGCGAAAGATAACTTGCACGATGGTGAAAGGCACCTTACGTAAGAGAAAAACAAATACTAGTATGCAAAATTAACTATACCTAGATTAATAATTTTATATATACATATCATACGTTGGTACTCAATAACATATATCACATTATTATATATATAAATTTAAATTAATTAGAAATTTAACTCTCGTTCAAACACAAACAATAAATAATATTTATTATTTATTGATCCTGTCTGAACTATGAGCTGATAAAAGTTAGGGACGTGATGCTCTCTGCTGGTTTCATGTAGATGTCGGGATGAGATGGACCTCCGGCGAACCTACAACAAAGTCGGACCGGGAAGGGGTTTCCGGCGACGACCTTCCGACGCTCAAGTTAGGTGAGAAGAAAACTGGAGCAAGATAATGAGAATTGTAGCTACAGTGTGGATCATTTTATACCTCCGTCGAAGTTTGGGGGTCCTTATATAGACCCCCGGAGAGGCGCATGCACGCTCCTTGACGTGTGAGCGCTTCCCCAAACATACCTCCAAATGGATATGTCAGAAAAGCACGTCTGACACCATACCGCAACTGTCTGAGCATATCTTTGACATGACAGTGGAAACTTCCACCGTACGATCTTTTGTCTGGTCCATCCGTCGACCATACTGTCTGTCGGCGACACGTATCTCGAAAAGGACATCTCTGGTCGTCCCCTTTGTACCTTTCTGTACCTTTTGTCTTTTATTGGGCCGAGCAGGAGAGTCGCTCGGCCATACTGGTCGTCCGGGGGGACACAGGAGGGGCAGAGCGAGTGGGTCGCTCGGTCATATGCTCGGATGAATAGCGCCTATGTTGGCCTACGGCTCAGCTGAGCGACCCTTCGGCCCAATCAACTGTCGTATGTGAATTCCTGAGCGTCGGAAACTCGAACCTTAGCCGAGTTATCTCCTTGCCGACCTGGCCTTCTACCGCGGCCGCTCGGCAAGGTGGCCCCCGCTCGGCGCACCTTTTACGTCGATCGCCTCGACCCTGACCTCCACGTGTCCTTAACCTCTGTCCGTACGAAACCCCTCCTTGGCTACCGGATCATTTATATTTTTAAAGAGTATAAAATTTCTACTAATACACTAGTAAGAATCATATTTAATGTCAAAAATATTCCCTTGATTTATAAGATAATCTAATTTAAAGGATAATAAAACATTTGATGTAGCAAACATTATTGAAACTTTTGGTTCAAATATGAACATAAGAAATATTTTTCTAAAGACCTATTAATTTCGTAGAATATCAAACAATTGTTAGAACATGTATGAGCTATAAGAGGTGGAGGGAGGGTGAATAGCTCGCTTCACTTCTTTGAACTTGAATAACTGAGAAAAACTCAAAGCAAAACTCTCAATCGCTAACATCTTCGATGTTACTAAGCATCTACCTTTTTGATGTGACTAATCTTAGGTTTGGCTCTCTCTCTCACAACTTCACTATGAAAACCTCCTTTCCGGAGACGGAGAATCCTCATATAAACTCGAGCACGAAAATATAACGAGAGAATTAGAATAAGATGTAGGATTAAGTCCACGTGAGTGGACTAAATCCAATTGAGTCCACATGGGTAGATATAATCTCCATAAGATGGGCTTACACTTGATTAAGACACATACATAACTAATTGCTATTAAAGTAACTAAACTCATTTAAGTGATCTAATGCTTCAAATATATAAAGAAGGTTTAGATTTAAATGGATGTGGATTCAATGTGTAAATAAAAAAATCCGGTTCATTAACATTTATGGGTTGTTAATGATGAATGAGCTTTAAGTATAGGATGGGCTTGGTATATAAAGGAAGAGGCTCATGAATTAAGGCAAGGGGTCTAGAGTTTTCTTCAACCTCCTTTCTTTCCCATTGAGAGAGGACTAAGGATTGTCGCCGCCCACTCCTGTAGAAGACTTTTCCGCAATAGCAGGAACTCCTGGCAAAAGTAAGAAGCAATACTCTTTTGCGATGGATTCAAGTCAGTCATTCATGAGTTATTGTTTCGATTTGTATAGAGCTTTAGAGATTGATAAAAGCTAGATCTTGTTGTAGATACATCCTTTAGCTCATACATGATGTATTGCAAGTATTTTAATTGGTATCAAAGCATAGGATTGACTTATTATTAGTTTTTAAGGCGTAAGAATTATTTTTCAACGTTTTGACATAAATACATCAATTTTTTGCATTTGATTCCATATGGATGAGCGAAATTTATGTATATTTATTGAATGTAGTATGAATAGATTATGATTTAACCTATGAATCGAGTTTTTACATTATCTGCAAAGAACGAGATTGGCGGTGTGATTTTAGGGCAGAAGATCGCGTTAAAAAATGAGCATTTTCTAATATCAATCGATTGGGAAGGTTCCCAATCGATTGGGAGTTGCGGATTCGCGAACAGAAGGGTTCGGAGTCGATTAGTTGATCGATTGATATGTATCAATCGATCAGCATGAGGAATCAATCAATTCAGATTGCCCCATCGCGACAAGAATCCAACAGAAGCTTCTAGATCAATCAACTGATCGATTGGACTCACCAATTGATCGGTCAATCGATTGAAGGTTGCAAGAATTCAACAGAGAGCTTCTGAATTGATCAACTAATCGATTTGGGCCATCAATCGATCAGTCAATCGATTGAAGTTCATGAAGAGTTCAACAAAGAGCTTCTGGATCGATCAACTAATCGATTGGGGTAACCAATCGATCAGTCAATCGATTAAAGCTTGTGAGAATCCAACAGAGAGCTACTAGATCAATCGGTTAATCGATTGGGTTCACCAATCGATCGACCAATCAATTAGAGTTCGCTAGGTTATCCACATAAGGTTTTTAAATCGATTGGCTAATCGATTAACATTGGTCAATCGATCAACTGATCGATTGGGGTAGATGAACGAGCGAACAGAAGCCTTTTGGATTGATTAGTGGATCGATTAATCGATTGATCAATTGATTGGCACATGTGTGAATCGATTCACATCCATTCATGATCGATTAATAAAGGTATCAATAGATTGATATCCAATACCAATTGATTGATAACTGAATTTAGCTCAGTTTTTTTACAATTTCTTCCTGGATTCTTCTTCACTCTTACTATTTAGTCAAACATATACTATCGCTAAAGCAAGAACTATTGGGGAGACTAGGAGTACTAGTCTAGAGGGATGTATGTCCATGCTAAGGGTGATTGACCTAAAGGAAAATCATTCTTATGTCGGATATGTGTTTGAAGGAAGCTCACAAATTAAGTTAAACTTCTTGATCATGCACGTGGTGTGTTGGCCTAAAGGAAGGGACACTATGTGGCCAATTAGAATAATTGTGAGTGATGTAGAAAACATAAGCTAACTAAGGAAGTTCATGAATAAAGTATCATGTGCATAATGTGTCGACCCAAAGGAAGACAAGTTATATGGTAGATGAAAGTAATCATGAGTTATTTAGAGAGACCCAATAGCAAGTTATGATTTAGTTTAAGAACTTAATGTAATGTTGCACTAGGAATCTCTAATAATGCACATATAGTTGCATGCTTCGCTTGTTGGATTTTGTTATTGCACAACTATAAAGATACATGTCTTGTTTATTAAATTGAGCTATGTTCTTTTCTTTTATTTATTCAACACTCTCAATGTCTACTAATTTGAACAACATCCCCGTGCTTATTGGCACAAACTTTGGACAATGGAAAGAGCATATTATAGTTTTATTGGGATGCATGGATCTAAACTTTGCATTTAGGCATGATCACACTACACCTTTGGTTGATGATTCCATTGTGGATCAAAAGGTGACCTTTGACGAGTGGGAGTGATTTAATCGCATGAGTCTAATGATCATGAGAATGTCAATTCCGGAATCACTAAGGGGTTCGATAACTGAGAAGGGGGATACTAAAACCTTCCTTAAGGAATTAGCAGACCAGTTTACCTCAAACGAAAAGGTCGAAACTACTACACTTCTCACGAAGTTATTGTTCATGCAGTACACAAGAAAGGGTAACATTAGGGAGTATATCATGGAGATGTCCAACTTGATTACAAGGCTTAAGATACTAAAGTTAGACATGTCTGAAAGTGTCCTTGTGACCGTTATCTTAATATATCTGCCTACACAGTTCACTCCTTTTAAGATTAGCTATAATACTCAAAAGGAGAAATGGACACTAAATGAGCTCATAGCTCAGTGTGTATAGGAAGAAGAGAGATTGAGAGGTGACACATCTCAAAGTGTTCACTATGTATCCTCATCTCAATATTCAAACAAGAAAAAGAAGAAGTGTAATAGTAAGAGTAAGGGTAAGCAACTTGCAGTGACTGAGGCTTTAGAGCATAAGGTGCAAAAGCAACAAGATCAGGACTCAACTTGTTTTTTTTTGTAAAAGAAAGACCATCTTAAGAAAGATTGCCCTAAATACGCCAACTGACGTGCCAAGAAAGGTATACTTTTTAACTTTGTTAGTTCAGAAGTCAACCTAGCTACTGTACATAATAACACTTGGTGGATAGACATTAGTGTAACTACTCACATAAGTGTAACTATGCAGGGTTACCTCATGAGCCGAATGCCAATTGATACTGAAAGATTCATCTATATAGAAATGGGCAAGAAGACAAAAGTAGAGGTAATATGTGTCTTTAGAGTTTGTTTGATGATTAATGTATCTTTGAATTTGGAAAATACATTTATAGTGTTGTCTTTTAAAAGGAACTTAATTTCTATTTCATGTTTGAACAAATCCAGATACACTTGTTATTTGGAAATGGAAAGTTTAGTATTTTTTGAAATTCTATGTTGTGCGGTACCGGTTCCTTGATTGACAAACTATATAGATTGGACATTGAAACTTATACGGATAATCTTGTGAAGGATAGTATGGGTGTGAAGCGTGGTGTGATAAATGAGAATTCATCTATGTTGTGGCATAGGCGTTTAGGACATATCTCTAAACAACGCCTAGAAAGGTTAATGTCACTAGAAATTCTCAATTCCCTTGATATGTTAGATTTTGGAATCTGTATTGAGTGTATCAAGGGGAAAACAACTAACAAAAGTTCAAGGTGGAGTAATGAAGTCTTAGAGCTTATACATACGGACATATGTGGACCATTTCCTAAGGCCTCTTGGAATGGTCAAGCATACTTTATAAGCTTTATAAATGATTATTCTTGATACAGATACTTGTACCTTATTCATGAAAAGTCACAATCTCTGGACATGTTCAAAACCTTCAAAGCCAAAGTTGAAAATCAACTTGGTAAGAAGATTAAGACCATAAGATCAGGTCGTGGTGGTGAGTACTATGGTAGATCCAACAGATCAGGTGACGTAAAATACGGTACCTAAATAGTAGTTAAATAATAATGTTATTTGACAAATAATCTTATTGGATTTTTCAGGAATTTTTAGAAATTTTCTGAGATTTAAAACGGAGTTCGTATGACACGTGTTGAGGGGATGAACCGGTGGGGCTAATTGGAAGCCTGTTTGAAATACACTTAAGTGGGAGTTGATTGAAATTATTAATATAAAGTTTAATTATTTGAACTTAGGATAAGTTATTAAACCCTAACTATTGTTCCCGATTCTATTCTATCTCCCTAGTTTCTCATCTTCGCCGAGCTTCTTCCCTCTCCCATCTTCTCCCTCACGCACCGGCCGCTCCCGGGCATCTGCTTGCGACCCTCCTCTGGAAGATCGCCGACCCAACAGAGCAGTCCCCGGCGCCATTGGACCCACTTTCGACTGAGCCTTTCTCCTCCTTTCCTTCGAGGTGTGGAGTCTTTTCCCTTCCTCGCGTTTGAGTCCACCGTCGGCTGTCGAGTCCGAACGAGGCAGCAACGAGTTCGTCAAGGAGGTTCGTCACTTAACCCTCTCCACCAGATCTCGATTCTTTGTCTTCGTCAGCATGGATCTGTGGTCGATCCTCCTCTCGATTTCTTCCGCCTGATGCTGAGCCACAGCGTCGTCAACGCCAATCAACCCACCGCCGGTCACAAGGAGGAGGATCTGAACCCTAGATTCGGTCCCTCGTTGCCTCACCCGTGTGCTGTGGTTTCGATCATTGGAGCCTCTATTCCAGCCGAGGTTTTGTTGCCATCTACATTGTCGTCGGCCACTTGTTGCAAGAAATGGTTACTAGGCCAGTGAACCTTTGGAGAAGGGATTGTTGACAAGGAATTAAGGTTTCGGCCACCACAACTTCATTTGGGGATCGGTTTCTTCGCCGGATCTGTGATCAACACCGGCAATTGAAATAGAAGAGGTAATGAGTGTTATTTCGCTTGCTGGATTCTTTAGTGACAAATAGTTTCTCTGGTTGTTCTTTGTTGCCTTCCTTTTGATCTGATCAATGGGTGCAATACATGGTTAACCAGTAGAGTTTTATGTATTGATTGATTTGGGGTTTATAACAGAATCAAAGTGTTGTTCTGTTTAGGTTGCTGGAGATGTTTCTGTGTGTAATATGATCTGGGATTGTATTAGTTGAGATTAATCTTGGGTCAGATCTGAAATTGTTGGAGGAAGCGAAGGTATGCTATCTTTAGGTAATGAAATGTGTTGATCCTGTGTTAGAAATTGGAATTTAGGAATTTATTCATGAGTTATATTAGTTGTCAGATTGCTAATTAGCAATTGATCTCGTGGATAAACTATGTATGTTGGATTCATAATGGTTATTTGGTGAATGATTTATATAGGTGGATGCATGATTATTATTAGCATATTATAGAATTGGTTGTTTATTGATGATTGATGCCAGAATTGGATTGTAAATGAATTAATGGATTCATGTTAAGTTGAGAAACTCAAGGATTAAATGATTGGATTAATTGGTGATTTATGTGTAAACCTAACTTAATTAGGTTGTAGTATAATTAAGGTTGATTGGGGGATTACTCAAGGATCATGTTTGATTAGCGTTACCCTAATTAGAATAGGGATTCTGTTTGGTTATTTACTTCCAATGTAATTAGCTGAATAGACTATGTGATCGCAGGATTTTGTTTCAGGACGAGCATCTCGATGTCGGATTTCGGGACACGATCGACAGATAAAGGCGGGTATTTCTTACTTTATCTCTTTAGTATTTTGATCCTAGTGCATGAGCTTTATGTTCGGATAGTTGCTATATCTATCTTGACTCCACTCTTATTTTTCCTGCATTTGATACTTCCACTCAATCTTTGAGCTACTCGTTTCTGTATCTATACAATCTCTAGTTGATATCGATGATATTTAGCAGATACTATATTACTAGGTATCAGATACCAGATGTCAGACATTAGATATTAGGTATTGGATATATAGACACCTGATATCATGTTTACATACTTTGATTGTTGTTTGTTTACACACCTTACTGAGCATGCTGGCTTCATGTAGCATACCTGTTTCTGTTTATATATATATATATATGATGACTGTTGCATTGTTCGCATCATGTCATTGCATGCATTGCCGACGATCCTGTCTCCCTTGTGGTTGAGGCGGTTGTTGGCCAGGGCCGCACGCTCGACCACTCATGGGTAGTGGTAGCTTGGAGCGTGCCGCATGTCCTGTCATGCCCCCCCCCCCCCACTCGCACACTCATGGGTAGTGTCTGCTGGAGTCGCGGGCAGTAGGGACCCCGTCGCAGACGTAGCTATTCAGCTACTATGCAACTGTCCCCTCGGCCACTCGAGAGTAGTGGTAGCTGGAGTGGCGTACAGTCTGTCATTGTCCCGGCCTCTTGTCCATACTGGGGTCATGGACTTGAGGGGTGGGCGGGAGTGACCATCCGTACATACGCTGTTGTTATTATATCTGCTGGTTGTTTACTTATGCTGTTGTTGCTTATCTATGCTGCTGTTACTAGCTTATGCTGTTGTTGTTTATTTATGCTGTTATGCTTACATAGGTTGAGATTTATACCTGTGATATGTGTTTAGACACTGACTTACTTACTGTTGACATGTATATACCTCACACGATACCATGTAGTTATGAGCAGTACTGTAGCAGGACTTTGCTACACTTTACCTTTTACTACTAGCCTAGGATATGGTTTCAGGTATGGACACTTATTATGATATCACTGTAGTATCTGCTATTTTCCATACGAGACTGTATATCTTTGCATCTCTAGTTCTTTACTATACTCATGCACTATCAGTCTATTACCCGCTGAGTCTTTATACTCACCATCCCGTATATTGGTAATTTCACCAGGTAGCAGGTAAATGATTTATGGAGTCGCTAGGAGAGCTTGTCCACCAGTCCCACGTCACATTCGAGGACGACCTTACGATTTTGGTATTTCTTACGCTATTTGCATTTTGGGTTTTGTACTTATTTATGTATTTGTGTTCTCTTGTATTTGGTTTGATATTATTGTGTCAAGCCGAGCCGGCTCGCAGTTAGTTACTTATGTTTTGTGATCGTTATTTGTGATTTCCACTGTGTTGATTTTAGTACAGCCGAGTGGCCTGATTATATAACTGCGTGATTGTGTTTATTTCTGTTCCAGCCGAGTGGGCTGATTATATAACTGCGTGGTTGTGTAAATATATTCCAGCTGTATGTGGCTGATGTATTTTGTATGTATGTATGCCTCAGATTGTCACCCGTACAGGGGAGATGCTGTCGAAATTTTTCGGTAAGGACTCCTTTGGGGGCGTGACAGGTGAACAACGTCCTGGGCCATTTGTGGATTACCTTGCTGAATACGATATCGTTGTGCAATATGCCATGGCTGAGACACCTCAGCAAAATGGTATAGCAAAGTGATGAAATCGAACCCTTAAGGGCATGGTAAGAAGTATGATTACATTTTCTTCTTTACTGGAGTCCTTGTGGGGTGAAGCACTCAAGACTGCAGTTTATCTACTCAACAGAGTTCCTAGTAAGGCAATAATTGTAGGGATCTAGTGTGATAAATAGGCGAAAAGCGTAACAGAAAATTTACTAGATCCTCTCCAGAAGATCCATCCAAAGGAAAAACTATCATATACTAAGTTTGATTAGAGGGTTATACCTTTGGTGAGTGCACTCTATCTCTTGATAGCTAGGATCTCAGCATGATCACGTGTCCATGCCTCTACGGTATCCACACGAACAAGCTTTCGTTTATCTCACAAACTCAAAAGTGAAGAAGGAAACCACCTAAGGTTGTGCTAGCAACCAAGAGAGGTGGTTCGGTCAAGATAAGGAAGAAGAAGAAAAAGAGGAGGAATCTCAATGGACACAACAAGTTTTTATCTAATGAGAATTTCATTCATGAATCATATTTATATCCATCTAAGGAATACCAAAGGGTTTTACCATTTGGTCTTCCTCTTTTCAATCTAATGGTTTAAAATTGATCATTCAATCCAATGGTTCAAAATTGACCATTCATCTTTCTTGATGAACCTTATCAACTCAATTAACTCCATGAATATCAATCTAAATTTACTCCATGAATCTAATTCAAATTAGACTCAATCCAATAATTAGATCCAATTGTATCTAACTCAATGAGTCTAATTCGGATTAGATTTAATCCAACGATCCATCATATAAACTCATCTCTAAATCAACTTGTTTTTTGTGTGTGACCTAATAGGTTCTCGTAACATTGGCAATATATCTATATCAATATTTTAGATACATAAACAATGAGTGGCATTTAGCAAGGCATCATTGCTACCCAAGTGATGAGAATAACGAGGTCTGACTTAACCTTTCCGTGACTATTATCTTGTATGACTTGGTCCTTCTATCCTTGATATCTAGATTGATCAATGAGGCATAGACCGTGTCATTCTCTTATCAATCTTTATATTTCTTGATCTCTAAGTATGCATACTCAATCAAATAAGCTTAATATCTCATATTGACTCATTTGAACATGGTCATGCATTCTTGTGTTCTACTAATCAATGTATCCACAGATATTATGTTCGTCATATGGAAAGGATAGATCTCATGTACATCACTCACCTCCCTCGGTATAACTCATTGCATACTCAGTGATCGACTTGATAGTCCACCCTATTACAGGTGACGTTTTACGATATCAAAGTACATAATTCCTTATGTAGGGAACCGTAGTGACTTCAGGTCTAAGGACTATTCATATCAATAGTCACATGAGAATATTTATGACACTCATATAATGATCCATGAAACATTCTCATGGCGGGTCATTCAGTATATATTCTCTAATATATACTCATGTGTCAACCTAATATCTCATATCCATGACTTGTGAGATTAATGTTGGTGCAACCTTAGGTCAAGGTTGACTTGGTTGACCTGACTCGAGTTGACCTGACTCGAGTTGTGTTTTGATGTTTGACGATGTTTGACGAGAAGAGAGTTGTATTCTTGATGTTTGACAAGAATAGGTGTTTGGGAGATTGTAGGTGCAACCTTAGGTCAAGGTTGACCTGGTTGACCTGATTCAGGAAAAGTCCAAGTAGGTAGCTTGGCACGCGGAAAGTCCAAGTATGGAGACTTGGCACGGGGAAAGTCCAAACAGGGAGTTTGGCACGGGGAAAAGTCCTGGTGAGTGAAGCCAGGCAGTCGGAGAAGTCCTGGTGAGTGAAGCCAGGCAGTCGGGAAGGCAGGTGAAAATCCTAGTGAGTGAAGCTAGGTGAAGGTGAAAGCCCTGGTGAGTGAAGCCAGGCATTCGAGAAAGTCCTGGTGAGTGAAGCCAGGCAAGGGAAAGTCCTGGTGAGTGAAGCCAGGCAGTTTGGAAGTCCTGGTGAGTGAAGCCAGGCAGATTGGAAATCCTGGTGAGTGAAGCCAGGTGAAAACCCTAGTGAGTGAAGCTAGGTGAAAGTCCTGGTGAGTTAAGCCGGGCAAGGGAAAATCTAGATGGATCAAGGGTGATCGGACATCTGGTGTTGAGAAGGTCAAGTAGGTCAAGGGAGTGACCGGATACGTGACACGAAAAGGAAGTCCAAGTGAGTCAAAGGGATTGACCGGACACTTGGTGAAGAGTCTTAGCAGGTCAAGGGAGTGACCGGATGCTAAGCATGATGTACCAACTGGTCAAGGTTGACTGGAGGTTGGTGTGGGAGACTTGGGACTTGGTTTGGGCAAAAACCAAGCTCTGGATCGATCAGTGGATCGATCCAGCGATACGCTGGGTATCTGATCGGTCTGGTGACCGATCAGATAACGATCAGTGGCTTACTGAGGCTCTTCTGATCGGTCTGCAGACCGATCAGAAAGCGAACAGAACTCACAGAGAAAAGGTGGGGATCGGTCTGAGGACCGATCCACATGCACCCTGATCGGTCCACGATCAGTGGCTCTGTGAAGATATGGCTGATCGGTCTGGGGACCGATCAGACTAGAGCCTGATCGGTCCCATGACTGATCAGAGAGGCTCTGGACCGATCAGGGTGGAGCCTGATCGGTCCAGGTCCTAGCCGTTGCGACACAACGACTAGTTTCTGTGTCTTCTTCTTCGCAGGTTATAAAAGGAGATCGAGCCTCTGCTTCTACTGCTTCTTCCTCTTCTTCTCTGCGACAGAGCTGCTGTTCTGGTGCTTGAGCTTTGTTGAGCTCTTCTTCGCAAGCTTCGCGTGAGCTTCATTCCACGACTGGATCAGCTGCTGCTGAGTTGCTTGTTGGCATCCGTCCGTGAAGTTGTTGCTTCATCTGGGACTTCAGTCGACAACGAGAAGGCAAGCTAGTGTTGTTGCATTCATATTGTCTTGTATTTCTTGTTGTATCTCGTGTACTCTTTGCTTGCTGTTGCAAGATTTTGTGGCGAGGTTTCTCCACCCAGAAGGAGTATATTTTAGCCGGGTTTCCGGGGATTCATCCACCGACGGATTGACAGGGCTCGTCCACCTTACGGACACGCCGAGGAGTAGGAGTATCATCTCCGAACCTCGTACATCGCTGTGTTAAGGTTTGATATTCTTCCTTTCGTTTCTAGTTTATTTTTCCGCTGCGCTAACGAAGTGTAGGAAGAAACGCGAGCGATTTGGGGTCGGCTATTCACACCCCCCTCTCTAGCCGTACAAAGGATCCTAACAAGTGGTATCAGAGCGAGGTCGCTCTTCATCGGATCAACACCCGTGGGAGCAAAGCTAGAGATGGATCAACTTGGAGAAGACATCACCATTCCACCCTTCTACGATCGCGACGACTTCGCGTATTGGAAGGTAAGGATGAAGTATTTCCTTATGACTAACATTGAAAATTGGACTTGTGTACAATTAGGTTTCACTCCTCCGATGGATAAAGAAGGAAAACCTCTTGAGAAGAAGAAGTGGACGAAGGAGCAAATCCACCAATCCACAATCAACGACGAGGTAATAAAAATATTTGAATTCTCATTACCTAACGATATATTGTGTAGGATAGATGGATACAACAATGCCAAGGAGTTGTGGAACAACTTGGCTAAGTTCCATGAGGGGAACTCCACTTCAAGCCATGAAGAGGAGTCAAGTGAGCCAAGTAGCTCACATCATGGAGAAGAGAAATTAGAAGTTGAGGGCTACTCAACATCTAAGGAAGAAGAGGAGGAGAGTTCTTCTTCAAGAATGAAGCAAGAGGAAGAAGCTTCTATCTCCGGAAGGGATGAAGAAGAAAGCATACATCCCACCTCAACCCTAGGTAACTCAAGCATTTCAATTTCAAATAAATTACACATAATGTGCTTTGAGTGTAGGGAGTATGGATATTATAAGAGTAAATGTCCAAAGAGGGTTAGAAAGACTCCACCGGCACCAAAGGTCAAGGAAGCCGGAGTCCCAACACGCAAGGGCAAGGAGCACGTGGTGTGCTTCCAATGCAAGCGAAGGGGACATTATCGGAGCCAATGTCCGAGAGGGAGGCAATCTCACAAGGACAAGAGATCGAGCACATGTATAGGGGGAGCTAGGGCAAACCCTAAGGTAATCTCTAAGGCACATTCTTGCAATTCTAGTAGGATGCATGCTAGTAGCCTTATTGCTATTGTCAAGAATGATAAGCATGTTAATTATAGAAATCGATACACATGCTTAGGTGCCAAACATGTGAGCCTAGATAAGGATAACACTAGGAAAGCCAACCCTAGAATTAACTCATCTAAGGCTAAGGAAAGTCTAGGTAGAAATCCCAAATCATCTAGACATATGCCTAGGAATACCTCAAAGAAAAATGATAAATTAAAGCTTGAGGCATTAGAGAAAGAAAATCAAGTCTTGAGGTCAAGACTTGACTCTCTAGAAAAGGCTCTTGGGGATTTGACTCTAGGGCTTAAGGGTCAAAAACCAATGCCCAAGGACAAGAAAGGTTTGGGTCACAAACCTAAGTCCCAAGTGGTCAAGCCCACTTATCATAATGTTCCATTCGATTATAGAACAAAACCTAGGGCTAGGAAGACCACCACCAAGGTCACAAGGGGAGTCACCCCTAGAGTTGATCTTGATGAGTCCCAAATGACCAAGGCTTTAAAGCCTAAGAGGGTCATTAGGAGGGTTGCTAGGGAAGTCATCCCTAGTGAATATTTAGTGAACCCAATGAGCTCAAATAGGTATTGGGTTCCTAGGAGCGTGATTTCATCACGCTAGATGAGTTAGGGTGTGCCAACCTTACTTGAATAGGTAGTTAACCTAATCATGGCAAAAGGTGACACTTTAGGAATTTTCAAGGTGTGAACAAGCCTTGAAAATGAACTTAACAATTATTCCTAAGGTGATGTGCCAACTACATTTGAGGAGTTCTCTTAAGTAAATCTAATTGGCACATGGTGATCTTTAGTATATGATTTTAGGTCTATTACACTTAGGAATATAGAACCTATGGCAAAATGATCAAAATTATCAAAAATGGCAACTAAGGCTAGAATTAGGTATTTTCTATACCTTTATGTGCTATTTGTCATATATTGTTTGCCATATGCCATGTCATGACATCATATTTAGTTTATGATCATTTAAAATGTCATGATAATGCTTAGGTTATCTTATGTCATGCTTTATTTAAGTTTCATACTTTATGCCATGACATCATGATATTGGCACATGTTTTCATTTATGATATCTTTTTATGCCATGTCATCATTTCTTGCATTTATAATCAATGAAATTGATCTAAGGATAAACAACACAATTTGATATGGAGATCAAGTTGTTGTTTTAGAAAATGCATGAAAACTTAGCCTAAGATAACCTAAACCCATATCTCACATCAAAATTGACTTGGATGTGTTTTATACACCTTAGATGTGTGTGAGATATTAGGATCATGAGTTAGGATCAAGGTGCATAGTTCTTGTACTTAGATGAGCCTAATTCGAAATTGGGGATCATAGGGAAAGCTTATGTACAAGTCATGTACATATAGCCCTAAGATTGTGGTCCTAAATTAAAAGGTTTAAAATCATTTTGAAATTGGTTTGAAAAACCTTGATGAAGCTTTTCTAGTGATAGTATTCATCATTGAGCAAATTGATACAAAGATGAGTTAACTTTGAACTATTTCAAAGACTTTTGAACTTTGTATCAAGATTTGAAAATGGAAGTTATTTTCATAGAAAACTATTTTTCCTTGATAGTATATGGTATGAGGAATGTATCCTCAAAATTTCACAATTTTTCGAATTTTCTGGAATTTGTTGTGAGTTTCTGAATTTCGGGAGAGAAGAAATCAGAAACCGCCTGATCTGAACTTGGATCACCGATCCAGGGAAGGCTGGATCGGTCTGGGGACCGATCCAGAGGGGTCCTGATCGGTCTGGTGACAGATAAGGAGTGCTGAATTTGCTGAATTTCGACTGTGGTCTGAAATTTCAGCTGTGGGAGTTGAGTTTCGGGTTTCTAAAGGTTTGAAACTCTCCAAGACATTATTGGTGCAATG
Organism: Zingiber officinale; assembly: GCF_018446385.1. NCBI lineage: Eukaryota > Viridiplantae > Streptophyta > Magnoliopsida > Zingiberales > Zingiberaceae > Zingiber > Zingiber officinale. The sequence goes on from NC_056007.1 coordinate 79,653,185, forward strand.
GTCAAGGGAGAGTTGACCTTTAGGGGGAGTCTTAACTAATTGTCAAGGGGGAGTTGATTTTTAGGGGGAGTTTTTACTCCTTAAGACTTTTGAGGATTAGTGATATGGGATTGTCACTAAGTGTTGAGTTTAGTATCAAGGGGGAAATTAAGGGTTTCAATGAAAGGTATGGGACTTTCATTAGGAAGAAACTCTTGACCTTGATTCCCTCTTTTTGATGTGTGTCAAAAAGGGGGAGAGATGTCCAAAGGGGGAGAGTGTAGGTTTTGGAAGAATGTTCAAGGAAGAACATTGGAAAACCTAAGTTAGGTTATCGGGTTAACCTAACTTGATTTTGGATTTTGTCAAACATCAAAAAGGGGGAGATTGTTGGTGCAACCTTAGGTCAAGGTTGACTTGGTTGACCTGACTCGAGTTGACCTGACTCGAGTTGTGTTTTGATGTTTGACGATGTTTGACGAGAAGAGAGTTGTATTCTTGATGTTTGACAAGAATAGGTGTTTGGGAGATTGTAGGTGCAACCTTAGGTCAAGGTTGACCTGGTTGACCTGATTCGGGAAAAGTCCAAGCAGGTAGCTTGGCACGCGGAAAGTCCAAGTATGGAGACTTGGCACGGGGAAAGTCCAAACAGGGAGTTTGGCACGGGGAAAAGTCCTGGTGAGTGAAGCCAGGCAGTCGGAGAAGTCCTGGTGAGTGAAGCCAGGCAGTCGGGAAATCCTGGTGTGTGAAGCCAGGTGAAAATCCTAGTGAGTGAAGCTAGGTGAAGGTGAAAGTCCTGGTGAGTGAAGCCAGGCATTCGAGAAAGTCCTGGTGAGTGAAGCCAGGCAAGGGAAAGTCCTGGTGAGTGAAGCCAGGCAGTTTGGAAGTCCTGGTGAGTGAAGCCAGGCAGATTGGAAATCCTGGTGAGTGAAGCCAGGTGAAAACCCTAGTGAGTGAAGCTAGGTGAAAGTCCTGGTGAGTTAAGCTGGGCAAGGGAAAATCTAGATGGATCAAGGGTGATCGGACATCTGGTGTTGAGAAGGTCAAGTAGGTCAAGGGAGTGACCGGATACGTGACACGAAAAGGAAGTCCAAGTGAGTCAAAGGGATTGACCGGACACTTGGTGAAGAGTCTTAGCAGGTCAAGGGAGTGATCGGATGCTAAGCATGATGTACCAACTGGTCAAGGTTGACTGGAGGTTGGTGTGGGAGACTTGGGACTTGGTTTGGGCAAAAACCAAGCTCTGGATCGATCAGTGGATCGATCCGACCATTGCACTCTCGATCGGTCCGGTGACCGATCAGGCGTGCTGAATTTGCTGACTTTCGACGGTCTGGAGACCGATCAGAGACGAGCCAACTCTCAGAGAGTTGGCTGATCGGTCCGGGATCGATCAGCCTAGCCTGATCGGTCCACGACCGATCAGAGCACGATCGATGGCTCGTGAAGATATGGCTGATCGGTCCGGGACCGATCAGGAAGCCTGATCGGTCCCATGACCGATCAGGACCGATCAGGTCCTTTCGGTCCCGAAGGTGAGATGCTTCCCGCACCAACAGTTTCTTCGCTGTTTCTTCTTCGCAGTTATAAAGGAGATCGAGTCCTCCCTAACGCTTCTTCCTCTTCTTCTCTGCGACAGAGCTGCTGTTCTGGTGCTTGATCTTTGTTGAGCTCTTCTTCGCAAGCTTCGCGTGAGCTTCATTCCACGACTGGATCAGCTGCTGCTGAGTTGCTTGTTGGCATCCGTCCGTGAAGTTGTTGCTTCATCTGGGACTTCAGTCGACAACGAGAAGGCAAGCTAGTGTTGTTGCATTCATATTGTCTTGTATTTCTTGTTGTATCTCGTGTACTCTTTGCTTGCTGTTGCAAGATTTTGTGGCGAGGTTTCTCCACCCAGAAGGAGTATATTTTAGCCGGGTTTCCGGGGATTCATCCACCGACGGATTGACAGGGCTCGTCCACCTTGCGGACACGCCGAGGAGTAGGAGTATCATCTCCGAACCTCGTACATCGCTGTGTTAAGGTTTGATATTCTTCCTTTCGTTTCTAGTTTATTTTTCCGCTGCGCTAACGAAGTGTAGGAAGAAACGCGAGCGATTTGGGGTCGGCTATTCACACCCCCCTCTCTAGCCGTACAAAGGATCCTAACAATTAAGTCATCCGTTGACCTACATGCTAGTCTCAATGCATTAATATTGTCCTTCCATATTAATGTTTGACTATGAATAGTTAAGAGTAGTGCTCTATATATATCTACAATATCTCACTATCAATTCAACCAATTGATATGTTGTAGATTAGAACCTCCTACTCTAGGATATTATTATATTTATTCATTCGGTATTGAATTGAAGTAAATATAATAACTAACTTTGTCTTTATTAATAATGAAATATGATACAAAAGGAGTTCTTTACAATCATCTCATGATTGGTACTAAAGATAATACTAACAGTAACAAAAATGTTGGTGCAATATTCCCTAGGTCAAGGTTGACCTAGTTGACTAAGCTTGAGTTGGCTCAAGCTTAAGTCTTGATGTTTGAGTTTCGATGTTTGACAATACATTGAGACAATACATGGAGACTGACAGGTCGTGGAGATTGCAGGTGCAATCATCCGTGTGAGAAGTCCTAGTGAGTAAAGCCAGGCAGATGAAAATCCTAGTGAGTGAAGCTAGGTGCAAGTCCCGGTGAGTGAAGCCGAGCAGTTGAGAAATCCTAGTGAGTGAAGCTAGGTGAAAGTCCCGATGAGAAGTAGGGCAGTTGAGAAAGTCCTGGTGAGTGAAGCCAAGCAGGTAGAAGTCCTGGTGAGTGAAGTCAGGCAAGTGAAAGTTCTGGTGAGTGAAGCCAGGCAGGGGAAAGTCCCGGTGAGTGAAGTCGGGCAATGGAAAGACCTGGTGAGTGAAGCTAGACACTAGGAAATCCAGATGGGTCAAGGGTGACCGGACATCTAGTAGAAGGAAGTCCAAGTGGGTCATGGAGGACCGGACACTTGGCATGAGATGATAAGTCCAAGTGGGTCAAGTTGACCGAACACTTGGCACAAGGAGAAAGTCTAGATGGGTCAAAAGTTGATCGAACTCTTAGCGGTCGTAAGTCCAATAGGGAGTTGGCATGGAACTAGGAAGTTTGGACGTAGTGAGCTTCCGAAGGCCATAACTTTTGACTCGGATATCGGAATGAGGTGATCTCGGATGCGAAATGAAGCTAATTTCAAGATCTATCCAGTTTTCTACTTTCCAATCGATTGGTCAATCGATTGGGTGACATGATTTTATGCAGAAATGAGCTGAATCGATTGGGTAATCGATTGAAACTTCCCCAATCGATCGGTCAATCGATTGGGAGAGTTTTTGAGCGAACAGTGAGCTTCTGAATCGATCAATTGATCGATTGAAACCTCCAATCGATCGGCCGATCGATTGGAGCGATGGAAATCGCTCGAGAAGCCTTGAATCGATCGGGTAATCGATTAAGGGTGATTCCAAGAGTACAGAGGCGCTTTGGATCGATCAACCGATCGATCCAAAGCCTCCCCAATCGATTGGGAGCAATCCAATCGATTAGGATTCGACCGTTGGCGTGGATAAAGCCGTTGGCGAGCGTTTTTCTGCACAATTCTTCCTCTCTTCTCCACAGGCGATCACAGCAAACCTCCACAGCGATTTTTCTTCCTCACCGCCAGTTCTTGAAGGTTCTTGGAGGCTCATCCAAGTCAAGAGACGAGTTACAACAAGAAGAAGAAGCTAGGGTTTTCATTATAATCTTGTAAGATTCATTTGTATTTTTGCTTCTTTCTTTCTTATTGTTGTATTGTGAGGTTGTAAGGCTTCTCCGCCTTCGGTAGTTACCGAGAAGGAGTGTTTTTATAGTGGAGGGTGTGTGAGTGTGTGGATCCTTAGACTAGTCACCTCTTCTTGAGGTGGATACCAAGTAAATCCCTAAAGTTAGCGTTGTTGTTTGTGTTTCTTGTATTTCCACTGCACATCATCCCAAGAAGCGAGCAACGATGAGCACGACGATCGCGACGAGCTATTCACCCCCCTCTAGCTACATTTTGGTCCCAACAAGTGGTATCAGAGCGAGGTTGCTCTTCACCGGAATCATCGCCGGAAAGGGCAACAAAGCTAGAGGGTGAAGAAGTTGGAGAAAATTTGTCAAAGTTAAAGAATTCAAGAAGCCCAACTTCAAGATGGAATTCTGAGATGGACTCGGATTTGACACGAAGGTGCCTCCACCATATGTATCCACGAGTTTCGATTCTTGGAAATCAAGAATCGAAAATTTTCTTATGATGGAGATAGAGCAATGGTTTGCTCTCATAGAAGGCTTCAAAGCTCCAACAAGTTCAAAGGGCAAAATTCTCAAGAGGAGTAAGTGGAGTCAAGAACAAATCCAAAGGTGCAAGGCGAATGACAAGGTAACCAAATTACTAGTTAATTTATTTCCAAACACAATTCTATGTAAAATTGGAGAATTTGAAGATGCAAAGGAATTATGGAGCAAGCTGGCCAAGCTTCATGAAAAACCCTCCACGTACCAAATCAAGACAAATCCAAAGAGGGCAACTCATTGGAGCAAGACCAAGAGCAAGAGGACTCCGAAGTTGAGAGATGCTCAACTTCCAAAGAAGAGGTCCAAGAAGCTTTATCTTCAAAGGAATACAATGAAAAGGGCAAAGAGGGAGCATATTCTTTGTTTCATATGCAAGAGGAAGATGAAGAAGTCTCCACCTCTAGGATTGAGGGGGAGAGACCGTTGTTGACATCGGATCAAGAAGAATGAGAAGCTTCTACATCCGGGTTAAATGGAGAAGAAGTCATCCCTACACGCAAAGGTATATCAATTTCAATTGTTAATAATAAAGATCATATTATTTGCTTTGAGTGTAGGGAAAAAGGGCATTACAAGAGCAAGTGCCCTAAATTGGCCAAGAAGAAGGGCCAAGTGGCATTAAAGGGCAAGAAGAACCCAAGGAGACCGCTCCCGGAACAAAGAAGAGCAAGGAGCACATTGTATACTTTTCTTGCAATCAAAAGGGGCATTACCGGAGCCAATGTCCAAATGGGAAGAAAGCGGTCAAGGCTCAAGGAGGAAGCACAATTTTCAGGGGAGCCTCCAAGGTAAAACGAAAGGTATCATTTGTTAAGCCTACCCCGTTAAATAATGGTAAAAAACATGCTAATTCAAATTTATATCATTTTAATGCTATTTACTATAAGAATAGGAAGCATGATAACATTAAAGAAAAACATATGGCTCTCCATGCTAAGACTACCACACCTAGGGTTAGGAAGGTAGGTAAAAGTTTAGGCAATAACACTAATGACCATAGTTATAAGCCTAGAACTAAAAATGCTCAAGGATTTAATGAAAAATCTAAGGTTGAGGAATTATGGAGAGAAAATCAAGTCTTGAGGTCAAGACTTGATAAATTAGAGAGGACTCTTAGAAAAATCACAAATAATACACAAGGGTCAAAGAGTCAAAACCTAGGTCTAGGAGCACAAAAACCATCCAATGGCTATAGAGGTTTGGGATACAAACCTAAAATCAAAAAGGATGTGTCTTCTTACCATAGAGTTCCATATAGTTATGGAACTAACCCTAGGCTTAGTGGTCAAGTCAAAAATACAAGGGAAGTTATCCCTAGAAGTATTTTTGCAACAACAAACGTGACTAAGACTTCTAAGAAGTCTAAAAAAGTCACTAAGAAGGTCACAAGGGAAGAAATCCCTAGAGTTGACCTAGAAAAGGTGACCAAGGCTTCTAAGAAGCCAAAAAAGGTCACTAGGAAGGTGTCTAGAGAAGTTATCTCTAGTGAATACCTAGAGTATCCAAGGAGCGCCAATATATTTTGGATTCCTAGGAGTATTTTCTCTACCCCTTAGATGGGTTAGAGAGTGTCAACTCAAATTGGGAGGGTAGTTAACCCAATTTTGATGAAGTTGACACTCGGAGAGCATTTTCAAGGTTATTATCAACCTTTGAAAATGAAGTGGAGTTTCATTTACTCTTTGGAAGAGTAAATGTGTCATAATTTGAAAGTTTAATTTTAAATTAAATCGGCACAATTGGGAAAATCATAAAGAACTACCAAGTTGGGATTTTGGTATGTTCTTAAGGAGTAAGGGCAAAAATTTAGAACTTGATCTCGATGATTACTCCTTGAAGGAGAAAATTGTGCCAAAATTTGAAGAATATGCTTAATTTGAATTGGCACAAATTAAGAAAAGCAAAAGAAATGTCAAAATTAGAATTTGGCATTCTCTTGGGAAATGGTGGGCAATTTAGGGTTCAAATTTGTTAAAATTAGCTAAGGTTAAGAATACTTAGATAGGTAATCTAGGTATTGTATGTGTGCTAATTTGTCATGTCTTGTTTGGCCATCATATGCCATGACATCATATTTATTTATTTGTTTTTGCATTCATGTTTTATTATGAAAAATACAAAAATACCATGTCATGTCATACATACATCATGTAGTTATAGGAAATTTTCTTTTGAAAATTATTCATCTTTGATGTATGCCATAACATTTTCATGCATCAGTTTATTTCTTGCAATTAAGAACTAATGACATTCACTAACAAGTAACATCCTAGGTGGATGTTCATAGTTTCAAAAATGCCTAGGTAGATATGTATGATCCCTAGTTTAGGACAAAACCAATATTTTACATCTCACCAAAGAACTATAAGGTGACTTGTATGTGATTTCATACACATTAAATACAAGTGAGATGTTAGGATGATGAACAAAACTCAAGATGTTGGTTTAGTGCATTCTTTTGAGTTTTAAGTTCATCAAAACACATAGTTATGTGTTTTCCAATCATTGGGAAAGCTAATGTGCAAGTCATGTGCATTAAGCCCAAAGAACATGGTTGGATATTGGTTTTGAAAATCATTTTAAAATGTTTTTAGAAAACCTTGATGAAGACTATCTTTTGATAGTAATTATCATTGAAAAACACAAACTAGAAGAAAACACTAAAGTTTTTACAGGTTTTCAAGTTTGTGTCAATCTTGGAAAATAGAAAGTATTTTCATAGAAAACTATTTTTCCTTGATAGTATATCCATTAAATAGTGTCTACATGAATTTTCATGATTTCTAGAATTTTATAGAATTTTTGGGGAGTTTCTGAAGTTGACTGAAATGGAATTTCAGCAATTTCAGAGCTTCAATCGATCACCCGATCGATTGGAGTGCTTCAATCGATCAGGCGATCGATTGAGAAGGCATTTCTCGCGAGCAGAAGCTCGCTGGATCGATCCACCGATCGATTCACACTAGCTGAATCGATCAGTGGATATCAATTAGGACCCAACTCCAATCGATTGGGGATGCTGATTTTGGCTTGGAAAGCTTGTTTTCAGCATTCTAAACCATTTTTAGTCTGTAAAACCACTCCTAACCCCTCAAAACACATTTGTATACATTTAGGGGGAGTTTCATGATGAAAACAAAGATGGATTGGTTAAGGAAGACTAAGTAGAGGTTTAGGTTGAGGTTTGATTTCAATATTGAAGTTTTGAACCTCAAAACTTCTAAATTTAGATTTCCTATATGTTTAGGGATTCCAAGTCATTGTTGGTGCAATGACAGAAGTTACGTGCATGTCTTTATGGGGAGTTACTCTTTAAGGACATGAAAATTTATTTTTCATACACCTTGGAAGGTGGTTAACCTTCTTTCGGAAAAGCTCAAGGTTGGGCATTTGAATACAATGGAGAGTAGATATCTTCATTATTCAAGTGGTATATACTCAAGGATGAGCATTTGATGAAAATGAAGGGTATGAGACCTTTATTTGAATCGTGTGTGAACATACCAAGTGGTATATGCTCAAGGATGAGCATTAAGAATAATGAAGGGTATGGGACCTTCGTTATTGAGTTGTGAACAATGTTGGGTAACTCTTCAGGGGGAGAGTTTTTGATGTATGCCAATAGGGGGAGAATGTGTGGTTAAGTTAGGTCTTCATTACCTAAAGAGGAAGTTTGCGCCCTCTAGGAAAGGGGAAGAATGAAGGGAACCCTCATTCATATATTGGCATGAGATTAACCTAACTTAAAGGTATTGTCAAACATCAAAAAAGGGAGATTGTTGGTGCAATATTCCCTAGGTCAAGGTTGACCTGGTTGACTAAGCTTGAGTTGGCTCAAGCTTAAGTCTTGATGTTTGGGTTTCGATGTTTGACAATACCTTTCAATCTACAAATAAGGAAAGTTTTCTCAAAAATAAAATCTACCTTTCAATCTACAAATAAGGAAATATTTCAAATCTTTTCTTAATCTTTTGTAGAAAGCTATAAAAGGAAAGATTTAAATTTTAAACTCTCTTTTAAAACCATGGAATCCACATAAGAAAAATTTATAAATAAAATCCATTTTAATATGATGTGGCCGACCACCTAAGCTTGGGCTCCAAGCTATTGGTCGGCCACCTTAAGGCTCAACCTTTAGGCTTGGTCGGCCCTAAGCTTGAGCTTCAAGCTTAGCTTGGCCGACCCCTATTGGTTGGGTAAGAAGGTGGGTATGTGGTGGGTATAAATCTCTATATACAAGAAGCTGCGATAGGGACCGAGAGGAGGAATTGGTTTTGGTCTCCCGATGAAATTAAGCTTCCCGTGTTCACCCCGAACACACAACTTAATTCCATCAATAATAATTCATTCCACTAAAGAATTATTATTGAACTACCGCACCAATCCCAAATTATATTTTGGGCTTCTTCTTATTATGAGTGTGTTAGTCTCCCTGTGTTTAAGATAATAAATGCCCACTAATTAAATGAGTTACTGACAACTCACTTAATTAATATCTTAGTCCAAGAGTAGTACCACTCAACCTTATCGTCATGTCGGACTAAGTCCACCTGCAGGGTTTAACATGGCAATCCTTATGAGCTCCTCTTGGGGTCATTCTCAACCTAGATAATTAGGACACAGATTCCTTCTATAATCAACAACACACACTATAAGTGATATAATTTCCCAACTTATCGGGCTTATTGATATATCGAACTAAATCTCACCCATTGATAAATTAAAGAAATAAATATCAAATATATGTGCTTGTTATTATATTAGGATTAAGAGCACACACTTTCATAATAACTAAGGTCTAGTTCTTTTATCAAGTCAGTATAAAAAGAACTTACCTAAAATGGTCCTACTCAATACACTTAGAGTATACTAGTGTAATTTATTAGTCAAGATAAACTAATACCTAATTACACTATGACTATTCCAATGGTTTGTTCATTTCCATCTTAGTCGTGAGCAACTGTTTATAAATTATAAAGAACTGATAACATGATCTTCTGTGTGTGACACCACACACCATGTTATCTACAATATAAATTAATTGAACAACTACATTTATCATAAATGTAGATATTTGACCAATGTGATTCTTATTTCTAGATAAATGTTTATACCAAAAGCTAGGCTTTTAGTATACACTCTAACAATCTCCCACTTATACTAAAAGACTAAGCTGTCATATCTGCTGCCATACATCTGATTCCCAACCCTTCAACATGCTCATCAAAAGCTCTTGCCTTAAGGGCCTTAGTGAAAAGATCTATAGGTCATCATCTGATGCAATCTAGGCGGCAACAACTTCTCCTCGTTTATACGATTTCTTGTATTGGGTGGTACTTGCGCTCTATTGTGTTTACTTGCCTTATGGACTTATGGTTTCTTCGAGTTTGCTACTGCACCAAAATATTTTGGGAAAACCAGAAATCATATCTAAGTCTATCTTGAAGTATCTGAGCCATACAGCTTCTACGGCTACCTCAGAGGCTGTCATATACTCAGCTTCTATGGTGGAGTCCGAAAAAACACCTATGCTTATCACTCTTCCATAGTTATGACTTTTCCTCCTAAAGCAAACACAAAACCCCGAGGTTGACTTACTATTATCTCTTTCCGATTGGATGTTAAAATCCATGTAACCCACAGGGACCAAATTATCTGCCTTGTAAGCTAGCATATAATCTCTAGTGTCTCTAAGGTACTTCAATATATGCTTTACCGCTGACAAATGTCCTTGTCCAGAGTTACTTTGATATCTGCTAACCATGTCCACGGTAAAAGAGATATCCAGTCTCGTACACAGCATTGCATACATTAGACTTCCTACAGCCAAAGCATAAGGAACTGCCTTCATGTCCTTTATTTCCTTTGATGTCTTCTGAGACATCTCTTTAGATAAAGTTACTCCATGCCTAAAAGGTAAGAAACCTTTCTTGGAGTTATGCATGCTAAAACGAGCTAAGATTGTTTCGATATATGAAGCTTGGGATAAGTAAAATATATTCTTTTCTTGCCATCCTTTTGATCCCAAGAATATATGCATTCTCTGTAACACCCCAAATTTCATGATTTAGAGTTCTAAAAGACCTTATTAAAATCTAGAAATGTTTTAGAAAAATTCTAGAGATTTTTAGAAATTTTTAGAGTATTTTTATGGAATTTTTGGAGTTCGTTTGGTATTTTTACCAAGAGGAAGAAGTTTAAAAAAATAATAGAAAATATATATGTTGAAGCCGGGTTTTGAACCCAAGACATCGGACTCGAATCCGATTCTTAACAAATTCAGCCCAACCATCTGGGCTATGGATGTTTTGTTAATTATATGTGGAATAAAATATATATAAGGTAGAAGTTAGTAATAGAGAATAATAGGAAGGAAATAAGTTGCAGCTGAGGATTCGAAACCCAGACCTTTGATTTGGTCAAAACATGGCTGACCAACTGTTCCGCGGTTATTTCGTGAACAGATAAGAACATGTAATATTGTTAAGTTATAAAAGGACAAGTTAAGAGGGGGTTAAGTTATTTCTTTTCTCTCCTGTGACCTAATTCCTTCGCCCTTTCCTCTCTCGTGCGCGCGACAGCGCTGTTCGGGCGACGGCGTCGGCGATCTTCGTGAGCGAAAACGAAGCCGAGGAAGCTAGGGCTTCTCCGACGAGCACCCCTCTCCGTGGAGTCTTCGTACCATCGGGCTCCTCTCGTCAAGAAGGAAGTCGGGAGCACGAAGAACAGCCGGGATTGGGAGCTCACCCGAACCCTAGAAGCACTAGGAGGTTTCTCCTTTGGCTGTGAGTCAAGGAAACGAAGGTAAGTGCTTCCTCACCTGCAGAAGAGTAGTTCCGGATTCTCGTTTCTTTCTTGTTTTCGAATTGGCATGAGTTCTTTTCGATTGGCCTCTTTCCGGATGTGTTTGTGAATTGGCTCGAGGTTTCACAGGGGTGCTTGCTCCTTTAGTTTGGATTCGAAATTTAGCTAGTGTTTGCTGTATGAAGGAAGCTCAATGTTCATCAGAAAGATTTTCCATGATTCTGTGGTGATCGAGTTATCTACAGTTGAGCTCAGTTCTGATTTCTTAACTAAAGGAATGAGACTTAGATTGGGTTTCTTATGAAGTTCTAGCTTTGGTCTAATGATGTTGTGCAGGTTCTTCCTTGAGATAGCATGGGTATATGGGAGAGATTTGGAATAGATATAGGTTCTTATGCATTTGGCTGTTTAATGTGAAGTTCTGCTCTTTTTTCAAGATGAGCATGGTTAAGGGAATCGTGGTCTTGATATCATGATCATGTTTGTCTTCGATTTAGTTTGGGATAGCTTAATAGTATTGTACGGAATTATGCTGTAGGGTTGATTTTATTCTAGTTCCCCTTTCATGTGTACAAGCTCTTAGTCGTCTCTTCCAAAAGTTGTTTTGTGAATCATATGTTGAATGACAGTATAGCTCCCCTACATGTTTGCATGTTTTAGTACATTACGAGTTAACCTTTGATAGCAGCCGTAACTTTTCCTTAGGCTTAGCTTGGTTGAAGATTTTGTTAAAGATGGTTGCTTTATGCACAGAATTAGGATTTGGAAGAGGTTAAGAATAGCATGCGTGAATTGCTTTCCTTTCTTCTGATTTCCATTGTAGCATGTTAAAGATTTTGTTAAAGTTTATATGCAGAATCTTGTTAAGTTTGTTTGCAGAATACTATGCAGATTTTATAAGAATAGTATGCAGATTTTTATAAGTATAGTATGCAGATTTTAGTTAAGCTTAGTATGTAGATTCATGTTAAGCTTTGTATGCAGATTTTTTTGTTTAAGCATTTTTAGAATTTGTTTAAACATTTCAGCCTTGTAAGAAGCATTCTTTTATTAGAAGAATCAATCAAGACATGTTCTGGGATGGTGGTATGATCTGGGGACCTAAGCCCGGTGAGCGCGCCAGAATCAATTAAGATATGTTCTGGGATGGTGGTATGATCCGGGGACCTAAGTGTTGGAGTGTATACTGAAAGCCTAAGCTTTGTAAACATTCATTATGAATAAAGAATCACATTTGGTCTAATTATCTACATTTGTTTGTAGTTGTTCATTTAATTTATATTGTAGATAACATAGTATGTGGTGTCACATACAGAAGATGATGTTATCAGTACCTTATAAATTATAAACAGTAGCTCACGACCAGAATGGAAAGGAACAAACCATTAGAAGGTCGTAGTGTAATTAGGTATTAGTTTATCTTGACTATATAATTACACTAGTACACTCAGAGTGTATTGAGTAGGACCATTTGAGGTCGTTTCTTTTATACTGACTTTATAAAGGAACAAAGACCTCGGTTATTATGGAAGTGTGTGCTCTTAATCCTAATATAATAACAAGCACATATATTTGATATTTATTTCTTTAATTTATCAATGGGTGAGATTTAGTTCGATGAATCAAGAAGCCCGATAAATTGGGAAATGATATCACTTATAGTGTGTGTTGTTGATTATAGAAGGAAACTGTGTCCTAGAGATACTAGGTTGATAATGTCCCCAAGAGGAGCTCATAAGGATTGTCATGTTAAACCCTGCAGGTGGACTTAGTCCGACATGACGATAAGGTTGAGTGGTACTATTCTTGGACTTAGACATTAATTAAATGAGTTGTCAGTAACTCACTTAATTAGTGGACATTCGATATCTTAAACACAGGGAGACTAACACACTCATAATAAGAAGGAGCCCAAAAATGTAATTTGGGATTGGTGCGGTAGTTCAATGATAGTTCTCTAGTGGAATGAATTATCATTGATAAAATTAAGTTGTGTGTTCGGGGCGAACACGGGATGCTTAATTTTATCGGGAGACCAAAACTAATTCCTCCTCTCGGTCCCTATCGTAGCCTCTTATTTATAGAGTTCTATACCCACCTATACCCACCTTCTATACCCACCCAATAGGGGCCGGCCAAGCTAGCTTGGGAACAAGCTAGGGCCGACCTAGGTATAAAATTGGGTGGCCGCCCTAGCTTCAACCCAAGCTAGTAGGGCCGGCCAAATTAAATTAAAAAGAAATTTAATTTTAATTTTTATTATTATGTGGAAGATATAATTTAAAGAGAATTAAAAATAAAATATCTCTCTTATAAAAGATCTACAAAAGATTAAAGAAAGAAATTAGATCTCTTTCCTTATTTGTAGATTGGAGAGATGTTTTATTTTCTCTTTAAAAATTATTCACATGTTGATAAAATTAAAATTATAGAAATTTCCTTTTATCAACCATGAAGAGATTTTAAAGAGAAATTTTATTTTTTAAAATTTCCGGAAACAAATTAGGAAGTTTTAATTGTTGATTAAAACTTGTCCAATTTGTTCTCCAATGATGTGGCCGACCATTGAAGTTTGATTTGGAAAATTTATTTCATTTTTCTAAATTAAATCATGTCAAGGAAATTGAGGAAATTTTATTGTAATTAAATTTCCTAATTTGCCTAGGCCAAGGAATATAAAAGAAGGGGTGAGGGTGCCTTCAAGAGAAATAACATCTATTATTTCTCTCCCTCTTTTGTTCCTTGGTGTGGCCGGCCATCATCTCCTTCTCTTCCTCTTGTGGTGGCCGAACCTCTCCCTCTCCTTTGGAGCTCTTGTGGTGGCCGGATACTACTCGGAGAAGAAGAAGAAGAAGGAGAGAAAGCTAGCATCTCTTGGAGCTTGGTTAGTATTTTGGTTTTCCTCCTTGGTGAAGTTTTTCCTTTGTGGCCGAACCTTGCTTGGAGGAGAAGAAGGTGGTTGGTGGTTTCTCATCTTGGTAGATCATTGCCCACACAACATCCGAGGTTAGAAGAGGAATACGGTAGAAGATCAAGAGGTCTTTCTAGAAGGTATAACTAGTAGTTTTTCCTTTTCCGCATCATGCTAGTTATTTATGGAAATAATACCAAATACAAGAGGCTTACGTTCTAGTATTTCGAATATATTTTTCGATGTTGTGTTCTTTTGTTTCTTTCTTTTCCTTGTGATTTGATTGTTCTCTTTGGTTAACCTAAAGTTATTTTAGGAAATTAAATATTAGCTTTCTATTAAAGGTTTTGTCTAGTCGGTGGTGGTTGCTCCCATATCCAAGAAGGCCATGTGCCTCGCCACGCCAATCTTGGGAACCTTTTATGGAAATTAATATTTAATGGAATTAATAACTTAAGGAGACTTGGGTCGAACGTGTTAAGTTCCGCAGGAGATCCAAGTCAAAACCTAAAAGAACAAATATATTAAGTTTTGGATCAAACGTGTTAAGTTCCGCAGGCGATCCAAAATTTAATTTAAAAGAACACATGGTAGCTAGGAAAAGGTTCAGATCTTTGTACAAAATTTTGTACAGTGGAACCTATAGGTTTTCCGAGTAGCAACCAACAATTGGTATCAGAGCTAGGGTTTTGCCTCTGTGTATTTGGTATTAGGTTAATTATGCACATGTCATACATAATTTAGGCAGGTTAATAGTAGGATGTGCTAACTCTATGGATGCAGGATCCAACTATTATGGCTTTTAGTTATTATGTGTGTGATTGGACCCTTGGACATGTCAAGGGCATTTATATGTGTGTGCATGATTATATTAAAATACAGCAGGAGCTGTATTTAGTTTTATTAGGATTTTATTTTTGATCTAGATACATGTACATTCCTTTTATGGAATATAGGATCAAAAATGTAAAATTCTATTTATGTCGCGGATCGAATCTTGCAAAGCGTGGAACCTTCTAAGGACCAGAGGCGCAGTGGAACTAGGAGCAAGATGGATGCGACAGTTAGACCCGGTGGCGGTGGCCAAATATGGCAGCAGCTTCGGATGACAACACACGGAAGACAATTAAAGATAAAAGCCATAATAGTTGAAAATTAGATTTTCTATTTATTGCTTTTATATTGTGCTGTGTGTGCATGTTAGTTTACAAGTTTAGTAGGCTAGCATAGTTAAAATTCCTCATTTATAAATAACTAAGTGGGAGAGGGATTTTTAAGTAAATCCCATGGTCTCCATTACTGGTTTGTAAGTGATGCAAACAAGCTTGCGCGTTGGCTCTGAGTGCCTTCCTCCATAACGGATGAGCTTGTTTGTGGATCACTAGAACAGACTTCCATTTTTGGATGACTATAGGAAGTTAATTAAGAGCGTGTGATCTTCCCCAACGGAAGGGGCATAATCTTATTAATGGACTTAGTGTCAAGTAATGGTGTACACTTAGACACATCTAATAGTATCCTCCCCAACTGAGTCATCATTTGTGTGACCAAATAATACCAACTATTAATTTTATTTGTCAAAAGTTAGGTTGACAAGATAATAAAATTAATGGGTTAAAACCCTCCTTTACAAATGTTGAAATTGTATACGTCCACACTAACGTGGCATACAAAATTCACGGTGTTATGAGGTGTTGGTTAATTTAAAATAGTATTGTTTGAGGAATCAATATTATTCTAAATTTAGAGTTCTGACCAAAAGTTATTTGTGATTCTTAGGATGACTTTCAACCCACTATCCATCATACTTCAACAAAATAGACTTACTGGACCTAATTACATAGATTGGAAAAGGAACCTGGATATTGTTCTGACTGAACCTTGTCCTGATGCACCCACTGGTGAATCTACCCAAGAGGAGATTGAATATCATAAGAGATGGGTAAAGGCAGATGAGATGGCGCGGTGTTACATTTTGGCTTCAATGTCAAATGTATTGCAACATCAGCATAAAGATTTACCAACAGCTTATGATATTATGAACAATCTCAAGGAACTCTTTGGTCATCAGGATAGGGCTTCTAGACAAGAAGCTATGAGAAAGATAATGACAGCCACCATGCAAGAGGGTACTCCTGTAAGGGATCATATCCTAAAGATGATGGCTTATCTGAACGAGATACAGATCCTTGGAGGAGAAATTGATGGGGAAACCCAGATCGATATGATCCTCCAAACGCTACCTAGAAGTTTTGAGCAGTTCCGCCTGAACTATAATATGAATAAGAGGATTTATTCATTAGGGGAACTACTGACTGAAGCAGAAGGATTATTTCGTCACAATTCTCAAATTCACTATTTGAAAATGGTTCTACTTCTAAACCGAGAGGAAAGAAGAAGAAGAAACAAGTTGGTAAGAAAGAAAGTGAATAAATCTCAGTGTACAGGATTTAAAGCGAGTGAAGAAGTCAAGGGCAAGTGCTTCATCCGCAAGCAGTCAGGGGCAGACTGTCCTCGTAAGAACCAAAACAAAGGTATATCTCATGCTCTAGTTGTTGAAACATGTTTAGCGGTGTTATCTACCAGCACCTGGTGTGTAGATACGGGAGCCACTGATCATGTCTGCAATTCCTTGCAGGGGTTCCAGGAAACCCGACGACTATCTGAAGGGGAGATTACCATCTACATGGGCAATGCTACTAAGGTGGCAGCTGTTGCAGTGGGAGATGTCTACTTATCTTTTAGTAGAAATAAAAATTTGGTTTTAAGAAATTGTCTTTATGTACCCAGTTTTAGAAAGAATTTAATTTCAGTTTCTAAACTCTTTTTAGATGGATATTCAGTTTCTTTCAGTAACGATGTAGTTATTAAAAGAAATAAAGTGATTATCTGTTCTGGTGCATTAGTTGGCAATTTGTATACTTTAAATCCAATTTCTTCCACAAAGCAAAACATGGAAATTTATAATTCATCTTCTAACTCAAATAAGAGAAAAGAACCTTCAGAAATGAACCAAGCATATCTTTGGCATCTAAGGCTTGGTCATATTAACTTAAGTAGGATTCAGAGGCTTATAGCCGATGGACTTTTGGGTTCATTAGAGTTGGAAAATTTTTCAACTTGTGAATCTTGCTTGGAAGGTAAAATGACCAAGAGGCCTTTTAAGGCCAAGGGGTATAGAGCCAAAGAAGTGTTAGAATTGGTTCACTCTGATTTGTGTGGTCCTATGTCTGTCCAGGCAAGAGGAGGTTTTGAATATTTTGTCTCTTTCATAGACGATTATTCAAGATACGGATATATTTACCTAATGGGCCGCAAGTCCGAGTGCTTTGATAAGTTCAAAGAATACAAGGCTGATGTGGAAAAACGATTAGGTAAAAGTATCAAGTCACTACGATCTGATCGTGGTGGCGAATACCTCTTAGGAGAGTTTAGGAATTACTTATCAAAAGCTGGGATTCAATCCCAATTGTCTGCACCTGGAACACCCCAACAGAATGGTGTAGCAGAACGAAGGAATAGGACTCTTATGGAGATGGTTAGATCAATGATGAGTTATTCAGAATTACCAAATTCATTTTGGGGATATGCTCTGGAAACAGCAGTATACGTTCTGAACTTAGTACCTTCTAAATTAGTTTCTTCTACTCCCATAGAATTGTGGAATGGGCGAAAACCCAGTCTAAGACATATTCGGATTTGGGGTAGTCCAGCACATGTGCTGAAACCAGATGCTGATAAGTTAGAATCCCGTACAGAAGTTCGCGTGTTTGTAGGATATCCCAAAGGAACGAAAGGTGGTTTATTTTATAGTCCTAAAGACCAGAAGGTCATTGTTAGCACCAATGCCCAGTTTTTAGAAGAAGACTATATAATGGATCACAAGCCCAGTAGTAAAGTTGTTTTAGAAGAACTTAGAGAGGACACGTCTACTTCAGTACCAACAGTACAAGATGAAGTACCACAAGAGACTGCAACACGTGTCACACATGATACACAACCACAGACAGTGCCTCGTCGTAGTGGGAGGGTTGTAAGGCAGCCTGAAAGATTCATGTTTTTGGGAGAGTCTTCGGACTTGATCCTGGGTAAACATGAACCTGATCCACGAACATATGACGAAGCACTCCAAGATATAGATGCAGCATCTTGGCAAAAGGCAATGAATTCTGAAATAGAGTCTATGTACTCTAATAAGGTCTAGGAGCTTGTAGAACCACCTGCTGGTATAAAAGCCGTTGGATGCAAGTGGATCTACAAAAGGAAAAGAGGGACAGACGGGAAGGTAGAAACCTTCAAAGCTAGGCTTGTTGCGAAAGGGTACACTCAGAAAGAGGGAATCGATTATGAGGAAACCTTTTCATCGGTAGTCATGCTTAAGTCTATCCGGATACTCTTATCCATTGCTGCTCATATGGATTATGAGATTTGGCAAATGGATGTCAAGACAGCTTTCCTTAATGGAAGTCTTGAAGAGAACATCCATATGAAGCAACCAGAAGGGTTCATTGAAAAAGGCAAAGAGCATCTAGTGTGCAAGCTCAATCGGTCCATTTATGGACTAAAGCAAGCTTCAAGATCTTGGAACATCCGGTTTAATGAAGTAATTCAGTCATATGGATTTATTCAAAGTCCGGATGAATCTTGTGTATACAAGAAGTGTAACGGAAACGTGGTGGTATTTCTTGTACTATACGTAGATGATATTTTGTTAATTGGCAACAATGTCAAGGTATTATCAGACGTAAGGGTATGGTTGTCCAAACAATTTGATATGAAGGACTTAGGAGATTGTGCACACATTCTTGGGATCAAAGTTATAAAGGATCGTAAGAAAAGAATGTTGTGTCTATCCCAAGCTTCATATATAGATACAATCCTTGCTCGTTTTAGCATGCAGGATTCCAAGAAAGGTTTCTTACCTTTTAGACATGGAGTAGCTCTATCTAAAGAGATGTCTCCAAAGACGTCGAAGAGATAGAGGACATGAAAGCAGTTCCTTATGCTTCGGCTGTAGGAAGCCTAATGTATGCAATGCTATGTACGAGACCGATATATCTGTTTTGGCATTGGAGATATCGAGTAACCCTAGACAAGGATATTGGATGCGGTAAAGCATATATTAAAATACCCGAGAAGGACTAGAGATTATATGCTAGTTTACCAAGACGATCCGCTCCCGTGGGTTACACGATTGATTTCCAATCGATAGGGATAACGATAAGTCTACATCGGGCTATGTGTTTACTTTAGGAGGTGGAGCCATTTCATGGAGGAGTGTTAAGCGAATGCGTTTCGGACTCAACCATGGAAGCCGAGTATGTAGCAGCCTCCGAGGCGGCTAAAGAAGCAGTATGGCTCAGGAACTTTCTAATGGACTTAGATGTGATTCTGGTTTGCCCAAAATCATCACAATTTATTGTGATAATAGCATTGCAAACTCGAAGGAACCACGAGCTCATAAGGCAAGTAAACATATAGAGCGCAAGTACCACCTGATACGAGATATCGTGAAGCGAGGAGAAGTTGTCATCGCCAAGATTGCATCAGCGGATAACCTGGCAGATCCTTTCACTAAGGCCCTTCCGGCGAAAGCTTTCGATCGGCATGTGGAGGGAATGAGAATCAGATGTATGGTAGAAGATATGGCAGCTTAGTCATTAGTATAAGTGGGAGATTGTTGGAGTGTATATTGAAAGCCTAAGCTTTGTAAACATTCATTATGAATAAAGAATCACATTTGGTCTAATTATCTACATTTGTTTGTAGTTGTTCATTTAATTTATATTGTAGATAACATAGTATGTGGTGTCACATACAGAAGATGATGTTATCAGTACCTTATAAATTATAAACAGTAGCTCACGACCAGAATGGAAAGGAACAAACCATTAGAAGGTCGTAGTGTAATTAGGTATTAGTTTATCTTGACTATATAATTACACTAGTACACTCAGAGTGTATTGAGTAGGACCATTTGAGGTCGTTTCTTTTATACTGACTTTATAAAGGAACAAAGACCTCGGTTATTATGGAAGTGTGTGCTCTTAATCCTAATATAATAACAAGCACATATATTTGATATTTATTTCTTTAATTTATCAATGGGTGAGATTTAGTTCGATGAATCAAGAAGCCCGATAAATTGGGAAATGATATCACTTATAGTGTGTGTTGTTGATTATAGAAGGAAACTGTGTCCTAGAGATACTAGGTTGATAATGTCCCCAAGAGGAGCTCATAAGGATTGTCATGTTAAACCCTGCAGGTGGACTTAGTCCGACATGACGATAAGGTTGAGTGGTACTATTCTTGGACTTAGACATTAATTAAATGAGTTGTCAGTAACTCACTTAATTAGTGGACATTCGATATCTTAAACACAGGGAGACTAACACACTCATAATAAGAAGGAGCCCAAAAATGTAATTTGGGATTGGTGCGGTAGTTCAATGATAGTTCTCTAGTGGAATGAATTATCATTGATAAAATTAAGTTGTGTGTTCGGGGCGAACACGGGATGCTTAATTTTATCGGGAGACCAAAACCAATTCCTCCTCTCGGTCCCTATCGTAGCCTCTTATTTATAGAGTTCTATACCCACCTATACCCACCTTCTATACCCACCCAATAGGGGTTGGCCAAGCTAGCTTGGGAACAAGCTAGGGCCGGCCTAGGTATAAAATTGGGTGGCCGGCCCTAGCTTGAACCCAAGCTAGTAGGGCCGGCCAAATTAAATTAAAAAGAAATTTAATTTTAATTTTTATTATTATGTGGAAGATATAATTTAAAGAGAATTAAAAATAAAATATCTCTCTTATAAAAGATCTACAAAAGATTAAAGAAAGAAATTAGATCTCTTTCCTTATTTGTAGATTGGAGAGATGTTTTATTTTCTTTAAAATTATTCACATGTTGATAAAATTAAAATTATAGAAATTTCCTTTTATCAACCATGAAGAGATTTTAAAGAGAAATTTTATTTTTTAAAATTTCCGGAAACAAATTAGGAAGTTTTAATTGTTGATTAAAACTTGTCCAATTTGTTCTCCAATGATGTGGCCGACCATTGAAGTTTGATTTGGAAAATTTATTTCATTTTTCTAAATTAAATCATGTCAAGGAAATTGAGGAAATTTTATTGTAATTAAATTTCCTAATTTGCCTAGGCCAAGGAATATAAAAGAAGGGGTGAGGGTGCCTTCAAGAGAAATAACATCTATTATTTCTCTCCCTCTTTTGTTCCTTGGTGTGGCCGGCCATCATCTCCTTCTCTTCCTCTTGTGGTGGCCGAACCTCTCCCTCTCCTTTGGAGCTCTTGTGGTGGCCGGATACTACTCGGAGAAGAAGAAGAAGAAGGAGAGAAAGCTAGCATCTCTTGGAGCTTGGTTAGTATTTTGGTTTTCCTCCTTGGTGAAGTTTTTCCTTTGTGGCCGAACCTTGCTTGGAGGAGAAGAAGGTGGTTGGTGGTTTCTCATCTTGGTAGATCGTTGCCCACACAACATCCGAGGTTAGAAGAGGAATACGGTAGAAGATCAAGAGGTCTTTCTAGAAGGTATAACTAGTAGTTTTTCCTTTTCCGCATCATGCTAGTTATTTATGGAAATAATACCAAATACAAGAGGCTTACGTTCTAGTATTTCGAATATGTTTTTCGATGTTGTGTTCTTTTGTTTCTTTCTTTTCCTTGTGATTTGATTGTTCTCTTTGGTTAACCTAAAGTTATTTTAGGAAATTAAATATTAGCTTTCTATTAAAGGTTTTGTCTAGTCGGTGGTGGTTGCTCCCATATCCAAGAAGGCCATGTGCCTCGCCACGTCAGTACTGGGAACCTTTTATGGAAATTAATATTTAATGGAATTAATAACTTAAGGAGACTTGGGTCGAACGTGTTAAGTTCCGCAGGAGATCCAAGTCAAAACCTAAAAGAACAAATAGATTAAGTTTTGGATCAAACGTGTTAAGTTCCGCAGGCGATCCAAAATTTAATTTAAAAGAACACATGGTAGCTAGGAAAAGGTTCAGATCTTTGTACAAAATTTTGTACAGTGGAACCTATAGGTTTTCCGAGTAGCAACCAACACTAAGCCCGGTGAGCGCGCCAGAATCAATTAAGATATGTTCTGGGATGGTGGTATGATCCGGGGACCTAAGCCCGGTGAGCGCGCCAGAATCAATTAAGATATGTTCTGGGATGGTGGTATGATCCGGGGACCTAAGCCCGGTGAGCGCGCCAGAATCATTTAAGATATATTCTGGGATGGTGGTATGATCCGGGGACCTAAGCCCGGTGAGCGCGCCAGAATAGAGGGGAACTCCGGTCCTAAGATCGGACCCCTACCAACCTAGCGCTAGAGTAGTTGTTTGATCAACAACTTATGTTACGGTACTGCTAAGTGCAACTAGATCACCACAATAGTAGGTGTATAAGTACGCATGCAAGTATGTTCAAGTCATGTTCATGTTTATGCTTATGTTTATGTTTATGTTAGACTTGCTTACATGTTTAACATTTCAGTATGCTTTGTTCCTCCCGCTGTTAGGAGAGCATGAGTAGCTTACATGTTTAGCATTTCAGCCTATTTGATTCTTTTACTATTAGATAAGCATGAGCAGTCTTTAGTAAGCATTCAGTTTTAGCATGTTTTTATTTCAGTATATTCACATACATATCGAGTTTTTGTGAGTTAGATAGCGCTTACTAAGCATTTTGCTTATAGACTACACTTCCTCTTACTGCAGATACAGGAAAGGAAAAGATATAGAAAGGAAGGCGACAAGGAGGTGTTCGAAGGATGTGTGATGGCAGGACTATGGAAGCCTTGGGACTAGGAAGGAAGTTTTAATTTTAGTTTCCGCATTTTAGTAATTAATAAACATTTGAGTTGTATTTTAAGTTCATGTCATTTGAGATTATCCTGTTGAGATTGCATGTAGGATGAGTTTAGTTTAGTAAGTAGATATTTGTGTGTTTGATACTTATTTAACTGCGTGGTTGATTGATATGTGTTCCAGCCGCTTGTGGCTGAGTATATATTGCATGTATTGTTAAATATGGTCACCGGTACAGGGGAGATTCTGTCGAAATTTTTCGGTAGGGTTTCTTCAAGGATTTTAATCATACTGGTTAAGTAGAGTTAGTAGTTAAGTAACGGTCATCCTTAGAGAGTAGTAGTAGTAAGAAGGGTGGTCGTTACAGTTGGTATCAGAGCAGTTCCCATTCTCCAGCATCACACATCAGCACCAACCTTGCCGTCTTCAAGTAAGAAAGTATTTAATTTTCTTTTATGCTTTCTTTATTATTTGCAGTATAGAGTACCTGTTTATATGTACTTAGGGAAGAAGGCAATTCATGTTTTAATTTTCTATGTTTTGATACATATGCTTAGAAAGAATATAGACAATTTTAGTTTTGTTTCTCTTATATTCATATATGCATAAGTATGTTTAGAAAGGATAGAGAAGTTAAGAGACTAAGGAACAAAAGAGTATCATTAGTAGAAGTCATTTAGAACCAGAAGCATGAGGAAGTTACTAAGGAGCATGAGGACAGTATGAGATAGAAATGTCTAGAATTATTCTAAGTTCGAGGACAAACTTTTTATAAGGGAGGGAGAATTGTAACACCCCAAATTTCATGATTTAGAGTTCTAAAAGACCTTATTAAAATCTAGAAATGTTTTAGAAAAATTCTAGAGATTTTTAGAAATTTTTAGAGTATTTTTATGGAATTTTTGGAGTTCGTTTGGTATTTTTACCAAGAGGAAGAAGTTTAAAAAAATAATAGAAAATATATATGTTGAAGTCGGGTTTTGAACCCAAGACATCGGACTCGAATCCGATTCTTAACAAATTCAGCCCAACCATCTGGGCTATGGATGTTTTGTTAATTATATGTGGAATAAAATATATATAAGGTAGAAGTTAGTAATAGAGAATAATAGGAAGGAAATAAGTTGCAGCTGAGGATTCGAAACCCAGACCTTTGATTTGGTCAAAACATGGCTGACCAACTGTTTCGCGGTTATTTCGTGAACAGATAAGAACATGTAATATTGTTAAGTTATAAAAGGACAAGTTAAGAGGGGGTTAAGTTATTTCTTTTCTCTCCCGTGACCTAATTCCTTCGCCCTTTCCTCTCTCGTGCGCGCGACAGCGCTGTTCGGGCGACGGCGTCGGCGATCTTCGTGAGCGAAAACGAAGCCGAGGAAGCTAGGGCTTCTCCGACGAGCACCCCTCTCCGTGGAGTCTTCGTACCATCGGGCTCCTCTCGTCAAGAAGGAAGTCGGGAGCACGAAGAACAGCCGGGATTGGGAGCTCACCCGAACCCTAGAAGCACTAGGAGGTTTCTCCTTTGGCTGTGAGTCAAGGAAACGAAGGTAAGTGCTTCCTCACCTGCAGAAGAGTAGTTCCGGATTCTCGTTTCTTTCTTGTTTTCGAATTGGCGTGAGTTCTTTTCGATTGGCCTCTTTCCGGATGTGTTTGTGAATTGGCCCGAGGTTTCACAGGGGTGCTTGCTCCTTTAGTTTGGATTCGAAATTTAGCTAGTGTTTGCTGTATGAAGGAAGCTCAATGTTCATCAGAAAGGTTTTCCGTGATTCTGTGGTGATCGAGTTATCTACAGTTGAGCTTAGTTCCGATTTCTTAACTGAAGGAATGAGACTTAGATTGGGTTTCTTATGAAGTTCTAGCTTTGGTCTAATGATGTTGTGCAGGTTCTTCCTTGAGATAGCATGGGTATATGGGAGAGATTTAGAATAGATATAGGTTCTTATGCATTTGGCTGTTTAATGTGAAGTTCTGCTCTTTTTTCAAGATGAGCATGGTTAAGGGAATCGTGGTCTTGATATCATGATCATGTTTGTCTTCGATTTAGTTTGGGATAGCTTAATAGTATTGTACGGAATTATGCTGTAGGGTTGATTTTATTCTAGTTCCCCTTTCATGTGTGCAAGCTCTTAGTCGTCTCTTCCAAAAGTTGTTTTGTGAATCATATGTTGAATGACAGTATAGCTCCCCTACATGTTTGCATGTTTTAGTACATTACGAGTTAACCTTTGATAGCAGCCGTAACTTTTCCTTAGGCTTAGCTTGGTTGAAGATTTTGTTAAAGATGGTTGCTTTATGCACAGAATTAGGATTTGGAAGAGGTTAAGAATAGCATGCGTGAATTGCTTTCCTTTCTTCTGATTTCCATTGTAGCATGTTAAAGATTTTGTTAAAGTTTATATGCAGAATCTTGTTAAGTTTGTTTGCAGAATACTATGCAGATTTTATAAGAATAGTATGCAGATTTTATAAGAATAGTATGCAGATTTTTATAAGTATAGTATGCAGATTTTAGTTAAGCTTAGTATGTAGATTCATGTTAAGCTTTGTATGCAGATTTTTTTGTTTAAGCATTTTTAGAATTTGTTTAAACATTTCAGCCTTGTAAGAAGTATTCTTTTATTAGAAGAATCAATCAAGACATGTTCTGGGATGGTGGTATGATCTGGGGACCTAAGCCCGGTGAGCACGCCAGAATCAATTAAGATATATTCTGGGATGGTGGTATGATCCGGGGACCTAAGCCCGGTGAGCGCGCCAGAATCAATTAAGATATGTTCTGGGATGGTGGTATGATCCGGGGACCTAAGCCCGGTGAGCGCGCCAGAATCAATTAAGATATGTTCTGGGATGGTGGTATGATCCGGGGACCTAAGCCCGGTGAGCGCGCCAGAATCATTTAAGATATATTCTGGGATGGTGGTATGATCCGGGGACCTAAGCCCGGTGAGCGCGCCAGAATCAATTAAGATATGTTCTGGGATGGTGGTATGATCCGGGGACCTAAGCCCGGTGAGCGCGCCAGAATCATTTAAGATATATTCTGGGATGGTGGTATGATCCGGGGACCTAAGCCCGGTGAGCGCGCCAGAATAGAGGGGAACTCCGGTCCTAAGATCAGACCCCTACCAACCTAGCACTAGAGTAGTTGTTTGATCAACAACTTATGTTACGGTACTGCTAAGTGCAACTAGATCACCACAATAGTAGGTGTATAAGTACGCATGCAAGTATGTTCAAGTCATGTTCATGTTTATGCTTATGTTTATGTTTATGTTAGACTTGCTTACATGTTTAACATTTCAGTATGCTTTGTTCCTCCCGCTGTTAGGAGAGCATGAGTAGCTTACATGTTTAGCATTTCAGCCTATTTGATTCTTTTACTATTAGATAAGCATGAGTAGTCTTTAGTAAGCATTCAGTTTTAGCATGTTTTTATTTCAGTATATTCACATACATATCGAGTTTTTGTGAGTTAGATAGCGCTTACTAAGCATTTTGCTTATAGACTACACTTCCTCTTACTGCAGATACAGGAAAGGAAAAGATATAGAAAGGAAGGCGACAAGGAGGTGTTCGAAGGATGTGTGATGCCAGGACTATGGAAGCCTTGGGACTAGGAAGGAAGTTTTAATTTTAGTTTCCGCATTTTAGTAATTAATAAACATTTGAGTTGTATTTTAAGTTCATGTCATTTGAGATTATCCTGTTGAGATTGCATGTAGGATGAGTTTAGTTTAGTAAGTAGATATTTGTGTGTTTGATACTTATTTAACTGCGTGGTTGATTGATATGTGTTCCAGCCGCTTGTGGCTGAGTATATATTGCATGTATTGTTAAATATGGTCACCGGTACAGGGGAGATTCTGCCGAAATTTTTCGGTAGGGTTTCTTCAAGGATTTTAATCATACCGGTTAAGTAGAGTTAGTAGTTAAGTAACGGTCATCCTTAGAGAGTAGTAGTAGTAAGAAGGGTGGTCATTACATTCTCCCAAGTCCTTCATATCAAATTGTTTGGACAACCATACCCTTACTTCTGACAACACTTTGATATTATTTCCAACTACCAAAAATGTTATCTATGTATAGTACAAGAAATACTACCACATTTTCATCACATTTTTCACAAAACCCATTCGGTTATAAAATAAATCCATAGGTCTGGATTACTTTATTAAACCGAATGTACCAAGTCCTTGAAGCTTTACTTCAGTCCATAGACTGTTTGAGCTTACACACAAGATGTTCTTTGCTCTTTGCAATGAACCCTTCTGGTTGCTTTATATGGATGTTTTCTTCAAGACTTCCATTAAGGAAAGTTGTCTTGACATCCACTTGCTAAATCTCATAGATAAAAGAATCCGGGTAGACTTAAGCATAGCTACCGGTAAAAAAGTTTTCTTTTTCAACAAGCCTTGCTTTGAAAGTTTCTACCTTTCTGTCTATCCCTCTTTTCCTATTGTAGACTTATTTTTACCCAATGGCTTTTACACCATTTGGTGATTTTATAAGCTTCCAAACTCTATTAGAATACATATATTCTAATTCTGTATTCTTTGCAAAGATGCTACATCTTTATCTTGAAGTGCTTCGTCATATGTCCGGAGATCAGGTTCATGTCCTCCAGGGATCGAGTCCAAAGACTCTCCCAAAACATGAATCTTTTTAGGTTGCCTAACAACCCTCCCACTACGATGAGGTACTTTCTGCAATTGTGTATCATTTGTGATACGTGTTGCAGTTTCTTGTGATATTTCATCTTGTACAGTTGATACTAGGTTAGACGTGTCCTTTAATTTCCTTAAGAACAATTTTAACTCATGGGGCTTGTGGTTTATAATATAATCCTTTTCTAAAATCGAGCATTGGTGCCAACAATGACCTTCCGATTTTAAGGACTATAAACCTCTTTTCGTTTTTTCTAGGATAACTTACAAACAAGTGAACTCATGTCCAACTTATCAGTGTCTCTCATGTGCTAGACCACCCAAATCCGAATATGCTTCAGACTAGGCTTACGCCCATTCTACAATTCTATGGGAGTGGAGAGTTCTGACTTAGAAGGTACTATGTTCACTTCCGTTTCCAGTGTATATCCTTAAAACGAATTTGGTAATTTTCTGAATAACTCATCATCGATCTAATTATTCCATAAGAGCCTTATACCTTCTTTCTACTACACCATTCTGTTGGGGTGTACCAGGTGCAGTTAGTTGGGATTAAATCCCGACTTCTGATAAGTGACTCCTAAACTCTCCTAAGAAGTACTCGTTACTACAATTTCACCATAGTATCTTGATACTTTTACTTTGACGTTACTCCACATCAGCCTAGTATTCTTTGAACTAATCAAAGCACTTAGACTTGTGGCAAGTCAAGTAAATGTATCCTTATCTCGAATAGTCGTCTATAAAAGAGACGAAATATTTGAAACAACCTCTTGCCTGGATAGTCAAAGGTCTACACAAATCAGAATGAACCAATTCCAACATATCTTTAGCTCTATACCCCTTTAAAAGCTTCTTGGTTATTTTTCCTTCTAAGTAAGACTCGCAAGTTGGAAAGATTTTCACTACCAATGAACTCAAGAGTTCATTGGTTATTATCCTTTGAATCCTACTCAAGTTAATATAACCTAGCCTTGGATGCCAAAAAATATGATTGGTTCATTTCCGAAGGTTACTTTCTCTTAAAGTTAGAAAATGTGTTATTAATTTTCATTTATTGCATCGTGGGAGTTATTGGATTATAAATTGTCAACCAACGTACCAGAACAGATAACTTCCCTATTTTTCTTGATAACAAGTTTGTTATCAAAATAGACAGAATATCTATTCTTTAATAGTTTAGAAACTGAAATCAGGTTCTTAGTACGTAAAGACAATTTCTAATAATCCATATTTTATTCCTATCAAAGGATAAACATCTCTCACTGCAACAGTTGCTATTTTTATAGCAGTGCCCATGTGGACGGTGATTTATATAGTTGTCAGATTTCTTGGAACCCCTGCAATGAATTGCAGACATAATCAGTGGTTCCTATATCTACACACTAGGTACTGGTAGATAACACCACTAAATATGTTTCAACAACTAATAAAATACACTGTTATTATTCTCAGTTTTGTGAGGATAGTCTACCTTAATGTCCAAGTTTTCCAATCATTACAATTGGGACTACTAAGTCTATTCTATAGTATAACAGCTAGGGGATTGACTAACATTTGAAAACCTAAGAATCACAAAATTATTTGGTCAAGACCAACATTTCAAAAATCCCCGTGAATTTTGTATGCCACGTTAGTGTGGACGTATACAAATCCTAAAAAGAGATTTTATCCATTAATTTTATTATCTTGTCAACCTATGACAAATAAAATTAATAGTTGATCTGTCTTTGATCAAATATTTGGTCAAGACTCTAAATTTAAAATAATATTGATTCCTCTAACAATACTATTTAAATTTACCAACACCTCAAAACACCGTGAATTTTGCATGCCACGTTAGTGTGGACGTATACAAAATCATCATTTGTAAGAGGAGGGTTTACCCATTAACTATCTTGTCAACCTAACTTTATGACAAATAAAATTATCTCAAACGCCGTTAATTTTGTATGTCACGTTAGTGTGGACGTATACAAAATCAATCATTTGTAAGAGGAATTTTAACCCATTAATTTTATTATCTTGTCACTCTAGTTTTATGACAAATTAATAGTTGGTTTCCCTTTGGTCACACAAGTGATAGCAGTGACTCCGTTGGGGAGGATACTATTAAATGCGTCAAGTGTATACCATTACTTGATACTAAGTCCATTAAATAGAATTGTGCCCCTTCAGTTGGAGAAGATCACACACATCCTAAATAACTTCCTATAACCATCCATTAAGGAAGTTTGATCTAGTGATCCGTAAACAAACTCATCCGTTGTGGAGGGAGGCACTCAGAGCCAACACGCAAGCTTGTTGCATCACTTACAAACCAGTAATGGAGACCGTGGGATTAATATACTAATCCCTCTCCCACTTAGTTATTTAAGGTGAGGAATTTTAACCTATGCTAGCATATAACACATGCATACACACACATCACAGTAAATAAAAGCAATAAACATGGAAATTAATTTTCCAACTATTATGGCATTTTCATCACTGTCCTCCGTGTGCTCCAACCCTAGCTGCTACCATCTTTAGCCACCGCCATCGGGTCGAGTTGTCGCATCTATCTTGCTTCTTATTCCGCTGCGCCTCTGGTCCTCCAATAGCACCACGCCTCGCTAAGATACGATCCGCGACAAATATAGAATTTTACATATATCGATCCTAAATTCCATAAATGGAATGTACATATATTCTAGATCGAACAAAAAATGTAAAATCCTAATAACTAATACAGCTCCTGCTGTATTTAATTTTACAATCATGCACACATAATTAAATGCCCTTGACATGTCCAAGGGTCCAATCACACACAATAAAAATATGTCATAATAGTTAGAGCCTGCAACCACAAAGTTAGCACATCCTACTATTATCCTGCCTAAATTATGTATGACATGTGCATAACCTATTTGAAAACCAAACACACAGAGGCAAACCCTAGCTCTGATACCAATTGTTGGTTAGTCCTAAGAAAATCGTACCGGTTCCACTGTACAAAAAAATTTTGTACAAGTGTCGAACCTTTCCTTAAATAACCTATTGTATTCTTTAGAAGTTAAATTAGGAATCGTAGACAGAACTTAACATCATTGATTCCAAATTTAACTTATCTGTTTTTAATTATTTAGATTTGAATCGCAAGCGGAACTTAACACTATTGATTCAAATCTACCTAAATTATTAATTCCATAAATATTAATTTCCAAAATTGGCTTCCAGGACTGCATGGCGAGGCACATGACCTTCTTGGATATGGGAGCAACCACCACCGCCTAGGCAAGCCTTTTAAGGAAAGCTAATATTTATTTCCTTAAATAACTCTAGGTTAACCAAAAAGAACAATCGAATCACAAATTCGAAAAAGAAGAAAACATAAACTCGAAAAACTATTTCGAAAACTCTAGAATCATATGCCTCTTGTGTTTGGTATTTCCAAAAATAACAATACAAAGAAAACTAGTATGATGCGAAACACAATTACTAGTTATACCTTTCTTTGTAAGCAAAAATAACCTCTTGATCTTCTACCGTATTCCTCTTCTAACCTCAGACGTTGTGTGGGCAACGATCTTCCGAGACGAGAACCACCAAGCACCTTCTTCTTCCTTCTAGGTTTCGGCCACCACAATTCTCCAAGAGAAGTAGAGGTCCGGCCACCACCACCAAACTCCAAGGGATGCAAGAAATAAAACCTTCTTTCTCTCCTTCTTCTCCTAGCTAGAACCGGCCATCATCAAGAGCTCCAAGAGGGGTTGCCGCCGGCCATAAGAAGAAGAGAAGAGGGAGAAGCTAGGGTCGGCCACCAAGGAGGAAAAGAGAGGAGAAGAATAATAGAGTCGTTCACCCATGAAGGCACCTCTACCCCCTCTTTTATAATCCTTGGTCTTGGCAAATAAGGAAATTTTAATAAAAACTTCCTTAATTCTTTTTCCATGAAAAAGAAAAATTAGTTTAATTAAAAATAGTTTTCTTCTTTTAATAATAATGGCCGGCCACCACAAGCTATAAACAAGGAGAGTTTTAATTAATTAAAACTTCCTAATTTGTCTCCAGAAATTTATAAAAATTTCTCCAATAATTTTAATCCCTTCATGATTGGTTAGTAAAAAGGAAATTTTATAAATTAAAATCTTTCTTTTAAACATGTGGATAATTTCTAAAAAGGAAAGTTATCTCTAAAAATTTAAAACTCTTTTCAATCTACAAATAAGGAAAGATATCAAATCTTTTCTTAATCTTTTGTAGAAACTTATAAAAGAGAATATTTAATTTTTAAACTCTCTTTTAAATCATGAACATGGTTAAAAAAGGAAAGTTTTCTCAAAAATAAAATCTACCTTTCAATCTACAAATAAGGAAAGATTTCAAATCTTTTCTTAATCTTTTGTAGAAAGCTATAAAATGAAAGATTTAAATTTTAAACTCTCTTTTAAAACCATGGAATCCACATAAGAAAAATTTATAAATAAAATCCTTTTTAATATGATGTGGCCGGTCACCTAAGCTTGGGCTCCAAGCTATTGGTCGGCCACCTTAAGGCTGAACCTTTAGGCTTGGCCGGCCCTAAGCTTGAGCTTCAAGCTTAGCTTGGGTAAGAAGGTGGGTATGTGGTGGGTATAAATCTCTATATACAAGAAGCTACGATAGGGACCGAGAGGAGGAATTGGTTTTGGTCTCCCGATGAAATTAAGCTTCCTGTGTTCGCCCCGAACACACAATTT
Source organism: Zingiber officinale (assembly GCF_018446385.1). Taxonomy (NCBI): domain Eukaryota; kingdom Viridiplantae; phylum Streptophyta; class Magnoliopsida; order Zingiberales; family Zingiberaceae; genus Zingiber; species Zingiber officinale. The sequence goes on from NC_056007.1 coordinate 79,685,432, forward strand.
AATTCCATCAATAATAATTCATTCCACTAAAGAATTATTATTGAACTACCGCTCCAATCCCAAATTATATTTTGGACTCCTTTTTATTATGAGTGTGTTAGTCTCCCTGTGTTTAAGATAATGAATGCCCACTAATTAAATGAGTTACTGACAACTCACTTAATTAATATCTTAGTCCAAGAGTAGTACCACTCAACCTTATCGTCATGTCGGACTAAGTCCACCTGCAGGGTTTAACATGACAATCCTTATGAGCTCCTCTTAGGGTCATTCTCAACCTAGATAATTAGGACATAGATTCCTTCTATAATCAACAACACACACTATATGTGATATCATTTCCCAACTTATCGGGCTTATTGATTTATCAAACTAAATCTCACCCATTGATAAATTAAAGAAATAAATATCAAATATATGTGCTTGTTATTATGTTAGGATTAAGAGCACACACTTCCATAATAACTAAGGTCTAATTCTTTTATCAAGTCAGTATAAAAAGAACTTACCTAAAATAGTCCTACTCAATACACTTAGAGTGTACTAGTGTAATATATTAGTCAAGATAAACTAATACCTAATTACACTACGACTATTCCAATGGTTTGTTCCTTTCCATCTTAGTCGTGAGCAACTGTTTATAAATTATAAAGAATTGATAACATGATCTTCTGTGTGTGACACCACACACCATGTTATCTACAATATAAATTAATTGAACAACTACATTTATCATAAATGTAGATATTTGACCAATGTGATTCTTATTTCTAGATAAATGTTTATACCAAAAGCTAGGCTTTTAGTATACACTCTAATAAGTGAAAGTCCTGGTGAGTGAAGCCAGGCAGGGAAAAGTCCCGGTGAGTGAAGTCGGGCAATGGAAAGACCTGGTGAGTGAAGCTAGACACGAGGAAATCCAGATGGGTCAAGGGTGACCGGACATCTAGTAGAAGGAAGTCCAAGTGGGTCATGGAGGACCGGACACTTGGCATGAGATGATAAGTCCAAGTGGGTCAGGTTGACCGAACACTTGGCACAAGGAGAAAGTCTAGATGGGTCAAAAGTTGATCGAACTCTTAGCGGTCGTAAGTCCAATAGGGAGTTGGCATGGAACTAGGAAGTTCGAATATAGTGAGCTTCCGAAGGCCATAACTTTTGACTCGAATATCGGAATGAGGTGATCTCAGATGTGAAACGAAGCTAATTTCAAGCTCTATCCATTTTTCTACTTTCCAATTGATTGGCTAATCGATTGGGGGGTTAAATCGATTGGTCAATCGATTGGGCGACGTGATTTTATGCAGAAATGGGCTGAATCGATTGGGTAATCGATTGAAACTTCCCCAATCGATCGGTCAATCAATTGGGAGAGTTTTTGAGTGAACAGTGAGCTTTTGAATCAATCAATTGATCGATTGAAACCTCCAATCAATCGGTCGTTCGATTGGAGCGCTGGAAATCGCTCGAGAAGCCTTGAATCGATCGGGTAATCGATTCAAGGTGATTCCAAGAGCACAGAGGCGCTCTGGATCGATCAACCGATAGATCCAAAGCCTCCCCAATCGATTGGGAGCAATCCAATTGATTGGGATTCGACCGTTGGCGCGGATAAAGTCGTTGGCGAGCGTTTTTCTGCACAGCTCTTCCTCTCTTCTCCACAGGCGATCACAGCAAACCTCCACAGCGATTTTTCTTCCTCACCGCCAGTTCTTGAAGGTTCTTGGAGGCTCATCCAAGTCAAGAGGCGAGTTGCAACAAGAAGAAGAAGAAGCTAGGGTTTTCATTGTAATCTTGTAAGATTCATTTGTATTTTTGCTTCTTTTTTTCTTATTGTTGTATTGTGAGGTTGTAAGGCTTCTCCGCCTTCGGTAGTTACCGAGAAGGAGTGTTTTTATAGTGGAGGGTGAATGAGTGTGTGGATCCTTGGACTAGTCACCTCTTCTTGAGGTGGATACCAAGTAAATCCCTAGAGTTAGTGTTGTTGTTTGTGTTTCTTGTATTTTCACTGCACATCATCCCATGAAGCGAGCAACGACGAGCACGACGATCGCGACGAGCTATTCATCCTCCCCCCACTCTAGCTACATTTTGGTCCCAACAAAAAACTCCATACGAGTTATGGACAGGTAGAGCGCATAGTTTTTGGCATCTAAATGTCTAGGGTTGTCCAGCTGAAGCTAGGCCTTATGGGCCTAACAAAAGGAAATTGGACTCAAGAACTATTAGTTGTCATTTTGTAGGATACTCTGAAAACTCAAGAGGTTTCACGTGTTAGGATGTATACTAAAAGCCTAGCTTTTGGTATAAAACATTTATCTAGAAATAAGAATCATATTGGTCAAATGTCTACATTTGTGATAAATGTAGTTGTTCAATTAATTTATATTGTAGATAACATGGTGTGTGGTGTCACACACAGAAGATCATGTTATCAGTACCTTATAAATTATAAACAGTAGCTCACGACCATGATGGAAAGGAACAAACCATTGGAAGGTCGTAGTGTAATTAGGTGTTAGTTTATCTTAACTATATAATTACACTAGTACACTAAGAGTGTATTGATTAGGACCATTAGAGGTCGTTTCTTTTATACTGACTTTATAAAGGAACAAAGACCTCAGTTATTATGGAAGTGTGTGCTCTTAATCCTAATATAATAACAAGCACATATATTTGATATTTATTTCTTTAATTTATCAATGGGTGAGATTTAGTTCGATGAATCAATAAGCCCGATAAGTTGGGAAATGATATCACTTATAGTGTGTGTTGTTGATTATAGAAGGAAACTGTGTCCTAGTAATCTATGTGAGATCTCGGAAAATTTAAATAAATAGGGTTATCTCAGAAATAGCCTTATAATATTTGTTTGGAATTTTTAGAAATTTTCTGAGAATTTTTCGGAGCTCGTACGACGAGTTTTGAGGGGGACTAATTACGGGTACGGATAAAGCCTGTTTGGGATACCCGTTTAAGTGAGGAATTGTTTAATTATAAATTCCTTTTATTCCTCAACCAAACGCCGTTCTCCCGAATCGAGCCTCTTCCTCCTCTTTCCCGATCTCCCCTCCCTTCTCTCTGTTCTCTCTTGCGGACGAAGCAAAGCCGACGGTTCCGGCGGCTGTCGACCTCGACGGAAACCAGTGGAGTCACCGGAGCTTGCTGGAGCACGACGGGATTGGTGGAGTACCGATCTCCTTCGATCGAGGGGTTGCGGTTCGGTGGATTCAACGCTCGATCGTCGGCGATTCGGCAACTAGGGCACGGCGGGGGGTTTGATTCGTGTTGTCTCCTAGCCAATCGACCTTCCCTTTCCTTTCCTCGCATTGCTCACAGTGTGATCCATCTCTTCCTTGGCCGGATCTGGATCGAGCCGTGCCACCCGATCGCTGGCGTGGAAGGGGCGATTAGGGCTTCAATGGGTAAGCAATCCGAACCTTATTCCTCTTTCCTGTTCTTTGATTTGTGCCCTAGATTCGATTCGATTCTTCTCTTGACCCTTGCGGACCCGTGCCCTAGATCGCCGGGAGCCATTCCCCCGATCTCTTCTCTGTTCACCGATACCCTGTTCTTGATCCTCATCTTCTTGTGGTTGATTAGGTCTCGGTTGAAGATGATGGGATCATTTGAGCTGTCGGCAGAGGCTAGGAGAGTTCTTGCTTGATTGGTGATCTCCACCGCTTGACCTCCTGCTTGATCAGATTGATAGCAGCAAGGTGAGGTCTTGTTCTGTTCTTGCTGTGGAGTTGTTCTTGGTTCCGACAACACTTCAACCAGTAGCTTCTCTGATTCCAGCAATCAATAGCAACTGGATCGAGGTAAGGTGTGTAGGGTTTGTTTTGTTTTAGATGATTGATCTTAGTGTGGATGAATTAGGGTTTATGTATTGGTTGAGTAGTTGGATGTAGATTTGATTATTTAGGTTTGGATTTCATTTAGGTATTAGATAACTAATCTAATTGGTAACTAAGGATTAGGAAATTATTCCTAATTAACCGTTAGAAAGGTGGAGGGTTATAGGTTAGGGTTTGTCCCTAAATTTCTGTTTAGGATTTATTTAGCTATTTGTTTGTATTCTAGCTAAATAAATGTAAATGTATCTATTTACACAGGACTCTGATTCGAGACGAGCATCTCGACATTGGATTAGGACTGGATTGTATCTTCTATTTGAGGCGGGTACCCTTTGACTTATCTTTTGATACTGTCTTATGATATGTATAGTTTATATATACTTACTAGTGATTGGTAGATTTAGCACTTCTCTGGATTTAGGTTTAGTTGATACCTATCACATGCTTCTACTGTTAGATGCTTTACATTAGTCTGGTTTACTTTTATCTCTTGCCATGTGTATATGTGTTTGTGGTTATGGTTACTTATAGTGCTTATCTACCCATGATTAGATGCTGGAGATACTTGTTATATATTGTTGGATTCATGTTGTTTATATCTCTATTATATATCTGCGTTTACCTTTATGGCACCTACGCATATGGAGGAGGATACGTTCAGGTATGACATTCTGTAGCCGCATGCACCATACCGCATGATTGCATGCTGGGCGATGGACGACTCCATTATTGTTGAGCTCGTCGGCCGGCTACATGAGGGCCTGCACACAACGTGTCTACTGCATGGGTAGTGGCACAGCACTCAGGGTGTGTATGGCAGGTTGCTCGGTGGTGCACCGTCGGGGTGCTCATGGGTAGCACGATACAGCGGGGTTGCAACCGGGATCCCTCCCCGTCATCGCGTACCGGGAGTTGAGAGCATTGCGCTCCCTCACTATGTTTGAGGTAGGAGGATAGGTGTACTCCGACAGCATCCCGTCCACTCGGTCACTCTTCAGGGGTAGTGACGGCAGAGTGCACGGTGTCACAGCCCTACCCACGCGGTCTCACCATTGTGTGTGAGATACAGACTGGCGTCAGGGGTGACCATGTCATATTGCATCATATGCACAGATTGCATTTATTGTGATTGTTGCATATTGGATGATGCACTTGGGTGACTGCATATGATTGACATGCATACAGGATACATGCGTATTTGTTCTGACTATCTTTATCTGTGTATGTCCACAGTCATTCGCCCAAGCCTCGCAGGTGAGTACAGTTTATTTCAGTTATGCATTTCTTATTATTCTTGCTGTAAACTGTATTACATGCTTCTGGTTACTTATTACAGTTTATCTCAGCTATGCATATCTTTTATACTGTTAGGAGACTGTACCGTAGGTTGTACTGTTAGGAGACTGTACTGTAGGCTCTATGGTTTAGTGTACTGTACCATAGGATGTTACTGGTGGTTATATGTTGTTGTACATATCTATTGGATTACCTACTGAGTTCTTTGAACTCACCCCGTTGTTACTATTTTTCAGGTTGAGGCCGTCAGGAGAGATTCCAGTCGCTAGCCCCTTGGTCGCGAGGATTTCTAGATATCGTTTTCTTTCTTCGCTTTTATTCGTATACTTGTGATGTGGGTTTGTATTGTGGACTTTATGACGCACATTGGGTTTACTACTTTTGTTTTCCGCTGCGAACATTTCATTACTTCGTGGATTTCGTTTCTTCGTTGTAGTGGAGTAGGATGTGTACGTATATCTTCGTTGATTTCTATATCATCTTTTCTTTATATAACTGCGTGGATTGTTCATATTATATCTGTGTAGAAATGTTGAATATAACTGCGTGGATTGTTTACTATTTGTATGTATTGTTCCGGCCGAGTGTGGCCGAGGTATAGATATATGTATACTGAGATTCATATTGTCCGCCGTACAGGGGAGATGCTGCCGAAATTTCTTCGGACAGGGACTACCTGGGGCGTGACAATCTAGGTTGAGAATATCCCCAAGAGGAGCTCATAAGGATTGTCATGTTAAACCCTGCAGGTGGACTTAGTCCGACATGACAATGAAGTTGAGTGGTACTACTCTTGGAGCTAGATATTAATTAAGTGAGTTGTTAGTAACTTACTTAATTAGTGGACATTTGTTATCTTAAACACAGGGAGACTGACACACTCATAATAAGAAGGAGCCCAAAATGTAATTTGGGATTGGTGCGGTAGTTCAATAATAGTTCTCTAGTGGAATGAATTATTATTGATAAAATTAAGTTGTGTGTTCGGGGCGAGCACGGGATGCTTAATTTTATCGGGAGACCAAAACCAATTCCTCCTCTCGGTCCTTATCGTAGCCTCTAGTATATAGAGATTTATACCCACCGCATACCCACCTTCTTACTCATCCAATGGGGCCGGCCAAGCTAGCTTGGAACCCAAGCTAGGGTCGGCCAAGACCAAGTGGATGAGCCATGAAGGTGGCCGGCCAAAGCTTGGGTCCCAAGCTTAGGTGGCCGGCCACTAGAATATTAAAAAGGATTTTTATTAAAATTATTTCTTATGTGGATATCATGGTTTTTAAAAGAGAGTTTAAAAATTAAAAATTTCCTTTTATAGCTTTCTACAAAAGATTAAGAGAAGAGATTAATCTCTTTCCTTATTTGTAGTCTAAAAGGATGGTTTTAATTTTTGGTAAAAACTTTCCTTATTTGTAAATCATATTCATGTTTAAAAGAGAGTTTAAAATTTGAAATCTTTCCTTATTTGTTGATTAAAGGAGGATTTTAAATTTTAAGAAAACTTTCCTTTTTAACCATGTTCATGATTTAAAAGAAAGTTTAAAAATTAATAATTCTCTTTTATTAGTTTCTACAAAAGATTAAGAAAAGATTTGATATCTTTCCTTATTTGTAGATTAAAAGAGATTTTAATTTTTAGAGATAACTTTCTTTTTATCCACATGTTTAAAAGAAAGATTTTAATTTATTAAATTTACTTTTTATAAACCAATCATGAAGGGATTAAATTATTGGAGAAATTTTTATAAATTTTCGGAAACAAATTAGGAAGTTTTAATTCTTGTTTTAATTAAAACTTTCCTTGATTTGGGGCTTGAGGTGGCCGGCCATTGTATTTGAAAAAGAAAATTATTTTTAATTAAATAATTTTTTATTTTCAATCGAAAAAGAATTAAGGAAATTTTTATTAAATTTTCCTTATTTGCCAAGACCAAGGATTATAAAAGAGGGGGTAGAGGAGGCTTCAAGGCTAACGACTCTATTCTATTTTTCTTCCTCTTTTCCTTGGTGGTGTGGCCGGCCCTTCCTTCTTCTCTTCTTCTTCTCTTTGTGGCCGAACCTCTTCATGCTCATGGAGTTTTAATTGGTGGCCGGATCTAGCTTGAGGAAGAAGGAGAGAAAGCCTACATCCCTTGGAGCTTGGTTGGTGGAAAAGATCTTCATCTTTTGGAAGCTTTGTGCTTGGCCGAAATTTGAAGAAAGGAGAAGGTGCTTTAGTGGTTTCTCATCTCGGAAGATCGTTGCCCACACAACGTCCGAGGTTAGAAGAGGAATACGGTAGAAGATCAAGAGGTCTTTCTAAAAGGTATAACTAGTAATTTTTCTTTCCGCATCATACTAGTTATTTTTGGAAATAATACTAAATACAAGAGGCATACGATTCTAGTGTTTCGAATTTGTTTTCGATATAGTGTTCTTTTGTTTTTCTTTTCCTTGTGATTTGATTGTTCTTTTCGGTTGACCTAAAGTTATTTTAGGAAATTAAATATTAGCTTTCCTTAAAAGGTTTTGTCTAGTCGGTGGTGGTTGCTCCCATATCCAAGAAGGTCATGTGCCTCGCCACGTCAGTACTGGGAACCAATTATGGAAATTAATATTTAATGGAATTAATAACTTAAAGTGACTTGGGTCGAACGTGTTAAGTTCCGCAGGAGATCCAAGTCAAAACCTAAAAGAACAAATAGATTAAGTTTTGGATCAAACGTGTTAAGTTCCGCAGGCGATCCAAAATTTAATTTAAAAGAACACATGGTAGCTAGGAAAAGGTTCAGACCTTTGTACAAAATTTTTGTACAGTGGAACCTCTAGGTTTTCCGAGTAGCAACCAACAATTGGTATCAGAGCTAGGGTTTTGCCTCTGTGTATTTGGTATTAGTTTAATTATGCACATGTCATACATAATTTAGGCAGGTTAATGGTAGGGTGTGCTAACTTTGTGGATGCAGGATCCAACTATTATGGCTTATAGTTATTATGTGTGTGATTGGACCCTTGGACATGTCAAGGGCATTTTATTGTGTGTGCATGATTGTATTATAAAATACAGCAGGAGCTGTATTTAGTTTTATTAGGATTTTATTTTTTGATCTAGTTACATGTACATTCCTTTTATGGAATATAGGATCGATGGATGTAAATTTTATTTTATGTTCGATCTAGTTTACATGTACATTCCTTCGAGGAATATAGGATCGAAAAATGTAAAATTCTATTTATGTCGCGGATCGAATCTTGCAAGGCGTGGAACCTTTTGAGGACCAGAGGCGTAGCGGAACAAGGAGCAAGATGGATGCGACAACTAGACCCAATGGCGGTGGCCAAAGATGGCAGCAGCTAGGGTTGGCGACACACGATGGACAGCAATGGATAAAAGCCATAATAGTTGAAAATTAGTTTTTCTATTTATTGTTTTTTATGCTGTGTTGTGTGTGCTTGTTAGTATGCATGTTAGGTAGACTAGCATAGTCAAAATTCCTCACTTTAAATAACTAAGTGGGAGAGAGATTTATTTTAAATAAATTCCACGGTCTCCATTACTGGTTTATAAGTGATGTAACAAGTTTGCGCGTTGGCTCTGAGTGCCTTCCTCTATATCGGATGAGCTTGTTTGCAGATCACTAGATTAAACTTCCATTTTGGATGACTATAGGAAGTTAATTAAGAGCGTGTGATCTTCCTCATCGGAAGGGACATAATTTTATTAATGGACTTAGTGTCAAGTAATGGTATACACTTAGGCACGTCTAATAGTATCCTCCCCATCGGAGTCACTGCTATTATTTGTGTGACCGAAGAAAACCAACTATTAATTTGTCAAAAAAATAGGTTGACAAGATAATAAAATTAAAAACCCCTCTTACGAATGTTTGATTTTGTATACGTCCACACTATCGTGGCATACAAAATTCACGGTATTTGAGGTAATTTTATTTGTCATAAAGATTTATTGACAAGGTAATTAATGGGTAAACCCCTCCTCTTACAAATGTTTAATTTTGTATACGTCCACACTATCGTGGCATGTAAAATTCACGGTGTTTGAGGTGTTGGTGAATTTAAATAATATTGTTTGAGGAATCAATGTTATTTTAAATTCAAAAAGGTTTGACCAAATATTTGATCAAAGACAGATCAACTATTAATTTTATTCGTCATAAAGTAAAGTTGACAAGATAATAAAATTAGTGAATAAAATCTCCTCTTCGATTTTGTATACGTTCACACTATCGTGGCATACAAAATTCATGGGGATTTTAAGGAGTTGATCTTGACCAAATATTTTTGTGAATCTTAGGATTTAAAATGTTTGTCAATCCCCTAGTAGTCATATTATAGAAAAGACTTAGTAGTCTCAATTGTAATGATTGGAAATAGGACTTGGACATTAAGGTAGACTGTCTTCTTAGAATTAAGAACAATATAGGTGTATTTAATTCATTAGTTGAAACATGTTTAGTGGTGTTATCTACCAGAACCTGGAGTGTAGATACAGATGTCATTAATCATATCCGCAATTCATTGCAGGGTTCCAGGAAACCCGGCAACTAAATGAAAATTAAAACACCGTCCACATGGGCACTACTGTAAAAATGGTAGTTGTTGTAGTGGGAGATGTTTATCTTTTGATAAGAATAAAACATGGATTTTTGAGTAATTGTCTTTACGCACCAAGTTTAGAAAGAATTAGTTTTCAGTTTCTAAACTATTCAAAGAACTTGATATTATATCTCTTTTAATAACAAAGTTGTTATTAAGAAGAAGAGGGAAGTTATCTGTTCTGGTACGTTGGTTGGCAATTTATAAATCCAATAACTCTCATGATGCAACAAATGGAAATTAGTAACACGTCTTCTAACTTTAAGAGAAAGTAACCTTCGGAAATGAACCAATTATATCTTTGGCATCTAAGGCTAGGTTATATTAACTTGAGTAGGTTTCATTGGTAGCTGATGAACTTTTGGGTTCATTAGTAGTGGAAATCTTTCCAACCTGCGAGTCTTACTTGGAAGGAAAAATAACCAAGAAGCTTTTAAGTCTAAGGGGTATGGAGTCAAAGATATGTTGAAATTGGTTCATTCTGATTTGTGTGATCCTATGACTATCTAGACAAGAGGTAGTATTGAATATTTCGTCTATTTTATAGACAACTATTCAAGATACAAATAAATTTACTTAATGTACCGCAAGACTAAGTACTTTGATTAGTTCAAAGAGTACAAGGCTGATGCGGAGAAATGTTAAAGTAAAAGTCACTATGGTAAGATCGTAGTGGCAAGTACCTCTTGGGAGAATTTAGGAGTCACTTATCAGAAGTAGGAATTCAATCCCAACTAACTGCACCTGGTACACCCCAACAGAATGGTGTAGATAAAGGAAGGTATAGGACTCTTATGGAAATAAGTAGATTGATGAGTTATTTAGAATATTACCAAAATCATTTTAAGGATATACTCTGGAAACGGAAGTGAATATAGTACCTTCCAAAGACAGAACTCTCTACTCATATAGAATTGCTGAATAGGCGTAAGCCTATTTCGAAGTATATTCATATTCGGGTAGTCCATCACATATGCAGAAGAGAGACAATGATAAGTTGGACAGGAATTCACTTGTTTGTGGGTTATCCTAGATAAATGAAAGTAATTTTATAGTCTTAAAAATCAGAAAGTCATTGTTAGCATCAATGACCGATTTTTAGAAAAGGACTATGTAATAAACCATGTGTCCATAAGAAAATTTGTTTTTAAGAAAATAATAAAAGACATGTCTAATCTAGTACCAACTGTATAAGATGAGATACCACAAGGAAGCTGCAACACGTATCACAAATGATACACAATTACAGAAAGTGTCTTGTCGTAGTGGGAGGGTTGTTAGGAAACCTAAAAGGATTCATGTTTTGGAAGAGTTTTTGGACTCGATCCCTGGAGGACATGAACCTGATCTCCGGACATATGACGAAGCACTCCAAGATAAAGATGCAACATCTTGGCAAAGAGTAATGAATAACAGAATTAGAATATATGTATTCTAATAAAATCTGGAAGCTTGTAGAACCACCAAATGGTGTAAAAGCCTTTGGATGTAAAAAGGTATAAAATAGGAAAAGAGGGATAGACAGGAAGGTAGAAACTTTCAAAAGTAAGGCTAGATGAAAAAGGAAACTTTTTCACTAGTAGCCATGCTTAAGTTTATCCGGATTCTTTTATCTATTTGACAAGTGGATGTCAAGACAGCATTCCTTAATGGAAGTCTTGAAGAAAGCATCCATATAAAGCAACCAGAAGGGTTCATTGTAAAGGGCTAAGAGCATCTTGTGTGCAAGCTCAATCAGTCTATGGACTGAGGCAAAGCTTCAAGGTCTTGGAACATCCAGTTTATCAAAGTAATCCAGACCTATGAATTTATTGAGTAAACAGATAAGTCTTGTGTATACAAAAGGTGTGATGGAAACGTGGTGGTATTTCTTGTACTATACGTAGATAACATTTTTGGTAGTTGGAAACAATATCAAAATGTTGTCAGAAGTAAGGGTATGGTTGTCCAAATAATTCGATATAAAGGACTTGGGAGAATGTATATATTTTGAGATCAAAGTAATAAGGGATCGCAAGAAAAATATATATATATATATATATATATATATATATATATATATATATATATATATATATATATATATATATATATATCCCAAGCTTAATACATCGGAAAAATCCTTGCTCGTTTTTAGCATGCAAAACTCCTAGAAAGATTTCTTACCTTTTAAGCATGGAGTGTCTTTATCTAAAGAGATGTTTCCGATGACATCAAAGAAGATTGAGGACATGTAGGCAGTTCTTTATGCTTCGGCAGTTAGACAACCTAATGTATGCTATGCACGAGATCTGAAATCTGTTTTGCCAAGGGCATAGTTAGCAGATATCAAAGTAACCCTAGACAAGGACATTGGACTACAGTAAAGCATATATTAAAGTACCTTAGAGGCACTAGAGATTATATGCTAGCTTACAAGGCAGTTAATTATGTTCCTGTGGGTTGCACGGATTTTGACTTCCAATCGGATAGGGACAATAATAAGTCGACCTCGGGGTTTTGTGTTTACTTTAGGAGGAAAAGTCATAACTATGGAAGAGTGATAAGCATAGGTGTTTTTCTGGATTCCACCATAGAAGCTGAGTATATGGCAAGCCTCTGAGGTAGCCATAAAAGCTGAATGACTTAATAACCTCAAGATAGACTTAGATATGATTTCTAGTTTGTCCAAAGATTATTACAATTTATTGTAATAATAATGGTGCAGTAGCAAACTCGAAGAAACCATGAGTCTATAAGGCAAGTAAACACAATAGAGCGCAAGTACTACCCAATACGAGAAATTGTATAACGAGGAGAAGTTGTTGCCGCCTAGATTGCATCAGATGATAACCTAAGGTCCTTAAGGCAAGAGATTTTTGAAAGGCATGGGAATCAGATATATGGCAGCAGGTATGGCAGCTTAGTCTTTTAGTATAAGTGGGAGATTGTTAGGATGTATACTAAAAGTCTAGCTTTTGGTATAAAACATTTATCTAGAAATAAGAATCACATTGGTCAAATGTCTACATTTGTGATAAATGTAGTTGTTCAATTAATTTATATTGTAGATAACATGGTGTGTGGTGTCACACACAGAAGATCATGTTATCAGTACCTTATAAATTATAAACAGTAGGTCACGACCATGATGAAAAGGAACAAACCATTGGAAGGTCGTAGTGTAATTAGGTGTTAGTTTATCTTAACTATATAATTACACTAGTACACTAAGAGTGTATTGAGTAGGACCATTAGAGGTCGTTTCTTTTATACTGACTTTATAAAGGAACAAAGACCTCAGTTATTATGGAAGTGTGTGCTCTTAATCCTAATATAATAACAAGCACATATATTTGATATTTATTTCTTTAATTTATCAATTGGTGAGATTTAGTTCGATGAATCAATAAGCCCGATAAGTTGGGAAATGATATCACTTATAGTGTGTGTTGTTGATTATAGAAGGAAACTGTGTCCTAGTAATCTAGGTTGAGAATGTCCCCAAGAGGAGCTCATAAGGATTGTCATGTTAAACCCTGCAGGTGGACTTAGTCCGACATGACAATGAAGTTGAGTGGTACTACTTTTGGAGCTAGATATTAATTAAGTGAGTTGTTAGTAACTTACTTAATTAGTGGACATTTGTTATCTTAAACACAGGGAGACTGACACACTCATAATAAGAAGGAGCCCAAAATATAATTTGAGATTGGTGCGGTAGTTCAATAATAGTTCTCTAGTGGAATGAATTATTATTGATAAAATTAAGTTGTGTGTTCGGGGCGAGCACGGGATGCTTAATTTTATCGGGAGACCAAAACCAATTCCTCCTCTCGGTCCTTATCGTAGCCTCTAGTATATAGAGATTTATACCCACCTTCTTACTCATCCAATGGGGCCGGCCAAGCTAGCTTGGAACCCAAGCTAGGGTCGGCCAAGACCAAGTGGATGAGCCATGAAGGTGGCCGGCCAAAGCTTGGGTCCCAAGCTTAGGTGGCCGGCCACTAGAATATTAAAAAGGATTTTTATTAAAATTATTTCTTATGTGGATATCATGGTTTTTAAAAGAGAGTTTAAAAATTAAAAATTTCCTTTTATAGCTTTCTACAAAAGATTAAGAGAAGAGATTAATCTCTTTCCTTATTTGTAGTCTAAAAGGATGGTTTTAATTTTTGGTAAAAACTTTCCTTATTTGTAAATCATATTCATGTTTAAAAGAGAGTTTAAAATTTGAAATCTTTCCTTATTTGTTGATTAAAGGAGGATTTTAAATTTTAAGAAAACTTTCCTTTTTAACCATGTTCATGATTTAAAAGAAAGTTTAAAAATTAATAATTCTCTTTTATTAGTTTCTACAAAAGATTAAAAAAAGATTTGATATCTTTCCTTATTTGTAGATTAAAAGAGATTTTAATTTTTAGAGATAACTTTCTTTTTATCCACATGTTTAAAAGAAAGATTTTAATTTATTAAATTTACTTTTTATAAACCAATCATGAAGGGATTAAATTATTGGAGAAATTTTTATAAATTTCCGGAAACAAATTAGGAAGTTTTAATTCTTATTTTAATTAAAACTTTCCTTGATTTGGGGCTTGAGGTGGCCGGCCATTGTATTTGAAAAAGAAAATTATTTTTAATTAAATAATTTTTTCTTTTCAATGGAAAAACAATTAAGGAAATTTTTATTAAATTTTCCTTATTTGCCAAGACCAAGGATTATAAAAGAGGGGGTAGAGGAGGCTTCAAGGCTAACGACTCTATTCTATTTTTCTTCCTCTTTTCCTTGGTGGTGTGGCCGGCCCTTCTTTCTTCTCTTCTTCTTCTCTTTGTGGCCGAACCTCTTCATGCTCATGGAGTTTTAATTGGTGGCCGGATCTAGCTTGAGGAAGAAGGAGAGAAAGCCTACATCCCTTGGAGCTTGGTTGGTGGAAAAGATCTTCATCTTTTGGAAGCTTTGTGCTTGGCCGAAATTTGAAGAAAGGAGAAGGTGCTTTAGTGGTTTCTCATCTCGGAAGATCGTTGCCCACACAACGTCCGAGGTTAGAAGAGGAATACGGTAGAAGATCAAGAGGTCTTTCTAAAAGGTATAACTAGTAATTTTTCTTTCCGCATCATACTAGTTATTTTTGGAAATAATACTAAATACAAGAGGCATACGATTCTAGTGTTTCGAATTTGTTTTCGATATAGTGTTATTTTGTTTTTCTTTTCCTTGTGATTTGATTATTCTTTTCGGTTGACCTAAAGTTATTTTAGGAAATTAAATATTAGCTTTCCTTAAAAGGTTTTGTCTAGTCGGTGGTGGTTGCTCCCATATCCAAGAAGGTCATATGCCTCGCCACGTCAGTACTGGGAACCAATTATGGAAATTAATATTTAATGGAATTAATAACTTAAGGTGACTTGGGTCGAACGTGTTAAGTTCCGCAGGAGATCCAAGTCAAAACCTAAAAGAACAAATAGATTAAGTTTTGGATCAAACGTGTTAAGTTCCGCAGGCGATCCAAAATTTAATTTAAAAGAACAAATTGTAGCTAGGAAAAGGTTCAGACCTTTGTACAAAATTTTTGTACAGTAGAACCTCTAGGTTTTCCGAGTAGCAACCAACATCACGTTCTATAACCCCTTGAGTAGATCTTTTTTTGAGACGGGAAATACCAAATTCATTTAGGATTGTGGGAGTGATAAAGCTAGAGAAATATCATTTGAGGAGAACATTAGTGATCCTAATATAGTGACTACTGATGTAGTTGATAATGAAATGATTATCATTCCACATATGGTTGAAGTTACACAATTAGAAGGGATAGTTGGTCATGATATTCCTAGGTCGGCTCCAATTCATTTGAAAGGTGCATCATCTCAAATAGAGGTATTTTCTCCTATGATTGAGAATGACTCTCAACTACCTTAAGATCAAGTGCCACCAAAAAGATCCATTAGAGAGAGGAGATCCATGATGTCTCATAATTATGTATATCTCCAAAAGCATGAATTGGACATTGGGTTGGAAGATGATCCCACATCATTCCAAGATGTTAAACAATGCTCTCATCCGAAAAAATGGATCAATGTCATGAAGGAAGAGATGAAATCTTTAGCGGACGATAGTATTTGGGAACTCGTAGAATTACCTAAAGATTGTTAGAGTGTATACTAAAAGCCTAGATTTTGTAAACATTTATTTATGAAATAAAAGAATCACATTGGTCAAATGTCTACATTTTATTTGTTAAGTGTAGTTGTTTAAATTAATTTATATTGTAGATAACATGGTGTGTGGTGTTACACACAGAAGATCATGTTATCAGTTCTTTATAAATTATAAACAGTTGCTCACGATTAAGATGAAAAGGAACAAACCATTGGAATAGTCGTAGTGTAATTAGGTATTAGTTTATCTTGACTAATAAATTATACTAGTACACTCTAAGTGTATTGAGTAGGACCATTTTAGGTAAGTTCTTTTTATACTGACTTAATAAAAGACCTAGACCTTAGTTATTATGGAAGTGTGTGCTTTTAATCCTAATATAATAACAAGCACATATATTTATTATTTATTTCTTTAACTTATCAAAGAGTGAGATTTAGTTTGATAAATCAATAGGCCCGATAAGTTGGGAAATGATATTACTTATAGTGTGTGTTGTTGATTATAGAAGGAATCTGTGTCCTAGTTATCTAGGTTGAGAATGTCCCCAAGAGGAGCTTATAAGGATTGTCATGTTAAACCCTGCAGGTGGTCTTAGTCCAACATGACAATGAAGTTGAGTGGTACTACTCTTGGAGCTAGATATTAATTAAGTGAGTTGTTAGTAACTTACTTAATTAGTGGGCATTCGTTATCTTAAACACAGGGAAACTAACACACTCATATATGAAGGAGACCATAATGTAATTTGGGATTGGTGCGGTAGTGCAATAATAACTCTCTAGTGGAATGAGTTATTATTGATGAACTTGAGTTGTGTGTTTAGAGTGAATACGAGATACTCAAACTCATCGGAAGGCCAAAACCAATTTCTCCTCTAGGTCCCTGTCGTAACCTTATTAAAGCCTCAAGTCCATCCATATAAAGCCCTTCTTGGTGTCCAAGAAGAGGTCGGCCCATGGCTTGGTGACCAAGCCAAAGGGGCTGACCAATCTCCTTCACAAAGGGGCCGACCCTTTACTTGGTGTCCAAGAAAAGAGGGGTCGGCCATAATATGTCAAATTAGGAGGGGTGTTTTGAATTTTTTAAAATCTTCTCTTTGTAGAAAACTACAAGTTTTAAAAGAGAGATTTTAAAATATAAAACTTTCCTTATTTGAATTAGGCCACATGGTTTAAAAGAAAATTTAAAAGTTTTAAAACTTTCCTTTTTTAACCGTCCTTATGATTTTTAGAAAAAAGGAAGAGAAGTTTTAAAATTGAAATTTTCTAATTTTGTAACCATGTTAAAAAAGGAAATTTTAGAAGAGAAGTTTTAAATTTTAAAACTTGGTTTTAATTTTTAAAACTTTCCTTTTTTAACATCCACAATAGGTAAGAGAACTTGTAAAATTTTATAAGAGGATTTCTTCTTTTATAAAATTTTATAAAAAATATTTCCTTCCTTTTTAAGGGATCGGTCACCCTTGCTTGGTGCCCAAGCAAGGGGCCGGCCAAATTAAATCATCATCCAATCTATGATTGATGATTGATTCAATCAAGAGGAAAGAAAAGGAAAAATAAAAAGGGAAAAGGAAAAAACAAGAGGAAGATTTTAATTTTTGTAAAAAGTCTTTCCTTATTTGCCTTGGGCAAGTAATATAAAAGAAGGGGAGATGAGGCATCAATTATTATTCTCTTGGTGGAGTTCCTCATTGTGGCCAGCCCTCTCTCCCTCTCTTTTCCCTTTGCTCTCTTTTGCTCCTTGGTGGTGGTGGTGGCCGAAACTTAGAGGAGGAGAAGCTCTTTGGGTAATGTTCATCTTGGAGGATCGTCGCACACATGACATCCAAGAGGAGGCAAGGAATACGGCAGAAGATCTCGAGTTATTAGCTAACGAAAAAGAGGTATAACTAGTAATTTTCTTTCGCATCATGCTAGTTATTTTTCTTTGTATGAATTCCAAACACAAGAGGCATTATATTCTAGTTTTTCGAATTTGTTATTCGAGTTTTTTTTTTTTCGAATTTGTGATTTGATTGTTCCTTTTGGTTAAACCTAGAGTTATATAAGGAAATTAAATATTAGCTTTCCTTAAAAGACTTTGTCTAGGTGGTGGTGAATACTCTCATACCCAAGAAGGTCATGTGCCTCGCCATGCAGTCCTGGAAGCTAATTTTGGAAATTAATATTTAATTAAATTTATAACATAGGTGGATTTGGATCAATAGTGTTAAGTTCTGCTTGCGATCCAAGTCTAAACCATTAAGAACAGATAAGTTAAATTTGGAATCAATAATGTTAAGTTTCGTTTGCGATTCCTAATTTAACATCTAAAGAACATAATAGGTTATTTAGGAAAGGTTCGACACTTGTATAAAATTTTTGTACAGTGGAACCGGTACGATCTTCCTAGGACCAACCAACAAAGGTGTGAAACCCGTTGGTTGTAAATGGATATTTAAAATCAAACGAGATTCACATGGCAATGTCAAAAAGTATAAAGCACGCCTAATCGCCAAGGGATTTTACTCAAAAGGAGGACATCGATTATAATGAGATTTTTTCACTGGTTTTGACGAAAGACTCCCTTAGGATAATCATAGTACTTATAGCTCATTATAACCTAGAACTACACCAAATCGACGTTAAGACTCCATTTTTCAATGGAAACATTGAAGAAACTATATACATGGTGCAACCGAAGAACTTTGAGTTGGATGACTCAAAGCACCTAGTATGTAAACTAAGGAAGTTCATATATGAGTTAAAGCACGCATCTCAACAATGGTACCAGAAGTTTGATCAAGTGGTTTCTTCATATGGTTTCAAGGAGAATCCAGTTGATTAATGTTTGTATATCAAGTTTAGTGGGAGCAAATTCATTATACTTGTTCTTTACATAGATGACATATTGCTTGCAAGCAATGATATGGATCTGCTGTTAGAAACCAAGTCATTTCTATTCGGTGAATTTGAAATGAAGGATTTTAATGAAGCATCTTTTATGTTAGGCATACAGATTGTTCGTGGTTGTTCAAGGTACACACTTGGACTATCACAAAAGGCTTATATAGAAAATGTGCTCATTCGGTATGACATGCAGAATTGTGCTCCCAGAAACACCCCAGTGGCAAAGGGAGATAGACTTAGCTTGCAACAATGTCTACGTTATAAACTTGAGATTAAGGAAATACAGTAATTCCCATATGCATCTACAGTAGGGGGTTTGATGTATGCTCAGATATATATGCGTCCAGATCTTGCGTACATTGTGAGGATGTTGGGCAAATATTTGAATAACCATGGACTGGTACATTGGAAAGTCGTAAAGAGAGCTGTGCGATATTTACAAAGAACGAAGGATTATATACTCACATATCGGAGATCAAGTCATCTAGAGATCATTGGATTCTCAGACTCCAATTTTACTGGATGCTTGGATAGCAGGAGGGTTCACCTCAGGTTATGTCTTCATGTTGGCAGAATGAGCTATATCATGGGAAAACGTCAAACAGATGTTAATAGTTACTTCCACTATGGAGGCAGAGTTCATAGCCTACTATAAAGCTTCCAACCACGAGATATAGATATGGAACCTTATCACAGGGTTATAAATTATTGGGGGCATTGATAAATCATTCAGGATCAACTGTGATAATAAAGCTACAAAATTATATTCCAAGAGCAATAGTAGTTCGTCGAAGTCTAAACACATCGACATAAAATTTTTTGCGGTTAAAGAAAGAGGTCAGAATGGTCAAATAATGATAGAGCATATAAGGGCAGATTCCATATTAGCGGATCCACTTACCAAGGGTTTGTCACCCAAGGTGTCTCATTAGCATGTGCTGAATGAGGGTTCTTCCTTTTGATGAAGTATTTTGGATGAAGTTTTATGTTCATGAACATATATTTTTTGCTCATTGTATATAGTGCAATTTTTCTTATATGTGTGCATGATTTTGACTTTTTCTGACATATAAATATCATATTTACTAATATGGTCTTGTATTTGATTGTTGTGAATATGATGTGGACTTCATTTTGAGTCATAAAGTTGAATCATGATTTACCACTGCAGTTTAGCATAAGGTTTTGGTAAATATGATTTGAATTCAATCATAATCATAAAGAGGACTTATTGAGAATGGGTACTTGTAGATCATATTTCATGTCATTCTTATACTATATATCTACATTTGATTTATGTCGTTAATGATATTAGTACTATGATTACTGTTGGGTCTTGTTACAGTTATAGTAGTTATGATGTCTTTAGTCCTATACTAATTGATTTAATGGATGAGATATTTTAAAGGGGTATTTAACCCATAAAGTTTGACATGTTGAGCTCAACTTAGGGGTTGTGTGGTGTATAAGGAATCAAGTATAGCCCAAGTAAGAGATTGCAGAATTAAGTCCACATGAGTGGACTAAATCCAATTGAGTCCACGTGGGTGGACTTAATCTCCATAAGGTGGGTTTACACTTGATTAAGACACATACACAACTAATTGTTATTAAAGTAACTAAACTCATTTAAGTGATCTAATGCTTCAAGCATATAAAGAGAGTTTAGATTTAAATGGATGTGAATTCAATGTGTATATCAAAAACCTGATTCATTAACATTGATGGGTTGTTATTAATGAATGGGCTTTAAGATGGATAGTCCCTATAGGATGGACTTGGTATATAAAGAAGAGGCTCATGAATTAGAGCAAGAGTTCTAGAGATTTCTTCAACCTCCTTTCTTTCCCATTGAGAGAGGACTAAGGATTGTCGTCGCCCACTCCTGTAGAAGACTTTTCCGCAATAGCAGAAACTCCAGGCAAAAGTAAGAAGCAATACTCTTTTGCGATGGATTCCGGTCAGTCATTCATGAGCTATTGTTTCGATTTGTATAGAGTTTTAAAGATTGATAGAAGCTAGATCTTGTTGTAGATACATCCTTTAGCTCATACATGATGTATTGCAAGTATTTCACAAGAAACACAAATAAGATTACAAACGAATTCAAAAATGACTTTATAACAATAAACCTTGCTTTGCTTGCTCTTTCCTTGTTTTGGTTAGCTTCTTGATGTTTGGAAAGTGCAACAGTACTTGTCGCCAAAACCTTAAGATCCAACTTTTTCAAATGTCTATGAAAATCCCTTTTCTAGGGTTCTTTAGACGCCTCTTAATCAATTGACCTTATCCTCAATCTTGATTGCTCAAACCTATAAAATGGATCTTTTTTACTCGACCAATCAATTGGTGAGTCATACCAATTTATTGATAACTTCCCAATTGAATAAGTGAATCGATTCTGAAGCCTTCTATTTTCTTGAGAAACCTCTACTGATTGATTGCCCCCTCCATCGATTCGAGCACATTTTGTTCACTCGACAAACTCCTCTAATCGATTGGAGCTACTAAATTGATTAAGTCAATCGATTCAACAACCTTCTGTTCTTTTCGTGAAACACAGTCCCAATCGATTGGCTTGCTAAATTGATTACCCAAATTGATTCAGCAAGCTTCTATTCGCTTGCGAGAAACCTTCAATCGATTGCACCAATCAATTACTTCAATCGATTCGAGCAACAAACTCAAAATTCCGAGTTTAGGGTTTGTCAATCGATTGCTAACCTTAATTTCAGCCTTTGCACGATTGAAATTAGGACTTGTTTGATATCCGGTTGACCTCAGCCTATCAGGACTTTCCGTTATCTAGCATCTTGTCACCTTAACCTATCAGGACTTCTTCACAAAATATCTGATCCTCCCTAACCCTCATAGATTTTCTTTTGTCAACTTCATGTTGGGCTTTCGATTACCAAATGTCTGGTCATCCTTTGATCCACTTGCACTTTCTTTCGTTAACTTCTCATTGGACTTCCGATCACCAAGTGTTCGGTCACTCTTTGACTCACTTGGACTTTTCCCTTGCTAACCTTCTCGTTGGACTTTCTCTTGTCTAACATCCAATTAGAACTAGTCACTTGATAGACTTCTCACCTACCTAATCTCCAATTATAATTTTCTGTTATCTAATCTCTCGTTAGGACTTCCCCAGTCAAATATTTAATCCTCTCTTGACATACTTGACTTCTCTCTCACATATTGGCAAAGATTGAAACTTAAATTCTAGTCAATATGAACTTATAATAATAGGCATTCAAAAACTCATCGTTTCAAGAAAAACGACAGATATTATTAATCAAAACTAACTAAAAAATAACTGAATAGATATTTAAATAACCTTAGAAACTTAACCTTTAAATGAAATAACCTAAATTATAAAATAGTCCCGACAATAATTAAAACAAAGAAAAATCTTTCAAACTAAAAAAAACAAGGGTTTCAAACTATGTTTTTTTTAAGTCTGAAATTGAACGGTTATAAATTTTACTTAATAATTAATTATAAACCTTTTGAACCAATTTCAATTTAATATATTATCAAAATTTTTATGGGACCTTTTGAACCAATTTCAATTTAATATATTATCAAAATTTTTATGGATCCTATTTCGATTATACTCCGGTAGCACGATCTCACTAATTTTGCTCCAATCCCCTAAACCCTATAAACAAGGCTCCTACATGACGCAATATTGATTCAGTATTTGGATCATGGGACTGTCTGATCCTACTATTCAAGATCGTCATTTTGCAAACACGATCGTCACCGGTTGGTCATCTCGTTCTTCTCTTCAGCAACTTGGAACAACTGGAAGTTTATAAATAATAAAAAAAGTACGTCAATATGCATCGATCTCAAGGCACCGCACGTGGATCTGTGGCAGCGCAGATATCACAGCAATTCATACAACTCACAACTCTTTCCGAGATTCAACTTCAGAAACTGTACTACCCCTGATTAATTATTATTATTATGAAAGATTCCTTCCATTATAATTTTTCGTGAAATAATAAGTTTTCATTTCTACTTTTATTTCTTTTTTACTTGTGCTGTGGATTTGTAACGCTATTTCTGTTCGATTCGCCTTTTGCTTTTCTAATTTTTCATCCATAATATTCTTAGAGAGATTTAGGAAAAAATTAATGGTAGTTATTGAAAGAACAAAGAAATCTATAGCCGAAAATATACACGTACGCGAACAAGAACAGAGTCGTTATTATCTTTGAGTACGTTATATGTGTTAGATTCTTGCCTGCATTCCGGCGGGCAAGAAAAAAGGATCCAAAAATCTCTTTACAAGCCAAAAAAAGGGAAACTGAACTCCAAAAAACAGGAAGAAGAAAAGAAAGAGGGGGATCAATCAATCGTGCCAGCAGAGGAGCATGACGACGCAGCGGCGGATGATGTAAAGCCTCGCCTTCTGCTCCCGCAAAACTTTGCTGATCCCTCCGCGCTGCGACGGCACTTTTCCTCCGCTCCTCATCTTCATCGCCCGCCACAGAAAACAAAACCGACGGGGCTAGCTTGTGTTGATGAATGATATCTGGATCTCTCAGGGAGTTTTATAGAGAAGGGGAGGAGGAGGAGATGGTGGCAGGAGCGTGCACTGCAACGCTGCTTGAGAGCCGCACGCTGTTTGAGAAGTCGGCAGTCACGGAGACAAATGAAAGCCATTAATCAAACATTCAGTTTACTAATTTACTTCAGGAGGCAAGTTGGCTCCTCGTGACCTCGCCCGATCAAGTACGGACACTGATTCCTTGGCCCTCAGAAACCAAAAAATAAAAAAAAAATCAATTCTTTATTTGGAGAAGAAGAAAAACAGCTTGATTTTTCACATCCTCTTTTAGCAAAATCAGAATCGCTCAAAAGAGCGATTGGTGCATCGGCGGTGGAGGAACTGGATATGCAACTGGCACGACATATGGAGGAGCATGGCCTGGAGGAGGAAGCATCACCGGCGTGCCCACTGCCGTGACCATGTGCCCGCTAATCGGATGACCAACTGGAGGTCCGTACACGGCCATTCCCGGAACATTCGCCAGCGAATGGCGATGCTTCATCGGCGATGCAGCGGCTCCCTGCGGGGAAGACGGCGCGTCGTCGACGGCGCCATTCGCACTTGTGATGTCGTGGATGCTCGATCGCCGGCGGTCACGGTTGTTCAAGGAGTTCAACCGAATGAAGTGTTTCTGAGCGTGGCTTGCGACTTGAGTGGGAGTCCTTGAGCTGACAAAGTTCCTCGATATGCTCCGCCAGTCGCCCTTACCAAACTTTTCGAGGCCGAGGAGAAAAAGACTACGAGATCGGCACAAATTATACTAATTGTGTTAAGAGAAGATCAAATCAACCTCGGATCACAATTTAGTTGGTGAGATTAGAACCGTGTAATTAACCTGTGCTCTTCCTCTGTCCATGGGATTCCTTTTCGACGCTCTTGTTCGGCTTTGGAGCATCCATGGCGGCGGCGGCGGCGGCGGCTGCCGTTGCCATCACGGTGGTGCTTCTCCTTGGACGAATTATGCGTCGCCTCCTCGCAGGCGTATCGCGGGATCGGAACGCGTCCGGCCTCGATGGCCTTCACGTCCTCCAGCAGCAGGTCGTAGTGCCGCCGCACCTCCGCCGCCGTCTTCCCCGGCAGTCTCGTTGCGATCGTCTCCCACAACGAGGCGCCGTCTCCCAGCTCCTCCGGCGGCGAGGCCGCCGTTGCCAGTGCGTTCTCGAAGGCCTTGTCGTCTCCCCGTGTCCAATTCTCCACCGCCGCTGCCATCGTCGACTGCATGCCGTCGGGTTGCAGGGACGGTGGCTTCGTCGAGGGAGGATTTATTCTGGCGCGGTGACAGGATCCACGGTTCCAGTCACCGCCAGCGACCGGGAGCGACGCTGACGTTGATGTGGCCAACGCACTGTAAATTGAAGGCGACGGAGAGACGTGGCGGCCGATTCTCCATTTCCCATCGGAGCAGAGTGAAGGCATAATCTAGTGCCTCGTCGTCTGATTGGTTAAAGTTGTCGTCTTCTAGATTTCATCGGCGTCTCCTCGCTTTCAGCAACAAATGAAAGCGAGCTTCATCCTTTTGAAACTAGTGGCACTGGGAGAGGAGTTGCAAACCCTTGGAAATTAATATTACTGTAAAATTAAATCTACGAATGACAACCACAATGGTTGAAGATTTCCATTGGTGGAGATGATTAGAGACTAATGTGTATTTTCATAGGAGATATATGGTGCCAATCAATTCATCCAAATTGCTCGACTTATCTAACCACTTAATTCATTCAATTCACTTAACTTATCTAACCACTTGATTCATTTAGTAGACGAACAAGAGAGGAAGACACTCTATATACCTGTAGGATTAGTTTAAAAAAGAAGACTATTATCAATATTTAGCAGCATTCGTAGAACAATAAAATTAGTTCACAGTAAAAAGCTGAGACTTCAAATGATCCACAAAACAAATTTTGCAATTAAGCATAACAGACAGCAAGATAAGACGATACATTAGATGAAACTTGGGCAAACAGGTCCTTTCGATATGCCAATGCGAACTTCCATTCCATGGCTCATGTCTACTGGTTTAAAGGTCTCTGAATCTTGAGGCACTGCCAAAAAAAAAAAGGGAAAACAAAATTAAAACGAGATTTAGACAAAGAAACATGGGGAGAACACAGCAGTGAAAAGAATGAGATAGATTTCCTGCTAAAGAACAAGCTTTCCACATCATTGTAAACCCCCAACAGTTGATAAAAAAATAAGATACACGCTGCACAAAGCCAAAAGAGGACATGCTCCTTCGAACTATATAGATTCATAACTATCAAACTTGATATGGGATGATAACACCACATATTTGACCTTCCCATTTCAACTCAAGTGCAAAAGCCAAGAAATGCTACTTGGGTTGAGTTGAAGTAGTCTTGTTGAGAAGGGAGACAACGCAAGATATTCAAGTGGAGGAAGGAACTCCGGTGCTAGTTTAGTTCACCCCCGTTGGATGGTTAGGCTAAGGTGCAGTTTGCTGATTCTCTTTTGACAGCAATGAACTAGATGTCTTAAAAGTCTAATTGAGGTTGGGATATCTGGTGGGCCAAGATGATTGTCCCGCAAAAGGAGGGCAAGAGGAAGGGCACAAAATTTTACTCCAATCCAGCCAATTTCCGTTTCTATTGGAATCAGCATAAAAGAAATAACAGAAGCATCCTATTGGAGACTATATTGAACAACCATTATTAATATCATAACAACATAGAGGAAACACAAGATAGCAATAAAAACTATACAGTGAAAAAATTGAGGGAACAATAAAGAACTTGTGAAAAGAGAAAAACTGCATACAATTGAGATAATCTTCAAAAGCAAAATCTTCCAAGCCACCCGTGAGAGCCTCATAACCTAGCATGGATGATGGCAAAGCTCCAGGAGGCCTTTGGAATCTGCAATAATGATGATGCAAACCCATCGGAACACAGAATTTTGCTAGTTAGATATTGAAAAGTAAAATGGAGTGCGTAGTATTAGTATCAGCACATGGTATCAACAGCAAAGATTATGGACTATTAATTATGGAACTTATTTTGCCATAATTATCCTAATTATGCTATTGGCTGTGTATATGTCATTCCCTAAAATAGATTATCTGTAATTAGTATGTTAGTTGCATATATTTTCTTACTCAAGATAGTTTGTATAGCAATTCTATTTAATGTAAAGATCCGGAAGAGGAAGGTTTTTAGCCATTTTACTCCAATGTATCTACAAGTGATACCCATCAGATATCGACTCTTGCAATGTAGATACAACTGAATATGCATCAGTTGTTGACTCGGCTCCAATGCATAAACAACTGAGACATCAATATTGATTGTTGATGTTTGGTCAATTATTGACTAATAGGCATGTATGGAAACTCTAGTTTTTCTCAGGGTAAATAATGGAAGCATAACTCTGAAGAAAGAAAAGATGACTGACCAATGCTTAATTAATGTGAACTTCCAAAATTGCACAGAACATCAGAGGACGTGACATCATATTTCTGTTCTTCTGTAGATAATTTCTTGTCTTTCTTCTTCCAATTTTCTGTTAGGAAGTTCTCAATATAACAAACAAATCTATTAAACTCATCTTAGCTTGACTTGACTTATAATCCGAGATTTATTAAAATTGGAGACGAGAATGATTCTCATATGAACAGCCCTTTTTCTGGCTTCCATTTACTTCCAGTATGTACCATAGCTCCAAGCCTCCAAATATTCAGATTGAAAGTAAGTTGGCAAATCCTTATAAATGTGGCATCGTCATCCATTTAATATTTTACATTTTACTAACTTAATTATATATATATATATATATATATATATATATATATATATATATATACACATACACATATTTCAATAGAAGAATTAAAAAAATCTTACTACATCTCTGATTAGCATCGAGTTCTCAACAATGAAACTTACCAATGAACTTTCCTTGGACTTGGAGAAAACTAAACATTAATAGCCTAAAATGATTAAATAAAAATGGGGTGGATGAGGTTTTAAAAAAAAAAAGAAGTCATTTGTGCTGCACTCATACTTCATGTAAAATGATTACATGCCCATACTATTTATCCTACAAAACACATCTTTGGATTGAGGGAATCTAAAGATCTCAATTGACTTGTTTTAAACTGCAATCCTAGACAAATTTAAAGAAATGGAAAGCAAAGGTACAAAAGAGATGGAGGGTAAAATTTTGCCCATCTATAGGAATTAGGAGAACCAAAACAATATGTTGCAACATTATTATGCTTGTTGTATGCTTGAGCATTGAGAAATGTTTCCATGAGTATCCAAAGGTGAATGTATGGGATAACTTTTCAATGGTGAATAAAAACAAAGTGGTCCAAGATCCTTCATATTAGTCACAAGGGTGCACATACGTGTGTGTACACCCAACCACACATGTGCGCGTGTGTGAGAGAGAGAGAGGGCAAGATAAAACATAAAAATAAACTAATCACAAATGCTAATAACATTAAGCCGTCAAAGGATGGCCATTACATCTGATAAAACAAATATGTGTTACAATGCACAATCAAGATGTATCTAGTACCAATGCTGGAAAGTACTTCCAGTGCATGATCTGGTAAATTAAAGGTCAAGCATTAGCAACACAACCATTTCTTATGTTAGAACTGATCTACGTTAATTATTTTTTTGCACTATTTTTTTTCGATTCTTTAAAAGTTTCTGGTGCTTAAAATCTTCTATCACTGCTATACTATCACAATAAATAAAGTTTCAACTGAGTTGCAAGGACATGAAAATTTCTCATGTCACGGAAGCCTGTGACACTATGAAAACTAAGGGGAAAATATGCCAAAATGCACTTTGTCCACAAATTTAAGGATTCTCAAAGGCCGTAACTCATCTTGTTTTCTAATTCCAGGCTTCTAATTCAGATAGAAACAATGATCTTTCTACTCGTACAAAGAACACATTTATCATTCGTTAACATTTCATAATCCAAACAGATTATAAATATTTCCCAAGTGCATTGGCTTCATCTTTCCATCCCATCTATATTATTGCCTTATTTCTCTTTTTCTAATTTATTTTTCTTCCATATAACGAAAAGATGATAAACATAGTTCAAATCTAGACAAACCCTAGAATATAAGCTTTTTTCCTAACTTCCGTGCTGATAGACAAGTTTCTGTAACTTCCACACGAGTATTTAAAAGCCAATAAGAGCATGGGTAACAAGAAGGAATAAGATGATGATGGTTAGTGATGTGGTGATAGATGGAGCCCACTAGTACGGGTCAAGGGCAAAGAGAATAGCTAACGTGGAAGTCAAAGTCAAGACGGTCAAGGCTAGAAAATCGACAGACCCACCAAAGGCATGCCAAGCGGTGGTCTACTACAGTCGTCGATCGGCCATGAAATGTTCGATCTGCAAGTGGCTTGTCCGAGCAGAGCGTCCGTACAGCCAAGGCCACCACGGCAGGAACATCATATGTTCATCATGAAGCATTGGACGCTTAGACGACCGGAGCGCTGGTCCGGTCGGGCGGAAACAATCAATTGACTCAAGAGATTATGGAGAAGATCGACTAAGGCTGACCGGACGGGGATACCCGACCGAGCGGCTATCCCATTCGACCGAGCGACTATCCCATTCGACCGAGCAGAGGAATCATTGACATATCTCTTAGTATCCTTTTGAGAGATAGTGTCGCTAACATAAGGCATGGTCAACAAACGGATCATACAATGGAAGCTTCTCATCAAAGATTTGCATATCTTGTTAAGGTATGGTGTCAGAGACACTTTTTTGATACGTCCTTTCATGGGATGGTTGGGAAAGTGTGCCCGTGCCTTGGGGAGCATGCGCATTGCCCACCAAGGTATTATATAAAGGGGGTTTATGCATCAGCAGAGGTATACGTTATTCACTATTCATGCCTATGCTTGCTATTGCTTTATTTTCTTCCATCTTTCCGATGACTGACTTGAGTATTGGAGGGTCAACGCCGGGGACCCCTTTCCTAGTTTGACACTGACATTTCTTGTATTGCAGAGCGAGCGAGGTATACATCCCGTCAACACAGAAGCCACATCCCCAGCCAGTCATCTCAAGTCAATACTGAGATTTAGAACGTACAATACTGAGAGATCAAATACTAACCAAAGTATGCACACAAACTTTAGGAATGGAGTAAATTGCAGTAGCAACCTAATTGATTTTGTTTATGACCCAATACACATGGAAAAACTTACTATTAGACAACCAAAAGCAACACAACATACCTAGAGAGAATTTGAGCGTCCAGATCTCTCCTCAGATTGAATGCCGATCCATAGGTGAGGTCAAAAAGGAACCGCTTTTTCTCCTCCCAAAGCCTACTCCTCTGATCGAGTTAAGAACCAAAAGCACGACGGAAGAGACATCGACAAAATCAGGACAAGCATTAGGGTTACGGTTCATGCGTGATCGGCAAAAGAGGGCCTGGGGAAGGTGGCTTACGTATTCTCGATGGGATTGGAGGGGGTGGGTTCCAACGATGTCGCTCCTGACGGTATGTAGCCCGAAGCGAAGGGAATCGTGATTCGTCGCGATCCCGTCGTGCTCGATCACAGACTTCGACGACATCTTTTCCGCTTTTAGCTTCGCCTGGATTCATGTTTTTTCTTCTAGGAACAAGGTATTTGTCCTGTAAGGATTTTCTTGGAAAGCAAGGAACCTGCTTGCAGATTCGTGCTATTTTTCCCCAACTAGTATTTCACCCGTGTGATCTATTTTATATAATTAACTATTAAAATTAATAAATATAGGCATATAAATAAATAACTAAAATTCAAACAAATTAAATTAATTATACATCGTACGATAAATTTTTAAACACTTCCTTAAATATTTTGTTGATTTTTAATACGTTACAAAAAAATTCAAAAATAAAATATTTAAAATCTATGATGAAATCTGTCCTAAAATGAAGGATTATTTTCCCAATAAATTCACCAAACTCTACATCCAAAGGTAGGAAAAGAGTATTTATACATTTAAAATCGATGATGAAAAATCTTATTTTTCATTTGGGTCCTTAAATCAGGGGTTATTTTTGTAATAAATTCAACACACTCACTATTCCAAATAGGAAAAGAGCATTTCTAGTGTTGTCTATAACTGGGCTTGAATCTTGAATTTGTTAAATCATAACTTTTAAATAAATTCTAATATATCACATTAAAATAATATATTACAGAAGATTATCTTATATTAATTGATCATACATTTCACAATAAAATTTATGTAACCTTCTTGGGACATTTTTTACACAATAATATGACCAATTTATGTAATGCTCCATATACACCTACTATCCTCGCATAAACACCAAGACTCCTAATCTATAGTTACAATATGCAATTTTAGAAATGTAACCCTATTTCAGATAAATTATAGATAATAATGTATTATATATCATGATGCGGCGGTTAGAACAGGGGACTCCCATTCTGAGGGGTCAATACTACGCGGGAGTCAAAAGGTCAGGTGGCCGACCGAAGAAGGATGGGCCGACCTCCCGGCCGGTCGATCGGTGAATAGCCGATGGCAAAAATCACCCCGACAGAAGTCGGGGTTCCGACGCTCAATTGAACAGTAGCAAAGAGCCGAGCGGAAGGCCTAAGAGAATGTGACATACTACTAAACAGTCCCTACATAGCACCCTACCGAAAATATCCCCAGCATATCGATGCCAACGGCAGGCCGGGCGTGATGTGAGTGCCGTCCGGCCAGCGCGTAAGATGAGGGCTGGCCGGACGGACTCCCTGTCCAGCCGGCCTGCCGGACACCCTGGCCTGTGGTCGGTAGAGAAGGACAAGAACATCTTATGACAGCTGTCAAGTCCTATGGTTAGGCCATACTCAAGTCTGACAACGAGGTGTTCTGTTGTCCCATCGAAGACGTGCTTGGACTGTAGCAGTATGGCGTCAGGTAAACTTTCTGATAGACACATACCGAGGTATGGGTTGCGGACACGTATGCGCCTCGGTGGACGTGCAGGAGCTCTTTCACCGCTCTATATAAAGAGCCTCATACTTCGACGGAGGTACGCATAAAATACCTTTGAAGCCACTTTTTTCATTGCTTGCTTGCCTGACTTGAGCGTCGGAGGGTCGCCGCCGGGAACCCCTTCCCGGCCCGACTTCTGTGCAGGTTCGCCGGAGTTTCATACGACTAGCCGGAGATCTACATCAGCGACTCGGAGAGCGCCACGTGCCCAGCGTCCGTTGATTCAGCATTCGGACAGGATCAAATTTAGGCAAGTGATCCGGCGGTTAGAACAGGGGACCCCCATTCTGAGGGGTCAATGCCACGCGGGAGTCAAAAGGCCAGGTGGCCGACCAGAGAAGGATGGGCCGACCTCCCGGCCGACCGACCGGTGAATAGCCGATGGCAAAAATCGCCCCGACAGAAGTCGGGGTTCTGACGCTCAATTGAACAGTAGCAAAGAGCCGAGCGGAAGGCCTAAGAGAATGTGACATACTGCTAAACAGTCCCTACATAGCACCCTACCGAAAATATCCCCAGCATATCGATGCCAACGGCAGGCCAGACGTGATGTGAGTGCCGTCCGGTCCGGTCCGTTGATTCAGCATTCGGACAGGATCAAATTGGCGCCATCTGTGGGAACGCTCCTGCATCCGAACGGAAGCAATGGACGAGGCTGGACGACAGCATACGGTGACGCTTTCCACGGAAGAACTCGATGCTCTGATCGAGTTGAGGGTCGCTAAGTTGATGGAGCAAAAACAGAAAGCAACAGCCGAGCGGCCGGAGCAGCAAGCAACGTCAGCATCTGGTGGCCGAGCGGAAGCACCACAGGCCACCGTTGCATTTCATCGGGCTCTATTCCGCACTCCTGAAGCCGCAGCGACTAATCGAGATCGGGGATCATCTTCGGAGGAAATGCCAAGACAAGATAGCAGAAAAGGAAAAGCCCCCCGAGCGGACGCATCGCCCGAGCGGATCAACCGCCAATTTTCAGAGGCCATTCTAAGAGACCCTCTGCCCAAGCACTATGTGCCTCCGACGATCGGCGAGTACAATGGGACAACCGACCCGGATGATCATCTGGCGGAAATTTCTGCTAGTGGCGGTTGATTATTTTTCAAAATGGGTGGAGGTCGAGCCGCTAGCCAAGATCACCGAGCAGATGGTCAAGAAATTTATTTGGCAAAACATCATCTGTCGTTTCGGCATCCCCCGTCGACTTATTTCCGACAACGGGCGGCAATTCACAGGAAAATTGCTCGAAGATTGGTGCAAAAGCTATGGCATCGAGCAACACTTCACGTCCGTGGCATATCCCCAAAGCAATGGTCAAGCCGAAGTTGCCAATCGGAAAATTCTTCGCATTTTGCGGGCTCGGCTCGACCATATGGGAGGTAGCTGGGTGGATGAAGTGTCGGGCGTCTTATGGGCCATCCGAACGACACCGAAGGAAGGAACTGAAGTCACGCCTTTCCATCTGGTGTATGGCGGCGAAGCAGTTATTCCTGTCGAAGTTGGCGTCGACCCCGCTCGGATCCAGAATTATGATAACAACAACGCCGAGAGGAGGAACATGGAGTTGGATTTGGTCGACGAGGAGCGAGCCAAGGCGTCCGTTCGGCTGATGGCATACCGGCAGCGGATGAAACAAAACTACAACCGCCGCGTAATCCCCAGATCATTCCAGGTCGGCGATCTTGTCTGGAAGAAAGTCAAGCCGGTCGGCGACGTCGGCAAGCTGGAAGCTCCCTGGGCGGGCCCCTTCAAGGTTATCGAAAAGCTCCGCTCGGGCGCTTACTATTTGGAAGATGAAGACGGACGGTAGCTGGATCGGCCCTGGAGCGCGAATCATCTCCAGCCTTATCGAGCTGGATGAGAGGTGCACTGATGTAACTCATTTTTGTGTATATGCTAGTCGCTCATGTCCTTGTAATGCAGGAAGCAAAAATGATTTAAAGGATGGCTAATGTGTTCGCCGAGCGGCTTCATTAAAGTTAGCCTTTA
Source organism: Zingiber officinale (assembly GCF_018446385.1). Taxonomy (NCBI): domain Eukaryota; kingdom Viridiplantae; phylum Streptophyta; class Magnoliopsida; order Zingiberales; family Zingiberaceae; genus Zingiber; species Zingiber officinale. The sequence continues at coordinate 79,718,768 of NC_056007.1, forward strand.
AGGCCGTCGAGCTCCGACGTTAAAAATTGAGAGACGAGCCGGCGTCTATAAACCCTCCGAGCGGAAGACCATCGAGCTCCGACGTTAAAAGTCGAGAGACGAGCCGGCGTCTATAAACCCTCCGAGCGGAAGACCATCGAGCTCCGACGTTAAAAATCGAGAGACGAGCCGGCGTCTATAAACCCTCCAAGCGGAAGACCGTCCCATGTCCTTGTAATGCAGGAAGCAAAAATGATTTAAAGGATGGCTAATGTGTTCGCCGAGCGGCTTCATTAAAGTTAGCCTTTAAGGCCGTCGAGCTCCGACGTTAAAAATCGAGAGACGAGCCGGCGTCTATAAACCCTCCGAGCGGAAGACCATCGAGCTCCGACGTTAAAAGTCGAGAGATGAGCCGGCGTCTATAAACCCTCCGAGCGGAAGACCATCGAGCTCCGACGTTAAAAATCGAGAGACGAGCCGGCGTCTATAAACCCTCCAAGCGGAAGACCGTCGAGCTCCGACGTTAAATATCGAGAGACGAATCGGCGTTTATAAACCCTCCGAGCGGAAGACCGTCGAGCTCCGACGTTAAAAATCGAGAGACGAATCGGCGTCTATAAACCCTCCGAGCGGAAAACCGTCGAGCTCCGACGTTAAAAATCGAGAGACGAGCCGGCATCTATAAACTCTCCGAGCGGAAGACCGTCGAGCTCCGACGTTAAATATCGAGAGGCGGCGTCTATAAACTCTCCGGCGGAAGACCGTCGAGCTCCGGCGTTAAAAATCGAGAGGCAGTTGGCGTCTATAAACTCTCCGGCGGAAAACCGTCGAGCTCCGACGTTAAAAATCGAGAGACGAGCCGGCGTCTATAAACTCTCCGAGCGGAAGACCGTCGAGCTCCGACGTTAAATATCGAGAGACGAGCCGGCGTCTATAAACTCTCCGAGCGGAAGACCGTCGAGCTCCGACGTTAAAAATCGAGAGACGAGCCGGCGTCTATAAACTCTCCGAGCGGAAGACCGTCGAGCTCCGACGTTAAATATCGAGAGACGAATCGGCGTCTATAAACCCTCCGATCGGAAGACCGTCGAGCTCCGACGTTAAATATCGAGAGACGAATCGGCGTCTATAAACCCTCCGATCGGAAGACCGTCGAGCTCCGACGTTAAATATTGAGAGACGAATCGGCATCTATAAACCCTCCGATCGGAAGACCGACGAGCTCCGACGTTAAATATCGAGAGACGAATCGGCGTCTATAAACCCTCCGATCGGAAGACCGTTGAGCTCCGACGTTAAATATCGAGAGACGAATCGGCGTCTATAAACCCTCTGATCGGAAGACCGTCGAGCTCTGACGTTATATATCGAGAGATGAATCGGCGTCTATAAACCCTCCGATCGGAAGACCGTCGAGCTCCGACGTTAAATATCGAGAGACGAATCGGCGTCTATAAACCCTCCGATTGGAAGACCGTCGAGCTCCGACATTAAACATCGAGAGACGAGCCGGCGTCTATAAACTCCCAAGCGGAAGACCGTCGAGCTCCGACGTTAAATATCGAGAGACGAGCCGGCGTCTATAAACCCTCCGAGCGGATAGCCATCCACGTGATACATTCTGGCGGTAAGAGCCGACCGACGACGTTGCCTGTTCTTTATGGCCAACATACGGCCGAGCGGCTCGCTTAGCAAAAATATATGGAAAACCCCTTTGGGGTAAGGTGCAAAGTAAAAGATGGTTAATAAGAATTAAAGATGTGAGCACGTGAACGAATGATGTTCGCGCGCCGAGCGACCATGCAGTCGCATGGCGAAAGACGTTTTTTGAAGACAATCAGCTTGAGCTCATATTAGAGTATGAAGCCGAGCGGAGGAGTTTTAAAGAACACTTCAAACATGACGAAAGAAAAATTTCTTGCCAAAACAAAAGTTGCAAGAACAGAAAGATGATCTATTTACGCCAAAAGCTGGGCAAACAAAAGAAGTTACAGCAAAAATAAGTTGTGCCGAACAGCAAGAGTACAAAAACATGATCACTCCTCACGCGTCAAAATCAAAAAGAGCATCAGGAATGACGCCCATCACGGTAGCCAGATCCTCTGGGGGGATGGTCAGCTCGGCGGGAAGGTGTCCTTTAGTCTTCAAGTAATCCACCGCCGCCTTGATCGCCTCTTCGAAAGTGAGGGAAATCTTGTCGGTGAATTTCTCTCCAAAGTCGTCCGAGCGGACAAATGCCTTCCTCACTTCGTCAGAGCGAGCCGACTCCCCATCCTGATACCCTTTGAGCGCGGCTCGGGAAGCATCGTTCGCGGCATGGAGATCCTTCAAGTCTCCTTCAAATTTGAGCAGATCGGCCGAGCGACTCTCCTTCTCGGTGGCCAGAAGGGCATCCAGATCCTTGATGCGTTGCTCTATCCCTCTGATCTCCACCTTCATTAGGTCCATGTCATCGATGGCCTTGCGCTTCCGAGTGGTCGCCGTCTTGATCTCTTTATCCTGTTGTTTGACCACAGCTTCAAGCCGAGCGACCTCGCTCGCCAGATCGGAAGCTCGTTTCCGTTCGGCTTCCAAAAGCTTTTTGCTTTTCTCCAAAGCAGCCGTTGATTGCCCTTGGTTTGCCTCCGAAAGTTTGAGTTTTTTCATTTCTTCCTCCAGCTCAGCCAGTCGATTGCTGACTGCGATCTGCTCTACCCAACTCTGCGAATAAAGGCAGTTAAGTTAAAAGCTAAAATAAAAAAATATCAGTAAAGCAGAAAGGCATACCTCGGTCGCCTACTGCAGGTTACTGTCCCCTAGCTGACTGGGGGGCATGAGCGCGACGCGTACGCGTGCGTCCTCCCAAACTTTGGCGAGCGGACCGGTGAGGGTGATCTGCTGTTCGGGAACCGATGGTCGATCGGCGGCCAGTAAGTATTCCTCCGAGGGAAATCTGAGGACAGTTTTAATCACCCTCGGGCCGCTCGAGTCATCTTGAGACGCAGCAGCATGGCCAGAGGACTCGCCGATCGGGATCGGACGGTCGCCCAGTCGCCTAAGACGACGTAGAGTCTGAGAGGTGGAAGGTTGCGCCTCAGTGATGGTCGGCGGCAAGTCAAGCTGAGTCCGAGTGTGCTCCGAGGAGACCGCCTCAAAAACCACATGAGCATCATCGCTCCGCTCGGAAAGCTGCTCTCCTGGTGGAGGTTGTTGAGCGGCTTGCTCTAGCCGACGGCGTTTACGAGTCACCAAAGGTGCCTCGTCAGCCGATCGGCCTTCCTCCTCGGCCTGGGAAGATGTTGTGATATTGGCCGCGGCCTCGTCAGTGGAGGCGCGGGCGGCCGAAGCCTCGGGAGCAACTTGAGTTCCCTCGCTCCCTTCAGTTGTAGGGCCGGTCAGGACCAGCCCCCGTTCAGCCGCTTCCTTGTCCTTCACCGCCTCAATATGGGCGGCTTTCAGCTTGAGCTTTTCGGTTGCCTTAGCACGCCACATAACTTCAGCTGCAAAAACAAAGAATAAATCAGTTAGAACAAAAGAAAAAGGGGGGATAAGAATCGCTTACTCATGCTACAAGGCAGATCGGCTTGGATGGGAGACAAGCCGAATATATACATTACTTCAGGAAGGAGCAACTTGTCGATATCGTAACGTTGGCCGACCAGCTGGTTGGCCGCATGAAGATACACCGGATGGCTCTTGAATTTGCCAAGACTCGGTTGATTCGGCACTGCCGTCTGCCACTTCGTTCGGAAGGCCGGCCGTTCGGGGAGACGCATAAAAAAGAAATGCTCCTTCCAATGCTTATTGGAGCTCGGCATGTTGGTAAATAGGACGAAACCCGACCTAGATTGAAATATGAAGGCCCCCCACTCGGATTGTTTGGGGTAGAAGAAATAGTGGAAGACTTGGGGGTCCAAGGGGATATCATTTAATTTGAAAAGGACTATCACCCCGCTCAGCAACATAATCGAGTTCGGGACTAATTGGCCGAGCGGGAGGCGAAAGTGGTTGCATATTTTTGATGATGAACGGATGTGGAGGAAAGCGCAGCCCGACCAAAAATTGATCACAGAAGAAGCAAATGGTGCCGGGCGGCGGGTCCGGACGTGATGTGAGTGCCGTCCGGCCGGCGCGTAAGATGAGGGCTGGCCGGACGGACTCCCCGTCCAGTCGGCCTGCCGGACGCCCCGGCCTGTGGTCGGTAGAGAAGGACAAGAACATCTTATGACAGCTGTCAAGTCCTATGGCTAGGCCATACTCCAAGTCTGACAACGAGGTGTTCTGTTGTCCCATCGAAGACGTGCTTGGACTGTAGCAGTATGGCGTCAAGTAAGCTTTCTGACAGACACATACCGAGGTATGGGCTGCGGACACTTATGCACCTCGGTGGACGTGTAGTAGCTCTTTCACCGCTCTATATAAAGAGCCTCATACTTCGCCGGAGGTACGCGTAAAATACCTTTGGAGCCACTTTTTTCATTGCTTGCTTGCCTGACTTGAGCGTCGGAGGGTCGTCGCCGGGAACCCCTTCCCGGCCCGACTTCTGTGCAGGTTCGTCGGAGTTTCGTACGACTAGCCGGAGATTTACATCAGCGACTCTGAAAGCGCCATGTGTCCAGCGTCCGTTGATTCAGCATTCGGATAGGATCATATCATATTCTACTATCCAATAAAATATAGAGTAAAATCACAATGAAACATAAATTAAAATATAAATTAGGGCTCATTATTTCAGAAACTTGCTTTATAGTCCTAAAATGGTCTTTTGTAGTCGAAAGTTCTTCCAAAATTATTTATGCACATGATGCTTAAATAGAACTAATTGAATTTGTGTTCTTGCAATCAGCAGCAATCCTTAAAATTAATAATATATATATATATATATATATATATATATATATATATATATATATATATATATAATTAAATAATCAAAATGACCTATTATGAAATTTCATAATTTAAGTCAAATTCCCATTTACTATCTTGGTAACAAGGAAAGTATTTGAAATATATATTTAATCCATAAAATATTTTAATCGTCACATTTAAAGAATAATAACAACCGGATTTTTACCTACTTTTTCTAAGTATGTCATGACAAAGTACATGGTAGCCTATTGTTCCTATAAAAAGGTAAAATACCTAATTACTAAAATACAATAAATCAAGAAACAAAAACAAAGTTAAACGCACTTACTCTGAATCTTCTAAGATAAAATCAAGAAACGTTAGACCACCAAATTCTCTACTTTGTGATGAGTCTTGTGCAATCATTTTACCAATGATATCTCGAAAATAGAAAAAAAAAATCCTAAGTTATAAGAAAAAAATGTTAGATTAATTAATCATGAAATACAAAAATAAATTAACTTACCAAAAAAGTATGATCTCATCACCATATGTGTTCTTTATTTCACTAAAGGATTTGAATTCATATATCATAGATGAAAATATATCATTAAAAACTTCACATGCATGAGTTTTTGCGATAAAATTAATCTTATATTTGTTTATCGTTATCTTATACTTCATTCGATTCTATGGAACAATGATATTTTTACAGCAAATACATGAACTTTAAGAATGAGTTTCACTCTCATCATAATCGGACGTTTTATTATTTCATGTATTTGTTAACCCTACAAAAAAGTAGATAGAGTAAATATTCGTAAAAATATAAACAAATCAGATAAATATGTAAAAAAAATTAACATATCTCTTTATCATAAAAGACACATTATAAGTTAAAATCTTTAGTGCCAACAATATACTTATGAAGATAAAATGTTAGTTGATCAATATTTCGTTATGTTTGATTTTTAATAGTTGAACATTGCTCAAAGTATTTGGACTGGTATGATTGAACACTGTGCATTTGAATCACTTTTAAATTGCTACAATTCAAATCGTGAGAATACAATATACAATCATACTGAGCAGAAAAAATAAAAATAAAAAAAAAATGATAATCCCAGTTAGTCTCATTGACTATCCCTGAGGGTGACCGATCCGATCCCACGGAAGTTTTTCATCGACCACCAAGGTAAATCGGGAAATGCACGCGGTGACCAGTCTAGAAGTCCAGTATCCTTATCCGTGTACCTGCATTTACCTCCCTCAATATCCGTGGGACCGGCTCTAGGGGGGCCGCTGATGTGACGGTTCCACATTTTTTTAGAAGTCCAGTATCCTTTGATTATGTCTTCCCATTTGGAAAAAAAATTTCTACAAATACGTCATAGCTGGAGTGGAAAAAAAATTAAGTTATAGACAAAAAAAAAAAAAGTGAGAAAAAAGAGAAGGATGGAGGAAGGAGAAAGAGGGGAGGAAGATATTTTATAAATTTTATGAAAAGGATATTTTAGATTTGTCACCTAAGGATATTTTTGAGAGAAAAAAATTAGGATTTGTTTAGTGGACGTTAGGGTGTGAATAGCCCCTCCCTTGTTGGAATGAGAACAAGTTACCTAACCCATCAAGCTAGTGTGGGTGGGTTCTTGTTGGAATGAGAACAAGTTACCTAACCCATCAAGCTAGTGTGGGTGGGTCAGCAACAATTGTTCTATGACCATCTCATAGAGGTACATTCACCTCAATGGAAATGGGTTCATCAGCATCTACAATGCAATGGCAACCTACTCCAGTGTGTTGGCCTGACCTGATGCCTGCGATACAAATGCTGGTAATGAGACGGGAATGCAAGTTACCTACGCATAGTCTTTACTTTTCCTCGTCGCTATATTCATGACAACATTAGAAGGAAACACGACACTAATAATAGAGCATTCCTGTTGGGAAACATCAATTTTTAATTTACATCCCAACAGAAGCTTAATAAAATGTTTATCGTAATGCATAACCAAAATCTTAAACGAGGTCGAATAGAAGTAAAAAGAAATAAAAATAGTGAGAGACCTGATAGACGATAAATTTGAAGCATTCGTTTGCGTTGTTCTTGTCATGCAATCTTCTTGTTCATGTTGGCGACTAGCTGCCTCATCTGATACCTCCAGTAGAGGAAAATGGCGAAGCCCGCACCGATTAGCACAAACAACCACACCGTGTCCTCTTCTCTTTCCTTCCTCCATTCCACCTCCTCTATCCTACTCCCCTTCTCTCCCCCGCCCTCCTCCGCGGGCGTCACCAGCACGTAAGCCCGCCGCCCTTCTCGCACTGCCACTGCCGTCGCCAGCCACCCTTCCTCCACCGCCGCCTCGTCCTCGATTACTGCTTCCGACCACGCGTCCCTGCTCCTCAGCCACCGTGCTCCCGCACCTCCGCGAGCCATCACCGCCCCTCCGTCGGCCCGCAACGCGATTCCTTCCGCCGCAGAAGCCAGAGCCTTTCCCAGCACCTCCTTGGTTCCTCCGTTCTCGTCGTCCACCCTGAACACCCTACCAGCGCCGCCTCTTTCCGCCACCAACAGGTACGCGTTTCTCCCGTGCACTAGCCCGCCCAGGCCTTCCGACGACGGATCGGCGCTGAAAATCGTTGATCTGGAAAGAACGGAAACCGCCCCGTCTAGATCCACCTTCACGACGACGCTCCCGGCGGTGACGAAGGCCGCCCCTGTGGAGTGGTCAACGGCGACGCCGCCGAGTGCGGCGGAGGGATCGGGGAGAGGTGAGAGGAAGATGCGGCGGTGGGGGCGGGGGGAACGAAGATCGTAGGCAGCGAGAGCGGAGGGATTGGTTAGGCCTACGAGGAGGCGGCGGCGGCGATCGTCTACGGCGAGTGCGGCAACTGAGGATTGAGCAGGGAGGATGGGGTCGAAGACGAGGGTCTCGGTGACGCCGGCGTCGGAGACGGAAGCCAAGGCGGCCGGAAAAAGGCTGGATCCAACGAGGAAGTGTTGTGCAGTGGGGTCCCAGGCGAGGGCGCGGGGGGAGCGGAAGGTGGAGGAGGGGATGGTCATGACATGGCGGCCGCCGCCCAGAGCGCCGTAGGTGAGGACGAGGAAGAAGAAGAGGAGGAGGGAGAGGAGGCGCGGCCATCGAATGGTGGGGAAGGAAGGGGAGGGAGGACTCGACATGGCGTCCCTGGTGCGCCTCGCAGAGAAGCCGAAGGATCGAGAATTGCGATGCGGAAGCCCTGGAGAGAGCGAGAGAGAGAAGGGGAAAGTTGTCACGCGGTTGTGGAAATCATGGACCATCAGGAATTATCGGACGGATTAGATTAGACCTGGCGAACGGAAGAGACGAAACCCAATCTATTTTGATGAACCCAAGTCGGTAGCGTTGAGGTGGGGGTGTGCTCGGACTTTCACGCTCAACCGAGATATTTGAGGGTGTCGAGGTTTATTTAATTATACTCATCAGAAATTAATTATTATCTTACTATTTTATTAAAAATTTATCTCTTTATTAATTAATTTTAATAAAATCTGTAATTTTTTATTAAAAATTTATCTTTTATTAATTAATTTTAATAAAGTCTAAAATAAAATTAGGTTAATATTTTTTCTATTAAAAAAAATAATTTTAAGATTTATTAATAATTTACATAAACACATTAATTAATAATCTAAATAATTTTAAAATTTATTAATAATTTATATAAATGTGTTAATTAATAATCTAAGATCTAAAGTTCAAGACTTACATGTATTATTAAAAAAAAATTCATTAATTAATTAGAAATCTAGAGTTCTCTTTAAGCCTATATCTTAAAAGTTAGAATTACAACATTGTGAGTTTCTATAAATATCTTAGGTCTATGAGGTTAAAAGCATTTTTTTTTTTTTTGACTTTTTACTAAGATCAAGTATAATATTAAATTAATTTTTTATAAGGGTGAGTCTGTTACAATAACTTAGTAGCTTGTTACATTGGGATTTTCAAGTGTCATCTTAGTATTGTACTATTGTATAAGTCTGGCACATCCTTACCAATTTTATAGGTGACCTTTTGACAAGATTAAGTATAGTATTTATTTTTATCAGTTTAATATATGATATAAAATATTAAATTAATTTTTTTATAAAGAAGTTTCTGTTACCCGCATGTGTTTGTGTATTATTTTACATACACAATCAGGGTTAAAACCACGTATAATTTTAGTAGAGCAATTGTCCATCATAATTTTTTTGTAAATACCTTTTTGAAGTGTATAAAATTATAAAAATATTAAAACCTTGTGTCACTTAACAAAATTAAAGTAAAGATAATATTCAAAAATTAAAACTAATTTTTATAAGATAATTTTTTTCCCTTCGAATTTCTCCTGATATTATCTCACCTGGTATAAGACATCTAGCTCATGCAACATGTGTCCACGATTACTAGTTGTTATTATTGCTGAGTGACAACGCAGCAGCCCGTCCAATTATTATCCTGATCATGACTTTAATTTTTTGGTATAATTTTGTTTAGCACATGTTTTTTTTTTACCTCTAAAAATTCCAAAATCATTCCATCACTTTCCCTATCCCCCTAACGTTTCTATAAATTAACACATATTAATGTCTAAAATTGAAATAATAGGGTCTGAGATAACGGTGTAGCGGTTAGATTGTAAGTTTTAGAGTGCAAAATGAAATTTAAGCTCTTAGTTTACAAATTATGATTTTACTTTCTACAATTTTCAAATGGAATTCATTGCATATCAGAGATTTAAAATTGCATAACTAGATTTGCATTAATAAGTCGTGTTGCCTTCATTTATATATTCCATCAAAAACTCATAATCACTTGAAATTGACACTTTCAAGTAACAATCGATACAAATGGAAGTTACTGATAGGATACACCAACTACTTTACACAGCACGTAGAACATTCACCAACTGCTTTTATACATCACGGTCAAGACAGAACAGAAAGGCCAGTCTCAAGTTAGAGCCAGTTCATTACAATAACCATCCAACAGCTTTACAAGGAAGTTAGGTTCTTGGAACAACCAAGTTAGCTAACAAGGGGAACCACAATGGTAATTCAGAGTCAAGCATTCGATGCAGAAATATGATCACAGATCCCAGCTATTCGTGACAAGTCACAGAGAGCCGAGAAAATCAGCTGCTAGAGTTGCAAGTACTTGAAACTCTCTGTCAGACTCTAACCACTTCAAGCCAAGTACCTTGAACCTGATCATAGTGTCCTTTTCAAGGTTAGCATGCTTATCGTTCAGAAACATGGGGTTATCCCCTCCAACATACTTGTAATCTCTCATCGTCTTCTCGGAGAGAAAGATGCTACCTATTGGCCCAGCTTTCAGAAATATGCCATGCTTCAGAATCTTATCCACAGTACCCACTAAAATGTCACCCTTGATGGGTTTCAAGGTGATGCAGGTGAAGGTCACAGGAAACAGTACGTCTCCTGACAGTTCCCTCACCTTTCCTTCCCCTACCGAGTTCAAGGTAGTAACTGCAACATAGTATCCATGCTCCTTCGATGCTTTCCGACTTGCAATGTCATCCATGAGTCGTAAGATAATAGCTTTGTGGAGCAGGAGCCCTTTTGCATCAAGTTGCTCAGGCGAAATTATCACATTCCATGACAGATCTACTTCCATAAAAACCATTCTTACAATCTGTTAACATAGAAAATCCAAGTTAAATTTTACACAAGTAGGAGGATTAGTCAAAATTATATAAAAAAATAATAAATTATCCAAATATTTAAACATGACTTGAATTTAATTAGTACACTTAAATTATAGGCTTATAACACCTTGATCCCTGACCATTATCCAACACACAGACAGAATTTATGTGATTATTGGGATCAACACTGATTTATGATTTTTCCACGATACATCAATTCAATTGAATATAGAAGAGGTATGATTGAGAGAGACTAAGTATGATTAAGTAATTGATGGAAAGCAAGTTATTAGGTTGTTAAACACAAAATTTCTAAGATTTTTTTTTTTGTATAAACTTGCTAAAATGATTTACATGTGTGGATAGACAATTTTCTTATGCAGCTACCCTAGTAAAAGCTAACAAGGTATATGGATCATGGCTATTGGTAACATCAAAGCTCCTCACATCCTGTGTTGAAATACAAGATAAAATGAGCAAGAAAACCAGAAGGTATGAATTATGAGGAAATGAAATGATAAATAGTGAATCACAACTACTTGACAGTGGGATTAATTACAATTTTCTACAGGGAAAAACAATGATGAAACATCTGCTGCTTTCTTGCAAATATTCTATGCAGTGTGTGGTACCTATTACTTAAAGCCATGATTGCTATTGCCTGTGAGAATGGGGATCTTGATTTTTGTCATTTGATTGATAGTAATTGTGGCATTAATTATGCTCGAAACTTTCTTAAACATGAAACTATTTTAATGTGAGTCTGTGAAATGTGCATGCAGTATTGTTACATCCTCTATATTAACACATGGAATGCACCATTTTTCAAGAACAATAAATTTCTGCTGCTACTATCTATCAATAAAACGAAAAAAACCCAATCTAACAAACAACAGCAGCCACATACGACGTAGCAGGCAGGCATAAAGCAAGAAGGTCAAAATTAAGATACACATCTCCCTCCATAAAGTTAAAGTAGTACTAAGTTTTTCTTTCTCACAATACTAGGACTCGATCCCAAGCAAGCCGTTGCTGTAAATATATACTTATGTAATTTCAAAATATTAACACAACAAATGAATAAAAATCTTGAGTTTGTTAACATAGAAGACTGATATATTGGTTGGTGTGTGTGTGTGTATAAAATCCCAGTCTTTCCTCTTACAAAATGAAAACTGTTTTCCATCTTTACAACTAAGATACCTAGCAATAGAAAATAACAAAAAATAATTTCAATTAGCATACAATCAGATATATATTTGCCCCACTCTGTAATACATTGTACAGACTCTAACACTAGTAAGAAATAGAGACCTGTTACAGTCACCAGTAAATAAACAACTGCTAAGTAAAAATTAAGCGATTAACATAGGTTCCATAGCCTAATTATAACTTTCTAGAAGCCTTAGAACATGAATATCAACAAAGATTTCTTCTGAGACACTCTTATGCTAACATAGAATACTAAAACAAACAAACTCATACAGGGGCAAAAGTGCTATTATAAATCATTTATAAGTTGCTTGATTATTGCTGCACCTCCATTCCTTGGAGGAATCCCTCATCTACCTCGTGAAAGCTCAAACAAGCATGCCATAACAAGATTCTAAAAGTGAACACTTTTGTATAATCACATCCAACTAAATAAAAAAGGTGGGGAAGAAATAGAGAAATATGTACAAAACAAAACAACACCCAAGCTATGGAGTCAGACACTAGTAATCACCCAATTGTAGGAAACTGCGTTAACAAACACATGGGATGATAGGTTAAGCAATTTAATCAAAATATTGTTAACAGTTGAGAGAAGAATTCTCACTCAAACATCAAGCACAAAATTAGTAAAAAGGAAACGAGCCGTCGTCGTAAGAAAAAAACACTTTTAAATGCACTCATTAGTAATAATAAATAAATAAATCTCATTCTCAAATCAACTGAGAAGTTCAGGTTTCTTTTAAACTGATACATCACTGGAGCAAAGGAATTTGGTGAGCGTGGTTTACTACAAGCAACTACCTGAAAAGCCGAATTCGGCGCTGGAAATGGAAGAAGAGGAGTCGGCGGCTGAAGCAGGAAAAAACGGAAAATGACGCACGGAGGGGGAGGGGGAGGAGGAGGAACGATCGGCGCAGAGGAGGAGGAGACTCGGCAGAATCGGGTGGAGTAGGAGTTGGGCGATCGTATGGAAGAAGAAGAAGCAGAAGAAGAATCGGCGCAGGAAGAGAAACGGCGGTATAGCGTGGAGGCCGCCGATAGGGTTTCGGTTGGTGTTCACGTCTGAAACGAGATTTAACCGGTTCGATTCTTTATTTATTTTTCTCAGAATTAAATTTTTTATTAGTTTCTAATATTTATACAATAATTTAAATTGCTTAATGTAATACAATACATAAATTGTTTTGAAATATTTATAATTTTAATTGAACGGATGTTGCATTTTTTTTAATACTGAATTTAGTATTACCTTTATTTTGAACCTTATTTGTAAACTTAAATTCTCTTAAAAATTATAATATTCTATAAAGCAAACCATTCCAATTCATCCTAATTATTCCTTTAAAATATGCCCTTAAATTAATTCATTGCATTACCATTTTTAATCTGCAACCCATAGATTATTTTATAAAAAATAAGTATTATTTACTAACTAATTTGGATGAAATTTGAAATAAAATTATGTTAACATTCTTTTCTTATATATTGAAATACGTATTGTCATGATTTTCTTTAGTTTTATATTTTAAATTGAATATCGCGAGTAAAAAATTTTTTATATATATTTTAACCCGACGATGTTAGAAATTATATATTTCTCAATTTTTTTTTTTTGCTAAGATCAAGTGTAGCATATGTTATTATTAGTTTAATATCTGGTATAAAAATTTAAATTAATTTTTTATAAAAGAGATTGTTATAATAATTGACTAAAGGGGATTTTGAGCATCCTCTTTGAATTGTACTAATGCATGAGTCTAACTAATTATATGTATTCATGTATTATATTACACATATAATAGCATGTATAAATTAATTTTTTCAATTACAATAAACCAATTCAAAATTAATATTCATTCGAGATAATATAGTAATACTTAAAAATTACACTTAGAAATTAACGTAAAATAATATCAAATAATTGATCATGATAAAATTAAGGTTGTTGGTGCAATATCCCTTAGGTCAAGGTTGACTGGTTTGACCAAGCTTGAGTCTTGGTCATAGTTTCGATGTTTGACAATACATGTAGACACATGGACAATGCAGGTGCAGTTGTTCATATGGGGAGATTCTGATCAGGGACTGATCAGTATGATTGAAGAAGAATCAAGTAGGTATACTTGACTGGAAGGAAACCCTGGTGAGTGAAGCCAGGTGAAAGTCCTAGTGAGTGAAGCTAGGCAGATGGAAATCCTGGTGAGTGAAGCCAGGTGAAAGTCCTAGTGAGTGAAGCTAGGCAGTATGGAAGTCCTGGTGAGTGAAGCCAGGCAGAAGAAAAGTCCTGGTGAGTGAAGCCAGACAGAAGGAAAATCCTGGTGAGTGAAGCCAGGTGAAAGACCTAGTGAGTGAAGCTAGGCAGATTGAAAACCCTAGTGAGTGAAGCTAGGTGAAAGTCCAAGTAGGTCAAGAGAGTGACCGGATACTTGGCATGAAAGAAAAGCCCAAGTGGGTCAAAGGGATTGACCGGACACTTGGTGAGGGAGTTCTAGCAGGTCAAGGGAGTGACTAGATGTTAGGCATGACGTACCAACAGGTTAAGGTTGACCGGATGTTGGTTTGGGAGGTTTGAGACTTGGTTTTGGGCAAAAACCAAGTGCTGGATCGATCAGTGGATCGATCCAGACCTTTCCCAGCGAACAGAAAGCCTCTGGATCGATCAGTGGATCGATCCAGAGGTCCCAATCGATCAGTGGATCAATTGGGACGCTGCTGCTTCGCGCGATAAGCGCTGGATCGATCCGTGGATCGATCCAGGAATTTTTCCAGAGCACAGAGGCGCTCTGGATCGATCCAAAGCCTCCCCGATCGATTGGGAATAATTGAATCGATTGGGATCCGATCGTTGCGTCGTATTTGAGCCGCAGGCGAGCGTTGTCTTCGGCATCTCTTCATAGATTCATTTCAGATCTTCACCAGCTCCTCCACAGCTCTTCTCAAGCTCGAGATCGCCAGTTCTTGAAGGTTCTTGGAGGCTCTTCCAAGTCAAGAGGCGGATCAAAGCAAGAAGAAGAAACTAGGGTTAGGGTTTGTGCACTCATTGTAAGCTTGTAAGCTTGTATTTCTTTACTACCCTTTCTTCTTCTTGTATTGAGTCTTGTAGGGCTTCTCCGCCCTTGGTAGTTACCATAAAAGAGAGTTTCATTAGTGGAGGGTGCGTGCGTTGTGTGGATCCTTGGATTAGTCACCTCCCTTGGAGGTGGATACCAAGTAAAATCCAAGTGTTAGCGTGTTTGTATTTGTTTCTGTATTTTCCGTTGCACATCTTCGAAGAAACAAGCAACGCCGAACACCGGGCACGCGACGAGCTATTCACCCCCCCTGTAGCTACTTTTCGGTCCCAACAAAGGTAACCCAAGCAATCATATTTTCAATAATAAAAAAAATAAACTAGGAAAATTAAGCTTCAATAGTAGGAAGAGCTTCCCAATGGAGATCGGGGTCAAATGGGTAATCTTCAAGTTCTGGGGATACCCCCGACTTCATTGATATCTAGCTTAACCAGATGTTTGGCTGGTTCAATATTAAGGTTAAGCCATTCCGGTGGAGAGCTGTCAAAAGTACATACAACAAACGTTTCCTCTTCTTCGAGGGCCAGAGAAATAATAGTACCAAGCTTTTTAGGAAAATCTTTAACAGAATCTGGATCATGTATCCAGACTTTGTATAGTAGTCCATAGTCCATCAGAAGAAAAGGAGTAATAAGCCTTCCTTTGTATGAAATTGCTTTATACCTTTCATAGTCTAAGTTGGCTTTTCGGAAGGAATATAGCAACTGGCATGGACATCCGTATTTAGCAGAGTCTTCACAGGTTGGCCCAATTTTCTGACATTTAAGTTTTGGGCCAAATTCTGCTTCATAGGTAATAGTTAGCCCAGGAGGGGGATTTTTGTGGAAGGCCTTTAATGCTTCACATAATTCAAAAAATGTCTGTAGTGTAGATTGTTCTGCTAGGTTCCGAACGTAGGAATTGATATCCTCAGGTATAGTGTTGGGCAGGCCCAATATATGGGCTGCAGATGTTCTTTGAGCAAAAGTTGTAGCAGCTTGTTCTTTTAACTGGGCCAGTGTTAGATAATTGGCCCGTTGTGGTTTCTTTTCTTCTAATGTTGTGGAAGAGGAAGGAGACCCATGAGTTCCTTCAGTAATTTGTGCATATGTAGGAGTTTCTTCTGATTGTGAGCTAGTTGGCACCATAGTTGTTGTTTTTAATAAAGTGCTAATAAAGAAATTAGCACCAAGTTGAGTCCTGGCAGCATTAAAGGCTTCTTCAAGTGAATAATACCCTTTGAAGAAAGGATGTTCTAAGCCTTGTATGGCCATATTTGTTTCCTCCCAAGTAGCATATACCCCAGCTTGTGGCCCAGAAAAGACTACATAGCAAGAGAATTTCTTGCCTGCTGGCTTTTGTATGGTTGTTAGAAAGTAGTTTGTTAAAGCATTTATGACTGCTATCTTGTGTCCGGAGCTACCAGGGATGGTAGGAATGTGCCAAATGTTATCTATCAAACAGTGTTGAATATGATCTAGTTTGTCTCTGAATAAAGAGCGAAACTGATCTTCTTGCTGTGTAAACTGTTGTAGTTCTTGTGTTCCAAATCTTAATGTTTCAGTAGCAAACGATGTGCGAACTTTCCTTGGCCGATCCATTACCTAAACAAAAATTGTTAGTGGAGTAAACGAGATAAAGTATCAGCTAAAGAATTGTTAATTCCTTTTATATGTTCCCAGTGAATACGTAAACCTTTATTAATAATATTATCTGTGAATTTTAGCCATCTCTTAGTACTTAATCCTTTTCTTAATCCTTTAGTTTGTTGGCTATACTTGACTATAGCTTCGCAGTCGGTTCGAATGGTAATTTCTTGCTTATTACAAATGAATAATCTGAAGGCTTCTAGACAATAAATAACTGCTAATATTTCAAAATCTAACGAGGTAAGATGTCCTTTTTCTTGAAATTTTCCAGAGGCATATCTGCATAAGGTTTCTGTAGTTTTAGGATCATACTTGGATGTTTTTCTAAATAAAATTCCTCCCCATCCTGTTTCACATCCATCTGTTTCAATGACTAAGTAGTCAGCATCAAGTGGTAGTGTTAACATGGGAATTGTTTTTACTAATTGTTTAATCTGTTTTACAAGTGCTATATCTTGTTGATTAAAGTGTTTTTGTCCTGTTAAGGAGGTTTTGTTGTATAAGGGGCCGCTGATTTTTCCTATATTTTTTAAATAAGGTCTAGCATAATTTAGGAGTCCTAAAAGGCTCTTAGAGTTTTAGTGTCTTCCATCTTATCTGGAAAAGCAAGGATTTTAGCAGAGATATGAGGTTGAAGGGCTATTTGTCCCTGTCCTATTTCTGCTCCTAAGAAATCAATATGAGTAGTGGCTATTGTCATTTTCTTTCGAGAAATAATCAGACCATGTTTTTCAAATAAATTAAATATAATATGAAGATGAGCATAATGTTCTTGTTTAGTCTTAGAGAAAACTAAAATATCATCTATATACACACAAGTGAAGAGAGAAAAATCTCGAAAAATGTCATCCATTTTCCTTTGGAATATTTGAGGAGCGACCTTAAGGCCAAAAGGCATAACAAGCCACTCAAAATGTCCTTCGAGACAGGAAAATGCTGTCCATTCAATGGACTCAGGATGCATTTTAACTTGCCAAAATCCTGATTTCATGTCAAATTTTGAGTACCATTTTGAGTTTTGGATTTTATTTAAGAGTTGGTCTTTGTCGGGAATTTTATAACCGTCTTCTTGACAATTATCATTTAGTCTCTTGTAATTAAATACCATTCTAGATTGGCCACGTTTTTGTTCTGATCCTTTATTAACTATAAAAGCTGGACTTCGGTGCCTAGATGTAGACCTTTGAATGGCTCCTAAAGTTAAGAGTTGGTTAATATGCATTTTGCATTCTTCAGTTTCCCAATTTGTATATTTTAAGTCTTGGGTCTTAATTGTAAGGTCTGGATTAATGATTGATAGCTTGCAGTATACTTTATCTCTGTCCCAATATTTAGTAGGATTTTCTCCAATTATTTCTAATTTTTCTAATCTAGAAATGAGAGAGTCTAAATCAGGTTTATGTGTGTTTATTAATTGAAGTAACTGTTGTGGGAGTATAAGATCATATGGGATACAGGTGTCATCAGTTATAGGGCTTGACCAGCCAAGTGGGGCTAGTTTTCCGAGTCTTGGTAGTCAGAAAAAGCTAGGGCACAGGTCTGGTTATCCGGTTGTGTCTTCTTACTAGGTTGTTTACAGGCATTTTTAGGAGAACATTGACAAGATGTGTTTTCTGAAGGTAGAAGTTCTATGTGGGATTTTGTATTTAAGGGATGGACAATAGAGGGATAGTCTGATACTATTGGAGATATTATGGGTGAGGAAAAGAAAAGAGCATAATCCTTAGTTAGAAGACAAGCTCTATCTGATGCTACCAGAAAATTTAAACCTAGGATTAAATGAATATTAGGATGTAAGAGTGGCTTAATCCATAGCTTAGGAAGTGAGAGTGGTGTGCCGTATTTACCACAGTTGTCATAAAATCTTAGATGGGTGTTAGTAACAAATTGCGTGCAAGCTAACTGTTGGCCATCAAATTGTGTACTTAGTAATGGTTGTGATGCTGTTTTTATAAAAGTTTTTGGTAAGACAGAAAGAAGTGTATTTTCATCTATGGTGGAGTTGGTAGCTCCACTATCTAAAAAGGCATGTAGGGTGAATTCATGGCCATGGATATTTACTAGACATTTGACTCTAATGTCTAAAGTTTTTCCTGTATTACATATACTAGAGGCTTTTATAAAGACTAGATCTCGATCTATTACATCTGTTGGTATAAGTTGTAAACATTTTCCTTTATCAAGGGTAACCTGAGAAGAAGAATGTGGAGGAAGATTTTCTTTTATTTGTTTATCTAGGATCTCAATTTCTGTTTCTAATTTATTAATACGTGTTTCTAATACAGAAACTCTTGTTTCTAATAAAAAATTTCTAGTTCCTCCTTTAGAGAGCTGGCTTATAGGTATCGTAATAGAGAATAGTTGTTGAAGACAAAGATTACAGGCTTGTTTTTTACATATTTTGCAGGTTCCTCTTTTGTCTAAAGAAGGATAATAACTACAAAAGAAACAAGGAATGTTATCAGTTCCTGTTTTGAGTATCCACTCATGTATGCAGTTAAGTTCTTCTGTAGTCTTATTGTTAAGTTGTTTAAACATTAGATTTGTATCTGGAAATAGAGAGTCTTCCCATAATTCATCTAGATTGTCTAATGTATCATAGGGTATGTAATTTTCAGGATATAGGTTATACTGCTGATGCGAGGGTTGCAAGAAAGAGTTTACAAGACTGTAATCAGAAGAAGGAACAACTTCTTCTATGTCATCTACAGAAACAATAGAGTAGATAGAGGATGTATCAGAAACATCTGATTGTACTTCTATTAAATCTAGATTTGTACAGGTAACTAGTTTTGCTTCTCGGGTATATAAATTCTTTTTATTTGGGCAGGCAGAGGATAAATGACCTGGTTCATTACAGGCAAAACATGTGATAGTATTGGCATATGTCTTCTTTGGTTTGAACTTCCGTACATGTTTTTCTTTATTTAAGTAAGGTTTCTTTTCTCTACTTTTTCTAAGATAATAAGTCTTTTTAGGTTTTATTGCCTTTGACCTTGTTACCAATTTTCTGGGTGTTCTTGATGAATGATTAAGTCTTGATTTAGGTTGGGTGAGGCCATATTGTTGAGGGGTATATATCTGACTACAAAATCCATATTGTTGATTTTTTAATTGCTTTTGTATATGGATATAGGTACATTTTTCTTTAAGTATGGAAATAATGTGTTGAATTCTTACTCCAATATTATCGTATTGTGGTGCTACATTCATGTCTGTCCAGGCTTTATGTATTTCCTTTTCTAAATCTCCTGGAAGTTTGCTTAAAAGTCTTTCCCTTAGTTCCGGGTTACAATAGTTACCCGAGACTGCTGTTAATGCTAGAAAGTCATTACAAAAAGGTTTAATCCAGTTCCAACTAAAGAGTTGTAATTGTTCTAAGTCTCTCATAGCTTCTCTTTGTCTTATATCTAATCCAGTATTAGCATCTCTGGCAGTAAACAACCTATGAATTGTATAGCAAAAATTGAGTATGTTATTTCCTTGTGATGCCATCCTGGCTACTTCCTCAGGATATGTAGTTTTATAGGCTTCCCATGCTGCTCTGGCAACATCACCTAGGTAATTTTCTCCTACTCTTATCATGGCTTCTCCTGTTTCTATGTCTAGTTCATGTCTAGCTTGATAATCTCTTTTAACAGAGACTATCCATTGTTCTAGATAAGTATCATAAAGTTGCGGATCATCGCATTCTCCAATATTTAACAAGACCGAATTCTTGCCAAAGTAAGTAATTTCAGGTGGTCTTCTTTTTCCTATTGTTCGTAATAAAGGATTATTATTAGTATATGGGGTAATCTTTGTTCTTGGGGGATGTCCTTCCCCATAATCCATAGTTCTCATAGAACTTTCAGGGTATCTTACTTGTAGCGGTTGTGGTCTGAAGTTACTAGTGCTACTAGATTCGGCTGGATTCATTAGATTTACTGTTGAGAAGTAATCTTGTTTTTTAGCAATTATGTTATGCTCTTCGTCGAAATATAACATCCAGTTATGCTCTAATTTATGGTGTAAAAGGTCAAAAGTTTCTAATTCTTTTAAATCTTCTTTAGTGAAATAATTGGCTATTTCAAATGGAATGTAAACATATTCATTTAGATCGTCATAAAATAAATAATTACTTTCCGTATTATTGTTTATAGGAGTGTCAAGTATGCTATATTCAATGTTCATTAAATTCATGTTAGTTTGAGTTTCTTCATTATCTTCTTCCTGTGATGTTGAAGGTTTATAATTATGAAATCTTACTATAGAGCTTCCATGTCTATCTTTATAAATAATGGATTCTGTTGGTTGTAAGGTTTGTGGTTTATTGTTTAATTCTAAATTAAGAGTCCAGTCCAATCCTGCAAGTAATGTTGATGAGAAGTCCTTAGGTTTGTGGAAATAAATGCCTTTTGTCGTAAGGGTTTCAATAACACTAGTAATTTGAACTTTAAAACTATTGTTAATATTTGTCATAGTTTTCCCTAGAAAGATTATGTCTATTTGAATATTATGTCTTTGAAAGTCTCCATACCCTCTGGCTTGTACTGAAATTTTAATATGTTCTATAAAGTCCGGGATTGTCATATTGAAGTTTGGACAGAAATAGGTAATTCCTAAATTGCTATTCATATCTACTTCAATGAGTCCAATAATTGCCTTATCATTGTCAGAAAATCTTGAGTCATAAAGGACTAAAAATACTTTAGCTCCTATACTTTTTCTAGTAAGTCCTCTTAGTCCAAATACTATTAATCCTAGATGTATGTAGTGATGTTTTCTTTGTAAAAGTGTTCTTGCCGATTCTTCTGTCATGAGTGTAAATCTTTCTTCACCTCCATCTGGTAGATGAAGTGGTTGTGTTCTGTGATGTCTATAAAGTGATGTCGAGAAGGACAATAGTCCTTGATTATATATTCTTTTGGGGTTTAAGGTATTTAATTGTTCGTTAGAAAAAGTGTCTAAATTTTGTTCTATGTCTATAAGTTCTTCTAATTGATAAGTGGCAATATTTGTTGAGGACCTTCTGGGTATTATGGATAAGTTTTTATTTGGTTGTCTTAAAGTTTGTGATAAACCAGAAAAACTTTCAGTTTGTTTCTTTGTTTGTAGATCCATTTGAAATGATATCTTGAGTCTTATAAGTAAGAAATTTATAAGTAGTAGGTTGTTGTCGGATAACTGTTTTTCCTAAAGACAATTTACTAAGGTCTTTGTTAATACTTTCAAGAGTTTCTTTTAGATTACTTGTGTGAGTATCTTTATAGATATGATTTTCTAGAGTAAGTAGTTGAGTTTCTAATACCGTAAGCCGATAATGTAAAGAAGTAAGTAGTGCTAGTATGGTGTTATTTTGTTGTACTAGTACTTGGTCGCCTTGATTTACTAGTGAGACGTTACTGTAACCAGTTTCTTTACTTTTAGCAAATTGTTGGGAAAACTCAATAGCTTCTTCGTAATGAGTGTTTCTAAATTGTAGTTTGTTCATAAATTATAGGGTCCTAAAGGGTCTTGAGGCTCTGATACCAATTTTTTTTTTTTTTTAAACAGAAATAAAGTAGATTAACAGTAAATAATAACAGAAGTATGCTCTGATACCAATTTTTTTTTTTTTTTAAACAGAAATAAAGTAGATTAACAGTAAATAATAACAGAAGTAGATTAACAGTAAACAAAAATAATTTGACAGTAAACAGTAATTGTAAAACAGTAATAGTTAATAGTAAACAGTAAACAGTAAATAGTAAATAGTTTTTTTTTTTTAAACAGAAATAAAGTAGATAGTCACAATACCGTGATGGTATGGTTAAATATATTGACTTTTTAAATTTTTACTCTTTTTTTTTTTTAAACTAAACTGCTTTCTTTTCTTGTTTGTTTTCCAGGGAGCCTCACCTGTTCAGGACCTCACCTTTCAATCAGTGCCCCGGCTTATGCGTAAGTTTTTGGGTTGCTACCCTTCTTACTTAGCCCGCACAGGTCTTATATGATTTTGGTTATTCCTGATACAGTTACTGTTCACCTATCGATTACTAAGACAAGGACTGAGGAAAAGAACCAAGACGAGAGAGACAGAAACTTAGATTATCAGTATAAAACAAGCAACAAGCATAGATCTTATTTAATAGAGAATTTTTACAGAGAGTTACATAAAATTTTTACATAAAGATAGCTTACATAGAAGACAACATATATTACATAAAAGTACCGAATTTTTACATAACTTAACAGAGAGAACTTACAAACACACTTGCGCAAACTTGAAGAACAGCGGAAGAGTATGGACAGTAGTGAGTGCAGTGGGGGAAGTGGATGCCTCAGCAAGAGAGTTTTGGGGTCTTTTTATAGGAGGAGGAGAGAGCTTTTCTTGGAGGAGAAGGAAAGCAGAGAAAGAGAGGGGCCTGGAAAGAGAAAGCTTGGCGAAGGACAAGTGGAAAGCTCTAAGAAATAGAAAGGGGGCCTGGCAAAAGAAGGGTTTAGTTGAGAGGACAGATGGCTTCTTTTTAGGTGGGTGGACATAATGGCTAGGTGGCAGAAAAAACGTCATGAATGACGTTTTTGGTAGATGTTCTCGTAGTGTTGTGTTTATGGGAGAGGACGTCATGGATGACGTTATTAAGTCTCCATTAAGTTGTCGAGATTATTGTCACTGGTAAGATCCAGAGAGGGAGTTTGTGAACTTCCGGCTAAGTCTGACTGCATACTTCTGTTGAGTGCTGCTCTATATGCTCTAGCAGAGAGAACAGAGCTGGCTAGTCTCTTCTGACAGTATCTTTCAGTTTTTCTTTTATAATGTTGAAGCAATGTCGTATGCTGTGTTTTGAAGGAGAAAGGGAGGAATCTAGTCCCCATATCTTTTGGCCAATAGATCTTCTCAGTATAAGTTTCTCCTATTAGGAAGTAATTATCTGGATCTGTCAAGCGATCCCAAGCCCAATTAGTTCCTTGTACTGATGCTCTCCAATGCTTTAATTGATCTTCAATAGTAGGAAGAGCTTCCCAATGGAGATCGGGGTCAGATGGGTAATCTTCAAGTTCTGTTTGGATACCCCCGACTTCATTGATATCTAGCTTAACCAGATGTTTGGCTGGTTCAATATTAAGGTTAAGCCATTCCGGTGGAGAGCTGTCAAAAGTACATACAACAAACGTTTCCTCTTCTTCGAGGGCCAGAGAAATAATAGTACCAAGCTTTTTAGGAAAATCTTTAACAGAATCTGGATCATGTATCCAGACTTTGTATAGTAGTCCATAGTCCATCAGAAGAAAAGGAGTAATAAGCCTTCCTTTGTATGAAATTGCTTTATACCTTTCATAGTCTAAGTTGGCTTTTCGGAAGGAATATAGCAACTGGCATGGACATCCGTATTTAGCAGAGTCTTCACAGGTTGGCCCAATTTTCTGACATTTAAGTTTTGGGCCAAATTCTGCTTCATAGGTAATAGTTAGCCCAGGAGGGGGATTTTTGTGGAAGGCCTTTAATGCTTCACATAATTCAAAAAATGTCTGTAGTGTAGATTGTTCTGCTAGGTTCCGAACATAGGAATTGATATCCTCAGGTATAGTGTTGGGCAGGCCCAATATATGGGCTGCAGATGTTCTTTGAGCAAAAGTTGTAGCAGCTTGTTCTTTTAACTGGGCCAGTGTTAGATAATTGGCCCGTTGTGGTTTCTTTTCTTCTAATGTTGTGGAAGAGGAAGGAGACCCATGAGTTCCTTCAGTAATTTGTGCATATGTAGGAGTTTCTTCTGATTGTGAGCTAGTTGGCACCATAGTTGTTGTTTTTAATAAAGTGCTAATAAAGAAATTAGCACCAAGTTGAGTCCTGGCAGCATTAAAGGCTTCTTCAAGTGAATAATACCCTTTGAAGAAAGGATGTTCTAAGCCTTGTATGGCCATATTTGTTTCCTCCCAAGTAGCATATACCCTGGAGAGCATCAGTACAAGGAACTAATTGGGCTTGGGATCGCTTGACAGATCCAGATAATTACTTCCTAATAGGAGAAACTTATACTGAGAAGATCTATTGGCCAAAAGATATGGGGACTAGATTCCTCCCTTTCTCCTTCAAAACACAGCATACGACATTGCTTCAACATTATAAAAGAAAAACTGAAAGATACTGTCAGAAGAGACTAGCCAGCTCTGTTCTCTCTGCTAGAGCATATAGAGCAGCACTCAACAGAAGTATGCAGTCAGACTTAGCCGGAAGTTCACAAACTCCCTCTCTGGATCTTACCAGTGACAATAATCTCGACAACTTAATGGAGACTTAATAACGTCATCCATGACGTCCTCTCCCATAAACACAACACTACGAGAACATCTACCAAAAACGTCATTCATGACGTTTTTTCTGCCACCTAGCCATTATGTCCACCCACCTAAAAAGAAGCCATCTGTCCTCTCAACTAAACCCTTCTTTTGCCAGGCCCCCTTTCTATTTCTTAGAGCTTTCCACTTGTCCTTCGCCAAGCTTTCTCTTTCCAGGCCCCTCTCTTTCTCTGCTTTCCTTCTCCTCCAAGAAAAGCTCTCTCCTCCTCCTATAAAAAGACCCCAAAACTCTCTTGCTGAGGCATCCACTTCCCCCACTGCACTCACTACTGTCTATACTCTTCCGCTGTTCTTCAAGTTTGCGCAAGTGTGTTTGTAAGTTCTCTCTGTTAAGTTATGTAAAAATTCGGTACTTTTATGTAATATATGTTGTCTTCTATGTAAGCTATCTTTATGTAAAAATTTTATGTAACTCTCTGTAAAAATTCTCTATTAAATAAGATCTATGCTTGTTGCTTGTTTTATACTGATAATCTAAGTTTCTGTCTCTCTCGTCTTGGTTCTTTTCCTCAGTCCTTGTCTTAGTAATCGATAGGTGAACAGTAACTGTATCAGGAATAACCAAAATCATATAAGACCTGTGCGGGCTAAGTAAGAAGGGTAGCAACCCAAAAACTTACGCATAAGCCGGGGCACTGATTGAAAGGTGAGGTCCTGAACAGGTGAGGCTCCCTGGAAAACAAACAAGAAAAGAAAGCAGTTTAGTAAAAAAAAAGAGTAAAAATTTAAAAAGTCAATATATTTAACCATACCATCACGGTATTGTGACTATCTACTTTATTTCTGTTTAAAAACTATTTACTATTTTTCTTTTACTATTTACTATTAACTATTACTGTTTTACAATTACTGTTTACTGTCAAATTATTTTTGTTTACTGTTAATCTACTTCTGTTATTATTTACTGTTAATCTACTTTATTTCTGTTTAAAAAAAAAAAAAAAATTGGTATCAGAGCATACTTCTGTTATTATTTACTGTTAATCTACTTTATTTCTGTTTAAAAAAAAAAAAAATTGGTATCAGAGCCTCAAGACCCTTTAGGACCCTATAATTTATGAACAAACTACAATTTAGAAACACTCATTACGAAGAAGCTATTGAGTTTTCCCAACAATTTGCTAAAAGTAAAGAAACTGGTTACAGTAACGTCTCACTAGTAAATCAAGGCGACCAAGTACTAGTACAACAAAATAACACCATACTAGCACTACTTACTTCTTTACATTATCGGCTTACGGTATTAGAAACTCAACTACTTACTCTAGAAAATCATATCTATAAAGATACTCACACAAGTAATCTAAAAGAAACTCTTGAAAGTATTAACAAAGACCTTAGTAAATTGTCTTTAGGAAAAACAGTTATCCGACAACAACCTACTACTTATAAATTTCTTACTTATAAGACTCAAGATATCATTTCAAATGGATCTACAAACAAAGAAACAAACTGAAAGTTTTTCTGGTTTATCACAAACTTTAAGACAACCAAATAAAAACTTATCCATAATACCCAGAAGGTCCTCAACAAATATTGCCACTTATCAATTAGAAGAACTTATAGACATAGAACAAAATTTAGACACTTTTCTAACGAACAATTAAATACCTTAAACCCCAAAAGAATATATAATCAAGGACTATTGTCCTTCTCGACATCACTTTATAGACATCACAGAACACAACCACTTCATCTACCAGATGGAGGTGAAGAAAGATTTACACTCATGACAGAAGAATCGGCAAGAACACTTTTACAAAGAAAACATCACTACATACATCTAGGATTAATAGTATTTGGACTAAGAGGACTTACTAGAAAAAGTATAGGAGCTAAAGTATTTTTAGTCCTTTATGACTCAAGATTTTCTGACAATGATAAGGCAATTATTGGACTCATTAAAGTAGATATGAATAGCAATTTAGGAATTACCTATTTCTGTCCAAACTTCAATATGACAATCCCAGACTTTATAGAACATATTAAAATTTCAGTACAAGCCCGAGGGTATGGAGACTTTCAAAGACATAATATTCAAATAGACATAATCTTTCTAGGGAAAACTATGACAAATATTAACAATAGTTTTAAAGTTCAAATTACTAGTGTTATTGAAACCCTTACGACAAAAGACATTTATTTCCACAAACCTAAGGACTTCTCATCAACATTACTTGCAGGATTGGATTGGACTCTTAATTTAGAATTAAACAATAAACCACAAACCTTACAACCAACGTAATCCTTTATTTATAAAGATAGACATGGAAGCTCTATAGTAAGATTTCATAATTATAAACCTTCAACATCACAGGAAGAAGATAATGAAGAAACTCAAACTAACATGAATTTAATGAACATTGAATATAGCATACTTGACACTCCTATAAACAATAATACGGAAAGTAATTATTTATTTTATGACGATCTAAATGAATATGTTTACATTCCATTTGAAATAGCCAATTATTTCACTAAAGAAGATTTAAAAGAATTAGAAACTTTTGACCTTTTACACCATAAATTAGAGCATAACTGGATGTTATATTTCGACGAAGAGCATAACATAATTGCTAAAAAACAAGATTACTTCTCAACAGTAAATCTAATGAATCCAGCCGAATCTAGTAGCACTAGTAACTTCAGACCACAACCGCTACAAGTAAGATACCCTGAAAGTTCTATGAGAACTATGGATTATGGGGAAGGACATCCCCCAAGAACAAAGATTACCCCATATACTAATAATAATCCTTTATTATGAACAATAGGAAAAAGAAGACCACCTGAAATTACTTACTTTGGCAAGAATTCGGTCTTGTTAAATATTGGAGAATGCGATGATCCGCAACTTTATGATACTTATCTAGAACAATGGATAGTCTCTGTTAAAAGAGATTATCAAGCTAGACATGAACTAGACATAGAAACAGGAGAAGCCATGATAAGAGTAGGAGAAAATTACCTAGGTGATGTTGCCAGAGCAGCATGGGAAGCCTATAAAACTACATATCCTGAGGAAGTAGCCAGGATGGCATCACAAGGAAATAACATACTCAATTTTTGCTATACAATTCATAGGTTGTTTACTGCCAGAGATGCTAATACTGGATTAGATATAAGACAAAGAGAAGCTATGAGAGACTTAGAACAATTACAACTCTTTAGTTGGAACTGGATTAAACCTTT
Source organism: Zingiber officinale (assembly GCF_018446385.1). NCBI lineage: Eukaryota > Viridiplantae > Streptophyta > Magnoliopsida > Zingiberales > Zingiberaceae > Zingiber > Zingiber officinale. The sequence continues at coordinate 79,746,696 of NC_056007.1, forward strand.
TTGTAATGACTTTCTAGCATTAACAGCAGTCTCGGGTAACTATTGTAACCCGAAACTAGGGGAAAGACTTTTTAGTAAACTTCCGGGAGATTTAGGAAAGGAAATACATAAAGCCCGGATAGACATGAATGTAGCACCACAATACGATAATATTGGAGTAAGAATTCAACACATTATTTCCATACTTAAAGAAAAATGTACCTATATCCATATACAAAAGCAATTAAAAAATCAACAATATGGATTTTGTAGTCAGATATATACCCCTCAACAATATGGCCTCACCCAACCTAAATCAAGACTAAATCATTCATCAAGAACACCCAGAAAATTGGTAACAAGGTCAAAGGCAATAAAACCTAAAAAGACTTATTATCTTAGAAAAAGTAGAGAAAAGAAACCTTACTTAAATAAAGAAAAACATGTACGGAAGTTCAAACCAAAGAAGACATATGCCAATACTATCACATGTTTTGCCTGTAATGAACCAGGTCATTTATCCTCTGCCTGCCCAAATAAAAAGAATTTATATACCCGAGAAGCAAAACTAGTTACCTGTACAAATCTAGATTTAATAGAAGTACAATCAGATGTTTCTGATACATCCTCTATCTACTCTATTGTTTCTGTAGATGACATAGAAGAAGTTGTTCCTTCTTCTGATTACAGTCTTGTAAACTCTTTCTTGCAACCCTCGCATCAGCAGTATAACCTATATCCTGAAAATTACATACCCTATGATACATTAGACAATCTAGATGAATTATGGGAAGACTCTCTATTTCCAGATACAAATCTAATGTTTAAACAACTTAACAATAAGACTACAGAAGAACTTAACTGCATACATGAGTGGATACTCAAAACAGGAACTGATAACATTCCTTGTTTCTTTTGTAGTTATTATCCTTCTTTAGACAAAAGAGGAACCTGCAAAATATGTAAAAAACAAGCCTGTAATCTTTGTCTTCAACAACTATTCTCTATTACGATACCTATAAGCCAGCTCTCTAAAGGAGGAACTAGAAATTTTTTATTAGAAACAAGAGTTTCTGTATTAGAAACACGTATTAATAAATTAGAAACAGAAATTGAGATCCTAGATAAACAAATAAAAGAAAATCTTCCTCCACATTCTTCTTCTCAGGTTACCCTTGATAAAGGAAAAGGTTTACAACTTATACCAACAGATGTAATAGATCGAGATCTAGTCTTTATAAAAGCCTCTAGTATATGTAATACAGGAAAAACTTTAGACATTAGAGTCAAATGTCTAGTAAATATCCATGGCCATGAATTCACCCTACATGCCTTTTTAGATAGTGGAGCTACCAACTCCACCATAGATGAAAATACACTTCTTTCTGTCTTACCAAAAACTTTTATAAAAACAGCATCACAACCATTACTAAGTACACAATTTGATGGCCAACAGTTAGCTTGCACGCAATTTGTTACTAACACCCATCTAAGATTTTATGACAACTGTGGTAAATACGGCACACCACTCTCACTTCCTAAGCTATGGATTAAGCCACTCTTACATCCTAATATTCATTTAATCCTAGGTTTAAATTTTCTGGTAGCATCAGATAGAGCTTGTCTTCTAACTAAGGATTATGCTCTTTTCTTTTCCTCACCCATAATATCTCCAATAGTATCAGACTATCCCTCTATTGTCCATCCCTTAAATACAAAATCCCACATAGAACTTCTACCTTCAGAAAACACATCTTGTCAATGTTCTCCTAAAAATGCCTGTAAACAACCTAGTAAGAAGACACAACCGGATAACCAGACCTGTGCCCTAGCTTTTTCTGACTACCAAGACTCGGAAAACTAGCCCCACTTGGCTGGTCAAGCCCTATAACTGATGACACCTGTATCCCATATGATCTTATACTCCCACAACAGTTACTTCAATTAATAAACACACATAAACCTGATTTAGACTCTCTCATTTCTAGATTAGAAAAATTAGAAATAATTGGAGAAAATCCTACTAAATATTGGGACAGAGATAAAGTATACTGCAAGCTATCAATCATTAATCCAGACCTTACAATTAAGACCCAAGACTTAAAATATACAAATTGGGAAACTGAAGAATGCAAAATGCATATTAACCAACTCTTAACTTTAGGAGCCATTCAAAGGTCTACATCTAGGCACCGAAGTCCAGCTTTTATAGTTAATAAAGGATCAGAACAAAAACGTGGCCAATCTAGAATGGTATTTAATTACAAGAGACTAAATGATAATTGTCAAGAAGACGGTTATAAAATTCCCGACAAAGACCAACTCTTAAATAAAATCCAAAACTCAAAATGGTACTCAAAATTTGACATGAAATCAGGATTTTGGCAAGTTAAAATGCATCCTGAGTCCATTGAATGGACAGCATTTTCCTGTCCCGAAGGACATTTTGAGTGGCTTGTTATGCCTTTTGGCCTTAAGGTCGCTCCTCAAATATTCCAAAGGAAAATGGATGACATTTTTCGAGATTTTTCTCTTTTCACTTGTGTGTATATAGATGATATTTTAGTTTTCTCTAAGACTAAACAAGAACATTATGCTCATCTTCATATTATATTTAATTTATTTGAGAAACATGGTCTGATTATTTCTCGAAAGAAAATGACAATAGCCACTACTCATATTGATTTCTTAGGAGCAGAAATAGGACAGGGACAAATAGCCCTTCAACCTCATATCTCTGCTAAAATCCTTGCTTTTCCAGATAAGATGGAAGACACTAAAACTCTAAGAGCCTTTTTAGGACTCCTAAATTATGCTAGACCTTATTTAAAAAATATAGGAAAAATCAGCGGCCCCTTATACAACAAAACCTCCTTAACAGGACAAAAACACTTTAATCAACAAGATATAGCACTTGTAAAACAGATTAAACAATTAGTAAAAACAATTCCCATGTTAACACTACCACTTGATGCTGACTACTTAGTCATTGAAACAGATGGATGTGAAACAGGATGGGGAGGAATTTTATTTAGAAAAACATCCAAGTATGATCCTAAAACTACAGAAACCTTATGCAGATATGCCTCTGGAAAATTTCAAGAAAAAGGACATCTTACCTCGTTAGATTTTGAAATATTAGCAGTTATTTATTGTCTAGAAGCCTTCAGATTATTCATTTGTAATAAGCAAGAAATTACCATTCGAACCGACTGCGAAGCTATAGTCAAGTATAGCCAACAAACTAAAGGATTAAGAAAAGGATTAAGTACTAAGAGATGGCTAAAATTCACAGATAATATTATTAATAAAGGTTTACGTATTCACTGGGAACATATAAAAGGAATTAACAATTCTTTAGCTGATACTTTATCTCGTTTACTCCACTAACAATTTTTGTTTAGGTAATGGATCGGCCAAGGAAAGTTCGCACATCGTTTGCTACTGAAACATTAAGATTTGGAACACAAGAACTACAACAGTTTACACAGCAAGAAGATCAGTTTCGCTCTTTATTCAGAGACAAACTAGATCATATTCAACACTGTTTGATAGATAACATTTGGCACATTCCTACCATCCCTGGTAGCTCCGGACACAAGATAGCAGTTATAAATACTTTAACAAACTACTTTCTAACAACCATACAAAAGCCTACTTTCATAATTTAATAATTTAATCTAACGCTCCATATTATTTTAAAATGTATCATTTCTTCCCATAAAGAAGTTCACTCTTTAAGCAATGAATGATATCAAAAGCACTCAAAGAATTTATACATGACTTTGACCATTCATCTTCATTGACTTTTGGTTTTTCGTCTGTTGCTTATAAAGTTAGGTATCATCTAGAACTCTTTGATCTTAAAAATTTATAATTTTCAGGCAGATACAAGAGAAGAGAAGATCTCCAAATCAAAGTTCCATTAATTAAAACATTGATTTTTTAAAAAACAAAATATTATTGCAATATGGCATATTATGGGCCGTGTGATGGGCCGGATTCAGTTATCCATGCGAAACAATCGCCGACGCCTTAACAAACCTAATGCGCCAGCTAAGAGGTCTCCCTTCCTCCCTATAAATACGCACCGCTCTGTCTGTTCGCAACATCTCGAGGCGATTCATCGCGATCGACTCCATCGATCGAATCCGAGGTGAACGAAATTCCTTTTTATTTGTCTTCTATTTCGATTAGAATCTGGTTTCTTGATCTGGAACTCCTTTTCCTTTTCTCTTTTCATTGAGCTTTTGTGTTTTGGGCTGACATTGGATCATCGAATGATGTATCTGGTGATTTAGATTCTTTTTATGATTTGGATCAGATTTATTCTCTTTATGATTGTTATGATTTTGATGGACAGTAGATGCGAGATAGTATTCAGGTTTTAGGATCTGCAGGATGAAAATTTATCCCTGTTATAATTTATTTGAAAAGCGAAATATTTGTTATGCGGTATATTTCATGTACCTCGTCTATATCCATGATATTTGTGCAATAGGTAAAGTATAGATTTATGTTTGAGATTGATTCTGCGTCTGCACAGTACTTTTCGCCCTGTAGATTTGGTTTTCTTACTCATTTTAATGGGAACGTATGATAATAAATAAATTTATTCAAATTGTTTATCAACTATGGGTCTATTAATTGCATTTGTCACAATTTTCTCATACTTTTATCGGGCATGGACTTGGAGTTAGTTTGATACCAAAACCGTGTCTTATTAAACTCTAGTAAGAAATTTGACACTACTAGTAAATTAGATATCAAATTGAAGGCGAATTGTTGAGTTGAGTGAGAAGATGGCCGGATTAGTTGTTTGCTACCATCTGAGGGATATTGTGGGATGCTACGATCATGTGAAATTGGGATCTTGTGACAGATAGAAGGAAACAAATTTCCTGATTGGTTGGTAGAATGGAGAGTTTTTTTTTTCCTTCACTATGTACAACTGGTGTAATTGAAGAATCAACTTTTTAATTGGAGTTATTGATGAGATTGTACTATTCCAGATTAACAGGACCAAACTTTGGTGTGTTTTTGTAGCTGCAATTCTCACCATTGTATCTTCAAATCTGTAAATGTTATATTCTTGTTCTTCTCAACATGTGATTTCTTTACATCATGCTCAAAATAGTTGGGAATCAGTTGAGATTTTTATACTCCTTTTGGCATCATGCTATCTTTTTTGCTCATATATCTAGTTGCACCATTCATTGTTGTTTATTTCTTTCAGTGAATTAAAAAAAAATTTAGTTCCTCCTGATGATTCTTTCTTTTTGTATCTTAGGAAGTAGATTTCTCACTACTTACTAAACCTGAGATTGCAAAGTTGATCTTTTATGTCTGAGCAAGCCTCTCACTTTTTGGGACCATTTGGATTGCTTGGAGAATATTTTCTGGCTACTAGTCTCTCTTTGTGGAGTTTTGACTGCATGCATTTCGGGCCACATCACCAGCCAGCAACTCGTGGTTGCTATTTCATACAATCGCATTTTTGCACAGAAAATAATTTTTCTGTTTGTGAAAGAAGGGACTTTGTTGTTGCTTCTGGTTCCTGAGACCTTTGGTACACCCAACTTTGTTGGAACTGAATAATCAGTTGAGTGAAGATGGCTCTGCAGAATATTGGTGCAGCAAACAGTGATGATGCCTTTTATAGGTATAAGATGCCTAAGATGATAACTAAAATTGAAGGCAGAGGCAATGGCATCAAGACAAACATTGTAAACATGGTTGATATTGCTAAAGCATTAGCAAGGCCTGCTTCTTACACAACCAAATATTTTGGATGCGAGTTGGGTGCTCAGTCTAAATTTGATGAGAAGACAGGTGTTTCTTTGGTTAATGGTGCTCATGATACTTCCAAGCTTGCTGGCCTGCTTGAAAATTTCATTAAGAAGTATGTACAATGCTACGGGTGCAGCAACCCTGAGACTGAGATTATCATCACCAAGACACAAATGCTAACTCTTAAATGTGCAGCATGTGGATATGTGTCCGACGTTGATATGAGGGACAAGCTAACCACTTTCATACTGAAGAACCCACCAGAGCAGAAGAAAGGGTCAAAAGATAAGAAGGCAATGAGGAGGGCAGAAAAGGAGAGGTTGAAGGAAGGCGAAGCAGCTGATGACGAGCAGAAGAAGCTCAAGAAGGAATCAAGGAAGAAACTAACTACCATATCTACCAAAGATGGGGCATCCTCAAAGACTGCTGTTTCCAAGAAGAAATCTGGTTCTGATGGGGATGGCTCAGCTTCTCCAGTTGAAAGACAACATGATACGATTCACAATCATGATGATGATGATGATGTAGAGTGGCAGACTGATACTTCGCTGGCAGCAGCCCAACAGCGCATCCAGGAGCAGCTTAATTCTGTGACTGCTGAGATGGTAATGCTTTCCACCAATGAAGAGCTTGTTGAGGAACAGAAACTAGAGAAGGCAAAGAAGGGGCATACTGATGGTAATGCCAATGGCAACACAATGCACAGTGAAAGTAATGGTGCTCAGGCCAACAGCTTTGGCATCAATGTTGCAGAAATTAAAGTTCGTCTGAAAAATGGGATAACTCCTAACCAGCTTCAGACTTTTTTGGGCTCTCTCAAGGAATCTCCTCAGGAAGTGATGACTGCAGTTTTTGAAGCGCTCTTTGATGGAGCAGGGAAAGGCTTTTCCAAGGAGGTTGGGAAGAAGAAGAAGTACATTGCTGCTACTGTGGAAGACGAAGCGGCCCAGCTGCTTCTGCTCCGTGCGGTGGAAGCCTTTTGTGGCAAGTGTAGTCCAGATGCTGTTAAGGAAGTTGCTCTAGTTGTGAAGGTACTTTATGATGACGACATACTTGAAGAAGATACTATAATCAAGTGGTATAGGGAAGGCAACTCAGGAGGCAAGAATTCTATAGTGTTCAAGAACGTGAAACCCTTCGTGGAGTGGCTTCAGAGTGCAGAGTCAGAGGAAGAGGAAGAGGAAGAGGAAGAGGAAGAATGATGTTGTTGTTGCTATGTCCCTGAATAATCTCTGTGTAGGTAGTTCAATCTGCTTGTCATTTGCGTCTGTGTCTGTTTTGTGATGAAAATGTCTGTCTGTTTTGTGATGAAAATGTCTGTCTGTTTTGTGATGAAAATGTTTTGTCGTGAATTTGAACGATGTTGAAGTACTGTCTACGTACCTACATAATTTGGTTTAAGTTTGGTTTCTGTTTTGGTTTGGTATGAATAATCAATCTCTCTTGAGCACTGCAAGTCCTATGTCTTTTATGTGTACTAACTTTGAACATCAACTTGGGATTGTTGTCCGAGATGTTAGTTTTGCATTGAAATTACTATATTGTGCAGGAGATCTAAGAAATATGGTTTGTCGCCCGGGTACGCACACCTCTTCTTGCTTAATCCATCCACGGTTAGACATTATATCTTAATCCATCCACAGTTAGACGTTATATCTTGTAAAAGATGATTTGCTCGTCTTAGCGCTCTTGTAGACACTGCATTTTCATGTACTTGAAGAGAGTGGCATATTATGTTGTAATCCTTCTTGACCTACTACGTAAACTTCCATGTACCTCTACTAGCATATTTATTGTATATATTTTAACTATATGAAACTTAAATTATTAAATTGCCAAATCCTTATAAGCTCACGGGTCATCCAAATTGATAAATGGTGACATGTTTACCACATAAAGTTGCGAAATCAAACCACAAGGCTGTCAAGGTGTAAATCCCTGGACCTTGTGCACCTCACCCCACCACCATTTGCCCGACCTTGTGCACCTCACCCCACCATCATTTGCCCACTCGGTTGTCATGATTTATCTCCTTCTTGATGGCTTAGGGTCAGGGCCGTTGGGGGCGAGCGATTTCGCCTTTTGTCATATGGTGTTGGCTATGAATAGGCCTCTTGAATGCACTATTGCAAAGGAACTCAAGTTGTTTTAAAAATCACAAATAGGCCCTTGGATGCTCTTGAAAAAGAAACCCAAGTCTGTTAAAAAAAGAGGCCTAGGAATACTCTTTTGCAAAGAAACTCAGGTATTTTTTGCAATCGCAAATAGGCCAATAGTTTCCTTAATATTTGATATTTTTTGGAGGATTTTAAATTTGAAACAAAAAAGTATTTTAACAAATTCTAGGACCAATATAGTACAATAATATTAATTCGAAATAAAATAGTAGGCGACTAGTAAAGTTGAATGATTCTTCTCTCGATTTATATGAAATTCATTTTTTGAAAGGTTAAATGTCCTCCCATCTAAAAGGTTGCTCGATAATATAATTTACTTCTTTCATCTTATTACGAGACTAATGGTGAAAACATTTAAAATGAGTAAAATCATCTTTTCTTCATTAAATACCTCCTAATATACTTTAAATCAATTTTATTATAGTATAAAAGTGATTACGCTTATCTCAAATCGTAAGTCTATCTATAAGTTATATGAAGAGAGATAAATCATAAAATTATATAAGAACTTTCCATTCAACAATATTAGGAATTGGAGAAAAGATGATTGACTACTTCGCTTCATCGCCTACTTGGAGTGCACTGCGAACTCATGCTCGGAAGATTTTAAGTGTCAACAAAAGAGTATAAGAGTATGTTTACTCACAGTCTTGATCATTTTGGTGGAAAGATCAGCCAACCGAGATGTGCATTGCCTGAAACACAAAAACACAATTGAAAGGAACAATTCAGTTGCTACCTTATCCTTCTCAAAATGCTACTTAGTAAAATTAAAGCCGAGCTACCTGCTGTTTGCGTTGATAAAATATCGACACTGCTCTCAGCGTAACATAGAGAGGTAGAACAACCCCAACGACCCTCAATAACAACAGCTGATTTTGTTTTAGATGAATGTATAAGTTAACATTTGCTAAAATTAAGTTTTGCAGCAAGCTATAAAGTTCTAGCAAAGACTTACTGTGAAAAGCAAGACCGAGCATTCTTCAACTCCATTAGTAATAAAAGAGATGAAATGCCATAGAATCAAAATAATCATGACCTATAAAATAAATTAAAAAACACTCATTTATACTTCATAACTATCATATGAAAACTTAAGCTTATGAAATTTCATTTACCATTGTAGCGGCTATGCGGCAATAAGTAATATTTCTATCACTTAAAGCTGTGCCACCATAGTTAGGTCTCGAGAAAACATGATCAGTTTGTGTCATCGTAAAATATTGTTGGTTGTGAATATTCTGACTTGAGACCTCCCAGTTGCCCCTAAATCACAGAGCAGAGAATACAACCATTGCTATACTAATGAAGAATGTTTGATCAAATTAATGAAAAATAATAAGTCAGTACCTGAAATGCATCGGCCTAGTCCCGTAAAGAAATAACTTGGGAGGTGCAGTATATCCTGGCTTGAATTGCTGGAATGATGTTACAATCAATATCAAGAATACAGACAAGTTATCAGATAGGCATACCTGTAGGCATATCTCACAAGTTGTGTCACCCTTCTCGTTACACCACTTCTGCACACACTTTCGATGAGCAAACTGCAAGGTGCCCACAACTTCAAGCAATTAGAGGCTATTCGAGCAAAAAATAGTCTAACAAAAATGGCAAATACGAGTATAGGAATGATCAAGGGTGTGAAATTGATTCATTGGTAATGATAGTTCTACTCAAACTTGTACTAACAAGGGTGCTAAACCACGATTCAAAGTGTCTCATAGATGAAATTAAGATCTTTAAGTATATGAGTAACTGTTAATTTCCACAACAAAAATTTAGCCAATAATTGCATGAAGAGAGGTTCAGTTAGATATACCTTCAAGCTTCCGCAACAGGAACATGGAACCTCCATGTGGATATCTTCATCCTCATCTCCACAGATACGGCATTCGACCGTCTCACCGGTGAACACCCCGTCTCCAATAATTTTCTTTGTCGGAGAATAGTCGGCTTCGAGGGCCGGCAATGGTATGCTTGATCCATGCTTCATACCTTCAATGGCAGCTTCCAGGGTTGACTCAGTGAGCAGACGGTCCACCAGTAACACAAAATGGTCTCCCATCACTTCATAACGAAAGAGAAAGGAATGAAATTAAGAGAAAGTACATATCATTTGTTGAAACAACAAACTCCTTTAAAATAAAACGCTCACACAAATGTTCTCACCTTTCTGGTAGCAGAACGCCCAGAAATTAACCAAAGGGAGCAAAGAGGAGGAAGAAGAACGTGGGTTTTAAGAAGAAAGCAGGAGGTGGACTATGGGGCTTAATTATGTTGCTACAGAGAACTCTACTTCTTATATTACCATGCAACTTCAAATTTCAAATTTTTAATACATAAGAATTGGTGCCAAAGTAGCTGCAGATTGTCGCACCCACTTGAGAAGTAGATCACAAGAATCGCTGGGATTATCAAAGCTTCCATTAGGGAGGATCCTTTTACTTCACAACAAATAAAGAATGATTGTATTAGTTTGGTGTTTGCAATCTCTGTTGTAACCTGTCATTTTCGGAGATGAAAAGGTTGGGACTTGCAGATTGGTTGAGGTTGGTTTGGTTGGCAACCTCCCCACATTGCAATACGTTGATGGATGTTGCAATTCTACTATTCTAGTGAAGTGATGCAATCACAATTGGAGAAATGGTTTTGGTGGTGAAAGAGGATTGGATGGCATTGACCCACCTTAGCATCTTAAGAGGTGTTGCAACAAGGCATCAAGTGTACAATTTCATCCTATTTAGGATTTGAACAACTTACCGCCTCTCTATTCTTCCAAGTTCAAAAGATGAATTAGTAGTCTGAACTTTAATCGCCTTTCTTTTTTATTGCATCTTCAGTGCCGGTGAAATGCATTGTACAGATGTATCTAATTCTGAACATAGAATGAATCAGAAAGCTAAAAAAAGAATGAATGGCCGAACAGGAAGCATCTATGATATCCAAAACTACTTTTGTTCCTATTCAACTTTAATTCTGGTTAAACAATGACGCTTACAAGAGCAGTAAAATCATGTTACAACACTCAACCAACTAGTAATTATAGTTGCTCTCTCACCAAGCAACTCGGTCCGTAACTTGGCAGCCTTCAATGTTTCTTGAGTCCGGTACTTTTGATTGTCTCATACGGTCGTTGGTTCCTCCTTTGGCAGTTCTTTACCTTTATCATCATTTCTGCTGCCATCTTTATTTTCATTTTGTAAAAGCTTCTCCTCTGAAGGTAGATTTTGCTTGCTTTTTTTCATTTCCTCAGCTGTCCAGAAGTCCCAGATGAGGGTTTTTGGAGGTGGTGCAGAATCCCCAATGGGTGCAACTAGTCCTGGTTTCCCGTCATCTATAACGGCGTCTACCAATCCATATTCTTTGGCTTCCCAGGGATTCATGAAGAAATCACGAGCAGTATCATCTTCGAGCTGAAAACAGAAGAACAACTAAGCTTCCAAATGAGGGAAGAAACAGCAGGCCAATTTCTCAATCCAATTTCTCACCTGGGGTTCAGGTTTCCCTGTTATTCTAGATAGAATTTTAACCATTTTTATCTTATGGTACATCATCTCTCGAATCTGCAGGGCCATCTCTGTTGCCTGCATAAGCAAAAATGAGAAAAAAAAAACAGATAAACTACTTGCATACTTTTTTTAGATAAATAACTATGATGAGCTTCGGAAGAAAGATTAATCAGCTTATTGCAGAAGCTATTGACTATCACCATATCAAAGATCAAAATCTATATCCGATTACACTGAACACGCAAACATTGACAACTACAACAACAACAACCACCAAGCATTTTCCCACTAGGTGGGGTCGGCTGTATGAATCCTTTTACGCCATTGAGCTCTATCTCCTATTATATTATCATATATATTTAAATAAATTTTATCTTGTTTTATTGTTGCTAACCAAGTCTTTTTTGATCTTCCTCTTCCTCGTTTGATATGCATGTTTATCATAGTTTCACATCGCCTAACTGGAGCATTTATTGGTCGTCTAAGTACATGTCCGTACCATCTTAAACGTGTCTCTCGGAGTTTTTCCTCAATAGATGCAACTTCAACTTTCTCTCTAATGCTCTCATTTCTTATTTTGTCCATCTTCGTATGCCCACACATCCACCTTAACATCCTCATCTCTGCAACTCTCATCTTCTGCTCGTGTGCTCGAGTCATAGCCTAACATTCAGCTCCATATAACATAGCAGGTCTAACTGCGGTTTTATAGAACTTACCTTTAAGTTTAAGAGGTACTTTACGGTCACATAAAACACTTGACGCCCCCCTCCATTTCACCCATCCTGCTTGTATTCTATGTAAGACATCTCTCTCAATCCCTCCATCATTTTGTAAAAATGATCCTAAATATTTAAACTCGTCCTCTCCTATCTTAACAATTGTATCATTACTTCTAATATTGCTAAACTTAAATTCCATATATTCTGTCTTTAATCTACTAACCTTAAAACCTTTCCCTTCTAGTGTTTCCCTCCAAGATTATAGCTTAGCATTTACTCCTTCACGTGTCTCATCTACCAAAATAATATCATCTGCAAACAACATGCACCACGGTACTGTGTCTTGAATGTGCGCAGTGAGTTCGTCCATAATTAGTATAAAAAGATTGGGACTTAGAGCTGATCCTTGATGTAACCCTATCTTTATTGGAAATGCTTCAGGTACTCCGCCTGAAGTCTTTACTCTGGTCATTACATCCTCATACATATCCTTAATTAGTTCAATATATGCTACGCTAACACCTCTCTTTTCTAAAATTAGCCATATAATTTCTCTTGGGACTTTATCATACGCTTTTTCTAAGTCAATGAATACCATGTGTAGATCTTGTTTTTGCTCCCGATATTTTTCAATTAATTGTCTAAGAAGATGTATAGTTTTTATTGTCGACCTTCAAGGCATGAACCCAAATTGATTTTCTGTGGTCACCTTCCTTAATATTTTTTCTATTACTTTTTCCCAAAGTTTCATAATATGACTCATTAGTTTAATACCCCTATAGTTTGCATAATTTTGTGTGTCTCTCTCATTCTTATATAAGGGAACTAGAGTACTTATCCTCCATTGATAAGGAATTTTTTTCGTTTTTAATATCATGTTAAATAATTTTGTAAGTCATTCAATACCTTGTTTCCCTAAGCACTTCCATACCTCTATTGGAATATCATCTGGTCCAACGGCTTTTCCATTGTGCATCTCATTTAAAGTTTGTTTTACTTCTGAAGTTTGAATTCTACGATAAAAATTAAATTTCGATGCTCATTTGACCTAATTAAATTACCCAAGTTAAGTTGGTCTCCTAAACCTTCATTAAAAAGTTGATGAAAATACCTCTTCCACCGCTCTTTTATTTCTCCATCGCTTACTAATACCCTATTACATTCATCTTTAATACATTTTATTTGGCTAAGATCTCTTGTTTTTCTTTTTCTCACTTTAGCTATTCTATAAATGTCTCTTTCCCCTTCTTTTGTATCCAATTTTTGATATAACCGTTCAAAAGTTTCATTTTTTTACTTCACTCACCACTTTCTTAGCTTCTTTCTTGGCTATTGTATATTTTTTAAAGTTTTCCTCATTCTTACAAATATATAATTCCTTATAAGCTATTCGTTTTTCCTTCACTTTCTCTTGTACTTTCTAAAACCCTAAAACCCTAAACCCTAAAACATTGACAACTGCAACTAAATAAAAAATGTTGGTAACCCACTTTATCATCAAAGACAAATGAGAAAAATACCATGCGACCCACTTCAATTTTTGTTAAGAGTGATGATAAAGTATCCAAAATCAACTATACCTTCAAGAGATGGAGCATCTTAGCATTGGTCATCTAGCACCTATATACAAAATGAACTCATAATGTACTCCCAACAAAAACCATAGAATCATCCATCAACCATAGCAAGTATTATCCGTGAATTAGTGATCATGCTCCTGCTTCTATGAAACTTGGACAGTGCAATACATAGATGTTTTTTTAAGGAAATATTTCTTTTCCATAATCACAGTAATAAGAAAAATTTAGCTGATCAATTGCATTGTTACATCATATACTGTCTAGTGTGAAGTGTCTACCACACAAAATGACTGTTTCAGAAACAGGAGAAACGGCAAAATTCACAAACACATTAAATTTCACCTAGATACTAGTTTAATCTTCAAAGTATGTTGCAGCAACCTATCTCTGATTCAGCATAATTCTTTTATGTTCACATTTGCCGGTACTTTCTGGAATATCTATAAGCATCAATTTCATCTCGTTGAGGAGAGTCAAGATGGTCTGATCTGGGATTCAACCCTGTTTGGAATTCAACAGATAGATCATTCCTTAAAGGAATGAGGACTGTCAGGGAGATCTAACGGGGCTGCATATTGTTTTTCAGGGCAACATTAAAACTTAAAGGAGCAGACTGTCATACCATTGAGCATTAAAATCATGTAGCACTTTCTAATTAGAGAATTGAGAAATCTAACAATTACCATTTAATATCTAATGTAGCAAGAATCATGAGGCAAACAAAAAACCTATACTTCTCTAGTCAGTAAATATTTCCATAAGAATAAACTCAAACGCAAAGGACAATAACTTACTTTGCCTCCAGCACTTCCCATTGGCTGATGGATCATAACTTTAGCATTTGGCATGCAAAATCTCTTTCCTTTTGTCCCAGCAGCAAGCAAGAAAGCGCCCATTGATGCCGCAAGACCCAAGCAAACAGTAGAAACATCAGCCTTACATAATTTCATAGCATCATATATCCCCATTCCTGGAAAATGTTGTCAATTATTTTCTTATAAAAGAAAACAAAGAACAGATCATCATGTTCTATATCCTAATTTTCTAGTGAAATGCACATGTTTGGATAGGAACATGCAGACAGGAAATACTACATAGCAATCTCACAAGGGGAAATCGTTTCTGTAAACTGGGATGATGACAAGGGAAGCCTTATGCTTTTGTCAATGTGACTATGGACAGATTTTGAAGCAATGGCATAATAGACAAGTACAAGAACAATGAAAAAAATGCACATAACATTCCTAAAACACAATGAGCATATCTGCAAGATGTGCTTAATATTATTAAGCAAAATATTATCAATGACTAGTAAAAATCTAAATAGCTTCTAGAGGACTAAATAACAGCTCTATTCTCTGCTCTGTCATTTGAGCACCACTATGATGGACCAGAGATAGACAACTGAAAGGCTCATTAGGAAGTTTTGATGCTCAATGCACATGGAACAAAGCTTAAGGTGCTCAGACTTTGGTTTTCTAGCTGTTGTTAGCTCTTAGTTTTACATTCTAATATCATCTCCTTACATTCAATTAGTTATCCACTGGTTAAGTCTTTTTTAAAATCTGTTGGTATCTATCTATAGTCTATAATACCATCACTTGAAGCATCTCCAATGTGCAAAAATCAATTTTTGGTGAGGAGAGTCTATGTGTATATATACCGATCTACTGTGCAGCAGACGAAATGCCGAGCGCCTATGCGGATCCAATCCTGAATCCAGGTCACCCTGGGTTCAGGCGCCCTGAGTTCAATCCAAGCGCCTTGGGTTCAATCTCAATCAGAATTTTTTTTTGTTTATTTTTGTAGGGTATAAAAAAATAAACAAAAAAAAATAGTGTATATTATTTATTTATTTTTTAAACATTTTTTAGGGTATATTATATGTATTTAGTGTTTACGATTTTAGGATTTAGGAGTAGAGTTATATGAGTTTAAGCTAATAAGATTTTTCCTCTGGCGTTCAGGCTTCCCTATTAGATTATAGTGTTCAAATTTTAAAATTTTAGATGTTCATGGGGTATGTTATATGTATTTAGAGTTTAAGATTTTAGGATTTAGGGGTTAGGTTATACTGGGTTTAAGAAGATTTTCCCTCTAGGTTTCAGGCTTCCCTTTTGGGTTATAGTATTCAAGATACAAAAATATTTAGATTTCAAGGGGTATAATGTTATTTTGAGGAGTAATGTTATTTTTTTTTAAAAGAAATGTTGATATAAAAAAATAAAATAATTGGAATCCAAGCGCCTGTATTTGATCCAGGCGCCTGGATCGGTTGGTGCGAATGAGCGCACAGCGAAAGGTATATATATATATAACAAACTCTCTAGTGATCTACCAAGTCAATAGCATGACAGGAAATATAGCAGATAGCCCAAAAGTAGTAATCAAATGTTTCATTGCACATATCTGAGAGTACACAACATGAAATCTACTGGCGCTTATACACTACAACCAAAGTGAGTTAAGGAGCATTTTATTCTTTGCAGCAGAAAAATATAACCTTTAATCTACTATTGTCTAAGTGAATTTTCTCCAGAAAATTCAAAGCAGTTTCTAAATTTTTTAGCAGCATTCTGCTAACAATACTAAAGTAAGACATGAATTAATAACTAGTAAGAGATAGAAATGAAATATGCTTATAGAAGAGAAAAACTCATACAAATTTTGAAGGGGTATACCATAACCAATGGGTTCAACTTAGCCACTATAGGGGCTCTGATGAAAGACTCTTACCATGGTCTAGTGGAGACCATATTGGTGCTAGTACAGTTGTGGATAATCTCCAATTGAACATGAGATGAACTTAGTTGAGTTGATATATTGTATTATAATTTTATTTTAAAAACTGAAATTGCAGTATTTTCATCACTCAACTTTCTCCGTCTATATCAGTTGTGATTCTCATGGAATTAGGGAATACTCATGCTTAGCATATGCTATGTCTAACTAAATTATTAACACAAGTGATGAACTGAGCAGTGGTTGAACAGGCTAGAGAATAACTTTGATGATTGACAGGCCATTCATCCTAATTTCTCTTTTTATATTTTTATTTAAATTTAGTAACACAAATAATCAAAAAAAAAAAAGAAGTGAAGCCACAACATGAAGAAAGAAGGACAAAAAAGAAAAGGGAGGAAGGAGACACAAAAACGGCTTTTTTGGAGAAAAAGTTAGGTAGTATTTTCCATCACACGAAGGAAATACGATATTCATCCTTAGGTAAAAGTAATAATTAGTAGGAAATCAAATTTAGAACATATCAGTCCTGAGTATCCATACCAGCAGTGACAGATCCACCAGGTGAATTAATGAACAACTTTATCTCCTTTTGTTGATCTTCCGCATCCAGAAATAAGAGCTGGCTGATTAATAAATCAGCTGTCATAGTATCCACCTAATGATGTTCAAAAGGGGGGAAAAAGTGATAAGCAACAAGTCTTAGTTTTCCTTACAGTTAATGTTTGAAATGGTAATACATGATTCAGAGTTACACAATTATCCTAACAAATTGCTGCAACCAAGCATATCAACTTGGGTATCTTGGTAATACTATATATAATATGGAGTATATTTCTAAGTACAAAATTCATGACATATATATCATAGCTTAGGAAAATATAGGAAATAGATTGAAATCCTTATGCAAGAAATTTACCAAAATCAAAACTTTCTAATTAGCAATAAGTCAGATATAAAAGGCCCTCTAATCATTAAATACATGACAACATCAACTCAGAAAAACACACAATCATCAAAATCTATTTGAGCCTTAGGGTTGCTACCTATTCACCACGCTTATAATTCTCCAATTGACGTTTGAATTCTATCCATCCTATTCAACAAACATCAAATGCTTTTCTGGATTTATAATACCAACAACTTATCACACATCTACCTGGCTACGCTATCAGCCAAATTATTCAACCTAAAACATTAATCTTAATTGGATTTTTTAAAAAAAATTTTAGCCAATTTTAATCTTTTTTGCATGAAAACATGGGGCATTGATAAGAACACTGGGGGAACTATTGATTTCTGATCAAAAATTGAATTGCAACGACTGTTCTAACAGACAACAAGGTCAAATATATCTTTAAATGAGAGTTAATTCACAATTATACACTCAGATTAGAAATTTTTGAGAGAGAAGACCTGGGAACCTAAAAAGACAATCCGCTGCCTGAGGAGCATGTTGGTGGTGTCGAGCTGCTCGAAACTCGGCATCCGGAACGCCGCGGACCCGGAACTCGAACCCGAAAGACTCCACCCCTCCGACAGGGTCCGCCCTCGGCGCGACACGGCGGATACAGAAAGGTTGCGGCGAGATCTTATTCTCTGCCGGACTGTGGCGCTGCGACAGGGAGAGGAACGGGGCAGGAGACCATGTGAGAAGAGGGAGCAAGAGGAGGAGAGGAGTTTGCTGGTCGAAGAAGTGGCGGCGACGGTGGCCATGCCCTCCATTTCTGCGCTGCTCTCTCGATTGGGAATCCAACTGACGATTGAACGGGAGTAGATTGCTTGAAGTAACAGGGATCGAGGAAGTGGAACAGAACGCTCTTTTTGTGGTGTCAGCCCAAGTATAATTGGGCTTTCACCACCATTAGCGAAAGGCCCAACAACTCCTGCTATCTTACTAGCCACTAACGAGGCTTCTCGGGCGACCACTCGATGGCGGCCGTCGTCGCCTCCGCCCCGCCTCCGCCCGGCCGCCACGCCGCTCTCCCTCCCACTGCCTCCGGTCGCCTCCCCGCACATCTCCGCCGATCCCGCGACCGCCCTCACCGCCTCCACCACTCCGTCCCCTCCCCGACGACCGATTGGACGCTGGAGCAACGCATCCGCGAGTCCCTGGGCATCCTAGACCTCATGGAATCCCAGTCCATCTCCCCCGAACCCGAGATCCTCGCTTCTCTCCTCAGGAGCTGCGCAGAAGCCCGCTCCCTCCGCCTTGGCCGCATCGTCCACGACAAAGCCACCCGGACCGGCCTCCTCTCCCACCCTCTCGTCGCCAACAGTTTGGTCCTACTCTACGGCAGGTGCGGCCAACTCGGCACCGCGCGTCTCCTGTTCGAAAAAATGCCGGCACGGAATGTCGTCTCATGGACCACCATCATTTCTGTCTACCACCGGGCCGGCTTCCCGCACGATGCGCTCGACTTGTACAGATCGATGCAGACGGTTGGCGGTGTTCGGCCAAATGCCTTCACGTACTCGGTTGCTCTTAACTGTTGCGCCAGTGTACAAGACTTCGAATTGGGGGTTCGAATTCACGAAGAGCTTGTGCAGGATGGATGCGAATCTGATGAATTCATTGTCGTCGCGCTGATTGACATGTATGCCAAGTGCGGCTGTGTGGCCGATGCCCGTCAGGTGTTCGATCGTATGACCAAACAGTCAGTAGAGGCTTGCACAGCCATGATTGAAGGGTACAATGGCAATGGCGAGGGAAAGAAAGCAATAGATGTGATGAGAAGGATGTTTCAGAATGGGATCAGCGGTGCTGCTGCTGCCAAACTGGGGTTCGCGTCAATGGCCAGAGCATGCGTCATAGAGTTGGCTCTTAGACAAGGCCAGGAGATTCATGCACGCACCATCAAAGTTGGGCAATATCCAGGATCGAAAGCTCTTACAGCACTGGCCGAGTTGTATGAGAAATGCGACAAGATGGTGGCGGCAAAACATATTTTTGATTCTTTGGTAGTCAAAGAGATGGATCTGTGGGTGAGAATGGTTGGTGGCTTTGTGAGGAACAAGATGTACAGAGATTCTTTGAAGTTGTACACGGAGATGATGTCTCTCGATCTCAATTTGAATCCATTTCTAGTAGCACTGGCCATCAAATCATGCATAGAGATGCCAGGTTTGCAGGAAGGGAAACAAATTCACTGTACACTAGTCAAAGTTACACGGTTGGTCGATGAGTCTGTTGTTGACAGTCTTATAGAGTTCTACAGAAGCTTTGGAGAGTACGCAGCAGCACAGAAGCTAGAGAAACAGAGTTGAGTTTGTGTTCTTTGGAAGAGGCCACTCGGAGCTGCATTGCAAGGATAACCGGAGTATGATAGTTTGGGTTTTGATGCAAGAGCTTCATTTTTGGCATGTATGTATCGTTTATCCTTCATTAAATCATCTGTGATAGTATTTCCAAATAGACAGCTGGATAACAAGAACTGTTGATGAATGCAAATTGCTTTTGTATGTTTCACAAATTTCTATAGCATCAAATACTGAAGATGTAATTGCTCTTGATTTAACTAAAGAAATTTTACCTTTTGTATACAAATAGTCAAATAGATGGGCAAATTTCCACTTTTATATACAAGTAGGCTATTTTGTGTATTGCCTATATAAAACATTAAAATTTTCACTTTTATATACAAATAGATGAACCCTAAAAGTTTATCTTATTTTAAATTACCTTTCAAAATTTTTGAAATGTTAAAATACTGTTTAAAAATGATGAAACTCTTCTCATTTAACCCTTTGATATTGGTATTAATGGTAAGGGGGCTACGGTGCAATGGAAGAGTGTCAAGTTGTCAGGCATCCGCGGTTTGATCCTCAATTATTCCCTCTTCTTGGATTTGGTTTTTTTGTCATTCTTCTTTGTTCGACGTAGTCAAGGACTGTAGTTCAAATTTCAGTTTAATTGGTTGCGACTCCTTGTAACTTCTGTTCCTTTCATTATATTTTGATCTGTTGGTTCTCTCATTGTGAATTCATTGTTGATAAACAGATGCCAGATAGCTTTTCTGCGATAGAAAGGGATGGGCATTTGACACTCTGTCACCTCCGTGGCCTCTTAGCTTTGATGTTTGAAGGCAACTGAAAAAATGAGATGCTTATGACAGACATACGGAGTATTCCAATAAACGCTTGAAATTTGGCACCATTTTCTTGATAAATTAACGATGAGAAAAGGATTGATTTTAGTTCTTTTACAGTCTTAGTATAAGTGCTTTGTTCTTCTCCAAACCATATTTCAATGGCTGTGAAGAATTTGTAGTTTGTGCGTTGTTGATACAGTTGTGGTGGCATTGTATGATAAATTTAAGTGACTTTAAGTAATATAAAGAGCTCGATTACGAGATCATTTGAAAGTGATATGATAAGATTTGTTAAGTAAATGATGCTACAATGTTGGTTTTAGAAAGCTTTAAATATCCAATATTCTTGCAATGATAAATGTCCTTGGAATGAGAACAAAAAAGTTGATGCTACAATGTTGGTTATAGCTCTGATATTGATTGTCACTCTGAAATTCATAGTTCATTAATTATTTTTGCATAATACTAGTTCTATCTTTGTAGTTTTTCAACAAGCCAAGTAGCTTTTTAACTTCTACTCTATTCCAAATGTATGAATTGAGATGAAACTTGTGACTCCCCTTCTAAGATGAAAAAAAATGTTCTTGTTCTTGAATTGGCTGTTGCTCCACCTTGGATGTAGGCGGGCCATTGCTGTTAATGGAGTCGGCATTTCTTTTGAGAAATGTTGGTTCTCAGGTGGTATGGATTACTTACCCCAAATACGAAGGAAAGAATGAAGTGACATACAGTTTAGAGCATAAGATGCTGACGCGGGGAGTGCAGGTATCATAGAAGAACCAACAAATGTTATCTTAATACATCCTTTTAGTGTGTACTCTGTGCTTTCTAGCCATTTCATCCGAGATTTACCCTTCTTAACATGAAATGCGTAGGTAGGTTTTCACTCACCATATATGTTACATTAATTGGTAGCCAATTTTTAGATCTTTAACATATGATATTACTCTATATGACCTGTGAATGCGTGCCAAATTTTGATGGTTGAATCTTTAACAACATAATGTCTCATAGCCGTCAATCTTTTCCTTTTATCCTGTTACGTTTGAGCCATTGAGATTGAAACTACAGGAAATTAGAAAGCACCGGATGCAAATTTCAACTAGCAAATAATATCAGCTGGAGCATGTAACTTTGCTGCATCAATGAATCAAGAACAGAACAAATACAGAGATAGTTTTTACCCAATTTGGAGCATTTTGTCGAGCATGCGACAAATTTCATATATTCGTGAACTTCTACAGTAGCCAGTCCTACAAAATGCCTTGATCAAACTATGGAATATACACACATCTATAGTGAAACCCTGTCTCAATATCCAATCCAAGAGACATGCCACTTCCTTCAGTTTTCCACCTCTGACTAGCTGATACAGCAAATGAGCAACTAGTTTTGGCGAATATCCATCTTTGAAGGACCTATAGAAGCAGCCAACGGCCTCCAAATATCTTTTGTCTCTGCAAAGACATGTAATCATTACACTATAAGTGATCCAATTTGGAGCAATGTTCTCCATGGCCATTTTCTGGAACAAATGGTGGACATCATGTTCTTTGCCTGCTATATAGGAATAATGGATAAGAGTAGTATAACTCATCACATTAGGAACAAAGCCATTGCTGTCAAAGACCAACTTTGCTAAACTTACCATTCCTGCTTTAGAAAGGCTGTGAACAACGATGCTGAATGTCCAAGAGTTAGCTGTGATGCCTTTCTTAAACATATCGACAAACAACTTCAAGACAGCAGGCCATCTCCCCCCATCGGAGAGCCTGCTCATCACAGTGTTGTAGTTAACAACACTAGCAATCCATTTTATGTCGGCGCTCCGCTCCAACAAGCGTTTAGCCTCCCAGGCCCTTGAAGCACGGCAAAGGCAATCGAGAAGAATATTCAAAGTCACGGCATTCGGCTGCAATCCTCTTTCGAGCATTACTTCAAACAGATCGAAGGACTTGTCTGCTAGCCCCAATTTGCAGAGATTATCCATATAGATGCTGTATGTGATCGTGTCTGGTTGCCAAGCCTTCAAGGTCGCATCTTTCAGGAGCATTTCGACCTCGTCGAAGGCTCCGATCTTGCAAAGGGCTTCCACCAAAACGTTGTAGGTGACAGTGTTGGGCGGGCACCCAATGATCTCCATGGTGTTCATTAGCCCCTTTGCCTTGTCGATCCTCCCGCTGGAGCAATAAGCTTGGACGATGGGCGTGAAAGTATAGGCGTTCGGGAGGCATTCTTCCTCCAGCATCTGGTCGAGGATGCCCAACGCCTCCTCGACTCTCCCTGCCCAGCATAGCCCGGCGATGAGGGTCGAGTACGTGACCACGTCTGGTGCGCAGCCGCACTTCACCATCCAACGAACGACCTCGTAGGCTGCGTCGAACTGCCCCAAGCAGCAAGAGTATAGCTTGACCAGCACAGTGAAGGCTGCGGCATCGGGGAAAATGCCGTACGTGAGCATTTCCTCGAACACGGCCAAGGCCTCCTCGGCGCGACCGGAGCTCGCCAAGATGTCAATGACAGAGGTATAGCAGACGACGTCGGGGCGGCAAGAGAAGCTCTTCATCTCGTGGAGGAGGCGGAGGGCCTCCTCGGCCTGGCCGGCGCGGCCGAATGCCTCAATCAGTGAGGCGTACTCGAACGGATGGGGCCAAGGAGGTCTGGCGCCAACCTCTGGAACAGGGGGAGGAGAGGAACATGGAGGGCGGTCGGAGAAACGCTTCACGAGCTCGGCGAATCTTCGCGGGAGATCATTCGTCGAGTGTTCTCGGGAGCAAAGGCCGCGGATGTGGCCGGGAAGCCGGCGAAAGATGGACAGGGCAAAGGGTGAGAGAGATTGCTGAGTGAGCGAGGGCATGCAAGAGTGGAAGACGAGGGCTTCAGAAGGGATGGTAAGCAATCCATGGAGCGCAGCGAACCAAGACGATGAAGGAGGCGGCGGAGGCGACTGCCGCGGCGGTGAGCGCTGGCGGCTGCAGCGCCACAGAAGCCGAATCCAAAACCCTGGCTGGGTCGAAGGGTTTAGTTTATCAGGGAAGTCACTGGATGACCGGCCCAGTCCCAAGTCGTAGAATTCATTCGGCGAATAGGGCAGATCTATTAGTGTCGGTGTTAAATAATTTATCGATTAATGTTTTATTGAAAAAATAATTTATTGGAAGGATTTTGAATTTTTATCATAATATTTTAAATAAGAAATATATGAATATCATTCTTAAAATTAATATTTAATTAGTTGAATATTTTCTATCGAAATAAATTTAAATATGATAAAAAAATATGTTGAGAAAAAAATTATGATGAAAAAAAATAAAAAGAAATAAAATATGATAAGAGAAAATAAGAAGAGAATGTGATAAGAGAGTATGAAGAAAAGGAAAATATCATGAGAAATAATATCAATTATAATTTAAGAATCAGGATAGAATGGTGATGAAAAATAATATAGATTCAAGTACCAGAATAGAATTTTAATGACTGTATAGCTAGTTCTCTTTCATGATATTTCACTCTTAATGACAGGTTTTTCGTGAAAATCTTTTACTCTGCACTCGCTTAGTAGTTAGAACAATATGCAACAAAAAAAAAAAAATACCCATCAATTACCACTCATTGTTGAAGTACCCAAACGAACATGAAATCATATTAAGTATCATTGGCCTTTGGAATATGATGAATACGTACGTATACTTGTGTAGATAATTTACAAGGGTTAGTCTTTCTTGGAACGCAAGTACAATACAGGGCCTAATTACATTAGTTTTACAACATATTTTAACATTTACACTAATATTCTACAGTGATAATCAGGTTTCTCAAAGGACTAATAGATAGGTAACTCCGTAAAGCTAAGGAATACTATTTCTATAAATTTCTTGGAAGAAGTCCTCTTCCTTGCAGTACTGGAAAGCCACCTTGTAGACTTCTATAAGAAGTTTGGGGAATCGACTTGCAAAGTACGAATCAAATCCTTCAGGAACAGGTCCGAGAATTTCCTGGAAGTAATGAGAATTATTTAAAGGATTCATTTGAGCTATAAAAAAAATGATCCAGAATAATAATTTTAAAAAGGTATCACATTCAATACTGTTTTCTAAAGTTTAGCGAAACACACACAGCCAATGTTAGCTACATTTGTGCGAGTAAAAATGACGACAAACATTATGAATTTGAGAACCACCCTGCACAAAAGAAGAATAAAATTGTGCAGATCAACAAAGTTCTGCTAAGCATAATGCTTAGGTTTGTCACTGAATCAATGACCATATACCGACAATCAAGGCTTAAAGTTCAAGAGAGGAGAAACTAAGTAGTGTGAACCATGATTTTGCTAATTAAGTCTATATTTAAAAACAATGCCAATATAAGTTGTTTTTATTTTCTTTTATATATATATAAGCCAATGTGTGTGTACAAAGGGGGTTCATTAATTAAAAATCTGAAAAACTCGGAGAGCATGATAAGCAAATGGTCATTGTTATTTTTTTTTAATAAATATTAATTTTTAATATGATAAGAGCAATTATGATATGAATGGATTAAAGACGTCATTCTTAAAGTACAAATATAATATTATATTCTTGGTTCAATCAATGACAATATTTTTTAACCAAAAAGAGACAAATCAAAAAGACTTCGACCTAGAATGACCCACTAAACATGAAAGGCAGGCATGACAAGTTTTCTCAAAACTCGTACTCTGACAAACTACGTTTTTATGGCATATGCCAAATTGATTTCAAAGTTGGAAGGAGTTGGAAGTAACAAACCTGGAGAGGTTCGGGTAGATCCTTATAATGGATCAACTTGTTTCTTATTACTCGTAGAAGATCTCGCATGCAATCAAATTGATATTTTCGATAACGAACCATGTCTGTTATTAATGCAGCGTCCAATTTTTCTTTCCATTGCCCACCAAATGCAGCTGATGCAGTATTTTTTAGTGCTTCAAGAAGATCTGCTTCATTGTTTCTCTTCTTCGATTCAATTCTATCACTCAAATCTCGTAGGAATGAAAGTCGCGTCTCAGGACTCCAGAAAAGTGGATGGTGCCATACTTTCACTGCATCTAGCCTGTTCATATCAAATGATGCTATTATACAAAGCAATGAAAATGGAGAAATGACTATAGTGAAAATTAATATTAAATAGATGCAATAACAAAGCAATGAAAATGGGAGAAAATGATTATAATGAAAATTAAAGCGTCAAAGAATGTCAGCCTACCTCATCTGCGGCTCAGGATGTATCAATTGACTAAGTAGATGTTCAGCCTCTGGTATATGATCAACCACACGGAGGTCCATGCGATTATTCATATTGCTTAAAAATAAATCCCTTTGAACGTTATTGTCAAATGGAAGTTTGCCTTTGGTGATGCAAAAGAACAGAATACAACCCAAATTGAACAAATCCATAGCTCGTGTCTGATATCCATGAAGTAGTTGCTCTGGAGCTTGCCCGCCTGAACTACCAGACCCTGGATACGTCAATACAAACTTGTTCTTAGTCCACTCGAAACATTATACAAATTAAAGAGAATCTATATTGAATTACATTCTGCACTCACCGGTGGCATTCCGACTCAAACAAGTCATGTTTTCAAGCAGGCGTTTGCCATTGCCCA
This sequence comes from Zingiber officinale, assembly GCF_018446385.1. NCBI lineage: Eukaryota > Viridiplantae > Streptophyta > Magnoliopsida > Zingiberales > Zingiberaceae > Zingiber > Zingiber officinale. The sequence continues at coordinate 79,772,915 of NC_056007.1, forward strand.
TATAAGACAGTTTGGCTTTCAAATACCCATGAAGATTGCTTATTAAGACATTTTGAGGTTTTAGATCCCGATGTATGATTCCAAGTTCATGAAGATGTGCAAGACCAGAAATTACATCTCTGTATTACAAAAAAGGAGCACACAGATTACAAAATGACAATAAATAAATAAATAAATAAATGGCTTACAAATTTTGAAATGTCTAATATCAGAATTTGAATAAAAAGAGCCAAGGGAACCTATGTAAATAGCAATAACCATCCTAAGTTACACATGTGAAAAAGGTCTCCCACGATGCATATAATACATCAAAATCATTTGACAAAGTTGTTAAAGTGTTACTTTGACAATGAGGATCTAAAGTGTTAGACTGATGAATTCAAATACTGTGTTGGATGGTAGGTGTGGCCTGGACTTGAACCAGATTATATTAAGCTGGTCCAAGTAATACAATTTGTAGCAATAGAGATTTTTCTGATAGTTTGCTGCTGGAATTTATTGATGCAGCTAGTTTTGATGTATTTTTGGCTGTTGCAGTTGTTTATGAAGGAATACCACCTTTGAACATCTGTCAAAATTCATTTGCATGCTTCCTTGCTGCAGCACCACGTTCTGACCAGCCTAGATTTTTCTTTCATAATAGAAGATATAAAGGTGCTAAAAGGTTCTTCACTATGAACAACTAAAGAGCCTGATTCAATCAAATGAGGCAAAACTCAGCTGCATGTTAGATTATGTTTGAACTTTTGTGCATGTCCAGAATGTCCTAGTAAGTGCTAATCCACAACTCTTCATGGTTCTCTAGCTATCTATGATCGAATTAAGGAAAAAAATATTTATATATTTTTGTTGCAATAAATCAGGATGCACAGTTAAAGTGAAAGCATGTTTAAGAACAAGAAAGAAAATGGGGGACAGCAACAAACTCCAACCTCATAAGTTTCAAGAGCTGAGAGGAAGGAAGCCCATTGGCACTCCACAAAGAAATTTCCTTTCTGAGATTTTTCATCAAGTCTTGAACTTTGCCCTCAATGAGAGTGTTTGAAGTTCGATTTTCCCCATATACAGAATCCGATGAAGACTCTGAGCACCATTGTATTAGATCACTTAGGCTGCAAGGACAGCGCTCCAATGAGATATCGACAAAACACTCATCTCTTTCCACTGCGTAGCACTGAACAATATTTGGATGCTGATCAGATGCAAAAAGAGTCTGAATCTTTGTTAAAGCCTTATCATCATGCACAAGAAGAAACCGTTTCACTGCAACTACAATTGGTTGTCTGTGAAAAAATTCTTCAAAGACAATTGTATCATTGCTCCCTTGGCCAATTTTAGTATGTGTAACAAAGAGGCTTCCAGTTCCAACATAATACCCATCAATACTATCATAAGGCTTTGTGAGGTGTATGAGTAAGTCACTCCTATTGTCTTGAATTTGACTCTGTCCAACAGTTTCAGTATTTTCTCTATTTGATACAATATTTTGATCATCAATATCACTGCTGGTATAACTTTTTAAATTTCCAGCTTTCTGAAGCTTTTTTCTCTTGCGAAGCACAGATTGTTCTTGTATTGAATCATCATATTCTTTATTATTCAACCATTTTCTCAACCAAAAACAGAAAAACATCAATAGAGGAGCACAAAATATCAAAAGCCAAAGAGGTAAGCCTTGTGTTCCATCCAAAGAGGTATACAAAACATCAGGTTTTCCAGATAACTGGAAAGGGACTAAATTCGAAGCAGTAAGAATTCCTGATGAACAATTATCAATTGTTTCACGTTCAGACGATTGCACAACATGCTGCCTAGACCACATTCCAGAAATTGGTTTAGATGAGGCAAGTAAGTTAGGCTTTGGCTCAGGTGATTGATCAGCTTCAACCTGAATGTAGACAGGAATATTTCTTTCAATCACGGAAGGTAGTTCCATCCCATCATCCACAGTGGGTGGAAATCTAGTCCCAACATTATAAGCACTTATACGAGAAATCATAACGTTCCACAAATGATTGTTTATCTCATAACTATCGAGAAAATAATCTGTTCTTATAACGGTTATGTAAGTAGCATTGCCAGATTCTAATTTGGATGCAATGGACTGCTCTCTAGCAGAACACACTCCAACATTTGCCAAATTTAAATGCTCCGTGTCATTATAAATTAACTCCCCACTTTCTGTATCAACCACATAGAAAGTTGATGTCTTTGTTCCAGTAGTGATGATTGATCCTTCAACAATAGGCGCTCGCCGGACATATTCCTCAATGGACCAGCTATGCTTCTATATGAAAAGAAAGAAAGCATAAAATAATTCAGTTGAATTTGCCAATCACATAGGACAAAATAAAAAAACTAGGAATCTTTAAAATTTAGGCTTCACATAGTGTATTCTACACTGAGCTGCCAATCTAAATGGGAATGATTTGTGGCTTATGGAGGGGTTCTTTACCAATATATATGGAGACTTGACAGAGAACATCTACACTAGTCTACTCTTCTTATGTTAATCAGAAATGATCTGTGGCTTATAGGGGGCACAAAGTTTCAATGATTTTTCCTGAACCTTTATAGGCCAGTGATCTGTCTTATCATCTCACGTGGATGATATTGCGATTGTAAAATATATTCATCAAAAGGATGATCATACCTTTTTCCCAGAATCCTTGCGGTATTCGTAGAGTTCCCCATCGCCATCAGATGACACAATATATTCAGGATCAACAATTGAAGGAGAATGCCATGAATATGAAAGTGGCCGATCAGTCAAAAGCTTCCACTGAGGTTTCTTGGATCTATTCATGAAATAGATAGTACCATTTGGCAACGCGAGGATGAATTTATCATGTTTCCTGCATCATATAGAAAAAACTCATGAAATAGCAGTACATAACTATAAGTAACAATAAATCAATAAATACTTTAATTGGTTTAAGCCATAATGTGCAGAATAGTAGAAACTTATTATATCAAATGAAACAACACCACACAACAAAAAAAAAAAAAAATAGTTCAGGTAAATTTCTGGTACATCTTGAAAGGAATAACAACTCCACAAGAATGTCTCGTCAGCCCAAACGTATTAGCAAATGCCCAATTATTGAAGCGCGGCAAGTTTAGATGCTTAGACAAGTTAATATGATTAAACGCAAAAGCTTAAGACCCACAGTTTCGTCAGTGTTAAAGAAGCTTGGCCTCCATTACCTCGAAACTGATGCTTAATTTTAAAGAGAAAGTCAGAACACACTTGAACAATAATAAGTCGGATCTTTGCTTAATTTAAAGAAATCGAAAGAAAAAATCAAACATACAAGAACACGCATAAATGCAGATATGTTCTCCTATTCACACGAAACCAAAATCCCCATACTTACTTTTCATCCAAACTCAAGATCGATCTCTTTCCGGGACTTGTTTGAGCCTTCCGGAAGGGTACTAGATCGTTGGACAACGAGCGGAGTCCACTCTCGTTCTCTGCATCAGAGACCTGGATAACAGGCGCAGCTGAAAGAGAAAACCGATGCGGATAAGAAGAGGAGGGAGAACAAGAAACAGCTGCTGCAGCATCGGCCAGCCATGGTTCGCCCTCCACCGGCGAATCAAGCACCGACGGCGTCAGCACGCCGGAGGCGAGAAACCCCGAGAAAACCACGGCGAAGAAGGACACGAGGTTCTTGACCGAGAGCCTCATCAAGCATCGAATTGAGAAGGCAGGGAGGACAATTGTCAGTTGGCAGGGGCGATCAGATCTACTCGGAAAGCAAAATAAACGCAGAGGAAGCAAAATTTTAGGGCAACGAGGTGGATTCGAGAAGCAAAAAGAAGGCGATTTGTTGCTCTCTCGCTCCCTCCCTCCCTCCTCCTCCTCCTCCTCCTCCTCCTCCTCCTTCGTCGCCTCTTGCTGCAGCCTCAAGTGGTAGGAAAATGGGAAGCGGCGAAACGTTTCGGTGCTTATGTTTACATAAATACTCGAGCCATAATTGTCGGAGTCTCGTGGCAATCATGGTGAATTTTTTAAATTTTTAATGGTCCAGTCAGATATTGCAGATTATATACAAATATTCGGAAAAGATATTTTTATATAATTTCTTTTAAAACTTAAAATATTTTTTTTTAAAATGATGGGCTTGAGCTGGTAGGTACGGTCCAATTGGTCTCAGTCTAGATGGTTAACCTGAAGTCACTGATTGAATCTGAGTCGGACCTGAACAACTGATCCGTTTCAATCGCGTTGCATATTCATCGACCATATTCTAGACGTGAGAGACGTTAAGCAAATTTGACGGCTGATATTGTTTGATTCTTTGTCATGGGGCGCCTTGCATAGTTGTTAATGAGGAGGGTAGTATTTCATGGATTTACGGATCTGCGTGTACTTATCAATTTAAATTCTGTTGAACTCTCTTTCAATGAGTAATGAAACTTTTCTGCAACCACAACCATCTCATTGACTTATCGATTGCTTATGCACTTATCAATTTGAATGATGTTGAATTCTCTTTCTTCAATGAGTCTGCAACCAGCATTCTAACATTTATCTTTCCATTAGGAAAAATTAATTTCACAGTGCACTAACTGTAGTTAATTATGGAAATATTTGATTGTTACACTATAGTCTAAGGTGTCGCTCATCCTTTAGTTAAAAAAATAAATAAAATAAATAAATAGAGATGGTTGCGTCGGTTCCATGAAAAAATTTTAATAGCCAATAAGATAAATTGGAAAGTACTCTGTAACTAATGTTCCAGGGTTATATATAAAAAATATATACTATTATAATTTTCTTTAGTTTCACACTACGTACAAAAAAAAGTTTATGTAAATATCTTTGATCTGTGATATTAAAAAACATTTCTTTCTTGCCATTTTAGCTAGATCAAATATTTAGAGTCAAAATCAGATCACAAAATGATCCTACTAAAAATTTTAAAAATTTAATATAATATTTAATAGGAGAATAAAATTCATCAATGAATACTAAATCAATTTTATATTTGATTAATTTTATCTTTAAATAAATTAAATCAAATTAATAATAATAATATTAATGATATTAATCAATAATATATATAATAAATAAATAGAATATATTTATAATTTTTAAAATTTAAAATAAATTTTTATATATTTTAATAGAATAGTTTAATTTAGTTTAAAATCTATTTAAATTATTTTATTTAAATTAGGAATTGATTGATTAATTAAAGTTTTAATTAAAATTCTAGGAATCTTTTTTAAATTTTAACACATTATGTCGATGCTTCATTGTGGTAATATTTTTTTTAACAATGTGTCGACCCTTTTGCTGCTCTCTCACCCGCACGCTTTCCATTCTCCCACACTCGCGCATCCCTATCGTCGCCCCTACCAACCGTCGGTCGACGCCTTCCCATCACGAACAATTGGAGAACAGCCTTCGTCAACTTTCGGAGTCCATCCCAACTGCGAGAAACTAGCGAAACCTAAGTTTGTGCATCCAGTCGTTGGCGCCGCCTCCTCTACTAACGTTGTCCATGGTTCATCGACAAGTACGCTGTCCATGGTTCCGCCATCGATTTGTCCGAGAATCGTTTATAACATAAGATCTTGTTGATTCCACCAATCTTGTACGATTTCAATGATTATATTTCCATTGGACTATGAACCCCAATTCTCAATAAATTCGGATTGATTTCTTACTTCTGGATCATAGGATCGTATGATTTAGATCACGATTTTACAAATTAAACCATGATATCAGGTATCCAAATCTTACTACCCGCCTAATCTTGGAGTAGACAATCCCGCCTTACATTCCACCCACCAAGTCAAGAAATAAGTCCCCGTTGTAGGATTGGGGGAGGGGAGTGAATCACGTAAATTTTAAAAACTTAATCTTTCTCGATTTTGGAGATACAAGTGTGCAACAGAAAAATAAAAACAATTAAGTAAAGAAAAATGAAAGCACACATTCGGTTACTTGATTCAGAGCCTTCGATGACTCCTGCTTCAAGACTCACGATCCCTAGGACCGTATCGATGGGTAATCCACTAAAAACTTATTCCGAGACCACTGAAAGAGAGAATTAACTACAAGAATAAAAAATAGGACTGTAACAATTCTACACTACCTTAGCAATAAAATAAATAATTTTAATTAAATGGTTATAATACTAAGAAGTCAAAGCAGAACGCTCATGGGTTGGTATTCAGTTTGTCGGCAGCTGTCAGATATAACAGAATAGTAGCGCGGCAGCAGCACAGTAGATTTCATATATGTGGCGTAGTAGGATGATTGTGAAAGCTCATAGAAAAGTTGTATCTTCAATGTTGGTTGTGACTTCCTTTTAAAGCTCATTGGAGGAGTCTTGATACCGGACAGGATAACGATTATCCTGCAGGTTGACGAGAAGAGGAAAATTGAGGAGAAGACAAGAAGAGGAACCTCCAAAAAATAAACTTTTTTATAAAATTAGAGGATTAATTCCTCAACATCTAAACATGATTCTTATATAGACCATAATCTAAGACTCAAATAAGGAAAAAAAATTACAATTAACATATCTTAATTTCGATTTTGTAAAGAAAGAAAATAGATTTTTACCCAAAAAGAGAAGTAATTAACTTGGTAATCTTAACTCAAATCAAGATGAGAATCAAGACAAATTCTCTCTAAAAAATACTAGAAATATGAAAATTACCCTACCCAAAATATAAAAATTATCAAAAAAAAAAGTAAAAAGACCCTTAAAAGGGTTTAAGAGGTAAAATTTGGGTTTGAAAATTTGAGAGTTATAATTTCACCCGTAACAAACGTAGGTTTTCGAATTCTGCACACGTGACGATAAACAAAGCTTGATTCTAAGTCCCAAGTCAAAAGTCATATCCATTTAAAGTTTGAAGACTCATATTGAGCTTCAACATGGGTTGGGCCTGCACCACGCCTCCTTTGAGGCTTATCAAATCCGAGAGCTTCTCAACTTATCCGCACAAAGTCCACAGCTTATCCACGTGAGGGCACAACCAATAGATGCGCGAAATCGCCTCTAACTAGTCCAGGGCGCCTCCAACCCATGCGCTAGGGCACCTCTAGCGTTGTTTATCCGAGACGTAAAATGCATTTCACCACTGCAAAATGTCTTAATCCAAATAACAAACTATACCCTGCAAAACAAAGTTAGTACAATTAAATATAATATTATTAATTAAATCACGCTTTACCAAGATCAGGATCTAGTCATAGTCTCAGTTTAGGTTTCCAAAATGGACCTAAAATGGACCAACACCTATAGTCTCAATTGGGACTCGCCCTCACTGAATCACTCTCCTTCAGTGACTTACCTCACTTACCATTTGTAGTCACTTAACTTGCCTTTTAACCCACCAGGTCTTACCGCCAATTGTCATGTCTATAGACCTAACTGGACTTCGGTGAGCTGACAAGTCTTGCAGACCCAACTGAACTTCTTGCCAGATATCGAGTCACTCCTTGACCTATCTGGACTTTGTACTAGTTATCAAGTCCTCAGACAAAACTATTGGATCGTGCGCACGTAAGAGGGGTGGTGAATCACATGATTTTGAAAATATTGTTTTTGTTTTGAAATAAAAAATGAAGCGGAAATAGAACTTGTTGGACCCCGTGGTAGTTTTGATGTGATCAACCAAGTTGGTTAGGTCCTGCTATGTTTGATCCATGTGTCTGAGTGTGCAGGAGCTTAGGAGCACAGGAAGTCGAGCGGAAGACGCAGCTAGCGAGAAAGACGGCACGGGAAGGGAGCCGACGGACTCGGTGCGTCCGAAGGACGAGAGAGCTGCGGAAGAGTACTCCGGTGGGCGTGAAGAGCGTGCGCGGCGTTCGAGGGACGTTAAGCCGGGATGGAAGGCTGCTCGAGGAGAAGGCCGGGAATTGGGTTCGGGTGAGCCCTATTCCGGTTGGCCGCAATCACCCAAAAGAACGGAGCTTCGGAAGCCAAAGCGAAGAAGAAAAGGAGTCAAAAGAGGCTGTAAATTACTTAAACAAGCTTGAAGGCGCCTTCAAGCCTGTTCAAGGCGCCTTCAACAGTCTGTTTTGACTGTTTGCGCTGCGGATAAAGTTTTATCCGCTGACCGAGCTGGAGGCGCCTTGGACCCTCGGGATAGACTTTCTAGGAGCTATAAAAAGGCCCCTGGAGCTAGGAATTCAATAACAACTTTGACAATCAACTCTGTACTTAATTCCTAGCAATAGTTCTGAGCTGTTAGTGTGTAAAAGACTTCTCCGCCTTCAGTAAAGGAGATTTTTCTAGTGCGCTTTTTCATTGCCCTGGATTAACAACCTCCTTGGTTGTAACCAGGTTAATTGCTGAGTTTCTTTTTACTTCTGTTAATTTAATTGTTATTATTTTACTATTGCTTTTCTGAGTTGAAATCCGAGGAGGGTATTTTTATTTTGTGTTTTCAGCAATTCACCTCCCTCTTGCCGGCCTCCGCTGCACCAACAGAACTAAGGAAAAAGGAGCGAGATAGACAAGGGCAAGCACTAATATAAGTAATTTTTTACTTGGTTCGGAGCTTTTGACGACTCCTACTCCAAGATCCGTACTCATTGAGTGCTTTTGTTAGGCAATCACTATCAGTTCAAAAATTTGAGCTACAAAGTTTAAGTACATGAACTATAAAATAAAAGGTTACCGACAAAAAGAAAGTATGAATAGAATTCCTTAGTTATCGATTGTCAGAGCAAATTTGTAGGATCATTGGAGCCTTCTCAGAGCAACACGCAAGAATCAAAGTTGTAGTAAATGTTGTATTGAAGTTGTTGGTCGAACCCTCCTTTTATAGTCCCATTCAGGTGCCTAGTGTTGGCATATGTCTGATGCAGTGTGTGCTAAAAATACGTTTTATAAATATGCACAGCGGAAGACTTAACTATAAATAAACTAATTTATTACATCACATACAACACAAGCATACAAGATCATAAAATAAAATAAAATCGAATAATAATTATCCTAGGTATATCTTACGGATGACCTGTAACAAGAAGGGCATCAATCTTTTGCGACATTATCGAATTTCACCTCTATTCGTATCCACGCCGAACTCTTCAAGACAACTCCAAGAGAACAACCTTCGCCTTCAGAAGGTATTAGCTACGAGTGAAGGAGAGGGATCAAGAAGAGGAAGAAGAAGTAAAAGAAAGATCTTCTTCTTTTGAGTGGCTCACAGCAATTAGATAATAACCTCTTGTTGTGGTCGGTGGCAAGAGAGAGGGAGAGGGAGAGAGAGGTGTCAGGTTTAGATTTCTAAAATCTAATCAAGGCAATAATGAATTGTCTATTAATTCTCTCTTAACCATATCAATATATAGTCTTCTTTAATGAGTTGGATTAGAAAGCCCAAATCCAACGTATTATGCCTTAACAAAAAAAAAAGCTCATTAACCCCTTGATTTGATTCATAAATAAATCAAGTTGGTTCATGACTAAATCAAATAAGGTCCAACTCTTTCATAAGAGATGTGGCCCATCATGCATTCGTTTTGACAAATATTTTAACATTTGTCTTATGTATGGTCCAACCAAACATTTATCTCTTGATATGAGAATCCTATTCTCTAACTTGTTTTACGTCTTTTGGAGACTCGTAGTGTGTGTGACCCAACAGGTTCTCGATTTATCTTAGTTATCCATAATTAACTATTTAATTATGGAACGATCATGAGTGACAGCTAGTAGTACATCATGATCCCTAATTAACCGAAAAATCACAGTTAATCTCAGAACTAATTTTGAACCCTTCAACAGCTATAGTGAGTCGTATCTCGTTTCTTTCACTTATTTTATACTCACTTAGTTTATGACATGGTCTATGTGTCTGCCCCCACTAGGTTGACTGCGTCATACCTAGCCCATGTAATACTTTCTTGTTCCGCGGATTCAAATTACTCGTACATGTGTACAAAAGTCTCATACTCTTAACATGTGATGGTTTGACCAAAGACTTTGAGTAATAATCCTAATGAGTGGTCATAGGATATATGTCTCCTCGCAAGGACCAGTGAATCCTCTATGGGGTATCTAAACACCTTCAGACATTTCGATTTATATCCAACATCTCGAGTCCACACCTCCAAGATATGTTTGCTTAAGATATCAAAGTATAAGTCTTCATGGTCAAGATGACTTGTATACTTCAAGTCGAAGGAAACTTACACTTGAGCTGCAGTAAGAACTTCACAAACATATCCATATATATATAGAAAACTATATAAAGTCTTACAGTAAGTCACTTCAATGAACTAGTTACCATAATTAGCATCTACGTTTAACTCTTGACATCCCAATGTCTCCGGCTAATGAGAACAATTGCTTGGCTGAACTAAGGAGTATAACCCGTGCTAGTCTTACATAATTGATGATGTTGAAATGCACTAATTTGTCAACTAGGGAAATTCTAATATGTTTATAATTGCATATGTAAAGATAATCACAAGTTGTGATCCAATCACAAATTCTCTCATGCTATGAATTGTATTGCGGACATTCAGTAAATGAGTTTAAGATTATTCAAACATATAATATGTACTCAAATAGTAAATTTATATTTATTAAATAAATGGTAAAAATTATAAGATGATTGTCTTAGGACATCCCTCAAAATCTAACACCTGGATCCACCCCTGAGTGTCTGGAGTGTGATGATATGGTGGCACCTCGTCAAAAATCTATCCCATAGACTTTATCCATCTTCGGACGCCCGAACCGCTGACAACTCATCTTACAGATGACTTTTGATGGTCTGGATGTCTGGAGCTACCCCAAGTGCTCAAACCATCTGGCTGCCTACATTGTCGCTCGGGTGCTCCTTAGAGGCCCTTGACATGGGCGCCTAGACAGGCTCTGAGCACTTGGAGCTCGATTTTCCAGCTTTTAATCTTCTGCAACATAGAGTTAGCACAATAAAAAATAATATAACATAAAGTAAACATTTCACAGTCTCTGGATTGTCCAGTCCTAACTTTGAGTTTCACTGAAACTTTAGGTCAAACCGATATCTGCTATTCCTTCAATCGGGAATGTGTCCTCAATGGATCTCTCCTCCAATTATTTACCTCTACTTACCAATTGCAGACTTCCTTGATGTCACGTCCCATTACCCACCAGGACTTCCTGTCAGATCTTAACCAATCTAAATTTTAGCTAATCATCTAGTCCTCCTTGATCCGACTAAACTTCTTGCCAACTATCTAGTCTTCTCTGACTCTACTGGACTTCCTGCTAATTGTCTAGTCCTCCTGATCTAACTGGACTTCAGCCTGGTATCTGGTCCTCTAGACTCATCAAGTTTATATCCTGCACACTTGGTTGACAGAGTAGATCACAATCATCTAACTTTAATTCACTTGTCATTCATCAAAACTTGAGTTAGATCATTAGTGCTAACTGCACCAACACTAACTGGGTTTCAGCCTAGTATTAGGTCCTCTAGAGTTATCAATTCCTGCACATTTAGTAACAAGGTTAAATAACATAACATCTAACTTTAATCCATTTATTATTCATCAAAACCTAAATTTAACTATTCATATTAACTACACCAACACCTATAGCCTGACGGCCTGCCACACTAGGTTTTTGAGCATCGTAGGTGTCTAAAATTACACTGCTGGAGAATCGAAACCTCGACGCTGAGTGCATCCACCGTACCTCTTGCCAACTTGTTATGCTCTGGGAGCAACCACTCATCCTTTAGTTTATGTTTAATTACCATTAGGTATCTAACTTATGCTGATTAATCCTGGGAGTGATCGATCTGGTCCCATGAAAATTTTTCACCAGTAATTGCTTATCCTTTGTTGTCGCAAAAGGTGATAATCCTCACCTTATAGTCCTCTAGGACTGCTCATCCTTTAGTGCAGCACCTTTTTTTCTCACTTCATGGGCCCTTCCAGGATTGTCGTCTGCGATTTGGAATGGAGGTAAATTATGAGGCTAGCTTTGCCTAATACAGTGGCCCTTTGCATGGGGTCAAGTTGTAGGGATCTAGAGTGAAAAATAAATTAAAATACAATGGAAATTGATCCCTTCAGAGATCCATATGAATGCAGAACTACTCTTGTGACTACTCTACCAAGTAGGATTGTGACCTTTGATGCATGAACAACCCTCGAAAATCTGTTAGTCAGGTCAATCTGAGCATGATCAAAATATTCACGCCTCTACAGTATCTACACTAGTACGCCCCTTGTTTCATCTCACAAACTCAGTAATTGGAGAATCTCACACACCTTCAACTTCTTGCTAGAGATGACTATTTAAGGTAGAATCCAAGAAGAAACTAACTCTTCACCTTCTTAATCTCTTTAAAGAGATGGATATTTAAGATGATAAAAAGAAAAAGCTAATAACTCTTTACCTTCTTAGCCCTCTTTAAAGAGATAGTTATTTAAGATGGCAAAAGAAAAACTAATGACTCTTTACCTTCTTAGCCCTATTTAAAGAGATGACTATTAGTGTTTCTCTTAGTGGGCTATAGTTGGGTTGGGCCCTAAAAGAAAAGGAAAAATATTGAATTCGCTCATTAAATCAATAAGCTTAAGATTTAAAATCAATTTCAGATTTAAGGCTTAGACCCATATTATTTTAGTCAAGCTAAAATAAATCAATATTCAAATTAACATGCTCTTTGTATGTGACCCAATAGGTTCTCGTAATATTGACAGTGTTTCTAAAACTATTTTAAATGCACAAGCAATGAGTGGTATCTAACAATATATCATTGTTACCCAAGTAACAAGAATGTTGAGATCCGACATAACCTGTTTGTAACCATTATTTTGCATAGCTCGGTATTTTTGTCCTTAATATCTAGATTGATTCATGAGGCATAGACCATGTCATCCTCTCATCAATGTAAGTGTTTCTTGATCTCTAAATAGACTCAATCAAATATGTTTAATATTTCATATTGACATTTTTGAGCATAGTCATGCATTTTAGTAGCCTTACTTAATCAGGGAGTCCACTAATATGTCTTCCATTATATGAAAAGGAAAAATTTCATCTACATCACTCACATCCCTCATCATAGTTCATTGTATACCCAGTGAACGGCTTTATAGTTCATTTTGATATATGTGACATTTGTCGATACCAAAATATACAACTCCTTGTGTAAGAATCGTAATATCTTCAAGTTTAAGGAATATTTATACTAATAGTCACTGTAAAATATTTTTGATACTTATATAACGATTCATGAAATTTCTCATGTGGGTCAATTTAGTACAGATTCTCTAATATATAATCATGTGTTAACTTGATATCTTATATACATGACTTGTGGGAATAAGTCATCAGTTGATCTAAATATTAGTCTCAACGTATTAATATTGTCCTTGTATATTAATACTTGATTAGGAATAATTAAGAGTATTGTTATATATATATATATATATGATATGTTATAAACTAGAATCTACTATTCTAAGCACTATATTTACTCAGCTTGCACAAACATCAAGTAAATATAGCAAACAAAACATTGTCTATTATAAATATCATATAATATGTCCTAAGCCAATCAACTTATGATTAACTATCAGGGTTGACACTAACAATCTTCCACTAGCACTAAAGTCAATCATTGAAGTATCGAATACCAAGTCATCAAGTGTGACCATCATGCTTCCTCTATGCTATGACCTTAATCAGTGGATTCGCAATGTTGTCATCAATCGACACTCTACATATTGTTACATCTCCTCTATCGATAATCTCTTGAATGAGATGAGACTGCTGAAGTATGTATATGGATTGTTGATAAAACCTAGATTCCTTCACCTGTGTAATAATCTCATTATTATCGCAATAGAGGTCTATTGGTTTAGAAATGCTAGGAACCACACCAAGTTCTTTGATGAACTTTTTATCCAAATATCCTCTTTTGCTGCATTAGAAGCAATAATACACTCAACCTCTGTAGTAGAATCAGTAATTGTATCTTGCTTTGAATTCTTCCAACTCACAACATCACCATTTAAGTAAAACACGTATCCTGACTACGATCTCGAATCATTCTTGTCGACTTGGAAGCTTGTTGTTGGTCCACATGGTTGTTTTGATGTGATCAATCAAGTCAGGTTATGTCTTGTTTGATTTTGATCCCTATGTCTAAGTGTGCAGGAGCTTAGGAGCGTAGGAAGTCGAGCGGAAGATGCAGCTATCGAGAATGACGACACGGGAAGGAAGCTGACGGGCACGGTGCGTCCGAAGGACGAGAGAGCTGCGGAAGAGTACACCGGTGGACGAGAAGAACGTACGCGTCGTTCGAGGAACGAGAAGCTGGGGCAGAAGCCTGCTCAAGGAGAAGACCGGAAATTGAGTTCGGATGAGCCCTATTTCGGTTGGTCGCAATCACCTAAGGAATTAGGACTTCGGAAGCTGAAAAGGAGAAAAAGATAAGTTGGAGTTATTTATACCCTGCAGCATTGAGGGCGACCTCATGCCGTTGAGGGCACCCTCCACATTGAGGGCGCCCTCCATGGTGTTGAGAGTGCCCTCAACCCAGTCTTTGTGATCGTTGACATGCGGATAAAGCTTTATCCGCTTATCCCCTTGGAGGCACCCTCAACCCCTTTGGAAGCGCCCTCAAAACTCAAGATAGGATTTCTAGGAGCTATATTAAGGCTCATGGAGATAGGAAATAATCATTCAACTCAGTATTCAATTTCCTAGCAACTCTTGAGCTCTCTAAGTGTGTAAAAGGCTTCTCCGCCTTCAGAGAAGGAGATTCTTAGTGCGCTGTTCAACCACCTTGGATTAACAACCATCTAGGTTGTAACCAAGTCAAATTGTTGAGTCTCTTATTTTCTATTTCTTTTATTTTATTTGTTATTATTTTATTGTTACTATTTTAGAGTTGAAAGATCGAGGAGGGTATTTTCTTATTGCAGACAATTCACCCCTCCCCTCTTGTCGGTCCTACTACACCAACAATTGGTATCAGAGCCAAACAGCCTCAGAATGACTAACCGTCGTCTGAAGCAACAAAGATCAAGATGATGGCCGGTGCAAGTATTCATCCCCCGAAATTCGACGGAGACTTCGCTACATGGAAATGCCAAATGGAGGTATTCTTCAAAATAGAATTTGATATTCTTTTAGTTATGAAATATGGTTTAGCAACCCTTAAAGACAAGGAAGAATACAACTGATGAAAAAGGAACAAGCTGATTTTGTGGCCAACGGAAAGGCAGAGTTCCATCTGCTCAACGTTTTGCCACCCCAGGAGGTAAGTCGGATCGGAAGCTACGACTCCGTCAAAGACCTCTGAGAAAAATTCCTGGAGCTCCACAAAGGCACCTTAGAAGCGAAGTTAGCAAGGCGCGACATTCTCCGAACTCAGCTTACAAATCTTCGGATGAACAATGGCGAGAAGGTAGCGCAACTCCAAGTAAGAATCAAGGAGCTAATAACTCAACTGAACAACTTCGGAGAATCGGTAACAAACCGAGACTCGATTCGGTATGCGCGCAATGCCTTCTCAAGAACTCCAGAATGGGCGTCCTTAGTAGATGCATACTACATCTCTAAGGACTTTGAGGTAAGTACACTAGAAAATTTATTTTCTACATTTGAACTTCACGAGTCTCAAATTGCAGAACCTAAACAAATAGACTAATAGAGAAGTTAAATCTCAATGTTGCCCTTCAAGCCGAGATGGACGATCCCGACTCTGAAGCGTCGATCGATGAAACTGAAGCGACGCTATTGGTAAGAAAGTTAAATAAATTTATTAAGACTAATAAATTTAGATTGCAGTCGAGAAAACATCAACGCAATAGAAGGACGGTCTGATGCTACAACTGTTGGTTGCTACTCGGAAAACCTATAGGTTCCACTGTACAAAATTTTTGTACAAAGGTCTGAACCTTTTCCTAGCTACCATGTGTTCTTTTAAATTAAATTTTGGATCGCCTGCGGAACTTAACACGTTTGATCCAAAACTTAATCTATTTGTTCTTTTAGGTTTTGACTTGGATCTCCTGCGGAACTTAACACGTTCGACCCAAGTCTCCTTAAGTTATTAATTCCATTAAATATTATTTTCCATAATTGGTTCCCAGTACTGACGTGGCGAGGCACATGACCTTCTTGGATATGGGAGCAACCACCACCGACTAGACAAAACCTTTTATAGAAAGATAATATTTAATTTCCTAAAATAACTTTAGGTTAACCAAAAAGAACAATCAAATCACAAGGAAAAGAAAAAAAACAAAAGAACACAACTTCGAAAAACATATTCAAAATTCTAGAACGTAAGCTTCTTGTATTTGGTATTATTTCCATAAATAACTAGCATGATGCGGAAAGAAAAATTACTAGTTATACCTTGTAGAAAAACCTCTTGATCTTCTACCGTATACCTCTTCTAACCTCGGACGTTGTGTGGGCAACGATCTTCCGAGACGAGAAACCACCAATCACCTTCTTCTCCTCCTAGCTAGGTTCGGCCAACAAAGAGGAAGCTTCACCGAGGAAGAAAATCAAAACACTAACCAAACTCCAAGAGATGCTAGCTTTCTCTCCTTCTTCTTCTTCTTCTCCGA
Source organism: Zingiber officinale (assembly GCF_018446385.1). Taxonomy (NCBI): domain Eukaryota; kingdom Viridiplantae; phylum Streptophyta; class Magnoliopsida; order Zingiberales; family Zingiberaceae; genus Zingiber; species Zingiber officinale. The sequence goes on from NC_056007.1 coordinate 79,789,494, forward strand.
GTAGTATCCGGCTACCACAAGAGCTCCAATGGAAGAGAAGGGTTCGGCCACCACAAGAGGAAGAGAGGGAGAGGATGGCCGGCCACACCAAGGAACAAAAGAGGGAGAGAAATAAAAGATGTTGTGTCTTGTGAAGGCACCCTCACCCCTTCTTTTATATTCCTTGGCCTAGGCAAATTAGGAAATTTAATTACAATAAAATTTCCTTAATTCCCTTGACATGATTTAATTGAGAAAAATAAAATAATATTTCCCCAATTAATCAATGATGGCCGGCCACATCAATGGGAAGCAAATTGGACAAGTTTCAATCAGCAATTAAAACTTTCCTTATTTGTTTTCGGAAATTTTTAAAAATAAAATTTCTCTTCAAAAAATCTCTTCATGATTAATAAAAAAAAATTTCCATAATTTTAATTTTACAACATGTGAATAATTTTTAAAGAGAAAATAAAATATCTCACCAATGTACAAATAAGGAAAGAGATCTAATCTCTTTCTTTAATCTTTTGTAAATTTTACAAGAGAGATAATTTAATTTAAATCCTCTTTAATAAATTATTTCTTCCACATAATAAAAATTAAAATTGAAATTCTTTTTAATTTATTTTGGCCGGCCCTACTAGCTTTGGTTCAAGCTAGGGCCGGCCACCCAATATTATACCTAGGCCGGCCCTAGCTTGTTCCCAAGCTAGCTTGGCCGACCCCTATTGGGTGGGTATAGAAGGTGGGTATAGGTGGGTATAGAACTCTATAAATAAGAGGCTACGATAGGGACCGAGAGGAGGAATTGGTTTTGGTCTCCCGATAAAATTAAGCATCCCGTGTTCGCCCCGAACACACAACTTAATTTTATCAATGATAATTCATTTCACTAGAGAACTATCATTGAACTACCGCGCCAATCCCAAATTATATTTTTGGGCTCCTTTTTATTATGAGTGTGTTAGTCTCCCTGTGTTTAAGATATCGAATGTCCACTAATTAAGTGAGTTACTGACAACTCATTTAATTAATATCTAAATCCAAGAGTAGTACCACTCAACCTTATTATCATGTCGGACTAAGTCCACCTGCAGGGTTTAACATGACAATCTTTATGAGTTCCTCTTGAGGACATTATCAACCTAGTATCTCTAGGACACAGTTTCCTTCTATAATCAACAACACACACTATAAGTGATACCATTTCCCAACTTATCGGATTTATTGATTCATCGAACTAAATCTCACCCATTGATAAATTAAATAAATAAATATCAAACATATGTGCTTGTTATTATATTAGGATTAAGAGCACACACTTCCATAATAACTGAGGTCTTTGTTCCTTTACAAAGTCAGTATAAAAGAAACGACCTCTAATGGTCCTACTCAATACACTCTGAGTGTACTAGTGTAATTATATAGTTAAGATAAACTAATACCTAATTACACTACGACCTTCTAATGGTTTGTTCCTTTCCATTTTAGTCGTGAGCTACTGTTTATAATTTATAAGGTACTGATAACATCATCTTCTGCATGTGACACCACATACTATGTTATCTACAATATAAATTATATGAACAACTACAAACAAATGTAGACAATTTGACCAAATGTGATTCTTTATTCATAATGAATGTTTACAAAGCTTAGGCTTTCAGTATACACTCCAACAATAACTACAACGAGGAAGGGCACATCAAGGATGACTACCCAAAATTAAAGAAAATGGACAAGGAAAAGTCTCAGAGACCGGCGTGCTCTAAACGCCAGAGTCTGAAGATTGCATGGGATGAATCATCATCCTCCGAATATGAAGTCGAAGTCTTCTCGGGATTAGCACTGATGGTTAACCATCAAATTGAAGTAGAAACCGGCTCAGAGATGAGCATAGATGAAGGGGGAGGATCATCAGAAAAAGAATGTTGCGATGAATGGGGAGCATCAGAAATTGAGGTAAGTAAGATACGTACTCTAACTCCTAAGCAGTCCGTTCAGCTCATTAAAGTGCTTACTGAAGATTTAGTTAAATTAGAAAAGAAAAATGATGAGTTAAAATTACACTTAGCAAAGACATGTCCTCTAAAAATGTACGATAATCTAAAATTAGAGAATGAAAAATTGAAAATTGAAATTAAAAAATTGAAAAATGATCATGCATGCTTAAATAAATTTCAAAAATCAAAACTTAAGTTGTATGAAAAATTGAACTGGTACATTAGAAAATATCAGGGGCAACTTAGAAAAATTCCCAGAAATTATGTAGCCCCTAAGTTTTTGATTAATCCTGTAGGAAGGAACCTATACTGTGTTTCAAAATCTTTTCTAAATTAAATTTTTGTAAGTTAGCGCCTTCAACAAGAAAAATTAAATAGTTAATTTTCTTTGTGAGACTTTGTCTAAGAAAGTGGTTGTTGCTCCAATAACCAAGAAGGCCTAGTGCCTCGCCACTACCTGGAAGCCAAAATATTGAAATAAGATGTTTAATTAACTTACTGATAAATCATGAAAATAGAAATTAGATAATGCTTTAACAAGTTTTTTAAAACATTTTTTGGAAATTTCTCAAAAATATTTTGTTTAAATTGCCTAAAGGTTAGAGTTCTTTGTTAACTTAAATTTATTTTAAAAAAATCCTACCCCGCTTTTGTTGTGATCAAAGGGGGAGAGTTAGGAACAAGTTTAGGGGAGTAAATATTTTTAAAAAATTGGTACTTAAAAAAAAATTGGTACTTAAAAAAAAAATTGGATAGGAACAAGTTAATATTTTTTTTACTTAAAAAATTACAAATTCTATTATTACAATCTTTATGCTTAAAATATTAGTTTAGTAATTTCTTTAAATTACTTCTTCTCTGTTTTTTCCCTAACTTAAACTTGAGTTGATGCACATCAAAAAGAGGGAGATTGTTGGTCCCCATGGTTGTTTTGATGTGATCAACCAAATTAGGTTAGATTCTGTTTGATTTTGATCACGGTGTCTAAGTGTGCAAGAGCTTAGGAGCGCAGGAAGTCGAGCGGAAGATACAGCTAGCGAGAAGGATGACACGGGAAGAAAGCTGACGGGCACGGTGCATCCGAAGGACGAGAGAGCTGCGGAAGAATACACCGGTGGACGAGAAGAACGTGCGTGGCATTAGAGGGACGAGAAGCCGGGGTGGAAGCCTGCTCGAGGAGAAGGCCGAAAATTGGGTGGTTCGGGTGAGCCCTATTTCGGTTGACCGCAATCACCCAAGCAATCGAGACTTCGGAAGCTGAAAAGGAGAAAAAGAGAAGTTGGAGCTATTTATACCCTGCAGCATTGAGGGCGACCTCATGGCGTTGAGGGTGCCCTCAACCCAATCTTTGTGACTGTTGGCATGCGGATAAAACTTTATCCTCTTATCCCATTGGAGGCACCCTCAACGCCTTTGGAGGCACCCTCAAGACTCGAGATAGGATTTCCATGAGCTATAAAAAGACCCCTGGAGTTAGGAAATAATCATTCAACTCAGTATTCAATTTTCTAACAACTCTTGAGCTCTCTAAGTGTGTAAAAGGATTCTCCACCTTCAGAGAAGAAGATTCTTAGTGCGATGTTCAACCGCCTTGAATTAACAACCATGTAGGTTGTACCAAGTCAAATTGCTAAGTCTCTTATTTTTTGTTTCTTTTATTTTATTTGTTATTATTTTATTATTGCTATTTTAGAGTTGAAAGATCGAAGAGGGTATTTTTTTATTGTAGGCAATTCACCCCTCCCCTCTTGCCGGCCCCGCTGCACCAACACTTGCATCATTGTAACCATTTACAATGAGCCTCTCATCACCTCCATATATCAAGAAATTATCTTTATTTTTTCTCAAGTATTTAAGAATATTCTTGACCACGGTCCAATGACTCTCACCCGGATCTGATTGGTATCTACTCGACATGCTAATGCATACAAGACATAAGACGAGTACATAACATTACATATATATATGATAGATCCAATAACATATGCATAAGGAATCTTCTCCATCCTATCCCTCTCCTCCTTAGTAGAGAGACATTGAGCCTTCAAAAAGGCTCACACCATCTGACATTGGTAAGAAATCTCTTTTAGAATTTTGCATAACAAAACGATTAAGTATTTTATCAATATATATATTTTGACTTAGACTAAGAAATCTATTAGATCTATCTTATCTTCATACTAAAATATAAACTACTTCATTTAAATCTTTTATTGAGAAATAATTCTCAAACCAAATTTTTATAGACAGTAGGATAGAAATATCATTTTGTATGCATAATAGTCTTTTTATAATCATATGAAAATTATAATATTTTAACCTGCACAACAGAGGTAGGTAGAAGTGGTAAAATAGGTACTTAATTTACACATAAATATTATTGGAAATAGTAAAAAGTATATATATCTTTTCTATATTTAGTCAATCATATTTTTTTTCTAAATAGGATTTTTAATTCTCTGACTTCCTGAATATCCATATCACTAACTAACAATACATATAGATCATCTTTTGCTTTCTCCTTTAATCTGTCTATTTGTATGACTTCTATTTGTATCTTGTCATGGCACAACTCACAAGTAATAGTGAACTATTTAGGATCTATTTGTATTTGTATGACTTCTATTTGTATCTTTTCATGGGACAAGTAATAGTGAACTATTTAGGAGGGACTATATCATCTTCTACTCCAATGCATATACATATATAGAGCAACCATAATTTTTTTATTTTAAAAAAATAAAATAATAATAATGAGTGAACAATCAAATCCATTATGTGGAAAAAAAAAACAAACTCATAATTAAGATCCACCATCTTCATGGGGATCGTCTTCTCCACTTCTTAATCACTAGCTATATATAGTTCAAGGAATGTTAACTTGAATTGAGTTTTTCCTCAACGCCGCCGACAATGACCGCCGCGGTTAAGGCTGTGAGTGCAGCCTGATTTCCCTGATGGCGTCACCTTTCCTTGCGGGAGAGACTGCAACAGCAGCTCGCCATCGACGACGTTGTAGTACTCTCCATGCATCCCCAGCGGCCTCGCCGCCACCATCAGACATATGCTCGCTACCAGCAGCACCAACACCAGCTGCTTCTTTGAAACCATTACACCGGCCATTCACTACTTGTCTAGCTCAACTCAACGGAGAGAAGGAGAAATGGAGAGAAGAATTGATCAATTAATGATGGTATAATTAACTGATCTACCAGTGTGTGTGTATATATATATATATATATATTGAACGAACTTGTGCATGGGTTTTGAATTTGAAGTCCACGCACAACATATTGGTCGTTCAACAGGCAAATTAAAAGACTCGTTCAAAACGCGGTTGTTTCAACTTGAAACCTACGGCGTTTTCATTCTTAATTCGATCGAGTTCGAGTATAAGTCATGATTTTGACTCAAGTGACGCGATCAGTCTGAAAACGAGGAGCGATCGCATGAGGAAGGATTGCTTCATTTGACCGGAATCACGAGAAGGCCGAGGTTGATGGTTCTGCGAAAGGGCAGCTGTTGATGAATTCAACCGATTGAATTGATTTCTAAATAAACTCATTGCAATTTAAGATTAGAAAGAAGAAAAAAACTCGCGAATGGTAGATTGGTGATGAGGAAAATTATAGATTCAAGTACCAGAATAGAGTTTTAATGGCTGTATAGCTAGTTCTCTTTCACGATATTTACTCTTAATGACAAAGGTTCTCCGTGAAAATCTTTTACTCTGTACTCGCTTTGTCGTAACATCAAAGTGCAACCCAAAATACAAAAATAAAAGAAATCACCTATCAATTACTACTCATTGTTGAAGTACCCAAACAAAAATGAAGTATAGAATTAAGTACCATTGGCCTCTGGAATATGATGAATAGTATACTTGCGTTGATAATTTACAAGGGTTAGTCTTTCTCTCGAACGCAAGTACAATAAAGGGCCTAATTACATTAGTTTTAAAGCATATGTTAAACATTTACATTAATATTGTACAGTGATAATCAGGTTTCTCAAAGGACTAAGATATAGGTAAGGTAGCTCCGTATAAAGCTATAAAATACTAGTTCTATAAATCTTTTTGAAGAAGTCCTCTTCCTTGCAGTACTGCAAAGCCACCTTGTAGACTTCTATGAGAAGTTTGGGGAATCGACTTGCAAAGTACGAATCAAATCCTTCAGGAACAGGTCCGAGAATTTCCTGGAAGTAATGTGAATTATTTAAAGGATTCATTTGAGCTATAAAAAAAATGATTCAGAATAATAATTTTAAACAGGTATCACATTCAATACTGTTTTCTAAAGTTTAACGAAACACGCAGCCAATGCTAACTACATTTGTGCGAGTAAAAATGACAACAAACATCAATCAAGGCTTTGAGAACCACCCTGCCAAAAGAAGAATAAAATTGTGCAGATCAACAAAGTTCTGTTAAGCATAATGCTTAGGTTTGCCATTGAATCAATGACCATATACCAACAATCAAGGCTTAAAGTTCAAGAGAGGAGAAACTAAATAGAATTATCTTCCTGACAACAGAAAGGTAATAATATGGACATTACTTGGGTGGAAAAGCACAAAGATGTAGATATATCTGCAATGAATGGATGCATTAAGCAATATAGAATGGTTGAAGAAAAAGAATTTACTGGAAATCAATAGATAATCCAAACTAATATATTGTAAATCAAAAGTATTGCCGAAACTGAGAGCCGCCAATAGATTGACATTGCGTGGCAAGTCAAAAGAAACACTTATTTGTTGCTTTGTCAGAATTTTCATTGATCTTATCAATTTGAAAAGGAAAAAAAAGAGCTATGATATTCATAAGGAAAATTCTTAAGGATAGACACATAAATGATGGGACCCACCATTTCACTTTTTGTGGGTCCCATCATTTATGTGTCTATCCTTAAGAATATCATTTCTCGAAAAAAAATTGTTAGATATTTTTAATTTCTTTTATGCAAAATATTTCATTAATTTTTCATGGAAGTTTATTTTCTTTTGATTATAAGCACACGTTATGTTTATATAGTTTTCTTCTTTTTATTATGTGTAGCATAGTTGAGGCTAACAAAAATATATATGAATAGTATGGACCATGATTTTGCTAATTAAGTCTATATTTTAAAACAATGCCAATATAAGTTGTTTTTTATTATATATATATATACACACACAAATTTGTTATGTTGGGCGACACACGCGGAGGCACCTCCCCACGTGAGAGGCGCCCACGTGTGTTGTCCAATATAACAAATCTCTCTCTCTCTCTCTCTCTCTCTCTCTCTCTCTATATATATATATATATATATATATATAGGATAAGCAAATGGTCTTTGTTATTTTGTGTTAATAAATATAAAATTTTAATATGATAAGAGCAAATATTCAAATCTTTATGATGTGAATGGATTAAAGACGTCATTCTTAAACAAATTGTACAAATATAATATTATATTGTTGGTTCAATCACTGACTATTTTTTAACCAAAAAGAGACAAATCAAAAAGACTTCAACCTAGAATGACCCATTAAAAGAGAAAGGCATGACAAGTTTTCTCAAAATTCGTACTCTGACAAACAACGTTTTCATGATAATTATGTTAAAGAGTAATGCAATTTCAAAAAGAATCACATAAATACTTAACTGAAACAAGTCATGGCATGTGACAAATTGATTTCAAAGTTGGAAGGAGTTGGAAGTAACAAACCTGGAGAGGTTTGGGTAGCTCCCTATAATGGTTCAACTTGTTTCTTATTACTCGAAGAAGATCTCGCATGCAATCAAATCGATATTTTCGATAACGACCCATATCTGTTATTAAGGCAACGTCCAATTTTTCTTTCCATTTCCCACCAAATGCAGCTGCTGCACTATTTTTTAGTGCTTTGAGAAGATCTGATTCATTCTCTCTGTCCTCCAATTCAATTCTATCACTCAAATCTCGTAGGAATGAGAGTCGTGTCTCAGAACTCCAGAAAAGAGGATGATGTAATACTTCCACTGCATTTGGCCTGTTCATATCAAATGATGCTATTATACAAAGCAATGAAAATGGAGAGAAATGACCACAGTGCAAATTAATATTAAATAGATGCAATTAAGAAAGCAATGAAAATGGGAGAAAATGATTATAATGAAAATTAAAGAGTCAAAGAATTTCAGCCTACCTCATCTGCGGCTCAGGATGTAACAATTGACAAAGTAGATGTTCAGCCTCTGGTATATGATCGACCAAAAAGAGGTCCATGTGATTCTTCACAATGTTTGAATCCCTTTCAAAGTGATTGCCAAATGGATGTTTGCCTTTGGTGATGCAAAAGAACAGAATACAACCCAAACTGAACAAATCCACAGCTCGTGTCTGACGTCCATGAAGGAGTTGCTCTGGAGCTTGCCAGCCTGAACTACCAGACCCTGGTTACGTCAATACAAACTTATTCTTAGTCCACTTGAAACATTATACAAATTAAAGAGAATCTATATTGAATTACATTCTGCACTCACCAGTGGCATTACGACTCAAACAAGTCATGTCTTCAAGCAGGCGTTTGCTAATGCCCATATCAGACAGTTTGGCATTAAAATATCTATCATTGCTTATTAAGACATTTTGAGGTTTTAGATCCCGATGTATGATTCCAAGTTCATGAAGATGTGCAAGACCAGAAATTACATCTCTGTATTACAAAATGGAGCACAGACAGATTACAAATTGACAATAAATAAATAAATGGCTTAAAAATTTTGAAATCTATATTATCAAAATTTGAATAAAAAGAGCCGAGGGAACCTATGTAAATAACAATAACCATCCTAAAGTTATGCATGTGAAAAAGGCTTCCCACAATGTATAGAATACATCAAAATCATTTGACAAAGTTGTTCAAGTGTACTTTGACAATGAGGATCTAAAGCGTTGGACTGATAAATTCAAATAATGTGTTGGAAGGTTGGTGTGACATAGACTTGAACCAGGTTCAATATTAAGCTGGCCAAGTAATAAAATTTGTAGCAAGGCTCAATATTTCTTTCATAATAGAAGATATAAAGTTGCTAAAAGATTCTTCACTATAAACAACTAAAGTGCCTGATTCAATCAAATGAGGCAAAACTCAGCTGCATGTTAAGTTATGTTTGAACTTTTGTGCATGTCCAGAATGTCCTAGTAAGTGCTAATTCACAACTCTTCAAAGTTCTCTAGCTATCTATGATCGAATAAGGAAAAAAAAATACTAGATATATTTTTGTTGCAATAAATCAGGATGCACAGTTAAAGTGAAAGCATGTTTAAGAACAAGAAAGGAAATGGGGGACAGCAACAAACTCCAACCTCATAAGTTTTAAGAGCTGAGAGGAAGGAAGCCCATTAGCACTCCACAAAGAAAATTCCTTTCCAACATTTTTCACCAAGCCTAACTGAAGTTTGCACTCAATGAGAGTATTTGAAGTTCCATTTCCCGCATATTTAGAATCTGAAGAAGACTCTGAGCACAATTGTATTAGATCACTTAGGCTGCAAGTACAGCGCTCCAATGAGATATAGACAAAATCCAGATCTTGTTCCACCCCGTACCACCGAACAATATTTGGATGCCGATCAGATGCAATAAGATTCTGAATCTCTTTAAGAGCCACATCATCATGCACACGAAGGATCAACTGCGACTGGTCGGCCATCATAAAGTCCTTCAAAGACAACTGTACCATTGCTCCCTCGGCCAATTTCAGTATTTGTAACAAAGAGTCTGCCAACCCAACGCCCATCACTACTATCATCTGGCTTTGTGAGGTTTATGAATGAGTAACTCCTATTGTCTTGAATTTGACTGGGTTCAACAGTTTCAGTATTTTCTCCATTTGATACAATATTTTGATCATCAATATCACTGCTGGTATAACTTTTAAAATTTCCAGCTTTCAGGAGTTTTTTTCTCTTGGAAAGCACAGATTGTTTTTGTATTGAATCATCATATTCTTTATTATAATTCAACCATTTTCTCAACCAAAAACCGGAAAACATCAATAGAGCAGCGCAAAATAGAATCCAAAGCCAAATGTAACCTTGACCGTTAATAAACTGCAATGACAACCACAAATTCATAGGGGCATCAGAATATTCACTTGTTGAATATTCCTTTGGGTCATCTAACAACTTCTGTGATGCATTGGGAATATCTTTTCCAGAACTCGGTCTAAAATGTTCAGCAGGTAAACTTGGTCTAGCAGCAATGCAGTTTCCCAACGGGCATGCTTTTGGAGAAACAGGCACAGGTAAGCCTTGTGTTACATCCAAAGAGGTAAACAAAACATCTGGTTTTCCAGATAGCTGGACACGGACTGACTTGGAAGCAGTAAGAATTCCCAATGAACAATTATCAATTGCTTCACATTCAGACGATTGCACATAATGCTTCCCAGACAACATTCCAGCAGTTGGTTTAGATGGGGCAGGTAGCATAAGCTTTGGCTCAGGTGATTGATCAGCTTCAACCTGAATGTAGACAGGAATATTCCTTTCAGTCATGGCGGGTAGTTCCGTCCCACCATCCACAGTGGGTGGAAATCCAGTCCCAACATTATAAGCACTTATACGAGAAATCATAACGCTCCACAAATGATTGTTTATCTCATAACTGTCGAGAAAATAATCTGTTCTTATAATGGTTATGTAAGTAGCATTGCCAGATTCTAATGTGGATGCAATGGACTGCTCTCTAGCAGAACGCACTCCAACAGTTGCCAAATTTAAAGGGTCCATGTCATTATAAATTAACTCCCCACTTTCTGCATCAACCACATAAAAAGTTGATGTCTTTGTTCCAGTAGTGATGATTGATCCTTCAACAATAGGTGCTCGCTGGACACATTCCTCAATGGACCAGCTATGCTTCTATATGAAAAGAAAGAAAGCATAAAATAATTCAGTTGAATTTGCCAATCACATAGGACAAAATAAAAACTAGGAACGTTTAAATTTTAGGCTTCACAGAGTGTATTCTACACTGAGCTACCAATCTTAATGGGAATGATTTGAAGCTTGAAATTGCGATTGTAAAATATATATATCAAAAGGACACTAAGAGCGTACCCTTTTCCCAGAATTCTTGCTGTATTCATAGAGTTCCCCATCGCCATCAGATGACACAATATATTCAGGATCAACAATTGAAGGAGAATGCCACGAATATGAAAGCGGCTGACCAGTCAAAAGCTTCCACTGAGGTTTCTTGGATCTATTCATGAAATAGATAGTACCATTTGGCAACGCGAGGAGGAATTTATCATGTTTACTGCATCATATTTGCAAATGTATTAGCAAATGCCCAATTATTGAAGCGCGGCAAGTTTAGATGCTTAGACAAGTTAATATGATTAAACGCAAACGCTTAAGACCCACAGTTTCGTCAGTGTTAAAGAAGCTTGGTCTCCATTACCTCAAAATGGATGCTAAAGTCAGAACACACTAGAACAATAATAAATCAGATCTTTGCTTAATCTAAAGAAATCAAAAGAACAATCAAACATACAAAAACACGCATAAATGCAGAAATGTTCTCCTATTCACATGAACCCAAAATCCCCATACTTACTTTTCATCCACACTCAAGATCGTTCTCTTTCCGGTACTTGTTATAGCCGTCGGGAAGGGTACTAGATCATTGGACAACGGGCGGTGTTCACTCTCGTTCTCTGCATCAGAGACCTGGACAGCAGGCGAAGCTGAAAGAGAAAACCGATGCGGATAAGAAGAGGGGGGAGAAGAAGAAACAGCTGCTGCTGCATCTGCCAGCCATGGTTCGCCCTCCACCGGCGAATCAAGCACCGATGGCGTCAGCACGCCGGAGGTGAGAAACCCCAAGACAACCACGGCGAAGAAGAACACGAGGCTCTTGACCGAGAGCCTCATCAAGCATCGAATTGAGAAGGCAGAGAGGAGTTGTTATTTGGCAGGGGCGATCAGATCTACTCGGAAAGCAAAATAAACGCAGAGGAAGCAAAACTTTAGGGCAACGAGATGGATTCGAGTAGCGAAAAGAAGGCGATTCCTTGCTCTCTCCCTCTCTCCTCCTCCTCCTCGTCGTCTTTCGTCGCCTCCTTGCTGCCGCCGCCGCAATTGGAAGGAAAATGGGAAGCGTCGACACGTTCCGTGTTTATCCCATCACAGAAATGAATCGCGGATCCCGTAAATTATTTTTGGTATTCGAAATATACGCATTTGACTAAGTACTCACTAGGTTTACACAAATGCTCGAGCCATAGATTTTTATGTTCGAAATATACTCGTCCTATTTTTAACTGCTCCATATTGCAGATTATATGCAAATATTCGAAAAAAAATATTTCTATATAATTTTTAAAAAACTTAAAATAATTTTTTTTAAAATGATGGGCTTGAGCTGGTAGGTAGGGTCCAATTGGGCTCCGTCTAGATGGTTAACCTGAAGTCACTGATTGAATCTGAGTCGGACCTGACCAACTGATCCGTTTCAATCGTGTTGAATATTCATCGACCATATTATAGACGTGAGAAACGTTAAGCAAATTTGACGGCTGATATTGTTTGATTGTTTGTCATGGGGCATCCTGTCAGGTCAAAATTTGGAAGAAATTTTATCATCTTCTAATCCAACATTCCAACATTTGTATTAGTGGGAGGTAATGACCTCATCTATTTAATATATGAGGATGATTACCTCCCATCAATTCATTTTTTCTATTTCAGGAGTAAATCAATGTGGTAAAAAAAAAAATGATTCACTCATCCTCGTGTCTCAGGAGTAAATCAAGAAAGATGGTCCAGAGGATCTCATCTCCAATGATAAGGGATCATTAACATGATGATACCATTATTTTTCTCTTCATCCTGAATGTAATTTAGAAATATTTTTCATTATGAGGAAAATATAGTATGCCTTAATTGATATTGGAACTATAAGTATTAGGAGTTTGTTGAATGATTTATCTTCTCAGTTTTTAGTTTTTAGTTTTTATAATTCATATATCTAGTAGTGCTACGGTCCAACTAATGCTAGAAGTAACTAGTTCAATATTACGAAACTTTTTCATTAATCATCAAAATAAATTAGCAAACACATATGAGTTATAATGGACGGCTCAGCATCACAAATTTTTCAAACTCTCCAAATGTAATATGTCCTGGGTGAGATTGGAACTCTAATTATCTAAGATGTTCGTCTCACCTTTTACCATCGCACGATAACCCTAGGGCACTATTAATTTTTTTTTTTTTTTGATAATCTAAATATTCAACTCATCGAACTGATTCATCATAAAGATGACTAGTTTGGCACCATGAAAATTTTTTACCAATCATCAGAGTAAATATGGAAGTATGAATAGCTCGTCATTCCACAACTAGCATTCCAAGGTTATCTTCCCACTAGATAAAATTAATTTCACAATGCGTCGCAACAAAGAATTGACTCATGAATATCTAATTAACTATGGAAATACTTTATCATTGCACCGTAGTATGGGATGTAGTTCATCCTTGAATTTTCTAGTATGATAAATTCAAAATTACAAATGATTTATCGCTTCGTGCTAGCGCTTAAGGGTTATCATTCCACTAGAAGAAATTAATTCCACAGTATGTCACAATTAAGAATTGAAGTATTTTACTATTGCATCATAACCAAGGCAAAACTTAATGATAATCACTCATCTTTTATATATATATATATATATATATATATATATATATATATATATATATACAATACTGATATTATACGCGCCCTCTTTTGCGCTCCTGTGCGCGTCAAAGCCAGGTGGATATATTTTTTTTTCCACCTCTCATATTTTTTTAACCACGTCATTTTATTTTTTCCTTTCCTTTTCTAAAACCTAACTTTTCCTCGCCCTCGTCTCTGTGTTCCCCGCGACGTCGTTTCCTCGCCTCGCCTCTGTGTTCCCCGCGACGCCGTGCTCTGCGATCCTCTCTCGCGACGCACCTAACTTTTCCTCTCCTCGCTCGCCTCGCCTCGCCTCTGTGTTCCTCGGCGTTTCTCGCCGCGACGCCGTGCTCTACGTTTCGCGTTGCCGCGAGGCTGTGCTCTACGATCCTCGCTCGCAACGCCGTCCCTACCGCCATCTATCGTTGCCGCCGTCGTCGTTTGTCGAGAGCCGCCGACGCCGACCTGTCGCCACGACGCCATCCCTACCACCGTCCCTCTCTGTGAGAACCCTCCCTATTTTTGCTATTTGCATTTTAAATTTCCTTCCTGAATCATCCCCTAATCACTCTGTTGAAACAATCCAACCAGCTAGCATCGGCTTTTGCATTGTGATGTTGCTTGTACTCAGTTAACCATCATTCTCCTGCGGCATTAGGTTTCTAAATCTCTTCTCTGTTGCTGCCTTGAGCAATGCGATTATAGGTCTAGCAATAATTGATAACTATGATTATGCATTTTTTCTGTATTTAGTTGCTTTTTGAGCTACTATCAATTTCATTGTCACTCTTTCCATCTTGTGGTACTTTGATAGGTTACCTTTTGTCCAATTTTGAACATATTGCTACCCAATTATTTTCTATTTCTCTTTTCTTGTACTTAAATTGTATTTGGCTGTTAATTGGACTCATGACTACTATTTCCATCCGTTTACCTTTGACAATACATGCTCTGGATTTATTGGTCTGGGAAATAGAAGTGTACAATCTAGTTTTTGCCGGTTACCGTCTAATTTTTGTTTCTGTTTGGCTTCTTCTGAAAAAGAATCCAATGGTTAGCTTCAGAGTTTTCTTCTTGGGTGGCTTTTACATACTGCCAACTAAATCTAATTACTTTCATGTGGAAAATAAAGGGGCTTATGATATTTTTTTAAATATACAAATCAGTATTCTTATCACTCACCGTTATGGACACCATTATGCTACTATGACATTTAGATCAAAGGAATTCTCATCTTAGTGAATTCATTCTCTAATATAGCAAGTATAAATACTAGTGTCCCTAGTATATAAAGCAAAGAATTGTATTCATTACAGTATCCTTGATTTATTGCTTATTTGCAAAGATATAATGCATCCATTCTACTTCCCATTGTCCATGGTTATCATTATAGTTGTAAAACTTTTGCCATTGTTAACCTATTTGATTTGTTTCTATGCTGGACACTAGATCTTCATAATTATAATTTTTCTCTCTTCTATTTGTTTCTTTGATGCTGAATGTAAATATTTTTCATTGCCGATGACCACCACATGAGAACACTGTGATGTTAGATTACTAACTAATTTTTAACTATTCTACCAAACAATACACTTGTTATATGGTACTTATCAAACCTTCAAAATCCAGCAACATCTATCTTCTTATGTCTATTTGATTTAGAATGTTTTTGTGACTATATGGTGATATGCAGAACTTCACTTCATCTAAATCTGAAATTCCTCAACAATGGAAGAACATAATCAGCTATACATTCCCCAAGTTGCAGATGATCGAAAGCCAAAATATGGGATGGAATTCTCATCAATAGAGGAGGCATTTTCGTTCTATAATCAATATGCACGAGAATCTGGATTTAGTGCAAGGATAAATAATAGCAAGAAAAATAAGATGACAAATGAAGTTGTCTGGAAAACATTTGTATGCTTTAAAGAAGGATATACAAATGATCAACGAAATAAACAAACAAAAGGTGATCTACGGACGAGGGAAAGAGCACGTGGCGAAATTAGAACTGGTTGTAAGTCAAAGATTTCACTTGTCAAGAAACAAACTGGACCTAATTGGGTTGTCACTAACTTTATGGAAGGTCATAATCATCCACTTTCGACTCCTTCAAAGGTGCATTTGCTACGCTCACATCGTAATGTTTCGACAGCAAAGAAAGCATTGACTCAACAGTTTTCAGAGGCCAATGTGCCAACTTGCCAACAAATGCGATTATTAGAGATAGAGTATGGAGGACCTGAGCTGGTAGGTTGCACAGAAAGAGATATTAGAAACTTTGAGAAACAGTTAAGGGATGAACAGAAGGGTATCGATGCTGAAACACTAATCGAGTTATTTGCATATGAGAAAGAGAAGAATTCAGCTTTTTTCTTTGATTACGAGACTGATTCAGATAACAGATTTAGTAGGTGTTTTTGGGCGGATCATGTATCAAGGACGGCATACAATGTATTTGGTGATGTAGTTGTATTTGATACAACATATAACACTAACAAATATGGGTTAATTTTTGCACCATTTGTAGGAGTTAATCATCATCATCAGACAATTATTTTTGGTTGTGGCTTTATAAGTGATGAGAAAACTGAGTCTTTTGTTTGGCTGTTTAACAAATTCATGGAAGCTATGCCTAAAGGTGTACCAAATGTGATCATCACTGATCAGGATCCTGCTATAACGAAAGCAATTGCCCAAGTTTTCCCTCAGACAGTGCATCGATATTGTTTGTGGCACATACTGAACAAATTTCCAGATAAATTAGACCCTTTGACTTTTCGTGAATACTACCAAAGCATAAAGAATGTCATTGGAAATTCTACCACACCTGATGAATTTGAGAATTCATGGGAAGAAGTTATCAAGTGTGCTAACTTGGAGAAAAATGATTGGTTGTCTTCGATGTATGAATTGCGACACAAGTGGGTGCCAGCATATTTTAGTCATATATTTTGTGCTGGAATGTCAAGTAGTCAAAGATCTGAAGGCTCACATGCATTTTTCAAGAGGTATATTTCAAATAAGAATTCATTGATGGATTTTATAATCCGTTTCAATAGGGCACTGAGACACCAAAGACACAATGAGTTAGTTGCTGACCATATTGATATGAATGAGCTTCCCAGGATTAAGACAAACTGGCCAATGGAAACTCAAATGGTTAAGTTGTACACAAAAAAGAAATGGGTAGAGTTTCAAAATGAAATAAGTGAGATCCATGGTTATTATGTGCAACAAGCATCTACGGGAGTTGACTCAGTGATTTATCATGTGATAAAATTTCAAAGTAATTCTTCCTCCAAACCAAGGGTGCTTACGCATGACAAACAGAAGGACAACATATTCTGTAGCTGTAGGAAATTTGAGTTCGATGGCATTCCATGCAGGCATATGTTAGCCTTTTTTCGTATCAACCAAGTGTTTCATTTGCCAGATAAATATATACTCAAACGATGGACACGAGATGCAAAGGTTGGAGCAATACATGCTTTGGGTAAGCAAAATTTCATTGATGATCCACAAAGGGTTTTGATGTCAAGACACTCAAGGTTATCTATTAAAGCTTCAGTATTAATTGATGATGCATCTTTGACTGATGAGGGGGCAAACTTCTTGGATGAACAATTTGATTATATCTACAGCAAAATTCAAGAGATGAATACTAGTAAAACATGCGACAATGGGGGTCAAAAGAGGAAATCCATGGATAGATCTCATAATATTATTGATCCTTCTTCAATAAGAACAAAGGGATGTGGGAAGAGACTAAAATCATCAAAGGAGAAGTCAACTTCAAAGTCCCGGTTATGTCGTGGATGTGGGCATCGAGGTGTGTCACATGACAAACGCAATTGTCCAAGGTTACAACAAGGGTATGTGTAGATTAATTCTATATTTGTATGGTAATTTTATTTGCTAATCAATTATTTTTATTAAATTTGTAAATATAACGATGTGTTGATTGTCAGATCAACTATAGATAATCATCATAACAGCGATGACGACACATATGAAGAAGAATTGGCATCAATAGCGGGTACTATCAAAGTTTTTTTTTATAAAATTATAGTAGTTGATTGATTGAGATATTGAAAGTAATAATTGTCTTTATTGTTGTAGGTTCAAACAATATGCACTAGGATAAAACTTTTGTAGATTCAATAACAAGTATGAGACTGACGATGGTATTCTTCTTCAATGCTTTGCTTGCTATCTTCTCATTAGAGCATAGGGTTCCTACCGTTTAACAAAATTAGTTTTAAAATACTAATATTCAAAATTTATATATATATACATTGGCTTCCAATTAACTTTAAACAACAGTAGTTTTCTGCATTTTTGTATGCATATTTTTTTTTTTGTAAATGGTAAATGCATTGTTCCACTAGAAATGTATATATTTTTTTCAAATGGATAAATGCATTATTTTATTACTGAAAACATGTGTTTTTTTTAGCTATTACACTTATGTTAGCTTGATTTATGCTTATGAATGCTCTCATTAAAATTTGAGTGAACATTTTGTCCCTCAGGTCCTGATAATCTAGATAACTTGAGGAAGTTTGCAAAGCAATTCTAGAGACGATCACTTGAAGCTGCAGCATCTAAAGGTGGAGAAAATGATGATATCCCAGATCTAATGCTTGGAGAGACATTTGAGTCGGCTGCATAATCTTGACAATGAATTTTTTATATATATTTCATATCATTTTTGGAAGCTTTAATTAAATGTTGCAATGATGGGCAATTTTTTTTATCTGTTAGTGTTAATCTTTATCGCTTACTTTGAATTTTGATTGTAAATTGTAAATTCATTTATTCCCATATGCATAAGACAGTTACAATACATGAATACTGTATTTACA
Source organism: Zingiber officinale (assembly GCF_018446385.1). Classification (NCBI taxonomy): domain Eukaryota; kingdom Viridiplantae; phylum Streptophyta; class Magnoliopsida; order Zingiberales; family Zingiberaceae; genus Zingiber; species Zingiber officinale. Next base: position 79,808,053 of record NC_056007.1, read on the forward strand.
TCTCTTTGGTTACTTGAGAAAAGCATCATATACAACAGATATACATAAATTTTAAACAAAGATGCATTTCAATATCAACATCCACTACATTTTCAACCTACAATGTCATCATTCTTATTCCTTGGTAGCCAGCCTGTTTGCTCATTGAAACCAAGTCTTGAATGCCAAGATCAAGTGTGGACAGTCATCGATGTTGTGAGTGGAAAAGCTTAAGCTCTGCTTCAGCAAATCTTGAGAATCTGATAATGGAATGGTAGATATTATTCTCAGTCCTCTCCCGAATTCTGTGACTCATTCCAGCCATCTCGACATTACCTCCAGCACTTTCACTGATGGGTCCATAAGCATCAATTGCTAGGCCAGTAGCAATAGTGCTCAACATGCCTAATGCAGCAACAGCCATAGCATACATGGCAGCAAGACTGAAGCCGATTGCGAAAATGGGAATGATGATAGATTTGTATCCGAGAGCAAGCCGAAAGATAACATTGGTGGCAGCTCCAGTTCGACATGAATCAGCAACATCTTGAACCGGACTGTAAATGAGAATAAGTACAAGGCATTATGTGTGAACTGTAAACAATGCCGAGCATTTAACCTACAAAAGCACCCTTGGTATTGGCGTATACCAAAAAGTGCATGCAAGAGTAGATTGGAGATTAAAAAATAGACGTGCAACACCATATGGTAAAAAAAAAAAACCTACAGATCATGTTTTGGTAAGTATCAATTTTGAAGGATGTCTTTTTGGTAGAATGTTCAATAATGTTGATACTTGAATAGAGGAATGGGAACATTTATTTTTACCTATAGGCGTTGCTTGTGTAGTATTCAGTGACAAATCCAATCACCAAGCCAGTCCATAACCCAATTGCCACACAGAAAAACAACTGCCTGTTCATCTCCAATAATTAGTATATTGAGAAACATAAAAAGCATCTGAGAACTGATTGACAAATGGAATAAAAAGCTTACCAGTTCTTAACCTGTTTTTGCTCACCAAAGTTGAAAATAGTGAAAGATGATGGGAGGGCCACCCAAGTAACAATGGCAATGCCAATAGCCATGAGTGCAGTGGAGATGATGAGCTGCTTCTTCAAAGCAGGCTCAATCTCTTCTACAACCTTTGTCTCAAAGAAGTCAGTTGCGAAGAGAAAAGAAGTCAGTTGCGAAGAGAGTAGTTATCAGGCAAACTATGGTCTAGGAAATAGAACTAATGAGCAAAGGATAGCACATTGTAGTGAAATCAAGGTCGACCCCGAATGAAGAAATAGAGGCAACAACTAGTGCAACAGCTGTTGATTCGGCATATTAGCCAAAAAGGTCAAATCCCATACTCGAAATGTCACCAACATTGTCTGCTATCACCTGTAAGTTGTACAAAGGCGAAAGGATTAGAATGGCCATTTAGTAGCAAAACTGCTCTTACAGTACAATGTGTTGGGCAAACGCATGTGAAACATTTTGTGCATCGAACACAAGGGTTAGCATGAGAAGCAAGGAAAAGCTGGATTTCTAGGGTCATCTTCGGGGATGTTCCTTTCGACCTTACCGACGAGATCAGCACCAACATAGACAACTTTTGTGTAAATACCACCACCCACTATGCCAAAAAGAGCCATGGAAGAGCCACCCAGACCATAACTAATAATGGATCGGCGAGCGAGGAACGCCGAGGCTCTTGACAAACGACGACGGCAGCAACGAGGGACGGCCTCGCGGCAACGCGAAACGTAGAGCACGGCGTCGCGGCGAGAAACGCCGAGGAACACAGAGGCGAGGCGAGGCGAGCGAGGAGAGGAAAAGTTAGGTGCGTCGCGAGAGAGGATCGCAGAGCACGGCGTCGCGGGGAACACAGAGGCGAGGCGAGGAAACGACGTCGCGGGGAACACAGAGACGAGGGCGAGGAAAAGTTAGGTTTTAGAAAAGGAAAGGAAAAAATAAAATGACGTGGTTAAAAAAATATGAGAGGTGGAAAAAAAAATATATCCACCTGGCTTTGACGCGCACAGGAGCGCAAAAGAGGGCGCGTATAATATCAGTATTGTATATATATATATATATATATATATATATATAAAAGACATAGTAGGTAGGATCACGATTCTAAATATCATCAATTTGGGATCAGGATTGTCGAATGATCCTAAAAATATCTTTAAAATTTAATTTAATATTTGATTGAAGGATTAAATGGATGAATGAATACTAAATCACTTTGATAATTCATTAAATTTATCTTAAAAATAAATTAAATCAAATTAATAATGATAATAATATATAATAAATAAATATAATTTATTTATAATTTTTAATATATATATATAATTTAATTAGGATTAAAGTCTATTTAAATTATTTTATTTAAATTAGGAATTAATTGAATTAATTAATTAATATTTTAATTAAAATTCTAAAGTTTTTAACCGTCAATGTGTCGATGCTTTCATTATGTTGATGTTGTTTTTTAAACTGACGCTTTTGTTGCTCCCTCACCCATACACTCACTATTCACCCATGGTCGTGTATCCCTATCATCGTCCCCGCTAGGCACCAGTCGATGTCTTCCCATCACGAGTAATTAGAGAATAGTCTTTGCCCACCTTTACAGACAATCCCAGCCACAAGAAACTAGTGAAGCTTAAGTTCATATGTCCCCATCCGCAAGCCGTCGGTGTCGCCTCCTCTACTAACGTTGTTTATGGTTCCACCAATGAAGAAATTGTCCATGGTTCTACCACCGATTTATCCAAGAATCATTTATAAAGTAAGATCTTGTTGAATTTGTTGGATCGTAATGCACATGAGAGGGGAGGGGTGAATCACGTGATTTTGAAAAACTTGTTTTCTTTTAAAAGTTAAAAGCAAAGTATGCAGCGGAAAGTAATAATTCAAACCCTAGAAAAACACAAGCGTTTTTTACTTGGTTCGGAGCCTTCGGCAACTCCTACTCCAAAGCTCAGGTCCCACGGATCTATCGTTGGTCAATCCACTAAAAACCTCTTCCAATACCTCGGAAGAGAGAATCAAGTACAAGAGACTTAGGTTAAGTGCAACACACTGCACTTGTCCTTTTGTAGAAATTAAATATAGAAAATAAATATTACCAACACTTTTAGAAATTGTAATAGAGCACTTCGTGTTGATGTCTGTCTGTCGGGCGAGATCGGAACTCTTAGGAGTGGTCGTCAGACTCAGTAGCTTCACTATAGAGTAGCAGCAATAACTAGAAGTAGTCGGAAGCTCGAATGTATGCGTAGTAGCTCGAATATTCTTGATGATCCAATACCTCCTCGAAATTGCCTTATAAAAGGCTTGGAAGGCGCCTTGCATAAGCATGGAAGGTGCCTCCAATGAGGCAAAATCAATCTCGAAGTGATCGGTGTATATCCTTGACTTCAGCCAAATTTCATCCAGTGGAAGGCGTCTTTCATAACCATGGAAGGCTCCTTCTATGAACAGTACCGATGTTTCAGGTACTATTCACCCAAAGGTAACTTTGTTTCTTTGCTTGCTTTCTTACTTGGTATCAAATATCTAAATTCTTTTCGATCGTTCAATTGGTATCAAAGTCCGGACTGTCAGAAGGTTTAACCGTCAATTGTGCACAAGAGCTATGGTTTGATTAAGTTATGTGGGTACAATATTGACCTCGAAAAAAGAAAGTGGGGGCTCCTGTGTTCGGATCAAGAGGATCAGACACTAGGCAGGAAGTCCTAGTTGCAGCTAGGCAAGGAAGTCCTAGTAGGTCAGGTGGACCGAAGGGTAGGAAGACCTGGTGGGTCGAGGATCAGACATGGGAAGCCTGTGGTCCTTTGTTTGAGGGGGATTGTTGGGGTTGCAAGGTTACAAACATAGTCCACATTGAAAACACATGGGAAAGATCATAGGTTTATAAGAAAAAAGATATCTTCATTGGCATAAGGCCTTTTGGGTAGAGCCCAAGAGCAAAACCATGAAGGCTTAGGCCCAAAGTGGACAATATCATACCATTGTGGAGATATCTAAATTATTTTTAATCCTTCAGAGTTCACCAATCTTGTACAATTTCAACAATTATATTTCGATTACACTTCGAAACCCAATTCTCAATCAATCTGGATCAATTTCCTACTTCAGGATCCTACGATCCATTTTGTGATTTTATAAATCATGCTATCAAGTATCCAGATCTTATTAGCCGATTAATCTTGGAGTAGACGGTCCTATTGAATGCAATTTTGAGGGTTCGTGTGACCATGTGTTTTAATGTTTGGGCAAAGAGTTTAAGTTAGATTTACCTTTGTATTTGATATGTGTATTTGAGTTATGCAGGTTTATAGGATACACATTTGACTTAGCTTGATGACTTCGGGTCCGATGAAGGATGGAGCATCCGAGGGACCGTGGACAAGACAGCAAGGACAAGAGCTGAGGGAAGCACATTTTGAGGCATACATGAATGATGACATTGGGACAAGCCGCAGGCTTGAATGTATCCGAGAGACAAGAGCTAAAGGAAGAAGGCTTGAAGGGAAAAGGCCAAGGTTGTGAAGAAGAGTCAAGTGAGTCGTGAAGGTTCGAATGCTGAGAGATTGTACTCGGGGCAGGAAACGCTAGGTTTAGGGTTTACCAATCGATTAGTGGTTGTAGCAGTCAACAGGTGTAGTCGACTGGGCAGTCAATTGGGAACTAACATAATGCCTCTGTTCGTTTTGCCAATGTGGAGCAATCAAGTAGTAAAACCACCAATCGACTGATATCGAGCCGTTGGATTGTAACGATCGAATTTCCACAGAGAGTAGTCAACTAGTAGGCGGGGTTTTCCAACCCGTGACCTATATAACCAAGACTTGGGAGCTAGATTAAGGTTGACGAAATTAGTGTTGATTAACCCTAATTAGTAAGCAACAAGTGCCCTAGCGTCTCAAGTATTCTTGTGAGAGTTGTGATGAGGTTTCTCCACTCACAAGGAGTTATGTGAGCTAGCCGAAGATTTCTGGGGAGTCATCCATAGACGGATTGGGATCGTCCATCTTACGGACAGTCATAAAGTAGGAGATTTATCTTCGAACCATGTAAATCGTCGTGTTAGCGATTTTATGTTCTTCTTTATTGCTTAGCTTTGTTTATTTGTATTTTTGTTGTGCAACTAACATGTGTAGGAAGAGAGAATCGCGAATTGGGGGCACCGTCTATTCAATCCCCTTTCTAGCCGGTCATCGATCTTCAACAGGTCTGACCCCTACATCCCACTCACCAAGTGAATCCAGGAAACGAGTCCCCGTAGCCTGACGGCCTGGCACACCAAGTTTTTAAGCACCGCAGGTGTCTGAAATTACACTGGAGAATCAAACTCTCAACGTCGAGTGTATCCACCTTACCTCTTGCCAACTTGCTATAATTTGGGGAAAACCACTCATCCTTTAGTTTTTTTAAGTTGGCACTAGATATCCAACCTACACAAACTAATTCTAGGAGTGATAAGTTGTCCCACGAAAATTTCCACCGACAATCACTCATCCTTTAGTTGTAGCAAAAAGTGATAATCCTCACCCTGTGGTCTTTTAGGATTGCTTTCATCCTTTTGTGCAACACATTTTTTTCTCACTCCAAGGGTCCTTCCAGGATGGCTATATACGATCTAAAATTAAAGTAAATCACAAGGCTAGCTTCCTCGAACACAGTAGCTCTTTGCATGTGATTAAGTGACCCACGATACATTTTGCACATGCTGAGAATTAACCTCATAACCTCCACTCATCCTTTAGTGAAGTAAAAGGTGATATCACTCACCCCAAGCAGCCCAGTATCATCGATCCCAAAATCATGGTGGGTATTTTACCCTAGTACAACAACCCTTTGTGTGGGTCTGCTCGTCCTTTAGTTGTAGCAAATGGTGATTATGCTCATCCCAGGAGTCCTTCACAGCTCATCCCCAGGTTACGTGAAGGAAGGTAAATTACGGGATCAACTTATAGCCGACCACCAAACAGTTAGGGGTGAGAGGAGTTTTTTTCTGAGGACATGTGTCCGTTGGGAATTGATCCCGACCCCATTGTAATGAAGACAACTCCGCTCATCATTCAACTATAATTGTTGTTACAATCTGCATTAACGATTTAACTCAGATTTTGATGAATTACAAGCGAGTTAAGTTATGTATTTTTGTGATCTAATGCATTTACCGAGCATGTAGGGATTGACGGGTCTAGGGGATCTAACACCGGACTGAAACACAACTAGGTCTGAGGATCCGATAGTTTGTGCAAAGTCCAAATAAGTCAAAGGGCCAACCTGATATTTGGCAGGAAGTTCGGCTCGAACCGCGAGGCCTAACAGCTGGCTGAAGTCTAATTGGGTCTGTAGACCTGACAATTGGCAAGAAGACCTAATGGGTTGAGAGGCTAGTCAATAGATTGCAAGTTGGTAAGTGAAGATAAGTCATTGGAGGAGAGAGTTCCGGTGAGGACGAGTCTAAGTTTGGACTTTAAGTGATAGTCCAGTTTAGGTTTATTTAGCACATCTAACTTGATATCATGACTAGTTTTTTGTCTTGGTAAGATATAAACTAATTAATACTCTTATTTTATATTTATGCTAATCCAATTTTGTAGGGTATAACTTGTTTCTAGACTAACATATTTATAGGGTGAAAAAATACAAAAAAAACCTTGGATAAACAGTGCTCGAGGCGCCTCTTGACGATTGGAGGCGTCTCAGAGCAAAAGACACTGAGGGCGCCTTGGATTGAGGGTTGGAGGTGCCCTCCCGCAGAATATGTGGATCGTAGAGAGTGGGATAAGCTTAGCGCTTGGAGGCACCTCGAAGATGATTGGAGGTACCTTCCAGGGGAAAGAATTCGTAGACAGCGGAGTTTGTCGACTCCGAAGCAGAAAGGATGAAGGCTGCGATTAGAAGCACTTAGGAGACTATTGGAGGCGCTCTCAGCAGCTAATAAAAGGAGGGTTAGAGTAACTCTTCTCACTCATCAATAATCAACTCAAGTTCTAAGTGCTACAAATCTTCTAAATCTTCAGAAATGTTCGTCTGCCACTGAGTTGCTCCTCCGAGTCATCCGACAATCTTTGGTAGACTAACAACAACACACAAATACACACAACCAAAAAGTTGGTAAAATTTAATTAAGTGTTGTTTTCTTTATTACTGGTTTTAAAAGGGAAGTGTAGGTTGTTACATTATCCCTATCTTTATATTTGATTACCTCTTCCGACGATTCTGAAAGAGAGATTTAGTGGATTACTCGTCGATAGGTCAACGAGATTTGGGTCTTGGAATAGGAGTCTTCGAAAACTCGGAACCAAGTAAAATCGATCGAGTTTTCCTTGTGTTCTTTTTAGTTTAAATTTTCCGCCGCGATTTTATTTTAAAATTTTAAAATAACTCTATTTTCAAAAATAAGTGATTCACCCCCTCTCATATGCTCACGATCCAACAATAACAATTTGAAAGATGAGTGGGGTTGTCCTATCTAACTCTGTCCTATGACTTGATTGACCATCGCTTGGAACGGTGGCCAATCATATTTACAAAGTGTTGTCGAGGACTTATCCCTCATTCGGTTTATCTGTTTAGCAAAAGAGCTCCATCGGATCGAACGTCTAGTCTATTTGATCAGACCGTAATTTCGGTCGGCTGACTACTCAATCGAGCTAGTTAGTCATGTCATCTTCGAGTGACTAAAAAGTCTTGACTATGGAGAGTGCTGACTCATCTTGAGTAATTCATCAATGTTGAGTGTCTCGGCGTTCGGTTGACTCATCTTTCCGGTTGGACAAACTCTTGGCCGTGACAATTGAACGTGCTGGCCTTGAACATTAACTCTTCCCTGACTCTGACCTCCATGTCATTTGATCTTCTTGGCTTTGATCCAACTCGGATGCTCCGTATCTTCTACCGTATCACCATCCTTCAGTGAAACATACATTGATGGCCACCTATTTTGAAAATTTTATCATCGAACGAACCTACTTTAGTTCTGTAATCCCCTGCCACTTCTACTAAAATGTCATGATTTGCCAATCGATCTGGACTGCCTTACCAAACCTCACCAAATCATTCCTCCCCTCAAAATTGTAGCGCCAGAGCAAACGCACCAATCAGTCGAGAAGACCTCGACAGGCATTACTTAGTTGAGCACTTTGTCTAAGTCGTGCACTTCGTTTTACACCTAAAAGACTTGTGAAAGTAGATTATTTATTTTCTGATTTCTTATGGTCCAAACTTATTTTCTTTCAAGTGTCTTTTGGGTTAAGTAATTAGACCTTAAAGATGGCATTGCGGCATTGCTTGGTCACATGGTGGGTCATATTCATAATCAAAGTCTATTAAGTCCCTAAATATATTGCACGACTTGCTAGGACTCCATGGATGACGTAGAAAACATGAGATTTTTTTTTATTTTGACTATTGTATGTATTTAATTAGAGAGTAATTTTAACGTATAGACAATAAGAAATTATAGTCTTTGGCATTGGACAACATGAATCTAGAGTTGTAAATGTATGATCCTCCTATATCCATCTATGTCTACGAGAGATTCAATGTATGAGTTGTAAGCCCCCTAAATCAAAACTCAAGTTGCCTAAGGGCAAAAGTTCAATGGCACTAAAGTTAGAGACGAAACCTCAAGTACTCACATAAAAGAGAGAGGTCCCCAAGTACGGCCTCCGTCCTAGTTGATTATGGCTTCGCGTTTGCCTTCCGCCTTCGCTAGGTCCCCCATTTACCAGCCCCCGATAGCGATCTGCGATGGTGGGAGCAGGCGCAGCATGATGACCTGCGACCCCAGCTAACCTCGCGGCGGCCGCCCCCGTGCCACGATGTGACAGCGTCCGGTCTGAAGACTTTTTAATTCTTTCTTTCTTTCTTTCTGAAAAAAATTATAGAGGTTGAGGACTCGTAAAGTATCATGATCAATTAACAATATGGCAAGTGAGTGAGTGAGTGATCGATCGAGAGCGGGGCGTCGCCCCCACACGTGAAGCTCAATTAAATTAGGCGCAGTAATCGGCATTTAAGTCCGCTTCATTTGATGGGGAACTGTGTTGCCGGCCACTGCCGGTTCTGCACGCGCGTGGTGTGCATTAAACAACTACAACTAGCTCTTCTTCTCATCGGCCGCTGGGTACAGAGCCGAGATCGGCTTTCGAAGAAAAGAAAGTAAGAGGTAACGGAACTAAAAGCTGTGACAGTGGCATCCGGCCGTCGGATCTCTGTATTAGAACCAAGGATCTGCCGGAAGATTAAGATCGAACGCAAAAGGCGGCGTCTGCCTCGCCTCCGCCGCCGCCGCGGCGGGGCTATTTTTCTCCGGCTCCGCCCACGCTGCCGCCTCGACGGCCTCCAACCGCCACTCGGGTCGCCCCGATCCGCCGCCCGCAGGCTGATGCGGAGGCCCCAGCGGCAGGCCCCTCCCGTCACCCCCCGCCGGCGACGACGCGGCGCCCGATCGCCACCGCGGCGTCATCCACGACCTAATCTGCGGAGGCGCCCCGATCTCCCCGTCGAGGCCGAAGTTGGTCTTCGCCTTGGGCCCGCGCAGGCTGCGGGCGGCCTCGTCGTACGCCCGCGCCGCCTCCTCCGCCGTGTCGAAGGTCCCCAGCCACTTGCGCGTCTTCTTCCACGGGTCCCGGATCTCGGCTGCGAAACGCCCCCACGGCCGCTTCCGCACGCCGCGGAAGCGATTCTCCCTCGCCGCTCCGCCCCCCGCCGCCGCCGCCGCCGCCGCCGCCGCCATCGCCCGTAGTCGAGATCGAGAAAAGGATGACGAGGTCGATGCGGATCGAGGAAGGCCGAAACGGGCGTACTTATAAAACGGTCTCGTTTCCGCCCGACAAGAATTCGCTAAGACGCCCCTCTATTTTTTTTTTTAAGTTAAGACCTTTTACCTTTTGCTTGGCGCAGTAAAAACAGCGAGCACTGCACTGTACCATCCATCAATCAGCGTGCGGTGACCGTTTGCGTGGGGCGCCGGGCGCATTCAATGTACGGCGGTGATTCCACTGCGGAGCAGTGTGCTCAGTGTCATCTGCGTGAATCGCGGAGGTCAAAGCACCAGTAGTACGTCGATCGCGCGCCAGTCCATCTGACGAAGAGCCACGCCGGGCTTCGCATGCGTTGGGACGACTCGGATCCGAGCGCCGGACCCGCAAGCTGCGTTGCACGTGGGCGGACTGCGCTTTTGGCGTACGAGGACGAAAGGGAAAGAGACTTGCATAAATTTAAACGGAACGCGGCGTATTTACCTGTCATTTTATTAGTTTCATAAAATCTCCAAAGTTCGTCGATTAGGGTTCACAAATAGAAATTATAATTTAAACGATATCACCTCCACTGAGTAGAAATTATAAATAAATGTATTTAATAAATTTCAATTATGATTTTATTTTTTATTTAAATATTTAAAGAATATAATTCTTTGCAAATTCTTATAATTTTAAATTATATATCTTACGTTACAAATGAAGAGTAAATTTGAAAGTTGCACATTAGCCTTCTTAATGGCATCAACAATGTCTATAAGAGTGCTTATAATCTACAAGAGTAAGTAAACGCCGGAACAAAGTTGACTAATGACCATAATTGACATTCCAGAGTTAAAAAACGAAAGAGATTTTAGCAAAAGTGCACAGGTATTCCAACTACCAAATAATTTTTCTATGCTACCCTCTTGAAAGTGGAAGACAATAGTAAAAAGTGGTTATTTTCACAAAAAAAAAAAAACAGCTTTCAAGATGTTTTACTTGAGTTAAAATGTTTGCAAGGACATTCTTTTGTGTTTTAACAAAATTGTTGTAAGCTGATACTTGAATATTCAGGAGCTAAAGATTTGGGCACTGCAGGTAACAAAAACAGATAATTTAAAAGAGGTCAGGATATAAATAAACAACTAAAATGATAAAGAATGGTCACTTTAGCATTCAATTCTATTAGAAAAAAGAAAGAGTCGATCAGATCATAAGAATTGTGTTAGCTAAGTATTAAAATATTTGGAAATAACTGAAATTAAGTTTTTCAGAATCATCTTCTAGAAAAATAATTGGACTTTCACTATACCAGGGGAAAAAAATAATAATGGTCCAGTACACTAAACAGAAGGGTCTGTGCAAGTATCAGTAGTTTGTTGGAAAGCATAGAGGCGTATAGCTAGCTACATGAGATGAAAGATTTGACAATGCAGTTGCTTTGGAGACTGAAAAAACTCTAGCTCCACAGGATTGTGTTTTGCAAACAAAGATGAGATTCACAACTAATAATTATTAGGTAGAGATAGATTCTTTTTGAACCTTTTAGTTATTGGGCAGATGATAAGTATCTTGATTGTCAGCATAGGCTTGCTCCTTTTTTTAAAATATCTGTTTCATTATAAATAACTATACTTAAACAGCATAGAGGTGAAATCTGCTATATATATATTAGTAATTACTAGAGAACTCACAGACTCTTAATATCCCCATTTGATGATCAAATTTTAAATAAGTTGATCATCAGTAGCTGAGTGATCAAAATCTTGAAGAGCCTCATGGTCGTCCTCATTCCATACCATAACAATATCTTCCTCTTCACTATTGTACGAGCTATCATCTAGGTCCGTCACAATCCAATTAGCCTGCGAAGCATAGTGAATCAGCAATCAAGTTCTTAAACCTTCAACTGGATAAGGAAAAGACAGTAATCTGCTCTTCATCACACAAATATCATAACTTGGTAACATGAGGTGTGCTTCTATTGGCTATATCTATTAGAGATAGAAATCAGCAAACAGAAGTTATCCTTCTGTACAATATAATTATGACTAAATCAAAATAATCAACAAATATAATGATATTTTTCAAAAGGTTCAAAATTATGATGATATCCATGCTTCCAGGAAGATCATTGATTATTCGTAGTTCATCAAGAAAATAAGGTGAATTGAAACAAGTCTATTAACAGTATGTCATTTCCAGCAAACATCCAAGTTACTATTCTCGAACCATCTTCTTGTGCATGATAGCTAAAAGATAAAATAATTTTGTTGTTCAATATTTCTGAATTAGTAATTAGATTATGCGGTGTATTCATGGTCCAATATCAGATGTAGGATTTCTTTCATTCAATTTTATTCACAGATCCGCTTTGCTTATAACCATAGCAACAGACAATCATGTGGTACATGCTAGCCGAATTGATACAATCATAGATACAGATGGTTCACACAAGAAATGTTATCATAGCCGAGGAAACCAAACCAGTACATGATTATCATATACTTTTGTAATAGTATCAGTAGAAACATACTAAGCAAACATGTTGCTTATATTGTTCAAGATGATATAATAGGCAATACTTATTACAAATACATATGTTCCACTATTACATATGATTGCTAAGCTGAAAATCAGTTAATACCAACTTGTGATAGCAAGAGGATTTGTTTTCAGCGAAACACAAACCAAAACTACACTAATTTTTGAAATTAATAAGAAACTAGGGAGAAGTGGTACAGAATCTGTTTTAAAATGATTGAATAACCACTTAATAGACTATTAGAAGCATTTATAATGTTATCATTCCCCTCACACAAGGGAGGACTAGAATGCTCCTCACTGCATGGACTAACTTGAGATAGATGTTTTGAAGTATTAACAATGAAAAATTAAAGCATAGGACCTTTACTTGGATATCAAGCTAATATCACTAGCCAACCATTTAGCCCAAAAGCTTAAGACAAGAGGAAAGACTAGTCTAAATATTTCATATTATTAATGCAGCAAAGGAGAAAATATAAAAAGTCCATGAAATTCTATTGATGGAAGGAAAAGTAACTAAACTAGCATATGAGCAGTTGCTTTTACAAAATTTCATTGCTTCCACACCTCAGTCATCCATGTCAATGCCGATCCCATTTGTGTGTGTGTGTGTGTGTACATATATATTAATGCAGTAGATAACTTAGAGTTTAGAGTCTTTCAAAGCTTTGAATGTCAAGTGTCTTCAATTTTAAAAGTTGTCAAAAGTCTTTGTTGTGTTTTTCCTAGGAATTTATAAACCGAATAAAAGTTAACCCACTATAGACACTCTTTCATCCTTAGCGTTTATTTCCAAGGTAATTGAGATGAATATATTTTGTAAACACCTACTTGTAACTGAATCAACACCGCAGTTTCCAAATAAGAAGAAAGAAAATTGTTTTTATAGAATTAAACCAAATAGAGATGACACAACATTTCTAAAAGTAAAATAAAACAATCTTTTTTCTTCAATTCTCAATATAATGGCACTCCAGAAGCCGGAATGAAATCCATATTAGTCTTTACCACAAAAAACTTAAAACTTTTATTAACAAACAATGGTAGAAATCCCTTGCGCAATGCTAAATGATATGCAAGACATGATCAGAACAAAGTCAATGATTGAATAACTGTTAGTCAGGCGTACCGTGTTACTGCGCTGGAACCAAGGAGCACGAGCGCCTGTCACTGAACCATGGTGGGAGTCCGGCATCGCGACACGTTTGTTATCTGAACACCCCTGGTTGATTCCTTTAGGAAAGCTACACCACAAAGAAAAGCCGAGAAGTAGAAGCCTACCATCGTCGGATGTCTGACGGAGGTGAGGGAAATCTTTCGAGGCGAATCGGTTCTTGAAAACCACGTTCGCCCGCGTGCGCTACCCTCCCATGAAGGCGTAGACGAGCAAGCGAGGCAAGGAAACTCCAGGAGGAGGCCAGCCGCTGGAGTCTGGACCGATCCAAGCTTCAACCTAGCGGCATAAAACCCTAGAGGACAAAAAACGTCCCCAGCAGAAGCGCCGACGGCGACATCGCGGAGCAGCACACCAACCAGGGCAGAGGATTGGATCCAATTCAAGACGAAGCAAAGAAATTACCTTCGTTATCGGGTTAGGATCTCTTACATCAATAACGGGCGTCCCATATGCCATATCGACCATTAAAACTATCGGGTTCGGATCCTCTTCCGTCTTGATGCTGAATCAATAACCATGTAATTTATAAGCTTAATTATGGTGTGATTGACAGATCCGGTATAATTGCTCGTCTTTCACGTGCTAAAACTTGATTAATTAAGCGTGATGTGTGCTAATTATTCCTTTTCTTTTCAAGTCTTCTATACATTTTTTTAATGATACGATGGGCTCGTGGTTTTTATTCCCATTTTCGCACGTGCAACAAATGATGTAGAAACTAAAAGACTGTGAGAGCAACAACGGCACGTGGCATAAAGGACGACAAAATTCCTTCGGTTATTCATCAGTCGGATTGGTTAAAGGATTGCTTAATGAATTAAAATATTAACTAATTTATGGAACAGTGAAATAAGTTTTACTGGTGAAATTTAAAAAAAAATCAAATAATTTATGGTAGACTGGAAAAAAAAAGAGACAATCTTTTAAGGATAAACTAGAACGTCCATTTGCTTTACGGTTGACTGTTATATACAAACATGTTAAACGTGCATGACCCCGTCAACCTGCAGCATTTCTTTAATGAAAATGATCAAAATAAGACAACGGGCACTTAGTAGGGGCGCTGACCAGGCATGCAAAAAAACAAACATGAAAACATGTGAAAAATGTGGTTAAAAGATATTATATTTCCACGTGACATTTCTGTGGCCAAGAGCTGATTCCAAGAAGCTGCTGCTTCTCTACTCCCATCAGAGCTTCTCCCACGGCCTTCTCCACGTCAGCCGTCTCAATCTATTGCAAAAGTAAAACACTAATTATTACACACATAAAATATCATATTAACATTTTAAAAAAAAAAAGAGAGAGAAACTTCTCAAGTTTTCAAATTGTCAAAAATACATTTATAATTTTAAAAGTTTTGTTACTTCACTCCTGCTCACTAACATTATTAATTTATCAAACAAAGTTAGTAGGATGACAGCACTACCTTTCTATATGATAAAATGATTAAAAAAAAAATTAAAAGAAGATATAGCATTTAAGAAAATAAAGTGAAAATTTTGAAAATGCAACTGTATAATGACATTAACAAAATAAAGTGTAATTTATTAGGGATGGCAGTGCAATACAAATGCAAATTTAAAAATTGTCATTTAGAAATTTCATAAAAATTGAATACATTGATATTAGAATGAAACTTTTAACAAATATTTTAGTTTAATAAAATTTTAAGTAGCATTTAGGAAAGATACTTTTGATAATTCTCCAAACGTAAATGTTATCAAATATTAGGACAAAAGTGAAATTTGCTTACGAATAAGATTCATAAACAAAATGTGATCTTTACGGTGGAGATGTGTAATAAGCTAAATACTAGGGATGAAATGAAAAAAGGCAGCAAATTCCGGAATCAAAGTGAAAAATATTTCTGTGGCGATCGCTCACCTTGGTATCGATGCTCACGGTGGCTGAGAACTCCGAGCAGGAGAGATCGGAGTGAATGGCTTTGCCCGTCACATTCAAGTTCTGCAAGCATCGAAGAGCCCCGATCATGGATTCTATGGGAGAAGAAGGATTCTCTACCCTAATTTTGATAGTCGCCACTTCATCGCTCCCAAGAACCCGCGCCGTCAGCTCCTCGTTGCGCTTCTGAAGCGCCTGCTTCACCTCCTTCAGCTCTCGCAAATACTGAGTCGCCGATTGAACGATCGAGTTCTTATCGCTCTGAGATTTCAGATGGAAGACCCAATAAAAATTTGGTTCGAATTAAAAGGTTTTAAAAAACAGGGGATTCGCTTGAAAAAAGGGGGACCTTTGATTTGGAGGCGATCATGGAGTACAAACCCGCATAGCTCTCGCTGAGCTTCTCCCGCCGTTGCCGCTCCCTCATCATGTGCCGGAATCCGCGGCTATTCGCCACCGGGCTCGGCGCCTGCTCCTCCGCCTTCGAGATCCTCTTCAGCATCTCCACCACCCGCCGGTGCATGTTCCCGCCGCCGGTGCCTGCCCCCGAGATCGAGCACTCCGACATTTGCTCTCCTTCGTACCTCCGGAATGCACTTCGATGAACCTCCGGCGGTGGGGGAACAAACTCCGGCAAGAGGTCCGACAAGGCGGAGGCGGCGGCGGTGGGGAAATCGAAATGCAGCAGGTCCGGCGACAAGGGCCAGAACAGGCTGCTGTCGCCGCCGTGGAAGTACTCGTCGGGGAAGGGCACGAAGGGCTCCATCTCCATGGCCGCTGCTCTCCAATTTGTCAGCTTTATTAAGCCAGTGCGTTTACGGCGCGGAGATTTGGGGGTATAAAAGCGCGGCGGCATTCCAAAAACGTGGTCAAATTGGGGGAGCCGCGCGTCGTTGAAAAAGCCCACGTGACGTAGAAAGGGGGAATTTCCCACCTGACGAATTGGGCGAGTCGCGGACCCGACGCCTCGGAGCTCCATCTCGGCCCTCGATTCCGCCAGATCATACCGGTCAACAGATCGTAGCCGTCCAAATAACCGCGTGGGCGATTGGAGAACAAATCGCACGTGGTGTATTCTAGTAGCTTCCCTGTCGTTGCCGTTAATATTGTTTATTCCAGGCTAAGGACTTGCTAGACTGAAGACTGGAAAAAACAGACAAAAAACTAAGATATTAGAACAATCTGATCGTTTGATTAAGTAAACGAAGGAATCCATTGGCAATAATTTATTGGGGAGGAGGGAAAAATGTACTAATTTTGGAAATTTACACACGTTTATTGAGGCTCAGAATCCTCTTTAACACAGGCTCCATGAATCTTGAAACTTTTGTTCAACACTTGGAGGGTCCATTGACTTGCTATCAAGGCTGAAAACAACAAATTCCTTCCTCATTCCATGACAGAAATGGTCGCCGTCAAAGTATTTCCCCTCTGCAAACTGTTAGCAGACTAGCTGCGGGATCAAGACAATCACCCGGGTCATCCTTGTCGCTGTTATCGACCTGGCTATCTTTCTCAAGGTCGCAATCGCGACTTCAATCTTCTCCATTTTCTTCATCAACGTTGTAAATTTCAGCAGCACGGGCAAAGGTATCAGGATAACCCTCATCATCCTGCAAAATACAAAGGATATTAGTAACCTCCAGGTAACATCAAGGGACAGCAATATATTTTCTCAAACCTCATGTACTTCTTCATCGTGAACATTGTGATTGTGCATCGATTCATCAACGGCAACATCACTATTTAAAGTGTTCAAATAGGCTTCAACATCATCATCCTACAAGACCAAAAAGGAAGACAAATTTCCGGACACCCAAACAATGGATAAAACAAAAGTATGTCTAAATACAAGTTGTATTAAAAACAATCATAGGTTGCAGTATTGCAATAGTTTGAGTTTTTCTCAGAATAGACTCACCTCTGTATCTTCTTCATCTTCAGTACAATATGCAGAGTCTAGCTTGGCATACAAGTCCTCATCGCCTTGATCTTTAGCTAGGTCCATTTGTGCCTGAGAGAGATATATTTGAAGAGACTCACAGCTTTTAACCAGAAAATTAGAGATCTTAAATTATTTAAAACAGAAATAAGATACCAGTTCGGATCTAAGTTGATCCACTTTCTTTTGCAAATTCGAAATATGACGGTTTAGAGCCTACAATCAAAGATCAGTGTCCATCAGAAGACCAAAGAGAATAGAATAGAATACACAAAAACTATTTGCTTAGGAGTTCCAAAGTCAAAGAAGAAATTTACATCAATGAGAATTTTTTAATTACCTCGCGCCTCTGGAGCTCTATGGAACGTGCTAAAGCCTTTCTTTTTGTCAGTAGGTTCTTAGGTCTCAATGTAGGAGGCCGGTGATAATCCCTCCCCCTATACACAACAATGGCAAATCCCTTGGAGACTTTGTCCACAGACACTAGGACACCCCCACTTTCTGCTTCAAGTGCCAAAGCAACATTCTTAACCTGTGAAAAAGTTTTTGCTTTGATAATAATCTTGACCAATTCCCTATACTTCCAGTGTAAGTGCATGTTCTCAATCGTGCCATCAAAAACTCCTCTCCTACCTGCAGTTTTGGACTTCCAGCATCATTAACACTCAGGAAGATGCATACAAGAAGCAAAAATAATTAAAATAGACGGTTCAAGGGCAGACAGAAAGGAACTGCACGTCTAAATCATAAGATATGAAAACGGCAAGAATTCATCTCAAACAATACACGAAAAACAACAGTTATGTAATACTCATGAGTATTGCCCTTAAACAAGTCAAGGCCAACTGTGAAATCCCAGTGCACTGCAAGAAAATATGCAGCTCAAACAATATTGAGCCTAATATAAAATTGAGAATTCAATGTAAAATTACCAAGGAGCAAAAATGCTTTCATCCTCAAACCTAGCTTCCGGAACATGAACCTTTCTTCCTCAGTTATTGGTTCAGGATCCTTAACATGTTCAGCCGGCTTCAATGATTCTTCCACCTTTGCTAAAACTCTACCAGCCTTGTCTACCTTCTGTTCAGCCTGTGACATAGAAATTGTTTAGAGTACTAAAATATAAAATATGATTGCTCATTTTTGCAGGACACACATGAAATATGCTACTGAATTTAGCAACAGAAAATTGCAGCCTCGAAAAAAAAATGATCAATGGCTTTAATTCCTGTAAATTTAATGCTACTGGTTGCCTGATAATTATAAATCAGATTAAGGCACACTGTTGGATGGAAGGAATCAATCTAAGGCAAATCTAGATTAATTGTATAGCCACAGCCTCATAGAAACTAAGACCAGTTACTCCATTGTCAAAATAAAAAGGAAAAGAAAAACCTTGTGATACTAGAGAAAATTTCCTTCTTATTCAATATTAATGAGAGCTTAGAAGTTTAGGAACATAAAAGGACTAAACAGGGAATGGCGAATTACGTTTTGCAACTTCTGATAAATGCTTAGTGACTATGAATCCATTAAATAGAACCTAGAAATTTGAGTAATTCTTGTTATGCTTAGGGGAAAAGGGAAATATTACATTGTCTTTCAAAGAAAGCTATTCCATGGTTATATAAGATTCATTGCAAAACCGTAAACCAAAACTCCTAATTAGAGACCAAATCCACAACAGCAATAACTCAACACTCCACCTCAAGTTGAAGCATAGAAACTATTATGACAACTTGTTATATAAACTAAAACTAGAAAATATAAAGAAATCGACTGAGATCATAACTATGAAAATGAAAACACAACTAAGCAAACTCCAAAAAAATTCAATGGAACATGCAATAAAGAGAGAAAGAATGAAGTGCAACTAACATGAAGAAGACCTCCAAGAACTAAGCTCTCAAGTGAGCTTCTTCATGAAATGGTGCATACAGAAGCATGCAATACATTGAAGAAAAAAGAAAAAGGAAAGTACCAAGGGTGCTAGAGAAAGGATAAGTTGCATAGCTCCATCTTCTGCTGGACATAGTACACTAAGGAAACTATGTTCTCCCCGGAAGAGAAGAAAACATATAATTCATGTCTTCCCTGGTTCTTCAGGTGCCTAAAATGCAGCAAGCAAATTGAACAAAGTTCTTTTTTAGAATGAATGAGAGGGAAGAAGAAAAAGAAGCAAGGATTGCTTCAACGAAGAATTTAGATTGGAGAATAATCGAAAGATTGAAATGAAGGAGCTTGAGAAGGGAAAGACAAGGAGTCGTTGAGTAGATGTGAGAAACCAAGGGAGAAGAAACATTATGAGGAAGAAATAAAAGATTTGAAAATGCCAAAGGAAATAAGAATAACAGGAGAAACATACCACACGAAATGGAAAAGGAGAAGGTGCTGGGAGAAGAGAATTCAATTGAAGAAACAAGTTTGCCGAGATGAGGGAGCAGGGAATGAAGGAAAATAAATCTGATCCAGCAAAGAGGAAGCTTAGCCTAGGAAATCTCAAATGTTAGAAGATTAACAAGATGGGCACAGGTGGCACAAAAGAGCTTACCTGTGTCTATTATTATCATCTTTTTGGTAATTTACCAAAAAAATGAGTAATTTCGACTATGCAACAAGGTACAGTACAATTTCAAACCATGTTTGAAGTCTCATGCAATAAATTCCACCTCTACCTCTCGTCATGTCAGTTTAAAGACAAAGCCATAGTTATCACAAGGTGGAAGAAGCTACACTGGTAGAGTAGATGAGTGCTTGAACTAGAGAAAGCTGCTAACGACCAAAGGTAGATTCCCAAAAGGGTTGCTGGAGCTCCATATCCGTGGGGCCGGTACTAGGGGGGGCCGCTAAGGTAGCGGATCTACCTTTTCCAAAAGGGTTGCTGGAGTAGCAAATAGTGCAGCAAAGAAATTGTAGACTGAGTATGTGTGGATGTTTGTGGTGACGGTGGAGTCTAGAATTGAAAGGTTTCACAATGGAAAAGTAGCATGAGTACATGAATAATTGAAGGTGGAGACAGTTATTTGGACATCAACCTCGTTAAAGCAACATGCTCTTTCCACTGCCTGTATTACCTCCTGCAAAAGAGTACGATCGCACACATTCATGGTAAAGACCAACTTTACCAACTTGGAGATGGATTTGGCCTATTTGAGTACTAGCTTGTTGGCCTTTGATTTAATCATGGAAGCAACAACATAGAGATATGGTAATGAGGGCTTATGGGCAAGGAGAGATCAAACAACATAGAGATAGGAGAGGATGAGGGGAGGATGCCAATTCTAGTGATGGCCTCCTCCTAAGGGGGTTTGCAGTAGAAAGGCACCCTAACCTTAAAATTGGTGCTTTAATATCATGTCAAGTTTGGGAAAAGGGAAATAGTGAATCGTTTTTCAAAGAAACTAATCAGATGAACAAATATAAGACAACAGAACCCTAAAATTAAACTCCTAATGTGGAACTAAACCCATCATACCAATAACCCTAACAATTTTATTACCTGTTAGCAATCCTAAGACTTGGCTCCAAGAAAAAGAAGAGTAACAGAAAAACATACAAATTCTGCACACAACATTTGAGTTAATTAACAGAGGGAAACAAGGAAGGATGGCCTTGAATTTAATAACTAAAAAGGACGCTTGCTTATTTTAAAGAAGGATTTTCAAATTTAGATAACAATGCAAGCCGGCCCAAGTAGTTTGGACTTGAAATGATGCATAAATCAGTAAGATAAAATGTCAACCAAGACATGTGATAATTATTCAATGGATACTTTTGATTGTTAGGATGGTTTCCTATGTCAGGATACTTACAACGAGAAGATTCCTCTCTAGCTTCCTCACAATGTTGGCATGTCTATTCATCTCTGCAGCTCTCACCATTTTGTTCGCATGATCATCATCAATATCATTTCCCCATCTAGCATGAGCTTCTAGTGTTTCACCAAGTGTACCAGCGATCCCAGGTTCTATAACTGACATGTCATTTAACGCAACCGAGGATGATGCTCTTAGTCGTGCTTGTTCTTCTTCATCTTGTAGGGTCTTGGCTAATCTTTCTCGCTCAAGCAATGCCTCCGTAATTTCTGGGGACAAGAAATCCTTTCCTCTATAAATGACAATGTAATCCTTGTTTCTAGAAAGGATTGCACCCCCAGTTAGCTTCTGAAACCAAGCACAGGAAGCATTAGCAAATACTAAGGTTTTTGGATGAATCACATTTCAGACTATTGGCAGAAGAAAAAGAAAACAGAAAACAGATAATTCACAAAAACTTGACACTTTAGAGGTCCATTTAGGGGGTGCTTGGTTTGTGGAAGGGAATGGGATTAGGAATGGGATTCATTGAAGTAAGAATGGGAATGAGGAGTTTTGAATCCGTGGACCCCACCATTCCCATTCCCCCCATTTTACTTGGTAATGGCCAAATCCCATATTTGAGGGTTTGAATCCGTGGGCCCCACCATTCCCATTCCAAATATTAACATTCCAAACACTAACTTTCAATCCCTTTCCCATTCCTCATTTCCATTCCCTCCAACCAAGCACTCCCTTAGTATGATTCAAACAACTTGATTTTAATCCCTCAGGTAACATAAAAATATACCTATCAACCAACCTATGACATTCACAGTGAGAATCAAACATTAGTATCTTTTCATAAATCCACCACACAAAAGCAAAAATAATTGCTTTTAAGCGTACAGAAACTTAAACACATCACTGAGATTTTTTCTCCAGCATCTGTTAGTTGCAAGTGATATTGCAAACAAAATATCCTCAACATAGCTTCTATATCCAATTGTAAGTGGAACAGCATGATGCTTTCACCAGACAATGTTAAGTTGTTTACACCAAGCATAACGTTTTGCCAAGAAAGAAAAGAATTATCCTGGAAGCTTCTATCTTTAGAAAATATTTTGTTTGTTAAATTTCTACACAATTGCTCCCTATGTTTCCCACAGAGAATCCTCTTAGAGAGGAAAATTTGTTTCATATTATTTGTCATTCTCATATACCAAGACAATGAAACTTTTTATCTTTCAATTCTACCTTCACTACATACTCTGTTTCTAATGCATTCTTCTTTGTTTCTTTGTCACTTTTAAATTCTTTCTTATTCCCAGTACACAATAATTGGGTTTGGATGAGGGCAATTTAGATATTAGTTTTAATTTTTTTCCCCCCAAATGTAAGCATATTAATTGTTTTTCTTAAGAAGTGTGAAAAAATCTAAAAGGACTCTTTTGCAATTAACAAGGAGTAATAGTTAGGATTTGAGAAAATAGATCAATTGACTATGGCTGTGGATCTTAAATCAGCAAATATCATAGTTTACTTGATGAGCCAGATTAGCTGGTTTAGTCATCTAATATGATTCCCTAGTTTCATGTGATTAAACTCAGGTGGGAAGGTGCATACTCTTCTGTTATCCCAAATTTACATTGTTCACAGCTTTTACAGGTCATGGTTCATATACAGTCAACGAAATGAAGATTATGCAATTTAGATTTTATAAATGGTTAGCCTGGTAATTCATTATGAGAACCTCCATCTAAAAAGTAATTAATCTATAAACAATTTTGCATGCTAATTGTTGATGAGGAGACTCAAATAACCTTGATCTCTTCCGCCATCCTTTCACTGCTGGTGAGCTGCACTCCACGCTTCAAAGAAATCTTTGCTATGGAACTTTTCTCCCAAAGCTTCACTATGGCTGATGCTAACCCCTGATGTCGCCTGCTTCTCCCTGAGACGTTTTGAAACAAAAATTTTACGCAAAGGCAATGACTTCCAGACTTATTTATTCAAGACATAGAAACAAAGTCATGCTTACCAAGAGCAAAATGAGGAGGCAATACCCTTGAAAGTCTGCGTAATGCTGTACCTTCCTTTAGTCCAAGAGTACGTTTCACTCCATAAGGGAGAATCCTGAAAGGAGGTTCGTAGCCAGGAACTACACCTGGAAGCAAATCAGCATCTACAGGGGGTGGTCCATTTCCAGGCCAATCTGTGTAACGAGGACCTAGATCATCCAATAGTTTGTCAATCTCTTTGTCATAGTGAGATTCTGGAGGAAGTTGAAGATCTTTTCTCTTATCCACTTCAGCCGATACACCTTCATGAAAATCTTCCATATGATTGCCTCTACTAAACTCAGATGCCTGAGCAAGACTATATGTATCTCGTTTGAAGGAATTTAAACCAGCTCTTTCAGGACTTTGATACCGTATCTTCACAGGTTGAGGGATCTCATAGGTCACACCCCTATATAAAGAAATAGAGGTTCCTGACCTCCATATCACCAACCCTCCTGTTTTCCTCTATTTTTTATAAATCAATTGTTATCATCAGCATATAGCTTCATAACCATCCACAAAAGTTGGAGTAAATGGAAAATGAATTTAAAAATAAAAGCAAGGTAAGGTGGCATGTCAAAATTATAACTGTTGGTTCATATAAATAGTACGAGCACGCATAAACCAGAGCAATAAGCAAGGAGAAAAAAAGTTAGGAAGATTACTTTTATATGCTGAAAATATGAAATTAGGAAATTCAAGGGGGTACAGTTATGTTGGTTTCAAGAATTTTAATGGAACCCACAATCAGCTCGTGAATGCAAGAAAATTGAGCATCCCTTCAATTTGATTCCTTTTGAAAGAACAATCCACATGCACTAATATTAATTACAAAAACATAGTTTAAAAATGCAACTAAAATATTGAAACATTCATGTGACAAGCCACTAATTGAATATTGCACGCATTGACTGCATTGATATTGCAGATGTCAGAAACAGCAAAAATAAAAAATGATTAGATAATAGGCAATAGCACACAAACACGCATAAGCAACTAGATTAAGTTCATGATTAAAAGGGATTGCTTGATCAAACACTTACAGATCTATCAATAATCTCAGTGCTGAGCATGCTCAAGTGTAACATGACTCTAATACTTATGCTTAGTGAAAACAAGTTCCTAGATCATGGGAAGAAACAGGCATAGCTGCCCCAAATTTTATTACAGGTTGAACAGTAGGTCAGTTATTTGAGAACTTGTTTTGACCACTCATACTGGAGAATTCTGCACTACTGTGTGTTAATGAACACATTGAGTACGTTTTTATCATGCTCTTGTTAACTGTAACATCACTAGGGCAGTGGTCCTAAGTACATCTAAATTAACTGGAACACGGCCAAATGAGTAGGATGCCAAGTATACCCAGGATCATTCAATTGTGAGTCCAGGGTTTCGGTCCCAGGATAACAGGGAAGAAAGGTTTCAGGTTTATTATAGAAACTCAAACAACTAATCAAATGAAAACTGTTGTCAGATGATATGTCTGGGAGAGAAAAAGAAGACTAAACAATGTTTCGATCGACAAGTATGAAAAATCAGTATTTCGAAGAGGGGGAAAAAAAAAAAATCAAAAGTTGACTTACCTCCAAGATCTCATGCATTCGCTTCATATTAAGTGCGGGAGGACCCTCGCACTTAAGCCTCACTACCTCCTCCGTCTTCCACTTCTCATGAATCAAATCCACAATCTCCTTCGTGACCCCAGCCCCTTTAATCTTCGTCCTTGATTTTGTCCTAATCGCCATGTGCCGTAACCTCCGCAGCTCTCCTTCTGGTAGAGTCAGTTCAGCCAACGAAGTTTTGGTCCTCTTCTTCCTCGCTGGAGCCACATTGTCCGCTTCAGATGGCTTCTCCCACGGAAACCTTATTTCCTCATTCAAATCAAATGATAACCCACCCCTCGAATCAGGCAGAATCCCGTCTTCAGCGTAAAAAATGTCCTCCACCGATCCTTTCTCCGGTAAAGGAGTCTCCTTTACCTCCTCGGAATCATCAATATACCCGAATTTCTTCAATTTCTCCACAATCCTAGACATGGTGCTGCTTCCGGTGCTCCTACTAGTGCCGAACTCTTCGTCGTCGCTGGAAAGACCATGCCGATAGTCGACAGCGGATGGAGGCCACTTCGGGAACGGTCGGAAGGAGGGCCCTCTCCATCCGTTGATCCAGGGAGGCCTTTGGAGGTCGTTTTCGGGGAAACGATGAGCCTTAGGTCGATCGCTTCGCTCGCGAAGGGAGCGCAGTGAAGGGGAGACGGCAGAGAAGCGGCGGACGACGAGGAAGCGGGGAGATCGAAGGCGGGAGACGGAGGCGTGGAGCGAGTCGAGGAGGGCGCAGGGGTGCAGCTGAAGAGTGGCCATAGAGAAGGATTGAGGAGGAGAATCCTTCTTCGATTTGGGGTTTGGATTCGGGTTGCGAGGGGTTTCAATTTGGGGTTTGTAAACAAATTATTTAATATTTTTGTTGATTTTTAATTGTGTAATTTTGATATTCGGGCTGTGGCATTTTTAGCAATTAACCCAACAAAGGTCCACCTTTTTTCTCGCCGTCGAACTGCGTTTGTCCCCTTCATTTTAAACGCACCTAAATTCATACCCACCTATCACCGTCGACTAACCCGACGATCTCGCTTTCAGGACGATCACCCGTCTCTTCTCGGGGCCCCTTTTTAAGGACGCTTTTAGTTATAAAAGCTCCTCTACCCCACCATTTGCCTACCGGAGCGGAGTCGTGAACCGGAGCGGCGATCCGCTTACCGCTTACGCTCCTCCGCATTTGCGTTTCCCTCGTCCATCTCCCCGTTTCGCCATGCGCTCCGCCTCGGCCGCCGGCTACGGCACCATTCCCGCCTCCGCCCCTCCCCCTTCGCCTCAGTCATCGCCGGGGGTTCTCTCCGCCGCTCGCACCGCCGCGCTCTTCTCCCGCCTTCGCGAGCAGGGCGGCAGCCTGGTCGCCTCCCAGCGCCCCTGGGGGCAGTTCCTCGACCCCTCCGCCCTCGTCCGCCCCGGCTCCTCCGGCGAGACGTTCTACCGCATCCGCCGAAACATCGGATACTTCCGCTCCAACTACGCCATCTCCCTCCTCGTCGCCCTCGCCCTCGGCATCATCTGGCAGCCTTCCTCCCTGGCCGCCTCCATCGCCCTCGCCGCCGCCTGGATCTACCTCTACCTCGGCCGCGACGAACCGCTCGTCCTCTTCGGCCGTCGATTCGAGGACAGGACCGTCCTCGGCCTGCTCTCCCTGGCCACCTTCTTCGCGCTCGTCTCCACAGATCTGGGATCGAGCGTGTTCAGGTCGATCGCCGCGGGGACGGTGCTCGTTGCCATCCACGCGGTCTTCAGGGTAACCGACGATTTGTTCCTCGACGAGAGGCAGGCCGCGAGCGGGGGAATGGTCGCCGGAATGGGTGCGCCGATGGGGCCGACCTATGTGGTCCGAATGGTGTGAGCTCTTCGCCGCCGCCGTTTACGAAAAAAGGACTTCGATGTGATGGTTGAAGGTACGCCGGCTTTGCTTTTGTTGATCTTGAAGGGGGAGACTCGAGTTGGTTTGCGGTCATTTTGCTTATCAAATTTTTTTTTTTGGAATTTTTTGTCTTTTCAATTTTGCAGTTTATTTTATGCGATCCACCGACTGTAACTTAATGGTGCAAGAAAAACCAGATTTGTTATTATAAATTTTAAAATATTGTATAAATATCATCAAAGATAGTATCTTCTTTAAATACTACGAAGTATTTAGTCTTTTTGTTTTGTTTGATTTTTCTGTTTTTTTTTCAGAAAGAAACCATTTGGCCATGCTAAAATAACCCAGTGATTTTTTTTATTATTAATTTTTTTTTATAACTAAGATACAAAATTCACGGAAAGAACATCCACATCAGCTACTCTATTAAAAAATTAGTTATCTTATTTATTTCTTAAATTTAGATTTCGTAAATAAAGATTCTCTAAATTTAGAAAATGAAATCTATATCCTAAAAATAAAATAATGTTTTTTTTAACATCTTTTTTTCCACTCAATTTTTTCCATCTTTTTCTTTCCACTCATTTCATAAATATAATAATAAAAAATAAAATAAAAATAATAATAAAAAAATTAAGGATGATAGAAATTTTAAAGTATTTGATGTAATGGATAAAAAAATTAAAGTATTTGATGTGATTATTTAAATTTAATAAAGTGTATCATTTACCCTAATTTTAGATATAGTAATAGAGAAATGGACGTTGATGCTCTAATCTATCTAAAAAAATTATTTTAAATTTTAGATAGGATAACTAAAAATTCTTTACATTAATTACCTTATCCATTCATTAAATTTAGATTTGATGAATAGTGATTCTTTAAATTTATAAATGAAATCTCTACCTTACAAATAAAATAATATTTATTTTTAATTTCTCTTCTTCCACTCAATCTTTTCAATCTCTCTTTTTTCACTCATTCCATAAATATAATAATAAAAAATAGAAAAAAATAATAATAAAAAATTAAGGATGGTGAAAATTTTAGGATATTTGATGGGTTATTAATAATAATAAAAAATAGATGTGAAGTGAAAAATGATTATCTAAATTTAATAAAATAAGTTATTTATTTTAAATTTTAAATATAGTAATAAAAAAATTGATGTGAATATATATATATATAATGGCACATATTTTTTATATAAAAAATATCTAAAAAATTATTAATAAATTTTAAAATTATTTTTAATATCAAAAAAATATTAACCTAATTTAAATTATTTTTTAAATGGTCTAAATTTTTAATTAAATAATAAGTAGTAAAATTAAGATGATTATTTGTTATATTTATAGCTCTAGAAATTGTTATGTACAGTAAGAAAATTTTAAAGGATTGGATAACTAAATTAATAATAATAATAATAATAATAATAATTATTATTATTATTATTATTATAAAAAATAATAATGTTTACCCCAATGATCTAATAGTTTAAAAGGAGGGTCGTAAGGCACCCTTTAATGAGCGAGTCAGATGTGCACGACCGGCATTAGTACAGTGGCATTCCATCATATTTTGGATTGATGAAATTATTTTCACAAATAGCAGTAAGTTATTGAATACAAGTAAAAAAAGGGAAAGGGAAAGAATCTAAAAATTCATTTCGTGATGTAATCAGAGAAAAAATTTTCTCGACCGGAATTTTCCTTAATTTATAAATCCGACCTCCCAATCTTCTAAACTCGGTGTGTTTAATCTTTATATAAAAAGCAAAAGTAAAAAATAAATAAATGAATCACATTCAATCTTTATATTTTGACTCTCGTTTTATCCGAAATAGAGAAGAGCATATAATTGGAAGGAAGTTAAGATAAATTTTGTTTCCCTTTTTTACAAAATATATATTTAAAAATTGCAATTGTTATACTTAACATCGAAATGAAATATGCGTTATTATTTAATGATTACTAATTTATATAATTAATTTTGTGTGTTTGCAAACCTTCTTTAAACCTTTAAATAAACAAATAAACAATTAAAAACAAAAGGAAGGCGCATTTATCCCCATTCTCTCTCATTTCTCTACCGATCTTTTTCTACCCATTTTGACCTTTTTCTATCTATTTTTCTTCAAATTTTCTATAGTTCAATTTTCAGTATTACAAAATATCTTAGTGTCTAATTTTTCTCATACAAATGGCCACTATATTAGGACAAATATTCTCTATAATTTTCCTCATTTCAGAGAATGTAGGATAGTCCTTGAAAAGTCAATAAGAAGACGACTTAACTTTTGCTCCAATATATTAAAATTATCTCATTTGAATGCTTTAAATTATACAATACAATAATTATTTACAATAAAACATTAAAAAAAAGGCTCGAGATATAAAACTATAAAGAGCAAAACGAGGATGGCGCAAAATTATACGAGCTCGTGCATGAACTCAAGGGAAAAATTATTGATTATTAAATTATAGTGAAAAAAATTGATTATGCTCATTCCAAATATTCCTTATAATACATCTCCAAATTATACCGTTGAGTGACTAGGGGTGAAAATGAGTTTTTTTTTTAAAAAAAAAATCTGAGGGGAAGATTATTTGTATTGAAGAACATGTATAGTAATTCACCATGATTATTATTTAAAAAGAAGGCCTATTTTAGTAAAGAGATGATTACTGTAATTCCTTGCCCGCATAAAAGGAAGGTCTCATTTACTACTGACCATGGCTCATCAAGTGAGTTGAACCCAACCATAACAGAATGCAAAATTCTATGAGTATCCGCGCAGAAAATTCTATGGGGGGATCGGTTTCATCCATTGGATCGCTTCATCATCAGCTGCAGGATGACGTTTGCTCCAATTGGACGGCTAGAAAAATATCCTTCATAGGACATTTTGTGGAGCCGCCTGCAGAAAATCTATGCGTTCCATTAGATCTCTCAGCCCGCTGTTTTATGAAAAGATGTGCATCATTTTCTATATAGCATCAGAAATCCACATCGCCGGCATTCCGACTCCTCGATCGTTCCGGATGGAGACGAGCTGCGTCGAGAACAGGCAGTGCGAGGTGATCGAGCCCGAGGTGAGCTCCGAGTCCGGCGGGACGTTGGCTGCGGCGCCGGCGCAGCCGGAGTACATGGGCGTGGTGCCGCTTCCCTATGGCCGCTGGGGCGCGCAGTTCTACGACAGGGAGAGGCGCGTGTGGCTGGGCGCGTTCGACGTGAAGGCCGAGGCCGCGCGCGCGTACGACGTGGCCGTGCGGCGGTTCCGCGGCTGCGGCGCCGTCACCAACTTCGAGCCCCTGGAGGCGGAGGAGCTCGCCTTCCTCTGCTCCCGGTCCAAGGAGGAAATCGTCGACATGCTGCGGAAGCAAACGTACCGCGACGAGTTGAAGCTGGTCAGGAACAGAGGAGCGGCGGCCGCGGCGGGGGCGGAACAGAGGAAGCCCCTGTTCGAGAAGGCCCTGATGCCGAGCGACGTCGGGAAGCTGAACCGGCTCGTCATCCCGAAGCACCACGCGGAGAAGCACTTGCCGCTGCGGGAGGACGACAGGGGCGTGGTGTTGAGCTTCGAGGACGAGCGCGGCAAGGTGTGGCGCTTCCGCTACTCGTACTGGAAGAGCATCAAGACTTACGTGCTGACCAGGGGATGGAATTGGTTTGTGAAGGAAAAGGGGCTCCGGGCCGGCGACGTGGTGACTTTCCACGGCTCCACCTCCGGCGAAGAGAAGCGGCTCTTCATCTTCCCGCGCGGGGGGCGCGTGGCACCGGCGGCTGCTACTCGCTCCATCAGGCTGTTTGGTGTTGACATCGTTGGTGGTGCAATTGGCGCCGCCGCCACCGCCGCCGCCGTTGGGATTAAGAGGAAGATATCGTGCGATGATAGAAGTGAAAGTTCATGTGACGATGCAGGAGCAGATCGATTAAAATAGCTTTCGATCATTATATATATATAGATAGATAGATACCAAAATCTGTTATTTTTGTGTTTGGATTTGTAAGTTCATCAGTTCGTGCGATGATTCTTATGTCATCCAAGACAGCTTGGCAATATTGATTTAATAAGCTTGAATGCAATAATATTCATATTTAATAAAATACTAATATAGGATATTTCAAAATGCAATATGATGTCATATGAAATAATACTTTCAAAAATTAACTAAAAATTAGTTATAATTGTTTGTGATGAATTGTTTCAAAAGTTAAAATATGCGATGCAGTTGTTAAAAATTGAAAATATTTTATAGACCTATCGAATTATTAAAGGGTTGCTAGATTTAATCAACTCATATAGGTCACAATTATCTTTCCATTTAATTTTGTTTAACCACGATTATATATTGAAAATACTTAACTATTGTATGCCATTGGTACTGGAATAGCATCAAAACGTTTTGTACCAAATTATAGACGTCATTATGAAATAAAATTTGATATTAATAAAGAATTTCCAAATCCACCATTTGCACAAATAGGCACATACTTTATGAGGATTAGATAATTCAACCAAGAGAAACTGGAATACCATACAGATTTTTTTTTTTAAAGATGGAATTTAAGGGGAAAAGGAGATCATTTATAATTAAAAAAACTGTACGAATTTCTAAAATTTAGTAAAACATTTACTTTTTCTGTTGGTATCTGAATCAAGAGTCAAACCTTAGGACTAATTATGTATTAGAACCAAAGGTGTATGATGCAACCCTAACCTTTCAAGTTTGTGGTATGGTTTCTTCACGTAACTTTTCAGGTAAATAGTCCCCTAGATGTTAAGTTGAAGTGGATGGCGATAAAGAATCATGGAGAGAAAGAAACTGTATAATGCAAGGATAGACTTCATCAACAGCCTGCATAAGAGACCAAACACAGCTAACGACTTTTACCAGTTTCTTCACCAAGAAAACAACCAATTGAAGGAGTTAGCTATTTACCAGTCGGCCGCCAACTAGATCGTAGTGAGCATAATGTGGGCCATTAGGTTTCCCGAAGGCCTTATAGCTGCCCATTTTCTTTGGAAGGACTTTAACAGTTTCTGACCATCAAGCATGTAGAATTTAAGAGACTGTTGATCAATAGATTTCCTTTTACAAGTTTCAATACAACTCTTACCATACACAGCTTCAGGAGGGCATATCATGTCTCGGTCTCCAGCCAGAGCAAGGATAGGCACCGCACACTTGTGCAGATGATCCTTGTAAAAGAAAGTGCCAGTTCTGTTGCAAAGACCTCCATCGCGGAAAGCAGTAGTTAGCTGGAGGATCACTTTGGCAGGCACAGTACCTGCCAAGACATAGAGAGCTCAAAAAACATGAACTAGGTAAAGACCCAAAAAAGAAAGAGAACAATTTATGTTGAGATATTATTTACAGAGCGTGTTCCGCCCTGCAGATAAAGAAGTTCAATATCATCCAAATAGCAAAACAACACAATTGTTAAAAATGACTACAGTGTGGAAAATAAAGACTGGATAGATAGAGAGACGGTTCAATAGATGCTGGACACATAGAAATTTATTTAGGGATAGAAGTGAGCCTTCATTAAGTTTCAACGATGATTGCACTTGGTTGAACACTTGAACTTAACATTAGACTCATAGGTAGCAAGCTAAGAAAGAGAAAACACTTTATCCAGTTGATTGTCCTTGCTTTAAACCCATGTTCAGCCATCGGCTATAGCTGGTGGATTATGTGTGATGGTAGAAAATGAACATACAAATTAGGGGACATCTGGAAGCAGTCAGCAAATACAGAAAACAATAAATGGCAAGGCCTAAATTACTATTAGGGGTTAAGGAACACTTAACTGAAAGAACTTCCTTATCTAACCAAATATGACTAATAAACCATGATAAATAAATATAAAACCATTGCATTTTTATGTTCAGGAAAGAAGTACCATGATTCAGAATGTAAGATGGTGACATTTGAAACGGATATAAAGTAATTAAGAGAGTTTTATCCTTTTGTAAAATAAAAGTAATTTTTACTCCATCCTTATTTTATGGGAACACAAACAAAATGTTTTAGGAAAAAAAACCGTAAATAGAGAAAAAAAAAGGAATGGTTTCTGAAAAAAAAAACTGACAAACTGCATTGTAGCATTTACTCTGAAGAACCAGCTGTTTTAAGATCACAAGCTACAAATATCTAAACATCAAAGTAAACCATAAGCTACAAACAATCATACCCTTTCAGACTTGCCTTTTCTGTGCATATTAATCACATCATCCACATCTTTCAAAGAGAATTCCACAAAACTATATAAAGTTGACCAAGCTAGATTTAGAGTTGTACAAACTAAATCATTCATCCACCAAGCCAAAGAAAAAAAAAGAAGCCAAAGCCACTTATTTGCATGTACTATCCCCAAATATAGTGTTCACTAATCTAGAGGGATTAAAAATAAATATGAAGGTAAATAGGCTTGCCACAAAAGAAAAGTAGAAGTTGATTTGAATCAAAGCAAAAAACCAGTCAGAAAATTGGCGGCTGGTATATCAGCATGTAATGTATCTGCAGTATGAGCATGCTAACTGCTATATTAAGGCTACGGTTCAGTAAATTTGTACTTACAAAAATTATTCAAGATAAGCTTTGTAAACAACTCAGGGTGCATCATATCCTGTGCTGATATTTGATCATTAAGCCATGACAGAACATATGGAGGTCTAGATGATAAAGGATAGGCAGCTGCTAGTAAAGCTCCTAAAGGGACAACAGGAACATTAAGAGCCTGCGCAGGATCAGCCTGTGTAATAAATAAACAAAATTAGGTTCCTCTATTAAATTGTAAAAAAAAAAAAAATTTAAAAAAATGAAAGTGTCAAATTTAATGCACACAAAAATAAACATGCAACTTACAAGTGGTAGTAACAATTTCAGTGATGATTTAGAGGTTGTGTAGTCGACAGAAGATGCCAAAGTAACTACTCCAGCCAATTTAGGTTTTCTATTTTCATAGGCTAAGCAATGAGAAGAAAGAAAAGTCAGTTCTATAGCACTGAGGAGGCAAGAAGTTACTTATCCTGGGTTTATCTCAATGACTTGCACTCAGTACTAAATTTAAGATCATTTCATTAAGCATGAACTCATACATCATTTTCTCAAAACAGAAAAAAAAATGGTGTTTCATTACAACAACAAGCAATCAGATTAGGATATTTGGAAAAGACTACTATGGAATTATCCCACAATAGAACATTGTGTAAAACTGCATATCCCTCCTACCTTTAATATGCCCCCTCATGCCTACCATGACTCAGAAATACGTGCCTATTTTTTGTCTGACATAAATAGGATTCGAGCCTTGGTCCTCTTGCTCTGATATGATGTTGAATTCGAATGGTTAACCACTTATCCCTAAAGCTCAAGCTTCATAACAGTAGCTGTTATAAAAGGAACCAACTTATATTTATATAAAAGACCACTGTGCTTATGTGAGACCAATGCGCATGGAGCCTCCTAGCTTCAACATTCATGATGGATCTGATGCTACTTGGTTATCAATGCAAGCTAGCAACATTAGCATGGTATCACTGTCAATAGCTAACCTCAAGTGGTCCATAAAAGCCATGGATCAAAATATCTTGTCATGGCAGTTCATAATACCATTTGTGAAAGCATCTAGTGTTAAAATACGAACCAGTGAAAGTATCTAGTGTGTTAAACATTTTCATTTCCACAGATAAATCATGGATCAGGACATCTAAGGACGTCAATGTAGTCGGTAGAAGAGAAGTGCTTCTTAAATAATCAATAGAGCAATAAGATTTAGCATACGAAGCCTAACTTGAAGGCAGTAACACACTTGAGAGGCAACAATAAGGAAGATATGCAGGGGGAAACATGAACCAAAAAGAGTCACACACTACAGAGGCAAGAATAGAAAAGGAAGAAATGAGGGCGGACAACATGAACCAACAACTGTTTTAAATCTGAACTGTATCCAGTTGTGTATGCATTACAAATTATTGCATACAACTATATGTGTGCAACCCATAGCTATAGTTAGCATATTCATAAGCAAAGACAGAAAGATGAAGTGAATCACAAGACAAATAACTATCTGAACTAAAGAGGCCCCATCATTACTACCATCTTAGAATAATCTGCCATTATAATAAAAATCAAACTTTACCATATTTGGATAGCATAGCATATAATAAGATTCCCCCCATAGAGTGCCCAATCGCTAGCAACTTTCCATCCTTACTCTGAGTCTCAAGATTTATGTATTCCATCTAAAAAAGAAAATAAACCTCATAAGTTCCCAAGTTTAAAGAATGAATTCTTATATGTGTGCGGCTAAATATTGCCAAATTGATTTTTTTTACTAAAAAAGGACCTGTCACCTCACCGCAGCAGGTATGTCTTCCTCCAAGTAGTTATCAAAGTCCCAGTTATAAGTCACAATTAAATCAAGCTGATTCTCAAAGTCTTGTATGGTTGTTGAAAGGCGCTCTTGCAAGTCAAACAGCTGAGGAGAAACTGATCGATGACCTTCTTCAATCACATTTATTAAGCGTTGACTCAGATCCTTTATTTGCTCAGCAAAAGCAGAATTCTGTCTTGTTTCTAGCAAAGTGGATATGTTTTCTGTGATCTCATTGAAGCGCTCAGATAGTCGGGTGTCTTCCAGAAGTTTTGAAATTTGATCAAAGAACTTATCTGAGATATCCCTTAATTGACCTTCATTTAGATAACCGGACAGTCTTTCAGCCAAGCGCATAAAAGTATCACTTAGCTCAGTTACCAATTTTGATTCATTCCAAGTAAAACTATCGACCATTTTCCCATTTACATTTGTACTTTTAGGATCTGGCAAAGAACTGGAGTTCCCAACCATCTTTTCTCCAACTGGCATAACATTTGTACTTTTAGGATCTGGCATAGAACCAGAATTCCCAACCAATTCTACTCCAGCTGACATAACACCCTTTTGATTAGCTGCATCAACAGAATTAGCAACTGATATAACAGGCTTAATTAAAGGATCATCAACCGCCTTCCACTCATCTGCACGTTTGCTCAATCCGGCGCCTCTCACTTCAACTATCCATGTATCAAAACCTTGGTTAGACATGTGACGAGCAAATGAAGCCTGAATATACATTAACAGGTATCAGCAAAAATAATAAAATAGAGAAACTAACAAGGATATGGGAAGAAATCTGATGTTCTTAAACTTGTGCCACAAAATTCTCAAGCATAGAAAGAGATGTGGAGAAATGGCCACTGGGGAAACAGAGATGCATATGGATGATGTTGGTGGGAAAGGGAGCTTTTTGAATCAGCTGAGCTATTAATTTTCCACCACCATCCTGAGAAGAGTATAGTGTTTTGATCCCTCTGGTTTAAATTTCAATGCCATATTCTGACTCTAGCCTTGTGAATTGAGAGAGGATCAAGGGGCTAATCAAAAGGATCTTTGCTCAATTGCCATGTTAACTGAGTTTGAACAAAGAATGCCTTTGGAGAAATGTACCAGGCAGAAAAACGAAACAAGATGCATGCATGATTCCTCCTCTAACTGGCAAATGGTGCAGTTATTAACATTGAGAATGCCATATCATTCTAAAAATTCATGGTGTGTACTATATTCATCATATCCACCCAAAGACAAGGACTTTTATCACAAGGGTATTTCCTACCTCATATAAGAGAATTGAATACAGTGATTCACTGAGAAGTTATCACAAGAATTGTGAGACCATTGAAGATTAACATTATCTACATACTGGGAGTAGCACAAATTGGGTGATTTTCTAGGACACAACCAAGCGAGGGAGGTATGCTCCAGTTGATATTAGGTCTAAAATGAAACATTTTGATGAAGGCAATAGATGAGAGATTCGGAATGAATCATATTCCCCCTGAATTTCCTTCTTTTCTTTGGCATTTTTCTGTGATGTACCACAGAGAAGATTGTTGGATTAGACAAGGGAAGCTCCTGATTGGCGTGGCAATTGGCAATGGGAATGGAGTGGTAATTGAGTTGCTGGAGCCTTCGATCAAAGGATTCACCATATGTCTTTTTCAATTTTCCACCATCATTTTCAAAGCAATGCAATGTGGAGTTTTCCACCTTTAACATTTTTCAAAAAGCAGTTGGAACTCCATGATTTTACCTATGGATTTGCTTTGGTTCTGTAACACATCAGAAGCACGGGGTGTCAAGCCTATATTCCACGCACCTAGACAACCTTGGTTGTTATCGTGACACCACCGAAATGGGGAAATTATATAGTTCCGTTATCTTGCTTGCAGGTTTTCCTTGTGATCAAATAACTACGTAATGAAGACAATTGACTAACAAATGACGATGACAAGAAGAGGACGAAAAGAAAGAAGAAGAAGGAAAAAAAAAATCCTAAATGGTACTAACCCCTGGAGAAAGATCAAATCCGATCGCGTTAGTGCCAACCCCAGACAACAGCATCAAGGGATGATTCCTCTTCGGTACCTATAGATCCCCACCAGCGCACAGTTCAAACAACGGCGCACGAAACAAATCAAAGATACAGCGGGATTGCGAGAGCCAGTACCTCAGGAGGCGGTCTATAACGCCAGAGAGCGAGCTTCCACTCGGTGCCAGGGACCGGGACATAGTGGAGCTCGTCCGCGGTGCAAATCGCCGGTTTCTCGCCCTCCTTCACGGCCGCGGGAACAGCAGCGAGGGCGTCGTTCGAAACGGAGAACGACCTCAGAGAAGGGGCAACGCGGGGGGAGACTATCGGGCGAAAGGAGACCGCGGGCCGCCACTCACTCCTCCCTCGGCCAGCGAATGGGGTAGCGCCGTGGCTGGAGCAGAATACGGCGGCCGCGGCAGCGAGGGCGGTGCGGACTTCGGCGTGGCAGTGGAGAAGATTCATCGCGAATCGGCTGGAGAAAAATAAAGTAACAGAAATCTCGATGCCTTGCTTGTTGTTCTACCGGTTGAGGTCGTTTGGAAAAGCAAAAAAAAAAAAAAAACTAGTTCTGCTTTCCACAATTTACAGAATCAGACTCGCCGTGTTATTGGAGCTAAAGTAGGCCGCGTTTCATGTGAGAGAACGGGTATGAAAAAGATGACGGAGCGTGAAGAAATAATTAGAACAAAGAATTAAGGAAAGAAGAATAGGATTACTTTCCATGACCTTATTTTTATAAATAAAATTGAATATCAATTTTATGGGAGCCTATTTTATATCTTAAATAAATATATATTTAACATTAATGAATTTAATAGTTAATGCTCATGAATATCTCATGAATAAAATAATATATTTATACTGGTTTATAGAAATCGTGAAAACCGTGCAAATAATACGCATATAATTGACTCTGTTCAATACTACACAGGACTTTCGTTCACCGCCGATCATCCTATCACTTATATAATGCTCTGTGTTTACCTTAAAAAAGTATACAGATAAAATAAATTTAGGAGCATAGGAAGAAAATGGAATGGAAAAAAAATTATTTATATACTTGTTTTTTTTTTTATTATGAAAGGTAAGTACTTGTGGTATAAATTTTATAACTGAAACAAAAGGTAAATGTATCTGATCCTGTCTGAACACTGAATCAATGAATGCTGGGCACGTGATGTTTTCCGAAGAGCTGACGTAGACCTCCGACCGGCCATATGGACCTCCGGCGAACCTGCAAAGAAGTCGGGCCGAGAAGGGGTTCCCGGCGATGACCCTCCGACGCTCAAGTCAGGTGGAAGAAGAATAAGAAAGTGGCTCCCTGGATCAGAGATTTCATACCTCTGGTGAAGTCTAAGGGCTCTTATATAGAGCTATGGGAGCTTGGTGCACATAAACCGAGGTATACACGTGTCCTATACCATACCGCAGCATGGGCTTGTCAGAAGAGCATGTCTGACGCCATACTGCTACAGTCTGAGCGTCTCCTTGATGGGACAGCAGAACCATTTGTCATACGATACTGAGTATGGTCTGGTCCTCGAACATGCTTGTTGTCAGCAACAGGGGTTACTAAGACGACGTACCCGTTGTCCCATACTTTTTGACGTCCTCTTCCCGGATCGACCATCAAGCCGCTCGGCCAGAATATTCGCCTTTGGTCTGGCGTAGGTGGTCGTCCGTCCGGGAAGGTTCAGGGTCGTCGCCTGCTCGGCTCTCATAGCCTGACACCCTGCCGTTCAGCCCGGCATGCTTACGTCCGGCCCGGCCTCCTTCCGTTCGGCCCGGCATGCTTCCGTTCGACCCGGCATGCTTCCGTTCGGCGCGAACTTGGGGTTGACCTCCACGTGTCTTTGACCCTCCGCCCATGAGGGTCCCCCGTTCTTACCACCGGATCACATGCCTCCCCTTCAAGTTTAGTCGAAGGAGGCGCATAGTCCGACTGAGTGGACGCCCGTAGTGCCGGCGCGACTCTCGATTTTTAACGTCGGAGCTCGACGGTCTTCCGCTCGGAGGGTTTATAGACGCCGACTCGTCTCTCGATTTTTAACGTCGGAGCTCGACGGTCTTCCGCTCGGAAGATTTATAGACGCCGGCTCGTCTCTCGATGTTTAACGTCGGAGCTCGACGGTCTTCCTCTCGGAGGGTTTATAGACGCCGGCTCGTCTCTCGATTTTTAACATCGGAGCTCGACGGTCTTCCGCTCGGAGGGTTTATAGACGCCGGCTCGTCTCTCGATTTTTAACGTCGGAGTTCGACGGTCTTCCGCTCGGAAGATTTATAGACGCCGACTCGTCTCTCGATTTTTAACGTCGGAGCTCGACGGTCTTCCGCTCGGAGGGTTTATAGACGCTGGCTCGTCTCTCGATGTTTAACGTCGGATCTCGACGGTCTTCCGCTCGGAGGGTTTATAGACGCCGGCTCGTCTCTCGATTTTTAACGTCGGAGCTCGACGGTCTTCCGCTCGGAGGGTTTATAGACGCCGGCTCGTCTCTCGATTTTTAACGTCGGAGCTCGACGGTCTTCTGCTCGGAGGGTTTATAGACGCCGGCTCGTCTCTCGATTTTTAACGTCGGAGCTCGACGGTCTTCCGCTTGGAGGGTTTATAGACGCCGGCTCGTCTCTCGATTTTTAACGTCGAAGCTCGACGGTCTTCTTAGCCTAATTTGGAACTGCACAAGGTCTTCGGCATTGAGCCTTTGGCTCGGATAATATACCTCCGTCCGAACGGTACGGGGCCTTCGGCATCGAGCGTGCAGCTCGAACAATATACCTCCGGCCGAACGGTCCGGGGCCTTCTACATCGAGCGTGCGGCTCGTACAATATACCTCCGGCCGAACGGTCCGGGGCCTTCCCATCGAGCCTTTGGCTCGGTTAATATACTCCCGGCCGAACGGCACGGGGTCTTCATCATCAAGCCTTTGGCTCGGTTACTATACTCCCTGCCGAACAACACGGGGTCTTCACCCTCGAGAATGAGCTCGGATGTTATACGCCCGGCCGAACGGCGCGGGAGTTCTCACTCGAGAAACTATAATAAATTTTATGACCGAAAGAGATAACCGAAAAACTGACCTGCCGACTAGCAGGGGATCTGACCCAATTTCTCGACTCCCGAATACCCGTAGAGTGAGGAGAAGACGATATACTCGTTGAAAACTCCTCAAGGCCATTAGGATGACGGAAATTTCCTGGTCGTCCGTCTTCACGTTCCAAACGAGGTGCGTTCTAGCCATGGGGGGATGACTCCGTTCGGGGCATCTTGTTTTTCTGGGCGTCATTGGATGAAGACCCCCTCGTCGGACCGATATCGGGGCAGGCGCTGCTCCCACTTGAATGCCGGTCGGATCCTTGTTTTACCCCCTTTTGAAAGCTGCTCCGGGCGGTCCTCATGGGCCGCTCGGCTACTCGAAGCAGACGTCGCCTGCTGTGCCATCTGCTCGGCTCGCACCTTCTGTTTCTGTTGCTCCCCGAGCTTAGCTGCTCTTGCCTCGATTAAAGCGTCAAGCTTCTCTGTGGAGAGCATCACCGAGTGCGGTCGTCCAGTCTCGTCCATTGCTTCTGATCGGATGCAGGAGCGCTCCCACAGACGGCGCCAAATTGATCCTGTCCGAACGCTGAATCAACGGACGCTGGGCACGTGACGCTCTCCGAAGGGCTGACGTAGACCTCCGACCGGCCGTATGGACCTCCGGTGAACCTGCAAAGAAGTCGGGCTGGGAAGGAGTTCCCGGCGACGACCCTCCGACGCTCAAGTCAGGTGGACGAAGAATAAGAAAGTGGCTCCTAGGATTAGAGATTTCATACCTCCGGTGAAGTCTAAGGGCTCTTATATAGAGCTATGGGAGCTTGGTGCACATAAACCGAGGTGTACACGTGTCCTATACCATACAGCAGCATGGGCTTGTCAGAAGAGCATGTCTGACGCCATACTGCTACAGTCTGAGCGTCTCCTTGATGGGACAACAGAACCCTTTGTCGTACGATACTGAGTATGGTCTGGTCCTCGAACATGCTTGTTGTCAGCAACAGGGGTTACTAAGATGACGTACCCGCTGTCCCATACTTTTTGACGTCCTCTTCCCGGATCGACCATCAAGCCGCTCGGCCAGAATATTCGCCTTTGGTCTGGCGTAGGTGGTCGTCCGTCCGGGAAGGTTCAGGGTCGTCGCCTGCTCGGCTCTCATAGCCTGACACCCTGCTGTTCGGCCCGGCATGCTTCCGTCCGGCCCGGCCTCCTTCCGTTCGGCCCGGCATGCTTCCGTTCGGCGGGAACTTGGGGTTGACCTCCACGTGTCTTTGACCCTCCGCCCATGAGGGTCCCCCGTCCTTACCACCGGATCAGTATCAAATTTTTATATATATATATATATGACATAATTTTATAAATTATAAAAGGTACATGGGTATTTTTTGTTATATGATGAAATTTTATGAATAGATATATGAGTCATTGTTTTTCCATTCACTACTTTCCGTTTGATTTTTAGGTGATTGATTTTAGTTCCAAAATTATCCGTCGATGGATTGCATTTATCTTTCCTCTTGTAATTTTAATGAAGTAAACGACAAAAACTTTTTTACTACAGAGACTTTTTCTTAGTTTTACTTTCCACTCTTTCAAGTAAACAGAGCCTAAGTCTCTTATCCCTCGGGACGAACAGTTAACTAGCATATAATAGTATTACCATCATAAAATCTGAAGTTAAATCCTAGTTAGTAGTTGGGTACTTGTTTCCCCTATATACTATTCAACTACTCAAAACAAGTAGCAATTCATGATTTATCTCTTCCGGATTGGCCTGGGGATGAATTGGTGGAGATACTGAGGGTGAGCAAATTGTCTTTTTGCCATCACTACTTATATAAGTCTCTTACCCTCATGCGCCATTCAACTACCCAATATTAGTAGCCACCTACAATTTATCTCTTCCATATTGGTCTGAGACGGATTGACGGAGGCACTCAAGACACACGAATCACCTTTTTACCACTTATATAAGTCTCTCAAATTCAGGGACATAACCGAATTGGTTATTACATAGTAGATTTATAAAATTTGCAAAAGTTGAATACTAACAAAAATCGAGAAATTACCTTTCCATATGATGGCTAATTTTGATTTCCTGATTTATTCTCTCCTAATGACGTGGGGTAATCGTGGAGGCTGTCAAGATGATAGATTTCACTTATATAAGCCTCTTAGTCTCATTCTAGGGGGCGACAAACTTATTATAATAAGGTAAGATACCAATTTTCGACGGATACCTAACCAACTTGGAAGTTGGCTATAAGCTGATCCCGTAATTTACCTTTCTTCGTATAATTTGGGAACGAGTTATGAGCAGTACCTAGATTGAGCGTAATCACCTTTTGCTACAACTTATAATAAGTATCTTAGTTTTTACGAGTTGATGCAGTTGGCTCATACAAGAATATAATTATTGATAGGTCTAAAATAGATTCTCAATGGATATAGAATATCCCACTACTACCTAAAGAGATTATCGGAATGACAATTTCACTTTTTACCATCAACTTATTTAAATATCTAGCGATGTTTTTATCTAGTGATATGAAAATTTTGACTATTATACAAGGAGGCATTTACAAATTTATCTTATAGTCAATTTATAAGAATGGATCATAATTATACTGAAGGCCTAAATATTTGAATTTTCCTATCCTCTTGAAATTTCTATAATTTCTGATTATTTTTCTCATACTTGACTTTGGACTTGGAAATTTGGATACAATTAACATATTTTTCTAAGAATTTTTGTTGTGATTGAGGTGCTAAAACACCCCATTAAATATAAAGTCATTTTTAATTCGCGATAAAAGCGACAAACCAAGGTTAATTTTTTTTTTTCTGATAGCATTATTAGATTTAAACCTCACACATTAAAAACACACACACATATTGTAGTTAAATATACGTCCTGT
The DNA here is from genome assembly GCF_018446385.1 of Zingiber officinale. Taxonomy (NCBI): domain Eukaryota; kingdom Viridiplantae; phylum Streptophyta; class Magnoliopsida; order Zingiberales; family Zingiberaceae; genus Zingiber; species Zingiber officinale. The sequence continues at coordinate 79,851,065 of NC_056007.1, forward strand.
AGAATTCAACCTCAACGAGGACGACGACTTAGCTATGGATTTGAACATTAATTAACAAAGCAAGACATTTCCCCGGAGACAATGAAGTTCTAATGATCTGTAGTTCTTCAAGTCAAACGTCGATCCCCAACCCGCAGACAAAATACTGGAAATCGAGGATAGTGGTGATGAAAACGATTGCTGCAGCTACTTTCTGATCACTGTTGCAACTTCTGTTCTTGAATCTTGATCAATAGTCTTCTCGACATCTTCCCCAACCTCCTTGTCACTTAATTATCAATCCAACACTCAATATCTAACTTGCAGTGTTCAACCAAAGTGAGGCGCACTTTTCAGCTCCAGCACGAACAGTCGTTGCAGACTCCGAGACTCTCCATCTCCCCCGATACAGCGATAAATCTCCAACAAAGATTTGACAAAAAGGAAGGATCTAACTTTTAAGAAAGACAAAAGGCAAAAGACAATCCACCTCAACCAATCAAACTCAGTTCTCGTGGCATACGATATTGGTTGATCATTAAGCATCAATATCATCCACCTCTCCGTCACACCTACTCTGCCCTTTTTTCCCACTCGATCGTGGAACGTAACTCCTACCTATGTAATTTAAACCACCTTTAACTTTAATCCTCTTATATAAATCCCCCAGCTACTACTTTCATGCACCATTAATTCCTTTCTAGCTCCCTCTGGTTCGCTTTGTGTCTCAGGAAGAAGATGAAACAGAGATGGTAATAGGACTGTTTGATAGTTCGAACTGAGGGAGATCGAATATGGAGGAGAAGGCCGCAACGAGCCCGAGGATCAGGTTGTTCGGGATTCAAGTGTCGGAGAACGACAGCGTCTCCGGCGAGGAGAGCAGCCCCACCTCGGCTGCTTCCGGCGAAGGGAGGAAGTACGAGTGCCAGTACTGCTGCCGCGAGTTTGCGAACTCGCAAGCTCTGGGCGGGCACCAGAACGCGCACAAGAAGGAGCGGCAGCACCTGAAGCGCCTTCAGCAGCAGCAGCAGCAGCACCTCGCTACCTCCGGCCGCCGCTCGCCTCCCGCGGCGGGGAACTACTACTGTCAGAACATGGCCGCGGCCTTCTCGCCGCACCTCCTCTCGCCGCATCCTGTGGGACCCCCGGCCAACTGGGTCTACTACGGCCGCACGACCTCGCCGGTTAATCACTGCATCGTGCCGCGCTCTTTGCCTGCTAACTGCGCGTACGTCGGAGACGTTGGCGGCGGTAGGTTGATCTACAGGGACGGCCATGCGGTCGAAGGGTCTTCCGTCACTTTCGCCGGGGCGGCGCTGGAGGAGGAAGCGGCGGAGGACGCGTACGGGCTAAACCTGCGCCTTAGCTTGGCTCCTGCTGGTTCATGATCCAAATACAAATTAAATACTCTATAATATGGTGGATTTTGTTGGCAACATCTCAGCTCAATTCTGTATATTTGCAACTTCTGAAAAAATTTCATCAAGTTCTAGAGTTATTTCATCAAGTGCGAGTTTAGTTTGAGATCAATATATGATCATTCTCAGAAAACTCACAAAGAATCTCAATTTTGATCATGAATTTGTTTGCTTCTCAAAAGTTTGTGTCTCTGTGAAGACTGCCAAAACAGATATGTCCAAAAGAAAACCTCCTGGATTAGGTCATCTTTAAGATACGCATCCCTTAGTTTACTACTTTATAACCTTTTTTTTTTCCTTGTGGAGTTAGGTCGATGAAGATCTGCATCATTCAGGGAATAGATTTGACTAATTTGCACTTATTAAAAACAAGACCATAATTCAACTAAAGACGGTATGAATCTAAAAGCAGGGCAACCAAATGCTTTGCCAAGTGGTTATATAATTTACTCTGCATGCATTGTCTCTGTTCTTTGATATTAAAAAAGGTATTCAGTAGTTGATAGAACATGAACTTGTGACCAAATGAAAAAGAATATTTAAAGAGAAAGTAGTGATAGTCCAGTTTGGCTTACACAGCCATCACCTTCATTCACAGTGCCTCTCCAACAATTTCAAGCTTTTTACATGTTCAATTGTTCTGTCGGGCCGGATAAGTAGATAGTTAGTCTGCACAACAACATAAGTTTTCCTGCAAGATGATGTGTGCAATAATGACATCAGGAGTACTGTGTAGCTTTTTCTTGTCAAATGAGCAACCCACCGAAGGGACATATCTAAAAAGGCAAGATTTGCAATGAGGACTTGTACAATGCCTAGCTATGGGATGGTGGGACTTAGTGGTCCCAAATTGGCAGAATTCTCGGGATTGAGTTTGACTATGAAAGGGAGAAGAAGAAGGAAGCAAGAAGGTCAACGTCGAGTTTGAACGAAGTGAAGGAAATCATGGATGCATCTCACTTTTGGCGAAGTCGTCGGTGACACGCAAAAAACAGAAGCGTGGGCCTCTCGCAGCTCTGCTTTGCCATGCATCGCGATGGTAACGTTTCACCTAACGCCACACACGGACTTCTCGTTCCCGTGAGAAACTGAGAAAAACTAAAATGTGAATTAGTGTAACTCGAAGAACTCGATCAGCGCAAGGAATGTGAAACGCTGACGTACTGTTTGTGGCAGTTTTAAAGCCACCAGAACAGGGAGAATTCCAGTAGATTTGCTGAAAGAACCCCTGAAAAGTATATATATATATGTTGGCAATAATAATTCATGTGAGAAATATCTGTTTTCCTATGTTACACGTCACATTGAATACCACCAAGTGTTCGTCTGCGAGCGTTTTCAGTATTGGCAAACTGTCCAAATTCAATGAGATGCGTTGGCAAACTGCAAGCTTCAGGAATATTGTGGACCGAACTGCGTTACGAAGTCCTGTGACAGATTTCAAAATTTTGATTTGGAAGGGTTTTAGTTTTCTCTTGCTTGTGGGTCCTATGAAGACTCCACTACTAGATTGCGTTATAATGGAAGTGATTATATTTTGCAAAAATAGAGCATAACTAAATTTGAGAAGGATAGAAAAAATCAGGTTTCGGGCCACCTTAATTGTATTTTGCCTCTGATCACTAAGCAATGTCAATTGGAGATCTCGTGATGAACTATGAAGTTTTAAATTTATTTAGTCTCGTGATGTAGTTCAAATTAAAAGAATATGCCTTCTATGTTTGTAAATGCGGTTAGGGAGGGTAATGGATCGAATTTGAGTTGGATTTTCTATCCTCCGTCTCTATATAATATAGGATATACATCTTTATACTCATCTTTCTATTTAATCTCAATCTTTTACTATATACTCATCTTACTATTTAATCTCAATCTTTTACTAATTGATTTTGGTAAAACTCAAAATGAAATTACTATAATGTCTTTTTTTCATTTTACACCAAAAATAACTTTAAAACTTATTAGTAATTTTCTCTTATTATTTTTTACAAAAAAATAAGTACGGTCATAAATCTCTTTAATCTCACATCTTAGGATTGATAATACTGTAAATAGAGAAGCTTCTATAAATATCTTGAATCGTCGATATTAAAAAACATACATTTATGGCATTTTACTACTAGAGATGATAATTTCACTCGAATTCGAGAGACAATTTCACTAGAATCTGATGGTAATTTAATAGGAGGAGGATGTTGTAAAATCCTACCCATACCTTATATATAGGAGAAAGAAAAAACTTTAACCCGTTTTCTGTCTCAGAAAAAAAAACTTTTTTTGTCTCTTTATCCGATTACTAATATGTATCTCATCTTCTTTTCTACCAGCAGTTAATATGTTCAACATCTATATATATATATATATATATATATATATATATATATATATATATATATATATATATATATATATAATAATAATAATAATAATAATAGATTCAACATCTATATATTTTACTCTAATATAAATAAAAAACAGGCATTGTAAAGTTCGCTGGGGTGAATAGCGATTGTTAAAAAAATTGTTATTAAATCGAGTACGCATGGAAAAATAAAAGACACAACGCTAACACAAACCAATTTTACTTGATTCGGTGCCTTCGTCGACTCCTACTCCAATGCCCGCACTCGTCGAGTGCTTTCATTGGTCAATACTAATAATTCGTAAGATATTATAAACTTAACTACAAGAATAATTAAAACAATACTGACAATACAAAAAAAGAAGTTGAATCGCAGGTTGTCGGAGGTGCCTCGCAGCATCGCAGGAGCATAGCGCAACAGAGCAGTCGTAGAAGAAGTTGTTATTCATAGTTATGGAGGAAGACTTCTTTTATAGGAGTGCTCTAGGCGCCCGGATCCCTTCCGGGTGCTTGGACCGTGACGTTGGTCCAGCTAATCAGTGCGCTCCACGTTGCGATGAGATAAGTTTTTGCACTCCGGGCGCCCGGATCCCTTCCAGGCGCCCGAACCACTCCGGGCGCCCGGATCCCTTCCGGGTGCTCAGACCACCATTTTCCAGCACATCAAGTTCCTACAAGAAAATGTTAGTCCAAGGCAAATACAAATTATACTACATTGCAAAACAAAGTGTTAGCACAATTACAGTAAAAAGGGTAGTAATTAGATTTCATCTCACCGAGACCAGAATCTAGTCATGATCTCAACTTAGATTCCTAAAATAGTTCTAAGTTGGATCAACGCCTAAGTTCCCTAACTGGGAACGTGTCCTTATCAAGTCACTCCCCTCCAATGATTTACCTTTTGTCAGACATCCGGTCAGCCTGTCGACCAGTCTGGACTTTGTGCCAGCTATCCGATCGACCTGCCGACCTAGCTAAACTTCCCTGCAACACTGAGTTAGCACAATATATAAAATGGTAAGGTAAAACAGTGTTAACAAAAATAAAAATTCGCTGGTCTGATCGACCGTAGGTGGTCGACCAGAAATCAGTCGATCACATATAAACTAGAGTTATCTCCCCCTAGGGTTGTCTAGCTTCACTCACTAGGACTTCCATTGCCTGACTTCACTCACCAAGACTTCCTCCACCTAGCTTCACTCACTAGGGCCCGACTTCACTCACCGGGACTTCCACCACCTAGCTTCACTCACTAGGGTCTAGCTTCACTCACCAGGACTTCCACCACCTAGCTTCACTCACTAGGGTCTAGCTTCACTCACTAGGACTTCCACTACCTAGCTTCACTCACTAGGGTCTAGCTTCACTCACCAGGACTTCCACCACCTAGCTTCACTCACTAGGGTCTAGCTTCACTCACCAGGACTTCCACCACCTAGCTTCACTCACCAGGACTTCCACCACCTAACTTCACTCACTAGAGCCCGACTTCACTCACAGGACTTCTACTACCTAGCTTTACTCACTAGGGCCTGACTTCACTCACCAGGACTTCTATCCACTACCTAGCTTCACTCACTAGGGTCTAACTTCACTCACCAGGACTTCCACTTTGCCTAACCTCCAGTTAGTGTTGGGGTTGCAAGGTTGCAAACATAGTCCCATATTGGAAACACATGGGAAAGATCATGAGTTTATAAGAGAAAAGATATCTCCATTGGCATGAGGCCTTTTGGGGAGAGCCCAAGAGCAAAACCATGAGGGCTTAGGCCCAAAGTGGACAATATCATGCCATTGTGGAGATATCTAAATTCTTTTCGATCCTACAAGTGGTATCAGAGCCTGAACTGCCAGAAGGTTTAACCGCCGACTGTGCACAAGAGCTATGGTCTGATTAAGCCATGTGGGTACAATATTGACCTCGAACAAAGAAAGTGGGGCTCTTATGTTCGGATCAAGAGGACCAGACACCAGGCAGGAAGTCCTAGTTGCGACTAGGCAAGGAAGTCCTAGTAGGTCGGGTGGACCGAGGGGCAGGAAGACCTGGTGGGTCGAGGATCGGACGTGGGAAGCCTATGATCCTTTGTTTGAGGGGGGGATTGTTGGGGTTGCAAGGTTGCAAACATAGTCTCATATTGGAAACACATGGGAAAGATCATGGGTTTATAAGAGAAAAGATATCTCCATTGGCATGAGGCCTTTTGGGGAGAGCCCAAGAGCAAAACCATGAGGGCTTAGGCCCAAAGTGGACAATATCATGCCATTGTAGAGATATCTAAATTCTTTTCGATCCTACAGTTAGGACTTCTCCTTGCTAGTCATCTAGTCTTGACTAGACTACTCTCTTCCAAACATCAAGTCTTGTTTGGATTAACCCTTCGTCAAACTGACCAAACTTAGGTGCATTGTCAAACATTGAAACCCTAGAGGTCAATTGCACAAACACAAAACTAATATATATGGAAGATAATTCAAACCTATTACACATTAAATAAATTCATGTGTAATGAGAAAAATTATCAATAAATAACATATAATATTTCAAACCACCCATGGTGTCATGTGGTGCAGGACCCATATATTAGAATGAATCATATCAAAAGAAGCTAAAGAAATACAGTTATTTGGCAAAAAAAGGTAAGACGTGACCTTTAGATAGTTGATAAGAAATATAATCAAAAGTATCTTTCTTAACAGAGCCTAGAGAACTACTAGAAACTAGAGATCCCAAGCGGTCAATAGATGGATGACCTAGACGACAATGATAAATTTGAGAGGTGACAACTCTAATAAGGGTGTGTGATGGAAGGCACAGAGAAGTCAGTTCAAACAGTCACCCAACCTTATGCCCTGTTCCAAGGATCTTGCCCATCTATGGATCCTATATAATATAATCATGACTTGAAAATGATAAGTTAAAGCCAAGGTCACATAATTATCCAACAGATATAAGATTTATGGAAAGTTTTGGAACAAGAAAAGTATCATGTAAAGACAATGTAGAGGTTTGAATAATGCCTATACTTTGAACATGTAATGTAGTATTATCAGCGGTGTGAACAATATGTGGAACATATGACTTTCTAGAAGATGTAAAAATAGAAGATTTAGAAGTCATATGATTGCAACGACTAGAATCAAAGAACCATGACGTAGAAGTACAGTATCATTATCTGGTTGGAGATGTTGGAGAAGTGACTGAACATCTTTGAAGGAGAATTTTAGGGAGGTACTCTCTATTGGACCATCTGTGGCAGCAACAGAAGAAGATGTAGAGTGAGGAACTTTGGATGATTGACCTTGTGCAACATTTTTGTACATCAGTTTTCTGCATTCAGAAATATGATTTCCAGGTTTTTTACAATAATTGCAGGAGCCTCTATATGACTTTTTGATAGAACGCTGAGGTGTTTGAATAACTAAGACAGTATCAACTGAAGATACAGACTTTTCTATATGTAGAGCATGTAGACGAGTCTCTTCAGCGATTAACTCCTTTATTATAATGTTGAGTTTGGCAAGTATCCTCAATGAAAAAGAGAACTTCTAATAGACTCGAAATTGTCTCGGAGAGTCATCAACAAGTGCCAGATATGTTGATGGTCACGGAGATTGGCATAGAAGGCAGTTGTGTCAATTCTTGGCCATGCAAGATCACCATGTGCAATATGATCCCAAATTTCTTGTAATTATAAGATATAGCTATGAATTGTTTGTTCTGGTTGTTGTTGCATTCGATGAAGTCTCCTATATAGTTGAAATTGGTTGACATCATCAGATATAGAATACCGCTTCTTTAAGAAATTCCATACCTCTTGAGCAACATCAAAACGTCGAAAGTTGAGCTTAATTTTCTTAGCACAAGTATTTCGAAACCATGTCAAAATTTGATGGTTTATGTCATCTCAATTGACCAAACATTTTGTAAATATATCTTCTGCTTCTTTTAGCTTTCATGTGGGTTTAAATATTTTACCGGTAATAATGCGCCAAGGAAGTCTTCCTTTAAGAAAGCTACACATCTCTTCATCCCACAAATCGTAGTTTGTTCCATCAAAAGTAAAAATTATAGGATGAGAGATGTATTGAGAAAATTTAGAAGTTTCCATTGAAGTAATCATCCTACTATTTTAAACAAACTTAATGATGAACTCAGAGAGATCCGTGTCCACAAAAATCTGTGGCGCAAGAAGAGGGGTTGATGGCCTGCTCAAAGGAGCCTGACAATAAAGCACAGGCTGAGAAAATTGAGAGGGCAGAGAAGATAGGATCGACTCCAAGAATTAGTGCTCCAATAATCAGAAATAGGTTGGACCACTATCAAATTCTCAAGTATCCCTTGACCACTGAATCTGCTATGAAGAAAAAAATTGAAGAGAACAACACTCTTGTCTTTGTTGTTGACCATAGAGAGGATAAAAAGAAGATCAAGGGCCTGAATATGATGTCCATATATGTTTCTCTGATACCATGAAGAAGTTTAGAGGAAATTGGATGAGGAATATGTCTTTTCTATATATTATTATATATGAATCTTTTCGTTTATACACATTTACACATATTAATTAAGGAAGAGATCCTTAATTAAGTATGATTGATTACAATCATAATCTAATTTCATATACACACTCATGTTAATTAAGGAAGATATCCTTAATTAATTATGTTTTATTACAATCATAATATATTTCCATATATATACACTAATAAAGCTATCGGTGAATAGATTGACAAAATCATTGAACCAAAGAGAACAACTGGACTAACCTCCAACGAAGCTTGAGAAAGAGAGATCAGAAGAGGGTTAGAAGGGAGGTCAGCGGTGCTTTGGCTCAATCACCCCGACGCTCAAGTCAGTTTTCAGTAAAAGGAGTGGAGTAGTAGATAAGGAAATGCAGTGATTAATGAGTATATGTGTATGGTTGTGTGCACGTATCTTTGCCACGAAAGCGAATTTCTTTTATATCCATGATGCGAAAAAGAGACTTGGTATCTCTCCGGATATTAATTGATGAGATGCCACTCTTATAGAGAATATGATATCAAAATGTCATCACTCACATTATGTACTGTAGAAGATCATGTGAGGTCATGCTATGTTGACCATATTGCTCCACGTGTTCTAATAACTCATGTGATGTCCCATGTGCTATACTAGCCCACGTGTTGTCCCACATGCTATGTTAGTCCATATGATATTGATATAGTTAGGCTGAAGGACGTTACCTGCTAAGTGAAGGAGCGTTGGATCGGCAGGGCCGAGCGAGAATGAGCAGAGTGTTTGATCAGTGGGGTTGAGTGGGAATGAGTATAGTGTTCGATCGACGGATCGAACGAGAATGAATAGAGTGCCTGATCGACAAGGGTGAGTGGATTGGACTAATGGAGGTGACTCGAGGAAATTGAGACGATGATCGAATTGGTGGAACCTCTCGTCTTGAGTAAGCTGAACCGAATAATAAAACTTCTCACTTCGGGTCAGTCGAACGGAGGCTAGATCCTCTAGTCCAGAATTTTCTAGACCAGAAGAAACCCTATTTATTCATTGGGTGGATGGACTGGACATCACCTGTTAAATAGGTGGGATCCGGCTCATCCAATCAATGAATGAGCAAGGGACCAGGACAAGTCCAGGGATCCGAGACTAGAGGATCCCTGCCCCAGTCGAATGTGAGGGACGGTTCCGTTCATCTATCTTGACTTTAACTTTATTTCAACATACCTATTAACCTTTTGTAACAACCCCTATTAACCTTCCTACTACACATTAAGACTTCTCAGTTCCCCGTATCAATCATCATTGTCTTGCTCAAGTTGCTCCACAGCTTTTAGAATCCCATGAAAACGTTCAAAGTTTTTATCCCAACGGAGGCCTTCTACCTCTTTGCCGCTAACTTACCCAAATCAACAGGCACTGTGATCTTATTTCACCCATGGCCCGTTTGATGAGATTGTTTGCGTCACAGTATTTGAGAGCATTGCAAACAAGACATTTTCGCACGCTTCCATGGAACTGACAATCTTCTCCTTAGAAATTATTTGTCATTTTTCACTGTACGCTCGGTGATTTTACTTCCTTTTGCAAAACGACAATTCTAATCATTTACGTCTTTACTTTAGAATTCTCCTCATATGACAACCACAGAAGCTTTTTCTTCAAGATTGGATTTTTTTTTATACGAGAGATCTACATCAGCGGATGAACTAGAGGTTATCAAGAGGTTACGCCGTTGTGTCCCAGAAGTTATCCATGTTTCACGCTCTCCTCGCTAACCATCTTTTCAGAAGCAGATTTTTCTTCCGCGACAGAAATCATTGAGAATCACTCCATGCTTGTGTCCTGATCCTCGGCAATTCGCAAGCACCGTCGCATCCACGCAACGCTTCCGCATCCAGACGACTGCCCCAGGCGTAATCAAAGACGCCAATTCCATTTCGACCACGTGGTGCCGTGTAACACGCTACCGGCTCCAAACACCTCGTGCCTTATCCTCTGTTCCAATCCTTATCCGCCACATCGCCCATTCTCCGCCTCTATCCCCGATGGTGAACTCGGTGCCCCAAAAAGCGTGCGTAAAAGAACAAAAGTCCCAGGCCAAGCGCAGGTAGTGGGTCCCTTCTCTCTCGCACTCACGACGCGGCGCCGGTTACCCTCTGAAACCGACCATGACGTGTCACGCGCACCGTGTTGACAAATCAGACTTGTTTATCCTATATCGGTGGTTGAAATAAACCCTGTTTAAAAATAATTTAAGTCATAAAATTGTATTGAATTTTATTATAAATTAAATTTCATAAGAAATTAAATTTAATTTTCATGTTTAGAATGAATTACAATTTAAATTATGGAATTTTTATATTTTATCATTTTATCCTTCTCTTTTTTCTTTTTTTTTATAAAGAAATATGATTTATTTTTACCTTATTTGATGAAATTAAAATTGAATTTCATATTAATTTTTAACTAAAAAAAATATTTTAAAATATGAAATTCAATTCCAATTCTAAAAAGAATTGAATTCATATCATTCCAAAAAAACATACGGTTAACATTAAAAATAATAAACACTGTTTCCTGTATTACTCGTCGCAGGGAATTCTACCTCACCTACTACTGGCCGTGGGTCGTGACTCAGCATCCCCATCGCCCGCCGCTACGTCACCGCCGTCTGCCCTTTGATCTGCTTCGCCGTGTATTTAACCTCTGCTCGCCTCGACTCCGATGCTTCCGCTCTAACGCCAAAGATAATTAGGCGAGGGATTTGATGGAGGTACCTTTGGTAGTAGACGCGCTGCGGACTCCAGGATTCGTTGACCTAGCTCGCCTTCTCTGCGACATCGCCGGCGCTTGGGCCTCTGTAGCTCTCCTCCTCGCCGGATTCGCCGCCTTCCTAGCATTCCTCGGCCGTGAAAAACTCGCGGTTCTCGCATACGGTCGTTCGAGTTCTGTAATATCTCTACCTGCCTTTTACGCCTCCTCCGGCGACGATGACGACGAAGACGATGTCGATTCCGAATCCCAGTCTGACGATGACGAGAACGAACCTCCCTCATCCCCGTCCGACGAGTGCGAATCGTCGATCTGGAAATACGGCGATGATCGGTGGGAATATGGTGGTCTTGAGATGACTTTAGGCGGCGCCGTGGTGAGGACGTGGGAGGGGCTTGGTTTGGGGTTCGATCTCTCCGGTGGTCTGATCTCGCTCGTGGACGTGAACCGCGGCGAGGTGCTTCGGTCTTTCTACGAGCAGGATCCAGCTGCAGCGGCTTGTCTGGAGTCGCCCGCGGTGGTCGTGTCGGCATCGGAGTGCGCCGCGGCGGTCAGAGTGTGGGACGCCAGGGCGGCAGGAGAACGGACCCCGGCGGCAGCCGCCGATTGGAGACCGATTCGGCGGAGTCGGGTGGTGGGCGTCGCTGGCGCCGAGGGAAAGGTGTACTTGGGCGGCGACGACGGGGTGATCACGGACTTGAGAAGGGGGCGATCGCCCTCGGTCGTTGAGAGGTGGGGTGAAGGTCGAGTACCGATTTTGCCCTTCCCCAAATAATAAAACGACGAAGCTTGCCCTCCGACGACAAGAAACACCGGGCCGAAAGAATTCGCTGAACATAATCATTTAATTTGTTGTATATTTTAGGCTCATTGCGTAAGACTCTGTATTGCTGATGTCATTCATTAAGACCTGGTCTAAACTCCGGGTTGCTGATGCCAATGCAATTCTGCTATTAAATCAATTGTAGTCTGATGACATTAATATCCGGCTGTCGAAATTGTAGAACGCCCCTGTTAAATATGAAGTTCTCATTGAACCTAATTGATTAAATAATAAATTTTGTTGGTTAGAATCTTGTCAGTTAGAAATTTTTATTTTCTAATTATAATACATATATGTACATACATATAATTAATATATATATATGATATTACTAAAATATCTATGCATACACATGCATATATATATTCTGGATGACCAGATTCTGGCCATTTAATATTATCCTATGTGTTGACACGGGAAGTAAATGGGCAGGTTGCACGTGTATTGAGAAAGTCAATAGTCCTATTGAAATTGAGTTCAAAGTCCGAATGGTTCAATTCGATCACCTCTAGTTAGACTATCCAAGATGAGAAAGGGACTTAGTTCCCTTGACAAATTATTTTACTCAGTCAACTCAACTCCCTAATTCCTCTAGTTAGTCTATCCGACTTCAGAAGTTTAGCTCCCCTAATAATCTGCTTAGTTAGCTCAACTATCTAATTTCTCAAGTCAGTCCATCCGATCCAAGGACTCAACTCTCCCGATTCTCTTAGATGAATAAACATTAAGAATGACACTCAAACGCCAACACCCTACTCAGTCCCATTCGGCCCCACCGACTCAACATCCTACTTAGTTTCACCAATATGATAAACTCGTGCCATTCTACCGATCCCTACCGACCTGACTTAGTCTTCCATTACTTAGCGGACTAGACGCTTTGACTAAATTAATTCTATATCTAATGGGATTATGCCAAAACCAAGATTAACGCAGCATGTGGATCACATGGAGTGTCAGGCCACGTTGAAAGGTATGATTATACAAATACGGGATATGGGCGATGATACGGGTTATAGTGAGAGGATTCAGGAGATGACGTGGAAGTCAAGTCAAGATGAAGTGAAAGTCAAAATGGAGATAAAGTGGTATTCGGTTCTGTTGATAACCCGACCTCGGAGTCCCTAAATCTCGTACGTGTAGCTCCGGAGCAGAGTGCTCGTATAGGGCCACCCCGCGGTAAGCCTGGTAGAAAAAGAGAAATAAAGCACTTGTCAGTTAATGGTTGAACGAACTTAGGAGAACACCCGGGCGGGCATATCCCAAGCAGGCTTAGAGATACTTAACCTTATATAGTTCTCGGTAAGCGTCCGGTCGGGCAAAGCCTGGACGGACCCAGAGATATTTAATCTTATATAGTTCTCGATACGCGTTCAGCCGTGTAAAGGCTGAACGAACATAAGCTTCTTTGTGAACACCCGACTGGGCAAAGTCCGGGTGGGTATAGGGATACTTAACTTTATATAGTTCTCAATATGCGTCTGGCCAGGCAAAGCTGGGACGGGCCCAGAGATATTTAACCTTATATGGTTCTCGATACTCGTGATGCGACGATAAAGGGGGAGCTCACCCGACACGGGTCAACTGCCAAAATGGAGGTTAAAGTCAAGATGGTCAATGCCAAGGTGTCAAAAGGCTCGCCTACGGTGGTCGAGCGGAGGACGACTACAGGGCCGGTCAGGGTCAATCAGGGTTTGATCGGCAAGAGACTCTAAAGGCTGGTCGGGTAATAAGTGTTCAGGCAAGCCAACCGCCTAGCTTGGATAATATGGTAAGACAGTCAGACGCTTATGATAGAGTAGTAATACGCTAAGGAGACCGGAGAGTTTGTCCGAACGATAAGAGCATGCTACTACACAGTCACCGCAGGGAAGAGCAGTCGAGGCACACAAAGTGGAGAAATCCCGACCAAGCGGCTATCCTGCTCGGCCAAGCAGCGGGACCTGGTCATCAATGGAGCGGAGGAGTCCCGGCTGAGCAGCTACCCCGCTTGGCCAAGCAGTGGGACCATTGTCGTATCTCTCGATATCCTTTTGAGAGATAGTGTCGCTGACACGAGGAATGGTTGACAGGTGGATCGTACAATGAAAGATTCTACTGTCTTATCAGGGATGCATGCTCTGTTAAGGTATGGTGTCAGAGGTACTTTCCTGACAAGTCTCTTCATAGGACATATTGGAGAATGTGCCCATGCCTCGAGGAGCGTGCACATCGCCCACCAAGGCTCTGTATAAAGGGGGGTCCATCACCAAAGGAGGTACGCGTTATTACTGTTTGCGCTTGTGTAACTGTTTCTCTGCTTCCTTCTATACTTCCGATGATTGACTTGAGTGTCGGAGGGCTAACGCTGGGGACCCCTTCCCTGGCTCGACACTAACGTTACTTGTTTTGTAGAGCGAAGTGTGTTCTACAGCCAGTCAGCGTAACAACCACATCCCCAGCTTTCCACCCTCCTATTTTCGGATAGGATCAACGTATTTGGTCGGGTAAAGGCTGAACGAACATAAGATTCTTTGTAAACACCCGGCTGGGTAAAGCTCGGACGGGTCCATGGATACTTAACCTTATATAGTTTTTAATACGTGTTTGGTCGGGTAAAGGCTGAACGAACATAAGGTTTTCTGTAAACACCTGGCCGGGCATATCCCGGGCGGACCCAAAGATATTTAACCTTACATAGTTCTTGATATGAGCCCTGACGGGTAAAGGATAAATGAGCATAAGGTTACCTTTAAAGACCTAGTCGGGCAAAGCGTGAACGAATGTGAACACCCGACCAAGCAAAGCCCGGACGGACCCAAAGATACTTGACCTTATAATTCTCTATACACGCCCAGACGAGTAAAGGATAAATGAACATAAGGTTCCATTTAAACACCCGGTTGGGAAAAGCTTGGACGAATGTGAACACCCGACCAAGCAAAGCTCGGGCGGATCCAGAGATACTTAACCTTACATAGTTTTCAATACGCGTTTGGCCGGATAAAGGCTGAACGAATATAAGGTTCTCTATGCAGTGGCGGATCCAGATAAAAAAGGAAGAGGGTGCTCAAAGAAGGGAGTTGGAGCTTATCTTCCTTCTCGCTACCCCTCGGACTGCAGCATACTGGTGGAATTTTCCGGGAGCAAGGGGGTGCTCAAGCACACCCTCGCTCCTCCCTAGATCTGCCACTGTCTCTATGAACACCCGTCTTGACAAAGCTTCGACGAACTTAATGATATTTTGTCCCATAAATCTCTTCATATATATATTATCATTTGGATGAGGATAGATTGAGCATATGACTCTCTATATATGCCCAACCTATTAAAGGTCGGACGTGTTTGAATTATCTGAAAGTATAGTACCACTAAAATATAGTTCTAACATATATGCTTGTGACATAATAAGGGTATCATATTAGTTTTCGAACAAGTTCTTGCAATATTTAATGTATAGTTGAGCAGATTAATACAATAATAAGTACGCGGTCGGCCTGGTGGAGCGGCTGAGATGCATTCAGCAGACAAACAACAGGCAACGTTGGGACAGCCTGTCATGATTGTTGGGAAATATTCCCTTGAAAGGTCCTGTCAAAACTAGTTGGTTTCTCATTAATAAGTCATTTATAACAGTATTCTCCTGCAACAATTTCAGTAATGGCGTGAAGCATAAATGACAAAAGAGGTACAACTATAGATAAAAAAAGATTCCTTGGAACTATTATGATACACCCAGGTTGTACTTTCTCCCATCACCTAACAAACTTTGACAAACCGGTGACCATCTCACATCCGCGAAGGTTATGTGAGGTGATATAAAAGGGAGAATCCTCTCCGTTGGCAAGGTATACCAACATCAGCATCTGAAACCCTACTTTCTGGCAATTTTTTCTGTTACTATTCTTCTTCCACCTTCGAGCAAGAAAATTGACTTGAGCGTCGAAGGGCCTAGCCAGGGATTCCCACCTTAGACTTAGGTCACTAACACTTTGTTGGTTTGTCTCACTGTGCACAGGATCATTGAGTTTCCTTCATATCTCAAGAAGCTTATTGTTCGTTGATCAACCATCTATTGGAACTAGCACATCATCTCATCGCCTTCAAACAGGATCAGGCAACGTGACTGTACGATAAATGAAGATACATTGATGTGGTATTTTTCTTACCATGACATGATGTCCAATTAATAAGGCGAGAATATCATTTCAGTAGTGTTATAAAAGGAGCCCATATACGTGGGCCAAGGTACGCATACACGCACATATACAATTACATTCACTCAACTATTGTTCATCTTCTATATTTTTCCTCACCAGAAACCTTATTTGATTGTCGGAGTGGCTGAGTTGGGCCAACCTCTTAGCTTTCATTCTAACACTCTCCTTCTCTTTATCTCTCTTTCCATCTTTGTGAGGCCTCTTAGTGTTCAACTTTCTTTGACATTCAACAACCTGGTCAACATCGAAGATAGCTCACCGATGACTCACCCATCGATGATCTCAGGAAAGAACATGTATATAAAAGGTTAAGTGTATGAGTGAATGATGAGTTTTTTTTTGATAAATTACTAAAAAATGTAAAATTTAAGACAAATTTGTTGGATATAAGTTAATGGAAAAGATGTGTAAAGGAAAGTGACTTCATTATTAATGAGACTTTACTTCCATATTGAAAGTTTCAAGCCACTTTTGTTAATTTAAATTGATTCATAATCATTGATATTGTGGACAAATATATAGGGAAAGACTCTTTCTCACGGATAGATCCACAGGGGCGGTGCAAATCAAAAGCTTAGATTTCATTGAATCATAAGCAAAGAAACTCCACCTCCATCCTCCAATTCTTTCTCTAAACTCAGTTGTCCACAGTGAAGGTTATTATCTTTTTACTGCAATAGCATTGAAATCATTCTTTTCTTTGGTTAGTTGTTATCCATTTTTTATTTCTTTATATGACAGTAATCTCATCGCAACAATGAGTATTTTGATTTGCATCATTTTCATCCATTCCTCATCTTATATCTACAATTCTCTTCTATGACCACCTTCTCATTTTTTTTTTGGGAATTTATCAAGGACGCATACAGATTTGGAAAAATTTTAAATCATACATCATATCATATTAAGAATAGCCAAAGGATATAGGGATTTAGATAACCTTTCCATTCGACCCCTTCCACCAACATTAACTTTCCATACGTCGATTTTTAATATATTTGAGTCACATTTTCAAAAAATATAATTTGAAAGTAATTTTTGTTGGATGAATGCACTGACCTCATTGTGTCTCTCAAGCTCTCTCTCCACTGTGTGACATTGAGCTCTATGCTTACTATATCTTTTCCTACTCGTATAAACATAATGCCATCATGAACCTCTTTTTGCTTATCATGAACCTCTTCCTACAGTTTTGTGGGATTGCAAAAGAGTTAGAAGCAGGAGTATTATCGTAAGGCATTGAAGAGGCATCATCGAAGGACAACAACATTGAAGGACATCGATATTGAAGGAAAATTTTGAAGTAAGACTGAATATTATAGAAGAAGACAAATAAATATTTAGTAATTTACATATAATATTTGCTATTATTGGTAAAATTGGTCTATAATGTGTAAAAATATGGTGTACACAAATGGTGTTTATGTTGTCCATCGATATATAGGGAAGATTTATGGAACAACACAAGCAATATGGTATCCCCCATTACTCATTTCAGGCTCTTCGAAGGTGCTCCACTATTATACTAAATTTTAGCTAGAACATGGTCCTTATCTTCGGAAGACCAGACCCACGTTGGGCTTGATCTAGGATTAGACTAGACTCGTTGTAGTGTTGGTCTCTTGACATCAGATCCACATTGTTTCATGATTAGAACTAAGATTTGATACCATATGTACCTTGTCCTCACTCAACACTTCCTAGTGGTTGCAGATTTACAGAAATCAATGAGTTTTGATTAAATCTACTGATCGATATAGGCAAGTTCGATTACACCCATTTAAGATCCCGTGGGTTTCCGAGGCTGTAAGGAGTCTAATGGTGTCATTCATTGCTTATTTCAGTCTCTCCAAAAGTGCTCCACTATTATGCTAACTTTCAAGTAGAACGTTATTATGGTCTTACGGAGACCATGTTAGTATTAGCCCTAAGATCCAATTATAAGATGATTAGGCTTATTGGGTTAATAAATACGAATTAACTTATTGGGTTAATGGTTAATCCAATATGTTAAAATCTAACCCATTAAAGATAATTAATTGAGATTAATTATGCATTGAAGAGGAGGACCAAAGGGTAAAACCCTTGGTATTTATTGGATAAATATAAAAGGTTTTTAGGGTATTGCATTTTGATTTATAAGACTCTTGATCTTTTTCTTCTTCCTCTTCTTCTTGCCTTGGTCGAATCTTTCTTGTGGCTAACACCACAAAGGTGGTTCTTCTCTGAAGTTGTATTCGTGAGATGAACGAAAAATGTGTTCGTGTGGATACCGTAGAGGCGCGGATGTTTTGATCGTGCTGAGGTCTACATCCGAATCAAAGTTACTGTTAGGAGTATCGGTCACACATTAAAGGTAACTATTCTATCTGATAGAGTAGCAAGAACGAGTATATCGTATTCACAAGGATCTCTGGAGGGATCCTTTTTTCGCTACGTTATGCATTATTTTATGCATAAGATCCCTACAGTGATATTAGAGTCACTTGTGTATACGGATACTTTGTTGTAGTTCTATTTTATATATGATATAGATTAGAACATATGTTTATTATGATATGTATGATTGTATGGGCATGAACAACAACTTATGTTGTTGTCAGATGTTGCTTGTTGCTGGACATATGCTCCAAATGTGGACAACGATTATTGTTTTTGCTCCAATCAACAATGGTTGTTGATTGAGACGTGAAACAAGAACCTGATTCATGGACTAAGTTAACGACCAACAATTAATCCCTGGATAACAACCTTTGCTGATGGATCCATGGATAGTAATGTCTTTAGGCTTCGAACAACGGCTATAAGGGTCTCGAGTTCATCTTAATGGACTAAGGGCAGCCACTCATTTAATGAGTTGATAAAATAATTTTACTTCGATGGTGCTGCCCCCTGAATCCCCCACAAGGGGCACTGCCCCCTTGACCGTCGTAGGGTTACGACTCATAAATCATGTTTAGTATCATGATAAAAATTTATGCTATAAATTTATTACAAATGTTGTATGACATGGTGCATGGTTATGACCCTTTACCCCAATGTAATTGGATGATTGTGTGTATGTGTGCATGTTGTAATTTATAATACAACTTGCGAGTCATGTCTTTCAACTTTATATTTCCAGTTGTAAAATTAGGATACCTTTGAATGTAACTCAAGGTTTATTTAATTTGTAATGTACAATTAATAAGAGTGCTACTATACTGGACAGTGATTGGAAAAGGAGAATGCCAACAACACACGATAAGTAAGGAAGCACTTGGAGAATGTGCAATTCCCTAGGTTGACGTATCGATTTTCTCAATTGGCTTGAGAAGATTGTAGCATGCGAGCCATAACCATGTCATATTTCTTATTATGCATATATGTGATGTATTCCATGCTTGCATGTGATGCATGCTCAATTAGTTATCATAATTAGGTCATTTTCATATGCTTACCAAAGTTTAATACTTACTACTATCTCGATTAATTATAGACATGTTTGTCAAAGTAAAGTGACTCAATTTATCTTGGTAGATCTAACTATTAGATTTTGGGTGTGACTTAACTATGTTACCTCAATTGGATTGAGAACTTAGAGGCATATATCATACAATGGGCAAAGAAACAAATAGTCTTGTACAACCAACTAAACAAGAGTTGCATTTGATGTAATTGATAAATGTTGCATATTTAAATTATACAAATCTTGGGTGATTAGCCAAAACTAACTCAAGATGAGATATAATATGGATCTTGTTCATCCAACTATACAAGAGTTATATTTAATGTAATTGGTAAATATTTTCTACCTAAATTATACCAGTCTTGGATTATTAGCCAAAGCTAACTCAAGATAAGGTATAATGAGGATTTTATCCCATTTGTAATAATGTAAAATCTTGGGCTCGTAGCTTTTCTTGTTGTTGAAACAATGCAAAATCTTTAGAAGTTAATTCTTGAGCTAACTCAGGAGATCTAGAGCCATGAGATAATTGTAATTGTTCCAAAAGAGTAGTTTTGTGGGATAAATCTGAAAGAGCTGTCTTTCAGAGATTTCTCTACCCGGAATTGAGATGTACTCCATTGCAATTAGAGTTCCAAGTCTTTCTTTTCTTCTTCTCAAGATTGTAGTAATTGACGACAATCTTGTAGGGCTTTCTCTAGGTCAGCGTTGAGTTCAACCTATGAATTTACTTTGTCTCGTAGCTCAGTAAGTTCATCATTAGGGAGATTGGAAGCAGCCTGTAATTCCTCCACTTTATCTTTCAAAATTCGATTAGTCCTTTCTAAATTCGCAGCTAGCTAACCCAAATATAGGCTCAAGGTGTAGAACTAAAATAAGATAACAACATAGTTACACTTTATAACCATAGACTAAGGAAATTTAATCACAAACTTACTGCAGTAGCTTGGCGGTTGTGGTCATCAGCACGTTCAGAGATGGTGCACCTCTCATATGTGCTTGTGAGTGCATCCATGACTTAGCTAGTGCACCTTTCAGTTGGAGTATCCCACATGAGGGAGGAATAAGTCTCTGACCAAGCTGGGATGGTAATCCATGAGATTATTTAAAAAGGATGGAGGAGCTGATGGAAGTTGTGGGTTGTGAGGAAGAAGTAAGAGGAAGTTTAGGAGTTGCTAAGGAAACTTGTGAAGATGGATCAGGAGGTGTAGGGATGATCGACGAAGGATCTTGCTCAATAGATGTTTCGATGGGCCCAGGAATAACTGATCTCCTGCAAAGGGTTCTTTTAACACGGGGCCTGGTGGGAGAATAAGTTAAAGCCTGAAGAAGGGGCGATAAAGTCACAAGGACATTTGATGTCGTCTCTAATGAAGGAACAACTGGAGGAATAACACAAGACATAGGAATAAGAAGCCCTGGTCTCATCATATTGAGTGTAGAACAGGAATGAGCATGTGTAGGAGGCTCAGGTTCCTTACCTCTAGTGTAGGAGATTTCGTAAGGAGTAATAAAGATCTGCTCAAAAGTAGCTATGGTGGAGATAAGTAGACATGGGGTTGAGGTACGAGGTCTCTTATGCTTTACAACGAAAGGATCTTCCTGTTCTAGTGAGCTGGAGGATTTCTTGGGTCGTGCAGCTAGAGGTAATAAACCAAGAGAAGAGGAAGGATGATTGAGACGACGATCTCTTAATAGGTCTTGCCCCATTCTAGTCAAGATTGTTTTTGTTAGGCGAGCATTCCTGTACATAAAAGTAGGAAGGATAACATCGGCTAGAGAGAGGAGAAACTCATGTTAGGAATAATATAAAAATGACAAAAAATATATATAAGGTGAATAAACTTACCGAAGAGGACACCTAGTTATGTGTCGGCTGGGCTGAGACCAAAAGCAAAGAATAAACCTTCTGCGATTAAGACAGACAGGTTAAACTTTGCGCCTTTCAATTTTCCTATAGAAGAGTGAAGAACATGATCTTCACAAATATTTCCTAAGTGGGGAATAGGGGGAAGGTTTCACTGCTAGGTTATCAGATATGGCGAAGGAGAAAGAAGGTGCATGAAAATGAAACTGTCCCTTCATTCTCCTTGGGTGGAATTCTATGGAATAGATCACATTAGGGCGTGACTGAAACTTAAATAAGCTATCTTCTACTTGACGGGGAATGAAAAAATGGTGGAATAAGCGAGGAGATAAAGAAAAGTCAAGTAAGTGAGAAACGACAACAAAACTAACCATAATAGAGAATGATTGGGTAATGAGTTGATGCAGGGGAAGGTCAAAATATATACTAATATCAACAAAAAAAATAATGAATGGGAAACCTAAAACCCGATAAGGCATGTTCTCAGAAGATTGCCACGCTCTCTGAAGGAGGGAGGTGAGGACGATCCTTTGAAGTAGGAACAACCAGGTATGGGGCAAAACCGTAGTTCCACTAAAGCTCATAGGCCTCTTATATAGTAAATGTGGAAGAACATCGAGCGTACCACTCGTTGAATGTTGACATGGTTAGGAGGGATTAGTAAGGACGAGAAGAAAAGCTAGTAAAAGGCGAAGAATAAGAAATAGTCAAACTGGAGGAAGAAGACGACGTGTTAGGGATTTTCCTCTTTTTTCTCTTTAAAAATCTTAGCAAAGTATCGAAAAAGGTGTTTTAAGAAGGAGCATTAGATCGAGATGATAAAAAAAAAGCAGGGTCAAGGGGGAACCATTAGATGGATTGATAAGACAGTGGATATAATGAAATGTGTACACTTAGGACGTCAGAGACACACGTGTCGCCAATAGGAAAACGATTTCAACAATCGAGACAAGAGGTTATGTTCCCAAGGTATTAGGGTCATACTAAGATTAGACTTAAACGTTCCAATACCCCAAGAAAGGTTAAAAATTTATAATACATAAAATGAGTTATATTCTTTTTGCGTTATAAGCTCGGTCAGCCATTATAAGCGGATCGAGGTTTGGGGTTAGTTCAGAATATATATATATATATAAACTTGGTCGACCATTAAGGGTCGGGCGAATATTAAATCTGAGCAAAAGTATCTACAAAGGTAAGCGAACTCAATCGGTTGATAGAAGTCAGGCGAATGTTACGATCAGGAAATAATAGGTATGGATTAAAATAAGAGTGATCCTCCTACAGAAGACTAATGAACAATAAACCTAAAGAGAATGGAACAAATCCAAGCGAATGTTAAATGCCAAATAAACACCGATTCTGATTACAATTCTGATTAAAAATAAATATTAACTTAACCTCATCTAATTAAATAAATTTTCATGTACTTAATGGCTAAAGTTAAAGACAAATTGTGCAAAATTGGAAACATCATAGAAAAAGGCTAACACTTAAAATTGTTATAAAGATTCGTTAGTACAAAGATAATGTAAAATACCGGAAAATAGGCGAATATTAATAAGGGAATTTTCTGGAATTTTTGGAAATTTTTCGGGAATTTTTCAGAGCTTGTACGAATAAGTTCACGGGGATAAAAACGGGACCGGGAAAAAAAAAACCTGTTTATGCTACCCATTTAAGTAAGGAAAAGTTTATTTTTTTTTTCTTTTCCTAATTCTTTTTCTTTTTCTTATTTTTTGTTTTTTTCCCGTGTCCTCACCCAAATCTCGCCGAGTCTTCTTCTTCCCCGCGCCTTCTCCCCCTCATGGCGAATTTGCCCTAACCGCAACCGCAAGGAGGCGGTTTCCTCACTTCCTTGTCGTGCCCTAACCGTGCGCCGCCGACGCCTCCTTCTCACTGCCGCGCCTCCGACAGTCGTTCGTCCCCGCCGTACACCGCGATCTCGACGCCACTGTGCGCCCCTCAACGCCGGCGTCTCCTCGCTGGCACTCAGGCACAGCCGAGCAGAGGTCTTCCTCTACCCGACGCCGACATCTCTCTACCCGACGCCGACATCTCTCCTTTTCCTCCCGAGCCGAACACCGACGCCTCTGCCTTAGCCATCTCGCGCCGCCACCACAGCCGGTCACCGCGACTCCTCTTGTGGGCTCGTGACACAGCCGACTCCCTGCTGCCGGTGCCCTATTTTGGGTTCACAGTCAGCCGAGCTCTCCTCACAGCAGTGCCGCAGACCTCCATCTCGTGTGCCCTAGGTTTGGATTGTGCCGCCGCTGAGTTTGCTTCGCCGACGCTGTGCCCTAACATTTTCGCCGGCCACAGGTTCGATCCATCACAGATTGTAGGCTCTGTACCCTAGCTTTGATTGGAATTGGGTTGTTTTTGGTTGATTTTGGATTTTTTATTTTTCTTGATTTGTGGTCAGTGAAGTAATCAGCAAGGAGTTTGGGTTTGTGGATGATTTTGGGTTCCGGCAGCTATCCCATTTAGCAGCCTACTTAATTGTCAACAGCAACACACTGCTACCGGGAATCAAGAAACTACAGGCTGTGAATTGAGGTAAGGTTTAGGGTTTTGATCTTGTGGTAGATTATTGCTAGTGTGTTAGTAATAATTATTGATTTAGGTTTAGAAGTTGTATAATGGTGTAGTTGGGGTTAATGAAACTAACCCTAACTGGTCAGTGGAGTAGAAATTAGTTTAGCTATTTGTTTATAATTAAATTAGCTAAACTGTGCGATTTAACACAGGACTTTGACGCGAGACGAGTATCTCGGAGTCAGATTGGACCTTTCTATTTCTGAGGCGGGTACTTTTGACTTATTGTCTTTGATATGCTTAGTAATGAAAATAATATGTTGCATTAATTGTGTTTCCTATTTGTTTCGGTTAATCACTGCCCAACACATGTTACCTGTTTGATTGATTGTTTGATTTCGTTTCGTATTGATCTTGTACCAATCTATCATGCTCATGGGTAGTGATATAACCATGTTTTACCATGTCAGGACCTAGGTTTGATACCTTATTTGATCAGTATACCTTGATATGATTTATTCACTATGGTGCCCATTGTTATATGTCCAGAGGTTGGTTTAGTATATTACCATGCTTAGTGACATGCACCATTTGCATGATCGCATGCTGTGCGATAGATTGCTCCATTATTGTTGAGCACTTTGCCAGTTTTCATCACTGTTCGGTGCTCCGTTGTGACGCTCATGGGTAGCGTGACACAGCGTAGTAGCACGTCAGTTTGACTCTTCCGGTGCTCCGTTGATCCGCTCAGGGGTAGTGTGACGCAGCGTGTAGCACGTTAGAGATTCCTCCCCGTCATAGCGTACCGGGAGATGAGAGCATTGCGCTCCCCCATTTATGATTTGGGGTAGGAGTACGTATGTACTCCGACAGCATCCCGTCCACTCGATCACTCATCAGGAGTAGTGTTGCTGAGTGCACGGTTGTCACAGCCCTACCCACTTGGTCCCACTTTTGTTGTGAGTTGGCTGACTGGCGTCAGGGGTGACCATGACATTGGCATCATATGCATGATGCATTTATTGTTTGTGATTGTGATTGCTGCATTTATATGCTGCATATTGTTTGGATACCTATGTTTGACATGCATACAGGATTCCTATACCACGCGGACTGTTTGTCTTTATACTAAGGTCCTGGTTAGTACAGATTCTCTCCTGTCTTCTTCGGTTGCATTTACCTTTATTTTTATCAGGAGACTGTACGCATGATTAGTGCTAGGTGTTATTTCTTTACTTTGCATATCAATTGTACCTGTTGAGTGTTGGACTCACCCCGCCTCCATTGTCGTTATTTTCAGGTTGATGCTGTCAGGAGGGAGTTCCAGTCGCTAGTCCCCACAGCACGTAGTGCTAGATCTCTGCAGACCTCGATGGTTTATATATCGTTTAGTTTAGTTTTGCATTTATTGATTATGTGTGGACTTGGTTTGTTTGGATACTTGGTTGTTGTATGGATTTTTGTGATGATGATGGATTTTTATTCGATGTGTTTTTTTTACTACGTGCCTGCCTGGACGGCAGAAGAGGTGAGTTCGTCGGTTTTGAGCTTTACGAGTGTAGTTGAGTAGGGTGGTTTTTGAGTCAGAGTATTACTACTTTGTTTGATTATATATAACTGCGTGGTGATGTTTTATTTTGTTGTTATTATTCCAGCCGCCTGTGTTATGTAGAAAAGTTTCAGATTGTCCACCGTACAGGGGAGATGCTGCCGAAATTTTCTCGGACAGGGACTCCTCTGGGGCGTGACAATTAAGTTGTATCAGAGCCAGGTTTACGATCTTTTGTTTTCATATTTTGGATGTTTGGGATAACCTTATACCAATTTATTTACTTGGTATCAGAGCGCCAAGTTTGGCGTTACTTGTTGGATTTTTGTATTTTGGATTTTTGGGATTTATCTGATACCAATTTATTTGGTATCAGAGCGGGTTATGATACCTTCTTTTGGGGGTTCTGGAGATTTATCGGATACCTGTTGTTGGTATTCTGGATATTTGGGTTAGCCAAGTTTGCGAGTCAAACTGGGCATTTTCGGATTTTCGATATGGTGATGTTTCGAATTTCCGTTTCGGATTTATTTGGATTTTCGACGATTTTCTTATTCGGAATTTTGAGGTCAGAAGTTGGTGACTGGACAGCGATGGAACATCTCCAGACGGCATATAGGTATGATGTTTATTTTATGATAGTTATGACATGTATTAGTACTTTATCTTTAGTACCTGTCTGGTTGCTGTAACCCATATTACATGTGATGGGATAATCATTGAGCATGGTTGACCTTATTAGAGATCAAGGATTATAGTCTCTGGTGATTTTTCATATTATACCATCAGTAGTTTTAACTTCTGTTGCTACTAGAAGGGATGGAGGCACATACCAGCCTCTGCTATTGTTAGCTGGCTAATGGATGATACCTACATATTCCTGTTGACTTAGCCAGTAGAGTTTTTATACTCATATCTTTTGGATATTAAGGTACCCGATACGATGAAAAATTGATCATTGGGGAGTTAGCAAGTTTGATCATTGTTGAGAATGGTTTGAGGTTGAGGGATATTGTGAGATCAGATATTGTGATATATTGATTTCTAATGGTTTGTGAGAGTAAATGTTATGTGGTTGTCTGATGATCTATTACTGGATATTTGTTTTGATGGTGACATAGTGAGTGTCAACTATTTTGATGATATATTATTTGGGGTTGTCGTTGATGGTGACATAGTGAGTGTCATGTATGAGGTTCACAGGTTTGATTGGTGATCAGATTATAAATCGGGTGCTAGAGAGTTTACGGTTTGGTGTGCCTATGAATTTTAATAAATCTGATTAGTTGTGGTTAGATAACAGGATGATAAAATTGTTATTTGTTTCCTTTGATATTGGACTATGTGGATAAATAATGAATTGACCCATGAACTGATTTAGTTATTGGACAATTTATTTAGGGTCAAGTTGTTATTTGCTCTGGTGTCTATAAGGGTGGATTCCTTCGGATAGTTCTGTATGGAGTATGGATAAATGAATTGGTAGGATTTTTGTTGTACCGCCTTTGGTTGTCATAGTTGAAAATTTTTCTGGGTCGGCTGAGTGGATACATGTATGGAACATGATATCTGGTTGATTATGATTGGATTGGTTGTGAAAAAAAAATTGATCATATAACTCTATATGAAAGATTAGTAATGGTTTCAGATATTGAGGATATAAATTTGATTGAAGTGTTAAATGTAATCAATTTTTCGTCAATGTCAAGGTTGGATGAAAATGGTTGAGTATTGTGTTGGATTTGGATAACATAGAAGGTAAAATATGGAATGTCAGGTTGATTGGATTAAATATGCTGATTAGGTGTATCTATGTGGTGTATACTTGTTCAGTTATGATTTTTGTGGGTGTCTAGTAGATTATACCTTAGTGGTTAGGTATTCATGTCTGGTTGTATTGGAGGTATTTATCAGTTAAAAACTATGTTGTGGAATGTGCACATATGTTTGAGTGTTTTATTGGATGTATCTTATCGATTTAATCTAAGTTGTGATATGTGCAGATGTATTCGGTGTAATATTTGAGGTATCTTATTGATTATATTTGATTTGTGGATGCGCTTGTGTCTATTAGGTTTTGTTGGAAGTATTACGTTGATTATACTCTTGGTATAGGTATATATATGCCGTGTGAGGTTATTTGAGGTGTATTGTTGATTATACCTATGTTGATATATGCACACGGGTTTGATAGGTATTGTTGGAGGTATCACACTGATTTATACCTGTGCTATGAGTGTGTTTGGTGTGTACAAATTGGAGGATTATGTCGATCATACATATGTTGTGTGTGCAGGTGTACCAGGTGTATGGTGGGTAGCATCATGATGATTCTACCTATGTTGAATGTAGAATGCTGAGTGTCTACATTATGTTATTGGTTGTATAACCCTGTCAACTAATTCTCCTATTAGTGGGTGACCAACCCACTACGATGATGATAGAGTTGACTATGGATTTGATTTGTTTACTAGGTTGTTTATGGCTTGGGCTGCCCACAGTGATATGTGGTTGAGTGATCTCGTGCATCCTCTAGTTGGATAGTTAGGTGCCTTGGACACTTATGGATCGTTTGTGGTGGAGCGGAGTTCCCACATATACATATTTTGGATTGCTTGTAGCGGAACATTGCTCCCATATCTATTGCAGATACATGTTATAGACTATTTGTAGTGGAGTGTTACTCCTACATATTGAGGATTTCTTGTGGTAAAGCGTTGCTCCTACATATGTGGTATTTTCTGTGATGGAGCGTTGCTCTCACACTGGAGGATCTATGCTTAGATGATTTATATCGTTGATGATCATATTTCAGACTTATTGTTAAGGATCTTATGGTTTGAAATGTTTGTGATATGGACATTATGTGTCATGATTTTACCATTAGGGTTTGGGAAGCCTTAGAGGTTTTCAAAGACTTGATGATTTTGGTATTTCCAGGATGTTTGGATCGGTTTCCATTGTTTTTGTTGACGGTGTTGTGATCTATTTCGGATTCACGGTGAGTTACGCACTTCATCTTTGTATAGTTCTAGAGGTGCTTCGATGGAAACGTCTAGTTGTGAAGATCAGTAGTGCGTATTTTGGTTATCTTCTGTGAGATGTTTGAGACACACGGGCATCAGTAGGAGTATACCGTGGTTCCACAGGAGATTGAGGTTGTTACCGTTGGGAGTAGACGGAGTCTATAGAAGAGGCTCGCAACTTTCTCTGTTTGGCTCGATATTCCTGAGATACGTTGAGGGTTTCTCACGGATTGCTATGTTACTTACACGCCTGACCAGGAAAGGCGTGAAGTTCACTTGGACTGAGGATGGCAAGACTAGCTTCTAGGAGCTGAAGCGGAGACTAGTGTTGGCTCCGATTTTGAATTTTTACCTTCTGGAGAGGACGGATATGTCCTCTACACTGACGCATCTATTCAGGGTTTGAGCGTTGTTCTGATGCAACACGATAGAGTAGTCTCCTATACTTCTCGTCGGTTGAAAGAGCAGGAGAAGAATTGCCCTGTACATGATCTGGGCAAGTCGCCATTATTTTTGCCATGAAGATTTGGCGACATCGTTAGTACGACATTACATTTGAATTCTCATTGACCATAAGAGTCTCAAGTATCTCTTCACTCGGAAGGAACTCAATCTCCGAGAGAGGAGATGGATGGAGTTCTCGAAGGATTACGATTGTTTCATTAGCTACCACTTTGGGAAAGCTAATATGGTTGCCGATGCACTCAGCAGGAAGTCAAGAGGGATTTTAGCTTGCCACCGCGTTGTGGTAACAGACTTGATTTAGGAATTCTCTGAAATGAGTCTTGAGGAGCAGTGATGGACAGAGCAGGGTATTCTGGTTACCATGGTTGCTCAGTCGTCGATCAGGATGAGGATCCGAGAGCCCTAGGCTGCTGATCAGTATTTGCAGTTTATTTGCAGTCAGATAGCTTCCGGGTAGTAGACCGAGTTCACACGAGACGAGGAGGGTGTTATACACTTCCGGGGCAGATTATGCGTACTTCAGTCTCATCCGGTCTTATAGGAGTTACTTCCGGAGGCTCATCGCTCATGATTTGCTGTCCACCCATGCGGTACCCGTGTGTACCAAGATTTGAGGTGTTTCTATTGGTGGAACGACATGAAGGAAGACATCGCGGATTTTGTAGCTAGATGTCTTGTCTGTCAGCAAGTGAAGGCCGAGCACCAGAGACCTGCCGGCTTACTTTAGCAGATTCCTATTCCTGGGTGGAAATGAGAACTCATTACTATGGACTTTGTGGTAGGTTTGTCGAGGACACGACGAGACCATGACGCGATTTGGGTAATCGTTGATCGATTAACCAAATCCGCGTACTCGTTAGCGATTCGGAGAACTGATCCCCTGGATCGATTGGCAGATCTGTATTGCCGGGAGATCATCAGGCTACATGGTGTTCCGTTGAGTATCATTTCGGATAGAGATCCATGGTTTACGTCTCGTTTCTGGCAGAGTCTGCAGCAGGCCTTGGGCACACAGCTCCGTTTCAGTACAGCTTTCCATCCACAGACAGATGGACAGTCAGAGCAGACCATTCAGACGTTAGAGGACCTGCTGAGGTCATGTGTTATGGATTTCAGAGGCAGTTGGGAGGACCATCTGCCGTTGGTAGAGTTTGCCTACAACAATAGCTTTCATTCGGCTATCCAGATGGCACCGTTTGAGGCGTTGTATGGTAGACCTTGTCGGACACCCGTCCTCTAGGATGAGGTTGGAGAAGCCCAGCTGTTGGGACCTCATAGAGTTCAGCAGGATGCAGAGTTGGTCCGTACAATCAGACGGAGGATGTCAGAGGCGCAGGACCGCCAGAAGAGTTACGCTGATCGGAGACGCATACCACTAGAGTTCTCTGTTGGTGACCATGTATTTCTGCGAGTTTCACCCACGAAATGGGTGAAGAGATTTGGCCTCAGAGGTAAGCTAGCTCCGCGGTACATTGGTCCTTTCGAGATCTTGGAGAGGATCGGAGCAGTAGCTTACTGACTGGCACTACCACCGTCCCTGTCAGGCGTTCACGATGTATTCCACGTATCTATGCTGCGGAGATACGTGCCCGACCCGACGCATGTGTTGGCAGATATTCCAGTTCCAGTTCAGCCTGACATTACATATGAGGAGGTTCCGGTACGGATTCTCGACCGGAAAGAGCGTCAGTTGCGGAACAAAACTATCCGGCTGGTTAAAGTCGGATGGCAGCATCATTCGGACGAGGAGGCTACTTGGGAGCTCGAGGACACTATCCGAGCTCGATATCCCCATCTTTTCACTGGAGGTATGTGATTTAGTTTACCGTTCAGCATTTATACTTTATATCTGTTGTTGGTACTTGCTGATGGTAGATAACGAAATTTGGGGACCAAATTTTTAATTAGTGGGGGAGAATGTAAAATACCGAAAAATAGGCGAATATTAATAAGGGAATTTTCTGGAATTTTTGGAAATTTTTCGGGAATTTTTCAAAGCTCGTACGGATAAGTTCACGGGGATAAAAACGGGACCGGGAAAAAAAAAAGCCTGTTTATGCTACCCATTTAAGTAAGGAAAAGTTTATTTTCTTTTTCTTTTCCTAATTCTTTTTCTTTTTCTTATTTTTCGTTTTTTTCCCGTGTCCTCACCCAAATCTCGCCGAGTCTTCTTCTTCCCCGCGCCTTCTCCCCCTCACGGCGAATTTGCCCTAACCGCAACCGCAAGGAGGCAGTTTCCTCACTTCCTTGCCGTGCGCCGCCGACGCCTCCTTCTCACTGCCGCGCCTCCGACAGTCGTTCGTCCCCGCCGTACACCGCGATCTCGACGCCACTGTGCGCCCCTCAACGCCGGCGTCTCCTCGCTGGCACTCAAGCACAGCCGAGCAGAGGTCTTCCTCTACCCGACGCCGACATCTCTCTACCCGACGCCGACATCTCTCCTTTTCCTCCCGAGCCGAACACCGACGCCTCTGCCTTAGCCATCTCGCGCCGCCACCACAGCCGGTCACCGCGACTCCTCTTGTGGGCTCGTGACACAGCCGACTCCCTGCTGCCGGTGCCCTATTTTGGGTTCACAGTCAGCCGAGCTCTCCTCACAGCAGTGCCGCAGACCTCCATCTCGTGTGCCCTAGGTTTGGATTGTGCCGCCGCTGAGTTTGCTTCGCCGACGCTGTGCCCTAACATTTTCGCCGGCCACAGGTTCGATCCATCACAGATTGTAGGCTCTGTACCCTAGCTTTGATTGGAATTGGGTTGTTTTTGGTTGATTTTGGATTTTTTATTTTTCTTGATTTGTGGTCAGTGAAGTAATCAGCAAGGAGTTTGGGTTTGTGGATGATTTTGGGTTCCGGCAGCTATCCCATTTAGCAGCCTACTTAATTGTCAACAGCAACACACTGCGACCGGGAATCAAGAAACTACAGGCTGTGAATTGAGGTAAGGTTTAGGGTTTTGATCTTGTGGTAGATTATTGCTAGTGTGTTAGTAATAATTATTGATTTAGGTTTAGAAGTTGTATAACGGTGTAGTTGGGGTTAATGAAACTAACCCTAACTGGTCAGTGGATTAGAAATTAGTTTAGCTATTTGTTTATAATTAAATTAGCTAAACTGTGCGATTTAACACAGGACTTTGACGCGAGACGAGTATCTCGGAGTCAGATTGGACCTTTCTATTTCGGAGGCGGGTACTTTTGACTTATTGTCTTTGATATGCTTAGTAATGAAAATAATATGTTGCATTAATTGTGTTTCCTATTTGTTTCGGTTAATTACTGCCCAACACATGTTACCTGTTTGATTGATTGTTTGATTTCATTTCGTATTGATCTTGTACCGATCTATCATGCTCATGGGTAGTGATATAACCATGTTTTACCATGTCAGGACCTAGGTTTGATACCTTATTTGATCAGTATACCTTGATATGATTTATTCACTATGGTGCCCATTGTTATATGTCCAGAGGTTGGTTTAGTATATTACCATGCTTAGTGACATGCACCATTTGCATGATCGCATGCTGTGCGATAGATTGCTCCATTATTGTTGAGCACTTTGCCAGTTTTCATCACTGTTCGGTGCTCCGTTGTGACGCTCATGGGTAGCGTGACACAGCGTAGTAGCACGTCAGTTTGACTCTTCCGGTGCTCCGTTGATCCGCTCAGGGGTAGTGTGACACAGCGTGTAGTACGTTAGAGATTCCTCCCCGTCATAGTGTACCGGGAGATGAGAGCATTGCGCTCCCCCATTTATGATTTGGGGTAGGAGTACGTATGTACTCCGACAGCATCCCGTCCACTCGATCACTCATCAGGAGTAGTGTTGCAGAGTGCACGGTCGTCACAGCCCTACCCACTTGGTCCCACTTTTGTTGTGAGTTGGCTGACTGGCGTCAGGGGTGACCATGACATTGGCATCATATGCATGATGCATTTATTGTTTGTGATTGTGATTGCTGCATTTATATGCTGCATATTGTTTGGATACCTATGTTTGACATGCATACAGGATTCCTATACCACTCGGACTGTTTGTCCTTATACTCAGGTCCTGGTTAGTACAGATTCTCTCCTGTCTTCTTCGGTTGCATTTACCTTTATTTTTATCAGGAGACTGTACGCATGATTAGTGCTAGGTGCTATTTCTTTACTTTGCATATCAATTGTACCTGCTGAGTGTTGGACTCACCCCGCCTCCATTGTCGTTATTTTCAGGTTGATGCTGTCAGGAGGGAGTTCCAGTCGCTAGTCCCCACAGCACGTAGTGCTAGATCTCTGCAGACCTCGATGGTTTATATATCGTTTAGTTTTGTTTTGCATTTATTGATTATGTGTGGACTTGGTTTGTTTGGATACTTGGTTGTTGTATGGATTTTTGTGATGATGATGGATTTTTATTCGATGTGTTTTTTTTACTACGTGCCTGCCTGGACGAGAGAAGAGGTGAGTTCGTCGGTTTTGAGCTTTACGAGTGTAGTTGAGTAGGGTGGTTTTTGAGTCAGAGTATTACTACTTTGTTTGATTATATATAACTGCGTGGTGATGTTTTATTTTGTTGTTATTATTCCAGCCGCCTGTGGCTGAGGTATTTGTGAGATGTAGAAAAGTTTCAGATTGTCCACCGTACAGGGGAGATGCTGCCGAAATTTTCTCGGACAGGGACTCCTCTGGGGCGTGACAGATAAGCTCGAGATTATATCAGTTTAGGAAACAAATCAGGAGGCTGGGTCTTGAGTAATCTCCCGCGGTCAAGAAAATTTGCTGGAGAGTCGGAAGTTAGATATCTCTTTTCTTTTAGTTGCTCTATGGCCCCATTTGTCCTATGATTGAAAGCTTTGACAATAGATGCGACGATAGGAGCGTTGAAGTCGTGTGACTCAAGAAGTACCTTTTTCTCTCTGTGAATAGATGGTTTTCACCCACTTGATAGTTTGCTAAAGTATCTTGAGAAACCTTCAGTTCAACCTCCTTAGAAGAAAGGTCTACTTGAGCTTTAGTTAAGGATGAATGTAGAGAGGTTATCTCGGTATCCTTAGAGTGTAGATCGGAGACTTTAGCAGCCAATTCCAAAGCATGAGCATCTTTCAATGTTTGCAACTTAGATGATAATTGAGCATTCTCTGTAGTAAGCTTATCTAGTTTTGATGTCTGCTCAGTGCAAAGATTGATCTCTGATTGAACTTGAGATTCAAAGTTTTCTGCAGAAGTTCTCCATTGACTCAGATTTTTAGATTCAGCCTCAACAAGTAGTTTGCGAGTCTCTTGTAATCGTGCATACAACTCAGATATCTCTTTAGAAGCTTGAGAAGAAGATGCTTCAGGGGCTTGTTACCTCAACATATAATTCTTTCGAGCCAAGTCAAATAATTGGTGAGCCACACTCATATTAGTGACTCAACGCTATAGAGTGGAAATTTATTAGCAAAATACATTAATGAGAAAATAATTGAACGAAGAACATCTTACCTTAATTTCCTCGAAGGAAAATTTATCTGCCAACTCAGTAGAAGTGAGCTTCTCAAGCTGTTGGCGAGTCTCTGCCCAAACTATTGTTAAAGAATCTCCCAATAATATTTGAAGGGTAGATGAAGGTGTGGATAAGGATGATAAGGAAGTGTGAAGTGAAGGTGGAGAGAAGAGAAGAAAAGGAGGATCCTGAGTTTCTTGGAATGGTAAAGAAATTTGTTCTGGGGAAGTCATACCAAACTCAGGATCCAAGTGGGTACTCTAAGTTGGGGTATCCCCCTGTGGTGGGATAGATTGTGAAGTGAGGATAGGATATAAGGAGGATAAGGTGGGTTTAGGAGAAGTAGTCTGAATATCCTCTTGAACTACATCTCCAGGAACATAAATATTCCATCTCTTGGGGAGGGGCGCTAAGGTCAATCTGCGCCCGGGATGTTTCCCCTTAGGAGTAGCTTCTTGCATTTGCTCTTGTATCTCCAGAGAAATATCTTCTGGCAATGAAGGTGAATTTGCAAATGTTTCCTTGGGAATGGTTTGGGAGCTAGAAGCGGTCGCTTGCTGGATGGAGGTTTTAGGCAAAGGAGCAGTAGAAGGTTGATCTCGCTCGTCATTAAGTTCTTGTTCCTTGGCCGATAATGCTTCCTCTTCTAGACTGATTTCCTTGTTGACTAGGGCCTCAAACACAACATCCACTACAGCAAACAAAAAGTATTTTAGTTAGTAAAAAAAGTAATGGTAAAGATGTTATAACTTACCAATAGAGCATCGTAATTTCTTTTGAATGGGGCTTAGGCCAAAAAGATATAGAAGGTCATTACGTATCCATTTGTGAATGTAAAATTGATCACCGAGTAGTCTAGTAGCATAATCAGAGAAGATTGGCAGTTGATGAAGTTTTTTATATCAGGAAGAGGGGGGGGGGGGGGGAAGAAGATTGCTATGAAGTAAACCATGTGATGAGTCTAGAAAATCTTATGAAGAAGAAGCGTGACTTCCAGCCTTTGTTGGATGAAGGCATTTCTTCAAAGAAAACCATCTTTGGACGGGATTGAAAGTACCCCTAGTTTCGATTTTTTGGGGTAAGAGAACATGAAGAAATTTTGAGGAGTGGGAGAAATACTGAAGAGACAAAATAACATCTACAACCCACATAGATATCGGAAAGTAGTTGAGGCAAATTGTTATAAGGAAATACCAAAATACTGACTTATCTCCACTAAGAATGGAGGAATAGGGAAGCGTAAACCTACTACTAGTTGGTCTTTGAAGAAAGTAACATAGTTATCAGGAGGGAGATGAGGATAAGCATCAGGTTGCGGAACCTTGATACAATACTCCTTAGGGATTTCATATTGAGAGCAAATGGAGGTTCGATCGACTGTACCAAAGGACGAATGAGTCTGAGCATACCAAGGAACTAGTGCTTCCTCAACCATGGCAAAAAAAACAGAAACACTTAAGAGATGAGCAACTTACTAGGTCCTTAAGGAAAAGAGGTAGCAGAAGATGGTCAGGGAAGATAAAGAAGCATTGGGTGTTGGAAAGCGTCAAAAAGGAGAATCGCCAGGAAGTGAGTTGAGGAAGACAAAGTGTAAAGAAATAAAAAAGACTTCGGGTTTTAGGACGGTATAACTAATAAGGATCGTTGTTGATCTACTGATCAAAATATGTGATAGGACATTGATAAAGAAGTATGTTAAAGGTTACTTCAAGAAATAGGAAAAAATGCTACGTGATGCTCACCCATAAAGAGACATTTATGATAGACAGGACAAACCAAATCATAGGCTGAGACGTCATATCTTCGAGTGCCTCCAACATTCTCTTTCCGTTGAAGGACCAGTTATCAACAAAATAATTTTGAAAAATCGCTCGACTCTCAAGGCATAATTAAGAGAAAAGAAAGCATAAAACAATGAATTAGACGAGTAAAGCAAACAAATAAAATTGAGACTCGTGTCTAGTCAGTCGGTTGCATCTCCTTCGATTAGACTTGAAGGGGAGGCTAGTGATATGGGTTATGATAGGCCGGTCTATCAGATGACGTAGAAGTCATGGTCGAGAAAGAGAGGAGGGGCTCATAACTAGGTGAATGTATGATTAATAAGATAATGACTAACCAAATAGAAGGTTTTCCATAGGCACTCGGCCAGGCTATACTCAACCGAGCTTAAAGGCACTTAGTCTTATATAACTTTTAGTATATTACCGACCGAGTGAATGTTGAGAGAGAGCCAATGTGCTTATATGCGCTCGACCGGGCAAAGGCCGATTGAGCGTAAAGACACTTAATCTTATATACAGCTTTTACTATATTACCGCCAAGTGAAGGCCGAGCGAGAACTAATGTACTTACATGCGCTCAGCTGGGCAAAGCTCGACTGAGTGTAAAGACACTTAGCCTTATACAACTTTTAGTATATTACCGGTCGAGTGAAAGTCGAGCGAGCACCAATGTGCTTAGATGCGCTCGACTGGGCAAAGCCCGACTTAGCGTAAAGGCACTTAACCTTATATACAACTTTTAGTATATTACCGGTCGAGAGAAGGTCGAGCGGGCACCAATGTGCTTATATGCCCTCGACTGGGCAAAGCCCGACCGAGCGTAAAGGTACTTATCCTTATACAACTTTTAGTATATTACTAGTCGAGTGAAGGTTGAGCGAGCACGAATGTGCTTACATGCGCTTGACCGGGCAAAGCCCGACCGAGAGTAAAGGCACTTAGCCTTATACAACTTCTGGCATATTACCGACTGAGTGAATGCAAAACAAGTACCAATGTGCTTATATGCGCTCGGCCGGACAAAGCCCCACCGAGAGTGAAGGAACTTAACCTTATATACAGCTTTTAGTATTTACCGGCCGAATGAAGGACGAGCAAGCACTAATGTGCTTATATGCATTCGACCGAATAAAGTCCGACCAAGCGTAAAGACACTCAGACTTATGAAGCTTATAGTACATTCTCGGCCGAAACATGCTTAGTAGGAGGTATGCTCATTATATACACAACCGATTTTATTGACCGGCCGAAACCCGTTTAACAGGAAATGTTGTACAATTAGTAAACAGTTTTATAACAGCTTGGTGAATTTGGCGGGAAACATTCTCTAGAAACTTCTTCAGTTACGGGAACATACGCCTATTCATACTTTATCAAGAATACGAGTCATAAACGATAAAAGAGGTACATCTAAGGTACAAAAAAGATTTCTTAAAGGATTATTGCACGAAACTTAAAGTGTGACTTCATCTTCTAACAAACTCTAACAAATCGGGGACCACTTCATGACTATGGAAGTTATATGAGATATTATAAAAAGGAGAATCCTCTCTGTTGGTAAGGTACGCATACTCTAGCATCCAAAACTCTGTTTCTAACTACTTTCATTACTGTACTTCTTCTTCTTCTTCTTCTTCTTCCACCTTTGAGAGAGAGGAATTGACTTAAGCATCGGAGGGCCTAGCCAGACATCCCCACCCCGATCTTAGGTCACTAACGCTTTGTTGGCTCGTCTCACTGTGTGTAGGACCGTTGAGGAGCTCTTTCAGATCTCTAAGAGTGCACCTTCATCGAAACCATCATTCACCAGAGCAAGCGCGCCACCTCGTAGATTTCAGACAGGATCAAGTGACATGAAAAGTTTGACAATGTGATTTTATCACATGGCTTTAGACATAATGGAGCAAATAAATGTATCTATTCTAAGTTCATCAAAATTGCTAGTGTAATTATATGTCCTTACATTAATGATATGTTAATTATAGGAACAAATATGCAAGGAGTAAATGAAACTAAATCTTATTTGTCTTCTCGATTTAAGATGAAAGATTTAGGAGAAGTTGATGCTATTTTAGGAATAAAAGTGACGAAACATAATGGGGGGTGTTTGCTCTGAATCAATCTCACTATATAGATAAGGTTCTTTCTAAGTTCAGTTATCTAGGAATAAAAGAAGTTAATACCTCATTTGATGTTTCGAACAAATTGGTAAATAATCTGGATAGATCAATTAGTCAATTAGACTATGCAAGTACTATTGACAGTTTAATGTATGCTATGCATTGTACAAGATCCGACATTACTTTTTTTGTTTGCAAGCTTGCAAGGTATACACATAATCCTAGCACCAAACATTGGAGAGTGATTGGAAGAGTTCTTGGATATTTGAAGAAAACAAAGTCTCATTCGTTGTTCTATAATAAGTTCCCATCGGTGCTAGAAGGTTGTATAGATGCTAGTTGGATAACTAGTATCACTGATAATAAATCGATGTCTGGTTGGATTTTCATCTTGGGTTGAGGAACTATTTCATGGGCTTCTAATAAACAGACATGCATTACTCATTCTACAATGGAATCAGAATTCATTGCTTTGGCAGCTGTAGGCAAAGAAGCCGAATGGCTAAGAAACATGTTGATAGACATAGAGTTGTGGCCACAACCAATGCTAGTGATTTCTTTGCACTGTGATAGTCAAACAACTATGTCTAGAGTATTTAGCAAGATTTACAATGATAAATCAAGACATATTGCCTTGAGGCATGAATATATTAGACAACTAATTTCTGATGTATTATAATAGTTGTCTATGTTAGGTCTAGTAAGAACCTAGTCAACCCATTAACAAAAGGACTCTCGAGAGATATGATAAAAAGCACTGCAAGTGCAATGGGTATAAAATCATTCTGATTTGTTAGTAATAATAGAAACCTTACCTTTCTTATTGCACATCAATTTTAAAGGTTTAACGGGTAACAACAAATTATTAGTGACATGTAGCAAGTACTAGAACCAATGCAGTACTTATGAAAAAGAGGTTGAATATAAAGTATTCTTAATGAAGATTTATGTTGGTCATAAACAATAAATCTCAAATGAGTTTTTAAAGGTTTTTCACCTATGCGAACACAAGAAGTGGTGCCGCTTTTATCAAAGGATGAGAATAAAACTTTTGTAAGTGTTTGTGAATCCAGGGTAGCACAAGACCATAATATGGTGCTAAAGCTCACGGTGGACATATTAGAGAAATCAAAAGTTATATGTGTATGGTATTTCCAATCTTATCATATAGAAATTATGGTTTAAGTTAATTAACTACCATATATTTCGATGAGATTTCGAAATATTTATACTAATAGCAGGTTTAAGTTGAAAGACACCTTCTAGATACATAGAACTTTGCATTTGATTGCAAATATCACTAACTAAGTGGTGGATTGTTGAATATAGTTAATCATATATGTTTAGTCCCACATTGAAAAGGAAGGAGAAGTTTGATAAGCTTATTAAAGGATGTACACCAAATATGTTGTATTTGATGGTGACCAAGTGGAACATATTTAAATATATAAATCAAAGATGGACACTTGGGCTTTTGGAGCTCTTGGTGAAGAAGTGCGATGGTTAAAGTGTCATTTCGTGAATAGGTGTCTCTCCCCAACCTTTCCCTAAGGTTGTATCATTCATTATATATACATCCTTTTAATATCTTCTCCAACAATCACTTTTTCATTCTCTATATTATCTTGGGGGAATTTATATATTCGCTGTCTATAAATTCTATTTTGTTTTGAGTTTCCCATCTCTTCTCGAGAAACAAGTGGGGTATTTCTTTGCAAAATTATGCTCAATTTCATATGTGGCAATTCCGCCAAGATCTCTTCGTTAGTTGGGGGAAGAATGAGCACGAATCAGATTTTTTGACGAACGTATCGAGAAAGAATTTGATTTGGTTAGACAATGTGTGGTTGGATCGGTTTTTTAGCAAGGTACGGAATGTATTGTCAAATATTCAATATGATTCCACAAGATCAAGATCTATTTTCCTTCAAGTAAGGGATTCTAGCCAATTGAAAGGATCTTCTGATCAATCCATAGATCATTTCGATTCCATTAGAAATGAGGATTCAGAATATCCCACATTGATCGATCAAACAGAGATTCAGCAACTAAAAGAAAGATCGATTCTTTGGGATCCTTCCTTTCTTCAAACGGAACGAACAGAGATAGAATCAGATCAATTCCCGAAATGCCTTTTTGGATCTTCCTCAATGTCCCGGCTATTCACGGAACGTGAGAAGCAGATGAATAATCATCTGCTTCGGGAAGAAATCGAAGAATTTCTTGGGAATCCTACCAGATCAATTCGTTCTTTTTTCGTATCATTCATTATATATACATCCTTTTAATATCTTCTCCAACAATCACTTTTTCATTCTCTATATTATCTTGGGGGGATTTATATATTCGCTGTCTATAAATTCTATTTTGTTTTGAGTATCCTAGAGAGAATTTCTCATCAAATCCAGTAGCAACATAGCGGGGCAAAATTTCCTAAGAAAAGCAATTCACGCTCAAAATGAAGTTCTGTCATCGAATTTTCTTCAAACATTTGGTGTCATTTAGAAAAGAGAAGAGGATAGTGTTGACCCCTCCAGAGTACAATCCTAGTCATATGGTTTAAGAAGGGAGCACTTGTTTAGCTATTTAATTTGCATCATGCAACCGATCGAACTAATGGAATGCAAGGAAGAACAGTGGGCATGCAACAGTGATGCTCTCTGGTGGTTATTCTATTAGATCTTTAAATCATACTTTGTACTAAGTAAACATGATAATTGAATATAAAAAAATAAATAGATTATTATCTTTAGTCATTGATATATGAAGAATACTTGAACATCACTTTTGATGTTTATACTTCATAATCTTCTAAACACTTCAAATGTCTTCTATAGATCGCATTATTATTCTTTGAAAGATGTGTATGTTTAGGAAATCTAAAATTCATTATTTATAGGAACTCATTATCATCATTGAATCAATTTTTAATATTGTGTTAAATCATGATGAGATAATCATACCATATTAAAAGATATGATATGCATATTAAGGTAAGATTTCAATTAATTATGCACATTTAAATTTTATACTATATGACCTCTTAATTAAGAGAAAAGATTATGTATAAATATAATCTTAACAAATATGTATCACTTAATAAGGAAATATTTGTAATTAAGATAAAATATTTTTAATATTCTCCCACTTGATACATATATATCTCATCATTCACTAAATCAGTGTACACGATATATGAATCATGTCGATAAATCCTCTAAACACTAATAAACTTCCATGTATTATATTGTATTATGTTTCTCAATCAATATATCTTAATGAATAAACCTTATGTTTATTCAAAGTCTAACTTTAGTAATATTTCTCAAATTAATTAATGTGTACACACATATGAGAAAATATAATAACAGCAGAAGCATAAGGAATGTTTTTCATTTGTTATCTTTCAAAGCCATTTTTCGAACATTGATCCATATTGAATTTGTCACCTTTCACAATGGGAGATATATTTAGTGAATAATTTGTTATCCAAAATCTCTCTAAAACTTTGTTAATATAAGTTTTTTGAGACAAGCCTAAGATTCCTTGAAATCTATCTCTGTGTATCTTAATGCCCATGATATAAGATGCATCATCCATATTTTTTTAATTCATATCAAAGTTCTTAGAGAGAAATTATTTTACCTCATATAGTAAACCCTTATCATTGGTTGCAAGTAAAATATCATCTACATAGAGAATAAGGATGTAAATCTTACTCCCGTTAACCTTTTGGTATATATATTGATTCATGACATTATCCAAGAAACCAAATGAAAAGATGACATCACGAAATTTCAAATACCATTTAGGGGAAGCTTGTTTCAATCAATATATGGATTTCTTGAGCTTGCATGCCAAGTGCTCACTATTACTAGAGAAAAAACCTTATGGTTGTTTCATATAAACCTCTTCCTCTATATCTCTATTAAGAAACATAATTTTCACATCCATTTGTTGCAATTCTATGTCAAAATGTACAACTAATGTCATAATAATGCGAAAGAAATCTTTCTTAGAGACAGGAGAAAATATCTTTTTATAGTTGATTCCTTCCCTTTGAGTGAATTCTTTAGTCACAAGTCTTGCTTTATATCTCTCAATGTTGTCCAATGAGTACTTCTTTATTTTGAAGACTCATTTATAACTTGTGGTTTTGCATTATCAGGCAACTAGATAAGATCCCAAACTCCATTTAATGCCATAAAATTCAATTCTTCTTTCGTAGCATCATACCAAAATTTTGATTCATTACAACTTATGACTTGTGAAAATGTTTCAAGATCATTTTTAGCTCCAACATTAAAATTCAATTCTTGTAGATACACAACATAGTCACTAGGTATTGCTAATTTCCTTATTCTAGTAAATTTTCTTAAGTTATTCTCTTGAGAAACTTGTTGTTCAATCGGTTGAACAATTCCTTGTTGTTCCTCATTAACAATTTGATTGACTATATTTTTATCAATATTTTATGAAATCTTCTCAATTAGTTGTCTAACACCTATTTGTGCTTAAAGGGTGTGAATGACAACCCATTTATAATTTGAACAAGGTAGTTGATCATTAATGTGATCATTCTCAAAAGCTATGTCTTGAGAATGATAACTCCCATTAGT
Source organism: Zingiber officinale (assembly GCF_018446385.1). Classification (NCBI taxonomy): domain Eukaryota; kingdom Viridiplantae; phylum Streptophyta; class Magnoliopsida; order Zingiberales; family Zingiberaceae; genus Zingiber; species Zingiber officinale. The sequence continues at coordinate 79,894,000 of NC_056007.1, forward strand.
CAAGTCATTCTCAAGAAATTTTGCATTTCTTGATTCCACAATTCTAATGATATGAGATGGATAATAAAATTTATATCCTTTGGACTTTTTGGCATATCTAATGAAATACCCACTTATAGTCCTTGGTCAAGTTTCTTTTCTTGTGAGTTATACACTCTTACTTCATACATGCATCCCCAAATGCATATATGTAGCAAACTCGATTTCCAACCTTTCCACAACTCAAATGGTATCTTTAAAACAGCCTTAGTTGGAACTAGATTTAATATATACACCACTTTTTTAAGAGCTTCAGTCCATAAGGATTTATGAAGTTTAGAGTTGCTGCGTATATTCCTAATCATGTCCATCAGAGTTTGGTTTCTTCTGTCAGCCACATCATTCTGGTCTAGTGAACCAAGCATGGTGTATTGGGCAACAATCCCATTTTCTTGAAGAAACTTCGCAAATGGGCCAAGTGCTTGTCCACTCTCAATGTATCTACCAAAGTATTCTCCACCTCTATTTGTTCTCATGATTTTAATTTATTTTTCACATTATTTTTCTACCTCCATCTTAAATATCTTAAAGGCACTTAATGCTTCACTCTTATTATAAAGGAGAGTGATATACATATATCGTGAGTAATTATCAATGACAGAGAAAGTATTTCGGATCATGCATATCCATGTCTAAACAACATATATCTAAATATATTATCTTCAATATTTCAGTAGTTCTCTTGCCACCCTTTTTTGGATTTGTTGGTCTGCTTTCCCTTAATGTTGTCCACACAAGTCTCAAAATTAGTAAAATCTAAAGTACTAAGTACTCCATTATTTACTAATCTTTTTATCCTCTCTATGAAGATATGTCTCAATCTCTAGTGTCACAAAATAGAGGAATTCTCATTTATAATACATCTTTTAATACCCGCTCCAGCATGTATAGTGGTATTACTATTATTTTAGAAAGATGTAAAATAAAAGTCATCAATCATTATATTATTTCCAATAAAATTAGTTTTATAAAATAAATTCATAGAGTTATTTAAAAAATTAAAAGAGTATCCAAATGGTACCATTTTGAAATAGAAATTAAATTTCTTGTAAAATTAAGAACATAAAATATTCTTTTCTAACTTTAAAACAAAACAACTATCTAAAATTAAAACACATGTTTTAATTACGGCCACATATGAGCACATCTTATTTCCAGAATAGATGCTCTGCTCACTTCCTACTGACTTTCTTAGACTTTGCATACCCTGCAAGGTATTTGAAACATGGATTGTAGAGCCAGAATCAATCCACCAAGTGTTATAAATCATACTAACCATATAAGATTCATAACAGATGAATAAGATAAAAATACCTTTCTTTTTAAACCAATCCTTAAATTTGGTGCAATCCTTCTTCATGTGCCTCTTATTTTTATAAAAGAAACATTTATATTCTTTCTTAATGTCAGGTTAGGGTGGAATCTTCCCTTTCCCTTTTCCCTTAACCGTGGCTTATTTTTGTGGTTTTCCTTGTGGAATCATAAGAACATTATCACTTATTTCCATCAACAACATTCCTTCCTCTTATATACACATGGTCATTAACTCAATAATTGACCATTTATCCTTATGTGTTGTAGGAGATTTTGATATAACCATATTGATGAGGAAGAGTGCATAAGATATAATGCACAAGGAAAGTTTCAGATATTTCCTCCTCGAGTGTCTTTAATCGAGCCGCTATATCTCTTATCTTCATGATGTGCTCTCACACACCTTTTATGTTGGCGAGTCTTAATGATGAGAATTCCATTATTAGGCTGCTAGGAAGGGCGTTGTCTGAAGTTGTAAATTGTTCATCAATTACCTTAAGTAGGTCCTTGACTTTTCTATGCTCTTCAATCAAACCATGAATACCAGTAGAGATTTTGATCTTTATGAACATTAGGCAGAGACAATTAGATCGCTCCCATTTTTCATAAAATAAATCTCATCAAGAATGCTAATTTAATTAATACCAAGTTATTCATCTTTCCTCATGGCGTAGTCAATGTCTAGCCACTCCAAATAAAGGAGAACTCTTTCCTACCAGACTTTATAGTTATCACCCTTGAGTTCGGAGGAATCACAATGCATATTAAAGAAATTTGATGATTTGCTACATAAATTAAATACATGCTTAAAAAAATGAGGAAAATATCATATGTAAAACATGTTTAGAGAAAAAGCTACAGACATAAAACTTACTCGTGGGATAAAGTTAATTCAATTAGATTTTATTATAACTTTATAATAAAATTATCTAATTATATTCTCTTTGACTTCTGTGGATAAATTAAGAAAATATAATTTGATTTTTTATTCTAATATATAATTAATTATATTTTATATCTGTTATGTGATCCTAATCCACTTAATGTATAATTTTATATAATTAAGGGTGTTGTGGGTAAATCTCAATTATTTAAATTTATACAGTTCACTAGACACTTTTTTTTGTTTCTTAATCTTTATATAATAATTATTTAGTAACACAATTAACATTTTCCAAAAATACTCTTAAGAAAAATTGGTAGGATAAAACTTCTTTAAAAACCAACCCCCTTATACAGAGCAACATTACCCAGCAAACTAGTGGCCCAGGCATTAGCTCAAGGTAGGAGCATCAACAAGACTAGATTTAGTATTGTAACTTTTTCTTTTATTTGTTTAAAATTTGTAAGATTAATTTCCTTTTTTAAAAGTTAGTTTAGATTTTATCTTTTTTTTTAATTAGTTTTCTTTTACTTTCTCTTATTTTTATTAGACATTTGCTTATTTCTTAATTTATTTAAAGATGGATTAGGGCCCTTGTAAAAATATGTTGAATTTGATTTTAATTTAAATAAATAAATTATTTTCGTTTAAACCTAGAAGTAATTCCTCTTTATTTATGAATTATCTTTCTATATGTCGTTCTCTTCAAATCTCTAATTCAAACATCGCACTTAAATTTTCTTCCCCTGCATCAGCTTTGTACTAAATAAACATGATAATTGAATGCAGAAAAATAAATCGATTGTTACCCCCACTATTGATATCTGAGGAACGCTTGGTGGCAAAAGACGAATACGCTCGCTCCAACGCCCTCACCAACCCGTCCTAGGGTCAACATAGAGAAGGTAAATCACGGGTGACTACTAGCTTTTGGAATACTAACTAGCACATAAAGAAGACATTTATCTCGATTTTATAGAGATTTAAATCTCAGACCTCATGATGGCAACATCTCATGCGTTAACCACTAGACCGTCCTGAGGGAACGATATCTAAGGAACGCTTGAACATTACTTTTGTTGCTTGATGTTTTAGAATTCTTCTAAACACTTAAAACCTTTTCTATTTATGAAGTTATTATTCCCGAGAGATGTGTATCTTTAGGGATTTAAAGGTTATTATTTATAGGAACTCATTATCATAATCCATTTTTAATATCATGATAAATCATGATGAAATAATCATATCATATTAAAAAAATATGATATACATATTAAATTAAGATTTTAATTAATTATATATATATATATATATATATATTTTTAAATTTTAAAATATAAAACCACTTAATTAAAATAAAAATTCTGAATAAAAAAATCTTAATAATTATACTCCTTTTGTAAAGAAAGATTTATAATCAAATTAAATATTTTCAACCTCTGTGCTGTATAGTTGCGCACAAAAGGAGAGGAAATCCTCTCCAATCTCATGTTCTCCTCAACCTCTCTCTTCTGCATGCCTCTTGATCCTTTTGGATTGTGCTGCTGCATAATTTGAATAGTGAAAAAAACACAATGCTCATGCCTAACCTGCTCTGGGAGTGAGCCAACCGAGTCGAGCAGTGCCACGAACCCCACACGCGTTCATGCTATGTCTGATAAAGGTTTATGTTGTGCATGACACAATCAGTATCCTGCTGAGCGACGATCCGTCCAACAACGAGTTCTCCTGCTTTAATTTGGGGTAGGCATCAATAATCCTACGCTTTGCAGAAACCCAAAACGATCGAACCATACTTCTTTTCTATATATTCCTTACCTCCGATGGCTTCAGCTCATAAATCTGGGCGGTGCAGCAACTCGTGCCTTCCATGCATTACAAGCGGCCACCTTCAGAGACCAGGAGATCAAAGAAAATTTACTGGAAGGCATCATTATTGAAGGTAGAGATTGTAACAGGCCAAAACGCCTCAACCTATAGTAGCTACGTACATATCCACTGATTCTAATAGTTCATTTCTGCCTTATAGGACACCTTTTGTTTCCTGAATTATCATGCACCGAATTTATCAATGTGCAGATACCAAACCGTAGTTAGTTGCATGCATGCTTCATCCGCCCCACACGGACAGCAGCACTAATCCTCTGTTAATGCTCAGTTAAATTGTGTTCGATAGTCATCGCTTGCTATTTGAATCCTACAGCTAGCCAGTCTTGTAAAGTACCTTTCAACTTCACGCTTCCGCGTGCAGCAGGTTAATGTCCAAAATCAAAGTCTCAGTCAGTTTAGGCATAAGATATAAACTGATCATGGTGATCTCCAGGTGACTGGTTAATTATCGTGAGAAGATTAAGTAGTCCAATATGACAAGATGTTTCGTAATTCATTACGACGGGACAGAGCACGGAAGCTGGTCGAGGAGCAGATATTGCGGAAGTAATTTGCTCATTCATTGGCCGAGCTGGAAACAGGTGGATTATTTATGCACAAGTTCATTGCATTACTTCCCTGATTAATTAATGGTTAATAGTATTAATAAAATAGAGAGATGGAGCCGAGCCAAAGTCAAAGTGACAAAAGGAGTCATGGCTCTCGGTGACGGTGCTGATGAATTAATTGTTCGTGCATGCATAGTAAATGCCTGAGACAAAGGCGAGGAGAGACGACGAAGGGGACGAGCAGAAGGAGCCAAAGGGAGAACAAAAGCCAAGGCGTAACTCTGCGTCGCCTGCCCCTTTTTCAAGTTCTCGCCAAAGTGATTCTTTCGCCTCATGTGTTCTGACCCCGTTGGGACTGCAGAAAAGGTAGACAAATTACTAATCCTGCACGTTCCTAAAGGCTGGCTCAACTTTTCAATCCAGATTTTGTTTCGGACTGATCGATGCGCGTCGTTATAAATAGTTTGTCGATCGGTTAGTCCGGCAATGGCGATTCCTGTTACGGACGTCTTCAAATTTTACGGACTCACTCGGAGTTTAACCCCGAAGTGAGTGACAGATCGATCACAAAGAGACAAACAGAAGTCCAACGGGAAGACGCCAGCGGAAGTCTTTCCTACTGGACTAGTCTTTTCAAAATTTCGTCGGATTGCTGCTCACTTTCAAAATTTCGTCGGACTTACTTGCTTTATTAATTAATTGTTTTATAACAATGTGGCCTATTGATAAATATAAAAGCAATTAAGTCGAAATTCATGATGCACGTCGCTACAAACGCCAGTCATATATGATACTCTGTATATTTTATGGGGTCGATAGGATGATGTAATTATGAGTCAAGATTATAAAAGGGTCAGAAGTTAAGTTGATTTGAAGGTTAAGAAGATCAGAAGTCAAATTTTCATGATCGATCAGCAGTTAAACTGACCTGGAGGTCAGGAAAATCAGAAGTCAAGTCGCTGTGGTCGGTCAGCAGTCAAGCTGACATGGACAATAGGAAGGTCAAAAGTCAAGCTTACATGACCAAAGTCAAAGTCTCAGCGGACGGGACGATCAAAGGAGGGGATTATAAGACCAGCCCTGATAGTAGATAATAAACGGGCCCGCGGACCAGATATAGCTGAGAACTGAGACTACAAATTAATTAAAGGTCTTGACACAGACCTGACGTGCAGGTCGGGACATCCAAGCCAAGGATCAGAGGTCTGACACAGACCCAGCGTGCAGGTCAGGATGTACAAGCCATGAATAGCATAATAGTACGCGGGTCTGGACACAGACCCAGCGTGCAGGTTGGGACATCCAAGCCAAGGATCAGAGGTCTGACACAGACACAGCGTGCAGGTCGGGATGTATAAGCCATGGATAACAGCGAATAGTAAACGGATTTGGACACAGACCTGGCGTGCAGGTCAGGACATCCAAGCCAAGGATCAGAGGTCTGACACAGACCCAGCGTGCAGGTCAGGATGTACAAGACATGAATAGCAGCGAACAGTAAATGGGTCGGAACTGTTGGAGGATCGGTGGCCGGCTTGAAGGGGGGTTGGATAGACGACACCCCCAAATCGTTGCTTCCTATGATGTTAGCGCAGCGGAATACAAACAAACACAAATAGAAAGCTAAACACTAAATACAAGAATGGAAATGCAAACCGCTAACACGTTTGTTTACGTGGTTCGGAGATAACTTGCTCCTACTCCACGGCGTGTCCGTAAGGTGGACGATCCCTCAATCCGTCGGTGGATTAGTCCCCGGTAAACTCCGGCTAGCTCAACCTCCTTGTGGGTGGAGAAACCTCACCACAACACTCACCAACAACACTTGGACACAAGGGAACCTTGAGCACTTTGGTGACTACTAATTAGGCTTTAACCAAGTCTAATTTCGTCGCCTTGGCCGGCTATACCAAGCTCCTTCTTATAGAGCTTGGTGCTGATTTGCCCGTTACCAGTCGACTGATGCCAGCCCAACGACACTCCAACGGCTATCTATCAGTCGACTGATCCCAGTCATTTCGGGCACAGAATGCTTTTGTGCTCACCACCAGTCGACTGGTCCCAGTACCAGTCGACTGGTACAACCCTAAACTTAGGGTTTCCCATCCCGAGTACATTTCACTCGCACTCGGACCCTCACGACTCACTTGACTCTTCTTTGCAGCCTTGACCTCTTGCCTTCAAGCCTACTTCCTTTGGCTCTCGTCCCTCGGATGCATCCAAGCCCGCGGCTCGTCCAAATGCCATCCTTCGCGTATGCCTCGAAATCGCTTCCCTCGGGCCTTGTCCTTGCTGCCTTGTCCACGGTCTCTCGGATGCTCCATCCTTCACCGGACCCGAAGCCATCAACCTGAGTCACATGTGTCACCTGCAGTCCTGCACAACTCAAGTACACATATCAAATAATAAGGGTAAACCTAACTTAAACCCTTTGCCCAAACACCAAAACACATGGTCCCGCGAACCATTGGGATTGCTCCAACAGGAACATAGATCTAGCTGGCAGATCGGGATGTAGAGACCGTAAATCGCAGATGACAAAGGCGGGTCAGAATGTAAGCTTAAAACACAGATCGGGACGTACAAGTCGGATAATAATATATAAAAGCAGGGCGGGTAGAGATCTCGGAAGGCAGACTTGGCGTCCAGACGCTACAAGACGAACAAGCCAAGGAATCGTAACCGTTTGTCAGAGAATGTCAGAGAATAATCAGTATGTCAGGAAATATTCTCACAGGCAGGGCTCATTACCCCTTTTGATTCCATTGTCAGCCTATGAAAAGGTGCCACCTGTCATCCACCGCCAGACAAAGTCTGACAACCGACATTCCCTGACACCCGTGAGACCCAGAAACTTCCGCTGCAATATAAAAAGGGAGGTTTTGTCCCTTACGCAGGTACGCTCACGCATCATTTCTCACTAGTCTTTACTTTTCGTCCTTGCTCTTTGATTTCTGGGAAAAAGTACCTGACTTGAGCGTCGGAGGACCTGACCCGGGGACATTTTCCCTTGTTTCTGGTCTCTAACGACTGGTGGACTCGTATGAGTGTGCGCAGAGCGATAGCGTCATCTTCCTGGTCATCTTTCTCCGTCAGCCGCCCGTGCGAACCTTTCCAGGGGCACCCGGTAGATTCAACTCTTTCCATCAACTTTCTATACAATAAGATTCACCTTCATCCGACTCAATTTTCGAATAGGATCAATATACTTTAAAAACATGAGAGTAGATATAATTTTTCCTTTTAGCTAGTACTCTCGATGCCTTTTTATTAACAAAAACACAAACAAAAAAAAAAAAAAACACTCAATACCTAGTCATCATGACACATTGCCAGCTGCTTCTTTTGTTTATGGTCGAACACCAGACATACATGGAAATCTTGTTAATTTCATGCTAAACACCTACCAAATACACCGCATGCGTTACTCAGACGACAGCGGCCCGCCGTGGACGGCGACGTCGTACGAGTGGCATTCATGGAATTAGTGCGCATATTGTGGCCATAGCTCAAACATACGCCCTAATAAGGCAGCAGCGAGTCGTCCTGCTTTTATTTCCTCCTACGAGTGTACTCGGAGTCAGACCACCGTCCCTCCTGGTCGATCCACTTCTCGTTTGATTCCGTCGGGCAGCGGCGGGAGCTAGCGACCATGGGAGTGGCGCCGGCAGAGTGACGTGGTGCCGATGGCCGGAAGGCGGGGGGCGGCGGCGGCGTCGCTGGCGGCGGTGCTAATTATGAGCGTTTGGTTCGCGTCGTGCTTCAACGGTAAGGCAGAGGCAATTCGGGCTGACGGGGGAGAACGGTGGCCGCCTCTGGGCGGGAGGCCGCTCCCCTACTTCCCCCGTCCTCCTCCGGCGGCAGCCGAGGCGGAGGGCGCCGGTTTGGAAGAGAGCAAACGGCGGGTGCCGAGCTGCCCGGACCCACTCCACAACAGGTAGAGCTCTGGTACTTTCTTTCTCAAAAATGCCCCTTTTTGTGAAGAGAAATTGCATCGGAGGGCGCGGTTTGATACTCTTCCAAGCTCAAGCTGTCCTCTGCTTGTTTTGTTTTTCGTTCTTTCTGCTTTTCTTCTGTGCTCGAGGTTGATGTATAGGTCAAATAACGAAGTGCTGAAGACAAGAAGAGCAAAAGGCTTTGTATTGGGAGAATCTCCTGGAGAGATCTAGCTGATTAATAATTAATAGATTACATATGTTATATTGTTTAATATATATGCCTATGGATTTGCATACGATGGCTCAAGTATATTTATGTAAGATCCAGAGAGATTCTTGGCATACAGAGCTGCTCATGTATCCTCTATTCAAAGATTCAAGCAATAAAAGAGTTTCTTTGCTCTTGTTTTGTTTCTTTATTGTCTAGCTCCGTACTCTCAGGAATTCTCCAATTCTGGAATGCATAGTATTTCTCGAGTTCAAACTATTTGTTTTCAGAAGAAGATGAGGATCGAGCATGGGCAATTAACAAGGTTATTTTCTAAAATAACTTCAGAAAATTAAATACTAATAATTTAAGCTAAATGATAAGCAAGTTGATTTGAAAATTAGTATTAAGAGACTGGGAGAGAGAAGAAACTGAGAAACACAATGAAAGTTCATTTTGTCGATTTGTTAGAGCAAGAGCCAACTGCACACGCAAGATCACGTACTCCGACGCATTTAATCGACGAGAGATGCCACCTAAATATTTTATTAGCTTGCTGAAGATGTTGAAATCAGAGAAGAGTTATAAAGAGAGGCAGCTCTCTGTCCTTCGCACCATTAACATTCTGTACGTGCGTAGCAAATTAATTGATCCTTGTTTCCACGGTAAGAATCACGTCCCATTCTGGTGTTTTTAGTGCAGTAAAATTCATATATAACTCTGTTTGAAGATAAATAAATAAATAAATTCATGAATTTATTTTAAGATTGATTAGGGAACAGAGAAACACACTGCCCTAAACGTAGAGTAGAGCGGTAGCAGATCTCGTCCGTCCGGTTTAATATTCAGTTGATCGGACAGTGGTGGATGCGGTGCATGGGGTGGCGTGTGGGGTCGTCGTGTAGTTGTTTGGAATGGAATCTAGCGGCGGAAAGTAGTAATTAAGCACGTTTTATTACCCGCGATTTGATAAATAAATGTTAATTAAAGAGAGGACGCAGGAGTTGGACGTGAACGGCGAACGGCATCGCCGTTGAATTATTTTGAGGTTGGAAATTGGAGTAGCAGCAGGCAGCTAGCTATAACGTGGCCGACGTAGAATCCGTCAACGGCTTTAATTGTTCGATTTGATGTATTTAACCTGATTTGACCGCTTACTTGTGTTCATGTCTTTGGGCTACCGCCACTAGTGATTAGGTTTAATTATTTATAAGCCTTAGCTAATTATTAATTATGTTTCTGTTTCCATCATCGGCAGTGATGGATAAATCCTGAATTATTTATGTTATAGTTCCTTCGAACCTTTCGGGTTCTTGATGTATGATGAAACCACTTCTGTACGAGGAGATAATTCATACCGTACGCCGTCCAGTCCCGCATTTGTTTCTAACCATTAATGTATCACAGATGCAAATGAGAATACTTCACACAAGCCCTTGATGTAAGGCGGAAACGAATCTAGTTAAGTCGAATTTTGGAGTGTTTAAATTTGTTTGATAAAATAATCGAGTCGAGTCGAGTCAAACTTAAAATGAATCAAATTTTTAAAATAAGTGTTCAAGTTTGACTTGATTTATTTTTTATGAGCTTTAACTTGTTTGAAACTTAACTTAAACTTGGTTAGTTTAGATATTATCAAGCTCTTAATTCAAGCTTGACTTGAGCTTGATTCGTTTAAATGTTATCAAGCTCTCAATTCATGCTTGTTTAATTATTTGAATTTTTTAATTGTTTGATTGGTTATTAAAATTGATAATTTAAATTTATTTATTTATTTTATTTTATTATTTATTTAACATATTGAAAAGAGTTTTATTAATAAATATGATTCGTGAATATTTTTCACGAACATTAACGAGCTGAACACATATGTGTTCAAACTTGTTTGTTTAGCTTAACAAGCTGTTCAAGTTTGTTTGTTTAATTAATCTTATGTATATTGAACGAACATAAACAAGCTCTTAACAAGCCGAGCACCAAATTTGTTCATGAACGCTTGATTCATTTATATCCCTACCTTGATGTGAGGTGCTTTCCCCATTAACCAGAATTCGAAATCCACCATGCTCTGAATAATTCATTCACACATTATATGCAAAGGATAAATGATCAACCTATAATTAACAGTCAAATGACTAATTGATAAAAGTGATGGAAGGAGTTCTTCCTAGATGACATACGTTTATGAAAAATTGATCTATATTTTATTATAATAAATCGATAATTTTCTAATTAATTGGACATCCTGTGAGAATACGTGAGAACCAATTCGAAATCCACCAAGCACATGTATACGATGTTAGAATAATCAGTGATGGTGAGATGCCACGATACAAGTAGTCTCGCAAATATGAACAGGACCTTACATGATTAATTCGATCGTAGATCCAGACACCTCGACATTTCATACAGAATCTAAATATGTACCTTCTTGCACTAGCATAGCACCAATGGCTTCGTTAGAAGTATCTGTATGTACCTTGACATTCCGTACAGAATCAAGCAATTGCAGTAATATTATTTCATGTCCCATAAACTCACTTGAATTGTAACACTGATGTGTGTTGAAATGGTGGAATCTCTATGTGTCTTTTCAAAGGTCAAAATATATGCTTATGTGGAGGACAATAGTCGAGACGAATATAACTTGACCAGTAAGGCTATGACTAGCTCAAATCATGCCGACCGAGACAATGTTTGTTCGGGCGTCATCTAACTATGAGACAACACTTTGAATCTGACGATATCACTCATTGGGAGTGTTTTTAGTCAAATGCTCCTAGCTTTCTCCCAACCAATTATACTAAATTTAGAAAAGTACTATTCATAAATACATAATTTAGTTAAAAAATCTTTACATCAATTATCCTATATATTTCTTAAATTATGTATTTATGAATAATATTTCTCTAAATTTAAAAAATAGATTTCATTTCTTAAATATTATAAAAAAATAGAAATACTGATATATCATGTATTAAAAAGTGAATATTTAAATTTAATAAAATAAATTTTTTTATTTTAAGTTATACATTTTTGATAGAGAAACTGGTGACATTTCAACTTTCAACCCATTTTGTACAAACCTGAATATTATTTGGAAGAATTAATCTTTCATTTTCTTCTTCAACCAATTCAAAATGTCAATTTTTTACTGACCAATATTGGCATCATCCTATGGGCGTTCTTCATCTTTACTTCACATCAGCAACAAATTACATATAGGAAATTGTCACATTTTCAATTTCAGACACTCTAACAGTATAGCAATATTTCACCATATCCCACAAGTAATCTTCAAGTTCTTTAGCACTCTGCGCCCTCAAAGGATTTTAGTTTCACAACTGTTCCGCATCTGCCCTTATTTTTTGAATTAGAACCCATTGCCCTTTTGCAGAATGACTAATTCACTTCATTATCCTTATGAATACGTGTCATTTCCTCCATCAAAGGCTCCTGAATTCAATCCATAATAGCCTCTAAATTGACCATCTTTGGAATCAGATTATAATCATCAACTCCCTTTGGGACAAAACTGATTAAACCTTCGTAATTCATTCTCTGAACTCGTTATTACTTTCAGGCATCTTTTATGCTCTGATATCATTTGTCAAGAGTAAAATTTCTGCTTTAGGAATATTCTTGCACATTCATCAAGCACAGCACTTGATTCAATCAACTAATGCACCACAAATGCTCACAAGAATGCTTCACACAAATGACCAATAAAAGTCACAAGCAAGCAACACACACAGAACATAGAACATCATAAATTCACGCACCCAAACTCCCCATTTGTCATTCCAAGCTTATCTATTTATAATGCATAGATGGTGATTGGACCCTGGTTGGCTTGACGGTTATATGATAATTTTGCTAACTACCTTTCTCACATGTATAAAATTATTTGTCCACATCATTTTGTTGCTTTGTCAGTCTAGACACCTTGGGCTTTGCCCAAGTTCGACACGGCAAACTTACTCACCTATCACACTCAAACCTCATATTTGTTAGTCACGATCCAAATTTGCCTCTTATTTGACTTGTGCATGGACAGTCTCGTACGCCACCCCAATTCTTATCCTGTTTGACATATTCATGTGGTAACACAAGTGTAAGTAACTTTGTCTGGAGAGAAAGGATCTGATTTTAAAATTTTATTGATTAAAAATTATCCAAAAAATAATTAAAGAGATGTTTAAATACTTAAAACCATATACAAAGGATTAAAATATTCTCTAAAAGGTCATTTGTTGACCGTGAACAATGATGCTCGATTTAATTTGCCATAGAATCCAATGGCCTATGATGGATTGATTACATCTAGAGATAGGTGTCATACTGCATCTTGAGGCAGGTGTCATACTGTGCTTGGATTGATTTTTTTTTACCAAAGGAACTAGAAGTAATATAGTACCTAATCTTATCACCCATTTCTAAAATTGTGATAAAATCTAGTAGCAGCATCAATACAGACAACTGGAGCTTCACCTCGTTCTCCATCTCTATCACCTGAAACAATATGGAAATCTTTGTTTGCGTTTTTCATGATTATCAACATAAACACAGGCAGCAACATCATACTTGTATTAATTCTTCACAAAACAACCAGCTGTTGACATCGGAAATGATCCTGTCTGAAATTAAAAAAGGATGGTGTATTGGGTATATAATTTCAATGTTGAATAGGAAAAGTCTCCGAGGAAGAAATAGAGGGCGTCAAATGATTCTGCACGTAAAAAAAAAATATAGAAAGAAAAAAAAATATCAACAACCAGGTCAAAGAAAGGTCTTAACATAGATATTGCGAAGCTCAAGTCAGATAAATGATCGAGAGGAAATGAAATATAGTGAACAGTAAAAATAAACTGTGGGTTCTGAGTGTATAATGTTACATACTTGTGCCTTTAGGAGGAAATCTCTTATATAATATTATTTTTCCTCTGTACACAAATATCAATATATTTCCAAAAAAAATTGATCATTCTATGCCTTTAGGAGGAACACCTTTTTGAAATTATACCTACTATTTCTATGCTTTGCAGAATAGAAGCTTCTATCATAAAGACAACATGAGGAATATTCTCTTGATCGGACCTTGTTCGTCGACAAGGTTGGGTCGGCTAAGGAATGATGACCTTCTTAAGGATTCGACCTCTGCTCGTCCTCTCCGATCGGCCAAAAAGTTCCGTCAAGCCGTACACCTAGCATATCGGATCAGACTAAGAGGACTCGGCTCTGAATGACACTCATACAGCTTGGGGTGTTGAATATGTATAAATGGAGAAGAGGTGGAGAGGATAAAAGCTCTATTGTTAGCAGTTTCTTGGCATATTAGTTGGTTTATATTGATTCACATGCTTTGATTATATGAACAAATGCATGAGGAGAGGCTCTCTCTCACGCGCGGGTGAGCAAGGGTGGTGCAAATCCAGGGCCCAGATTTGCACTGAACCATGTTGACTCGTGTGTAAGCACGACCTGCACGCACCGAATGTTGGATCGATCAGGGTAAAAATTTGCCCAAGTGGAACAACTAATATTTTACCATGTAGACTTTTTTGCTTGTGTAACAGATGCATTAGAAAGATTAATGCAGTTGGCTAGCAAATAATCGTTGATAATTAATGCAGCCGAGTGAAACGTTGGCGTTACACAATTGGAAAATAATGATCATTAAATGATCATTAATGCTGCCAATTGATCAGAGGTCCTATATAAGGAGGTTGTGGTTACGCACATAGAAAAGCAGCAGAAACTTTCCACCTACGTTCCCTCCTCCTCTATCAGGCATTCATTGCTCGGTGGAGTGCCTGTGATAGCAGTTGGGTGTCTCTCAGTTCGCCGTGACCATCAGTGCTTGGTGGGAATCACGATTCACCGTTATATCCTAGGAAACAAACAACCCAAGAAAGTCTCGAAGCATAGTCGGAGGTGGGGCGAATCTGTTTCAAGGAAACTGCATTTATTGCAGGCCTCGGTTCACTCAGAAGCATGCTCGTCCGACCTCTTTCTAGGCTTCGCTCGGCAGAAGCCTGCAACTTGTTCAGCTGCAACTCGCTCGCCAGCAAGTCGCTCAACTCGCTCAGTCGGCATAAGCCTCTACATTCGATCGACAGAAAGCTTTCACTCTCACTCGGTCGACCTAAAGCTTTGCTGTCGCTCGGTCAGCCTAAAGCTTTGTTGTCGCTCGGTCGGCCTAAATCTTTGTTGTCGCTCAATCGGCATAAGCCTCTACATTCGGTCGTTAGAAAGCTTCACTCTCACTCGGTCGGCCTAAAGCCTTGCTTTCGCTCGGTCAGCCTAAAGCTTTACTGTCGCTCGGTTATCCTAAAGCTTTACTGTCACTCGGTCGGCCCTGAAGCTTCGTTCTCGCTCGGTCGGCCTGAAGCTTGGCTATCGCTCGGTCAACCTGAAGCGTTGCTGTCACTTGGTCGCCTTAAGCTTATTTTCGCTCAGTCGGCCTGAAGCTTGATGTCTCTCGGTCGACCTTAAGCGTCGTCTCGCTCAGTTGGCCTGAAGCTTGCTGTCTCTCGGTCATCCTTAAGTGTTGTCTCACTCGGTCTGCTTGAAGCTTGCTATGTCTCGATCGGCCTTAACTGTCATTTTGCTCGGCCGGCCTGAAGCTTGCTGTCTCTTGGTCGGCTTTAAGCATCGTCTCGCTCAGTTGGCCAGAAGTTTGTCGTCTCTTGGTCGGCCTTAAGCTTCATCTCACTCGGTCGACCTCTCACTTGGCTAATTCACCAGGTCGGCCACTGTGAAGTCCGCGTTCAGCACTTTGCAGACATCAGCCCCTGCTGGTAGCCTGAGATAATCCGCTCAAGTCATCACAACAGATAAGTTGAATTTATTTTGTGTAATTTAAATTCAACTAAATCCCCTAAAATCTCCGACAGCAGATTGTTTTTGTCCAACAATCTTGAAACAGACTCGTTTCTGTTGAGATTGCCACATAACAGAATGTTGTAGTGCAATAGACTCAACACAGGAAGGCTCCCTCGACCCCTATTGGAACAGTGCCAATCAATAATGGGGAAAAGCCAGAAAATTTTAGTAGACTGAACTTCAAGAGGTGGCAGCAAAAGATGCTCTTCTACCTAATAACAGAATGTTGAAGTGCAACAGACTCAACACAGGAAGGCTCCCTCGGCCCCGATTGGAACAGTGTCAATCAATAATGGGGAAAAGTCAGAAAAGTTTAGTAGACTGAACTTCAAGAGGTGGCAGCAGAAGATGCTCTTCTACCTAACCACACTCAACCTGGCTCGGTTCTTGACGGAGGACCCTCCCAAGCGTGCTGAGGATGCTGATGCGTAGACCATCATTGCAATGGAGGCATGGCCTCATTTTGAGATCCTCTGTCGAAACTACATCCTCAACTGCCTTGCTGATTTGTTGTACACTGTGTATAGCATGAAGAGAACAGCTAAGGAGTTGTGGGAGTCCCTATATAAGAAATACAAGATGGAGGATGCAGGGGCCAAGAATTTTATCGTGGGCCGATTCCTGGACTACAAAATGGTTGATTCTAAGATGGTGATCAGCCAAGTCTAAGAGCTTCAGGTGATCTTGCAAGAGATCCACTCAGAAGGGATGGTTCTGAGTGAAACCTTCCAGGTATCATCTTTTATAGGCCGTTGAAGGCGCCTTTAGCCTCCATGGAAGGCACCTTCAGCTCGGAGTTTTATCCCCAAGTCCGCGAAGTCGATAAGCTCCGCTTTATGCAAGCTTCATCCGTTCGAAGGCACCTTTAAGCATCATGGAAGGCGCCTTCTATCCTCGGTCCAAGGCGCCTTCGCATCCTGCCACGCGAAGCCTTCGCCTAAAGCACCTGAGGAGCCTCCAACAACCCCAGAGGCACCTCAGACACTGTTCATCCGAGCATTTTAACTCCTTTTCACTCCCTGCAAGATACGTTAGTCCAAAACATCAAACATACCCTGCAAATTAGAGTTATCACAATAAAATATGAAATGAACACAAGTATTTGACAGTCACCAGACTGTCCGATTTTGACTTTGAATTTTCTCCGAAAATCCTAGGTCGAACCGATGTCTACTGTTCCCTCAATAGTGAATGTGCCCTCATCTACTCCTCTCAGGAGAAATTACCTGTTGCCAGACCGGTCTTCCAGACCGACTGAACTTTCTACTGGACATCCGCTCCATGACCTGTCCAGACTTCCACCTACGATTACCACCCCCTAGGACCTAGGGTTACCTCCCCTTAGGGGTTTCCACCTGCTTAACCGCAGTTAGAACTTTCCATCACCTAGGGTTACCACCCCCTAGGGTTTTCCACCTGCCTAATCGTAACTAGGACTTTTCATCACCTAGGGTTACCGCCCCTTAGGACCTAGGGTTACCACCCTCTAGGATTTTTCACCTGCCTAGAATCCACTAGGACTTTTGGCGAACACAACTTAGGACTTTCCTACAAGCTCAATCAACCTTGTTAGATCACAAGACAACTTAACTTTGTACCCTTTAACATAATCAAAACTCAGATTCGATCGTCTGGTGCTTTCTGCACCAACAAGAAAAACCCTAAATCTTCCAAGATGGGACCCAGAGGAGGCATCAGTAAGAAGAAATTCTCTGGGAAGTGCTTCAACTATGACCAAGTGGGTCACAAATCTTCGAAGTGTAGAAAGCTGAAGAAGAAGAAGCAAGAGGCCAACTTGAACGAGGGACAAGAAATGGACAACCTCTATGTTGTGGTCTCTGAATTGAACATGGTGGGTTCAAATCCACGACAATGGTGGATCGATACTGGAGCCACCAGACATGTGTGCTGTAATAAGAAACTGCGCCCCCAGGGCGTAGCGCAGACAGTAGGCGCATGATATCTCTGGCGTAATGGTCAGGGGTCGATTCTCAGGAACTGACGACCTGGGGTTTACCCCGCCATGCGCCTATGGCCTGTGTACCTGCATGAACCTCTCTCCATATCCGTGGGGCCGACACTAGGGGTGCCGCTAAGGTAGCGGATCTACCTTTTGTAATAAGAAACTGCTCCACAACTTCAAAGAAGTCACTGGAGACAAGTTGTTCATGGAAAACTCAGCAACCTTGAACATTATAGACCAAGAAAAAGTGTTGCTGAAGATGACCTCGGGTAAGGATTTAACTCTGAATAATGTGTTATATATTCGAAAGATTCGGAATAATCTAGTGTCCGGATCACTGTTAAGCAAGCATAATTTCACATTATTTTTGAGTCGGACAGAGTTATATTATCCAAGAATGAAATATTTGTAGGAAGGAGTTATATATCTAATGGGCTATTTAAGTTCAATGTAATGGTGATTAGGCCTAAGATAAATAAAAATGAAAGCTATTCCACATATATGCTTGAGTCTTCGTGTTTGCGGCATGGTAGACTAGGGCATGTTAACTACGATGTGTTGCGTAGATTAATAAACATTCAAAGCATACTTACATTCCACCTTGATCCAAAATACAAGTGTGAGATTTGTGTTGAAGCGAAAATGACAAGGTCATCCTTTTAACATGTTGAAAGAAACAACGAACCACTTGGGCTAATCCACACCGACGTGTGCGGCCTTAAAGGTACACTAATACGTGGTGGGAATAAATACTTTATCACTTTTGTAGATGATAATACAAAATACTGTTATGTGTATCTTCTCAAAAGTAAAGATGAAGCTATAAAGAAATTTACTCTCTATAAGAATGAGGTTGAAAACCAGCTTAATAGAAAGATTAAGGTGGTTCGAAGTGACCGAGGCGGTGAATATATATCATCGTTCGCTGAGTTATGTGCTGAACATGGGATCAAACACGAAACAATAACTCCTTATACTCCTCGACAAAATGGAGTTGTTGAGCGGAAGAATCGAACTCTAAAGGGATAATGAATGCTCTTCTATTGAGCTCTGGATTGTTAGAGTTCATGTGGGGGGAAGTTATGTTAACAGCTAATTACCTTTTAAATAAGGTGCCTTGGAAGTAAATAGATAAGAGCTCTTATGAGTTGTGGAATGGAAGACAACCGTCTTACAAATATTTACGAATGTGGGGGTATTTTGCCAAAGTATTGGTGCTTGATCTGAAAAGGATTAAGATAGGGTCAAAGACTGTTGATTGCATATTTATTAAATATGCATAGAACAACAGTGCGTATCATTTTTATGTGTATGAGTCACACATATTGGAGATACACAAGAACTCGATAATCGAATCGAGAAATGTCTCATTCTTCAAGCATGTGTTTCCATATAAGACCCGTGAGGATGCTAGCTCCTCAAAACGGATGTATGAAACGCAAGGTGAAGATGATGATGTGGAATCAATGGAGGTTGAGCTTAGACGGAGCAAAAGAGCTCGGGTAGAAAATTCCTATGGAGCGGATTTTATCACTTTCATGTTCGAAAATGAGTCCTGAAGTTACTCAGAAGCTGTAGGCTCTTCTGATGAACCTTACTAGAGAGAGGCAATTACATCTGAGATAGACTCGATCTTGCAAAATCACACTTGGAAACTTGTGGATCTTCCTCCTGGAAGTAAACCACTAGATTGCAAGTGGATTTTCAAGAAGAAAATGAAATCAAATGTCACAATTGATAAGTATAAGGTCAGATTGGTAATCAAAGGATATCGACAACGAGAATACCTCGTTTACTTTGATACGTATTCTCCGATATCGAGAATAACTTCCATTAGAGTATTGTTGGCTATTGCCGCTCTATGAAATCTTAATACATCAGATGGATGTTAAGACTGTCTTTCTAAATGGGGATTTAGAAGAGGAAATATACATGGAGCAACCTGAAGGGTTTTCTGTGTCAGGACAGAAAAACAAGGTTTGTAGATTGGTGAAGTCATTATATAGCTTGAAACAAACACCAAAGCAGTGACATGAGAAATTTGATAATGCCACGAAGGAATGTGGATTCAAGATTAATGAATGTGATAAATGTGTCTACATGAAAATCACAGAGAATGACTATGTCATCTTGTGCCTATATGTAGATGACATACTTATCATTAGAAGTAATGATAAGCTAATCAAATCCACTAAAAATATGTTGAACTCAAGATTTGACATGAAAGACATGAGCCTAGCTGATGTGATTCTAGGAATCAAATTTCTTAGAACAACAGAAGAACTTGTTATTAGTCAGTCTCATTACGTGGACAAGATTCTTGAGAAGTTTACTAAGAGTGATACTACGTTAGCACGAACACTGATAGATACTAGCCAACATCTATTGAAAAATCGAGGTGAAAGTATCTCTTAGGAGTACTCTCGAGTGATTGGAAGTCTGATGTACTTGATGAGTTGTACACGACCAGACTTGGCCTACGCAATAAGTAAACTGAATAGATATACGAGTAATCCCAATGTTGAGCATTGGAAAGGGATAACAAGAGTACTGAGATACTTGAGGTATACTCGTGAATATGGACTGCACTGTACAAGATATCCTACTATGATTGAAGAATACAGCGATCCGAGTTGAATATCCGATATAACAGATTCTAAGTCTACGAGTACATATGTATTCACTCTGGAAAGTGCAGTTATTTCCTGGAAATCTTCTAAGCAAACGGTAATAACCAGATCCATGATGAAGTCTGAGTTTGTAGCTCTTAACAAATATGGTGAAGAGGCTGAATAACTACGATAATTTTTGGAAGAAATTCCGAGATGGTCGAAACCTGTGCCGACAATTTTCATATATTGCGATAGTCAATCAGCAATTGGTCGGGCACAGAGCCATATGTATAATGGTAAGTCTAGACATATACGTCGTAGACATAATACCATTAGACAACTACTCTCAACGAGAGTTATCACTATTAACTATGTGAAGTCAAAGGATAGCCTAGCGGATCCGCTAACCAAGGGATTAAAGAGAGAGTTAGTTGCGAGCTCATCATGGGAAATGGGCTTGATATCATTGTCAATTATCAGTACAGAGGACACCCAACCTAAGCTGACTAGAGATCCCGAGAACTAGGTTTAAATGGACAACTAATCTTCATTGACTAGACACACTGTGGGGGAGATAGCCTAATAAAATAGTGACTAGACCAGGGTAAGCCGATGGACTTTTAATGATCAAGAAGAGTAGATGACAGATGACAACTATTGAGGGATCACCTATGTGAGAAAGAAGTGGGGGTGCTTCGAAGAGAATTGGAGGTACAATTCTTAGAGATTCTCACAGAACCAAGCGTGCTCATGGCTAAGAACGAACACACTTATGAGAACTGAGATGTATCAGGGAGAGTCTTGGGTGAGGTTTGTCACTGCTTATGCAGACGACATTATAGTTCAAGGACATCGTGTCTACTATCAGCCAATAAGCTACCAGATCTTCACAAGGGAAGATTCAAAGGGTAAAACTTACCTGTCCTATACTTGACTTAACTGCTGAATGCTATCACATACCCTATCTACATTCATGTGGGGGATTGTTGAATATATATGAATGGAGAAGAGGTGGAAGAGGATAGAAGCTCTATTGTTAGGAGTTTCTTGGCATATTGGTTGGTTTATATTGATTCACATACTTTGATGAGGTGAACAAATGCATGAGGAGAGACTCTCTCTCACGCACGAGTGCGCAGGGATGGTGCAAATCCAGGGCCTGGATTTTCACTGAACCATGTTGACTCATGCGCGAGCACGACCTACGCGCGTTGAATGCCAGGTCGGTTGAGGCATTTGCCCAAGTGGAACAACTAACATTTTACCACGTAGACTTTTTTGCTTGTGTAACAAATACATTAGAAAGATTAATGTATTTGGCTGGCAAATAATCGTTGATTAATGCAGCTGAGTGAAACGTTGGCGTTATACAGTTGTCAAATAATGATCATTAAATGATCATTAATGTTGTCAATTGGTCTGAGCTCCTATATAAGGAGGTTGCGACTATAGGAAAAAGGTTACGCACATATAAAAGCAGCAGAAGCTTTCCACCTACGTTCCTTCCTCCTCTAACGGGCATTTCTTGCTCGATGAAGTGCTTATGATAGCAGTTAGGTGCCTCTCAGTTTGTCGTGACTATCAATGCTTGGTGGGAATCATGGGTCGCCGTTGTATCTTGGAAAACAGACGACCCAAGTCTCGAAGTACAGCCGGAGGTGGGGCGAATCTGTTTCAAGGAAACTGTGTTTATCGCAGGCCTCGGTTCACTCGGAAGCGTGCTCGTCCAACCGCTTTCTAGGCTTCGCTCAACAGAAGCCTACAACTTGTTCACCTACAACTCGCTCGGCGGCAACTCACTCAACTTGCTCGACTGCAACTCGCTCGGCAAAAGCCAGTAACTCGCTCAGTAGCAAGTCGCTCTGTAACGACCCGCCTCCTACTGACTAGGCTGTAAGGCCGGACCGTCACATTATGCTGAGCTAAGCTATATCCATGACCATTACTAAGTCTAGGTGCGAAAAACGGTACCAATTTAAAACCTTGCTAAGCTAATACAAGTTCTTGGTACTACATGTGCTAAGGGATGCAATCTAAGGTGTACATGGCATATCCTACATCCCCTATGGACAAGAAGCTGAATTACAAGGTCTCTTGGTCGAAACCCAACTTCTCAATAGATCCAGATTGAACTCGATCGATTGCAACCTGTTGGATCGATCCATGGATCGATTCAGATCGCTACTGTGCTCGGGGTAATAATCTGGATCGATCGGCTGATCGATCCAGACTGGCCAATCGATCCAGTGATAGATTCCAGAGCTCTCTGTTCGCGGGAGCGATTTCCCGATCGATCGAACGATCGATCCCGGAACTTTCTGTTTGCGACAGAATGCGACTGGATCGATCGACTGATCGATCCAGAAGCTTACTGTTCGCGGAACCAGGCTCCCAATCGATCCGCTGATCGATTGAGGGCCCCCAATCGATCCGCTGATCGATCGAGGTTTCTGATTTCGCAGTAAAACTCTGATTTCAGCACTGTTTCGTGCCAAACTCACCTACAAGAGTTCTATAATAGCTGGGAACATACTAATAACACATAACTAGGATTATGAGCATAAGTACTAACAATCTAAACAAGCCTTTCATGATTCAAGGCATTAAAATAACTAGAAATGCAGAAATAACATTATATAAAATCTAAAGACTTAGTTTGCTAATTTCTCCAAGGTCTTCATTTCAGGTTCCTTCCACACACATCTTCATCGCATTAACCTCCAGCCTCCGCTAATCCATCTTTCCTTTACCTTTATCTGCAGTATAAGGAAAGAAGTATCTGTAAGCTTTACGCTTAGTAAGAAACCATCTACCTCACAAAACATGCATACGATGCAATTTATGCTTTAAAAAAACATGCTATTTGAAATATATGCTGAACATGTGAGAGCATGGCATGGTATCACACAACATAGAAGCCAAAACTAATCATAGAACTATCACGTGTACCGATAATGAAAACTAAGCTGAAGCATGAACTGAGCTAAAACTGAAACTAAGCTAGAATTAAATGCAAACTGTATACACAACTGATTTGTGAGTTTTTGAAAACTATTTATCATAGATAGATGAAAATAATAATCATGCTGCTGTTTGGGCCCGGCAACTGTACTTGCTGTGCGCGCATTCCTAACTAGACCCGGGTTTGCAAGTCTCGAACTTAGTAGGGTTTACTAGGTTATCTAAACTTAGGGACGACTGTGGGAGCCCAACCCAATGGATATCTGATCCAGTACAGTGCCACTGCTAAAAGTAAAATACTGAACATAAGCTAATAATGCTTGTCTTGCTCTTACTAGGTTGTCTAACCTAGAACTAGGTTGTCTGAACCTAGAGGCGACTGTGGGAGCCCACCCATTGGACATCTAGTCCTGTAAAAACTGAAGCAAAACTACTATACTATCTTAAATGTTTCTGTTGCATTTAACTGAGCTGTTAAACTGTCTAAAACTATACTGGTTATTTTATCGAACACTTGGTGTACGTCATCTCTCCTCTCTATTAGGGAGATCACCTCTAGGCACCCGACAACGTCTAAAACCTCCAACTAAAGGGGAAAACATGTCCGGCCCATCTAAATATGTTCGACTAATCCCTAAATCTGTGAGGAGGGTTAAATACACCCTGTATGTCGACAAAAAATCTGCATATAGCAAATCTAAAGGCACACAATCATACGAAAGCTACTTATACTGCAGGTGAGGGGTTTCTTACCTCTTGCGCTAGATTTCTTACGATTCTAGTCGCTAGTTTTCCGGTGGAGACGATCTTCTCGATGATTCTCTTGCGTCTACTCGTTCTTCTCGTGAAGAGAAGCGTCCTCGTGCCGGAGTCGTCGCCAGAAGGTGTTCTTGGAGCCTTTATGTCCCTAGGGGTGGAACCCTATACTTGCTTGTGGTTGGCGCCGAGAGAAGAAGAGAAGAAAAGGGAGAGGGCGGCGTGTGAGGGTTTGGGAGAGGAGCGAGTTACGTTAAAATAAAATAACTCTTCACTTGATTCCCTATTTATATTAAGGAGTTAATTCGCCCAACTCAAACTTAAATATAACTGATTCCCTTTCTTTTCAGCACGGTCTTGCTGGGTTCTCCTGGTTACTAGAGTTCACCTTAAGTCATAGGACCCAATAGGTCTCGGGTTCAATTCCCGCGTAGGCTATTCTACGATTCTATTTATTTTTGCTACTTCTGCTACTCTAAAAATTCTGTAAAAATATCCTAAAATTCCAGAAAAATACTAGGATATTTCTAATAATTATTTTGAGAATTTTCAGGCGTTACACGCTCAACTCGCTCGGTCGGCATAAGCCTCTACATTCAGTCAGCAGAAAGCTTCACTCTCACTCGGTCGACCTAAAGCTTTGTTGTTGCTCGGTTAGCCTAAAGCTTTGTCGTCATTCGGTCGGCCTAAAGCTTTGTTGTCGCTCGGTCGGTATAAGCCTCTACATTCGGTCGGCAAAAAGCTTCACTCTCACTCTATCTGCCTAAAGCTTTGCTGTCGCTTGGTCAGCCTAAAGCTTTGCTGTCGCTCGATAGGCCCTGAAGCTTCGTTCTCGCTCGGTCAGCTTGAAGCTTGGTTGTCTCTCGGTTGACCTGAAGTGTTGTTGTCACTTGGTCGACCTTAAGCTTATTTTCGCTTGATCGGCCTGAAGCTTGCTGTCTCTCGGTCGGACTTAAGCATCATCTGGCTCGGTCGGCCTAAAGCTTGCTATCTCTTGGTCGGCCTGAAGCTTGCTATCTCTTGGTCGGCCTTAAGCATCATCTCGCTCAGTCTGCCCGAAGCTTGCTGTCTCTCGGTCGGCCTTAAACGTCGTCTCGCTTAGTCGGCTTGAAGCTTGCTGTCTCTCTGTCGGCCTTAAGCGTCGTCTCGCTCGATCAGCCTGAAGCTTGTCGTCTCTCGATCGGCCTTAAGCTTCGTCTCACTCGGTCGGCCTCTCACTTGACTAATTCGCTCGGTCGACCACTGTGAAGTCTGCGTTCAACACTTAGCAGACACCAGCCCCTGCTGGCAGTCTGAGATAATCCGCTCAGGTCATCGCAACAGATAAGTTGAATTTATTTCGTGTAATTTAAATTCAACTAAGTCCCCTAAAATCTCCGGCAACAGATTGTTTCTGTCTAACACGAGGTTCCATCAATTCTGAGGGACTCAGGCTCCAATCAGACCAAAGGTCCGATCGGCTAGAACACTCAGTTAGGACATGTGATAATGCTAGCCCCGAGTGTTGACCCCCCATTAACTTTGACCGCCACATCAACTGCCTTTTTTTATTTCAACCACCGTATAGACAAACATATGATCTTCCTTCACACCTTAACAGAATCTCCAATGGGGGATATTTGAAGGGGATATTTCTCCAAATATGAAATATCCCCCTCTCAAATATCCTCCATTTTAGGGGATATTCATGGGATGATTAGAAATCCCCAGACAAATTTATACCCGATGAGTTTTTTTTATGGAGCCTATCAAAAAGTGAGCTATCATTTCTTTTCTATTTTTTTTTTAAATAATTAATGATTTATATATATATATATATATATCAAAACCGAACCTTCAAAACATATTAAAAATATATATTAATTTTATTTAAATATAAAATTAAATGTTAATTAATAAAATAATAATAGGACACATAAATATTTTATTATAAAATTAGAGATATTTGAGAGTGAGTATTATAGATATTTTATTATAAGATTTAAAATATTTAAATAGTAAAATAATTTAAAGAATGATAGGAAGTGAGAATCACAATACTTTAAGAAATATTCTCAATTAGTGTGAATGCCCTAATAGATCAAACCGGTTCTTTCTCACCAGAGCTAAGAGCGGAATACCTCATTTCTTTTCCATCTGGATTCCTCATCACACACCTTCAACCACAGGAAATTTACGCTCTTTTAATTTGCATGGGCCTATTCTGCATTGTTGGATTGTGGCAAAGAAGGGTCGTCCTGTGAAATAAATTTCTTCCACTTGCTATAGTCCAGGGGTTTCTTCTCCTTTCTCTCAATAGGATTCCAGTATTGTTGCGGTGGCGAGCCACGGGGAAAGGAAGAACCGTCGAACGAGAAAAGTGAATGGTAGAGGGGATTCCGGTATTGTTGCGGTCGTAACCAACTTCATCGACAACTTAATTTACTTCATCATCGTCATAAATTGGCATCAACTTAATTTATGTCTAGCCACGCCATCAAATTCAAGGGGCTAACAATAATCTTCACGCATGGCGATTTTCGTAGTGTTGAAATTTTCTCAGAAATTAATTTAATTCTGCTGGTACACAAAATTTCTAAGAATTATTTAATCATGTCAGAAAACAGAGCATTAGAGGGAGAGATTGAGATCCAAGCTACTATGTTCCTCCTTCCTCATCTTCTCCTCCTCTTCTTCCGCTGCCGCCGTCGACCTCTCCGCCTCACCGCGATGTTGAAAGTCCTCCATCTTAAACGCCGGCATCCATAGCGTCGGCGCTGCTTTAGAACGCTTGGGCGCCGTGGTCGTCGATCCCGAGAGCGATTCCTTAATCTCTCTGATCTTGCCGATCAAAGCGTAGAACTGCTTCATCTCTTCCTCCTCGTCCCCGTCATGATCTCGGTCGCCCTGCCTCGCCGTCGTCGGCGTCGTCGCCTTTCGTTTTCCTCTTGGATCACCAGCTGCTCCGTCCATCCCCTCAGCTACAATAAGCATTACCCCAATGACAGGGTGGGTGTTTACTAAGATGCAGGCAACCGATCGATTCGTGAAGAAATATTTATAGCTCCGTAGAAAATTTCCTTATCAAGGTTGACGCCGTCATAAAATTTAAAAAAAAAAACAACGTTTATAGATTTATATCAATTTACCAAATTGTTGACCATGTTTAGATGCCTTTTGCAGGCCGTATCCATTACGATCGTCACTCCCATAAGGAAAGCGATGACGAATAGCTGGTGACGTAGGCGCTGTCATATTTGATTAATTCAGCATGTTTGTGCGCAATCCGCCGCCGGAATTTGACTCCCGCGGCGCCGGCCGCTGAATCTTTCTCGACGCGTTCATATTGTTGATAATTATAACTCGCCGATAAATTTTAACATAAAGATAGGACAGAATTGCATTGACTTGGACTGAAACAAAAGGTTCCACGATCGACAGCGTCTAAACCTCCTTTATTGGCATGCTCGAATACAAGCTCTGTCGGCAGCTACTTCAGCAGAGCTACATGATACACTACGTAGCGAGATGAAACAGCGCAGTCATCCTTGACCAATCACTGCTTCTTAATTACCTCTTTGCAGCACCTGCCTGAACCAATAGGCTGACATCTTCGGGTACCGCCGGAGGGTCTTGTAGTCGATGTAGACGAGTCCAAACCTTGACGTGTATCCTGACCTCCACTCGAAGTTGTCGAGCAAGGACCACGCAAAATAGCCTATGACATGGGCACCGTCGTCGATCGCCTTCTTCAGCTGGCTTATGTAGCTCCTATAGTAGTTGATTCGGACCGTGTCATGCAGACCCTGTCGAAGAGTGACGTTACCAGGATCGTCCATTCCTGCGACCAAGGTTATCGATCATGAGTCAAAATGGCAAAGAGATACAGCTGAGTAGAAGAGGAAATGGATCTCCTGTACCATTTTCTGATAAGATTACAACAGGATTGCCATAGTGCTCCTTGACATAAGTCACAGCTTTGTACATTCCCCATGGAACAATGTAAAGCCAGGTGGAGTGTGCCTGAAATTGGTAAAACATTGGTGCTTGGAATATCAATCATTACTTAAACTACTACATTAACAAGAAGAAAGGGAGAAATGCCTTACTCTTGGACCAATTGGCACACCGTTGCGCTCGTCTGCAAAGACAAAGTATAGTTCAAGCATTTTCAAGAGTTGTTCATGCATCCGGTAGTAGTGTGAGCAGGTAACTTACACCAAAATTGAGCATTCCAGTCTGATTGATATCGAGTGGGTTTTCCTTGGTTGGGATGTTGAGGATTGCTTATATAGTAGGCAGTGTATTGATTGATGCCCACATAATCAATCGAACCCTTGACGATTTTGATTTCTTCTTCTGTGAATCTCGGTAGCCTTTCGCGAACAATCATTTGCATTGACTTCGGATACTCGCCGTAAATGATTGGGTGCAGAAACCTGGAGAAATATAGAGTATCCTTTATCTGTATCTTGACAGTATGTATTATCCACATTTCTTTTGATAAATGCTGTTTTTGCAATTTTTACCATCCGATATGAAAATCCCTTGATCTTTGTGCTGCATCTTGGTCATCCTTTGAATCTGTCAGTGGTTCATACCAAACAAAATCCAAGAGTATTCCAATTCTACCTTTTTGTTGAGCCTGATTATGTAGCAAAATTTCTATCATCAAATCAACAGGGCCTATAAAAAATTATAGCATGAAGACAAGTATAACTGTGTAATTTCCATGCTACATATTGTCGATATTAGGGCAATTAAACACCTAAAGATGATGCCTTTGCTTTTCATTCAAATATAAATTAGAAATTAAGTTGAAGGATGTAATCACCTGATACTTCTCGCGGTATCTTCTAACAGCCGCGGCATGAGATAGAATCAAATTGTGTGCAACAATATAAGGCTCAGTAGCAGAGTTGCCAGCTGAACACTTTGAGCACCTTCCAGGAGCAAATGTACCATCATCATAGCCAAGAGCTGCTACTACCCTTGGCTCATTGAATGTCATCCAATATTTCACCCTATCGCCAAAAACCTTGAAACAGAAATCTGCATAATTAGCGAAATCTTCCCTGCATAGCAAACACAGATGGATAAGTAGTATCAGTAAAAAAAAAAAAAACTAAGGCATTTGATCTCTTCAATTTAGATTTTATTCTCTTCTACTGTCAAATCAATAGCTTCCGGATTATGAGCTAAGTTATATTCATTAATACACTTATACCAGTTGATTCTGGTAAGTTCAGGTGTGATGGATTCATTTTCTACTTCAGAAATTCAGTAACTTCTTTAATATCTGAGTTCAGAAATGACAGTAGATGAACTGAAATTAAGTTGCATCAATATTTAGAGTTTTTTATATGTGGTAGAGTTTTCGTAATCGTAGTTTAGGCTACTTCTAAAACATGAGTGTGACATAAATTTACTGATAAAACAAGCAGCAGTTCAAAAAAAAAAAAAATCGAAAGACTGTAAAAGAACAGGAATTTACACTATCTGTTTGCTCAACAAGCCATTGTACTTCTTCTCTAGTGCCTCTGGGAGGTCATAGTGATAGAGATTTGCATAGGGAGTAATGCCTAGAAGAGAAATGTTCATAACAATTAGTGCAGGGCTCCTACTTTATGATCGAAAACTTTGGTTTCTGTTTGAAACATAACTTCATGGTATCCTACCTTGCTGGATCAAGTAGTCTATCAGTCTGCTGTAGTAAGCCACTCCCTTCCAGTTCACTCTTCCTGCTCCCTCTACATGTGTGAGAAAGAAAATTAAATATGACGATAACAACAAGAACAAACTGTGCAACAAGATGGACTGTTAATTATAAGCAACCGATAGCATAAAAGATGACTGTTAAATTGATGTTTACTGATTACCTGGGAAAATCCGGGACCAAGAGATCGAGAACCGATATGCATCGAAATTCATCTTTTTCATGATATCCACATCTTCCTGTGCAGCAGATATTTCATGACAAAACTTGAATTAAATAGAAAACATTCCTTTCTTTCTCAAAATCTGTCAACAAGGTTTCTTAAACCAGGGTGATTGAGCATCTTCTTACAAACAACTAAATGCACTAGCAAAAACTATAACACAACATCATGCTCTGAATCAAGAATTCGCCAACCAAATTTGTTGCTCTAGAACTTTGAAAATACTTCTATTCACATAAGGAATGATGAATCAGATTTACCTTGTAGCGATGGTACTCGTCCACAGTGACATCGCCGGTGGCATTATTAGCAATCTGCCCTGCTCAAGTAAACAAAACAGACGGATTGAAGCATGAACTGTGAGACCACGGGAGCTGGTTCCAAGGCATATGCCCAGAACTTACCTGGGATCTTGACGAAGGCGTCCCAGATGCTGGGGCCACGGCCGTCCTTGTGCGCCATCCCCTCCACTTGGTAAGCCGACGCCGCTGTCCCAAACGTGAACCCAGCCGGGAACGCCGCGCGGCTCAGCCCACCAGTGTCCATCCACGGCTTCCAGCCAGCCGCGGCCTTCTTCTCCCCGCCGGCGTCGGCTCCGGTGAGGAGCACTAGGAAGAGAAAGAAGGAACCGCAGAAGAGGCTTGTCATGGTGAGGGGCGGCATCCAGGCGAGCGAAGAGTGGAGTGGAAACAGGGAACGTAGTTAATGGATTTATAATAGGAACACAGGAACGTGAACTCTGAGTAAGCAAGCGAGGAGCGTAGGCGGAGGACAAAAAGCCTTGGCCTTCTCGCTCGCTGCTGCTGCTGCTGCTGCAGTCTGCTACTACAGCAACTGCTGAATCTACCGATCGGGATAATTAACTCTTCCCGGAAGAACTTTTCGGTGGAGAATTACTGCAGCACAGATGTTTGTGAAAAAGAAAAATAATAGAACAAATGAAAAGGGCGTTTGTCTCTGTTTTTCCTAAGATATCTAAAATGAAAAATGTCTTCGCATCTCTAATCAAAGGTGACACGGTGCATGTTCGTAGGATCGGAATATACAATCATGCATAGTAGTAAATAGTAAATAGGTCTGGACATAGACCTAGCGTATGGATCGAGACGTACAAGCCATGGATAGCAGTGAACAGTTAACAGGTCTGGACATAGATCTGTCGTACAGGTCGGGACGTACAAGCCATGGATAACAGTAGACAGAAGCAGGTTGTGACCCAGACCTAGCATACAGGTCGGGACGTACATGCCATGGATAACAGCAAACAGAAGCAGGTCGGGAAATAGACCTGGCGTACAGGTCGGAACGTGCAAACCATGGATAACAGTAGACGAAAGCAGGTCGGGAAGCAGACCGGTCGGGCAGGTCGAGACGTGCAAGCCATGGATAACAGTAAATAGTAAACAAGTCTGGACATAGACCTAGCGTACAGGTCGAGACGTACAAGGCATGGATAGCAGTAAATAGTAAACAGGTCTGGACACAGACCTGACGTACAGGTCGGGACATACAAGCCATGGATAATAGTAGGCAGAAGCAGGTCGTGACCCAGACCTAGCATACAGGTTGTGACGTACAGACCATGAATAACAGCAAACAGAAGCAGGTCAGGAAATAGACCTGGCGTACAGGTCGGGATGTGCAAACCATGAATAACAGTAGACGAAAGCAGGTCGGGAAACAGATCGGTCGGGCAGGTCGGAACGTGCAAGCCATGGATTACGGCAGACAAATGCAGGTCAGGAAATAGACTGGTCGGGCAGGTCGGAACGAACAAGCCATGGATTACGGCAGACAAATGCAGGTCAGGAAACAGACCGGTCGGGCAGGTCGGAACGTACAAGTCATGGATAGTAGTGGATCGAAGCAGGTCAGGAGGTAGACTCAGCGTTTAGGCACTACAGGACAAACAAGCCAAGTAATCATAACCATTTATTAGAGAATGTCAGAGAACAATCAATGTGTCAGGAAATATGCTAACAGTCGGGGCTCGCTACGCCTTCGGTTTTGCCGCCAACCTATTAGGAAGAGCCACGTGTCAATCACCACGAGACAAAGTCTGACAGCCGACATTCCCTGACACTCGTCAGGTCCCAGAAACATCCGTTGCAGTATAAAAAGGGATGTTTTGTCCCTTATGCAGGTACGCTCACTCGTCATTTCTCATCAGTCTTTATTTTTCGTCTTTTCTCTGTGCTTTCTGGGGAAAAAGTACCTGACTTGAGCGTCGGAGGGCCTGACCCGGGGACTTTTTCCCTGATTTCTGGTCTCTAACGATTCGTGGGCTCGTCTGAGTGTGCGCAGAGCAGCAGCATCATCGTCCTGGTCATCTTCCTTCGTCAGCCGCGCCGTATAAACCTTTCCAGGGGGTACCAGGTAGATCTGACGCCTCGACAACTTTCCGTCAACTTTCAGTCTATCAAGACCCGCTTCCATCCGACTCAACTTCCGGACGGAATCAAAAGATTTAAGAGATTTGTATAATAAAAAAACTAAATAAAAATTTTGAATCATTGCAAGGTTTAAGAGATTTGTATAATACTATTCTTGAATTACAAACATCAAATCTTAAACCTCACATTTATAATGATTCCAACATTTTTATTGATATTGTTTCAATTTTATAAATCTCTCGCAAATCTAGATGCCATAAGAACTAAATTGGCCCACTGCCATCACAAAAGCAGCCTGCACAATCCACAACTAGATCTTGTCGATTCGTCGGGGTTACGTTTCCAAAATTGTATTTTTAATCACTTACCCATGCGGCGGTTACAAATATGAGGTTAGATCGAACAAGCATTTGGACGATGTTAATAAATTCTGAGGCCAAAAGGCCGGTATTCAATGAGATTATCCTTTTTTTCCTTTTTCGCTTTCTCCACGTTATCCCAAATCGTAATTTTATATATTATTTTATTTGTGGATTACGAAAAGACAGGAAACTTTGTTTGGGAAGAAAACAAGAAACGTGGAGGGCTTGAAGGTCTCATATCGACAAGAAATTGCTATTACTGCCGAGATTGTAAAGAGAAAACATTGAAGAAATTTGCGAGGTGATGATATTAAAAATATAACAGAATGGATGGATCATTGTAGATGTAATCGCCTCTGTGTGGTTTGGATCTTTGTAGCATTTCACCGACACATTTTGCTGGAGGGAGGAAGATTCTGGATCGGTCCCTGCGGTGCGGACCAAGTTAATCTTTTGTATTTGTCTTTTTTTGCTCACGCTCTAATGATTCATGTAGTTTTTCAGAAGAAATTATTGATGTATCGTACGACAAATAATTGATAGGTATTGAAAGGAGGATATAGGTTTTTAATTGTCGATAAATTTTTATTTATTTAATAATTATTAGATAAAATTAAGGTATATTTTAGGATAAAATTTTATGGTCAAAATCTTACATGCTCAGATAGAGTTTTTATTATTATTGTTTAATTCTTTTATATTTGATATAAATATTTGGTGGATCTATTATCTAATAATTTTTTATTATTTAATAAAATAAAATTTCTTATAAATTTTTGCTAGTCTAACAATCTAAGGCAAGAGAGGCAACTTCCATCATGATAGAAAAAATCTCATCAATTTTATTAGTGTTGTTTTTTTTTTAAAGAAAAAGGTCATCTTGATGAGTTTATACGATGAAATTATTTTGGAAGTAATTTCTATTGATGCACTAACTATGATTAAATTTAGTTTTTGATAAATAATAAATGGTTAAAATTAAATTTTATGTGATATAATATTTTTACAAAATATGTAAGAATTGACTAGTTTAGAAGACATGACATCAAGCTGAGATTTAGCTAAGTATGTTGGACCTGATAACTGATAGGAAGTTCGAATAGGTTAAGAAATGATTTGATATTTGGCAGGAAGCCCGGCTAGAAGTTCAATTAGGTTCATGAACCTGACAACTAACGGGAAGACTTGGTGTGTCAAAAGGTAAGTCAAGTGATTGCAAATAGTAAGTAAAGTAAATCACTGGAGAAGAATGATCCAGTGAGGACAAGTCCCAATGAGATTGTATGCGTGAGTCCAGTTTAGGTCCATTTTAGAAGTCTAAACTGAGATCATGACTAGATTCTGGTCTTGGTAAGACAATATTTAATTAATAATGTTATTTTATATTGTACTAACTCAATTTTGTAGGTTCCACTTTATTTTTGGACTAATATATTTTTGTAGAGTGAAATGACAAAAATCAACCTCGGGTGAACAGTGTCTGAGACGCCTCGGAGCAACGCTTGACCCCCTGGACTTGTAGGAGGCATCCTCAATGAGATAAAATTGGTGGAAAATGTTTCGTGTCCCGGAGGTGCCCTGAAGGTGTTGGAGGCTCCTCGGAGGATCCTATAGAAACTAGTTTCATATTATTTTGAGCTCTCTAGGTACCTCAACTGACTTCGAGAAGTTTAAATTTATATATAAAAATATTTGTCAAATCTACGACAAACTTCAAAATTCATTGTAGATTTGCGATGAATTTCAAAATTCGTCGCAAAATCTACAATGAATTTTAAAATTCTTCACAGAATGTTATTTTTTTTTAAAAAATAAAACTTTCCAAAGCCGGTTGAGGTGCCTAAAGAGCTCAGAATGAGATGAAACCAGCTCCTAAGGGTTCCTATAAATCTTCTAATCATATATATGCCCTCAAATATTAATTCTACCTAATATATTGAGATCAATGATTTTTTTAAACGTGATTAATATTTTTGGACACCTTTACGGTAAAAAAAACATTAGCTGGGTAAAATTAATGTTTGAGGAGATTTATAATATCAGAAGATCTATAGGAACACATAGAACTAGTTTCATGTCATTTTTAGGTACCTCAACTAGCTTTGAAAAGTTTAAATTTATATATAAAAATATTTACTAAATCTGCGACGAATTTAGAAATTGTCGCAGAATTTGTAACGATTTTCAAAATTTATCACAGAATCTACAACAAATTTCAAAATTCATCGTAAATTTGCAGCAAATTTTGAAATTCGTCGTAGAATGTTAATTTTTTTTAAAATAAACTTTCTAAAGTCGGTTGAGGTACTTAGAGAGCTTGGAATGACATGAAATAAGTTCACATGAATTCATATAAATCCCTTGATCATAAAAATGCCCTTAAACATAATTTGACCAACTATATTTTTTCTTCAATTACTAAATGAATTACATGCCGACTTAGCCAAATTTCTACAAGAAGTTATAATTTAACAAGTTACACTTATTTTGAAAAAATTAAAGTCGGTTGAGGTACCTAGAAATCTCAGAATGAGATGAAACTAGTTCCTATGAATTTCTATAAATTCCCTAATCTATGGATGTTCTTAAATATTAATTTTACCTAATATATTGAGATTAGTGATTTTTTGAATGCGATCAACATTTTTTAGACACCTTCACGATAAAAAATCACCGGTTGGGTAAAATCAGTGTTTGAGGAGATTTATAAAATTAGGGGATTTATAAGAATCCATAAAAACTGATTTCATATTATTCTGAGCTCTCTAAATACATCAACTGACTTCAGAAAGTTTATTTTTTTAAAATAAAATAAAATTTTGTGATGAATATTTAGATGTGTTGTAGATCTGCGATGAATTCCGCAACGAATTTATTTTTGTCACAAAGAAAACCTAAGTTTCTAACCCACCCGATCCCTTTGCCCCTTTGCCCTAATTTTGCTTGGCGATGGCGGCGCATAAGCCTACGGCTGGCGCTAGCGAGCCATAGGAGCTCACGGCTAGCACTGGTCAATCCCGGGAGCTTGCGGCTAGTGCTAGACCCGACCCCGGGCCGGGTCTGGCCCGGACCCGGCCCGGGCCCGTAACCGGGTCAACGGGCCGGTTGCCCGTTGACCCGGTTCGCCGGGTCGAACCGGAACCGGCCCGGCAAGTTGCCTGCCGGTTAACCGCGGTTCATAGCCATTGGGAGAGGGTGGGGGGGGTTTTAGGTATTTTTTCAACGGTTAGGATCATTTGACCTTTTTGATCAATGGCTATGATTTAGTGTCCGTTACTATCAAAACTCTATAAATAGAGAGCTTATTTCATCATTTTCACACACATCTTCTCTACTCTTAATCTCATTTTCGTATTCTCTAATCTCTACATGCTTCGTTTCAATTACAATGGAAGGAGGCCGTGAGGTGCATCATCTCGAGCTCGGAGGGAAAGCAAATAATGAATCCGCGGGAGGAGGACCCCAACATTCAATCCACCGATGATGAGATCGAGCATCTTCCGAATCCGACACCTGAAACACAAGGAAGTACCGATGCAATTACTTCTAAGGTTCGGGAACTTCCTCTTCTAAAGTCTTCTATTTTTACTAAACATTTTGAGAAGGTCACTCTTCCGTCGGGAGAAATGCGTGCAAAATGTAAGCACTGCAATGCTTCCTACAAATCCCAAGCCGCCGGCGGCTATGGGTCGTTGAAACGACATGTAGAAATGAAGTAACTAACGGAATATGGACTCGACTGTTCTCAAATACAATTATATAGATTTTCTTCAACTAGCAGTAGTACTAATTCCATTTATTTTTATATTCTAATAATAAATTAAAAGAATTATGAGCTAGATTTGTTTCCATAGAATATTTTTTTTAGCTTTGGATCTAAATGCACATTTAAAGATTTTTGTAAAGAATATTTTAATCCATGTGCTAAACATATTCTTTATTCGTATAACTAAAAAATTAGTAAAACAAGAAAAAAAGAATGTAATTGATGAATTTAGTAAATTAAATAATAAAGTTTATTTACATTCTGATATTTGAAAGGATCATTGAAAAACACATTCGTATATGAGTGTGACTTGCCATTGGATCGATAACTCTTAGAATCTCCAAAAAAAGATTGTTAACTTATAGAGTTTTTAATGAATAGCATATTGCATATAACATCTCACAATTATTATGTTTAATTTTAAACGAATATGGACTAACTTATAATTTTTTTTCAATATCATTAGATAATGTTAGTTCCAATACCGCCTGTATAGAAGAACTAAAATTTATTTGTCAACCTGTTATTGGTGGTTTATTTTTTTTTCATAATTCATTATGTATGTCATGCTTTAAAATTTTGTGTTCAAGATAGATTAAAAATTTTAGAAAATTATAATCAATTAAAATTGTAATTTCTTATTTATGGTCTCATTCATCTATAATGAAACAATAAGGTAGGTTTTGTAAAACTAATGGAATGAGACCTACAAAATTTCCACGTGATGTAACAACACATTGGAATTCAACATACCAATTATTACAAGATTCATTTGAATATAAAGAATTATTATGTTCATTTTTTGCACAAAATACTAATACTAATATATATTTATTTTCACAACAATGGAATATTTGTATTAGTATTTGTGAAAATTTTAAAGTATTTAATGATGCAACCGAACAACTTTCCAGTGTTTATTATCGCACTACTCAATTAGTTTTAGAAAATTTTCTAATATAGTATTAGTTTTAAATGAACATATTAATAATGAATCTTTCTCTCGTTGTATCTTAGCTAGGAAAACTAAATGGGAAAAATATTTTTATTTTATTCCTGAAATTTATTTAATTACATTTGCTTTAGATCCTAGATTTAAATTAGAAGTTTTATCAGAAATGTTAACTTTATATTATGACGCTTTAATTCCAATTAAAGATTCTTCTTCTCCTGATCCAGTTAATATTATATATAATGTTAGAATTTATTTATATGATATTTATAATCAATATTATGTAAAATATAGAACACAAATTAATGTTTCTGAAATACAACAAACTACTAGTAGTAATTTAAAACTTATAAAAGCACAACTTTTATTAAAAGAACGGACAAAATATCCACAAGGATCCTCAAGTTCCACACAGGAACTTGAGAATTATTTTACGACTTCTTTTTATTTTAATGAAGCAGATAGCGAAAATTTCGATATCTTAAAGTGGTGGTCACAGAAGGCTCAAAGCTTTCCCGTCCTCTCCGTGATCGCCAAAGAAATTTTAACTTGTCCAGTTGACACTGTTGCTATGGAGCAGACGTTCAGTGCCGACGGTAACATATTAGATGAACGACGATCAACTTTGTCTCCCAACTCATTGGAAGCCCAAACATTAATGGACGATTGGACCAGAGCGGAGAAAAGAATCCAAGGAATGCAACTTTCAAATGACGAAGTTGAAGATTTTGATACTGAAGGAACGAATACGACAGGAACGGGAACTGGAAGTGAATGAAAATGTAAAAGGATAAAAATGTAAAAGAACTACGTGGGCTTTGATTCCCCTAAAGGGATACGTAGGCAACTTAAATAAGTGCAAGCCCTTTTTTTAATAAATTTTAATTTCTAATTTTTAATGTTTAATGTTTAATTTTTAATTTTTAATT
Organism: Zingiber officinale; assembly: GCF_018446385.1. NCBI lineage: Eukaryota > Viridiplantae > Streptophyta > Magnoliopsida > Zingiberales > Zingiberaceae > Zingiber > Zingiber officinale. The sequence goes on from NC_056007.1 coordinate 79,932,317, forward strand.
TTTATTAACATATTAATCTTGAACCGTGACGAACCGTGACGAACCGTGAACCGAACCGTGAACCGGCGGTTCTGAACCGTGAACCGTAACCGTCTTGGGCGGTTAAGGTTAAGGGTCGACCTGCCTGGAACCGTCGAACCGGCGGTTCCGAACCGTCGGTTCCGAACCGTGGTCAGGTCTAGCTAGTGCTAGCCAGTCACATTTGCTAGTGGTGGACCTTGGCTGCCCCTGGCTAGCCCTGGTAGGCCTCGGCTGCCCTGGCTGGCCGCGGCTGCCCTTGGTCGGCCGCGACTGCCCCTTGTCGGCCGCGGGTGCCCCTGGCCGGCCGCCCCTGGCTGACCACGGCCGTCCTTGCCCGACCCTCGCCATCATTGGCATGGCCAAGCCGGCCAAGACTTATTGGCTGAACCCAACCTTATAATCTTGTTTGTAGCAAGATTATTTATGTTTTGTCGACCTGTATAATTGACTGTGTAATATTGTTTCTACAGGTTTATATTAGACGTGCTTGAGAGACACTCGACGTCTTTGTCGACCTCTGTTTGGTATACCTACACCCTTGATTTTTAATTAATAAAGATAGCATTAGTATACTATTTCATGTTATTTATTTTCATTTATATTTGCACTTGGTATATATTAATATTAATCATTAGTGTGTTGTCTAGGTTTCAGTTATTTTGGTGTTGATGATGACGACAATAGTGGTGATGGATATTCTTGAATGAATATTATTTATCTCATAATTAGTATTTTTAAACATTAATTATTTGATTGTAAACATTTTTTTTAATACTGTTAATTTATTTAAAAAGGATTGGTGAGACGTAATGAAAATCAATGTCGGAATAAGTAAAAATTATTTTTTGTGTTTGTGTATAGTAACTTCTTTCTTCTAATCATTGATATTATTTGTATTTTTATTTTGATGCAGGACAAAAAGGATATTAGAAGAAGATGGAGAAGATTTAGTGTTGTTTGAATATTTGTTAATGTATTGATGGTTTAAAACTTCTTATAATGTTTGGATTGTATGGATATTAGATCTTTTTTGTTGTTTGCATTTTGATGTACGAAAATGTTTGGATTGTATGGATATTAGATGATGTTTGCATTTTGATGTATGAAATATTTGGATTTTATGGATATTTTGTAGTGTTTGGATTTGATGTATGAATTGTGATTTGGTTTAATATATAGTTTTATTTTGTTAAATATGGTGTGTTAGATACATGTGTATGAATTTGATGTATAATTTGATAGATATTTTTGTATTAATCATGTTAAATATAAGAATTAATTAATTCTGGATAGTTTTTATTTCATTTTGCGATAAAAAAATTTTCATCTCAAATCTATCGTAATGTATCGAAAAAATAGTGCTAGATTCTGCGACGAATTTTCATATTCGTCACAAATTTCTACGACGAATTTGAAAATTTATCATAGATTCTGCGACGAATTTAGAAATTCATTGTAGATTTTACGACGAATCTGAAAATTTATCGCAGAATTCGACATAGATTCTGTAATGAATCTAAAAATTCGTGGCAAATTTGCGATAAATTTTGCGACGAAAAAAATTTCATTACAAAACTATCATAATGTATCGAAAAAACACTGCTAGATTCTGCGATGAGTTTACAGATTCATGGCGGATTTTGCATCAAATCTAGAAATTCGTCGTAGATATCTGCGATGAATTTCTAAATTAGTCGTAGAATCTGCGACTAATTTCTAGATTCATTGCAGATCTGAGTTTTTAAATTTTGTGATGTTCTACTAATTTTGCGACGAAAATATAATTCGTCGTAAATTTTGCGATGAAGTCTTATTTTCATCGCAAAAATCAGCAACAAATTTGAAAATCCGTTGCAAAAATCTGCGATAAAAAAATTCGTCACAGATTTGCTTCTAAATTTTACAATGTTTCCAACTAATTTTGCGACGAAAATAAAATTCGTCGTAATTTTTTTGACAAATTTCATATTTTTGTCGTAAATATTTCGGGAGTTTTCTGCGATGAAAATTATTCGTCATAAATTTTGTCACAAATTATTTTTTTTAATTCGTCGTAAAAAGTTTTTTTTCTTGACAGTGATTGTTGGAGCAATCTAGGTGCCCTAGGTTTTGATGTTTGGGCAAAAGTTTAAGTTAAGTTTATTGTTGTATTTGATATTCATTGTGAGTGCACAGGATACAGGTACAACAAGGAAAGTCCAAGTGTGATCTTGGCAAAGGAGGAAAGTCCAAGAATGAGTCTTGGCGGTGTAAGTCCAAGCATGTAGTCTTGTCAACGTAAGTCCAAGTGTGACTTGACAATGGATGAAGTCTCGGAGGTGAGGAGCCTCTTGGCAAAGGAAGACCCGACAATATGGACAAGGCCGAAGGAAGCTCCAGAAGGCAAGACGTGAAGGATGGGGAGACATCCGAGGGACGCGAGGCTGATGGAGGAGACTAGAAGGCTAGGTCTAGGTTGGTCAGGCGAGGACGAGTGCTGAGTGATTGTACTCAGGGCAAAATTCTATGTGTTTTAGGATTCACTGTAGCAGTACTGCAGCGGCACTGCAACAGTACTGTAGTGACACTGTAGCAGGACTGTTATGACACTGTAGCAGTACCGTAGCAGTCGACTGGTACACTGTAGCAGTCGACTGGTAGCCGAACGTTGGGTAACGGTTGACTTCACTTAAAGGACCAGTCGACTGGTGCATACACCAGTCGACTGGTAGCGGGAAAACAGTTTAGTGTTTTCCTCTCGAACTCTATTTAATAGAGCTCGAGGTACTTGGGCATGGTTGACGAAATAGACTTGGTCAAAGCCGATTAGAGTCTCTCAAGCCTTCGTGTGATCGGTGTGCTTGTATTCAAGTGTTTGTGGCGAAGTTTCTCCACCGACAAGGAGCTTGAGCTAGCCGGAGGTTTTCCGGGGAGTCATCCACCTACGGATCGGGATCGTCCACCTTACGGACAGCCGTGGAGTAGGAGCTTTATCTCCGAACCACGTTAAATCAATGTGTTAGGTTTGCTTTCTCTTGTTAGTATTTGTTTTTGTATTTTGCTTGTGAACTAACATTATAGGAAGCGATCGATTTGGGTGAGACGCTATTCACCCCCCCTCTAACAGACGTGAAAGTCTCAACAGTGATTTTCCTTTGAAAACAAACATGAACATAGAAAAAAAAAACTAATATTTCTCAACATAGTAAAAGATAATTTCAATCTGCCCTTGTACAATCCGATCTAGGCACGATTCATTCGTTAACATGTTGTTGAATGGATTTATTATTTCCACTGTAGCTTAGAATGCGCATAGCAACAAATAAAGTGTTTAATGTATCCCACGAGGTACAAAAAATTTATGAGGAAGCAGATTTACATGTACGCATCAAGAAACACTTCATGGACTGTGTAATCCCCCTGGGAAATTTATTTCACTTTCTAAAGTTTTTTTTAAAATGTTTTGCCCGTAAAAGTTTTAGAATTGGCAAATTATGAAATTGATTTATGACTAATTTGAAAAAAAAAGGAGTAAAACCATAATAACATTTTTGAAAAGTAGGTAAGTTATTTGAGGTGAAATATAATGTTGTAAACATTCACTCTAATTATTTAAGTAAAAAGAGGCGTACATATGTGCAATAGTGTATTTCAAACATAATTTGATTTACAGTATGTAAATCATATATGTTTTCATTAATCATTGATGTGGCGGATATTATCGTGATATTAGTAGAGTCAAGAGTTGGGTTGAGATGTAAATCAAAGTCAAACAAATAAACTTGTTTCCGCAAGTCATGCCGGTCACTAGTGAGCCCGAGTTAAATCAAGATCACTCAACGTCAATGTTGGAAAATTAATTTTGAACCAATAAAGATGTGAATGAGAAACTAAAATCTATCACCTAACTTAATTTGGATCGTTAGATTAAGATGGACAAATTGGATTTATCCAAATGAAAGAGCATAAGTGTCTCTTTGGATGACTTATTCTCAGCCATTGAAATCAAAATAGAAGAGATCCAAATGAATAGACATTGCGTCATTTGGAAAGGGATGTGATCAACTAATTTAACTTAACGGATGAAATTTGATACAATTCAAATCAAAGTAATTATTGCATTTCATACTTACATTTGGAGAGATAGAGATGTCTTTTCGATTTGAAGTCTTACGATTTGCAGTGTTGTTATCGCAAGATAAAGTCATTGTATCTTGAGAGACGATTGTTGTATTCCGTGAGTACCATGTACAAGGTAAATTTGTCTTAAAGAGATAAAGTCCAACTCTAACCTCAACTTCGTCTAAGCGATATTATACTGGCATTTTGCCCGCACTCAAATTGTATCACCACCACCAGATCCAACAACTAGTTGAGACCAAGAAACTTAGACCCGGGCGAGTCCAATTAACCCCAACCTAGGCTAGACTCGCTTTCGAACTAATTCCAATGCTATAACCTCACTCGAAGAGCATAGCTCGAGTTGGCAACCAATGCGCGTAGCAGTGCTTATTGTTGGGATTTGGAGGTGGTTAAATATAAGCGCTAGCAGAATGACGGTATAATACCGCTTTGGCGAAGTCGAGCCTAGAGTTGAGCTATATTTCTTTAAGACGAATTTTCCCTACACATGATGCTCATGGAACACGACAATCATCTTCCAAGATACAATGACTTTATTTTGCGATAGCAGAACTACAAATCTCAAGACCTCCGAACCGAAGAAGCTTCTAGAACTCTTCAAATACAAGTATGGAATATAATACTTGCTTGAATTTGAATGAATTGAGTGAAATGAGAAGGAGAGGGGTCTTATTTATACTAAATGAAAGGGTATAAGAACCTCTCGGTTTAATTAGATCTCGACCATCCAACTTGAATTGGATGGTTTAGATTGCCCCCCTTCCCAAGAGATATAATATCTCTTCATATGGATGACAATCAATGGTTGAGATTGAGTCATCCAAAGGGCACTTATGTATTCTCAGATCAACGATCTAAATTTGTCAATCTTGATCCAATTATGTAGATTTAATTTCTCATTGATATTATGTTTCCAACAATTATAGCCTAACAATTTCATCATTTTCATCCTGAAAATAAGGAGTCAATATTAGGCTGCATTGGGCTTCATCATTTTCATCATGAAAATAAGGAGTTCACTCGTGAACAGATACTAAATCATAGTCCAATGCTCGGTTGCATTGGCCTCCCTGTTCCTTTTTCACCGGCTAAGAAGCATGGTGTTCACCTATCCTGCGCTCTTTTTGGCACCAACTGTTTGTAATTGTGCTCAGGACAGTTGAAGATTGTTGAACAAAGAGGGGAGCAACACCTTTCAACCTCTAACACGGAAGAAGAGGAAGAGAGAAAGAAATCCCATGGAGTAACGAGACAAAGATGTTTAAGAAAGAGCAAACACAAAGAAGAAGAAGAAGAATAGTTACCGTGGTTCGACGGCGTGCCTACTCTACAAAACGGATGAAGCTTTATTAGAATTCTCTCTACTCAAGAGAATCACATTCAATGATTCTCATAATACAATAAGTTTACAATGATCCCTATAAATAGTGTCTAAACCCCAAACTCGGTAAAATCGTAATAGAATTTTATTAGAAAATCCTGTAATAAAATTCTATTATGAAAAATTATAATAGAATTATATTATAAAAAATCTTAACAGAATTCTGTTATAAAAAATCTTAACAAATTTTTCTTCCAAGATATCCCTCGCATTCGTCTTCATCCATATATGAGCCACCCATCAACAATCTCCATCTTGGTGAATATTTACCCATTCAAAAAACATGAGTATCAAAACTTCGCATGGATCTCTAGGTCTAGGCTTCCTTTCTTAGCATCTAGAGATGTAGGTCAAGCTCAAGTAATGCTTAAACTTCTCTGTGGGCACCGTCTTTGTCAACATGTCTATAACATTGTCTGCAGTGTGAATTTTCTCAAGTTGAATTTCTATGGAAGCAATCGGTTCTCTGATCTTGTGAAACCTTACATCAATGTGCTTGGTTCTCGCATGATACACATGATTTTTCGCCAAATAGATAGCACTCAGTCTATCGCATAATAACTTGACTCCACCTTGTTGCACACCAAGTTCTTTGACCAACCCTATAAGCCATAAAGCTTCTTTCGTTGCTTCAGCTATTGTCATGTACTCCGATTCCGTGGTAGATAATGCAATAATAGATTGCATCATAGGCTTTCGACATATATGTCCTCCCGCCATAGTGAACACGTATCCTGTAGTAGACCTCCTGCCATTTAAACCTCTTGCATAGTTTGCATCTACATACCCAACAATTGAAGGATCTTCGGGTTGTCTACTGAACATGATGTCATAATTAGTTGCATTTCTCAAGTATATGAAAATCCACTTCACTGCATCCTAATGTGGTTGACCAAGATTTAAGAAAAACTTGCTCACCATACTCACTGCTTACACCAAATATGGTCTTGTACAAACTATGGCATATATCAGACAACCAACTACACTGATATAAGCAACCTTTGACATTTCTTGGATCTCGTCATCTATCTTTGGATACTGTGTACTAGATAACTTGAAGTGATGTGCTAGGGGTGTGCTCACCGACTTTATATTATTCATGTTGAACCTATCCAATACTTTATCTATATAGCTACATTGAGACAACCATAATCTCCCTACAGCTCTATCCCTGTAAATCTCCATCCCAAAAATCTTCTTGGTTTCTCCCAAATCTTTCATGTCAAATTCCTTGCTCAGTAGCCTCTTCAATTTATCGACCTCTTTCACCTTCTTCATAACAATGAGCATGTCATCTACGTTAGTAGTAAAAAAACTAGTGATTCATCTTCAAGGCTCTTCACATATATGCAGCAATCATACTCATATCTCCTATATTCATTTTGAATCATGTATGAATCAAAACGTTTATACCATTGCTTAGGAGATTGGTTCAATCCATAGAGTGATTTCTTCAACTTGCAAACTAATCGCTCTTGTCTCGGTTGACTAAATCCCTCAAGTTGTAGCATAAAAATCTGCTCTTCCAAATTTTCTTGAAGAAATGTCATCTTCACATCCATTTACTCTAGTTATAAATCGTGATGTGCCACCAAAGCCAACACTGCTTTAATGGGCGTATGTCTTATTACTAGAAAGAAAATTTCTTTATAGTCAATCTCCTTTCTTTGTAAAAACTCCTTTGCTACCAACCGAGTCTTGAACATCACTTCTTCTTTCTCTAACATTACTTCTGCAAAACAAAATTTCTTTCTCTAACATTACTTCTCTAACATTACCAACCGATCCTCCTGTTCTGTCGACCGATCGGGTCGAACCTGCAAAACAATGTTAGATAATAATCCTGCAAAACAGAGATTAGCACAGTAATATTATAATGTATGAATAGTATAAAAGACAGTAGAACTGTCTTGATCTCAACTTGGAAACCTTCCCGATTTCTTCAGTTGGATCAGTGACCTTAGATTGTTCCTTTCAGGAACCCGACCTCACTGTCGCTCCTCCAGTTGTTTACCTCAACTTACCTGCCAAACATAGTCCTCCAGACATGTTTGGACTTTTCCTGCTTAGTGTCTGATCGCCTGATCCACTGAGACTTTTCCTACAATACTACATTAGCCAACAACAATAATAGTAATACAGAATACAATGGTAAACCTAAACCTAGATTTACCGAGTTCCGCTGGTCCGGTCGACTGTGCGCGGACGACCGGAAACCATCCGAACAACCTTGCTTGGAGTTCACTCCTCCAAGATTTCTCGTTACCTAAGGTTGCCACCCCCTAGGGTTTTCTCAACCTGACTTCACTCACCAGGACCTAAGGTTACCACCCCCTAGTATTTTCTCAATCTGGCTTCACTCACCAGGACCTAAGGTTACCACCCTCTAGGATTTTCTCCACTTGGCTTCACTCACCAAGACTCAATATTCGGCTACCCAGGGATCAAGTCCTCCAGACCTATCCACCTGACTTCCATGATATACTAAGATTTTTCCCCTTGCCTAGCCTACAACTAGGACTTCCCTTAATCAAGCTCCATACTTAAGCATACTTAAACATATTTGTCTGATATTAAAACCTTGGAGGTCGATTGCACCAACACTTTCATGAGTAATCATCAGTAAAAATCACAAAATACAAGTGCCCTCCACATGATGCTACATTGGATGGTCCCTAGAGATCTGTATGTATGTAGTTCAGAATCTCCTCCGTTTTATTTGTTGTTATCTTGAATTGCACTTTGCTCTGATTCTAGTCAAGAACACATAATTTACAGAATCCAAACTTACACGTCTTGAGACCCTTCAACAAATTTCTCTTGTGAAGTTCTAACATCGTATGTTCACCCATATGCCATAAAATAGTACTACCTGATTTAAACTCCATTGAGAGACCTACAATTGTAGTTCCTATCAATTTATAGATGTTTCCTACTAACTTTTGTCCTTTCATTACCGTTAGAGCTTCCTTGCTGACTTTTATCACTCCGCTCACTGATTTGTAACTACAACCAATATTATCTAGTGTGCATAGCAAGATCAAATTCTTCCTTAGCTCTGGTATATATTTGACATCACATAAGGTTCTGATCAGACCATCAAATATTTTGATTCCAACGTTCTCTATACAAATAACTTTGCATAACACATCATTTTCCATCAATACTAAACCGGAATTCATTGCCCTATAGGTGTCAACCACTCCTTATTTAGAATCATGTGATATGAACATGCAGAGTCTAAAATCTATGCATCTATCAGTTACTCCGAACTCAACATAACTGATAGCATATCTTTGTTACCATTCTCTGAATTTTCTTCTTCAACTATGTTTACAGACTTTACCGAATTACTTTTGTTCTCTACAATATATTTCTTTATCTTTGGACCTTTGCCTCCGCACTTGTAGCACGTGATCACCTTCTTCCTTCTCGACTTAGAACGAGCGTGGTTGTCATTACCCGATCCATGTCGAGATTTGCTTCTACCATGCCCTTGGTTGCTATTTACTACAAGCCATTCTCCCTAAGAAACTTCATCATAGGGATGACAATTTCACCCGAATCCGATGGGTAATCTGACATCCAACCCGAATGGAGGAGGATATGGAGGGAATTTTTATACCCGATTATAGTAAATGAATATTCGGGTATGGGTATGGAGGCGGATGTGGTAAAATCCTACCTATACCCTACCCGATATATATATATATATATATATATATTATTGGGAAAGAAAAAACTTTAGCCCGCTTCCCGTTGAAAAAAAAGACTTAGTTTGTTTCTTTATTCGGTCATCAACACGTATCTCATCTTTTTTCCGCAGAAAATGTTCACCCAATCGAAGGAGCGCAAGACGAGGAAGAGCTGACAAGTACATTGAAATATTTTTTTTTAAATGAGAATGGTAGGGAGTAATAGGATGATGGGTATGGTATGGGTACCCGAAACTCTGACGGGTATGGGGATGGGTATGAAAGTTAAATACCTGATGGGTATGGGGATAGGTATGGATATAGATATAATAAATGGGGATGTGTATAGAGGATATAAAATCCTACCCATTGTTATCCCTACTTCATCATTTGTTTTCTTCCTTTGGTGAAAACCTAGTAACGCACTTGTGATCTCCTCCAATTTAAGAGTTTCCTTATCCCATATCAAAGTAGTAATAAAATTCTTGTATGTAAGAGATGAAGGTAGAAAATTTAGCAATATCAGTGCCTTATTTGCATCCTCGATCTTCATATCAATATGTTTCAGATCACTTACAATCTGGTTGAATACATTGATGTGCTAGCTCAGATATATTTCCTCTGTCATCTTGAGCCCGAATAATTTCTACTTAAGATACAACTTGTTTGTTAATGATTTTGACATTGTATATCACATCATCCGTAAGACAAAGCTTGACTATTGCCAATGCCTTCGCCTGAAGTTCTACCTAATCTAATCTCTTCATGCTTTCCAGTTTCCTTTCTCCTAATGCCTTTACCATGCCTTGTTATACCACAAGTCATTGACCCTTCTTTGTCATAATCCGAAGTTTTCAGTTCTGTCAAACTTCACCAAATCAAACTTCGCAAAAGTTGTCTCCTACATGTGGAAGAAATCCACCAAAATCTTGCTCTGATACCACCATTTATTGTGTCTAAAGGATATTCACATTTCTTAATAATAATATGATATTATCCACTTTGGGTCTAAGCTCTCATGGTTTTGCTTTTGGGCTCTACCCAAAAGACTTCATTCCAATGGAAATATCATGCATCCTTTTAAATCCATGATTTTTTTCATATTTTTCCAATGTGGAACTTTGATTGAATTTCCAACAATCCTCCCCTCAAATGAAGGACTACCATTACTCTCATAGTCCGAGCCTCTCCGAGAGCATCCGATTAACTTGACCTGCTCCAAGCCTTCCCGGCAAGCATATGGTCATTCTGAGCTGCTCTAGCCCTCCCCGCAAGTATCCACATCCAGTCACCCTGACCTGCTCCGGGCCTCCTCACGAGCATCCAATCACCCTAACCAACATCGGGCCTCTCCGCGAGCATTCGATTATCTTGCCCTGCTCCGGGTCTTCCCCACAAGCATTCGATCATCCTGACCTGTTTCGGACCTCCTCGCGAGCATTCGGTCACCTTGACCTGCTCCGGGCCTTCTCCGTGAGCATATGGTCATCTCGATCTATTTTGAGTCTCCCCGTGAGCATCCGATTACCCTAACCTACTTCGGACCTCCCCGCGAGAATATGATTACCTTGACCTATTTTGGGTCTCCAGCAACTTTATTCAAGGTCACCCTAAATGATATCTGGTCTGGACCATGACTCATATATCATTTATTGTGTCCAAAGGATATTCACATATATCCATAATGGTATGATATTGTCCACTTAGGGTCTAAACTCTCATGACTTTGCTCTTAGACTCTACCAAAAAGTCCTCATTCTAATGGAGATATCATACATTGTTTTAAATTCATGATATGTTCTATATCTTTTTAATATATATAGGACTTTGATTGAATCCTCAACATCCTGGATACACCATTGTCGGCAACCTTGTTCAGAAAGTTCAACCCGAGTCAACTCTACCTGCAAAATGCACTCAAGAAGCATAGCCTAAACCGACTCGACATCTTCACTCGAGAAGCATAGTCTGAGCTGATAGACTCACTCGGGAAAAGGGCATGAGCGCCTGGCCTTAGGGCTCCCATATAATCTTGACTCCTCAGCCACGCCTAATTTGACCATTTGGCTCCGCAACACATTCGCCTCGAGCTAGTCGTGCCTGACTCAGTGACTTAGCAACTCCTGACTCCCTCATGCCTGATTCGGTCCTAGATCCGCTAACTCGATCACCTCAGCTCAGCTTCTGAGCTCTACCAAATGTGGCTCATGATAAATACGAAAAGCGTGGGATGACGTGGTGCCTTCACACAAGTTCCATGGGGAAAGTAAAGTAGAGAAGATGGGACGACAAGGCCTCTCCTCAACCAGAACATGATTTATAGGGGTGTAAATAGAGGAAGCGTGATCAGGAACAGTAAGATAAGAGAAGTCTACTCCCATGGGTACATATATGCATGGAAATACCAAGACAATTCCTACTCTGTAACTCTTAATCAGGGGACTAACTTGAACGTCGTAATCAGGCACGGCTGAAGGCATATGCCAATAAGGCCTATGCCTAGGGCCTCAATATAATTGGGGCCCATTAATGTTATATTTTTAAAAAATATATTTAATAATTGAAATTTAATTTTAATTAGAACTGGACGTTTCATTTCAAGAATATCGCTTCGGCGCTTCGATTTCCGTGCAGACGTGCACAGTAATATATACTGTACCGCCGTTGCTTCAATTTTCTACTGTGCACATTGTACAACCATCTTTGAAGACTGCCGCTTCGAATTCCATGCACAATAATGCACTGTACAGCCACCTATTCCAACGAAAAACAAAACTTCAATTAATTATATAAAATAATTCTCCTAGAATTCTATATAAAACCACTACAGAATTTGATTTACTCATGTTTTCGTTCTCTAAGTCTCATACTCTCATCCTGCTCATATTTTCATCCTCTAAATTTCATCCTCTGTAATTTGTATTTTTTGTCCCTCATCATCTCGACGGTGATTCTTTCACTCTCAGAATACTGAATACGACAAAACGCCCTTCGCATTCCTTAATCGTATGTTCTTTATTGTTCTGTATAAATAATAAATTATTGATGAAATGGACCCAAATATGAAATGGACCCAAACGCCCTTCGCATTCTTTCACGGCGTAAATTAGATTTTATTGTTCATTTAATTCTAAGTAATTTTATTTTGATAAAATAATATAGACTTATATTTTCTTTTGTAATATTATTTTAATATAAATATGTCTATGAAAAAAATATGATTATGGATATATGAAACGTATGAAAAAAGAAAAATAGAAGAATTTATTCCATCTCAAAAATTGCGTACTTGATAGATTTATTATTAATAAACAAAATCAAAACTCAAAAAATAATATAATTGAAAATTTAAATGAAAAACTAATTGAATTTTCACCGGAAGATAATATTTTAGGACAAAAAGAAATCTATCAAGAACTTTCTAATGATCACAAAACAAATTCATTAAATATTAATATTAATGAAGAAAATAATTATAATTTAGAAGAAGAAAAAGACGACTTAATAAATCATGAAAATAATTTTTTTTTATAATATTGATGAAACCATTATTCAAAATATATATGATCCAACACAATGGAAAAATATAAATACAAATTTAATATATTTATTAGTTGAAAAGGGTCCAATTAGAGAAATCAATATTTCTTTTCCAAATGATGAAAATTCTAGACATTTTTCTATGATTCATTACATTCGAAAATTATCAAATGGAGAAAAATATGATAGAAAATGGTTAATATATTCAAAAGAATTAGATAAAGTATTTTATTTTTGTTGTAAATTATTTAGTCAAAAATCAATTACAATTCAATTAGCAAACGAAGAGTATCGTGATTGGAAAAATCTTAGTGTCAAGCTTAAAAGTCATGAAACAAGCAGTGAACATATTATAAATATTAATATTTGGTTTGATATTGAAATGAGATTGCTTAAAAATAAAACCATTGATCAAAATTTACAAGAAAAAATAAATAAGGAAAAAGAACATTGGAAGAATGTATTAATAAGAATTATTGCTATAGTTAAAAATATTGCAAAAAATAATTTGGCATTCCGTGGCACAAATGAGAAAATTTATCAAGATAACAATGGAAATTGTTTAGGTTTACTTGAAATAATAGTAGAATTTGATCGTATAATACAAGAACACCTTAAACGTAGGGCTGTAAATGAACCAAGCGTTCGTGAACAAACTTGGTGTTCGGCTTGGTAAGATCTTGTTTATGTTCGTTCAATGTACATTAGATTAATTAAACAAACAAGTTTGAACAGCTCGTTAAGCTAAACAAACAAGCTTGAACACATATGTGTTCAGTTCGTTAACGTTCGTGAACAACGTTTGTGAACAATGTTCACGAACAATATTTATTAATAAAATTCTTTTCAATATGCTAAATAAACAATAAAATAAAATAAATAAATAAATAAATTTAAATTATCAATCTTAATAACCAATCAAACAATTAAAAGTTTCAAACAATCAAATAAGCTTGAATCGAGAGCTTGATAACATCTAAACGAACCAAGCTCAACCCAAGTTCAAGCCAAGCTCGAACCAAGCTTAAGCCAAGCTTGAATTGAGAGCTTGATACCATCTAAACAAACCAAGCTCAAGCCAAGCTCGAACCAAACTCAAGCTAAGCTTGAATTGAGAGCTTGATAACATCTAAACGAACCAAGTTCAAGCCAAGCTTCAAACAAGCTCAAGCTCATAAAAAATAAACCAAGCCAAGCTTGAACACTCATTTCAAAAGCTTGGTTCATTTTAAACTCGGCTCGACTCGGCTCGGTTATCTTATCAAACAAGCTTGAACACCCCAAAGCTCGGCTCGGCTCGGCTTGTTTACAGCCCTACTTAAACGTATTCAAAATGATAAAATTCATAATCATTATCTTGGTCATAATATACAAAATGAGTTAATAAATATATTAGGGAAAGAAATAAATAATATTATAATTAAAAAAATAAAAGAAGCAAAATACTTTTTAGTTATACTTGATTGTAATCCTGATGTAAGTCATCAAAAACAAATGTCTCTTATATTAAGATGTGTAACAAGTCCAATCAAAATAGAAGAATATTTATAGAATTTTTAAAAGTAGATGATATATCAGAAAAAAATCTTTTTGATACACTTATTAATATAATAAAGAAAATTGAACTGAATGTGAATGACATAAGAGGACAAGGATATGATAATGGAGCTAATATGAAAGGTAAACAACAAGGTGTACAAAAGAGATTGTTACGTTAGATATAAATTCTTGGGCTTTTTTATACACCATGTGGTTGTCATAGTCTTAATTTAGTACTATGTGATAGACTAATTCTTGTCCTAGTGCTATAACATTTTTTGGTGTGATAAACGTATTTACTCATTATTTTCTTATTCTACAAAAAGATGGAAAATTTTACAAGACCATGTTTCTAATTTAACTCTTAAACCATTATCACAAACAAGTTGGGAAAGTCATCTTGAAAGCGTTAAAGGAATAAAATATCAAGCTCCACAGATAAAAGAAGCTTTATATAAACTTGCAGAAACTAGTGATGATCCTAAAACAAAAAGTGAAGCAAATTCTTTAGCAACATATGAGTTTGAAAATTTTGAATTTTTATTACATATGGTTATTTGGTATGATATATTATTTGCAATTAACACTGTTAGTAAATTTTTATAATATAAAGATATGAATATTGCTATTGCTATTGCATTAGATCAGTTAAAAGGTCTTGCTTCTTTTTTTTTAATGATTATAGAGAAAATGGATTTATAAACGTGTAATTAGAAGAAATAAACGATTTGATGAGAATAAAATTAATAAAGTGAAGCTTTCACCTGAAGAATCTTTTAAAATTAATTACTTTAATTATATTATTGACCATGTCATTTCTTCACTTCAAAGTAGATTTGAACAATTTAAAATATATGAAGACAATTTTAATTTTTTATATGATGTAGAAAAGTTAAAATTGCTTGATGATGAGTTTTTAAAAATAAAATGTTTAAATCTTGAAAACTTTTTAACATATGACATGTTATCTGATATTGATGGTTTAGATTTATTTTTAGAATTAAAAGTTTTAAGAGAAATAATAAATCCAGAATTAAAAACCGCACTTGAGGTATTGAACCTTATAAAAAAATTAAATTCTTTTCCTAATGCATGGATAGTTTATAGAATATTATTAACTATACCTGTTAGTGTAGCTTCAAAAGATAGAAGTTTTTCAAAATTAAAATTAATAAAGTCTTATTTACGTTCAACAATGTCTCAAGAAAAATTAAATAATCTAGCAATTTTATCAATTGAAAAAAAAAATATTATCAAAACTCGAATATAAAAATTTAATTAATAATTTTGCATCTCAAAAAAGTTAGAAAACTAAATTTTACATAAAAATTTATTTTAAATTAATATTTTATTTAAAAAAAATTAAACCCACCATTGTCGGTCCCAAATCCTAATGAAAAAGGGTGAGGGAAATTTTTTTTTAAAAAAATATTAAAGACCTAAATGTTTTTTTTTTTGCCTAGGGCTTCATAGAACCTTGAGACGACCTTGGTCATAATGACTAAGCAAAAGTTCACTTTGGCATCATTCTAACCTCTCCGGTTGAGTTCTTCAGGTCCATGATTGCTCCTCTATCCGGATCGGTAAGATTCTTCTTTCGGATCTTCACACATTCTCCGATGACTCAATATAATCATCCACTATCTCTGATTGGAATCATCATCATTGATATTTTAATTTTTAAAAATAAGATAAAATTATGTATAATAGATTTAATTTGATACGGTCCAATGAAATCAAATAGATTCGATATGGTCGAATGAGATTTCGTATTAATAAAAATTTAGTGCATGGGACTGTCTTTTGATGGAGCTTAGGAACACAACGCATATATCGGAATGGTCCATGCAACTTACGACGTACGATCAGAGTTGTAGCGATCTGTCCATGCACGACAAGATGCTCCAGTGCTTCGTCCTACAAGTTCCCTCGTGCCATGTGGCCATATACATGAACTGTAATGCGGTGATTAACTCCCTCGTACAAAAGGTTCCATTTCTTTTTATATATATATATATATATATATATATATATATATATATATATATATATATATATGGAGAGAGAATCTTATGACTATTTATATATATAAATAATATTGTTTATCAAAATAAAATTAGTGAAATTCAATTTCTTATAATCTTTCATTAATACTAGTGTGATCGTGCACACGCATTGTGTGTGTAATATAATAATATATAAATTATTTGGTGTGTAATATAATAATATATAAATTATTTGGATCTTTGAAAATCCGAATTGTTTGAATTTTCTAGTGTCATCCTTAAATCAAGAATTAGTTATTTGGATAAGATTTGTCTAGTGATGCTAGAGAATCCAGTAGTTTAACGGGTTTCTCTATGCAAAAAATTATTTTAATTTAATATTATACTTGTCTTAGTAAAAAAAACTAAGAAAAATATATTTTTTAACATCGTCGGCCTAAAATATTGATAGAAGCTTGTTTGATCATATTGTTGTTAATTCTAAGATATGGACTAAAGAGAACTATATTTTTTTTATATAAAACAACCAGAGAAAATTAATGATGAGAAAAATTCATAATAATACGCTATAACTGAGTCTCGAACTCTAGATCACTGATTGTTTCGCTTGTGGAATTACTTTTAGTGTAAATAGAAAAAGGACATTAACGTAAATGCATTTTAGGCTTCATCAAAATTAGTTAGTAAAGGGGGGAGATTTTTAATAAAATAGTAAGATGTCCACATTCTCGACCAACACCAACACCGACTTAGGGTGACCAAAAATTAAGAAACCATGTGGATGTGGTGCAGGAAAAAAATATCTAAATCAAATCCATACAGCATCACCTGCAATCCGATTCTCTACTGAGATGCCCCACTCCAGATATTACAGCCATGGCAATTGGTAGATCCCCTCAATCTTGGTCTCAATCTAAGAAAAAAGAGCAGGAGTTCATAATTGGTCATTGGTGTATATACAAATGCTGAGGTCATTTAATTTGTACAAGAACTGGAAATCGGTAGGTTAATCGATTAATTTTAAATCTTAACGTTGTAGAGGCAGCTTCTCTGCACCTCCTCCGGCGGGATGAAGCAGTCGGCGGAGAGGCCCGGCACGTTGAAGACCACGTCGTCGATGGCCCACCGCTCCTCCATCCGCGTCAGCACGCGCTGGTCCTTGACCCCGACCCCGAACCGGAGGAGGTTGACGGTGGACCGGCCGGAGTGGGCGACGACGAGGTCGTCGACGCGGCGGTAATCGTCGATCCACGACGAGGTGGTGGTCTCCCAGTAGATGGCCTCGGCGCCTGGCGACTGGATCCGCGTCAGCTGCGAATCCTCCAGCCTCACCAGCAGGCCGCTTCGCTGGCTGAAGGACCCCACCATCCGATGCTTGATGATGTCCGCCGTGCTGTCGCTCCAGCTCGACAGGATCGAGCTGTCCACCGCCAGCTCCAGCACGAAGCACTCTTCGTCGCCGATGTGCTTCTCGCCGACGTGCTCCGCAGGCGAGAACACGGCCGCGATAGTTTCCGGGTCTAAGCCCTGTACATATCTTAGATTATCAATTTAGT
The DNA here is from genome assembly GCF_018446385.1 of Zingiber officinale. Taxonomy (NCBI): domain Eukaryota; kingdom Viridiplantae; phylum Streptophyta; class Magnoliopsida; order Zingiberales; family Zingiberaceae; genus Zingiber; species Zingiber officinale. The sequence goes on from NC_056007.1 coordinate 79,950,177, forward strand.
TGTTAAAGCGAGTAAAAATGGGAAAGTTTCGATCATCAAATCAAATTCGATGCGTGATATAATCAAAGATGGTACTTCACGTGCTATTCCAACAACTTTTAGATCAAAATGTCGTTCCATAATTCAATGAAAGCCTGGGCGGGCCAGACATTCTCCCGGAAGGCAGTCAGCGAGAAAAACAGAGTGAGAGACAGATCAGACAGAGAATTCAAGGGAGGAATGTGCTAGCTTGCCTAATTAAATTATTAATTATGCATGGTATTTTTAATGGTTTAATTATGGCTACTTGCCTGTAGTGCTCGCCGGAGGGGGCGAACGCCGCCGCGGGCGGCGTGGGCACCGAGCCAAGGCGTGCGGCGCCAGGCGACCTTGCCGTCGCTTCCGGCGGAGATCTGGTGTCCGGAGACGGCGAGCTCGACGAGCCACATGTCGGGGACCATCTGCCAGACCACGAAGCAGCCCTTGTGGTGGCGGCCCTTGGAGGCGGCGCCGTGCGGGCTGAGGCCGTGCTCGCGGACCATTTCCATCCACACGCGCCCGGACGCGTACATGCTCTTCGCCGTCCTGCTGCCACCCGGCTTCGCGCACCCCGTCGTCGCCCGGAACTGCTGGATTATGTACTGCGCCGACGACGCGACCGCCTGAAATCGCCAAAACGTGTAATTACTCGCGAATCAAATACGGCAGAGTAAACTAACTAACAGTTGGGATCAAGCTACATGGCGCGGGAGGTGGTGCTTGGGGGAAACAGAGAGGGGGGAGAGAGGGCATCCGAGGACGCTAAGGAGGATCTTGAGGTCGCTCTTCTTGTTGGATGGCAAGGGAAGGTAGGTCTTGAGCCAGTTCTGGAAGGAGTGCTGGATCCTCCGAGCAGCACTCCGGGAATCCTCCTCCTCGATAATGGGCTCCTCCGAGAGCGGAGAGAGGCGTGCCATTAATTAATCCGATCCTCTGTTTCCTCCCCCGTCCCTCTCTTCTCTCGTTCCTTCCTTTTTTTTTCAGGAGATCAAGAATTGAAGGGAAAGGCAACAACCAAAAGCCTGGAGGAAGCGGTAGTTAAAACAGGAATGCGAGTTGGGAGATATCGGATCTCGGAGCCTGCGCCGAATATGGTACTCGTTCGACTCGCCGTTACGGAATCTCATTATTATATATGGAGTGAAGCAGGTTGGCGGGGGAGTACAGGAAGAAATGAAGGGAGCTTTTAAGGCAGGCAATGGCAAGTAGAGAGGGGAGAAGAGCAGTGGTGGCGTTGGGCGGAGAGTCCAAATCTTTCTTTGGTACGCGGTAGGAAGTTAGCATGCTTCGGCCTGCAAGTCCATGTGGGTTTGGTGCAATGAAATATGGATGGGGATCGTTGAGTCTGCTTCCCTTCGCGGGGAAGGCAACCACGCAAACGAGAGGAAAGGCTTCAGAGTTGATAGAGAGAGACTCTCCGTGTCGATGTCGATATCGATATCGATATCGGGAGGATTCAGACTGATGGGTGATCGAACCGATAACTAATAGTAATGACGGTGAATAATAGTGCAAAAGTCGAAAGGAATTTTTTATAAAATTGAAAGGGTTTATCATTATTATTATTATTATAAACATGATAAATCCATATTAGGCCTAATGAATTTAGAACTGATTTTTTAAAAACATTTTAACTCACATGAATGAATACGTTGAAATAAATAATGAAGGGTATCGTTGAAATCCTTACAACTTTATAAATCAACATAATCTAAAATAGTTCTAATCAGATCTGTTTAGGTCTATTAATGAATTTTAATCAAAATCTATTGATGAACCTAGATAGGTTTGATTTGACCTATTTTAGGTCTTTTGGATTTCTGAGACTACAAGGAGTTTAACGGTGCCCACCATTACTTACTTCAACATCGATAGAGGTGTTAAAATATAATAAGGAAGAATCAGCTAGAAACCCTAAAGTAAACCTAAAATGAATCCATATTAGGCCCACGTTAGGGGTTAGAGTCGATTCTTCCAATAATATTTTAACACCTCTAGAGAAGTCAAAATAAACAATGGAGGTCATCGTTAGTTAAAAATTCACTGATGGACCTAAACATGTTCGATTCGATCCATTTTAAATCCTTTGAATTTCTGAGCTATGAGGAGTCTCTTGGGGATTCAATCAAAATCCTACATTGGAAATATTTGAAAAAGACTATGGGTTTAAAATGATGTAAAATATCTCCATTGGTATGAGCCCTTTTAAATAGAGCCCAAGAGTAAAGCCATGAGAGTTTAAGCCCAAAGTGGACAATATCATGTCATTGTGGAGATATGTGAACATCCTTTGGGCACAATAAATAGTATCAGAGCCATAGTCCATACTAGATGCCATGTGTGGTGGCATTGAACGAAGTTGCTGAGTGGCTCGGAGTAGGTCAATGTGACCGAATGCGAATGCTTACGGGGAAGGCCTGGAGCAGGTTAAGATGACGGGATGCTGGCAGGATGGTCCAAAGCAGGTCAAGGTGATCGAATGCTGGTACTTGTGGGGAAGACTCAGAGTAGGTCAGGATGATAGAATACTCATAGGGAGGCCCGGAGTAGGTCAAGGTGACCAGATACCCATGAGGAAAACCTAAAGCAGGTCAAGGGTGATCAGATACTTGCGGGGAAGGCCTAGAGTAGGTTAGGGTGACCGGATGCTCGCGGGGAGGCCCGGAGCAAGGTAGGGTGACCAGATGCTTGTGGGATGGCCCGGAGTAGGTCAAGATAATCGGATGTGGATGCTCGCGGGGAGGCTCAGAGTAGGCCAGGGTGATTAGATACCTACAGGAAAGGCCTAAAGCAGGTCAGGATGATCAGATACTTGCAGGGAGGGCCCAGAGCAGGTTAGGGTGATCGGATGCTCGCGGTGAGGTCCGGAGCAGGCCAGGGTGATTAGATACCTACAGGAAAGGCCAAAAGCAGGTCAGGGTGATCAAATACTTGCGGGGAAGGCTCAGAGCAGGTTAGGGTAATCAGATGCTCGCGGGGAGGCCCGGAACAGGTCAGGATGACCAGATGCTCGTGGGATGGCCCGAAGTAGGTCAAGATGATCAGATGAGGATGCTCGCGGGGAAGGCCCATAACAGGTCAAGGTGACCGGATGTTTACGGGGAGGCCCGGAGCAGGTCAGGGTTACCAGATGCTCGTGGGATGACTCGAAGTAGGTCAAGATGATCGGATGCGGATGCTTGCGGGGAGGCCTGGAGCAGATCAGGGTAACCAGATACTCACGGGGAAGACCTAAAGCAGGTCAGGGTGATCAAATACTTGCGGGGAAGGCTTAGAGCAGGTTAGGGTGACCGGATGCTTGCGAGGAGGCCTGGAGCAGGTCAGGATGACCAGCTGCTCGTGGGATGGCCCGGAGTAGGTCAAGATGATCGGATGTGAATGCTCATGGGGAAGACCCATAACAGGTCAAGGTGATTGAATGTTCACGGGAGCCCCGGAGCAACTCAAGATGACCAGATGTGAATGCTTGCGGGGAAGGCTCGAGGTAGGCCAGGATAACCAGATGCTCGCGTGGAAGGCCTGGACCAGGTTAGGGTGACCGGATACTCGCTGGGCGGCTCGGACCATGAGAGTAATTGTGACCCTTCATTTGAGGAGAGGATTGTTGGAGATTCAAGTCCTACATTAGAAAGATTTGGAAAAGATAATGGGTTTAAAAGGATGTAAGATATATTCATTGGCATGAGACATCTTGGATAGAGCCCAAGAATAAAGCATGAGGGCTTAGGCCAAAAGTGATCAATATCATGCCATTGTGGATATATGTGAACATCCTTTGGGCACAACAAAGTCCAACTATGAACATTGCTTATTTCAATTTTTCCAGAGGTGTTAAAATGTAATAAGGAATAATCGACTCTAAACCCTAATATGAGTTTGATATGGAATCATATCAGACTCATCTATATCAGGCCTAACATGGGCCCACGTTAAGATTTAGAGTTGATTATCCAATAAAATTTTAACATCTTTAGAGAAATCGAAATAAACAATAGAGGACACCATTGGACTTCTTACAACCTCAGAAATCTAAAAGACCTGAAATAAATCCAATCAGATATGTCTAGATCCATCAGTAAATTTTGATCGAAACCCACTGATAAACCTAGATAGGTCTGATTGGACACATTTTTGATCATTTGGATTTCTTAGCTACTAGGATTCCAACGGTGCTCTCCAATGTTTATTTCGATTTCTCTAGAGGTATTAAAATGTTATTGAAAGAATTGACTCTAAACTCTAACATGGGTATGATATGAATATATCAGGTTCAACGTGAACCTGATATAAATATTCATGCATACATAAGATCACGTAATTGAGTGTGTCCTTTGGTAAATGCCAAAACGTGCATCTTTTGGTCAACTTGAAAAACTACATGCGTACTTTGTTATATTGCCATCAATATTACAGCACATACTTCACTTGTTAAAAATTATTCACGTTATAGTAACTATAATTTTCTAATTACTACACTATATATTTATTAATCTTTTTCATCTATTATTCATGTTATAGTAGTTATGAAATTATAGTTATTATAACATGAATTTACCTTACTCGTCTAATATTCATATTATAGTAGCTATAAAAATGTAATGACTACACTATGTTTAATTGATTTAAAATTTAGATAAAAATAATAATAAAAATAATATTGAACAATAGGGAAGGAAGACACTTACGTGCGTAATTGTACATAATTAATTAGTGGGATGGAGTTTTTTTATTAAAAAAAATTAAAGTGAGGTGTCTTTCATGATTTGAAAAAAAATGCTCTTTTTATTTTTGTCCGAAATTATTTTGAGTGATGTTATTCTTTTTATATTCTTTGGTTAAAGAATAATTTAAAAGTATTTAAAATATAATTTGACATCTATTATATTTATTTAATTTAAAATTTGGGCCTTAGATATTAAGGTGGCCTAGTTCACTGGTGGGCTTCGATTTAGGCCACCATTTTATAGAAGAAGTTCAATGCAGGCCCAATAAAAGCTATCGAAGGAATCCGAACCGGAGGGGCCGGGACATTATGTTCGCAAGCGGTGCCGCTCTCTTCCGCCGCCGGGCGTCGTCGGCGATGCGACGCTGCTCTTTTTCCGACGCTCCATCATGGCCTGCCCGCTTTTCTTCCTCTGCAACGGCGTCCGAGAGGACAGGCCCGCCGCCGATCCGTGTGTCTCTAACCGAGTCGGCCGGGCGAGGCGTGTTTGCGACCCGGGAAATTGCCGCCGGTGAACTTATACACTCCGCCAACCCTCTCCTCGTTCACCCTTCACTGTCTCTCCTTGACAAAGTACCTTCTCTTGTCTTTCCTGGCCACTAAAACTACTCTCTTTAATTTTTGTTCTGGATGTGATCTAGGTCTGTTATTACTGTCTGGGGAGGTTGCATGAGGCGCCTTCTCCTCTCGGATCCTCTTCTGTGGAAGAGAATGAGAGCTCAAAGACCGCTGCTTCCTATTTCTGCAGCGAAAGTTGCAGAGAACAGTCCAAGGTTTGTTTTTCATTACTTTTATTTTGTTCGTATGTTGAGCTACATGTTTTCTGTGTCTTTGCAACCGCAAAACTCTCGAGGTCATTGCGTTCTGAATTATCTGTTTCGATGACAATTTCCTGCTTTACACTGTCTTTACTCCCATCAGTAATCTATATTTATTAGACCTGCATTAGTAATCTTGTGATTTCAGGTGTTCTTTGAGATAGAGCGAAGACTGGATTGGTCGTCATTTCATCAATACTGCAGGTATGCTAGTAGACTTATTCTCGTGGACTTGATGTGTGCTTTTGCTTGTAGAATTTAGTCATCCGGAATCATCAAGCACTATTGCATGATGATGTTATTTGCTCTCTTTTTTCCCTTAAATTTCTGTGTTCGGTTGAAAATTTAAGTTAATTAGAACTCAATATTGTTTAATTTCAGGGTACTGTTTCCATCTGCAAGTGGACATCTACTAGATTGAGTCTGTTATGTTGAACTTGGAGCATACACTCAGTTATTTGTAATTTACTAATGTTGTAAAACTAATTCACAGTTTTGATTTAGTTAGTAGCATGATGTTAGATGAAGTAAGCTGAGCAAATAGTTTAACCACTAATACTAGTACTTGTAAAGCTTATATCACAGAATTCATTTGACTTTGACCTTTTGAGGGATCTAAATGTCGCAGTAAAGAGTACCTTGAGCAAATAGTTTGACATTTTTACAATGTCAAACTGGGGTAAAGAGTACCTGTAGAGTCAGTTTATGGTTTTAAACAAATATGGAACCATCCTACTTTAGAATTTCAAATTGGGCCAAGTGTACTTGTAGATGTTATTGAGTTACGAAGGTGTACATGTAAGGTTATAATTTTATTTCTCTCTCCTTGTATGCTGTAGCTTGAAGAGATTGAAATATCCCTTGATGGTAAAGCGGCTGGCTTGTATGGTTATATCAGGAGCAGCATCTATAGATAGTCTTGACATACTTCAACCTGCTAGCTTACACCCTGAGATATTAGCAGAGGTGAGGACACTCTCCTATCTTGCAGTCAATTCCTTATTTTTCCAACTTTGTGTGTAAGGTGGCTTATGCTTTTGGTGTATTTTTTTTCTTTCATCTTTTGGAATCTAAATCTTCTGGAGCCCATAGATGGATGAAGAGTTTCAATTGTTGGAGGACACCTTTCAGTCAGGGCAGTTTAAAAATGACATGACATGTATCCTTAATATTGGAAACAGATCTTCCACTTGATCTTGTCTACTTGTTAATCTTTGCTGTTTCCATATGGGAGAAAAAGGATTTCCCTTGATTAGCTAGTTCTAACCAAGGAATGGTATATCAATGCGCTGGCAAGAATTCGCATAAATGCTTTCCGCATCGAGTTGGTTGCAAGATCTTATGAAGAAATGCTTAGCTCAGCGGTTGCTTTCATAGCAGTTGATGCTGCTGTTGGGAATGCTGTTTACATGCTTCCATCATTCTACAATCATGACTGTGGTAAGCTCAGTATGCGTTTCTTTAACAATCTGATTGTTCTACTTTTATGTGATGAGTATACAAGTTTCCCTTGATAATTTTATGAAGCAAAAAAGTAAATGATTTCTTTGTGGATCTTTAAGATAATAGAACAGCCAATCTCAAGTTCTGATGGAATGAGGGATCACCTATCTTGATGGTATGAGGATAAAGTCATACTAGTGCTACACTAGTAGCAGGACTTCTGCTCCTCGCTTTTACACTAGCTACAACCATATAATGTATCAATTGACTTAAGCAGTTGCTTAAATAAAATAGCAATTAGCTTTAGATAAAAGAGAGGTCAAGTTTTTAGCAATCTTTCACATGCGCAAAAAGGTATTTGTGTGATTTCTATCAGTTGGTAGCAAAATGAACGTCTGATTCTAGCCTGAGCAAAGTGTCCTTTTTTTGCCCTCCTATTTGCGTACTTGACTTTGCTGCTGATTACACTGCTAGTGGCATTGCTGTCATAGTGGGTATTGTTTTTACCTTGCCCATTGGTTGCTACAATTGTTGTTCTTGTTTTTTGGATTACATGATGCTCTAAACGGTCAGTAAGATCTTTGGATTACCTCTGCATCGTTTATGGACTTCATTTGTTAACTGTGGACACTTAGATTTCAAATATCTGCTTAATTAGCTTCCAGTAGAGCGGTTTACTTGAACAAGCGAGTAACAGCTTGTGTGTTTAATCTCATTGTTGATGCTTGATACGAAGCACGATTAGCTCACCTTTAATTAATTTAATGCTTGACTGAAGAAGCTAATACGATGAAAACTGTCATAGACCCAAATACACACATAATCTGGATAGACAATGCAAACGCAAAGTTGAAGGCCCTTCGCCACATTGAAGAAGGTTCATTTCCAAGTTCCAACTTTTTGATTGATTTAGAACGTGGACTAACTGATATTATCAGTAGAACTCTCACTTTGTTCTCTCTTTGTCAGGTGAGGAGCTCCGCATTTGCTACATTGACACCAGCATGGCTTTTGAAGCCCGGCAAAAAATTTTGGGTGAAGGGTTTGGTTTTCAGTGTCGTTGCCTTCGATGCTTATCTCATGAGTAAGAAGCAACGCAGACAGACCTCTGCTTTTGGTTTGATCTGAGAAAAAGGATATATATTTTTTGAAAAAATGTAGTATCTTATTTTTCTTATGGCCAGAATTTCTCTATCGAGATGGTAAATTATATATATTATTTTCAGGCAAGGGAAATTACCTGAAATTCTTTTACCTATGTAATTTTATGAAGTATGCTGTCGGATGGAGTGTAATAGAAGTGGTGAATCTAAATTGTTTAACTAAATTATTGATATTGGTATTTAATGTATCTCTCCTTTTTAATCTAAAATATCCATTTAATCTAAAGTTGGACATATATAATTAACTTTAGCATACACATACAGTTTATATAGTTAAATCGAACATAAAGAAGACAAAGGTTAATCAGTTAAATCCTATTGAGATTACTCCCACAGGCACAAGTTAAACCAAAGTTTCCTCCTATACTCTATACTAATTGTGTTTGTAGTTTCTTCCCTTGAACTAAACACGAAAAATGCGAGTAAAAAAAAATCTGTATGAAGTTTGTTGTTAATACGGGATCGGTTGAATAATTGGATCTATCATACAAAGTTTTATCTTAACTAGTAATTTTACTAATATTCCCCTTCATGATGAAAGAAAATAAGTGCAAAAAAAATTGATAATAGAACAACACTGCAACCCCAACAAGCACCATCAGACACATCGTTGATATATGCAGAGGTGCACGGCGAGAAATTGTGAAAGTAGCATCGCCTAGTTACTCTTGCAATAGAATGCTGCTCTCATTAAAGATTATACAATTTGAAAATGACACCAAGAACATGACAAGTGAAGTGAGTTCCACAACGAAGGCAATGACTTTACTATCACGTTTAATAATGAATTACCATTTAAGCACGATTCTCGTCATCCGAGATAAGTCCACGGGAAGAAATAAGTGCGCTATAAAACAGCATGTCGTTGATGATTTTGATAGTTCCATGGCTGTATCGATGCAGCACATAGCTCGTAGATAGGCCATTGCAGTCACTTATGCTTAGTTCTCATTCTGTGCAACAAAGCATGTTCCTTCTCCCACTATCCAATGGAAACCACATATTTTCAATCTCTGGGTAAGATCTCAACACAAACACAGGTAGGAGAACGAAGAGCTTTGTTACAGAATTCTCCACTTGAGATGTAAATTGATTAGTAACCAGCTTACTGTAACACGAAATCAATGAACTTTTGTCACTTTTCATTTCTCCACGGGCCCTTATGCTTGAAGCACCTGACAGTGAACGATATGGCTCTTCACTCCATTGCGTCCTGCGATAGAGGACCATAGGCTTGCCACAAAATTCTTAATTTGGCTTTTGCCAGCAATAGTTTCCCACACACGAGCACTGTTTGTCTCTATGATATTTGCTGGATCTGTCACATCAACTAGACTTATGCTCATGTTGTTCCTAATAATACCCAGCTTCCCATTAAGAGAAACAAATGATACAGCCTCAAAGGCCCTAGAATTTCCTAGATGATTTTTGCTGTCCATGAACTTATCCCATGAGTCTGTTTCTGGTTCATAGACTCTAAGCTTACATCCATCCCTGCAATCTGATGCATAAAGCCTTCCATTCAATGAAATACTGGGATTTCGCCAACCTGTAACTATTGCACCGCTAACAGTGGACCATGCGTTGGCAGTAGGAGTATAGACTTCACTCACAACCTGACGGTGTGAATCAAAACCTTTTAAAAACCATTTGCCCTCATAAACAACGCCAATAAAAGGGACCATTCCAGTGTTCATTTCAGCAATGGATGCCCATCTGTTCCTGTTAGGATCATAAACCTCAGCTGACCGAAGAGTTCTTTGGTTCCCTTCACATTCCCCACCAGCAACATATAGGCAGTTATTGATGACACAAGAACCAAAGAAATGGCGTTTCCGAAGCATGTCTGGAGCTCTGTGCCATTTGTTTGTCCTTGCATTGTAGAAGACTACACGCCTCATTGATCCCTTTGATGGATCTTTACCGCCGAATAGGTAGAGGTAGCAGCCACTAAGAACAGCACAACCAAAACCAAGAGCTTCAGAATAATCAGCTGGAACAGGTGGAAGTGGCCTCCAGAGTTGATAATTAGGATCAAATGCATGCCAGGATATCTTTCCATCGCGGTCTCTCTTGATGACATACACCCATTCCTCTGCCACCCCTAGCTTTTTCCTAAGAGAGTAGAAGTAATTTCCAGACAAAAGTTTATTCCATCTTTTGCTAACTAATCGGAGGTTTTGATGTTCAACTCGAGGAACCCGAATCAAGCAAGAAATAGCAAGATCATCTGGGAGACCAGGTAATAGAGGTGCTTGGTTTCTACTCCTCTCCCTCCGTGTGTTCCTCAATCTTGTCCCACTGGGTATAATTTCAGGTTGTAGACAGAGCTTAGCACCAGGAACAAATTTTCTAGCTCCTACAACTGTTTTCAAACCAGCATCTACTCTACAATAGCATGATACAGAATCAACCTGCAGATTGCATTTAGAATTTGCACTGTTAATGGAACACCTTGAAATTGGAAAGCACCAGATGCACACCAATGAATATAATCTTTTGAACAGACATACTAAAAAAATATATGCCAATTATCAGTCTTTAAGGTGACATGGGCAACAAATTTAAAATATAGTGCCAATGAAATACGATGGATGAAAAATACACTACAAACTGAAAGCGATTGTCCATAATTCCATTCAGCTTCTTCGTTTTTTATATGGGAAAAAATACTTCACCTTAGACCATAAGTATCCCCTTTCAACAGTATAATGTGTGACACCTAACAGAGATTCTAAATGAAAGACCAGAATCCAATATGATTTTTGATTGCCCCAAATAAAAGAATTTAACAATTCCAAGTTATTTGAATAATGCAAAAGCATCATCATGGATATTCTTAGCCAGATCAAAAACAACTCATAAGTCAATCATTAACCTAACCTAGCTGGTGCCTCCCCTCCCCTCACTGAATCAGCATTATTCTGTCAAATTTTAGTGCTTCCCTCTGCCCCTAGCTATGAACAATCTATTAACATAACCTAGCTAATGCCTCCCTCCCTTGGATTAAATATATTCTGGACAGTTTTGCAGTGTAATTCAAGGATTTAAATTTCCTTCCATGTTGGCTCACATAGTCAATACTTATTGTTCCATTCATCAATTGGCATGCAAAACACCCAATACAGTCAAAGAAGATCCATGAGCATCTTCCTCAATTCCACAAGCCATTGCCAAAGTCACAAGGGGAGGCATGACGCAGAATCAAGAAGGAAAGAGTTTTGACCGGAGTCACAACAAGAGGTGAGACTCGAGAGGAAGATAGTCAACCCCAAGGTAACATTTCATCCATAGTTGCTGCAAGGTGCATTGAGGATTCGATTAGGCTAAAATTCCATCATAAGGTTATCTGTGAATTGGGGTTTCTACTATTAATTCAACTTCTTCCCTCTTGGGTTCTTCCTCCTAATCAGCACTGACTGCCACCACCTCAATACACCCTCTACACCACCGATACATCTTGTTCTAGTCAGGGAGGTTTAATATTATTAAGTTATCAACATTTAATTATATATGTGTGTACCAGTTGTCATGCCACCAAACATAAATATGAGTGACACCCAATATAGGGGATAGTGTATACTTTATGCTCTTTAGAAAATTCTCTTTTCTAATTCTGATAGTGTATACTTTACGGTCTTTAGAAAATTCTCTTTTCTAATTCTAACTACTATGAAGTATACGCATCCAGAACCTGAATACTGTCACATAAACCTGTATATTGCTTAAAGCATTTGAACAAGAACAACTCAAATTGTTGTACCCAAAGGATGTCCGCATATCTCCATAATGACATGATATTGTCCACTTTGGGCTTAGGTCCTCATGACTTTGCTCTTGGGCTCTCCCCAAAAGGCTTCATGTCAATGGAGATATCCTACATCCTTTTAAACCCATGATCTTTATCAAATCTTTTCAATGTGGGACTTTGATTGAACTCCAACAATCCTCCCCTCAAACGAAGGACCACAATTACTCTCATGGTTTAGGCCTCCTGCGAGTATCCGATCACCTGACCTACTCTGGGACTCCTCGTGAGCATCCGCATCCGATTATCCTGACCTTCTCCGGACCTCCCCGCAAGCATCCGGTCACCCTAACCTACTTCGGGCCTCCCTACGAGCATCTGGTCACTCATGACCTGTTTCGGGCCTCCCCGTGAGCATCCGGTCACCCTGACCTACTCGCCCCTTGCAAGTATCCGGTCACTCTTTTTGGTGCGGGAAGCATCCGACGATCGAACTTGATTATGTCAAAGGGTTCGAAGTTAGGTTGTCTTGTTATCTAACAAGGTTGAATGAGTTTGCAGGAAAATCCTAAGTGTACTTAGGCAAAAGTCCTAGCTGCGATTAGGCAAAGGGAAAACCCTAGGGGACGGTAACCCTAGGTCCTAGGGGGTGGTAACCCTAGGTGGAAAGTCTTGGCGGGTCGAGAGCTTCGGACAAAATCCTAGGGGGTGGTAACCCTAGGTTGAAATCCTGGTATCGCAAACCGAGTGGAAAATTGGACGGGTCGTGGAGCGGACGTCCACATGAAGATCAGAAGCTTCGGACGCTGAGCAAAAGTCCAGTTGGTCTGGAGGATCAACTGACAATAGGTAAACTCTCCTGAGTGGAATAGGTGATGACGCGTTCCCCGATGAGGGAACAATAGGCGTTGATTCGACCTAAGATTTGCGAATGGAAATCCGAAATCAGAACTGAACAATTAGAGGCTGTCAAATCTTATATTAAATATATTATTTTTGCCTGGACTAATTTTATTTTGTAGAAAATAAAGGTGCCGGAGAAAGTTGGTCCGGGCGCCCAAAAGGGTCCGGGCGTCCGGAACTAATCCGGGCGCCCTGAGCTGGTCCGGGTGCTCGGAGTCGGTCCGGGCGCACGGAACCCAAAAGTTATCGAGAAGCTGACGTAGCGCATGCAGAGTGGCCGAGCCAGGTTGTCCAGGCGCCCGGAGGTGTTCCGGGCGCCCGGAACAACCTATATAAGGAGCCTCGACCAGAAGCTGTAGAACAACACAACGAACGATTTTTGCTTCATCGAGCTGCTCAAAAAATGTCTCCTCGATGCTCAAAAGCTGTTCCGACAACCATCGTGCTGAAGATTAATATTTCCGAGTTGTTGGTATTGTTTAAAAGTTCTCTTATTACTTGTAATCAATCATTATACTTGTACTTATTCCGGATTGCTTAGTGATTGCCCATCGAAAGCACTTTTACGTGCGGGCCTTGGAGTAGAAGTTGCTATAGGCTCCGAACCAAGTAAAAAACTTGGTGTTTGCGTTGTGTGTTTTATTTTCCGCTGCGTGTTTTACTTTGAGTTTTCCGAAACGAACGTGAAAGCCACGAGCGCTATTCACCCCCCTCTAGCACTTTCGATCCAACAACTCTGACCTGCTCTGAGCCCCACACAAGCATCCGGTTACCTTGACTTGCTCCGGGCTTCCCGTAAGCAGCTGGATGCAGTCAATCTTGACCTGCTTCGGGTCTATCTGCGATCATCCGGTCATCCTGACTTGCTTCAGACCTCCTTGCGAGTATCCAATCACCCTAACCTACTTGCCTCCCCGCAAGTATTCGATCACCTTGATCTGCTTCAGGCCTCCTTACAAGTATCTGATCACCCTGACCTGCTCTAAGCCTCCCCCCAAGCATCTGGCCGCCTTGACCTACTCCGGGCTCCCTGCGAACATCCGGTCACCCTGACCTGTTTTGGACCTCCCCAAAAGCATCCGCATCCGGTCATCTTGACTTACTCCGGGCCTCACCGCGAGCATTCAGTCACCTTGACCTGCTCCGGGCCTTCCCGCGAATATCCGATTACCCTGACCTGCTTTGGGGCCTTTCCCACAAACATCCAGTCATCCTGACCCGCACCTGGTCACCTTGACCTACTCCGAGCCTCCCCGCGAGCATTCGATCACCTTAACTTGCTCCGGGCCTCCCCGCCAGTATCCGATCACCCTGACCTGCTTCAGGGCCTTTCCTACAAACATCTAGTCATCCTGACCCGCTCCAAGCCTCCCTGCGAGTATCCGGCCACCCTGACATGCTCCAGGCCTCCCCGCAAGCATCCAGTCATCCTGACCTGTTCCGGGCCTCCTCGCGAATATCCGGTCATCCTGACCTGCTTCGGGGCCTTTTCCACAAGCATCCGGTCATCCTGACCTGCTCTAGGCCTCCCTGCGAGCATTCGGTCAACTTGACTTACCCCGGGCCCACCCTCAATTTTGTTCAAGGCCACCCCACATGGCATCTAGTCTGGACCATGATTCTGATACCATTTGTTAGGACAAAAGGATGCCCACATATCTCCACACATGATATTGTCCACTTTGGGCCTAGGGCCTCATGGCTTTGCTCTTGGGTTCTCCCAAAAAGGCCTCATGCCAATGGAGATATCCTACATCTTTTTAAACCCATGATCTTTACCAAATCTTTTCAATGTGGGACTTTGATTGAACCCCGACACAAATATTAGCTGGGCCTCTCCTACTATCAACACTTAAGTAGTCAATTATCTCATAAATGAAAATCTTACATTTGTCCCCCATACTATACCCATTTTTTAAGAATACCAAAAATTCCTTTTGGTTTGTCCTATGTTTGAAAACAATATGGACAACTAACCATAGACTAGAAACCAATTTACAGTCATTAACACAATATCATGTCGCAACAATGTTGTAGCAATGACAAGCATGGTAGATGACACTAGATTTGAATGCAACATAGTATTGTGCATTTGTTGACCTTAGAGCATCTCCAATGGGGGATATTTGGAGAGGATATTTCTCCAAATATCCCCCCCTCTCAAATATCCCCCATTGCGAGGGATATTTAAGGGTTGAATGGAAATCACCGGGCACAGATCTCTGGCTGGTGATTTCCTCTTGTGGGGCCCACAAAAAAGTCGGCTGCCACTATGTTGAGGTTTTTTTTAAAAAAATTAAATGTGGTGGGCCCCACCTAAAATGTGGGTTGTCGTGACTTTAAGTTTTTTTATATATATTTTTTTAAATTTAATCAAATTCAGAACATTACAAAATTAAAAACAATGGTACGTTGAAAAAATTAAACGTTCGAGAAATCAAACGTTCGAAAAATTAAACGTTCGAAAACGTTCGAAAAATTAAACGTTGGGTAACATTCAATTTCTCGCTATATATACATCCTTTCTTTCATCTATTTTCATCATTTCCATTCCCATTGCCTACCAAAAATTTAGAGAGATGGATAAAAATTCTGATCATTATTTTAGGGATTTGTTCAACTCTCCAAATATCGACGAAAATTCTAGTGAAGAAAGTTCTCAAGTTCGTCATAATATTCCCGAAGACACAACGAGCCCTACAATATCAGATCCCGGTGAGGCGTTATTCATGATGGTAGTGCGCAATCAATTTAGAGTGGCTGAATTCGTACAAGATTATCATGGGAGTACACAAAAAAGAAGAACAATTAACAGAGACCGTGTAGCTGGACACACTCAACTTGTCAATGATTATTTCTGTGTTAAGCCGGTGTATATCGATGATATGTTCCGAAGACGATTCCGAATGAGAAAAGAGTCATTTTTGCGCATAGTCACTGATTTGGAAAATCATTCTAGTGGATTTTTTAAATGGAGGGAAGATGCAGCAAGGAGAAAAGGTCTATCGCCGCTTCAAAAATGCACGGCGGCTATCCATCAACTGGCTTATGGAGGTTCCACCAACCAATTTGACGAGTACTTGCGAATGGGTGAAACAACTGCCCTCGAATGCTTGCCCAACTTTTGCCAATGCGTGATACAAATATACGGAGGTGAGTACTTAAGAAAACTCAATGCAACTGACATCACTCGTTTGCTTGAAATGCACGAACAAAAGCATGGTTTCCCTGGGATGTTAGGAAGTCTTGATTGCATGCATTGAGCTTGGAAAAATTGTCCGGTTGCGTGGAGGGCACAATACACACGAGCTATCCAACAATTGTGCTTGAGGCAGTTGCATCTGTCGATTTGTGGATATGGCATGCATTTTTTGGAGTTGCTGGATCTCGCAATGACATCAATGTGCTTAATGAATCACTATTTTTAATGACGTCTTGAAAGGAAATGCACCGAAAGTTAATTTTATTGTGAACGGTACACAATATACAAAAGGGCACTACAGATGGTATATATCCGGAATGGGCTACTTTCGTCAAGAGTTTTTCATGCCCTCAGGATCCGAAAAGAATGAAATTTAAGGAAAGACAAGAGGCTGCAAGAAAAGATGTCGAGCGGGCATTTGGGGTACTCCAAGCTCGTTGGGCAATTATAAGAGGTCCAGGGCGACATTGGTTTATGGACAAATGCAAAGAAATCATGCATATGTGCATTATTTTACACAACATGATTGTGGAGGGCGAAGGCCATGCAATATCGATTTGGGATCGCGAAGAACAAGATACAATCACAGCGAATTATGGCTCAACCAGTGAATTTGCTAAATACATTCAAAGAAATTCCGAGTTACGTGATACTCAGGTGCATCATCAACTTCGTCATGATTTGGTTGAACACATCTGGGAAACATGCCGTCGTGATGAGTAAATAACTAATTTATTATATATGAAATATTTAATTATTCAATTATGTTTTATGAAATATTTGAACTATGTTGTAGTTTTTTTTTAAAATGTGTACGCCCGATGTTGTATTGTTTTCATTTAAATCAAATATTAATATTAAAATAATTAAAATGGCCATGGGCCCCATAAATATTTGATTGGTGGGACACATAAATATTTGGATGGTGAGATATTTCATTGTGAAAGTTGAGATATTTGAATAGTAGGATATTTGAAGAGTGATGTGGAAGTGGGGACCACAAATATTTGGGAGAAATATCCCATGCTATTGTGGATGCTCTTATGGAGTTAGAAATTGGGAAGAACTAAGGATTTGAAATGAAGCTACACTGTATTTTTTGAAGCTGAGGAACATTTTGCAAAACCATGTATAGGGCCAAAGCAAAAGATTCTACATCATAAATGACATTATGACCAAACAAACACTTTCAAATGATTTGAAGATAAGTCAATTATCCTCAATATTTATCTACCTATAGGTACATACTGATATTTGTACGATCAAGATGTGCTGGGGGGTTAAATAGCACTCGTGGCTTTTATGTTTTTTTCGTTTAAAATCAATCGGAGTAAATCGCGGTGGAAAGTAAAGAACACAGAACAAGGACACCAAAGATTTTACTTGGTTCGGAGCCTGTGATGACTCCTACTCCAAGGTTCGCACGTGAGAGTACTTTCGATGGACAATCACTAATAAATCGAAAGATTACAAGTACAAGTATTGTAATAAAACAAGGTTTACTGACGACTTGGAAAGTTGGATCTTTTGCGCAGTCGTCATTGGAGTAAAGTTACGATGGTGTAGATTCGTCTTTTGAGCAGCGCACATGTGAGAAGATCATTCTAAATGATTGTTTGAATGTGCGTCGAAGTGTTTGGTCGAGGCCTTCTTTTATAACCGAGTTAAGCCTAATCCAGATCCACTGATCTCGGGATCAGGTTTGACTCGACACTGATCCGTCGACTGATTCCCTTAATCGGTTGATGAACCTTCTGAACCTACCCAGCTTCCCGTATAGATTCTGCCGCTTCGGATAAAGCCTTCAATCGGTCGACCGATCCCGCTGTCCTCGTTGGCTTATCTGGTCTGATCAACCCAGTCTGATCAAGTCACTGCTTATCCAACATTAGGTCGACTGAACCCGAGGTTCGGTCGACCGATCCTTGGTCGAAACTTAGCCGCAAGCTGATCTGATCTATAGGGTTCGGTCGGTCGACCGATCAAGACCGCAAACTTCAACCTGTAAAATGTTAATTTTCTACAAAACAAAGTTAGAATAATAGGCAAAAAGATATTTTGACAGTCTTTGGATGTCCGTTCTGACTTTCTGATTTTCCAGAAACCCTAGGTCGAACCGACGCTTATGGTCAGTTTACTTGGGAGAGCAGAAACCAAAACTAAAGAAAAGTTTCCGCAGTGGAAAAGTTTCCGTCGTTTACTTCATTAAAATTTTTAGATGGAAGAGAAGCGCACTCCATCAACGGATGGTTTTGGAGTCAAAATCGATCACCTCAAAATCGGACGGAAAACAACGGATGGGAAAAAAAATAACGCATGTACCTCTTTTCATTCACAAAATTACACCATATACCTAAAAAAATTACGCATGTACTCTTTTTAACTCACAAAATTACACCATATACCTAAAAAAATGACGCATGTATCCCTTTTTATTTACAAAATTATGTTGCATGTATCCACCTTCCTCTATCAAGATAAACAAACATGCAAAGGAAGAGATTTCTTCACCCTTTCTCTTCTCTTCCTCCGAGGATAATTTTCCACTGAAGATTCATTTCCCTTCCTCATCCGCACTTTAGAGTAAACAGAGCATTACTGTTCCCTCAATGGGGAACGCGTTCTCACCTACTTTTTACCAGATCGATCCTCCAGACCGTTTAGACTTTTGCTCAGCGCCCGAGCCGTTAGGACTTCATGTTGAACATCCGATCCTGACCTATCCAGTCTCCCAACTGGTGTCCGCGACTCCCAAGATTTTCAATTAGAGTCCTGGACTCTAGGATTTTGCCCAACGTCCTCGACCCGCCAAGACTTCGTCCAATCCCCCGGACAAGGACTTCATTGCCTAACTGCAGCTAGGACTTTTCCATAACCTAGGGTTATCTCCCCCTAGGGTTTTCTACCTGCCTAGAATCCACTAGGACTTTTGTCTAAGAACACTTAGGACTTTTCTGCAAGCTCAATTACACTTGTTAGATTACAAGACATCTTAACTTTTGAACCCTTTGTCATTATCAAAACTCATGTTCGATCGTCTGGTGCTCCTTGCGCCAACAATATTTTCCATAGCAACACTATAGTATCCGCACAGCAGAACAAAGTTCACTATTTCTTTTGTATGCTCAACAGTGCAGTATCACATGAAAGGGCCAATGGCCATCCAATGCATCAGATCAGTATTCAATTCTATCTGATGCATGCTTGCATCTAATCCTTTACGCTAAATTTCATATGTTAAGATCTCTGGTTGAGTATACAATTCTTGTCACTCTTGCTGGTTTAACAAACACAAGCAATCTGGCTAAAAGAGGAAAAGCGTTGGACAACATAGGATGAAAAGCACAAATTTTATTTCTAGCAACATCTACATCCAAAAGAACCAAAATTGAGACTTATTAAACCTCTATCTACCTAAGCCCTATGTCACCTATACAATGGATCTAAACAATCAACCAAAATCTTTCCGTAACGAAATAAAACAGAGTTCAATAGAAAATCAAGGCAAGTGCAAAAGAAGAAAACATGCTCCACATACAATTCCACTCAAAAGATTGTAATAACAATTAACCAGATGATGAGCATAGATGCAGCAACAAAGAATATGAATTGGTCAGCAATGGAGGATAGGAAACAAGCATAATTTCTTGGTTCTGATGTTCTCTTATTGTAACTACGATCACTAGATAAATTGGTGGCATTAACATACATCTCAGTCTTTTCCCTAAAATAGGGGGCCAACAGAACTATGACTATGATAACCATTCAGATGTATCACACAGTAAGAATAGTAATGTAAATGTCCAAGAATCAAATACATCAAGATTGTCAAATTATACCAGGTCAACTTCTTCCTCTAGAAGCAAATAAAAGAAAACTAACAACCAGAAATTACAACAATGTATTTTAGGAAAGGGGAAAAACATTTGAAACGTAGAAACTCGAGATCAATGTATCCACTCTTTGCGTGGGAGATTAACAGTTACACCAACGATTTAGCTCATCAGAAGTAAACGGCATTCCGAACCCTCACCCAAAGAATTTGACTCAAATCTTATAATAACACGAACGATTTAGCTTATTAGAAAACATGCAATCAGACAAACAAAAAAATAATAATTTAGCTGTTATCATCAACTGAGGACTCTCCTAATAAATTAAAAATGAAATATTTCAGTAAGCTGCACCCAAAACCACCCCAAATGACGGCTTCTCCGATTTCCAGATCATGTCATTTACAAACTGAAACGGCAAATCACAAGCGAAAAGAGTCGGAAAAGGAAATGAAGGAAAACGAGCGAAACGAACTTACCAGCGGAGCTTGCACGCGAACGACTCGGTGACCGGCCAAGCTTTCCGGAACAGCTCTCTCCATCGTCCCACCTAGGAGAACCGACCCCACGCCGACCCCTCCGGTCGATCGATCGATCGATCAAGGAAGAAAAATGTAGTTAGGGTACAGCAAGCTGCGAAATGGGGACGAGACTAGAAGGCCTCTCTTTGGATCTTGAAACGAGAGGCATCAACGCGTTCGCTACTTCCTCCGCTCGAGTGGTTGCTTGCTTGATCTGAGATTTGTTTACTTGTTTCAACGCTGAGAGAAGAAGCACTCGGAGGAAGAAGAGGGGGAGGAAGACTCGCACGAATCCACTATCCACACACGCAGCAGACACGCTGGACCGCATTTGTATTAAGCGTCGCTCACCGTGGTCAGATCTCTTCCCTAAAATTTGTTGTGACACATTGATCGGATGAATTAGATCATATCTTAAAAATATAATATATATATCATGAGGATATCATAACTATCCGATTGAGAGAATATAGAGACATAAAAATCTTACGACCGAGGGTCTGATTTAATCGTTCACCGCTCGTATCCGAGACCGGATGCTCTAGTTCATCTTTTGTGAATTAGACGATCATTTATGATCAGATTGTCAACGTAATTCGATCATAGTTGATTATGATTTTTTTTTTTAAATTCATCTTCTCATTTAGGTTATAATTTGAGATAGAATTTGATAGTCCAACTATTTGTTCACTGTCGATGCCCTTCGAGTAGCCTTCTGATGATCATCTTGATTTAAATTATAATTTAGATGAGAAGATAAATATAAAGAGAGATCTTAACTAATTATTTATGAATCATCATCAAATTATAATTAATTGAAGATAGAAATGAATATGAATTTGATATTCATTTTAATATTATTGTTGGATTTATAAGTTCGGATATCGTTCATTTTTTTTAAATTTTTATCAAGATATTATAATAAATTAATATATATAAACGTCTTGATGTCACACCAAATATTAATTAATTTCATCGTGGACAAAAGTCTTGACGAGTAGCTAATTTCAACGAAATTCAGTAAAGATTAAAATATTTACGATGGCGTGTTAGGACTTTTAACTTTCCTAATAATAAATAACTAACTATTTCATTTTTAGAATAAATGATCTGATAAAACCTGCCATTCAATGATTGACCGAACCAGCCACGTCAGTGATTTTTTTGACCGGATTAATTCTCAAGAATAAGTTTACAGGCCGTGTTTCGGTGAATCTAATCATGTTTGGTAACGTCGAATTTAGATGTTCAATTTGATTCTATTGAAATTTTTTATCGATCATCATAATAAATAAGAAAATATTCATAATAGATAACTCAAGAATTTAATATCTTTTAATTACAAGTCCTATTTAATTTTTTTTTTATAAATTTATTATAATTAAAATTTAAATCTTAAATATTTGTATGTTCTTGTTGTACCGTAATTATCCCAGTAGTGATGTTAGCATCTAGAATGTCTAACTGCAATACCGTAGTTGTCGACACGTGGAGAAACGGTGATTGTTTCACATCGTGTGTGTGGGAAGCAGATCTATGCATGAAACGTTTAGTTGTCGCAGATCTCAATTGGTGTGATCGCACTGATACGAAACTTTGAGCCGTCCCATCGCTGTCGCTGTCCGTAGCGTTGTTAAAACGACGGCACGTCCACGCTCCGCCGCTAACTCCCTCCCCGACCTGATCTCGGCTAGGTAGAACCCGTCTAATCTAACCGCCATCCTAGATTGGATCCTCTCGGCTGCCGTCGGCGCCGTCCCGGCGTCCAGGTGGAGAAGTGCCCGTTCCTCGAGTGGCAGAAGGCCTCGAAGAGTCCAACATCCTGCACGAGTCTCCTCCGTCATTAGCTATTAATTCAGAAGGCTAGAGTTTAGGGAAAGGCGGCGCTTTTCTATGGGAAATGTTCTTCTCTAAGACCACCGAAGACGCTCGATAGATTACCCACCGATAAACTGTCATCTATATTAATAAAATCACAGAACATCGAAGAAAATATTTGATAATATGTGATCGGAGATTTAAAAAAAAATATTAAATTTATAAATTAAATTCAAACTTATTTGTTAACATAATTTGAGTAAATAAATTTAGACATACAATTTTGAAAGTCAGACTGAACTGTTTCCTATTTATGTGATCAATGTGATTTTTTTAAAACAGATTCGTCTCACCTCTTATTATGCTTCCATGTTCTATTAGGTCGTCTGTTTCCCATGATACAACGATAAATCATGCACACAATTAAACACTGGTTATTCGTGATGAACTGAGACTGTACTCGGTTGCTATCACGAATAGTTCAGCCGAGCAAAAACATGACTGAGAGGAAAAAAAAAAATCAAGGAATGAAGATAGAGGAATTATTTTGCTTTCGCTTCTCTCCTTTGCTCTGGAGAAATTATTTTTCTTTCGCTTCTCTCCAAGCATTGGTTGCTCGTGGCGAATTAAGAATGCACTCGATTGATATTACGAGTAGTTTAGCCGAGTAGAAGTATGACTGAGAGAAAAGAATTAGGGAATGAAGATGGAGGAATTATTTTACTTTCGCTTCTGTCCTCTGCTCTTGCTCATGACCTCTTTTTATAAAATGGTTCACCCATGACTACTGATCCTATCTGAAATCAGGAAAGATGATGTGTTGGGTAGATGACTCTGATGTTGACCATGAGAAGAGTCTGAGGTGGAAGAAAATGACTTCAAACGCTCCTTTCTACACATACTAGAGAGAACAAATGGAAACGTTAGAGCAAGAATCAGGGAGGAGGTCCATAGTACAGATATTCCGATGCTCAAGTTAGAACAATGCCCCAAAAGTAGAGAAGAAGATGAACAGTAGATGTCTAGGCGTGTGCACAGTAAAGTGTACGGTAAAAATATTTATTAAAACGTACCTGACCAATGGAGAGGACCCTTTTTTATACTAACCCTCATAACCTCCGCAATAATCAAGTGTTATAGAATGTCTGGTGTCAAAAAATGACGGGTAATAAAGCATGTACGATCACCCTTAGAGAAAGGTTCCATTGCGTGCATATGCAAGGGTAGTAGAGTATTCCTTAACGAGTGACTATTATTCTCTAACAAGTTGTTACGATTCTCTAACACTGTTGTCTCCTGGAAGAAATCCGACTGACCTTGTAGCCGACCAACCGCATCATGGGAGACTAGCATATGAGAAGTATGGAGCTTAGCCTCATAGGTCCAACCGACACTTTGGGTCGACCAACCATATGATAGGGGCCTTGTCTTTGAAGAGTGTGGGGCTAAGTCTCAGAAGGTCCAACTAACTCTTTGGCCGACCGATTGTATACTGTGAAACTTACCTTTGAAGAGCGAGGAGCTAAGTTCCAGAAGATCTAACTAATACTCTGGGCTAATTGACCATATGCTGAAGGCCTTGCCCCCGAGCAATGAGGAGCTGAGCTCTAGATGCCTGACTGACTATACACTGTGTGCCTTGACACTGAGAAGTGGGGACCTGAGTCCCATAAGTTCGACTGGTGCTAGGGCTAACCGGCTATATGCTGAGAGTTGTATTGTAGAAGTGGGGAACTGAGCCTCGGAAGTCCGATCAGTTCTAGATCCAATCAACTACATATTGTGCACCTTAGCACTAAGAAATGAGGAGTTGAGAGACGACTGGCTATATGCTGAGAGTTGTATACTTGTATTGTAGAAGTGGAGACCTGAATTCCGAAAGTTCAACCAGTTCTGGGTCTGATTGACTGTATGTTGTGTGCTTATCACCGAGAAGTGGGGAGCTGAGCCCTAGTGAAAGTGACTCATTCAGCTGCATATACTTTTACTCTGACTACCACCTTATCATGACTTTGACTGTCACCTCATATTGACTTTGATTATCATATCATCTTGACCATCGATCTCACATTACTTTTGGGATCACTCGCAATACATCGTATCAGTTGCAATGAATGACCAAGTTATGGCCATTCAATGTTGGGTTTAATGTCTATCATTATTGCCAAGACGTTACGGAATCTCCATTAATGGGCTTATTGTCGGACATGATTGTCGAGATGTTACAGAATCACCATTAATAGATTTAATGTTAGACATTATTATCAGGATGTTACATAATCACCATTAATAGGTTTGATGTCAACTGTTAATTTCATGTTAATGCTTCTGTTATACTCTTGAGCGGGTAGCAAAAAGTGATTCAAGTGGTAAATTGGTTCATTCGCTTGGATAAATTTTATCTCGACCAATCCGACATTCAACATGCACTAGTCATGCCTGCACACGAGTCAACTTGGTTTAGTGTAAATCCAGATCCTGGATTTGCACCCCTTGTGCACTCACGCGTGAGAGAGAGTCTCTCTTCATGCATTTGATCGTATCACCAATGCATGTGCAACAATATAAACCAACCATAGTGCCTTGAAACTTCCAATATAGGACTAAGCACATACACAAAGGAGTCTCCTTCTTCCTTTCCATCTCATTTCCCTTTCACATTTCTAATAATCCTTACATGAATAGAAATAGGGTATGTGATAACATTCAATAATTGAGTTTAGTGTAAGACAAGTAAGTTTTACCCTTTGAAACTTCTCTTGTGAAGATCTGTTTGCTTACTAGATAACAGTAGACACAATGTCCTTAAACTGCTCGATCGTCTGTGTAAGCATTGAAATATCTCACCAGGATTCTCCCTGATACAACTCAACTCTCATGAGTGTGTTCGTTCTTGGCCATAAACATAATTGGTTATGTGAGAAGTTCTAAGAATTGTGCCTACAATTCTTTTCAAAGATGCCCCACTTCTTTCTCACATAGTTGATCTCTTAAAAGTATTCCACATTACTCTACTAAATCATTAAAAGTCATATACTTAATCTCCATTTTTCACTGATTTATTGAGTCATTCCCCCACAATGAGCAACTTTATTAATGCAGTTATGTTATCTCTTTAAACCTAGTTCTTGGGATCTCTAATCTGCATACATTGGGTTTCCTTTGCACCAACATTTCTCATCAACATCAAGTCCATCCCTCGCGATGAATTTGCAACTAACTCTAGATTTAACCCTTTGGTTAAAGAATTTGTTAAGTTATCCTTTGACTTTACATAGTCAACAGTGATAACTTTCGTTGAGAGTAGCTGTCTAATGGTATTATATCTACGACGTATCTGTATAGACTTACCATTATACAGATGACTTTGTGCCCAGTCAATTACTAATTGACTATCGCAATGTATATAAATTGTTGACACTGGTTTCGACCATTTAGAACATCTTCTAAGAATTGTTATAGTCATTCAACCTCTTCACTACATTTATCAAGAGTTACAAACTCAGATTTCATTATGGATCTGGTTATTACAGTTTGATTAAAAGAATTTTATAAAATAGCTGCACCTCCCAGAGCGAATACATATTCACTCATAGACTTAGAGTCTTTTATGTTAGATATTCAACTCGCATTGCTGTATCCTTCAATCACAATAGAATATCTTATATAATGTAGTCCATATTCACGAGTATACTTTAAATACCTCAGTACTCTTGTTATCGCTTTCAAGTGCTCAACACCAGAATTACTCATGTATTTACTCACCAAGATTACTTATGTATTTACTCAATTTACTTACTACGTAGGTTAAGTCTGGTCATATACAATTCATTAGGTATATCAGACTTCCAATCACTCGAAAGTACTTTATATGAGAGATACTTTCTCCTCAATTCTTCGATAACAATGACTTGTATCAATCAACGTTCATACCAACGCAGTATCACCTTTGGTGAATTTTTCAAGAAGTTTATCCATGTAATGTGACTAACTAAGAACAAATTATTCTACTGTTCTAAGAATTTTGATTCCTAGAATCATATTAGCTAGACCCATATTTTTCATGTCAAATATTAAGTTCAGCATATATTTAGTGAATTTGATTATTTTATCATTTCTTTCAATAATAAGTATGTCATCTACATATAGGCATAAGATGACAAAGTCATTATCTGTAGCTTTCATGTAGACATATTTATCACATTCATTGATTTTAAATCCACATTCCTTCATAGCATTGTCAAATTTCTCATGTCACTGCTTTGGTTCTTGTTTCAAGTCATATAATGACTTCACCAATTTATAAACCTTGTATTTTTGTCCTAGCATATAAAACCCTTCAAGTTCATGTAGAATTCCTCTTATAAATCCCCATTTAGAAAGGCTATTGTTATATCCATATAATATATTTCCAGATTCCATAAAACGACAATAGCCAACAACACTCCAATAGAAGTTATTCTTGACACCGAAGAATACGTATCAAAATAATCATGACTTTCTTGTTGTCGGTATCCTTTGATTACTAATCTGTCCTTGTACTTATCAATCATACCATCTGATTTCATTTTCTTCTTGAAGATCCACTTGTAACCTAGTGGTTTACTTCCCTGAGAAAGATCCATAAATTCTTAGGTGTGATTTTATAAGATAGAGTCTATCTTAGATGCAATTACTCCATTCCAATAAGGTCCATCAGAAGAGATTGCTGCTTCTGAGTAACTGTGGAGTTCACTTTCCAACATGAAACTGATAAAATCCATTCCATAGGAATTTTTCACCCGATATCTTTTACTCCATCTGAGCTTAACCTCAACTGATTCATCATCATCATCTTCTTCTTGTGTTTCATATACCTATTTTGAGGAGCTAGTTTCCTTTCGGATCTTATACAGAAACACATGCTCGAAGACCGTAGCATTTCCCAATTTTATTATCGAGTTCTTGTGTATATCTAGTATTTGTGACTCATACATATAAAACTGACATGCACTACTATTATGTGCATATTCAATAAATATGCAATCATTTGTTTTTGTTCTTATCTTAATACTTTTCGAATTAGGCACCAAAACTTTGGCGAGACATTTCTACATTCGTAAATATTTATAAAACGATTATTTTCCATTCCATAACTCATAAGAGCTCTTATCTATTTTCTCTTGGGGCAGCTTATTTAAAAGGTAATTAGCTATTAACACAGCTTCTTCCCACATGAACTTTGGTAGTCCAGAGCTTAATGGAAGAGCATTCATCATCTTTTTTAAAGTGTGGTTCTTTCACTCAGCAACTTCATTTTGTTGAGGAATATAAGGAGCTATTATTTTGTATCTGATTCCATGTTTAGCACACAACTTAGCAAACGACGAAACATATTCACTGTCTTGATCACTTCGAAACACCTTAATCTTTTTATTAAGTTGGTTTTTAATCTCATTCTTATAGAGAATAAATTTTTCTATAGTTTCATCCGTACTTTTGAGAAGATACACATAATAATATTTTGTGTTATTATTTACAAAAAAGATGAAGTATTTATTCCCACAACGTGTCAGTGTACCTTTTGAAGGCGTTGGAATTCCATTCTGTTTCAATTTCCCCCGTGCAAAAATTGTACAAGTACAGAACTTTTCCTAGCAATCCACATGTTCGATCAGACATGTGTTTGATTAATCGAGCAAATACTTGACGGATCAAAGCACACCTTGATCGAAGTACAAGATCGCTGGCCTCTTGTGTTGGTATTCAGGATCGATACAAAGAAAACTAAACTAATTACACAGCGGAATCAAATAACTAGTTGTACCTTTCCTTTGTAGCCAAAGACCTCTTGATCTTATGTTGTATTCCTCACCTCTTCTTGGACGTCGTGTGGGCGACAATCTACCAAGATAATAAACACCCTTCCCCTCTTTGTTTCCAAACCGCCGGCCACCAAGAGAAGCTCTAGGATGGGGCGCCTTCTCCTCTTCTTCTTCTTTTCCAAGCCGCCGACCACCAAGAATTCTAAGCAAGAGGAGGCGCCGACCCTAACAAGGAGGAGAAGAGAATTGTGGGAAAAGTTATGTTTTGGGGCGTCACCTACTGCCTTTTATAACCCTTGCTGCCGGCCCTAGGAAGGTAAGATTAACCAAAACGTGGATGGGTGGATGCGAGACTTTATATAGAGGCTACAACAGAGACCTAGAGGAGGAATTGATTTAGGTCTCCTGATGGGCTTGGACTTCTTATGTTCGGCCCGAACACTCAACTCAAGTCCATTAATAATAACCATGTTGGTTGCTACTGGGAATATCGTACCGGTTCCCCTATACAAAAATTTTGTACAAGTCCTGAACCATTCCTAACAACCTATTGTGTTCTTTAAAATTAAATTTGGAATCACAAACAGAACTTAACATTATTGATTTCAAATTCAACTTATCTGTTCTTAGTGGTTTGGACTTGGATCGCAAACGATACTTAACATTATTGATCCAAATCTACTCATGTTACAAATTCAATTAAATATTAATTTCAGAGTTTGACTTCCAGGTTAAACATGGTGAGGCACTAGGCCTTCTTGGGTATGGGAGCATCCACCACTTCCTAGACAAAGCCTTTCAACGAAATTTAATATTTAATTTCCTTATAGTAACCCTAGGTTTAACCAAAAAGAACAATCGAATCATAAATTTGAAAAACAAAAGAAACACAAAATCGAAAACATAAATTCGATTACCTAGATTCATTAGCCTCTTGTGTTTGGTATTTCAAAATCTAAATAAAAGGATGAACTAGTTATGATGCAGAAACTAATAACTAGTTATACCTTTTATAGCTTATAGACCTCACGATCTTCTGTCGTATTCCTCTTCTTATCTCGGACTTCGTGTGGGCGATGATCTACCGTGACGAGAATCACCCAAGCTTCCTTCTTCTCCAAGCAAATTTCGACCACCACAAGAACTCCAAGAGAAGATGAGGGTCGGCCACCACCACCAAACCCCAAGGGATGCTAGAAACAAAACCTTCTTTCTCTACTTCTTCTCCAAGCAAAATCCGGCCAACAACAAGCTCCTTGAGGGTTGATGCTGCCGACCACCAATGAAGAAGAAAAGACGGAGAGGAAGAAAGAGAAGGGCCGACCACCACAAGGAAAAGAAGAGAGGAATACTAGATCATATCTTATGAGGTGAGGCACCTCTACCATCTCTTTTATATTCCTTGGTCTTGGCAAATAAAGAAAGTTTTATTAAAACTTCCTTATTCTCTTTGCCAATGAAAGGAAAGTTTAATAAAAATTTCCCTTCTAAACTACACATGGTCGGTCACTTTAATCCCTCCAATCAAGGAAAGTTTTAAACACAAAATTAAAATTTCCTAATTTGTTTCCAGAAATTTTTTAAAATAAAAATTTATCTTAAAAAATTCCCTTCATGGTTGGTCATAAAAGGAAACTTTTATAAATTAAAATCTCTCTATTAAAACATGTGGATGATTTACAAAAAGGAAAGTTTTCTCCAAAATTAAATCTTCCTTTCAATCTATAAATAATGAAAGATATCAAACCTTTCTTTTACTCTTTTGTAGAAACTATAAAAGGAAAGATTTAATTTTAAAACTCTCTTTTAAATCATGAAGATGGTTACAAAAAAGTTTTATCAAAAATTAAAATTTTCCTTTTAACTGCAAATAATGAAAGATATCAAACCTTTCACTTAATCTTTTGTAGAAAGCTATAAAAGGAAAGATTTAAATTTTATACTCTCTTTTAAAATCATGGCTTCCACAAAAGAAAGTTTTTTAAAAATAAAAACCCTTTTATTTTATTGTGGTCGACCACCTAAGCTTGGATTCAAGCTAGGGCCGACCACCTAATGAAACCAACTCACCTTGGTTTGGCCGGCCCTAGCTTGGGCTCCAAGCTAGGCTTGGCTGGCCACCTTAAGGTGGGTATGGGTGAGTATAATACTTTATAAATAAGAGGCTACGAAAGGGACCGAGAGGAGGAATTGGTTTTGGTCTCCCGATGAACTTGAGCTTCTCGTGTTCGCCCCGAACACACAACTCGAGTTCATCAATAATAACTCATACCACTAAAAAGTTATTATTGAACTACCGCACCAATCCCATATTACTATATGTGCTCCTTCTTATCATGAGTGTGTTAATCTCCCTATGTTTAAGATGTAGAATGTCCACTAATTAAATGAGTTACTGACAACTCACTTAATTAATATCTAGCTCCAAGAGTAGTACCACTCAACCTTATCGTCATATCGGATTAAGTCCACCTGCAGGGTTTACATGACAATCCTTATGAGCTCTTCTTGGGGACATTATCAACCTAGATTACTAGGACACAGTTTCATTCTATAATCAACAACACACTATATAAATAATACCATTTCCCAACTTATTGAGCCTATTGATTTATCGAACTAAATCACACCCTTTGATAAATTAAAGAAATGAATATTGAGTATATGTGTTTATTATTATATCATGATTAAGAGCACACACTTCCATAATAATAAAGGTCTTGTTCTTTTATACAGTCAGTATAAAAAGAACTTACCTTAAATGATCCTGCTCAATACACTCAGAGTGTACTAGTGTAATTTTATAGTCAAGATAAACTAATACCAAATTACACTACGACTATTCTAATGGTTTATTCATATCCATCTTACTTGTGAGCTACTGTTTATAATTTATAATGAATTGATAACATGATCTTCTGTGTATGACACCACACACCATGTTATCTACAATATAAATTAATTGAACAACTACACTTAGCATATAAATGTAGACATTTGACCAATGTGATTCTTTATTTCAAAAATAAATATTTACAAAAAGCTAGACTTTTAGTATACACTCTAACAATCTCCCACTTATACTAAAAGACTATACTGCCATAACTGCTGCCATACATCTGATTCCCATTCCTTTATCATGTCCATCAAAAGCTCTTGCCTTAAGGGCCTTAGAGAAAGGATCTCCTGGGTTATCATCCGATGCAATCTAGGCGGCAACAATTTCTCCTCGTTATATGATGTCTCATATTGGGTGGTACTTGCGCTCTATGTGTTTATTTGCCTTATGGGCTCGTGATTCCTTCGAGTTTGCTACTGCACCACTTATTATCACAATACACTGTAATAATTTTTTTTGGGAAAACCAGGAATCACATCTAAGTCCATCATGAAGTTTCTGAGCCATACAACTTCTATGGCTACCTAGAGGCTGTCACATACTCAGCTTCCATGGTAGAGTCCGAAAAGTATCTATGCTTATCACTCTTTCATTGTTATGGCTTTTACCTCCTAAAGTAAACACAAAATCCCGAGGTCGACTTACTATTGTCCCTATCTGATTGGAAGTCAAAATCCGTGTAACTCACAGGAAGTAAATCATCTACTTGGTAAACCAGCATATAATCTCTAGTCCTTCTCAGGTACTTCAATATATGCTTTACAGCAATCCAATGTCCTTGTCCAGGGTTACTTTGATATATGCTAACCATGCCCATGGTAAAATAGATATCCGGTCTCGTGCATAGCATACATTAGGTTTCCTACAGCATAAGGAACTGTATTCATCTCTTCTATCTCTTTTGATGTCTTCGGAGACATCTCTTTAGATAAAGATACTCCATGCCTAAAAGGTAGAAAACCTTTCTTGGAGTCTTACATGCTAACATGAGTTAGGATTATATCGATATATGAACCTTGGGAAATCCTTTTCTTACGATCCCTTATTACTTTGATCCTAAGAATATGTGCGCATTCTTCTAAGTCCTTCATATCGAATTGCTTGGACAACCATACCCTTACTTCCGACAACACTTTGATATTATTTCCAACTAACAAAATGTCATCTATGTATAGTACAAGAAATACCACCACGTTTCCATCATACTTCTTGTATACACAAGACTCATCTGGACACTGAATAAATCCATACGACTAGATTACTTCATCGGATGTTCCAAGATCTTGAAGCTTGCTTCAGTCCATAAATAGACCGATTTAGCTTACACACTAGATGCTCTTTGCCCTTTGCAATAAACCCTTTTGGTTACTTTATATGGATGTTTTCTTCAAGACTTTCATTAAGGAAAGCTGTATTGACATCCATTTGCCAAACCTCATAATCCATATGAGCAGCAATAGATAAGAGTATCCGGATAGACTTAAGCATAGCTACTGGCGAAAATGTTTCCTCATAATTGATTCCCTCTTTCTGAATATACCCCTTCTCAACAAGCCTTGCTTTGAAGGTTTCCACCTTCCCATCTGTCCCTCTTTTCCTTTTGTAGATCCACTTACATCCAACGGCTTTTACACCATTTGGTGGTTCTAAAAGCTCCCATACCTTATTAGAATACATAGATTCTATTTCTGAATTCATTGCTCTTTGCCAAGATTCTGCATCTATATCTTGGAGTGCTTCGTCATATGTTCGGAGATCAGGTTCATGTTTACCTGGGACTAAGTCCGACGACTCTCCCAAAAATATGAATCTTTCAGGTTGCCTAACAACCCTCCCACTACGACGAGACACTGTCTATTGTTGTGTATCATTTGTGATACGTGTTGCAATTTTTTGTGATATTTCATCTTGCACTGTTGGTACTAAAGTAGGTGTGTCCTCTCGTATTTCTTCTAGAACAATTTCACTCATGGGCTTGTGGTTCATTACATAATCTTCCTCTAAAAATCAAGCATTGGTGCTAACAATGATCTTCTGATTTTTAGGATTATAAAACAAACCACCTTTCGTTCCCTTAGGATATCCTACAAACAGACAAATTTCTGTACGTGATTCTAACTTGTCAGTATCTCCCTTCAGCACATGTGCTGGACTACCCCATATCCGAATATGACTCAGACTAGGCTTACGCCCATTCCATAATTCCATGGGAGTAGAGGGTACTGATTTAGAAGGTACCATATTCAGAATGTACACTACTGTTTCCAGAGCATATTCCCAAAATGAATCTGGTAATTCTGAATAACTCATCATCGATCTAACCATTTCTATAAGAGTCCTATTCCTTTGTTCTTGTTAGAGTGTATACTAAAAGCCTAACTTTTGTAAATATTTATTTTGAAATAAAGAATCACATTGATAAAAATATCTACATTTATATGCTAAGTGTAGTTGTTCAATTAATTTATATTGTAGATAACATGGTGTATGTTGGACCCCGTGCTAGTTTTGATGTGATCAACCAAGTTTAGGTTAGGTTCTGTTTGTCTAATCCCTGTGTCTAAGTGTGTAGGAACTTAGGAGCGCAGGAAGTCAAGCGGAAGACGCAGCTAGCGAGAAGGACGACACGGGAAGGGAGCCGAAGGGCTCGGTGCGTCCGAAGGACGAGAGACCTGCGGAAGAGTACACCGGTGGGCGTGAAGAACGTGCGCGATGTTCGAGGGACGTAAAGCCGGGAAGGAAGACTACTCGAGGAGAAGGCCAGGAACTGGGTTCGGGTGAGCCCTATTCCGGATGGTCGAAATCACCCAAAGAAGTCGACCGAACTAGAGCAAGTCAACTAGAAGTTGACTTGTCAATGGTTCGGTCGACCGAACACCCTGATCGGTCGATCGAACCCCTTTGCATCAAAGCACAGCCGTTGATGACACGTCAGCATCACATCAGCCAGCGGTGAAGTGATCGGTCGACCGAACCTCATGATCGGTCGACCGAACCCAAGTTTATCCAAAGACTCAGTCGAGTGTTTTGATCGGGCCAACTCAGCTGGAGACCGTTGGCCGATCGGTCGACCGAACATAAGGATCGGTCGACCGAACCCAAGCTCGATCCATAGAGACTGCACTTGGACGGAAGACTGGGCAGGTACAGCAGGTTCGGTCGACCGAACTTGGGGATCGGTCGACCGATCCCTCTCGAGTCAAAACCTGATCCCAAAGATCAGGTCATCCGATAAGCTCTAGAACCCCTATATAAAGGAGGGTCTCGGGTAGCTTTAAGAGATAACGAAAACGAACGAAATAGAAACTCTTGTACTCTCATTCTCTTAGCAACTACTGTGCTGTCAAAGTGTAAAAGGCTTATCCGCCTTCAGAAAAGGAGACTCTTTTAGTGTGCCTTTCCACCGCCTTGGATTAACAACCGTCTCGGTTGTAACCAAGTCAATTAGCTGAGTTTCATTTCTGTTTTGTTATTTTATTTTGTTATTAAGTGTTGCTTTATTTTAAGAGTTGAAAAGCTTTGAGGAGGGTAACTTTTAGTTTCAGGCAATTCACCCCCCTCTTGCCGGTCTCCGCTGCACCTACAAGTGGTATCAGAGCCCAACAGCCTCAGAGGGACTAACCGCCATCTGAAGCACAAAGATCAGAACAATGGCCAACACGAACATTCATCCCCCAAATTTCGACGGAGATTTCGCCACATGGAAGCGAAAAATGGAGGTATTCTTTAAAACTGAATTTGATATACTTTTAATAATGAAATATGAATATGCAGCGCCGAAAGATAAAGAAGAAAACACGTGGAGCAAGAAGGAGCAAGCTGATTTTGTCGCCAACGGAAAGGCTGAGTTCCACCTGCTCAGCGTTCTGCCACCTCAGGAGGTAAATCAGTTCGGAAGCTACGACTCCGCGAAAGATCTCTGGGAAAAATTCCTGGAGCTTCACGAAGGTACTTCTGAAGCGAAGCTAGCAAGGCGCGACATCCTCCGGACCCAGTTGATGAACCTCCGGATGAACCAAGGCGAAAAGGTAGCGCAACTCCAAGAAAGGATCAAAGAGCTGATCACACAACTAACCAATCTTGGAGAAGAAGTAACGAACCGGGACTCGATCCGGTACGCGCTGAATGCCTTCCCGAGAACTCCCAAGTGGGCCTCCTTAGTAGATGTGTACTACATCTCTAAGGACTTCGAGGTAAGTACTCTAGAACATTTGTTTTCTACTTTTAAACTTCACGAATCTCGAGTTGCAGAGCCAAATGGAGTAGAGAAGTCTAGTTAGAACATTGCCTTAAAGGCAAGAATAAACGGTTCTGACTCCGAAGCCTCGATCGACGAATCCGAAGTAGCATTACTGGTAAGACGCTTTAATAAATTTTTTAAATCTAATAAATTTAGATCGCAGTCGAAAAAGTTCCAGCAAAAGAAAAGGGTGATTCGTTGCTACAATTGCAATGAAGAAGGACATATAAAAGATGACTGCCCAAAACTGAAGAGCAAAAGTAAAGAAAAGAGTAAGAAGCCAGCTCAACCCAAATACAACCTAAAGGCCATGTGGGATGATTCATCATCCTCCGAATCCGAAGTCGAAGAATTCTCGGGACTAGCACTGATGGCCAACCATCAGTTAGAAGAAACGTCTAGCTCAGAAATGAGCATAGATGAAGGGGGAGGAACAACAGAAGAAGAAGAAAGCTATGATGAAGGGGGAGCATCGCAGGACGAGGTAAGTAAGGTACGTGCCCTAAACCCTAAACAGTCCTTTCGTTTTATTAAATCTCTTTCTAAAGAATTAGATAAAGTAGAAAAGGAAAATGAATATTTGAAATCAGAAAATGAAAATTTAAAATTAGAAATTAAAAATTTGAAAACTGATGCATGTTTTAAAAATATTTTTTCACATTAAAAAATAAAGTTATATGGAAAATTAATTGATACATAAGGAAGCATCAGGGTTAACTTAGGAAAATACCAAGAAACTATGTACCCCCTAAGTTTTTAATTAATCCTATAGGAAGGAATCTTTATTGGATTCCAAAATCTTTACTAAATTAAAAACTATATAAGTTAGAGCTTAACAACGAGTAAATTAAACAATTTCTTTATGATACTTTGTCTAAGGAAGTGGTTGTTACTCCAATAACTAAGAAGGCATAGTGCCTCGCCATGACCTGGAAGCTGAAATATCAAAATAAAATGTTTAATTAATTTTATGATAAAAGCATTAAAATAAGAATTAAATAATGCTTTGAAAAGTTTTTACACATTTTCTTAGAAATTCTCCAAATTTTTTTTTAAATCTCATTCAAAAAGACTCTGACCATATTTTCGTACCCCGTTTTTGCTGTGATCAAAGGGGGAGAATAAAGATAAGTTCAGTTAAGGGGGAATTTATTCAATTAAGGGGGAGTTTATGTTAGTATAAATTTTTCATCTTTTATCTTAGTATAAATTTTTCATCTTGCAATTTATTTTAAAATTGTAAAATTATGACTGAATTGTTAGTTTAGTAATTTCTTTAAATTACTATCTCTTTGTTTTACCCTAACCTGAACTTGGGTTGATGCACATCAAAAAGGGGGAGATTGTTAGACCCCGTGGTAGTTTTGATGTGATCAACCAAGTTTAGGTTATGTCCTGTTTGTCTGATCCCTGTGTCTAAGTGTGCAAGAACTTAGGAGCACAGGAAGTCGAGCAGAAGACGCAGCTAGCGAGAAGGATGGCACGGGAAGGGAGCCGACGGGCTCAGTGCGTCCGAAGGACGAGAGACCTGTGGAAGAGTACACCGGTGGGCGTGAAGAATGTGCGCGACGTTTGAGGGACATAAAGCCGGGAAGGAAGACTGCTCAAGGAGAAGGCCAGGAACTGGGTTCGGGTGAGTCTTATTCCGGATGGCAGAAATCACCCAAAGAAGCCGACCGAACCAGAGCAAGTCAACTAGAAGTTGACTTGTCAATGGTTCGGTCGACCGAACACCCTGATCGGTCGACCGAACCCCTTTGCATCAAAGCACAGCCGTTGGTGACACGTTAGCATTACATCAGCCAGCGGTGAAGTGATCGATCGACCTAACCTCATGATCGGTCGACCAAACCCAAGTTTACCCAAAGACTCAGTCGAGTGTTTTGATCGGGCCAACTCAGCTAGAGACCGTTGGCCGATCGGTCGATCGAACATAAGGATCGGTCGACCGAACCCAAGCTCGATCCACAGAGACTGCACCTAGACGGAAGACTGAGCAGGTACAACAGGTTCGGTCGATCGAACCTGGGGATCGGTCGACCGATCCCTCTCGAGTCAAAACCTGATCCCGAAGATCAGGTCATCCGATAAGCTCTAGAACCCCTATATAAAGGAGGGTCTAGGGTAGCTTTAAGAGATAACGAAAATGAACCAAATAGCAACTCTTGTACTCTTATTCTCTTAGCAACTACTGTGCTGTCAAAGTGTAAAAGGCTTCTCCGCCTTCAGAGAAGGAGACTCTTTTAGTGTGTCTTTCCACCGCCTTGGATTAACAGCCGTCTCGATTGTAACCAAGTCAATTAGCTGAGTTTCATTTCTGTTCTGTTATTTTATTTTGTTATTAAGTGTTGCTTTATTTTAAGAGTTGAAAAGCTTTGAGGAGGGTAACTTTTATTTTAAGGTAATTCACCCCCCTCTTGCCGGTCCCCGCTGCACCTACAGTGTATGGTGTCACACACAGAAGATCATGTTATCAGTTCTTTGTAAATTATAAACAATAATTCACAACTAAGATGGATAGGAACAAACTATTGGAATAGTCGTAGTGTAATTTGGTATTAGTTTATCTTAACTGTAAAATTACACTAGTACACTCTGAGTGTATTGAGAATGACCATTTAAGGTAAGTTCTTTTTGTGCTGACTTAATAAAAGAACAAGACCTTAGTTATTATGGAAGTGTGTACTCTTAATCCTAATATAATAACAAGTACATATATTTAGTATTCATTTTTTTAACTTATCAAAGGGTGAGATTTAGCTCGATAAATCAAAAGACCCGATAAGTTGGGAAATGATATTACTTATAGTGTGTGTTGTTGATTATAGAAGGAAACTATGTCCTAGTAATCTAGGTTGATAATGTCCCCAAGAGGAGCTCATAAGGTTTGTCATTTTAAACCCTGCAGGTGGACTTAGTCCTACATGACAATAAGGTTGAGTGGTACTACTCTTGAACTAAGATATTAATTAAAGAGAGTTGTCAATAACTCATTTAATTAGTGGACATTCGACATCTTAAACACAGGGAGACTAACACACTCATAATAAGAAGGAGCCCAAAATGTAATTTGGGATTGGTGCGGTAGTTCAATAATAATTCTTTAGTGGTATGAATTATTATTGATGAAGTTAAGTTGGGTGTTCGGGGCGAACACGGGAAACTTAATTTCATCGGGAGACCAAAACCAATTTCTCCTCTCGGTCCCTGTCATAGCCTCTTATTTATAAAATTTTATACCCACCTAAACCCACATTCTTACCCACCCTTAGGTGGCCGACTAAGCTAGCTTGGAGCCCAGTCTAGGGCCGACCAAAGCCAAGGGTGAAGCCAATTTAAGGTGGCCGGCTAAAGCTTGCATCCTAAGCTTAGGTGGCCGATCACTAGAAAATAAAAGGAATTTTATTTAAAATCTTTTCTTATGTGGATATCATGGTTTTAAAAGAGAGAGTTTAAAATTTAAATCTTTCCTTTTATAGCTTTCTATAAAAGATTAAGTGAAAGATTTGATATCTTTCCTTATTTGTAGTTAAAAGGAAGATTTTAATTTTTGATAAAACTTTTCTTTTTTTTTATAACCATGTTCATGATTTAAAAAGAGAGTTTTAAAATTAAATATTTTCTTTTATAAGTTTTTACAAAAGATTAAGAAAGATTTGATATCTTTCCTTATTTGTAGATTGAAAGGATGATTTTAATTTTAGAGAAAACTTTCCTTTTTGGAAATCATCCACATGTTTTAATAGAGAGATTTTAATTTATAAAATTTCCTTTTATAACCAACCATGAAGGGAAAAATTATTTGAGAAATTTTTATTAAAAATTTCCATAAATAAATTAGGAAGTTTTAATTCTTGTGTTAAAACTTTCCTTGCTTGGAGCTATGAGGTGGCCAACCATGTGGATTTAAGAAAATAAAATTGGTTTTAATTAATTAAATTTTCCTTTTCATAGCAAATAAAATAAGAAAGTTTTTATTTAAATTTTCCTTATTTGCCAAGACCAAGGATTATAAAAGAGGGGGCAGAGGTGCCTTCATGGGTAACATCTCTATTCTATTTTCCTCCCTCTCTTCCTTGGTGGTGGCCGACCCTAGACCTTGCTCTTCTCCTCTTCTCTTTTTCTTTAGTGGCCGGTTTCATCCCTCTCTTGGAGCTCTTGTTGGTGGCCGATTCTAGCTTGGAGAAGAAGGAGAGAAAGTAGACTTTGTTTCTAGCATCCCTTGGAGCTTGGTGGTGGTGGCCGAAACTCTTCATCTCAAGGAGGAGTGCTTGGCCGAAACTTGCAAGGAGGAAGAAGAAGGGTTTGGGTGGTTCTCATCTCGGTATATCGTTGCCCACTCAACGTCCGAGATAAGAAGAGGAATACGGTAAAAAATCAAGAGGTTGTTGCTTACAAAGAAAGGTATAGTTAGTAATTGTTTTCCGCATCATACTAGTTTTTTCTTTGTATGAATTCCAAACACAAGAGGCATATAATTCTAGGTTTCGAATTTGTGATTCAAGTTTGTGTTTTTTTGTTTTTCGAATTTGTGATTCGATTATTCCTTTTGGTTAAATCTAAGGTTATATAAGGAAATTAAATATTAGATTTCATTGAAAGACTTTGTCTAGGAAGTGGTGGTTGCTCCCATATCCAAGAAGGCCTAGTGCCTCGCCATGTTTAACCTGGAAGCCGATTTCTGAAATTAATATTTAATTAAATTTATAACATATGTTGATTTGGATCAATAATGTTAAGCATCGTTTGCGATCCAAGTCCAAACCACTAAGAACAGATAAGTTGAATTTGGAATCAATAATGTTAAGTTCCGTTTGCGATTCCAAATTTAATTTCTAAAGAACACAATAGGTTGTTAGGAATGGTTCAGGACTTGTACAACAAGTTTATGGCAAACGGAAGGATGAATTCCACCTTATGAGCATACTGTAAGTACCCCGTAGTGATTTTGATGTGATCAATCAAGTCAAGTTAGGTCCTGTTGGTATTTAACCCCTGTGTCTAAGTGTGTAGGAACTTAGGAGCACAGGAAGTCGAGCGAAAGATGCAATTAGTGAGAAAGACGACATGGGAGAGAGTCGATGTGCTTGGTGCGTCTGAGGGATGATGTACTGCAGAAGAGTATACGAGAGGATGAGAAGGAGGCGCTCGACGTTTCTGAGGGACGAGAAGCCAGAGTGGAAGACTGCTCGAAGGCTGAAAGTTGGGTTCGAGTGAGCCTTATTCCGGATGGTCGAGATCACCCAAAAGATCAAAATTGGAGCAGAAGACCCGGACCAATGCAAGTGGAACCGGAGCGGAAGACCCAGACTAAAAAGTCAACTAGAAGTTGACTTTTTTGTCCAAGCTCCTGGAGCAGGTTTTTATTCGGAACGCGATGTGGCGTGTTCCTTTACAATAGGGATAAAAGTTTATCCCCCCCCAGGTGTCTAGAACCCTTCTAGGTACCCTGACCATGACTATAAATACAGTCCTGGTCCCAGAAGCTTAAACACAATACTTGTAATCAATTCCTTTCTTGTTTAGCTTTGTAATTATGTGCTTCAATATTATAAGAGGCTACTCCACCCAGAGGAGAATCTTATTGTGCTTTTCAAGGTCTTGGATTTACAATCCCCTGATTACAAACCAAGTAAATTCGGTGCCTCCTTTTTCTTAATTAGTTTTTGAATTCCGTTTATGAAAGTGTTAGTTTTAATTATGCTGTAAAGTTCGAGAAGGGTTTGTATTTTATTTGCAGGGCAGTTAACCCCCCTCTTGCCAGCCGATAAGGGTCCTACAAGTGATATTGGAGCAAGGTTCGCTTCAAAAGGAATAACCGTCGACTGAAGTAAAATCAATGGCTGGACAAAGCCTTGTCCCACCAAAGTTCGAGGGGGAGTTCGTGCACTGGAAACACCGAATGGAGATATTTCTAAAAACTAATTTTGAAATTCTTTTAATTATTAAATACGATTTTGTAGTTCCAAAAGATCAACAAGGCGTAGAGAAAGATGAGTATCTTTGGACGAAGAAGGAACAAAGTGATTTCGTCGCCAACAGCAGAGCAC
Organism: Zingiber officinale; assembly: GCF_018446385.1. NCBI lineage: Eukaryota > Viridiplantae > Streptophyta > Magnoliopsida > Zingiberales > Zingiberaceae > Zingiber > Zingiber officinale. The sequence goes on from NC_056007.1 coordinate 79,991,360, forward strand.
AATATCACCTGTTGAGTGTGTTGCCGCCTCAAGAAGTCAACCGCATCGAAAACTACTCGTCGGCCAAAGAACTCTGGGAGAAATTCCTAGAACTCCACAAAGGCATATCCAAAACAAAGCTCTCATGATATAACCTTCTTTAAAATCAACTAACAAACGTACGTTTGGAAAAAGGTGAGAAGGTAGCCCAACTACACACGAAGATTAAGGAACTGATCACCAGACTGGTCAACCTCGGTGAAATGGTAACCAATCAGGACTTGGTATGCTACGCGCTCAACGCCTTTCCCAGGACTCCAGAATGGACCTTAATAATCGACGTCTACTATATCTCGAAGGATTTAGAGGTAAATACACTAGAAGAATTGTTTTCAACTTTAGAATTACATGAATCCAGATGTGCAGAATCAAGTAAAGAGTCAAGCCAGAACCTGACACTGAGAGCCACCAAGAAGGACGAACCCGAGTCAGACTTAGATATGGAAGGGGACCAAGAAGCTTATATGGTAAGGAAGTTTAGGAAATTTTTTAGATCTAATAAATTTAAAGAAATACAGAACAGAAAAACTCTAAGAAATAGAAGAAAAGTTCAATACTACCAGTGTAAAAAGAAAGGATACATAAAGGAGGGCTGTCCGGAGCTCAAAAAGAAAAAAGACAAGGGGCCTAAGCCAAACAAACACAAGAATCTCAAGGCTACTTGGGATGAAAGCTCATCATCCGAGTCAGAAATAGAAGCATACGTCGGACTAGCACTAATGGCTAGCCAAGAAGATTAAAGTACCTCAGAAGCTAGCATCGATGAAGGAGGAGCGACATCAGATGAAAGCAGCGAAGCAGGGGGAGAATCAAACTTCAGATCCGACATGGTAAGTGAGATATGTCTCTTACCTCCTGATCAACTCTATTTTGGTATTAAGTCTATGACTAAATCAATATGTAAATTAAAAAGTAAAAATGATAATTTGAAAAAGGAGAATTTAGAAATAAAAAGAATCTTAGCAAAGTCATGCTTAATAGAGGAGTTTGATAAATTGAAAATTGAAAATGCTAGTTTAAAGGAACAAATAGAAAACTTAAAAAGTTCGGCATGTTCAAATTTTTCTGCTTCAAATTTTAGAAAATATAAAAGATTAAATTGGTATTATAGATTTCATAAGGGCCAAATTATAAAAATATCATAGAAATATGTTCCTAAGAAATTTCTAATTAATCCTATAGGAAGAAACCTATTTTGGGTTCCAAAATCATATTTAGATTAATTTTTTTTTTGGCTTTCAGATAGAAAGTTAAATATTTAATTTCTTTAAAAGGCTTTATCTAGAAAGTGGTCGTTTCTCTAATATCCAAGAAGACCTAGTGCCTCGCCATACCCTGGAAGCCAATTATTGGAATAAGTATTTAATTGACTAACTGTTAAGCAATTAGTTGTTAATTTTTTTAGAGAACTTCATTACTTATCTGTAAGAAAATTTTTAAATGTTAAAATTTTTTGAATGTTAAATTTTTTAGAAATTTTTTTTAATGATAATTTTAATTTTATATGAAATTTTTTCCCTTCCTTAAATATGTTTAAAAAATTTTAAACTTTAATGTTTTTTTAATTGTCCCTTAGACTTTTATTAAGTAGATTTTTTTTTAAAGTACCTTATTTTTAATGAGATCAAAAGGGGAAGTAGTAAAGATTAAGTGTAGGGGGAGGGTAGTACAATTATAATTTTTAATTTTTGTTAATTTTTATACTTACAAACATCTTATTTTATAACTGTTATTTTAGTTGTTTGCTCTAACTTAACTTGGGGTTGCTCACATAAAAAAGGAGGAGATTGTAAGTATCTCGTGGTAGTTTTGATGTGATCAACCAAGTCAAGTTAGATCCTGTTGGTATTTAACCCTTTTGTCTAAGTGTGCAGGAACTTAGGAGCACAAGAAGTCAAGCGAAAGACGCAGCTAGCGAGAAGGACGACATGGGAGAGAGCCGATAGGCTTGGTGCATCCGAGGGATGAGGTGTTGCGAAAGAGTATGCAAGCGGACGAGAAGGAGGCATGTGGCATTTTCGAGGGATGAGAAGCCGGAGCGGAAGACTGCTCGAAGGCCAGAAGTTGGGTTCGGGTGAGCCCTATTCCAGATGGCCAAGATCACCTAAGTGAGTGGAACCGAAGCGGAAGCCTAGACTAATGTGAGTGGAACCGGAGTGGAAGACCCGGACTTGGTCCGGGCATTCGAACTCCGAGCACCCGGAAGCCTTTCGGGTGCCCGGAGTAGATTTTTATCCGGAACGTGATGTGGCACGTTCCGTTGTAACGGGGATAAAAGTTTACCCCCCCAGGCGTCTGGAACCTTCCAGGCGTCCCGACCAGGGCTATAAATATAACCCTAGTCCTTGAAGCTTAGACACAACACTTGTAATCAATTCCTTTCTTGTTTAGATTTGTAATTGTGTGCTTCAACGTTGTAAGAGGCTACTCCGCCCAGAGGAGAATCTTATTGTGCTTTTCAAGGTCTTGGATTTGCAATCCCCTGGTTGTAAACCAAGTAAATTCAGTGCCTCTTTTTCCTTAATTAGTTTCTGAATTCTGTTTATGCAAGTGTTAGTTTTAATTACACTATAAAGCTCGAGAAAGGTTTGGATTTTATTTTTACAGGGCAGTTGCCCCCTTCTTGCCGGCCGACAAGGATCCTACAAGTACTAGTAGTTGAGGAACTTAACAAAATTAGCAACTATAAGATTGCAAAAGAACTTTAGAAAAAGTTCTTAAAACTCTATGAAGTACCAAAAGAAGCTGAATCTAACTCCTCGATAGACACCAAGTCATCGTCCGAAGAACTCGAGACCGAGGAAATTGCCGGAACAACATTTATAGCCGAATATCTACCTGAAGATAAAGAAAGCTCATTTGAGATAAGAATCGATGAAGGGGGAGAATCCTCAGAAGAATGCAGCAACGAAGGGGGAGTATCAGATAATGAAATTGTAATGGTAAGTAAGGTACGTTCTCGACCTCTTGACGAATTATTTGAATTCATTAAAATATTTTCTAAAAATATGGTGGATTTAGAAAAAGAGAATGCAAAGTTAAAATTGACTTTAATAAATGCATGCAGTCTGGAAGACTTTGATAAATTGAAATTTAAAAATGATAAATTAAAAGATAAAATAGAATGACTAGGAAAAGATAATTCAGGTTCAAATTCTTTACATGCTCCAGAAAGAAATTACAAATATCATCGAAAGCTTAACTAATATTTTAGATATCATAAGAGCCAAATTATAAAAATAAAAAGACCATTAATTCTCAGAAAATATTTGGTTAGCTCAGTACGACATAATTTATTTAGGTTCCTAAGATTTAGGAACCTAAATAAATTATGTCTACATGCCTAAATTATCTTTATCTTATTAGACAAAGTAATGCATGCTAGAAATTTAAATTACCTGATTTATTCTTGTCGATAAAATTAGTCATTTTTGTTCTATTCAAATTTTTTTTGCTCAAAATTTTATCTATACAAAATGAAAATATTCTTGAAATTTTTTTTCGTTGAGTTGGTTTTTTTAAACGGTATTTTAAAAAATATCCCGTAAACTTATTCTATTTAAGTCTGACAAAATTTTTTAGAATTTCCTGAAATAGATAATGAATTTCTAAATTATTTTTTTTTGAAATAGAAAATTAATTAGTAAAGATAGAATATTTTTAAAAATTATATCTAAAACATGTTAACTTACTAATAATTCTTGTTAAGTACGCCTAAAAAAAAATTTCAAATTTTCTAATAGTTATTTTATTTTTCTCAAATTTTATTTTGATGTGATCAAATGGGGAGAAGTAAGTACAAGTTAGGGAGAGTAAGAATTTTATTGCTTATTGCTTAATTAATTATGAATTTTATTACTTAATTCATTACAATATTTGATTCTAATTGCAACTTCTTTATATAAGTTATGTTATTGCTTTTTTAATCCTAACTTGAACTTGGGTTGATGCATATCAAAATAGAAGAGATTGTAAGTATCCTGTGGTAGTTTTGATGTGGTTAACTAAATTAAGTTAGGTCCTGTGTGTTTGATCCTTGTGTCTAAGTATCCAGAAGCTTAGGAACACACGAAGTCGAGCAGAAGACGTAGCTAGCGAGAAGGATGACACGGGAAAAGAGATGAAGGGCTTGGTGCATCCGAGGGACGAGGTGCTGTGAAAAAGTACACCAGTGGACGAGAAGGATGTGCACGACGTTCAAGGGATGAGAAGCTGGGAAGGAAGGCTGCTCGAGGAGAAGGCAGGAAGATGGGCCCGGGTGAGCCCAATTTCGGATGGCCGGAATCACCTAGGTGATCAAAGTAGAGGAAGAGCCAACGGGGAGCTGCTGGAGGTGCCTCCATGCCTTTACGTGGGAAGGCGCCTTCAACAGGGTTGAAAGCACATTCAACCACCCATGGAAGGCGCATTCAACCCTTTGAATGCGTGTTAGACTGGCAAAATGTAACCGTTAGCGAAGATAAAACCTTATCTTTGCTTGCCTCACTGGAGGCACCTTCTATCTTATTGGAGGCACCTTCCAGCTTCGGATAAGATTTTTCAAGGGATATAAAAAGACCCCTAAACCTAGGAAATATTAGAACAACTTCTGTATTAACTTTCTTAGTCATTCTTGAGCTATCAACATGTGTAAAAGGCTTCTCCACCTTCAACGAAGGAGATCTTCTAGTGCTTTTCAACGCCTTGAATTAACAACCACCTAGGTTGTAACCAAGTAAAACTCTGACCTTTTACCTACTCTTTTTAAGTTGTTATTTCTTTTGTTATTATTATTGTGCTACTAATTAAAGGATCGAGAAATGAGTTTATTTTTCTTGTAGGCAATTCACCCCCTCCCCCCTCTTGCCGGTCCCACTGCACCAACAAGAACAACTCTTTTTGATTCAAAAATAAAGTAGAAGCTATGCTTACTTAATAGTGATCTGAATGACTAAATTCTTTCAAATCTTTAGAACATATAACATATTGTTGAGAGTTAACTCTTTGCCTGAGATCAGTTTCAACACCACTTTTCCTTGGCTCATGATGTCTGCGAGGTTGCTGAGTTCCTCATGAACAATTTTTCTCCATCTTTGATTTATTCAAAGTTGTGGAGCAATTCCTTATTACAAAGGCTCCAATATCAATCCACCATTACTACGAGTTTAACCCACTAGGTTCAGTTCGGAGACCATTGTTGGGACTGAAATGTAGCTAGAGGGGGAGGGGTGAATAGCTCGTCATGATCGTCATGCTCGTCGTTGCTCGCTTCTTGGGATGATGTGCAGCGGAAATACAAGAAACACAAACAACAACGCTAACTCTAGGGATTTACTTGGTATCCACCTCAAGAAGAGGTGACTAGTCCAAGGATCCACACACTCACGCACCCTCCACTATAAAAACACTCCTTCTCGGTAACTACCGAAGGCGGATAAGCCTTACAACCTCACAATACAACAATGAGAAAGAAAGAAGCAAAATACAAATGAATCTTACAAGATTACAATGAAAACCCTAGCTTCTTTTTCTTCTTGTTGCAACTCACCTCTTGACTTGGATGAGCCTCCAAGAACCTTCAAGAACTGGCGGTGAGGAAGAAAAGATCGCTGTGGAGAGTTGCTGTAATCACCCGTGGAGAAGAATCGAAGAAGTACCGAAGGAATCACACGCCAACGGCTAAAACCTGCGCCAACGGTCGAATCCCAATTGATTGGATTGCTCCCAATCAATTGGGGAGGCTTTGGATCGATCGGTCGATCGATCCAGAGCGCCTCTGTGCTCTCGAAAAACACTTGAATCGATTGCCCAATCGATTCAACGTATCTCACACGATTTCTAGAGCTATCGCGTGATTTTCCAGCCTCCCAATCGATTGCCCGATCGATTGGAGGTTTCAATTGATCAATGGATCAATTCAGAAGCTCACTGTTCACTCAAAAACTCTCCCAATCGATTGAGAAAGTTTCAATCGATTACCCAATCGATTCAGCCCATTTCTACACGAATTCACGTCAACCAATCGATTGACCAATCGATTGAACCCCCCAATCGATTGGAAAGCAAAAAACTAGATAGAGCTTGAAATTAGCTTCATTTTTCATCCAAGATCACCTCATTCCGATATCCGAGTCAAAAGTTATGACCTTCGGAAGTTTACTACGTCCGAACTTCCTAGTTCCATGTCAACTCCCTATTGGACTTACGACCGCTAAGAATTCGGTCAACTTTTGACCCATCTGGACTTTCTCTTTGCGCCAAGTGTCCGATCAACCTTGACCCACTTGGACTTACCATCTCATGCCAAGTGTCCGGTCCTCCATGACCCACTTGAACTTCCAAACATCAGGTGTCCGGTCAACCTTGACCCACCTAGATTTCCACATGTCTGGGTTCACTCACCAGGTCCTTCCATCCGCCTAGCTTCACTCACTAGAACTTCCCATCTGCCTGGCTTCACTCACCAGGTCCTTCCATCTGCCTAGCTTCACTCACTAGGACTTCCCATCTGTCTGGCTTCACTCATCAGGACTTTCACCTAGCTTCAACCACTAGGATTTTTACCTGGCTTCACTCACCAGGATTTTTTCACTGCCCGACTTCACTCACCGGGACTTTCCACCTGCCTGGCTTTACTCACGAGGACTTTCACCTAGCTTCACTCACTAGGATTTTCCAACTGCCTAGCTTCACTCACTAGGTCTTTCACCTGGCTTCACTCACCAGGATTTTTCTTTCTGCCTAGCTTCACTCACTAGGACTTCCCAATCAAGTATCCGGTCAATCTTGACCTACTTGACTCTTCTTCAAACTCAGACTGGTCAAACCCTAACCAGAGGGGAATTGCTCCAACAATCTCCCCAATCAGATGTCTCCACATATTATCTGTATTGTCAAACATCGAAACCCAAACATAAAGACTCAAGCTTGAGCCAACTCAAGCTTAGTCAACCAGGTCATCCTTGATCTAGGGATATTGTACCAACAACCATGACATAGAAGTCATCCATTTCTGGTTTCTCGTTCAAGTTGACTTCCTGCTTCTTCTTTAGCTTTTGTAATATGAAGATTTGTGATCGATTCATCAACAATTGAAGCACTTCCTAAAGAATTTATTGTTTATGCCTGCTCTAGATCTCATCTTGGAAATTTTGGGGTTCTTCCATTTCTAGTTTTGACAGTGCTCGACCACGTTGGCTTTCACCCGTAGCCTAAGAGAATAGTTTTTTCTTTGAACTCTTGTTATTTCCTTTAATTCAAAGTCTAACAATGAGTTCTTCCACATTCATCTCCTTCCGCTTGTGCTTCAAGTAGTTCTTGAAATCCTTCTAGCCGGGAGACAACTTCTCAATGATAGCAACCATCTAGAAGGTTTTACTCAGAACCATACCTTCTGAGTGGATCTCATGCATGATCACCTTAAGCTCCTAAACATGGTTGATCACTATCTTAGAGTCAACCATCTTGTAGTCCAAGAATCGGCCATAATGAATTTCTTGGCTCTCTCATCCTCTGTCTTGTACTTCTTATCCAAGGACTCCCACATCTCCTTAGTTATTTTCTTTGTGCTATATACTATGTATAGTGAGTCAGCAAGGTAGTTAAGGATGTAGTTTTGGAAAAGGAACTCAGAATGAGTCCATACCTCCACTGTACTAATGGTTGAAACATTAGCATCCTTAGCATGCTTGGGAGGGTCCTCGGTCAAGAACCAAGCCAGATTGAGCATAGTCAAGTAGAAGAGCATGTTTTGCTACCACCTCTTGAAGTTCAACCTAGTGAATTTCTCTAATACTTCCCTATGATTGGCTGAAACATTTCCAATCGGGGTGGAGGGGACTTTCATATGATGACTCTGTTGTACCTCAATACTTTCTTTGGTCATTTTAATAGAAACAATTCTGTTTCAAGATTGCTGGACAATCTGTGTTGGAGATTTTGGGGAAAAATATTGAATTTATAAACTAAATTTAAACTTATCTATTAAAATGATCTCAGCAAATAATCTCAGGCTGTCGGCCTTGAAAGTTAGGTCAAGCTGCTAGGTTGTCAAGAAGATTGCTACTTTATATCGCTGAGTCTGAAAGATGAGTCGTCAAGTCGAGAGTTTGAAGCCGAGTTGGGAGTCGAAGTCGCTGAGTAGGGAAAGAAATTTGCCTAGGGAAATGCTGAGGCCTATGCTCAACTCAATTTCCTTGAAACAGATTTGCTCCACCTTTGGTTGTGCTTCGAGGTTCTCTTGGATCGTCTGTTTCCCAGGATACAATGGCAGAACTATGCACACAACTAAACACTAATTGTTCATGGTAAACTGAGAATGCACCTGACTGCTATCACGAGTAGTTCAACCAAGTGATGCACGCCTGAGAGGAAAAAAAAATAGGGGAACGAAGGTGGAGGAATTCTTTTGCTTTTACTTTCGCATCTCTCCTCTGCTCTTGCTCATGGCCTCTTTTTATATGAGGGCTCACCCATGACTACAATAAATGACCGAGTTATGGCCATTCAATGTTGGGTTTAATGTCGACCATTATTGTCGAGACGTTACAAAATCGTCATTTATGAGTTTAATATCAGACATTATTGTCGAGACATTATGAAATCACCATTAATGGGTTTAATGTTAGACATTATTGCCGAGATGTTATAGAATTGTCATTAATGGATATAATGTTGATCATTAATTTCATATTAATATTTTCATTACACTCTAGAGCAGGTAGCAAAAAGACATTCAGGTGGTAAAATGTTGCTTCATTTGCTTGGATAAATTTTACCTCAACCGATCTGACATTTGACACACGTAGGTCATGCTTGCACATGAGCCAACTTGGTTCAGTATAAATTTAGACCTTAGATTTGCACCCCCTTGTGCACCCACGCATGAGGGAGAGTCTCTCCCCATACATTTAATTGCATCATCAATATAAGTTCAACAATATAAACCAACCATAGTGCCTTAAAATTTCTAATGTTGGATTAAACTCATACACAAAGGAGTCTCCTTCCTTTCCACCTCCTTTTCCATTCAAATTTCTAACAGAAAAGGGGACCAATCACTAAAAGGGTCTCTGTAGTCTACAACAAAGAGAGGGAGAAGTAGAGGATTAGAATGGAGACTGAGGTAATTCGACTTGTCCATTCTGACGCTCAAGTCAGTCTTTGCTAGGAAAGAATGAGAAGATGACCAGTAGATGAAGAGCGTGTATGTATGCACGCGTATGCGTACTTTTACCGGCATAAATGAACTCCTTTTATAGAGCTGTTGAAAAAGAAATAATATCTCTTTCTTCATTAATTGGATATCATGTTACAATAGAAAAAGCATCCCATCATTTTATTTTTGTCACATTAGACAATCACATCATTCATACTCTGTATCAATATAATCATACTGCTCCACGTGCTCTGACACCTCACACGCTATCCCACATGCTACGTCAATTCATGTGTTGGCCACAAACTCATAATATATAGAATTAATTGAGCCAAAGAGTCTGACCCACTAAGTATAGAAGGATCAAGTGAAGTTAGGAGATGAATTGAGTGGAGCAGTGAGTCAGGGGAGCTGAGCCCTAGGAGTTGGGCAGATCAACTGGAGGAGTTGGGCGAGCTGATCTAAATGAGCAGAGCAGTGTGTTGGGGGAGCTGAGACCCAAGAGACGGGTGTTCCTTTGAAGGTTATTCCTAATGTCTATTCATTTGGGAGAGTCGAGTTGACGGGGTCTGACTGAGTAGAGTAGTGAGTTAAGGGAATTGAGCCTCAAAAGTCGGGTAGCCTGATTAGAGGAGTCAGGTAAGCTAATCTAACTGAGTGGAGCAGTGTATCAGGAGAGCTGAGACCTAGGGGTCGGGTGGACCAACTGAAGGAGTCGGGTGTACTTTTGAAGGTCATTCTTAATATCGGTCTATCATCTTCAATTCAAATGGATAGGTTGAGTGAAGGCACAAAGGATGTCGGCTTGGTAGGGCAGAGTGTCTTGGTTTATCTAAACCAACTAGACATCCCTAGCTCGATTGGAAGCGATCGGGTTGACCCATCTGAATTTAACCTCCATCTCAGTAGGATTATTAACCTTATTGGCATACTTGGAGACCTCCAATACTCTTCATATCATAAGCATTCCCCTTGAGTCTATTTGAAGGAGGCCCTAGTCCGAATGACTAGACAATAATATCATTTGATCTGCCTGCTGTCTCTCTCACTAGGGCTAACGTGGCTAAAGAATCTCACCACTGTACATATACTTGCCTTGAAAATCCATGAGTTCGGCACTATAAATATTATTGATACACGTGATGGTATATATGGATCACGATTGGCCTATCCCATTGGCCATCAATTTTGACCTGTCCAAGGTTGTCACGTGGTGATGCCATGCTGAGGATATCAACTCAAGGAGACTGTTGAGATTTCGTGGATCCAGGGGTTTGATCCAACGGTCCTGATCATTATCCCACCTTTTCGACTTCTAGATCAAATGACCAAAATTCACAAGCTAAAGCTTTATTAAAGTTAATGAGGGGAAAATGTGATGACATTATCCATTATCATCTTCAACTTTTAGCAACCCCTTAACTCTATGAGTCTTGTAACGTCCACCCCTTTCATTACTACTACTCTTTAAGATGAACGTTACTTAACCACTAATTTTTTTTTTTCGAGTCAAACATGCAATTAAGTGAGGCAACAAGTAAGCATAACATACAGACATATGTAGCTTAAACACTCTCACTGCTTGCTACATCTCTCCTAACTTGCATCTATTAAAGGAATGTAGTTTTCATTCTGCAATTTAAACCTACTGTTCGTATGTTTCAAACAACTGAACATCATACACAATGCTTCCATAAGACAAAACTCATATAATAATACTAACATGCAAAGCAATTATCGAGAAAGGTTCCAAAATCTGCAAGACCTTTATCATGCTGCATTTATCACCCAAAGGTAGCTCACGCATGTTACAGTATTCATAAATTGTTGGGATTAGAATGAAGTAAGCACCTCTAACTCCAACCGGCATACTACCGTCCATCACAACATTCTTCTACAACAAGGCTAAGCTCTAACATTCTGTAACGATGCTAATATCTCAATGGTTGTAGGAGAACAGATTACAAACCAGCTAACAGCAAATTCCATCACCTACTCACATTAAGAATTTAAAGCAACTTAAACATGTTAAATCTGTAAATACCGGCTAGTATTTAGCATATACTTCTACCAATCTTATATCTAACAACAATAAACGGAATAGCATATATGGCAATCATAATAAACCAAATGCTAAGAAAACTAATTCAGCAGCAAGGAATAAGAAACAGTTCTAGCAATACTGAATAAGATAATTCAATCAATAACAAGAGAATCGATCCTTTAATCCCTAACAAGTTAAACAATGACTCTTAACAACTTTTCAGCAGAGCCCCGAGGCCTCCATAGTTCAGACATCACACACCCCTTTTTGCATCTCCTTGTCGCCTTCCTTCACTGTATCTTTTCCTTTCCTTTATCTGCAGTAGGAGGAAATGCAGTCTATAAGCATAAAGCTTAGTGAGCGCTATCTACTCACAAAAACTCGATATGCATGTATATAAATAAAAACATGCTAAAACTGAATGCTAACATGTAAAGCTACTCATGCTCATACATAGCAAAGGAATCATACTAACTGAAATACTAAACATGAATAGCTAATCATGTTCATAAACCAATAAAGGAATCATACTAACTGAAATACTAAACATGTATAGCTAATCATGTTCATAAGAATAAAACTATAACTGCATGCTGAAAGCAAATAAAGCTAAACATGCTGGATAATCTAATAGCAAGAAACAAATAGAATTACTACTGCATACTTCAAACAACAAGAAACTAAACTTGCTGACTCTAAGTATAAATGGAGCTTATTCCATTTGTTTCAAAACTTATACTTTAATACTTCAAAATAATAATAAACTTCTTCTTGGGCCCGACATTGTACCAATTTGTGCGCATCCTTAATAAGAGTCGAGGTAGCTAATCCCGAAACTACTAAGGTTCTTCTAGGCGATCTTGTGCTTAGGGGCGATCTAGGAGCCTACCCAATGGACCTTGTGTCCGGTACATGCCTTTAAAAGTAAAATACTTTCTTTTTAACTATAATTTCCTTATACTTGTTATTCCTTTAGCTCTTCTAATATAAAATGTCTTGGCATTTCTTCAAGCACCTTGCGTGCTGCAAATCCTCAAATGCTGGAATTTAGGATCAGGTTCAAGACCTTAGTCTTCTTTTACTCATAATTGCTCATAAACCAAAATAACTGCTAAAGATGCAGCTATATTACTAGAATTAATGCTAATCCTGCTCACCGTATCAACGAAAAAGGGAAATAAATCATCTTAAACCTGCTGTGAAAGTAAAGCTAAGCATGCAATTTAAGAAATGCTTAGAAATGCTATAGAAGATCAAACTGTGAAATATCCCAACTAAGAAAGTAGTAATGAGGACTTAAGCATGCTGTGAAAGTAAAACACATTCAACTACCAAGCATGCAATGGAATCTAGAAAATCTGCTCATGTATATCTAATAATAAAGCACTAAAATTTGCATACTATGAGCATATCATCTGAATAATCTAGGGTATTTCCTGGAATACTAGTTTTCAACTAAGAACATGGTTATGATTAGAATCTGGAAATAATTCTGTTCTCTGCTTGACAAGCTAGTAAGGAAATCCAAGCAAACTGAAATGCTAAATATAAGGGCTGTTCATGTTCATTAAAACAACAAGAAGAAATCAAAACTAAGATGCTGCCCAAGATCTAAACAGTAGGCTTAAGATGAGGGCTATTCATGCACGGCAGTAACTAAAAGGTACTGGAACTGCACACTTTGGCTTGAGGTAATTGGCTATGATTGTTATCAGCCCTATACAAAATTGTTCTTGCTTGCAAATATGAAGTTAAAGAAAAAGTTGTTCTAAACTCTAAACATGCTTCAACAGATTAGCAACAGAGCAAGCAAAATCTTAAATCTATTCCAAGATCCCTAACATCATGTTTCTCTACAACCAAAAAATCTGAAAACCATGAAAACAAATCGAATCTCGGAACCACTCCTACTGCAGGTGAGTAGCAACTCACCTCGCTGTTCTTGGACTTACAACCGAAAAGAGAAGAGGCTTCTAGGGTTTTCGGCAGTGACTACTCCGCGATCCCTTCGTATCTTCGTGCTCTCCCCAGCGAGACGATCACGAATCCGTGAAAAGCCCTTGGAGAAACCCCTTGGTCGGCGCTGGAGATGGAACCCTAATTCCTCTTGGTATTCGTCCGAGCGGCGCCGTCGCGTGAAGGAGAAGAAAGGATCGGGAGAAAAATAATCCCTATTCCTCATTCAACTTATTCTTTTATAACTAGGTCAAATTTTGGGTTCTTATTATAACTTATATACATCTTGCTTCATACGTGGTTAACAAATCACATGTAGCTCAGTTGGTTGTCTGTGTCCGGTTAGGTCGGGTTCGGCCGGAGGTCTTGGGTTCGAGTCTCACCTTCAACATTTTTTTTGTCAAAACTTCTTTCTTTTTGTAAACCTACTAAACAACCTCCAAAAATTACGTAAAAATACTCTAAAAATTTCTAAAAATCTCTAGAATATTTTAAAAGCATTTCCAAATATTTTTATGAACTTTTAAAACTTGAAATAGGGAAAATTGGGTCGTTACAAGTCTTTCTTCCTGTAAGTTTCTTTGACATCTCTGCATTTTGTCCTTCATCCCTCCTTTCTTCTTCTTTATCCGATCTACCTCCTTGTCCATGGCATCTGAGAGTATTTCCACCCTCTGGTTTACATTATGTCCATGGAGTGGGATGTTAACAGAGGAGACCTAAACCAAATTAGGTTACACTTTGAAATCTCTGTTGACTACCGAATAGTTATTCCGAGTGTCATCGACCAACCACATCTTCTTTCTACCGAGTTCATCACCTTCTCTAAGAATCAACTGTTAGGTGTTGGTGTAGGGAGCACCAAAATTGAACCTAGGTTTTGATGTTGTCAAATATTCAAAGTTAAATCTTGTTGTAATATAATATATTTACCAAGTATGCAGACTGAAGGATTTGACAAATCTAGAGGACTAGATACCAGACTGAAGTCCAGTTAGATTAGGAGGATCAGATAACTATCAAGAAGCCTAGATAGGTTAGAGAGGACTGGATATTTTGTAGGAAGTCCAGTCGAGTTAGTAGAACTAGACAACTAGCTGAATTCTGTTGGACCCCATGGTAGTTTTGATATGATCAACCAAGTTGGTTAGGTCCTGCGTTGTATTTGATCCCTGTGTCTAAGTGTGCAGGAGCTTAGGAGCGCAGGAAGTCGAGTGGAAGACGCAGCTAGCGAGAAGGACGGCACGGGAAGGGAGCTGACGGGCTCGGTGCGTCCGAAGGACGAGAGAGCTGCGGAAGAGTACTCCGGTAGGCGTGAAGAGCGTGCGCGGCGTTCGAGGGACGTTAAGCCGGGACGGAAGGCTGCTCGAGGAGAAGGCCGGGAATTGGGTTCGGGTGAGCCCTATTCCGGTTGGCCGCAATCACCCAAAAGAACGGAGCTTCGGAAGCCAAAGCGAAGAAGAAAAGGAGTCATAAGAAGCTGGAAATTAGTGTAGCAGAAAGTTACTGTAGCTTGAAGGCGCCTTAAACAAGCTTGAAGGCGCCCTTGAAGGCGCCTTCAAGCCTATTCAAGGAGCCTTCAAGCCTGTTCAAGGAGCCTTCAAGCCTGTTCAAGGTGCCTTGAGCAGGCCAGTTTGACCGTTTGCGCTGCGGATAAAGTTTTATCCGCAGATCGAGTTGAAGGCGCCTTGAACCCTGTTGGAGGCGCCTTGGACTCTCGGGATAAGATTTCTAGGGCCTATATAAAGGCCCCTAGAGCTAGGAATTCAACAACAACTCAAGCATTCAATCTGTAGTGTTTCCTAGCAATAGTTCTGAGCTTTTGAAAGTGTAAAAGGCTTCTCCGCCTTCAGCAAAGGAGAATTTTCTTAGTGCGCTTCTATTGCCCTGGATTAACAACCTCCTTGATTGTAACCAGGTTAATTCTTCTGTGTCTTTATTTTACTGTTTTATTATTTTGTTAACTATTGCACTAACTGAGTTGAAAGTACGAGGAGGGTATAGTTACTTTTTGTTTTCAGCAATTCACCCCCCTCTTGCCGGTCTCCGCTGCACCAACAAATTCTAGATGGGACATCTGGCAGGAATACCTAGTGGGCCAAGATATCAAACATCAAGTGAAGTCATTCTACAAACGATAAGTAAGGTAAGCAACTAGAGGAGAGAGATCTAGTGAAGATGAATCCCAGTGGGGTTGTAGGCATTGATCCATCTTAAATCCAACTTGAAAATCTAAGTTTATACCAAAGACTAGATCCTTGTTTTGATAGACAAGATCTAATTCATAATTTTTGTGATTTGTGTCAACTCTGTCTTGCAGATAATTTTATTATTTGGACTAACATGTTTTACAAGAGGTTGGAGTAAAAAATAAAGTTCGAATGAACAGTACTTCAAGCTCCTTAAGTGAAGGAGGGCACCCTAAGTGAAGCACTAGGAGCGCCCCAGAGCAGATAAAATTTAAGTTGTGGAGGCACCTCTAGTGACTTAGTGGCGCCTTGAAGCTGATAACCTCGAACCATTGGAGGTGCCCTCATCAATTGAAGGTGCCCTAGGAGGATAAATAGTAAAGTTCTTGGATCATATTAGTTTCACTTGAGGTGCCTTAGATCATTGGAGGTGCCCCCAATGCAGTATAAAAGGAGCATTCGGCTAGAACACCCAACATCAATTCTTCAATAAGCCCAATTCAATTTTGTTATGCTATCTCCTTACAACTACTGTGTTGTGACCTTACTATACCGAATCTACTCTTTAGAAAGCTTTTATGGCAAGAATCGAAACTACATCAAGCTACAAGTGTTGATAACAATTTAAGTTATTTATTATTGTTCTTGAATAAGAAAGTGTAGGTTGTTACACTTTCATAATCTATATTCGATATTTTGATTGTTAGTGGATTACCTATCGAATACATCCTAAGGGGGTGTAGGCCTTAAAGTAGTAGTCATTGGGCTATGAACCAAGTAACCGACTATGTACTGGTTCTTTTATTTTTTTCCTCGAAATGTATTGTGGATATCTATAGTAGATGTATATAAAGTTTTGAGGAATTTTTTAAAATTAAAGTTAGATGATGTTTTTGTGAATTAGAGTTGCATAAGCAAACCAACTTAAAACAAGTTGAGAAAAGTATAGTTTTTCTCACAGGTTTTGCCAAGGAAGTTAAACTAAAAACCCAAACCAAACCTGAGGTAGAGGGTGAGTTCGACTCAAAATCAGACGAGGAGGAACAACTAGTGAACATGGTAAAAAAAATATTCACTAGTAGAAAGAAAGACTTCATGAAAAGGGATCTACAAAAGATGATCAAGTCAACATCCAACAACACAAAGGCAAACATCACTTGCTATGTATGTAAAAAGAATGGATCACTTCAAATGCGAATGTCCTAATATGAAAGAAGACAAGTTCAAGAAGTCAATAAGAAAGAAGCCACTTAAAGCCACCTGGGATGAGAACTCTTCAAAAGAATTAGATGCTGAAGAATCTAAGCAACCCAACTACCTCCGCTAATAGCAGCCAAACTTGAGTCAGAAAGTGAATCAAACTAAGAATATGAGTCTAAGTATAAGTTAAGTCACGAATCCGTATTTGGTTCAGAAGGTTCCAATGAGGTAGAATTTAATTTAACTGTAAAATTTTTTAAAATCATTACATTCTTAAACAAAACATTAATAAAATCTGAAGAAGAAGTTAAATTGATCCTCAAGGAAAATCTAGATCTTAAGGAACAACTTAACATAAATTCCTCAACTAAATAAGTTTAAAATGAAAACTCAACTAAATAAGTTTAAAATGAAAACTTACCTAAGAGGAGCAGTTGTGTCAAGTGATACGAGACTTGGACAAAACAAAGCTGGAGGTCACTTCCTAGATAGCCTCCTCGAAGAAGCATGCATTCAAGCTTCAAGCTAACGTGAAGAGTTGAATGCCATCTTTGTGAATAAATGGCATGAGAAAATCCTCGCTGAGGTAGAGGTTAGTAAGGTCAAGTAGGAGTCTATGAAATAGACTCTCGAAGCTAAGGTGGGAGGCAAAATAGCTGAGATAGTGGCTAAGGAGGTGATGTGGAAAAAAATAGGCTAAGCTAGAGGCCCATAAAGCAAAATTAGAGAGTTATTGAGCTGGGAAGGGCGATTGGTGGGCATCCAAGAGGATAGAGTACTTGCGTTTGGAGAAATTTTATGATCTCCTCAGCACTCACATCGCCAAAATATTCACGTAAGGTGCACAAGGGGCAATAACCCAAAAAAAAGACTTCGTGAATCTTTAGAAGATCTATGCTGACATTCCACTCGAGGCGTTCAAGGATTTTGCATAATTCCACATGTACTTTTCTTATTTTGCTCCCAAAATCTTGTAATGCTCTCCGTGTACCTCTTTTAAATTAAATGAAGTCTATTTTTCTTGAAAATCTTATGATATGTTGGGCTAAAACCCAGTGTAAAGAGTGTTGGAACAATCCTAATGGTCAATGCGACCATGTGTATGTTTGGGCAAAGGGTTTAAGTTAGGATTACCCTCGTTATTTGATATGTGTATGTGAATGTGCAGGTTTGTAGGATAAACATATGACTTAGCTTGATGGCTTCAGGTCTGGTGAAGGATGGAGCATCCGAGGGACCGTGGATAAGGGCCGAGGGAAGCGACTTCGAGGCATACGCGAAAGATGGTATTAGGGATGAGCCACGGGCTTGGATGCATCCGAGGAATGAGAGCCAAAGGAAGTAGGCTTGAAGGCAAGAGGTCAAGGCTGCAAAAAAGAGTCAAGTGAGTGAGGGTACGAGTACATGAGAGATTGTACTCAGGAAAAAATCTCGGGGGCACTATAGCAGTCAACAGGGGAACTGTAGCAGTCAACGGGTATTGTAATAGTTCACGACACTGTAACAGTTACTGTAGCAGTCGACTGGTGCACTGTAGCAATCGACTGATAGAGAGCCGTTGGGCTGGCACCAGTCGACTGGTTCAAGGACTAATCGACTGATAACGGTAAAACAGCAGGGCTATTTTCTTCCAAGCTCTATAAGAAGGAGCTTGGGATGGTCGGCCAAGGTGACGAAATTAGACTTGGTTAAAGCCTAATTAGTAGTCACAAGAGTCCTCAAGTGCTTGTATAATCCAAGAGGTCTTGGTGAGTTTTGTGGTGAGGTTTCTCTACCCACAAGGAGACTTGAGATAACCGGAGTTTACCGGGGGATAATCCATCGAAGGATCGGGATTGTCCACCTCAAGGACAGCCGTGAAGTAGGAGCCCTAATCTCCAAACCACGTTACATCGACGTGTATTGGTTTGCTTGTTCTTTTTCATTGTCTTTAGCTTTCGTATTTGTATTTGTTATTATATTGCTACTTGCGTACTAACGAATACCTAGAGAGCGAACGATTTGGGGGCATGCCTATTCAACCCTGCTTCTAGCCGATCGCAAGATCCTCCAACAAAGAGTTGATGAAATGAATCTCAACTAAGAAGTTGATGAGGAGATGACTAAGAAGCCTATATAGAGATCTCGACTGAGTAATCGATAAGGAGAATCAAACTAAGTAGTCGATATGGAGATCCCAACTGAGTATTCATAAATTGAAGAGTCGATGTGGAGTTTTCGACTAAGGAGTCGATAAGGAGAATCCAACTGAAGAGTCAATGGAGAGATCCCGACTTAGGAGTTGATAAGGAGAATCTAACTGAAGAGTAGATACAGAGAACTCGACTAAAGAGTCAAAAAGAGTTATAGGAGTTCGATTCTGACTATGTCCGAGTCAGAAGTGATTGGACCGTGAGAAAGGAGATTGCTGATGGAGCTAGTTCGAGACTAGAATAATTAAGCACTCAATTTGCGACTATATCTAAATCGGAATAGATTGGACCCTAAGGGAGAGCAATTATTGATGGAGATGGTCCGAGACCATAATGATTAAGCACTCGATTTGCGATTATGTCTGAGTCACCAAAGTCTTCTAAGTAAGACAATTATTGATGAAGCTAGTTTGAGACCAGAATAATTAAGCACTCAATCTACGACTATGTCTGAATCAGAAGATGCTAGACCCTAAGTAGGGTAATTATTGATGAAGTTGATTTGAGACCAGAATAATTAAGGGTTCAATCTGTGACTATATCCAAGTCAAGAGAGATTGGACCCTAACTAGAGCAATTGCTAATGGAACTAGTTTGAAACCAGAATAATTAAGTGTTCGATCCATGACTATGTTCGAGTCGGGAGAGATTGAACCCTGAGTAGCCCAATTACGGATGGTGTTAGTTCGAGACCAGAGTAACGTACTTTGATGGGACTATTAATCTATCGGGAGTTTTTTCATTGATAAAAAGGGAGATATGTACATAGAATTGAGTACTTGTACTTTAGTGAAAAGATTACACAAAAGAAACTTCTCTGGCTCGGGGCTACAAATAATTGACTCTCCACAGGCGGTCAAGCTCCTTCCCTTCGGGGCCTTATATAATAAGCTCAATACTGTAACTTGCAAATGATCTAATAGTCTCCTCCCCATTGAGAGTCCATCTTACTAACATTTCTGACATGCTTGATCTTCATCTAGACCAAGTTGCTAACTTGAAAGGCACAAGGGGATAACTCTTATGTTGTAAGTCTGATGCATTCTCTATCGGTATGCCATGAGTTTAGTGTCTACTCTTTCTCTAGTCTCGCTTATCAAGTCCAACTCGAGGAGTCATCGGTCGAGATTGTCTTGATCATAGAGGCTTCATCGAGTGGACTCCTTGCTTATTTCAACTGGAACAACAACCTCCCCTTTATAGACCAAATGGAAGGGTGTCATTCCAGTGCTCTCCTGAGAAGTGGTTCGATAAAACTATAGGATACTTGATAATTCCTCCAACCAACTACTTCCGATGTGGTCAAATTTGATTTGAGCCCCTGAATTATCTCCCGATTGACTACTTTGGCTTGACTGTTGCTTTGGGGTTAGGTGACTACTGTGAAGGTTTGATGAATGTTGAAGTCTTCACACCATTATCTCATCTTGTGACTATGAAATTGACCGTCATTATTGTTGGTGCAACATCCCTCAGGTCAAGGTTGACCTGGTTGACCAAGCTGAGTCTTGGTTTGAGTTTAGATGTTTGACAATAAGAAATTGATTGAAGAAGAGTCAAGTAGGTCAAGGTTGACCGGATACTTGACTGGGAAGTCCTAACTGGGATGTTAGGTAGAATGAAAGTCCTGGTGAGTGAAGCCAGGTGAAAGCCCTAGTGAGTGAAGCTAGGCAGATGGAAAACCCTAGTGAGTGAAGCTAGGTGAAAGCCCTAGTGAGTGAAGCTAGGCAGATGGAAAACCCTAGTGAGTGAAGCTAGGTGAAAGTCCTGGTGAGTGAAACCAGGCAAGGGAAAATCCAGATGGATCAAGGATGATCGGACATCTGGTGTTGGGAAGTCCAAGTAGGTCAAAGGATTGACTGGATACTTGGCACGAGGAAATACAGATAGGTCAAAGGGATTGACCAGACATCTGATGGAAGTCCAAGTAGGTCAAAGGGAGTGATCAGATACTTGGCATGAATAGAAAAGTCCAAGTGGGTCAAAGGGATTGACCAGACACTTGGTGGGAAGTCCTAGCAGGTCAAAGGAGTGACCAGATGCTAGGCATGGTGTACCAACAGGTCAAGGTTGACCGGGTGTTGGTTTGGTAGGCTTGGGACTTGGTTTTGGGCAAAAACCAAGTACTGGATCGATCCAGGAGCTAGATCGATCAGTGGATCGATCCAAGCCTTTCCTAGCGAACAGAGAGCCTCTGGATCGATCCGTGGATCGATCCAGATGTCCCAATCGATCAGTGGATCGATTGGGACGCGGCTGCTTCGCGCGATAAGCGCTGGATCGATCCATGGATCGATCCAGGCGTTTTTCCCAGAGCACAGAGGCGCTCTGGATCGATCCGTGGATCGATCCAAAGCCTCCTCGATCGATTGGGAACATTCGAATCGATCGGGATCCGACCGTTAGCGTCGATAAAGGCCGCAGGCGCATGATTCCTTCGGCATCGCTTCTCTGATTCACTCCAGATCTCTCGCCAGCTCCTCCACGGCACTCACAAAGCTCAGATCGCCAGTTCTTGAAGGATCTTGGAAGTTCTCCAAGTCAAGAGGCGGATCAAAGCCAAGAAGAGAAGCTAGGGTTAGGGTTTATACTCATTGTAAGCTTGTAAGCTTGTATTTCTTGTATCCTTTCCCTCTATTCTTGTATTGAGTCTTGTAGGGCTTCTCCGCCCTTGGTAGTTACCATAAAGGAGAGTTTTATTTAGTGGAGGGTGTGTGTGTTGGTGTGGATCCTTGGATTAGTCACCTCTTGTGAGGTGGATACCAAGTAAACCAACCGTGTTAGCGTTATGTGATTGTTTCTTTGTATTTCCGCTGCACATCTTTAAAGAAACAAGCAACGCCGAGCAACGAGCGAACACGAAGAGCTATTCACCCCCCCCCCCCTCTAGCTACTTTTGGTCCTAACAAGTGGTATCAGAGCGAGCCCGCTCTTCACCGGAATCATCGCCGGAAGGGTCAAGCATAACAAGAAAAGCTAGAGGGTGAAGAAGTTGAAGCAAATTCATCAAAAGTCAAAGATTTCAACAAGCTCAACTTCAAGATGCAATTCCAAGATGGACTTGGATTTGACACAAGGGTGGCTCCACCGTACACATCCACAAGCTTCGATTCTTGGAAATCAAGAATCGAAAACTTTCTTATGATGGAGATAGAGCAATGGTTTGCTCTAATGGAAGGCTTCAAGGTTCCAAGAAATTCAAAGGGCAAAGTTCTCAAGAGGAGCAAGTGGAGCCAAGAGCAAGTTCAAAGGTGCGATGCAAATGACAAAGTGACCAAGCTTTTGGTCAATTTATTGCCAAGCACCATCCTTTGCAAAATTGGAGAATTTGAAGATGCAAAGGAATTATGGAGAAAATTGGCCAAGCTTCATGAAGAGATCCCCTCCACTGTACAAGAGCAAGAAGTATCCAGAGAAGGTGACTCTTTGGAGCAAGACCAAGAGGAGGACTCCGAGGTTGAGAGATGCTCAACCTCCGAAGAAGAGGAAATCCAAGAAGCTTCATCCTCAAAGGAATGCAACGAAGGGAACAAGGAGGGAGCATACTCCTTGTTTCATATTCAAGAAGATGAAGCCTCCACCTCTAGGATTGAGGGGGAGCAATCCTTGGTGACGCCGGATCAAGAAGAAGGAGAAGCTTCTACATCCGAGTCAAGAGACGAAGAGGAGGAAGAAGATTCTACCTCCACAAGTCAAGAAAAATCAAATGGAGGAGAATCAAGGTCCGATCAAGAGGAAGCTTCTACCTCCGGATCCAAAGAAAATGCCACCCCTACAAGCAAAGGTATAAATATTTCAATTAATAATAAAAATCATATTATATGCTTTGAGTGTAGGGAACATGGGCACTACAAGAGCAAGTGCCCTAAATTGGCCAAGAAGAAGGGCCAAGTGGCACAAAAGGCAAGGTGAAGCCCAAGGAGATCATCCCCAACACAAAGAAGAGCAAGGAGCATATTATATGCTTCTCTTGCAATCAAAAGGGGCATTACCGAAGTCAATGCCCCAAGGGGAAGAAGGTGGTCAAGGCTCAAGGAGGCACTAGTCAAGGGGGAGCCTCCAAGGTAAAGAAGAAGGTATCTTTTATTGAGCCTACCCCTTTACATTATGGTAAAAAGCATGATAGTTCTAATTTTTATCATTTTAATGCAATTTACCATAAGAATAGGAAGCATGAGGGCTTTAAGGAAAAGCATGTGGCCCTACATGCCAAAACTACCCAACCTAAGGTTAGGAAGGTAGATGGACACTTGGGCAAGAACACTAAGGATAATAGATACAAGCCCAAAAACAAAAATGCTCATGGGTGTAATGAGAAATCAAAAACTAAGGATTTAATGATAGAAAATCAAGTCTTGAGATCAAGACTTGATAAAATGGAAAAGACCCTAAAAAGGATGGAAAATATCCTAAAAGGGCAAAATGAGCATGACCTAGGTTTAGGGGTACAAAAGTCATCCAATGGCCATAGAGGTTTGGGATACAAACCTAAAGCTAAAAGGGATGTGCCTAGTTATCATAGGATTCCATATAGCTATGGAACAAACCCTAAGTCTAGAGGTCAAGTCAAAGATACAAGGGAAGATATCCCTAGAAGTATCTTTGCAACCAAAGTGACTAAGACTTCTAAGAAGTCTAAGAAAGTCACTAACAAGGTCACAAGAGAGGCTATCCCTAGAGTTGACCTAGAAAATGTGACCAAGGCTTCTAAGAAGCCCAACAAGGTCACTAGGAAGGTATCTAGGGAAGTTATCCCTAGTGAGTACCTAGAGCATCCAAGGAGCACCAATAGGTGTTGGGTTCCTAGGAGCATTTTCTCTACCCCATAAATGGGTTAGAGAGTGTCAACTCCGATTAGAAGGGTAGTTAACCCAACTTTGAGGAAATTGACACTCAAGGAGCATTTTCAAGGTTTTGTTAACCTTTGAAAATGAAATGGAATTTTTTATTTACTTCTTGAAAGAGTAAAATGTGCCTAATGATAGAAGAATTGAGTTTAATCTTAAACGGCACATATTAGGAAATTCATAAGAACTACCAAGTTGGGAGTGTGGTATGTTCTTAGGAAATTGAAGGCAATCCGGGCCTTATTTTAAAAAAAAATGCTACTCTTGTGAAAAATGAAATATGCCAACATTTGAGGATATGCTTAATTTCGACTGGCACAAATTAATCAAGGGAATTAGAAATGCCAATTTAGGCTTTGGCATTTTCATGAAGCACTTTAGGGCAATCTAGGTTTAAGTTGTAAGTTTAGCTAAGATTTTAAGGATACTTAGATAGTTAATCTAGGTATATTTTAGTTATGCTAAATCTTGCCATAATTGTTTGCCCATCATATTCCATAACATCATGTCTATTTTTGCATTCATGTTTTATTATGAAAAATCCAAAAATACCATGTCATGACACTCATACATCATGTAGTTATAGGATATTTTCTTTTGAAAATTATTTCTTTTTGATGTATGTCATAACAGTATCATGCATTAAGTTTAATTCCTTGTAATTAAGGACAAATGACATTTAACAACACTTATTAACAAGTGACATCCTAGGTAGATGTCTAATATCTTTAAAATGCCTAGATAGATATGCATGATCCCTAGTTTAGGGCAAAACCAAAATCTACATCTCACAAAGACTATAAGGTGACTTGTATGTGCTTTAGTGCACATTAGATACAAGTGAGATGTTAGGATGATGAACAAAGCTCAAGATGCTGATTTAGTGCATTCTTTTGAGTTTTTAGGTTCATCAAAACACAATAGTTATGTGTTTTCCCATCATTGGGAAAGCTAATGTACAAGTCATGTGCATTATGCCCAAGGAACATGATGGAATATTGGTTTTGAAAATGTTTTAAAAATGCTTTTGGAAAACCATGGTGAAGGCTATCTTTTGATAGTAATCACCATTGAATAGTTAGACACAAACTTGAAGAAAACGCTAAAGTTTTAGCAAGTTTTCAAGTTTGTGTCAATTTTTGAAAATATGATGTATTTTCATAGAAAACTATTTTTCCATGATTAAGTATGCCCTAAATAATGTCTACACGAAATTTCATGATTTTTGGATTTTTGTAGAATTTTCTAGGGGTTTGTGAAGTTGACGGAAATAGAATTTCAGCAACTATCAGAGCTCCGATCGATCCATGGATCGATTGGAGTGCCTGAATCGATCCGTGGATCGATTCAGAAGGCAAGTCCCCCGCGAGCAGAAGCTCGCTGGATCGATCAGCCGATCGATCCAGGTAGTCTGAATCGATCAGTGGATCGATTCAGAAAGGTTCAATCGATTGGAACCCAACTCCAATCGATCCAAGTTGCTGATTTTGGCTGGGAAGGTCTGATTTCAGCATCTTTGAACCCCTTTGAGTCTAGGTAACCATTCCAAACCCACCAAAATACATTTGTATACATACAAAGGGTGTTTTCATGTGAAAACAAGGATGGATTGGTTAAGGAAGGCTTCATTGAAGTTTAGGTTGAGGTTTGTTTCAAATTTTGAGTATTTGAACCTCAAAACTTCTAAATTTGGGTTTCCTAAAGGTTTAGGGATTCCAAGTCATTGTTTGTGCAATGACAGAAGTTACCACCATGTCTTTAGGGGGAGGGACTCTTTAAAGGCATGAAAAATTATTTTTCATGAACCTTGGAAGGTGGTTAACCTTCTTTAAAGAAAATGCTCATGTATGAGCTTTTGAACTTGAAATGGGGAGTGGATATCCTCATTATTTCAAGTAGGAACTCAAGTGGTTAGAAAATGCTCAGGGTTGGGTATTTGTCTACAATGAGGGAGAAGTAAGGATAAATGAAGGGTATGGGACCTTCATTATCGTGTTGATCACAACGAGTGATGTTGTGAACAACGATGAGCAACTCTTCAGGGGGAGAGTCGTCAACAAATGGATTTGTTGATGTGTACCCAAAATTGGGGCATGGGTTGATGTGTGCCCAAAGATGGGTTGATGTGTGCCCAAAGATGGGTTGATGTGTGCCAATAGGGGGAGAATGAAAGGACCTGTGAATGGGTGTAAGTTAGGCTTTCATTACCTAGAGGGAGTGTGCCCTCTTAGGAGGAGAATGAAGAGCTTAATTTATGTGTTCATTACCTAGTGGCATGAAGATTGAGGCTATAGGATTAGCCTAACTTACATGTGGTATTGTAAGTGTTATTGTGGTATTGTCAAACATCAAAAAGGGGGAGATTGTTGGTGCAACATCCCTCAGGTCAAGGTTGACCTGGTTGACCAAGCTGAGTCTTGGTTTGAGTTTAGATGTTTGACAATAAGAAATTGATTGAAGAAGAGTCAAGTAGGTCAAGGTTGACCGGATACTTGACTGGGAAGTCCTAACTGGGATGTTAGGTAGAATGAAAGTCCTGGTGAGTGAAGCCAGGTGAAAGCCCTAGTGAGTGAAGCTAGGCAGATGGAAAACCCTAGTGAGTGAAGCTAGGTGAAAGCCCTAGTGAGTGAAGCTAGGCAGATGGAAAACCCTAGTGAGTGAAGCTAGGTGAAAGTCCTGGTGAGTGAAACCAGGCAAGGGAAAATCCAGATGGATCAAGGATGATCGGACATCTGGTGTTGGGAAGTCCAAGTAGGTCAAAGGATTGACTGGATACTTGGCACGAGGAAATACAGATAGGTCAAAGGAATTGACCAGACATCTGATGGAAGTCCAAGTAGGTCAAAGGGAGTGATCAGATACTTGGCATGAATAGAAAAGTCCAAGTGGGTCAAAGGGATTGACCAGACACTTGGTGGGAAGTCCTAGCAGGTTAAAGGAGTGACCAGATGCTAGGCATGGTGTACCAACAGGTCAAGGTTGACCGGGTGTTGGTTTGGTAGGCTTGGGACTTGGTTTTGGGCAAAAACCAAGTACTGGATCGATCAGTGGATCGATCCAGGAGCTGGATCGATCAGTGGATCGATCCAAGCCTTTCCTAGCGAACAGAGAGCCTCTGGATCGATCCGTGGATCGATCCAGATGTCCCAATCGATCAGTGGATCGATTGGGACGCGGCTGCTTCGCGCGATAAGCGCTGGATCGATCCGTGGATCGATCCAGGCGTTTTTCCAGAGCACAGAGGCGCTCTGGATCGATCCGTGGATCGATCCAAAGCCTCCCCGATCGATTGGGAACATTCGAATCGATCGGGATCCGACCGTTGGCGTCGATAAAGGCCGCAGGCGCATGATTCCTTCGGCATCGCTTCTCCGATTCACTCCAGATCTCTCGCCAGCTCCTCCACAGCACTCACAAAGCTCAGATCGCCAGTTCTTGAAGGATCTTGGAAGTTCTCCAAGTCAAGAGGCGGATCAAAGCCAAGAAGAGAAGCTAGGGTTAGGGTTTATACTCATTGTAAGCTTGTAAGCTTGTATTTCTTGTATCCTTTCCCTCTCTTCTTGTATTGAGTCTTGTAGGGCTTCTCCGCCCTTGGTAGTTACCATAAAGGAGAGTTTTATTTAGTGGAGGGTGTGTGTGTTGGTGTGGATCCTTGGATTAGTCACCTCTTGTGAGGTGGATACCAAGTAAACCAACCGTGTTAGCATTGTGTGATTGTTTCTTTGTATTTCCGCTGCACATCTTTGAAGAAACAAGCAACGCCGAGCAACGAGCGAACGCGAAGAGCTATTCACCCCCCCCCCCTCCCCTCTAGCTACTTTTGGTCCTAACAATTGTTAGAGACAAATATATAGGGGACACTATATTGACAAACAATGTTCTTCCATAAGAATTTTATAACGACATCTTCAGTTATCCAAGCCAGGGCTTCTGCCTCCACCAACTTAGAGAATCAGTTTGCTACTATAATGAAAAATTTCTTGTGATTGGGAACGATCAAGAAAATACCCACAATATTCATCCCTATTTGATTGAAGGGGAAGGAGATGATAGCAATCTTCAGGAGCTCAATTGGATGATGGGAGAGGTGTTGGTGCTTTTGAAATGGATGCATGTTACGACAAATCAGACAATATTAGTGTTGGGATATGCCCGATGTGGGTGCGTGCTAAAACACGTTTCATAAACATGCGCAGCGAAAAATAAAAATAATAATAATTCCTAATTATTTTATCACATGCACCATAACATACAAGGATACAACATGCCAGACATAATCACAGAATTAAAATTTTATGAAAAGTAAATTTACATCCACTGAATATTTAATTAAACATATGAAAGATCCCACGATAAAATTAAAAGGATTTAGGAATAATAATATTTACGCAATTAACCTAACCAGCTCTTCACTTAAGTGTCACTTGACACAAAAGGAGGAACCCTGGCTATGGTATAGAAGATTGTCCCACACTAACTTTAGAAACCTCATCAAACCAAATGACTTAGTTAGAGGATTACCAAAACTACCCAACTTAGACTTAACAATTTGTAATACTTGTCCACAAGAAAAACTTACCAAATCAACCAACCAACCAACTAATTAAACTCAAACCAATTCAACACTTAAATTGACTCACATGGAATTAAGTCTATTAATAGAAATTTATACTGTCCAGTAATAATTGATAATTACTCAAGATTCACTTGGGTAAAATTTTTAAAAAATAAAGATGACATATTTAAAATATTTAATGATTTTTGTAAACAAACTGAAAACGAAAAAGACTTAAAAATCAAAAAAATTATGAGTGATAACTGAGAATTTAAAAACCATACGTTTACTAAATTCTACTTAAAGAATAGGTACCATCAAGAATTCTCGTGTCCTAGTATACCTCAACAAAACAGAATAGTTAAAAGAAAAAAATAAAACCTTCTAAGAAGCCACTAGGACAATGCTTAATGAATACCAACTACCAAAATATTTCTAGGCTTATTAGTACAACTTGCTATGTACAAAATAGAACAACAATAAATATGAAACATAATAAAACCTCATTTAAAATTTACTATAATAAATTCTCTAATATCAAATATTTTAAAGTATTTGAGTGTTCAGTCTACATATTAAATATAAGAAAGCGTTTAGAAAAAATTACCTCAAAAGTTAAAAATGAAACTTTTGTAGGATACTCACTAAATAATATAGGGTACAGAGTTTATAATAAAAATACCCTAAGAATTAAAGAAACAACAAATATAAAATTTGATAAATCTAACTCTAAGGAAACTAACTCAAATCAAACTCAACCTCAACCAATTAACTTTGTTAGAACTAGCACTGATCTAGGGGGAGCAAATGAAAACCTAAATCCAATAGATGAACACGAAGATGAACAAAATCAACCATACGAAAATGAACAAACACAAACTAAATCTAGAACAATAAGAGTAAGCTTGTCACGCCCCGAGGGTATACTTGTCCACCAAATCGGACGGTACCCTCTAGTGACAATATAGGAAATACAATATCGAACCAATTCAATCCAACAGAAATACCAATGTGATATAATAATAACCTCAAGTCACAAATGCCAATGCATGTATGTATGCATGAACAAGTGATCATACTAACTATCAAGCTAAGAACATTACTCAAACATTTAATACAAAAAGAAAACTGTAAATACAAGCAACGAAAAAATAACCCAAATAACTCGAACAAAAATCTGAACTCGAGTGGGATTGACAGTCAGGACCTCTGAGTGACACAACATCTCCTCTATCTGTAACCTGAAAGTCAGAGGAAAAGCGAGGGGTAGTGAGTACAACAACTCAGTGGGTAGAAGAAAATAACCCATGAATAATATATTATTAGGAAATCAAAGGATGCAGTCTCAGGTAAAATACTTACTAACTAACGCAGGTGTCCCAACATAATCACCATCTAACCAAAAGTATAATCAATAATATAGCACTTCACTAATCTGCTCAACTAAGAATAATCAACAAATCGGGAGTACATATAGTATATGTTGGCTAGTCCTAGGAAGATCGTACTGGTTCCACTGTACAAAAATTTTATACAAGTGTCGAACCTATCGTAATAACCTATTATATTCTTTAGAAATTAAATTAGGAATCGAAACGGAACTTAACATTATTGATTCCAAATTTAACTTATCTGTTCTTAATGGTTTAGACTTGGATCACAAACGATGCTTAACATTATTGATCCAAATCCACATATGTTATAAATTTAATTAAATATTAATTTCAAAAATCAACTTCCAGGTTAAACATGGAGAGACACTAGACCTTCTTGGATATAGGAGCAACCACCACTTCCTAGACAAAGTCTTTCAATGAAATCTAATATTTAATTTCCTTATATAACCCTAGGTTTAACCAAAAGGAACAATCGAATCAAAAATTCGAAAAACAAAAAAAAAAATACAAACTCGAATCACAAATTCGAAACCTAGAATTATATGTCTCTTGTGTTTGGAATTCATACAAAGAAAAACTAGTATGATACGGAAAATAATTACTAGTTATACATTTCTTTGTAAGCAACAACTTCTTGATCTTCTACCGTATTCCTCTTCTTATCTCGGACGTTGTGTGGGTAATGATTTACTGAGATGAGAACCACCCAAACCCTTCTTCTTCCTTCTTGCAAGTTTCGGCCAAGCACTCCTCCTTGAGATGAAGAGTTTCGACCACCACCACCAAGCTCCAAGGGATACTAGAAACAAAGCCTCCTTTCTCTCCTTCTTCTCCAAGCTTGAACCTGCCACCAACAAGAGCTCTAAGAGAGGGATGAAACTGGCCACTAAAGAAGAAGAGAAGAGGAGAAGAGGAGAAGAGCAAGGTCTAGGGCTGGCCACCACCAAGGAAGAGAGGGAGGAAAATAGAATAGAGATGTTATACCCATGAAGGCACCCCTACCCCTTCTTTTATAATCCTTGGTCTTGGCAAATAAGGAAAATTTAAATAAAAACTTTCTTATTTTCTTTTCCATGAAAAGGAAAATTTAATTAATTAAAACCAATTTTCTTTTCTTAAATCCACATGGCCGGCCACCTCATACCTCCAAGAAAGGAAAGTTTTAACACAAGAATTAAAACTTCCTAATTTGTTTCTGAAATTTTTTTAAAAAAAAATTCTCAAATAATTTTTCCCTTCATGGTTGGTTATAAAAGAAAATTTTATAAATTAAAGTCTCTCTATTAAAACATGTGGATGATTTCCAAAGAGGAAACTTTTTTCTAAAATTAAAATCATCCTTTCAATCTACAAATAAGGAAAGATATCAAATCTTTTCTTAATCTTTTGTATAAACTTATAAAAGGAAATATTTAATTTTAAAACTCTCTTTTTAAATCATGAACATGGTTACAAAAAAGGAAAGTTTTGTCAAAAATTAAAATCTTCCTTTTAACTATAAATAATGAAAGATATCAAATCTTTCACTTAATCTTTTGTAGAAAGTTATAAAAGGAAAGATTTAAATTTTAAACTCTCTCTTTTTAAACCATGATATCCACATAAGAAAATATTTTAAATAAAATCCCTTTTATTTTCTAGTGGCCGGCCACCTAAGCTTGGGATCCAAGCTTTGGCCAGCCACCTTAAATTGGCTTCACCCTTGGCTTTGGCCGGCCCTAGCTTGGGCTCCAAGCTAGCTTGGCCGGCCACCTAAGGGTGGGTAAGAAGTGGGTATGCGGTGGGTAAAATTTTCTATATACAAGAGGCTACAATAGGGACCGAGAGGAGGAATTGATTTTGGTCTCCCGATGAAATTAAGCTTCCCGTGTTCGCCCCGAACACCCAACTTAATTTCATCAATAATAATTCATACCACTAAAAATTTATTATTGAACTACCGCACCAATCCCAAATTACATTCTGGGCTCTTTCTTATCATGAGTGTGTTAATCTCTCTGTGTTTAAGATATCGAATGCCCACTAATTAAATGAGTTACTGACAACTCACTTAATTAATATATAGTTTCAAGAGTAGTACCACTCAACCTTATTGTCATGTCGAACTAAGTCCACCTGCAGAGTTTAACATGACAATCCTTATGAGCTCCTCTTGGAGACATTATCAACCTAGATTCCTAGTGTTGGGGTTGCAAGGTTGCAAACATAGTCCCACATTGAAAACACATGGAAAAGATCATGAGTTTATAAGAGAAAGATATCTTCATTGGCATGAGGCCTTTTGGGTAGAGTCCAAGAGCAAAACATGAGGGCTTAGGCCCAAAGTGGTCAATATCATGCTATTATGGAGATATCCAAATTCTTTTCGATCCTATAATTGGTATCAGAGCTCGGACTGTCAGAAGGTTTAACCGCCGACTGTGCACAAGATCTATGGTCTAATTGAGCCATGTGGGTACAATATTGGTCTCGAACAAAGAAAATGGAGGCTCCTATGTTCGGATCAAGAAGACCAGACACCAGGTAGGAAGTCCTAATTACGGCTAGGCAAGAAAGTCTTAGTAGGTTGGGTGGACCGAGAGGCAGGAAGTCCTGGTGGGTCGAGGATTGGACGTGGGAAGCCTGTGGTCCTTTGTTTGAGGGGGGGATTGTTGGGGTTGCAAGGTTGCAAATATAGTCCCACATTGAAAACACATGGAAAAGATCATGGGTTTATAAGAGAAAGATATCTCCATTGGCATGAGGCCTTTTGGGTAGAGCCCAAGAGCAAAACCATGAGGGCTTAGGCCCAAAGTGGACAATATCATGTTATTGTGGAGATATCTAAATTCTTTTTGATCCTACACCTAGGACACAGTTTCCTTCTATAATTAACAACACACACAATAAATAATATCATTTCTCAACTTATCGGGCCTATTGATTTATCGAGCTAAATCTCACCCTTTGATAAGTCAAAGAAATAAATACTAAATATATGTGCTTGTTATTATATTAGGATTAAGAGCACACACTTCCATAATAACTAAGGTCTTGTTCTTTTATTAAATCAGTATAAAAAGAACTTACCTTAAATGGTCCTGCTCAATACACTCAGAGTGTACTAGTGTAATTTATCAGTCAAGATAAACTAATACCTAATTACACTACGACTATTCCAATGGTTTGTTCCTTTCCATCTCAGTCGTGAGCTACTGTTTATAATTTATACGGAATTGATAACATTATCTTCTGTGTGTGACACCACACACTATGTTATCTACAATATAAATTAATCGAACAACTACACTTTACTCATAAATGTAGATTTTTAACCAATATGATTCTTATTTCTAAGTAAATGTTAATACAAAAAGCTAGGCTTTTAGTATACATTCCAACAGTACATTCAAACCTGCACGAACAAATACATGACTGACATATAGCAAGTATATAACAAACACTGATTGCAGGAGAACACTCTACCACAGATGGTCCCGTGAGTAGTTAGGGTAAATGACTAGTCACTGCCCGCAGGAGAACGCTCTACCACGGATGGTCTCGTGGACAGACATGATATATACCAATGGTCACTAACGACTCTCTCTCTCTCAACCATGCATAGGAGACCGAATATACTAATAGTCACTAACGACTCTCTCAACCATAAATGGGAGACAATGGTCGACACGATATACCAACAATTGCTGACGACTCTTTCAACTATAAATGAGAGATAATGGTCGACAGGATATAACAACCAAGTGTCTAATAGGATCCTCGAAACACTATACCATGGTATAATTCTACTAATATATAGACATGAGCCTATATAACAAGTAAGGGTCTACTATGATACTTGGTACCTTATATTACGATATAATCCTACTAGTATATTGGTAGAAAATAGACAATCACGTCCCCAAAATACTAGTTAACCAATCTCATCAAGAGGATACTAGCCATCTAGTATTAATATCTCAACTAATTTCATGGTATCATCACATATAATAAACAACAGGGCCAAGATCAAGTAATCCTAGAGATTGATCCGAAGGGCAAAACCTAGTGGAATACGCTACCTTCTACTAGGGAGTGATTTCCATCAAGTATACGTTAGCACCATCTCGCTAATATATATATGGTCGCACAAGTATACAACTATACTACATATAATATCAATACCCTGCAGACATGAGCCTAAGTATGTAGCCATATTGTAATACAAATTCACAAATATAAGCTATAGGCCTAAATAACCACAAGGGTCTATTAGGATACTCAATATCCTACACTGGTATGAAATAACAAACAAAGGTTTAGCAAGATACTTAATATCCTATACTACGGTATGATCGTCCTAACAATAGATACAAATTCAAATAATCTACCAGAGGTCTAGCAGAACATCCAATATCCTACACTAAGGTCTGGTAATATCATGCATATATATATAAACACAATCATGGATAGTAACAAGACTACATAGCTGTCAACAATAGGTCAACATATAAGGACAACAACAAGATATCAACCTCATGAGTAATATAACACAGATTTAAGGTAATCAAGTATCGACAACCCAATTAAAATATGACAGTAAACAATCATGCACTATAATCAAAGCTATTAAGAAGATAAGCAGGATTTACCCACCTCTCAACGTAGAATGTCCTATCCATCTTCAAGCCTGACGATCACATCAAGCTCGAATCCCCTACATTTATAGAACACGAGACAACATTAAATACTAGAATAATTCTAGTAAAAGCATTAAGTCAATTTGTCAACCCATTATTACATCCCTAAATTGATTCATTAATTAATTAACTAATAACCTATATATTTAACTCATTCTAATCCAATTACATCTGTGTCAAAAACTCTGATGACTAAATAATTAACTTAATTAACCATCCATTAGTTTAATCCATCTTCTAATTGATTAATTCACCTATTAAACAATCTTATACTTTAATTTAGCTTTTAATTGATCAATAAATCTAATTATTGAACTCTAACACAGTTCAACTAATTAACTCATCCCTTACTCTCCTCATTAATTAATAGTTAGTTAAAATGGAACCCAAATTTAATTTACCTAATGTTACCTCTACATTCCGGCGACTGCCAATGGTAATAAGGAAGCAAGGTGGCAGTGGCAGTTGGCAGCGATTTGTTGTGGTAGACAAGGAAAACAGTAGCAACTCTCGACGAGAAATAGGGAACATCGACAAGCCGAGGCTGCTCATGGCGGCTGCACACGGTGGTGGTGCAAATGCATGAGACAACCAGGGGACTGCTCATGGTGGCGACTCCGGCAGGGACAGAAGTGGTCAGTGGTCAAGGAAGGAGACGTAGGCGATGCCCACGTTCGCCGGATACGTGGGGGAAGAAGTGGCGTCGATAGTCGGAGAGGGTGATGCTGAGGGATGACTGGTCGGCCATGGTAGCCGCGATGCTGACTGCGACTACGGGCTGCCGAGTGTGGCTGTGGTTATCGACGGTGGCTGTGGAATAGCACTGATGAAGGGGCGATGCCGTCACGGTGAGGTGGTGCCGGTTTAGCCATTCTGCCCTCCCGCAACATGATGGCAACGTCTCTGAATTGAGAGGAAGAGAGTTGCTATGAGGTTGGCGAAGTCGAGGTATTGGCCGGCGTGCGATGGCGGCATCAAGCGATCGGTGAGGAGAAGCGGCGACAACACGAACAAGAAGAAGAGGAGACGCACGAGAGAGAGGAGTCGGCGTAATTTTTAGGATGTGTTTGGTTCAATTTATCATGTATAACTTTAGTTATGTGATTACCAGGTAATCATATAACTAAGGTTATGAGGAATAAAACATAACCAAATGTTGTTTAATGCAACAAAAACTTATTTGTTTGAAGGTTTTAATGAATAACCTAGTTTAATATTTTACTATATTACCCTTAGTTACAAAACCAACTATACATAATAATAATAATAATAATAATAATAATAATAATAATAAAATTATTATGATTATTATTATTTAAACTCTATGTTTTTTTAACTTTTTTTTTTCACGTTTTTCTTTATATATATATATATATTTTATTTTGTTTGTTTTTTATTATTTTCTTTTCTTTTATTTTATTTTTTTATTTTTTAAGTTTTTTTTTAATTTTTTAAGTTTTTTAATTTTTAAATTTATTTATTATTATTATTATTTTATTTTAATTATTTTTTTACGTTTTTTAAAATTTTTAATGGTTTTTTTACATTTTTTAACGTTTTTTTATTATTTTTTACTTTTTTTTTTATTTTTTAAAGTTTTTTCTATTTTTTCTCATTTTTTAATGTTTTTTCTATTTTTAATATTTTATTATTTTTTAAAAGCTTTTTACAATTTTTTATTTTTTAAAAAAATTATGCTTTTTTTAATTTTTCTTTATGTTTTTCGTTTTTGTCACATTTTTCTCTTATATGAGAGTATTTTGGGGGAAAAAAATTCGTTAACCCCAGAATCAAGAAAAACCTCAGTTTTCTAAGGTTTTCCGATTCCTAGTTGCATGCTCATTTTGTTGATGTGTCGGGCATGTAACATTACTCGGGAATTATCGATTACCTAAACCAAACAGGGTTTTTGTTGATAACCTTGGATGGATAACTAAAATTATCCAGAATAACCCCAAACCAAACGCGCCCTTAGGGTTAGGGAGAAAAACAAAAAGTAATTTTAGAATATCAACATTTTCTCACTTAAATAGGATAGTTAAAGTAGACTTTTCTTCTATCCATTTATCCTCATAAAACATAAAAGGAAATCTTTAAAATTTAGAAAAATTTCAGAAAAATTCATAAACTCATATAAACCTATTCCCTGATAAATTATCCATTGAAATATATTCATTTTCCTTAAAATAATTTTATTATGTCAAATTTTAATTATTTACATCTTTATATACATTTTTTGTATATTATATTCTCCTTGACTAATAAAAATTTGATCCTTAAATTTATTACTCCAACTGTGATTCTAAGGTATCCTCATCTAGGAGTAGCAACTATGCAGTACATCCCTATACTAATCCATTCTAGTATCACAAAAAGTCCATAACAGTATAGAATCTCTTAGACATTACCTGATCTACTACTAAAGTAGATAATCATCGTTCTGTGGGTTATGAACTTACCATGATTCTATTACTCCCACATTGTTGTCTAGACAACCTTGGTGGGTAATATCCATTAGATGTAAATGATCTTTTTGACTGCATTCGAAGTCATTTGTGCATGCTCTCAGCATGTCTTCCGGACAAGGAGTTGCCATCCATTATCTTTCTTATATTGAGGAGAAATTAATGGACTATTGCTATGTTCCTCAATTTGGTAGGTATAAACAAGGATTTTTTTTTTTTACTACTACAAATGATTTCTTCTTTTAGTGTACATATGTTCGAGTGCCCTCCAATTTCTCTCGTATAACTTACCACTACCAATTAGGCTTAAAATGAAATTGCTCTAGACATTCTTCATTATAGCTTTCCCATCACAAAGCTATATAACTTTTTTTTTAAAAGAAATATCAGGTCTTATTTTTCTGTAACCTCCTAGGCCTTACCATATGAAGAAATCGATAAACTGGAAAAATAAGAAGACCTTTAGTCCTTTTACATGTAGATTGAGTGTATTTAGCCGAAAAAGTAGGCTTAATCCACTAACCACTACAGATTTTTCAATAAGCAAGTGACAGTTGATAGAGCATATAAGTGGTAGTCACTATTTAGAGAAAGGTGGAATAGGTTCCATGAATCATTTAGAAAATCTAGGTAATTTCTGAAGAAAAGAAGAGCCATACTAAAAGAGAGGGCATTTGAATCTAAAAAAATTTGATGACAATTAAGAAGACCATCCTTAGCTTAGCAAACAGTAGAACCACTTGTCAAAAATTTGGATCCAGTTAGCATACTGGATCAAGTAGAAGATAATAATCTAGAATAGGGTGTGTATTATGATGGGAAAATAACAAACTTCGTATAAGAAGCAACAAGGATAATTCTGTATTATGTGCATCATCATAGATGTGTTGTATTTTCCAGACATAATTGGAAAGAAAAAGAACATGTTCAATTGGCAAAATCACAGACAATGGGTGGATTTGTTGTCTTCCAACAATCTGAACAATGAAGATTTAGTTTCATTTTCATTCTTATTACTTCCTCTATTTATTTAGCATCATGTTCATTCTAATTACTTCCTGCATTTGCACGCCACAGCAATGGGTAACAAACAAGATAGTAGTTGCCTTCTCTAAAAGTCTATTTAGGAAAGTCATTTTCTTCAGCATCTCACAAATTCTTGTGTATATATAGTAGCACAGCTCATGAAAGCTACACCAAGGAAATTCTTTATATTGTGAACACCAAGATGATAATGTGAGGATTTTGTTGGAGTGTATACTGAGAGCCTAAGCTTTGTAAACATTCATTATGAATAAAGAATCACATTTGGTCTAATTATCTACATTTGTTTGTAGTTGTTCATTTAATTTATATTGTAGATAACATAGTATGTGGTGTCACATACAGAAGATGATGTTATCAGTACCTTATAAATTATAAACAGTAACTCACGACCAGAATGGAAAGGAATAAACCATTAGAAAGTCGTAGTGTAATTAGGTATTAGTTTATCTTGACTATATAATTACACTAGTACACTCAGAGTGTATTGAGTAGGACCATTTGAGGTCGTTCCTTTTATACTGACTTTATAAAGGAACAAAGACCTCAGTTATTATGGAAGTGTGTGCTCTTAATCCTAATATAATAACAAGCACATATGTTTGATATTTATTTCTTTAATTTATCAATGGGTGAGATTTAGTTCGATGAATCAATAAACCCGATAAATTGGGAAATGGTATCACTCATAGTGTGTGTTGTTGATTATAGAAGGAAACTGTGTCCTAGTGATACTGGTTGATAATGTCCTCAAGAGGAGCTCATAAAGATTGTCATGTTAAACCCTGCAGGTGGACATAGTCCGACATGATAATAAGGTTGAGTGGTACTACTCTTGGACTTAGATATTAATTAAATGAGTTGTCAGTAACTCACTTAATTAGTGGACATTCGATATCTTAAACACGGGGAGACTAACACACTCATAATAAGAAGGAGCCCAAAATGTAATTTGGGATTGGTGCGGTAGTTCAATGATAGTTCTCTAGTGGAATGAATTATCATTGATAAAATTAAGTTGTGTGTTGGCGAACACGGGATGCTAATTTTATCGGAGACCAAAACCAATTCCTCCTCTCGGTCTCTATCGTAGCCTCTTATTTATAGAGTACTATACCCACATATACCCACCTTTTATACCCACCTAAAGGGGGTCGGCCTAAGCTTGGGAACCAAGCTAGGGCCGGCCTAAGCTTGGGTTTAAGGTGGCCGGCCCTAGCTTGAACCCAAGCTAGTAGGGCCGGCCATAATTAAATAAAAAAGAAATTTAATTTTAGATTTTATTATTATGTGGAAGATATATTTTAAAGAGAATTAAAATTAAAATATCTCTCTTGTAAAAGTTTTACAAAAGATTAAAGAAAGAGATTAGATCTCTTTCCTTATTTGTAGATTGGAGAGTTTTTATTTTCTCTTTAAAATTATTCACATGTTAATAAAATTAAAATTATAGATATTTCCTTTTATTAACCATGAAGAGATTTTTAAAGAGAAATTTTATTTTTTAAAATTTCTGGAAACAAATAAGGAAAGTTTTAATTGTTGATTAAAACTTGTCCAATTTGTTTCCTCTTGATGTGGCCGGCCATCATTGTTTAATTGGGGAAATATTATTTTATTTTTCTCAATTAAATCATGTCAAGGAAATTAAGGAAAATTTGTTGTAATTAAATTTCCTAATTTACCTAGGCCAAGGAATATAAAAGAAGGGGTGAGGGTGCCTTCACAAGACACAACATCTATTATTCCTCTCCCTCTTTTGCTCCTTGGTGTGGCCGGCCATCATCTCCTTCTCTTCCTCTTGTGGTGGCCGAACCTCTCCCTCTCCCTTGGAGTTCTTGTGGTGGCCGGATACTACTCGGAGAAGAAGAAGAAGAAGGAGAAAGCTAGCATCTCTTGGAGCTTGGTTAGTATTTTGTTTTTCCTCCTTGGTGAAGTTTCCTTTGTGGCCGAACCTTGCTTGGAGGAGAAGAAGGTGGTTGGTGGTTTCTCATCTTGGAAGATCGTTGCCCACAACGTCCGAGGTTAGAAGAGGAATACGGTAGAAGATCAAGAGGTTTTTCTACAAGGTATAACTAGTAATTTCTATTTCCGCATCATGCTAGTTATTTATGGAAATAATACCAAATACAAGA
Organism: Zingiber officinale; assembly: GCF_018446385.1. Lineage (NCBI taxonomy): Eukaryota > Viridiplantae > Streptophyta > Magnoliopsida > Zingiberales > Zingiberaceae > Zingiber > Zingiber officinale. The sequence continues at coordinate 80,031,238 of NC_056007.1, forward strand.
GGCTTACGTTCTAGTATTTCGAAGTTGTGTTCTTTTGTTTCTTTCTTTTCCTTGTGATTTGATTGTTCTCTTTGGTTAACCTAAAGTTATTTTAGGAAATTAAATATTAGCTTTCTATTAAAGGTTTTGTCTAGTCGGTGGTGGTTGCTCCCATATCCAAGAAGGCCATGTGCCTCGCCACGTCAGTACTGGGAACCTTTTATGGAAATTGATATTTAATGGAATTAATAACTTAAGGAGACTTGGGTCGAACGTGTTAAGTTCCGCAGGAGATCCAAGTCAAAACCTAAAAGAACAAATAGATTAAGTTTTGGATCAAACGTGTTAAGTTCCGCAGGAGATCCAAAATTTAATTTAAAAGAACACATGGTAGCTAGGAAAAGGTTCAGACCTTTGTACAAAATTTTTGTACAATGGAACCTATAGGCTTTCCGAGTAGCAACCAACAATTGGTATCAGAGCTAGGGTTTAGCCTCTGTGTATTTGGTATTTAGTTTAATTATGCACATGTCATACATAATTTAGGCAGGTTAATAGTAGGATGTGCTAACTCTATGGATGCAGGATCCAACTATTATGGCTTTTAGTTAATTATGTGTGTGATTGGACCCTTGGACATGTCAAGGGCAATTTATATGTGTGTGCATGATTGTATTAAAATACAGCAGGAGCTGTATTTAGTTTTATTAGGATTTTATTTTTGATCTAGATACATGTACATTCCTTTTATGGAATATAGGATCAAAATGTAAAATTCTATTTATGTCGCGGATCGAATCTTGCAAAGCGTGGAACCTTCTAAGGACCAGAGGCGCAGCGGAACTCGGAGCAAGATGGATGCGACAGTTAGACCCGGTGGCGATGGCCAAATATGGCAGCAGCTTCGGATGACAACACACGGAGGACAATTAAAGATAAAAGCCATAATAGTTGAAAATTAGATTTTCTATTTATTGCTTTTATATTATGCTGTGTGTGCATGTTAGTTTACAAGTTTAGTAGGCTAGCATAGTTAAAATTCCTCATTTATAAATAACTAAGTGGGAGAGGGATTTTTAAATAAATCCCATGGTCTCCATTACTGGTTTGTAAGTGATGCAAACGAGCTTGCGCGTTGGCTCTGAGTGCCTTCCTCCATAACGGATGAGCTTGTTTGCGGATCACTAGAACAGACTTCCATTTATGGATGACTATAGGAAGTTAATTAAGAGCGTGTGATCTTCCCCAACGGAAGGGGCATAATCTTATTAATGGACTTAGTGTCAAGTAATGGTGTACACTTAGACACATCTAATAGTATCCTCCCCAACGGAGTCACTGCTATTATTTGTGTGACCAAATAATACCAACTATTAATTTTATTTGTCAAAAAGTTAGGTTGACAAGATAATAAAATTAATGGGTTAAAACCCTCCTTTTACAAATGTTGAATTTGTATACGTCCACACTAACGTGGCATACAAAATTCACGGTGGTTTAAGGTGTTGGTTAATTTAAAATAGTATTGTTTGAGGAATCAATATTATTCTAAATTTAGAGTTCTGACCAAAAGTTATTTGTGATTCTTAGGATGACTTTCAACCCACTGTCCATCATACTTCAACAAAATAGACTTATTACTGGACCAAATTACATAGATTGGAAAAGAAACCTGGATATTGTTCTTACTGCTGAAAGCTATAAATTTGTACTGACTGAGCATTGCCCTGATGCACCCACTGGTGAATCTACCCAAGAGGAAATGGGTAAAAGCAGATGAGATGGCGGTGTTACATTTTGGCTTCAATGTCAAATGTATTGCAACATCAACATAAAGATTTACCAACGACTTATGATATTATGAACAATCTCAAGGAACTCTTTGGTCATCGGGATAGGGCTTCTAGACAAGAAGCTATGAGAAAGATAATGACAGCCACCATGCAAGAGGGTACTCCTGTAAGGATCATATCCTAAACATGATGGCTTATCTGAACGAAATACAGATCCTTGGAGGAGAAATTGATGGGAAACCCGGATCGATATGATCCTCCAAACCCTACCTAGAAGTTTTGGGCAGTTCCTTTGAACTATAATATGAATAAAAGGATTTATTCATTAGGGGAACTACTGACAGAACTTCAGCAGAAGGGTTATTTCGTCACAATGCTCAAATTCACTATGTTGAAAATGGTTCTACTTCTAAACCGAAGGTAAGAAGAAGAAGAAACAATTCATCAAAGAAAGTGAATAAATCTCAGTGTAGATTAAAGGCTGGAATGAAGAAGCCGAAGGGCAAGTGCTTCATCTGCAAGCGGGCATGGAAGGCGGATTGTCCTCGTAAGAACCAAAACAAAGGTATATCTCATACTCTAGTTGTTGAAACATGTTTAGCGGTGTTATCTACGAGCACCTGGTGTGTAGGAGCCACCGATCATGTCTGCAATTCCTTGCGGGGTTCCAGGAAACCCGACTATCTGAAGGGAGATTACTGTCACATGGGCAATGCTACTAAGGTGGCGGTTATTGCATGGGAGACGTCTACTTATCTTTGAGTAGAAATAGAAATTTGGTTTAAGAAATTGTCTTTATGTACCCAGTTTAGAAAGAATTTAATTTCAGTTTCTAAACTGTTTTTAGATGGATATTCAGTTTCTTTCAGATACGATGTAGTTATTAAAAGAAATAAAGTGATTATCTGTTCCGGTGCATTAGTTGGCAATTTGTATATTTTAAATTCAAATTCTTCCACAAAGCAAAACATGGAAATTTATAATTCATCTTCTAATTCTAATAAGAGAAAAGAACCTTCAGAAATGAACCAAGCATATCTTTGGCATCTAAGGCTTGGTCATATTAACTTAAGTAGGATTCAGAGGCTTATAGCGATGGACTTTAAGTTCATTAGAGTTGGAAAATTTTCCAACTTGTGAATCTTGCTTAGAAGGTAAAATGACCAAGAGGCCGTTCAAGGCCAAGGGTATAGAGCCAAAGAAGTGTTAGAGTTGGTTCACTCTGATTTGTGTTGTCTGTCCGGGCAAGAGGAGGTTTTGAATATTTTGTCTCTTTCATGGACGATTATTCAAGATATGGATACATTTACCTAATGCGCCGCAAGTCCGAGTGCTTTGATAAGTTCAAAGAATACAAGGTGATGTGGAGAAACGACTAGGTAAAGTATCAAGACACTACTGATCGGATCGTGGTGGCGAATACCTCTTAGGAGAGTTTAGGAATTACTTATCGAGGCCGGATTCAATCCCAATTATGCGCACCTGGAACACCAGAATGGTGTGGCAGAGCGAAGGAATATGACTCTTATGGAGATGGTTAGATCAATGATGAGTTATTCGAATTACCAAATTCGTTTTGGGGATATGCTCTGGAAACAGATATCGTTCCGAACTTAGTACCTTCTAAATCGGTTTCTTCTACTCCCATAGAATTGTGGAATGGGCGAAAACCCAGTCTAAGACATATTCGGATATGGGGTAGTCCGGCACATTTGTTGAAACAGATGCTGATAAGTTAGAATCTCGTCTGAAGTTCGCGTGTTTGTAGGATATCCCAAAGGAGCGAAAGGTGGTTTATTTTATAGTCCTAAAGACGGAAGGTCATTGTTAGCACCAATGCCCGTTTTTAGAAGAAGACTATATAATGGATCACAAGCCCGAGTAAAGTTGTTTTAGAAGAACTTAGAGAGGACATGTCTACTTCATTACCAAGGACAAGATGAAGTACCACAAGAGACTGCAACACGTGTCGCACATGATACACAACCACGACGGTGCCTCGTCGTAGTGGGAGGGTTGTAATGCAACTGAAAGATTCATGTTTTGGGAGAGTCTTGGACTTGATCCGGGTAAACATGAACCGATCCCAGTCATATAATGAAGCACTCCAAGATATAGATGCGACATCTTGGCAAAAGGCAATGAATTCAAATAGAGTCCATGTACTCTAATAAGGTGTAGGAGCTTGTAGAACCACCGATGGTGTAAAAGCCGTTGGATGCAAGTGGATTTACAAAGGAAAAGAGGGACGAAAGGTAGAAACCTTCAAAGCTAGGCTTGTTGCGAAAGGTACACTCGGAAAGAGGGAATTGATTATGAGGAAACCTTTTCACGGTAGCCATGCTTAAGTCTATCCGGATACTCTTATCCATTCTTGCTCATATGGATTATGAGATTTGGCAAATGGATGTCAAGACGACTTTCCTTAATGGAAGTCTTGAAGAGAACATCCATATGAAGCAACCGGAAGGATTTATTGAAAAAGGCAAAGAGCATCTAGTATGCAAGCTCAATCGGTCCATTTATGGACTGAAGCAAGCTTCAAGGTCTTGGAACATCCGGTTTAATGAAGTAATCCAGTCATATGGATTTATTCAAAGTCCGGATGAGTCTTGTGTATATAATAAGTGTAACGGAAACGTGGTGGTATTTCTTGTACTATCGTAGATGATATTTTGTTAATTGGCAACAATGTCAAGGTATTATCGGGCGTAAGGGTATGGTTGTCCAAACAATTTGATATGAAGGACTTAGGAGAATGTGACACATTCTTGGGATCAAAGTTATAAGGGATCACAAGAAAAGAATGTTGTGTCTATCCCAAGCTTCATATATAGATACAATCCTTGCTCGTTTTAGCATGCAAGACTCTAAGAAAGGTTTCTTACCTTTTAGACATGGAGTAGCTCTATCTAAAGAGATGTCTCCAAAGACATCGAAAGAGATAGAGGACATGAAAGCAGTTCCTTATGCTTGGGGTGTAGGAAGCCTAATGTATGCAATGCTATGTACGAGACCTGATTTCTTTTTTGCCGTGGGCGTGGTCAGTAGATATCAGGGTAACCCTGGACAAGGACATTGGACTGCGGTAAAGCATATATTAAAGTACCCGAGAAGGACTAGGGATTATATGCTAGTTTACCAAGCGGATGATTTGCTTCCTGTGGGTTACACGGATTGATTTCAATCAGATAGGGATAACAGTAAGTCTACATCGGGCTATGTGTTTACTTTAGGAGGTGGAGTCATTTCATGGAGGGTGTTAAGCAGCGTTTCGGACTCAACCATGGAAGTGAGTATGTAGCAGCCTCGAGGCTAAAGAAGAAGTATGGCTCGGGAACTTTCTAATGGACTTAGATGTGATTCTGGTTTGCCCAAAATCATCACAATTTATTATGATAATAGATGCGATTGCAAACTCGAAGGAACCACGAGCCCATAAGGCAAGTAAACATATAGCGCAAGTACCACTTGATAAGAGATATCGTGAGCGAGGAGAAGTTGTCATCGCCAAGATTGCATCAATGGATAACCGCGGATCCTTTCACTAAGGCCCTTCCGTGAGCTTTCGATCGGCATGTGGAGGAATGGGAATCGGATGTATGGTAGAAGATATGGCGACTTAGTCATTAGTATAAGTGGGAGATTGTTGGGTGTATACGAGAGCCTAAGCTTTGTAAACATTCATTATGAATAAAGAATCACATTTGGTCTAATTATCTACATTTGTTTGTAGTTGTTCATTTAATTTATATTGTAGATAACATAGTATGTGGTGTCACATACAGAAGATGATGTTATTAGTACCTTATAAATTATAAACAGTAGCTCACGACCAGAATGGAAAGGAACAAACCATTAGAAAGTCGTAGTGTAATTAGGTATTAGTTTATCTTGACTATATAATTACACTAGTACACTCAGAGTGTATTGAGTAGGACCATTTGAGGTCGTTTCTTTTATACTGACTTTATAAAGGAACAAAGACCTCAGTTATTATGGAAGTGTGTGCTCTTAATCCTAATATAATAACAAGCACATATGTTTGATATTTATTTCTTTAATTTATCAATGGGTGAGATTTAGTTCGATGAATCAATAAACCCGATAAATTGGGAAATGGTATCACTCATAGTGTGTGTTGTTGATTATAGAAGGAAACTGTGTCCTAGTGATACTGGTTGATAATGTCCTCAAGAGGAGCTCATAAAGATTGTCATGTTAAACCCTGCAGGTGGACATAGTCCGACATGATAATAAGGTTGAGTGGTACTACTCTTGGACTTAGATATTAATTAAATGAGTTGTCAGTAACTCACTTAATTAGTGGACATTCGATATCTTAAACACAGGGAGACTAACACACTCATAATAAGAAGGAGCCCAAAAATGTAATTTGGGATTGGTGCGGTAGTTCAATGATAGTTCTCTAGTGGAATGAATTATCATTAATAAAATTAAGTTGTGTGTTCGGGGCGAACACGGGATGCTTAATTTTATCGGGAGACCAAAACCAATTCCTCCTCTCGGTCCCTATCGTAGCCTCTTATTTATAGAGTACTATACCCACATATACCCACCTTTTATACCCACCTAAAGGGGGCCGGCCAAGCTAGCTTGGGAACCAAGCTAGGGCCGGCCTAAGCTTGGAAGGTGGTCGGCCCTAGCTTGAACCCAAGCTAGTAGGGCCGCCATAATTAAATAAAAAGAAATTTAATTTTAGATTTTCTTATTATGTGGAAGATCTATTTTAAAGCGAATTAAAATTAAAATATCTCTCTTGTAAAAGTTTTACAAAAGATTAAAGAAAGAGATTAGATCTCTTTCCTTATTTGTAGATTGAGAGTTTTTATTTTCTCTTTAAAATTATTCACATGTTAATAAAATTAAAATTATAGATATTTCCTTTTATTAACCATGAAGAGATTTTTAAAGAGAAATTTTATTTTTTAAAATTTCTGGAAACAAATAAGGAAAGTTTTAATTGTTGATTAAAACTTGTCCAATTTGTTTCCTCTTGATGTGGCCGGCCATCATTGTTTAATTGGGGAAATATTATTTTATTTTTCTCAATTAAATCATGTCAAGGAAATTAAGGAAAATTTGTTGTAATTAAATTTCCTAATTTACCTAGGCCAAGGAATATAAAAGAAGGGGTGAGGGTGCCTTCACAAGAGACAACATCTATTATTCCTCTCCCTCTTTTGCTCCTTGGTGTGGCCGGCCATCATCTCCTTCTCTTCCTCTTGTGGTGGCCGAACCTCTCCCTCTCCCTCTCCCTTGGAGTTCTTGTGGTGGCCGGATACTACTCGGAGAAGAAGAAGAAGAAGGAGAGAAAGCTAGCATCTCTTGGAGCTTGGTTAGTATTTTGTTTTTCCTCCTTGGTGAAGTTTCCCTTTGTGGCCGAACCTTGCTTGGAGGAGAAGAAGGTGGTTGGTGGTTTCTCATCTTGGAAGATCGTTGCCCACACAACGTCCGAGGTTAGAAGAGGAATACGGTAGAAGATCAAGAGGTTTTTCTACAAGGTATAACTAGTAATTTCTATTTCCGCATCATGCTAGTTATTTATGGAAATAATACCAAATACAAGAGGTTTACGTTCTAGTATTTCGAATATGGTTTTTCGAAGTTGTGTTCTTTTGTTTCTTTCTTTTCCTTGTGATTTGATTGTTCTCTTTGGTTAACCTAAAGTTATTTTAGGAAATTAAATATTAGCTTTCTATTAAAGGTTTTGTCTAGTCGGTGGTGGTTGCTCCCATATCCAAGAAGGCCATGTGCCTCGCCACGTCAGTACTGGGAACCTTTTATGGAAATTGATATTTAATGGAATTAATAACTTAAGGAGACTTGGGTCGAACGTGTTAAGTTCCGCAGGAGATCCAAGTCAAAACCTAAAAGAACAAATAGATTAAGTTTTGGATCAAACGTGTTAAGTTCCGCAGGAGATCCAAAATTTAATTTAAAAGAACACATGGTAGCTAGGAAAAGGTTCAGACCTTTGTACAAAATTTTTGTACAATGGAACCTATAGGCTTTCCGAGTAGCAACCAACAGATTTGAGGGCTATAGTTTCAGGATTTGACTGGTAATGCTTGGTGTAGAAAGTTAATATATGTTGGAAATGGGGATAGTGGGGGAACGTGACCCATGTTCCCCACTATTCATAATGGAAAAAGTCCATTATGCCCCTAGTTTATTTTCCTACATAAAGGGGATGCGTCCAAGGATCAGAGAGGATAATCAGGGTGCGTTGGAGACGAGAGTAAGAGGAGAACATCCAAGGCGGCGGGATTTTGTTTGTAAAATTGCGGAGGGCTTTCCGATCCTGTGATCGCTCTTCCGACAGCGAGTTTCGCCATTGCCGATGACGGATCTGCGGGAGATCGCTGTAAGTTTTTACCTTTAATTAATTCGTCTATCATGTATTTAGAATATAGAATTTCTACATTGGTATCAGAGCACGTAGTTGTTTCTATATGCATGATAAAACCTTGCGTTGAAGTCACGACCGATGTGTTACAAGAAAAGCCAAGGTCGATGACTCTGTGTCGCGACAAAGGCTTGCCGGCGACAATGTCTCGAAAAAGGGATGTAGTCAGCGACAAAGTCGCTCGACGGAGGACACATTGCTGCTGCTCCGATGGAGTTTTGTTGCTTGCTGCCAACACATGGCTAGATCGTATTTATGTCGCGATCTTCCCCAATGGCCGACACCATAGGCTTTGAGGGAACGGAGTTTGTCTCCGATGGTTGCCGACAATAAGGTCACAGAGAGACTTGCGACTGGGTTACAGTTCGGTGATCGAGTCGTTTTTGCCAATGTTAGCGAATTGAAAATCGTGACGATTTCGTGATTTTTACTAGAGCCGTCAAAGGTATTCTGGCCGGTCGACGATGCATCAGTGGCCTGCCAACGACCGTGTCCGTCGCGGTTGCTTGGCATGCGCTACGTGCGAGCGTGGGCAGCGTGAGGTGGAGAAAACATGCAGCGAAGAAAACGGAAGTCGTGAGGAAATGTTTGTTTTTCAAAAATCAAATAAATAAAAAAAACAATTGCTGCATTTTTTTTAATTAAAAAAAAATGAAACGCTTTTTTTAAGCTTATGTGTAAAAAAAAAAAAAAGTGTGCACCGTCGAAATAGGCTAATGCATGCCTACTGTACCATGCATGGATGTCTACTGTAGCATTAAGTTTAATTTGTATGCATGTGGTAATTAATTGGAAATGTGTTCAATTAATTTACCATTTATGATAAATAATCTAGAGTAATTTTGGTCCATTTAGATCTGGTTCAGATTTAAATCATTAGTTGGTTTAATTGAACCAATTTGATCTAAACCCGAAATTAATTTGGGTTAATTAATTGGACTTGGACCAAATATGATCAAATGACCAGATTTGTTCTATTAGGTCAGATTTGATCAAAACAATTAGATTTGTTCTAATTGGTCGGACTTAAACCAATGGGCATTGGTTTGATCAAACGGACCTGAGTTTGATCAATAAGTCTGAAATTGGTAGAAATGGACTTAGAGAAAAAGTAACAGAACATAGGTACAAAAATCTCTGTCCAATTAGATTAGTTCTAATTAAGGACAATGGACTAAGCTTAGGATCAGTATCCCTAATCAACCGATCCAATGGGTTTGACCAATTAGATTAGTTCTAATTATCGACTTGAACTCCTGAACATCGAGAAGATTTGTTTTTCTTGATTTATTATGTTGGTACTGTGCCTGTATAAATTGAAATAAGCCGGTTTTGTACTGACTTATTTATTTTCAATTTTTTCAGATGGCACGGATGATTACCACATTGACTCGTCGCGAAGTGCGACGAAATCAGCTCAGGGAGGAGATTCAGGAGATAGAGTACAACTCTGCTTATGAAGTCGACGGACACATTGGACGGCTTGATGATCTGTTTTGGAAACTTGAGCGAGAAGAGTTTCCAGTCTTGGACAGGTATAGGATTTGGGCTTTGATGCAATCATTGTCAGAAAATCCTAGGATGATAGCGGACTATATTTGGGGGCGTCATCAAGGACGCGCCACATATTCTGTACTATGTGAGGAGTTGCTTCATCATATGACTGAAGAGGATCCGGAAGAGTTCGAAGAGGACTCGGAAATGATCGAGGAGGAACCAGAAGAGGATCCAATTGTGGATACAATAGAGAACCTGGAAGTTGTCCTGCCTGCGATTACCCCAAATGAGTCCAGGTTGAGAGGGATTATTTTGGCCACTGTACTAGTGTCTGTCCTAGTGGGAGTGGTAGTTGCCTATCTAGTTTATTAGAGTTCTGTTATTTTTATTGTCATTTTGTATGAACAATAGTTAGTCCATTTCATTCATGTCAGTTAGTTATATGTTAACAATTTGTAGCATAATTTTATATTAATGATATGTTCATTTATTTATGCTGTTTGCTTGACATGATGCATGATTAGTTCATGATGTATTAAATGATTAGTTCATTTAATTACAAAACATGATATATTAAATGATTAGTTCATTTAATTAAAGAATTCATGATATTATAAATGATTAGTTCATTTGTTGGGATGTATGTAATAGAATTGATTAATATTAATTTGATTGGTCATACGGATGATGAGTGAAAACATAATTGTCACTTGATTTTGTAAACCAACTCAAAGTAATATTAAGTCAATCATAAATTACATACATATGATATACACTGAATACTAAATAATATGTTTATTTATGATAGATTATGGCAACCAAAAACATAATAGCTGAACTCAACAAATGTGAAAAACTTAATGGGGATAACTACAAGATCTGGCACCTCAGGATACAATATGTACTTGAGGAACAAGAAGTTCTAGAGGCTGTAAATCAGGTTATGGAAGTACCTGTAGATGGTCCCACTGCACAACACAGACGAGATCTTGATGCCTATAAGGCATGGAAGAAAAAAGACTCCACTGCAAAGGGTATATTGATTAGTTCAATGGTAGATGACCTAGCTTTTGAATATGAGTCATATCTTACGGCTCATGAAGTCTGGGTAGCCCTTAAAGAAAGATACAGTGGAGTAAGTCTGAGCAAGCTTCGACAGTTGACAATCAAGTTTGACAGCTACAAAAAGCGTCCGAATGTATCAATGGTTTAACACCTCAGGGAGATGTCGAACATGATTCGAGAGCTTAAAACTGCTGGTCATGAGTTGACTGATGAACAACAGGTTCAAGCAGTTATACGTTCACTTCCAGATTCTTGGGAGACCATGAAGCAAACCTTAACTCACAGTGAGAGTATCAAGACTTTCACTAACGTCTCACGCCATGTAGAATTGGAGGCGGAGAGAGTTGAATCCACAAGGATTTCTGAACAAGCCTATGTGGCTGTAGGTTCTGCTGGATCATATGGATCCAAGAAAAAGAAATGGTTCAAGAAAGGGAAGGGAAAGAAGCAGGAAGCTGTTGGTGTGGGACATGACCCAATCAAGAAGATAGTCAAGAAGACTGGAAAGAAACCTAAAAACAAGTTGACTTGTTTTAACTGTGGCAAAACTTTGCTCGGGAGTGCACTGAGCCGAAAAAGGTAAATCCAAATGTGTCTTCTTTTCAAGAGCATTTTGTTGCTAGTTCAGTGTTGTTAGCTGATTCTTATCCTTTGTGGATTATAGATTCGGGAGCAACCAACCATGTAGCTCAGGAACGAGTTACATTTGTTGAGTACCTCGGGTACCAGCTGGCAACAAGTGGATTTATGTGGGAAATAATGCAAGAGTTGAAGTCAAAGGAGTCGACACTTGCAAACTCAACCTACGTGGTGGTAGAGTTTTATTTCTACATGATGTCCTGTATGCTCCTGAAATTCGACGGAATCTTGTTTCCGTTACGTGTCTTCTTGATTTAGGATATTGTATTAATTTTTACAGTCGGTCTGTTGAACTTAAGATTGACTCAGTGTCAATCAGATATGGTTTTTTAACAAATGATTTTATGGTTCTTGATGTAGAACCAGATGTCAATTATGCTATTGATGGTTGTTTTTCAAACATTGCTTTAACTAGTGATGCAGATATAACTGATGAGGTTTGGCATGCTAGATTAGGACACATAGGACAAGAACGTATGAATCGGTTAGCTAGAGAGGGTCTATTGGGCACTCGAGCTAAGATTCAATTATCTATATGTGAGCATTGTCTTGCTGGAAAAGTAACTAGGAAACCATTTGGTAAGGCTATTAGATCTGAATCAACATTGCAGTTAATTCATTCGGACATTTGTGGTCCAATGAATGTGAAGGCTAGACATGGAGCTTCCTATTTCATTACATTTATTGATGATTTCTCTAGGTTCGGTCATGTGTATTTGATTTCTCACAAATCTGAAGCATTAGATTGCTTCATTCGTTATATGAACGAAGTTGAGAATCAAACGGAATGTAAAGTTAAGGCTTTACGCACTGACCGTGGAGGGGAGTATTTGTCTGATATGTTCAAGACAATATGTAATGATAGAGGAATTATTAGACAGCTGACAATCCCTGGAACTCCACAGCAAAATGAGGTAGCTGAAAGAAGAAATAGGACTCTTCTTGAAATGGTTAGGTCTATGATGGCGCAAGCTAATTTGCCAATCTCCTATTGGGGAGATGCATTATTAACTACAGCTTATATACTTAACAAAGTGCCTTCAAAGTCAGTTCCATCTACCCCATATGAACGTTGGACAGGTAGAAAACCATATTTGAGTAATCTGAGACCCTGGGGGTCAGCTGCTTATGTTCATGATAGTTCTCACAAGTATGGAAAACTAGGGCCTAGAGGTAAGAAATGTATCTTTATAAGATATCATGAGACCTCCAAAGGTTATGTTTTCATAGGTGAGCAACTAGATGGAACTATCTCCGAAATAGACTCGAGAGATGCGACTTTTCTCGAAACAGAGTTCCCAATCAGAGGTGATGTTGATAAAAATGTTCCTCTATTTGAGGAGGATGAGATATTATCAACGAGAGAGGTGTTAAAAGGGATACCTGAGTCTAGTCAACCGAGTGGGAGTGATATGCCGAGTCATGAGAAGCTTCTCAACAGCCCAACTTACGGAGAAGTGTTCATAAGATCAAACCTAAGAAGAGGTTTGATATTGAGAATGAGGCATTGGTAACACTTCCAATTGACGATGACGAACCTCAATCCATTGAGGAAGCATTGGGATGTAGAGTTAGAGAAAAATGGAAAGCTGCAATGGTTGAAGAAACGGAGTCCATGATTCAAAATCATGTTTGGGACTTAGTCGATCTTCCTCCGGGCCGAAGGGCTATTGGGAATAAGTGGATTCTCAAAATAAAGAGGAAAGCAGATGGATCGATTAACAGATACAAAGCTCGTTTAGTTGCAAAAGGATATACCCAAATGGAGGGTATTGACTTTGAAGAGACATTTTCTCCTGTAGTGAAATTTGTATCAATAAGAGTTATTTTGGCCTTTGTGGCACATTATGACTTGGAATTACATCAAATGGATGTAAAAACTGCTTTCCTTAATGGTGATCTTGATGAAGAAATCTATATGGTTCAACCAGAAGGTTTCATTGCTGAAGGTCAAGAGCAAAAAGTATGTAGACTTAGAAAGTCGATATATGGGCTAAAGCAAGCGTCAAGACAATGGAACATAAGGTTTAACGAAGTCGTTTTATCTTATGGTTTCGAGATGATCAATGAGGATCATTGTGTTTTCCTGAAAAGGGAAAAAAGAAAAGTATGTCATTTTATCATTATATGTTGATGATATGCTGATAGCTGGAAATGACATAGGATATGTGAATGAAGTCAAGAAGTGGCTGTCATCACAATTTGATACAACAGATATAGGAGAAGCTGAATACATCTTAGGAGTGAAAATCATAAGAGATCGTCATAAAAGACTTTTGGGTCTGTCACAAGAGTCTTATATAAATAAGATGTTACATCATTTCAGCATGTCTAATTGCAACATAGAACATACGTCTATTGTGAAAGGTACTGTGTTGAGCAAGAGTATGTGTCCTAAAACTCCAGAGGAAATAGCTGAGATGAATAAAAAAATCATATGCCAGTGCTATTGGTAGTTTGATGTACACTATGTTGTGTACACGTCCCGATATCAGCTATGTTGTGGGCTTGGTCAGTCGCTTCCAGTCAAACCCAGGACCGAGACACTGGAAGACAGTAAAAAGGATATTCAGATATCTGAAGGCGACAACAGATTATTGTCTCTGTTTTCAAGGATCAGATATGAGTCTGAAAGGTTATTCAGATGCAGATTGGGCTGGAGACCTGGATGATAGAAAATCCACATCAGGCTATGCATTCTTGCTGAATGGTGGCGCCATCTCCTGGAACAGCAAGAAACAAGCTTTTGTAGCTTTGTCAACTATGGAAGCTGAATATGTGGCATGTTCAACAGTTGTGCAAGAAGCAGTCTGGTTGAGAAGGTTTCTGAAACATCTGGAAATTACTGAGGATAGTGGGAGTCCAGTAATTGTCTACTGTGATAGTCAAGCTGCAATAGCTTTTTCCAAGGATCCCAAATATCATAGCAAAGGCAAGCATATAGAAATTAAATATAATTTTCTAAGGGATATTGTGGCTAAAAGAAAAGTCATTCTTGAGTATGTCCCTACACGTGTTATGCTTGCAGATCCTTTTACTAAGCCAATGACTAAAGAGTCATTTAAAGAACATGTAAAGTCTTTGGGACTTCGTAGAATGTAACAATATTGAAATAACAATCAGACTTTGTGTTATGATTGTGTAATTTGCCATAATTTATTCAGTGTATATGTTGTATTTATTACATTCATATAAGATTTCGGTGAGCATGTTGGTAGGTGGAGATTGGTCCACTCACATGGATAATCATCTCTATTTGTTAAGTACAAATAGGGGTAAGACCGTTACTTATGAAACAGCTTACGTAGCTGAAATTATGAAATTAGAGACAGATTCATAAGTTGAGGTTGCCTTGATAATTGTGTCAAGATGAGATCATTTATGTGTAAATAATGATCTAAATAAATGAACCCACCATTTACTAAACCTGTTGAAGGCCAGATTAGAATTCATATGTTGAATTCCGGATTAGACGTTAAGTATGTCTAGATCAAAATCTGTACGATGTTAAATTTAAAGACAACATGCGCTCTTTTTAGTAAAGAGAATAACATCGTAGCATGTGATTCATACCACATGTGCTATTGCGACAATAAAGGTAGTAGGAGAATGAATCCCTGTTTCTCTACTATGTGAGACCTTTTGAGATTATATGTTAATCTCAATTTTTGCCTTAGTGACTATTTAGCTGTTTACTTGAAGTTTTAATCAGTGTTTCCTACTTTAGCGTGTATCCTATGACTATGGATGATTCGGTCTATGGAGCATAACTAGGAAAGTGACTAATTAAAATGAATTGATTCTAGCTAAAAAGGAAGATTAAATATATTTACATCTTTTGTTGTTATTCACTGGTCGACTCATTTCTGTTATGTACGGAAATGAATGTGAATATTGGATATGGAACATGCTCATGACATAATGGTCATTATAAGGGATTAGAGATGTTCATATCGATGTAAATGAAAATTATTTAATCTGGGTAAATAGCAAGACATGGATATCTTCAAGATAATGACTGTGTGTCACTTGAAGATTGGATGGATTCTGGATAAAGGCTATGTGCCACCAGAAAAGAGGCTATGTGCCATAAAGAGTGTGTTTCTAATTTATTTGAGCAGCTAAGCAAAGTGTAACAACTTTGTTAGCATTGATTGCTCAACGAGCGGCTAAGTCGAGGTGTAACAATCTTCTTAGCAACTATCGCTCAGTGTGCTTGCTGTCGCACGAACCATTTTCTCTAAGTATGGATTGGATGTTCTCATATGGTCTATGTGACTAAACTCTCTAATAGTCTATGTGACTTATTAAGTCTTTGTGACTTACCTAAATGAACTAGTCTTAGTGACTTACCTTGGACGAGTGAGAGATGTTGGAAATGGGGATAGTGGAGGAACGTGGCCCATGTTCCCCACTACTCATAATGGAAAATGTCCATTATGCCCCTGGTTTATTTCCCTATATAAAGGGGATGCGTACAAGGATCAAAGAGGATAATCAGGGTGCGTTGGAGACGAGAGTAAGAGGAGAACATCCAAGGCGGCGGGATTTGGTTTGTGAAATTGCGGAGGGCTTTCCGATCCTGTGATCGCTCTTCCGACAGCGAGTTTCGCCATTGTCAATTGCGGATCTGCGGAAGATCGCTGTAAATTTTTACCGCATTTAATTAATTCGTCTATCATACATTTAGAATATAGAATTTCTACAATATCTATCTAAGGGATAATAATACCATCACCATTCATGTTAGTTAGAGCCCTAGAGCCAATCATTTGATGATTGTATGGACTCATGTATATCATATTCTTGTATATTAATAAAGGCATTTGTTTGGTTATTATACTTATTTGTATTAGTGCCAAATAGACTAAGTATAATAGCGTCCTTGAGTAGAAGGTTCATACCTATATCAATCGATTAGTTGAATCGATAGTGAGATGATATAGGGAACACTACTCTAAATCATTCCTAGTCGAGTATTAACATTCAGGGACAATGTTAATACAATAAGACTAGCATGTAGGTCAGCTCGATGACTTGATCTCACAAGTCATGGATATAGAGATATCAAGCTGACACATAGGTATGTATTAGAGAATGTATACTGAATGACCCGCCATGAGAAAGTATCATGGATCGTTATATGAGTGTCATATACTTTCTCATGTGGCTATTAGTATGACTATTAGTCCTTAGACCTGAAGTCAACATGGATCCCTACATAAGGAGTTATGTACTTTAGTTTCGTCAAATGTCACCCGTAACTGGGTGGACTATAAAGGCGATTACTGGGTATATAACAAATTATGCAGAGGGATGTGAGTGATGTAGATGGGATCTATCCCTCCTATATGACGGGAGAGACATCGATATTCTTGATAGAGTGAGACCACGAAGTGTATGGCCATACCCAAATGAGTCAATATGAAATATTGAGCTCATTTGATTGAGTGAGTCTACTCGGAGTTCAAGATTTAGATTGGTCAGAGGATGACACGGTCTATGCCTCACATTGATCAATCTAGATGTCTAGGATAGAAGGACACTTGTCACATATTGTGAGGAGTCACAATTAGTAGTCACAAGGTGATGTTGGATCTCAACATTTCTTGTAACTTGGGTAGCAATGATGTATTGCTAGATGCCGCTCATTGCTTATGTTTTTAAAGGAGTTTATAACATTACCAACGTTACAAGAACCTATTGGGTCACACACAAAGAACATGTGCATGGAGATTAGGTTCATATGATGAACCAATAGGATTAGATTCATATGATGAATCAAAGATTGGATTCAAATTAGACTTATTGAGTTAGACTCAATTAGATTCAATTGTTGAATGAGTCTAATTTAAATTTGATTCATGAGTCAATTTATATTAATGAATTGAGATTCATTAAATTAAAATTGACTTGAATCAAAGCTTGGATTTAACTCAACAAGGAAGAGCATTGGTCAAGTTTGACTTGACCAAATAGAGGTTGACACATCAAGTTTTGACTTGATGAATTGACACATCATGAGGATGACTCATCCTACATGGCATGCCACATCATCCCCTTATATAATGGTGTGCCACCTCATGGAGGTTACACACCATTAATCCTCTTAATGTGGCCGGCCACATTAATGTGGGAGTTACACTAGTGTGGCCGGCCACACTAAGTGAGGAGAGGGTTTCATTTGGTGGCAATTGAATGGTGTTCAATGCTTCTTCTTCCTTGGGTGCTTCTCCCTCTCTCTAGCTTGCTGATGGTCGTGGCTTCATGGTGGAGAAGAAGTGAGAGTTGATTCCAAGCAACTAGGTGGTGTGAAGGTCACAAAAGGAGAGTACCTAGAGGAGTGTGTGAGTTCCTTTTCCCTTCTCTCCTTTCTCACCTTTTAGATCCAATCCGAGAGCCCTAGAAAGTGCTAGCACACTTGTGGGTTCTCCTCTCCATCTTTGAGTGGTAGAAGACCACTCCTTGTTCGTGTGGATACCGCTAGAGGACCGTTCGCTTGACGGTCTCGAGATCCGGCTACCTTTTGGACGTTGCGGGATTACGAAGGGCACGCATCAAGGGTAAATGTTTTCCCTCGTAGATCTAAGAGTCGATCGTGTTTTAAACTCGTACTCGTATTTTTCGAAAGTTTTACCTTGCACGAGATCCGTGGCTTGGGCGATTCGGGGTTTCCGCGACGCGAAAAGCGGTTTTCGCGGCCCGAAAAACCCAACAAGGTAGTCTGTTTTTATTTTTATGAAAATAAAACCTTCTGTGATTTTCTGTAAAATTAGTTTTTATGATTTTATGGGTAATTTTTCCGTAGAAGCGAAGCACAAGTGTCTCGGCACTTGTAGGCTTCGGCTATCGGAAAGATCTTTCAAAACCGGCTTCGTTTCGCCCCAAATCCGTTTGGGACAGCGGGCTTGGGTGCCATTAGATCGCAAAGGAGCAACTCATGATGGTTAGATCGTGGGTAGGGGTACTGCCCTAACCCGGGATTTGCTCATGATCGCGAAATCGCTTAAAGCGAACCCAGGAAGATTTTCGAAGCGGCAATGTCTCGGCCCAAATCGTTTTGGGACAGCGGGTTTAAGCGCTATTGGATCGCAAACGAACCCTCGCGATGGTTAGATCGCGGGTAGGCGCTGCCTTGGCCCATAAAGGATCCGTTCAGCGATTGCGAAACCGCTAAGCAGGACCAGGAAATTTTACTCGTAAAATTGTAAAAATTATTTTAAAAATTATAGAAAATTATGAAAATATATAATTTTGAATTATATATTAATTTTTTGATAGTCATGACCCAAAAACCCAATATGATTGGATTGTGTTGTAATTCATAATACGGCCTGCGTGCCGTTATGTGTTTGCGCGTGTTGTATGTTTTTATTTTTCCGCGACCTGCGCGTCGTGCCTTTCTCTTATATTCTTGTTGTAAATTAGATTTAGACTCGAATGTAACTCGAGTTTCAAATTGTAATGTACAAATTGGAGCGGTGGAGGGTCCACACGAGACGGAGTTCTGAGGCGGGCACGAGCAACACAAGGTGGTCAAAGGGAGGAGCTTGGAGAAGCTGTTGACCCTAGGTTGACCAATCGATCTTCTCATTGGCTTGAGAAGATCGTAGTAGGGCCATGACTAAATCACAAATAAATTAATTAATTGCTTGTGTATGTGATGCATGTTTAATAAGTAATTAATTAATTAGTGTCTTACGATTAGATTAGATCTAAGTCGTGCACATGATGCACCCTTGCGATTAGATTAGATCTAAGTGTGCACAAGATGCATCCTTTTCGATTAGATTAGATCTCGATCGAACCAACTCTAAATGCCTAACCGTGCCGTGATACCTATCACTACCTCGATCATATGTATTGTTGAATCTGCCAAAGCAGAGCAATACATATTATCTTGGTAGGGTACGGAGGGACAATCTTGGTCCCGCCTATCAACGCATGGGTGAATACAAGCTCAATTAGATTGAGTATTCCTAGTTACTCGGTTGGATCGAGTCAACTATAGGCATTATTCCAACGGTTGGAAAAGATAGATCAAAATCACATCTATATTAACTCTCGGGCGTATTAGCCAAAGCTAACTTGAGTTTTAAGATAAATGCGGATATTGATTTTATAAACAAGAGTTGCATAGAGATGTAATTGGTAATCGTTACCTACCGATCATACTAAGCCTTGGGCGTATTAGCCAAAGCTAACTCAAGGGTTAGTATGATGTGGATCTTGTCCCACAAGAATTATAGAATTCGGTGGGAGCATCATTTAATTGATGGCCTAATTAAATGATTTTAAAAGAATATGATATTTATTTCTACAAATTTTCTATTGTAGATAACCATGACGTCAAATACGAACATTTTCTCTCTGCGATCTGTCCTTAAGAAGGACAAGCTCAACGGAGCAAATTTCCTGGACTGGTACAGGAACCTGAGAATAGTTCTCACCCAAGAACGTAAACTGTACGTTCTGGAGCAGCCCATTCTGGAGGCTCCTCCTGCCACTACCACGTGAGCAGAATGAGATGCTTACAAGAACCATCAAGATGACGCATTAGATGTGTCTTGTCTTATGCTCGCAACCATGAACTCTGAGCTTCAGAAGCAACATGAGTTGATGAGCGCTTACGATATGGTTGAACATCTTTGTCACCTATATCAAGGACAAGCAAGGCCTTTGGAAGAGGAACTCCAAAGAATACGGAAGATCTTAAGAAGAAGAGAAATAAGATTTCTACTTGGTATAAATGTTATAGAAGTCAACCTCTCTATTTCTTCATCGTGGGTATTAGATCTGGGATGTGCTTCGCACATTTGTACTAATGTACAATCGGGAATAGCAGGGCATTGACGAAGGGTGAGATAGACCTACAGTAGGCAATGGAGCACGAGTTCTTGCTATTGTTGTAGGAACTTATCATCTATCTCTTCCCTCAGGCTTGTACTAGAATTAGATGATTGTTGTTATGTGCCTTGACTAAGAACATAATTTCCGTTTCTTGTTTGGACAAGAAAGGATTTTCGTTTATAATAAAGAACAAATGTTGTTCCGTCTATTTAAACGATATGTTCTATTGTAGTGCACCTCTGATAAACGGACTCTATATTCTAGATCTAGAGAGCCCTATCTATAATGTAAATACCAAGAGGTTCAAGTCAAATGACATGAACCAAACATACCTCTGGCACTGTCGCTTAGGTCATATAAATGACAAGCGCTTATCCCAGCTCCATAAGGATGGTTTGCTGGACTCATTTGATTTTGAATCATATGAGATATGCGAGTCATGCCTACGAGGCAAGATGACCAAGACTCCCTTTAGTGGGCACAGCGAGAGAGCAACTGATTTGTTAGGACTCATACATAGTGATGTATGTGGCCCTTTCAATGTTGCTGCTAGAGGCGGTTATAGATACTTCATCACATTTACTGATAACTTCAGTAGATATGGTTATGTGTACTTGATGACACATAAGTCGGAATCCTTTGAAAAGTTCAAAGAATTCAAGAATGAAGTACAGAACCAGCTTGGCAAGAGTATTAAGATACTTCGATCCGATCGAGGTGGTGAATACTTAAGCCATGAGTTTCGTGACTATTTAGCTGAGTGTGGGATTCTATCCCAACTCACTCCTCCTAGAACACCACAGTGGAATGGTGTGTCCGAAAGGAGGAATCGTACCTTATTAGATATGATACGGTCTATGATGAGTCACACAGATCTTCCGACATATCTATGGGGATATGCTCTAGACACGGCAGCTTTCATTCTCAACCGAGTTCTATCTAAGGCCGTGATAAAGACACCATATAGGATATGGACTGGGAGAGATGTCCAGGTGTCTTTCATGAGGATTTGGGGTTGTGAGGCTTACGTACGACGTCAAGTCTCAGACAAATTAGGACCCAAATCCGACAAGTGCTATTTCATCGGATATCCCAAGGAAACTAAGGGATATTACTTCTATATTCCCAGTCAGCACAAGGTAGTTGTGGCAAAGACTGGGGTCTTTCTAGAAAGGGACTTTGTTTCTAGAAAGACTAGTGGGAGCGCGTTCGATCTTGAAGAAGTTCAAGATGCGAACAATAGCACTGATGCCTCGATGGAAGTTGAACTGGAACCACAAAGTGTTGTGGATGATGTTGTTCCACAAAGAGTTGAGGAACAACAACCAGTTCAAGTAGACATACCTCTTCGCAGGTCTGATAGGGTACGTCGTCAGCCTGAGAGATACTCATTTCTCTTGTCTGGCCATGATGACATTGTGCTCATAGAGGATGAGCCTACCACCTATCAGGAAGCTGTGATGAGACCAGATTGGCTAGAAGCCATGAGATCGAGATGGAATCCATGTACACCAACCAAGTATGGACTTTGGTTGATCCACGAAGGGTAAAACCCATTGGGTGTAAGTGGGTCTTTAAGAGAAAGACATGGATGGACTTATCTATAAGGGTCGCTTAGTAGCTAAAGGTTTCAAGCGATTCATGGTATTGACTATGATGAAACCTTTTCTCCGATAGCGATGTTTAAGTCCATTCGGATCATGCTTGCTATTGACCTACCATGACTATGAGATATGGCGGATGGATGCCAAAACCACATTTCTGAATGGAAACCTACTCGAGGATGTGTACATGACACAACTGAGGGTTTTGTAGATCCAGAGCTAGTAGAGTATGCATGCTGCATAGGTCCATTTATGGACTAAAGCAAGCTTCTCGGGGCTGGAATCTTCGATTCGATGATGCGATCAAACAGTTTGGTTTCATCAAGAGCGAAGATGAGCCTTGTGTCTACAAGAAGGTTGTAGGGGACATAGTTGTCTTCCTCATATTGTATGTGGATGACATACTACTCATTGGGAAGGACATCCCTATGCTTGATCTGTCAAGACCTGGCTTGGGAGTTGCTTCTCAATGAAGGACTTAGTGAGGCAACCCGCATTCTAGGGATTCAGATCTATAGAGATAGATCTAAAGATTGCTTGGCCTAAGTCGAGTACATACATTGACAAGGTACTCCTACGGTTTGCCATGCGGAACTCCAAGGGATTTCTGCCGATGTCACATGGCGTGAGTCTTTCGAAGACTCAAGGTCCCTCTTCTAGAGAGGAGAGAGACCGCATGGATCAGATCCCTTATGCCTCAGGCATAGGATCTATCATGTACGTTATGCTATGTACTCGACCTGATGTCTCGTATGCTTTGAGCATGACGAGCAGATACCAGTCAGATCCACGTGAAAGTCACTGAATAGCGGTCAAGAATATTCTTCAGTATTTAAGAAGGACTAAAGAATATTTCTTGATATATGGAGGCAATGATGAGCTAGCTGTAAAGGGTTACAGTGATGCCAGCTTCCAGACCGATCAGGATGATTATTGATCGCAGTCAGGGTTCGTATTTTGTATAAATGGTGGTCTTTGTGGAAGAGTTCGAGCGGGATCGATGGTGATTCTACAATGAGAGTACATTCTGCATCGAGGCGTGAAGGAGGCGATTTGGATCCATGAGTTCATCATTGAACTTGGGGTGGTTCCTAGAATCGTGACCCGGTTGAGCTCTATTGTGACAACAATGGAGATATAGATGAAGGAACCTCGCTCACACCAGCGGACCAAGCACATACTACGGCGCTTCCATCTCATTCGAGAGATTATCGATAGAGGAGATGTGAAGATTTGCAGAGTACCTACAGAGGCTAACATCGCAAATCCCTTGACCAAGGCTTTGGCACAGAGGAAGCATGATGGTCACACTAGGTCATTAGGCCTTAGAGCCTATACTGATTGGCACTAGTGCTAGTGGGAGATTGTTAGTTAGAGCCCTAGAGCCAATCATTTGATGATTATATGGACTCATGTATATCATATTCTTGTATATTAATAAAGGCATTTGTTTGGTTATTATACTTATTTGTATTAGTGCCAAATAGACTAAGTATAATAGCGTCCTTGAGTAGAAGGTTCATACCTATATCAATCGATTAGTTGAATCGATAGTGAGATGATATAGGGAACACTACTCTAAATCATTCCTAGTCGAGTATTAACATTCAGGGACAATGTTAATACAATAAGACTAGCATGTAGGTCAGCTCGATGACTTGATCTCACAAGTCATGGATATAGAGATATCAAGCCGACACATGGGTATGCATTAGAGAATGTATACTGAATGACCCGCCATGAGAAAGTATCATGGATCGTTATATGAGTGTCATATACTTTCTCATGTGGCTATTAGTATGACTATTAGTCCTTAGACCTGAAGTCACCATGGATCCCTACATAAGGAGTTATGTACTTTAGTTTCGTCAAACGTCACCCGTAACTGGGTGGACTATAAAGGCGATTACTGGGTATATAACAAATTATGCAGAGGGATGTGAGTGATGTAGATGGGATCTATCCCTCCTATATGACGGGAGAGACATCGATATTCTTGATAGAGTGAGACCACGAAGTGTATGGCCATACCCAAATGAGTCAATATGAAATATTGAGCTCATTTGATTGAGTGAGTCTACTCGGAGTTCAAGATTTAGATTGGTCAGAGGATGACACGGTCTATGCCTCACATTGATCAATCTAGATGTCTAGGATAGAAGGACACTTGTCACATATTGTGAGGAGTCACAATTAGTAGTCACAAGGTGATGTTGGATCTCAACATTTCTTGTAACTTGGGTAGCAATGATGTATTGCTAGATGTCGCTCATTGCTTATGTTTTTAAAGGAGTTTATAACATTGCCAACGTTACAAGAACCTATTGGGTCACACACAAAGAACATGTGCATGGAGATTAGGTTCATATGATGAACCAATAGGATTAGATTCATATGATGAATCAAAGATTGGATTCAAATTAGACTTATTGAGTTAGACTCAATTAGATTCAATTGTTGAATGAGTCTAATTTAAATTTGATTCATGAGTCAATTTATATTAATGAATTGAGATTCATTAAATTAAAATTGACTTGAATCAAAGCTTGAATTTAACTCAACAAGGAAGAGCATTGGTCAAGTTTGACTTGACCAAATAGAGGTTGACACATCAAGTTTTGACTTGATGAATTGACACATCATGAGGATGACTCATCCTACATGGCATGCCACATCATCCCTTATATAATGGTGTGCCACCTCATGGAGGTTACACACCATTAATCCTCTTAATGTGGCCGGCCACATTAATGTGGGGGTTACACATGTGGTGGCCGGCCACACTAAGTGAGGAGAGGGTTTCATTTGGTGGCAATTGAATGGTGTTCAATGCTTCTTCTTCCTTGGGTGCTTCTCCCTCTCTCTAGCTTGCTGATGGTCGTGGCTTCATGGTGGAGAAGAAGTGAGAGTTGATTCCAAGCAACTAGGTGGTGTGAAGGTCACAAAAGGAGAGTACCTAGAGGAGTGTGTGAGTTCCTTTTCCCTTCTCTCCTTTCTCACCTTTTAGATCCAATCCGAGAGCCCTAGAAAGTGCTAGCACACTTGTGGGTTCTCCTCTCCATCTTTGAGTGGTAGAAGACCACTCCTTGTTCGTGTGGATACCGCTAGAGGACCGTTCGCTTGACGGTCTCGAGATCCGGCTACCTTTTGGACGTTGCGGGATTACGAAGGGCACGCATCAAGGGTAAATGTTTTTCCCTCGTAGATCTAAGAGTCGATCGTGTTTTAAACTCGTACTCGTATTTTTCGAAAGTTTTACCTTGCACGAGATCCGTGGCTTGGGCGATTCGGGGTTTCCGCGACGCGAAAAGCGGTTTTCGCGGCCCGAAAAACCCAACAATTCATACTGAGAAATGGACCCCTTTATAGGAGGGCATGAAGGCATACAGCCTAATATAGAATCTGGGACCCATGTAGGTATTCACAAATAGGGCCTGAAGCAAAACACACAGCAACATCTACCAGACAAAAGAGATGTAATGTGCAAGGTCATATGAAGAGCAATGACAAAAACACATTAACATAGCTGAATCCAAGCAGTTGACATGGTTTGTTCTTCTCGTAGGAAGCTATATTGGAGTCTAATTACAAAGACCAATACTCAAATGTAATAGGTCCATAGATACAGTAGCAAACTATGACTAACCATTTGTCAACTCCTCGATGATTTTACGATTCTAGGACAAGCTAAAATATATACATAAGAATTTATATAGCTTATAACGGCATGAAATTCTCATACGAATAACTCCCAACTTGCCTACACAAGATCTAAATTCCACTTGATCTCCTGAATAAACCAGTATAACAGAATGATGTATCTTACAGTTGTTAGAGTATATACTAAAAGCCTAGCTTTTGGTATAAACATTAATCTAGAAATAAGAATCGCATTGGTCAAATGTCTACATTTATGATAAATGTAGTTGCTCAATTAATTTATATTGTAGATAACATGGTGTGTGGTGTCACATACAGAAGATCATGTTATCGGTTCCTTATAAATTATAAACAGTAGCTCACGACCAAGATGGAAAGGAACAAACCATTGGAAGGTCGTAGTGTAATTAGGTATTAGTTTATCTTAACTATATGATTACACTAGTACACTTAGAGTGTATTGAGTAGGACCATTTGAGGTCGTTCCTTTTATACTGACTTTATAAAAGAATAAAGACCTCAGTTATTATGGAAGTGTGTGCTCTTAATCCTAATATAATAACAAGCACATATATTTGATATTTATTTCTTTAATTTATCAATGGGTGAGATTTAGTTCGATAAATCAATAAACCCGATAAGTTGGGAAATGGTATCACTTATAGTGTGTGTTGTTGATTATAGAAGAAACGTGTCCTAGAGATACTAGGTTGATAATGTCCTCAAGAGGAGCTCATAAGGATTGTCATGTTAAACCCTGCAGGTGGACTTAGTCCGACATGATAATAAGGTTGAGTGGTACTACTCTTGGACTTAGATATTAATTAAATGAGTTGTCAGTAACTCACTTAATTAGTGGACATTCGATATCTTAAACACAGGGAGACTAACACGCTCATAATAAGAAGGAGCCCAAAATGTAATTTGGGATTGGTGCGGTAGTTCAATAATAGTTCTTTAGTGGAATGAATTATTATTGATGAAATTAAGTTGTGTGTTCGGGGCGAACACGGGATGTTTAATTTCATCGGGAGACCAAAACCAATTCCTCCTCTCGGTCCCTATCGTAGCCTCTAGTATATAGAGATTTATACCCACCGCATACCCACCTTCTTACCCATCCAATGGGGCCGGCCAAGCTAGCTTGGAACCCAAGCTAGGGCCGGCCAAGATCAAGTGGATGAGTCATGTAGGTGGCCGGCCAAAGCTTGGGTCCCAAGCTTAGGTGGCCGGCCACTAGAATATTAAAAAGGATTTTTATTAAAATTATTTCTTATGTGGATATCATGATTTTAAAAGAGAGTTTAAAAATTAAAAATTTCCTTTTATAGTTTTCTACAAAAGATTAAGAGAAGAGATTAATCTCTTTCCTTATTTGTAGTTTAAAAGGATGGTTTTAATTTTTGGTAAAAACTTTCCTTATTTGTAAATCATCTACATGTTTAAAAGAGAGTTTAAAATTTGAAATCTTTCCTTATTTGTTGATTAAAGGAGGATTTTAAATTTTAAGAAAACTTTCCTTTTTAACCATGTTCATGATTTAAAAGAAAAGTTTAAAAATTAATAATTCACTTTTATTAGTTTCTACAAAAGATTGAGAAAAGATTTGATATCTTTCCTTATTTGTAAATTAAAAGATTTTAATTTTTAGAGATAACTTTCTTTTATCCACATGTTTAAAGAAAGATTTTAATTGATTAAATTTCCTTTTATAAACCAATCATGAAGGATTAAATTATTGGAGAAATTTTATAAATTTCGAGACAAATTAGGAAGTTTTAATTAATTAAAACTCTCCTTGTTTGTAACTTTAGTGTGGCCATGTAAATTGAGAAAAGGAAAATTGTTTTTAATTAAATAAATTTTTCCTTTTCATGGCAAAAGAATTAAGGAAGTTTTTAATTAAATTTCCTTATTTGCCAAGACCAAGGATTATAAAAGAGGGAGTAGAGAAGGCTTCATAGTGAACAACCTCTATTATTTCTCTCCCTCTTTTCCTTGGTGTTGTGGTCGGCCAACCTCTCTTCCTCTCTTCCTCTTGGTGGTGGCCGAACCTTCTCTATTTGCTTGGAGCTCTTGTGGTGGCCGGATACTACTTGGAGAAGAAGAAAAAGAAGGAGAGAAAGCTTGTATCCCTTGGAGCTTGGTTGGTGGAAAAAGATCTTCATCTTTTGGAAGCTTTGTGCTTGGCCGAAACTTGAAGAAAGGAGAAGAAGGTGCTTTGGTGGATTCTCATCTCGGAAGATCGTTGCCCACACAACGTCCGAGGTTAGAAGAGGAATACGGTAGAAGATCAAGAGGTCTTTCTAAAGGTATAACTAGTATTTTTTCTTTCCGCATCATACTAGTTATTTTTGGAAATAATACCAAATACAAGAGGCTTACGATTCTAGTATTTCGAATATGTTTTTCGAAGTTGTGTTCTTTTGTTTTATTTTTCCTTGTGATTTGATTGTTCTTTTCGGTTAACCTAAAGTTATTTTAGGAAATTAAATATTAGATTTCTATAAAGGTTTTGTCTAGTCGGTGGTGGTTGCTCCCATATCCAAGAAGGCCATGTGCCTCGCCACGTCGATCTTGGGAACCAATTATGGAAATTAATATTTAATGGAATTAATAACTTAAGATGATTTGGGTCGAGCGTGTTAAGTTCCGCAGAGATCCAAGTCAAAACCTAAAGAACAAATAGATTAAGTTTTGGATCAAGCGTGTTAAGTTCTGGCGATCAAAATTTAATTTAAAAGAACACATGGTAGCTAGGAAAGGTTCGGACCTTTGTACAAAATTTTTATGCAGTGGAACCTCTATTCTCAGTAGCAACCAACAATTGGTATCGAGCTAGGGTTTTTCCTCTGTGTATTTGGTATTAGTTTAATTATGCACATGTCATACATAATTTAGGCAGGTTAATAGTAGGATGTGCTAACTTTGTGGATGCAGGATCCAACTATTATGGCTTATAGTTATTATGTGTGTGATTGGACCCTTGGACATGTCAATGGCATTTTATTGTGTGTGCATGATTGTATTATAAAATACAGCAGGAGCTGTATTTAGTTTTATTAGGATTTTATTTTTGATCTAGATACATGTACATTCCTTTTATGGAATATAGGATCAAAATGTAAAATTCTATTTATGTCGCGGATCGAATCTTGCAAAGCGTGGAACCTTCTAAGGACCAGAGGCGCAGCGGAACTAGGAGCAAGATGGATGCGACAGCTAGACCCGGTGGCGGTGGCCAAATATGGCAGCAGCTTGGGATGACAACACACGGAGGACAACTAGAGATAAAAGCCATAATAGTTGAAAATTAGATTTTCTATTTATTGCTTTTATATTGTGCTGTGTGTGCATGTTGGTTTACATATTTAGTAGGCTAGCATAGTTAAAATTCCTCATTTATAAATAACTAAGTGGGAGAGGGATTTTTAAGTAAATCCCATGGTCTCCATTACTAGTTTGTAAGTGATGCAAACAAGCTTGCGCGTTGGCTCTGAGTGCCTTCCTCCATAACGGATGAGCTTGTTTGTGGATCACTAGAACAGACTTCCATTTTTGGATGACTATAGGAAGTTAATTAAGAGCGTGTGATCTTCCCCAACGGAAGGGGCATAATCTTATTAATGGACTTAGTGTCAAGTAATGGTATACACTTAGACACATCTAATAGTATCCTCCCCATCGGAGTCACTGCTATTATTTGTGTGACCAAATGAAACCAACTATTAATTTGTCATAAAACTAGGTTGACAAGATAATAAAATTAAAGGGTTAAAACCCCTCTTACAAATGATTGATTTTGTATACGTCCACACTAACGTGGCATACAAAATTAACGGTGTTTGAGATAATTTTATTTGTCATAAAGTTACGTTGACAAGATAGTTAATGGGTAAAACCCTCCTTTTACAAATGTTGAATTTGTATACGTCCACACTAACGTGGCATGCAAAATTCACGGTGTTTGAGGTGTTGGTAAATTTAAATAATATTGTTTGAGGAATCAATGTTATTTTAAATTCAAAGAGTTTTGACCAAATATTTGATCAAAGACAGATCAACTATTAATTTTATTCGTCATAAAGTAAAGTTGACGAGATAATAAAATTAATGAATAAAATCTCCTTTTCGATTTTGTATACACAAAATTCATGGAGATTTTAAGGAGTTGATCTTGACCAAATGTTTTTGTGATTCTTAGGATGTTTGTCAATCCCTAGTAGTCATACTATAGAAAAAGACATAGTAGTCCCAATTGTAATGATTGGAAATAGGACTTGGACATTAAGGTAGACTGTCTTCTTAGAACTAAGAACAATTTAGGTGTATTTAATTCATTAGTTGAAACATGTCTAGTGGTGTTATCTACCAGAACCTGGAGTGTAGATACAAGATGCCATTAATCATGTCTGCAATTCATTGCAGGGTTCCAGGAAACCCGACAACTAAATGAAAGGTAAATCACCGTCCACATGGGCACTACTGTAAAAGTGGTAACTGTTGCAGTGGGAGATGTTTATCCTTTGATAAGAATGAAATATGGATTTTAAGTAATTGTCTTTACGTACCAAGTTTAGAAAGAACCTGATTTCAGTTTCTAAACTATTATAGATATTATGTCTATTTTGATAACAAAGTTGTTATCAAGAAAAATAAGAAAGTTATCTATTCTGGTATGATGGTTGACAATTTATAATCCAATAAACTCCCACGATGCAACAAATGGAAATTAGTAATACATCTTCTAATTTTAAGAGAAAGCAACCTTCGGAAATGAACCAATTATATCTTTGGCATCTAAAGCTAGGTTATACTTGAGTAGGATTCATTGGTAGCTGATGAACTTTTGGGTTCATTGGTAGTGGAAATCTTTCCAACCTGCGAGTCTTACTTGGAAGAAAAATAACCAAGAAGCTTTTAAGTCCAAGGGGTATGGAGTCAAAGATATGTTGAAATCGGATCATTCTGATTTGTGTGATCCTATGACTATCCAGACAAGAGGTAGTATTGAATATTTTGTCTAATTTATAGACAACTATTCAAGATACAAATAAATTTACTTAATGTACCGCAAGACTAAGTACTTTGATTAGTTCAAAGAGTACAAGGTTGATGCGGAGAAATAAAGTAAAAAAGTCACTATGGAAGATCGTAGTGGCAAGTACCTCTTGAGAGATTTTAGGAGTCACTTATCAGAAGTTGGATTTCAATCCCAACTAAACTGCATCTGGTACACCCCAACAGAATGATGTAGCAGAAAGAAGGTAAAGAACTCTTATGGAATAATTAGATAGATGATGAGTTATTCAGAAAATTACCAAATTTATTTTAAGGATAAACTCTGAAAATGAAAGTGAACATAGTGCCTTCCAAGTCATAACTCTCTACTCATATAGAATTGCTGAATAGGCGTAAGCCTATTTTGAAGCATATTCAGATTCGGGTAATCTAGCACATATGTTAAAGAGAGATAATGATAAGTTGGATAGGAGTTCACTTGTTTGTAAGTTATCCTAGATATAAAAAAAAAAAAAAGTAGGTTTATAGTCTTAAAAATCAGAAGGTCATTGTTAGCATCAATGACTGATTTTTAGAAAAGGACTATATAATAAACCACGTGCTCATAAGTAAATTTGTTCTTAAGAAAATAATAAAAGACATGTCTAATCTAGTACCAACTGTACAAGATGAGATACCACAAGAAAACTGCAACACGTATCACAAATGATACACAATTGCAGAAAATGTCTTGTCGTAGTGGGAAGGTTGTTAAGCAACCTTAAAAGATTCATGTTTTGGGAGAGTTTTTGAACTCGATCCCTGAAGGACATGAACCTGATCTCCGGACATATGACGAAGCACTCCAAGATAAATATGAAGCATCTTGGCAAAGAGTAATGAATAATAGAATTAGAATATATGTATTCTAATAAAATCTGGAAGCTTGTAGAACCACCAAGTGGTGTAAAAGCCTTTGGGTGTAAAAGGTCTATAATAGAAAAAGAGGGATAGACAGGAAGGTAGAAACCTTCAAAGCAAGGCTTGATGAAAAAGGAAACCTTTTTCACTGGTAGCCATGCTTAAGTCTATCCAGATTCTTTTATCTATTTGGCAAGTGGATGTCAAGACAGCATTCCTTAATGGAAGTCTTGAAGAAAGCATCCATATAAAGCAACCAGAAGGGTTCATTGCAAAGTGCTAAGAACATCTTGTGTGCAAGCTCAATCAGTCTATGGACTGATACAAAGCTTCAAGGTCTTGGAACATCCAGT
This sequence comes from Zingiber officinale, assembly GCF_018446385.1. Taxonomy (NCBI): domain Eukaryota; kingdom Viridiplantae; phylum Streptophyta; class Magnoliopsida; order Zingiberales; family Zingiberaceae; genus Zingiber; species Zingiber officinale. The sequence goes on from NC_056007.1 coordinate 80,063,030, forward strand.
TTATCAAAATAATCCACACCTATGGATTTATTGAGTAAACGGATAAAGTTTTGTGTATACAAAAGATGTGATGGAAACGTGGTGGTATTTCTTGTACTATACGTAGATAACATTTTTGGTAGTTGGAAACAATATCAAAATGTTGTCAGAAGTAGGGGTATGGTTGTCCAAATAATTCGATATAAAGGACTTGGGAGAATGTATATATTTTTAAGATCAAAGTAATAAGGGATCACAAGAAAAAATATATTCCAAGCTTGATACATCGGAAAAATCCTTGCTCGTTTTAAGCATGCAAAACTCCTCAAAAGGTTTCTTACCTTTTAAGCATGGAGTGTCTTTATCTAAAGAGATGTCTCCGATGACATTAAAGGAGATTGAGGACATGTAGGCAGTTCTTTATGCTTCGGCAGTTAGACAACCTAATGTATGCTATGCACGAGATCTGAAATTTGTTTTGCCAAGGGCATAGTTAGCAGATATCAAAGTAACCCTTGACAAGGACATTGGACTGTAGTAAAGCATATATTAAAGTACCTTAGAGGCGCTAGAGATTATATGCTAGCTTACAAGGCAGTTAATTTGGTCCTAGTGGGTTGCATGGATTTTGGCTTCCAATCGGATAGGGATAATAATAAGTCGACCTCGGGGTTTTGTGATTATTTAGGAGGTATAGTCATAACTATGGAAGAGTGATAAGCATAGGTGTTTTTCTGGACTCCACCATAGAAGCTTAGTATATGGCAAGCCTCTAAGATAGCCATAAAAGCTGAATGACTCAATAACCTCAAGATAGACTTAGATATGATTTCTGGTTTGTCCAAAGATTGTTACAATTTAATGTAATAATGTTGGTGCAGTATCAAACTCGAAGAAACCATAAGTCTATAAGCCAAGTAAACACAATAGAGCGCAAGTACCACCCAATACGAGAAATCGTATAAACGAGGAGAAGTTGTTGCTGCCTAGATTGCATCAGGTGATGACCTATAGATCTTTTCACTAAGGTCCTTAAGGCAAGAGTTTTTGATGGGCATGTTGAAGGGTTGAGAATCAGATGTATGGCAGCAGATATGACAGCTTAGTCTTTTAGTATAAGTGGGAGATTGTTAGAGTGTATACTAAAAGCCTAGCTTTTGGTATAAACATTAATCTAGAAATAAGAATCGCATTGGTCAAATGTCTACATTTATGATAAATGTAGTTGCTCAATTAATTTATATTGTAGATAACATGGTGTGTGGTGTCACATACAGAAGATCATGTTATCGGTTCCTTATAAATTATAAACAGTAGCTCACGACCAAGATGGAAAGGAACAAACCATTGGAAGGTCGTAGTGTAATTAGGTATTAGTTTATCTTAACTATATGATTACACTAGTACACTTAGAGTGTATTGAGTAGGACCATTTGAGGTCGTTCCTTTTATACTGACTTTATAAAAGAATAAAGACCTCAATTATTATGGAAGTGTGTGCTCTTAATCCTAATATAATAACAAGCACATATATTTGATATTTATTTCTTTAATTTATCAATGGGTGAGATTTAGTTCGATAAATCAATAAACCCGATAAGTTGGGAAATGGTATCACTTATAGTGTGTGTTGTTGATTATAGAAGGAAACTGTGTCCTAGAGATACTAGGTTGATAATGTCCTCAAGAGGAGCTCATAAGGATTGTCATGTTAAACCCTGCAGGTGGACTTAGTCCGACATGATAATAAGGTTGAGTGGTACTACTCTTGGACTTAGATATTAATTAAATGAGTTGTCAGTAACTCACTTAATTAGTGGACATTCGATATCTTAAACACAGGGAGACTAACACGCTCATAATAAGAAGGAGCCCAAAATGTAATTTGGGATTGGTGCGGTAGTTCAATAATAGTTCTTTAGTGGAATGAATTATTATTGATGAAATTAAGTTGTGTGTTCGGGGCGAACACGGGATGCTTAATTTCATCGGGAGACCAAAACCAATTCCTCCTCTCGGTCCCTATCGTAGCCTCTAGTATATAGAGATTTATACCCACCGCATACCCACCTTCTTACCCATCCAATGGGGCCGGCCAAGCTAGCTTGGAACCCAAGCTAGGGCCGGCCAAGATCAAGTGGATGAGTCAGTTGGTGGTCGGCCAAAGCTTGGGTCCCAAGCTTAGGTGGCTGGCCACTAGAATATTAAAAGGATTTTTATTAAAATTATTTCTTATGTGGATATCATGATTTTAAAAGAGAGTTTAAAAATTAAAAATTTCCTTTTATAGCTTTCTACAAAAGATTAAGAGAAGAGATTAATCTCTTTCCTTATTTGTAGTTTAAAAGGATGGTTTTAATTTTTGGTAAAAACTTTCCTTATTTGTAAATCATCTACATGTTTAAAAGAGAGTTTAAAATTTGAAATCTTTCCTTATTTGTTGATTAAAGGAGGATTTTAAATTTTAAGAAAACTTTCCTTTTTAACCATGTTCATGATTTAAAAGAAAAGTTTAAAAATTAATAATTCACTTTTATTAGTTTCTACAAAAGATTGAGAAAAGATTTGATATCTTTCCTTATTTGTAAATTAAAAGAGATTTTAATTTTTAGAGATAACTTTCTTTTTATCCACATGTTTAAAAGAAAGATTTTAATTGATTAAATTTCCTTTTTATAAACCAATCATGAAGGGATTAAATTATTGGAGAAATTTTATAAATTTCTGGAGACAAATTAGGAAGTTTTAATTAATTAAAACTCTCCTTGTTTGTAGCTTTGGTGTGGCCGGCCAAATAGAATTGAGAAAGAAAATTGTTTTTAATTAAATAATTTTTCCTTTTCAATGGAAAAAGAATTAAGGAAGTTTTTAATTAAATTTCCTTATTTGCCAAGACCAAGGATTATAAAAGAGGGGGTAGAGAAGGCTTCATGGTGAACAACCTCTATTATTTCTCTCCCTCTTTTCCTTGGTGTTGTGGTCGGCCAACCTCTCTTCCTCTCTTCCTCTTGGTGGTGGCCGAACCTTCTCTATTTGCTTGGAGCTCTTGTGGTGGCCGGATACTACTTGGAGAAGAAGAAGAAGAAGGAGAGAAAGCTTGTATCCCTTGGAGCTTGGTTGGTGGAAAAAGATCTTCATCTTTTGGAAGCTTTGTGCTTGGCCGAAACTTGAAGAAAGGAGAAGAAGGTGCTTTGGTGGATTCTCATCTCGGAAGATCGTTGCCCACACAACGTCCGAGGTTAGAAGAGGAATACGGTAGAAGATCAAGAGGTCTTTCTAAAAGGTATAACTAGTATTTTTTTTCTTTCCGCATCATACTAGTTATTTTTGGAAATAATACCAAATACAAGAGGCTTACGATTCTAGTATTTCGAATATATTTTTCGAAGTTGTGTTCTTTTGTTTTATTTTTCCTTGTGATTTGATTGTTCTTTTCGGTTAACCTAAAGTTATTTTAGGAAATTAAATATTAGATTTCTATAAAAGGTTTTGTCTAGTCGGTGGTGGTTGCTCCCATATCCAAGAAGGTCATGTGCCTCGCCACGTCAGTACTGGGAACCAATTATGGAAATTAATATTTAATGGAATTAATAACTTAAGATGATTTGGGTCGAACGTGTTAAGTTCCGCAGGAGATCCAAGTCAAAACCTAAAAGAACAAATACATTAAGTTTTGGATCAAACGTGTTAAGTTCCGCAGGCGATCCAAAATTTAATTTAAAAGAACACATGGTAGCTAGGAAAAGGTTCAGACCTTTGTACAAAATTTTTGTACAGTGGAACCTCTAGACTTTTCGAGTAGCAACCAACAACAGTCATCTGGTTATATCTAATAAAATCCCATTAAAATCGATCATATAATCTTCTACCAGCAGCTCTAATGCATGGATTCGACCTTTAATATCTGAATCATACATTAAGATTTTGAGTGGACACTTAGCATCCCAGTGAGCCTGTGTTAAAATATTTGTTCCAACACTTCCATTAATACTGTGTCAGATACTCATCACCAAGTCTGAGTTTCGTTGTGTCGTACTCCACAATAAATGCTTATGTCATAACTACATGATAAAAAATCAACTTAAATTCAAATCATTTGTTTTTTTCACTTTGCAAAAGAGATATCCATAGCCCAAAATTAGTCATAACACAAGTAAGCCATCAAAAGATTCTTGGCTAGTAACCATAAATTAAGAATTAGGTCCTCTAATCTACATTTTGTTAATAGTTATTACCATCAATCCTTGCTTACAGCTCTAGAGATAGACGAGCAGTCATTAGAGAAAATTCACTAGTGATATTTTATCTCTCAGCACATAATGATCTGTAAGAAGCCTGACGAATGCGAAAGTCAAATAACTAGGTAATAATGCTATATGGTTGTACAAATAGACGCATCAGAAAGATCGAAACAATTTGATGATGTTGAACTATCACCATAGTAAAGACAACAATTCGAGTTTAACTCACTCAGACCTAACTACAATTTTGTTATTCCTGTGAATTTCTAATCCACATTTTAATCCAGTCATATACCCAAATATACTTTCGAGGTTATCCAATCATGTATGAAAGGTCCATGGTCAAAATCCTCAGGGAACAAGATGTTGAGACCCCAATGTTGTTTTGGTTTGATCAACAAGTTAAGTTAGGTCCTGTGTATTTTTAACCTTGTGTCTAAGTGTGCAGAAGCTTAGGAGCACAGATAGTTAAGCAGAAGACGCAGCTAGCGAGAAGGACGGCATGCGGTGCGTTCGAGGGATGAGGCGCTGTGGAAGAGTACACCGACAAATTAGAAGGAAGCGTGCGGTGGTTCCGAGGGACGAGAAGCGGGAGCGGAAGACTGCTCGGGGAGCAAGAGACGTAGTTAGCGAGAAAGTCGGCACAGGGTGCGACCGAGGGACGAAGACTGCGGATGAGTACGTTGGCGGACGAGAAGGAAGCACGCGATGATTCCGAGGGACGAGAAGCCAGAGCGGAAGCTTGCTCGAGAAGACCGGAGGTTAGGTTCGGGTGAGCCCTATTCCGGATGGCTGAGATCACCCAAGCGAACGGGGCCGGAGCGGAAGACCCAGACCGAGGCGAACAGCACCGGAGCAGAGGGCCCGAATCCATTCCGGGCGCCCGGAACCATTCTAGGCGCTCGGAGGTTGATTTTTGACCAGATCGCGTCAAGCGCGATCCGTTGTGTTGGGGATAAAATTTTATCCTCCCAGGGCGCCTGGAACCCTTCGGGGCGCCCTGACCAAGGCTATAAATACAGCCTTGGTCCAGAAGCTTTAAAACAAGACAAATAATTCATTTCCAACACTTGTAAGCTTTCATTTAGAGTTTAGCTTCTTTAAATGCATGCATGAACAAGTGATTATACTAACTATCAAGCTAAGAACAACACTTAAGCATTTAATACAGAAAGAAAACTGTAAATACAAGCAGCAAAAAAAAACCCAAATAACTCGAAAAAAAAATCTGAACTCAAGTGGGACTGATAGCCAGGACCTCTGAGCGACACAACACCTCCTCTATCTGTAACTTGAAAATCAGAGGAAAAGCAAGGGGTAGTGAGTACAACAACTCAGTGGGTAGAATAAAATAACGCATGAATAATAAACTCTCAGGAGATCAAAGGATGTAGTCTCGGGTAAAATACTTACTAACTAATGCAGGTGTCCCAACATAATCACTAGCTAACCAAAAATATAATCAATAATATAGCACTTCACTAATCTGCTCAACTAAGAATAACTAACAAATCAGGAGTACATATAGTGCATCCAAACCTGCACGAACAAATACATGACTGACATATAGCAAGTATATAACAAACACTAACTGCGGGAGAACACTCTACTATGAATGGTCCCATGGGCAGTCAGGGTAAATGACTAGTCACTGTCTGCAGGAGAATGCTCTACCGCGGATGGTCCCGTGGGTGGACAGGGTCAATAACTAGTCACTGTCTATGGGAGAATGCTCTACCATGGATGGTCCCATGAACAAGTAGGGTATATACCAATGGTCACTAACGACTCTCTCTCTCTCTCAACCACGCATGGGAGACCGAATATACTAACGATCGCTGACGACTCTCTCAACCACGAATGGGAGACAATGATCGACATAATATACTAACGATTGCTAACGACTCTCTCAACCATGAATGGGAGATAATGGCCGACAGGATATAGCAACCAAGGGTCTAGTAGGATCCTCGAAACACTATACCATGGTATAATTCTACTAATATATAGGCATGAACCTATATAGCAAGTAAGGATCTACTAGGATACTCAGTACCCTGTATTGCGATATAATCTTACTAGTATATAGGCAGAAAATAGACAATCACGTCCCTAAAATAATAGTTAACCAATCTCATCAAGAGAATACTAGTCATCTAGTATTAATATCTCAACTAATTTCATGGTATCATCACATATAATAAATAACGGGGTCAAGATCAAATAATCGTAGAGGTTGATCTGAAGGGCAAAGCCTAGTGGAATACGCTACCCTTCTACTAGGCAGTGATTTTCATCAAGTATAGGTTAGCACCATCTCGCTAATATATATATGCTCTCACAAGTATACAACTATACTACATATAATATCAATGCCCTGCAGACATGAGCCTAAGTATGTAGCCATATTGTAATATAAATTCATGAATATAAGCTATATGCCTAAATAACCACAAGGATCTATTAGGATACTCAATATCCTACACCAGTATGAAATAACAAACAAAGGTTTAGCAAGATACTTAATATCCTATACTACCGTATGATCGTCCTAACAATAGATACAAATTCAAATCATCTACCAGGGGTCTAGCAGAACATCTAATGTCCTACACTAGGGTCTGGTAATATCATGCATATATATATAAACACAATCATGGATAGTAACAAAACTACATAACTATCAACAATAGGTCAACGTATAAGGATAACAATAAGGTATCAAACTCATGAGTAATATAACACAAATTTAAGGTAATCAAGTATCCATGACCCAATCAAAATATGACAGTAAACAATCATGCACTATAATCAACATTATTAAGAAGATAAGCAGGATCTACCCAACTCTCAACGTATAATGTCCTATCCGTCTTCAAATTTGACGGTCACATCGAGCTCAAATCCTCTACAGATATAGAACACGAGACAACATTAAATACTAGAATAATTCTAGTAAAAGTATTAAGTCAATTTGTCAACCATTATTACATCCCTAAATTGATTCATTAATTAATTAACTAACAATCTATTTAGCTCATTCTAATCCAATTACATCGATGTCAAAAACTCAGATGATTAAATAATTAACTTAATTAACTATCCATTAGTTTAATCCATCTTCTAATTGATTAATTCACCTATTAATCAATGTTATACTTTAATTTAACTTTTAATTGATCAATAAATCTAATTATTGAACTCTAACACAGTTAAACTAATTAACTCATTCCTTACTCTCCTCATTAATTGATAGTTAGTTAAAACGGAACCCAAATTTAATTTACCTAATGTTTACCTCTACATTCCGGTGACTGCCAATGGCAATAAGGAAACAAGGTGGCAGTTGGCGGCGATTTGTTGTGGTAGACAAGGAAAACAGCAGCAACTCTCGACGAGAAATAGGGAACATCGACAGGCCGAGACTGCTCATGGCGGCTGCGCACGGTGGTGGCGCAAGTGCATGAGACAACTAGGGACTGCTCACGGTGGCGACTCCGGCAGGGATAGAAGTGGTCAGTGGTCAACGAAGGAGACGTAGGTGATGCCCATGTCCGCTGGATACGTGGGGGAAGAAGTGGCGTCGATAATCGGGGAGGGTGATGCTGAGGGATGACTGGTCGACCATGGTAGTCGTGACGCTGACAGCGACTACGGGTTGCCGACTGTGGTTGTGGCTGTCGGCGGTGGCTGTGGAATAGCACTAATGAAGGGGTGACGTCATCACGGTGAGGTGGCGTCGGTGTAGCCATGCTGCCCTTGGCAACATGATGGCAATGTCTCTGAACCGAGAGGAAGAGGGTTGTTGTGAGGTTGGCGACGCTCGACTAGAGGTAGTGGTCGGCGTGCGATGATGGCATCAGGCGATCGGTGAGGAGAAGCGGCGGCAACACGAACGAGAGAAAGAGGAGATGAGAGAGAGAGAGGGGTCGGCGTAACTTTTAGTGTTAGGGAGAAAAACAAAAGGTAATTTTAGAAAATCAACATTTCCTCACTTAATTAGGATAGCTAAAGAAGCTTTCCTTCTACTCGTTTATTCTCATAAAACATAAAAAGAAATATTTGAAATCCAGAAAAATTCCAAAAAATTTCATAAATTCATATAAACCTATTCCCGAATAAATTATCCACTGAAATATATTCATTTTCCTTAAAATAATTTGATTATGTTAAATTTTAATTATTTACATCTTTATCTATATTTTTGGTATATTACACAGCTCAAACCACCCAATTGAACAAATAATAGATGACTTAGAACTAAGGGTTCAAACTAGATCATCATTTAGAAACCTAAGTTAAATATCTTTACTTTCTAAGATTGAGCCCAAAATAGTAGGAGAATCCCTGTTTGACCCAGACTAAATTATTGCCATACAAAAAGAATTGTCCCAATTTGAATAAAATGAAGTTTGGGATTTAGTACAATTTCCTAATTATAAAAAGATTATAGAAATAAAATGGATATTTAGAAATAAACTAAGTGAAAATAGGAAAATCATTAGAAATAAAGCTAGAATAGTAGCTAAAGAGTTTAGTCAAGTAGAGGGACTTGACTATGATGAAACCTATGTCCCAATAGCTAGACTTAAGTCTATTAGAATACTATTAATCTATGCAACCCTTAAAGAATTTAGACTTTATCAAATGGATGTTAAGCAGGTCAACCAACTGAGTTTGAGAGTTTAGATCATCTTGACCATGTGTTTAAACTAAAGAAAGCATTGTATGCGTCAATGACATAATTTCACTAAACTAAAAATCTTTATTGATAACATAAGTTCAATCAATTTAAACAAAAATCCAGTGCATCATTTAAGAATCAAACATATAAAAGTTAAATACCATTTTATAAGAGATCATATAGCCAAAGGAGATATTGAACTTAACTATGTTGAGTCAAAATTAAATTTAGCTGACATATTCACTAAACCATTATTAGAACTCGAATTTAGCAACTTAAGACGAAAATTAGGAATGTACACGATAGACTAGAACTCTTATTATCAAATAAATTTTCAAGTGATTTGTAAATTCTAGGAAAATTCATTACTTATATTTTCTAAAAAATTCTTATTTCCCTACTATTTCAAAACTTGTTTTAGCCTTAGTCTAGAACAATCCCTAGAAAGCAAGATCCTATAGATCTAGATAATGATCATCTCACAAACACACTACGTCTACCTTGATTGTCTATTCAAAAAACTTAAACTGGCATGAGATACGTAGGTCTTTTGCCTGGACTTCAAATGTTTATATCAGTGCATCAACATAAGTCTGGGTGAAAAATATAATAATGCATTATCAAGTTAAATAGTCATTTTTCAACAAATTTCTAACTGGACATTAGTACTTAACGTGACTAATCAAGTGAACACTGCTATCTTTTGATAGTTAGTTAGTAACTAATGGTTAGACATTTAAGGATAATTTTTAGATGAATATTTTTTAAATATATCATATTCAAAGGGAAGATATTTGAAAATGACTTTCAAAGTGTCATATTTCAAAATCTTTCCTCTTTTTACTACCTTTTGCAAACTAGTAGTTTAAATAAAAAATATATTTTGAAACTTACTTAAATTTTTTTTGGTTGAAAAATATTTTGAATAGATATTTCAAAACTTATTTTGAAAAAGTTACTTTTAAAAGTTGTACTAAAAATCAAACTTTAAAAATTACTTTACTTAATCTTCGTGGAAAATATTTTACAAAATATTTTCAAAACTAACTTTTAAAACTTGCTTTAAAAAATATTCTTATACTTTTTCAAATGACTATTTTGACAAATGAAATGAAAAATATTTTGAAAATTACTTTAAAAACCTCTTTAGTGATTTGTTTGAAAATGTTTTGCAAACACGTTATGAAAAAAAATACTTTGAAAATTACTTTATCACCTTGAAAATTACTTTACTTTGAAAATCACTTTTAAAATATTATGAAAATTACTTTACTTTGAAAATCACTTTGAAAAGATAATTTGTAAAACTTTTCAAAAGTTGCCTTGAATAATTGAAACTTTAAAAATTACATTGCAACAAATTATTTTTTGAAAAGTATTTTGAAATCTATCTTAAAAAATAGTTTATAAAATTTTTACAAAATTCAACATTGAAAATGGTTTATTTTTATAGATTCAATTTTCAAAATTTTAAAAACCTTTTGAAAAATTTGAAAATTCCTTTCAAAATGCTTTGGAAATTTTTCTTAACTCCTCCCTCCAATAAACTTGCAAGTCTTTTTGCTTACTTTGAAACATTTATTACTTGCTATGATTACTTGTGTATTTATATTTTCATAATTTGGTACAATTATCTATATATTTTTTGATGAATGCCAAAGGGAGAAGGTTAGGATTTAAGTAAGAAAATCTAAAAAACTTAACCTTAAATATGATCATGAGACTAAAACTTTCTTGTTTCATGTTAGATTTTTCTTAAAGTCAATTTCTATATATGTTTGCATATTATTTTTTTTTTCTAATTTTAACTCACGTTATTATTTGCATCAAAAAGGGAGAGATTGTTAGTGCAATTGACACCAATAATCAAATATGAGTTTTGATGAATGACAAGTGGATTAAAGTTAGATGTGTTGTTGATCTTACCTTGTTACCGAGTGCACAAAGTTGATTAACTTGATGGGTCAAGAAGACTAGACACCAGACACGAGTTTAGATGTGATATTCTGGCAGGAGGTCGAGATGTTCGATTCATGATGGGTTGAAGTCCAGATGTGCAATTCCGGAAGAAGGTTGGGATGTTTGATTCTCGATGGGTTAAAGTCTAGATGTGCAATGTTGTTAGGAGATTGGCATGTTCGATCCCCGATTGGTGAAGTTTAGATGTGTGATTCCGGTAAGAAGATCAAGTGGGTCAGATTGGACATCAAGGTAACTTGACATTTGGTAAGTGAAGGTAAGTCATTGGAAGAGAGTGACTCAGTTAGAATATGTCCCGATAGAGCAGATAGTAGGCATCAGTCTAATTTAGGTCTATTTCAAAAATCTAAATTGAGACCCTAATTAGATTTTGGTATGGAGGACAGATCTAATTAATATTATTTTTATTGTGCCAACTCTATTTTGCAGGTTATTATTTATTTTGGTATAACACATTTTGCAGGGTAAAAGGAGCACGAAATATCTCAGGTGAACAGTGCCCGAGGCGCCTTCCAGGGGACGAAAGGTGCCTTCAAGAGCTTGAAAGGCACCTTCAGTCGGATAACGCAGAAGACTTCGGCGATGATAAGAAGTTGAAGTTGCAGGATAATTTTTGGGGTTGAAGGCACCTTCAGTGCTATGGAAGGCGCCTTTAACACTTAATAAAAGAGCATCTCGACTAGCCCTCAAGACACATCTCTTTTACAAGCTTTTACGCGTCCGTTTGACTTTCCAACTGCTCCGATTTTATACTGTTGCTCTGCTATGACACTACTACACCCGACTACTACTAAGGAATCATCCAACACCAAGCCTGATCCTATCATTTTCAAATGTATTGGGTAACGAGCATTTAATATTGTACTTAATTTTTACATAAAAGAAAGTGTATCTTAATTATTACACTTTCCTATTCTTTTATTTGCTCGATCCCCTCTTGTGGCGGTTTTGAAAGAGGTCTTTAGCGGATTACCCGTTGATAGATCCGTGGAACCTGGGTCTTGGAGTAGAAGTCACCAAAGGCTCCAAACCAAGTAAAACCGATCGAGATCGCGCACTTGTGTTTATTTTCTATTTCTATATTTTTTTCATTGCGTACTTTTGATTTTAAAAGAAAAGATAAGTTTTTAAAAACTACATGATTCACCCCCCCTCTCACGTGCGTCTTAATCTAACACTCGAGGAGTCCTTCGTGTCGTCAGTAGATGGGCCTTTACCCCCGAAGAGGGTCTTTGGGAGGTGTTTCTCTCGCCGAAGAATTGAGTGATTGCTCGGGCCTCATTGGAAGTCCCAGCGAGAGTCAGGATCTAAGCTTGAGGGATTTCAGCCAATAATAGTGACCTTAGCCTTCTGTTGGGCACTTAGGGTACCTTGACTGATGCCGAGGGTATCTTTGAAGGTGAGGGGTTGCCCTTTGTTGCCTTTGCAACACCTCTTGCATCTTGGCTATTACCAGCTGGTTAAAGTTTTCTTGGTTCTAGTTTGGTGATGACGGGAGCTCTTCTAGTGTTATCCATCTCAACATCTCAGTTCAGGACTTTAAAGATTTCCACAAACGATGTCAAATTTATTTTTTCTTGAGACTGTCAATGGGTGAGCCATCAGTGAACTATCACTTCTGTTGATAAAGTTGCAGAATGTCGAAGAAAGGGGGGGTCAATCACCAGGAGAGTATTCAAAGTCTCCAACAAAGAGAGGAAGAAGAAGATGGAGGCCAAGGTGCCCCAATTTGTCCACTCCGATGTTCAAGTCAATCTCCAATGGGGAAGGAGAAGATGAACGGTAAATGAAGAGCATGAATGTATGCGGGTATGCATACCTTTTCCTGCATGAGCGAGCTCTTTTTATAGTACCGTTGAAGAAGAAATAATACATCTTTTCTTATTAATTGGATGTCATGTCATAGTAAAGAAAATGTTCTATCATTGTATTTCCGCCATATCAGATAGTCACATCACCCAATTCTGTATCATTATAATCATATTGTTCTACATGCTTTGATGCTTCATGCACTATCCTATGTGTTACGTCAATCCAAGTGCTGGTCACAAACCCATAAGATATAAATTAGTTGGGCCAAAGAGCCTATCCCACTAAGTAAAGAAGGACCAAGTCGAATTGTAGGATGAACCGAGTGGAGTAGTGAGTCGAGAGAGCTGAGCCTCAAGAGTTGGGTAGACCAACTGGAGGAGTCAACCGAGCTGATATGACTGAGTGGAGAAGTATGTTGGGGGACCTGAGCGGAAAAGTTGGGTTGGTAGGGTGATTGAGCATAGCAGTGAGTTGAGAGAACTGAGCCCTAGGAGTCGGGTAGGTGAATTGGAGGAGTCGGGCGAGCTGATCTGATTAACCATAGCAGTGTGACGAGAGAGCTGAGCCCCAGAGGTGGGTTGACCGACTGGAGGAGTCGGGTGTACCTTTGAAGGTCATTCTTAATGTCGGTTTATCGTCTTCAGTGCATATGGAAAGGCCGAGAGGAGATGTAGAGGGTGTCGGCTCGATGGGGTAGAGTGTTTTGATTTATCTAAACCGACTGGCCACCTCTAGTCCGACTGAAATTGATCGGGTTGATCTAATTAGATTTTGACATCCATATCAATAAGACTATCGACCTTTGTGACATGTTGATGCCGCCTCAAAAAAATGAGATGAGTTTTACTGCCATGAGTCCGAGTTGGCGGCCATAGCTGCAGGTGGCGGTGAGAAAAACAAAGAGGGCGATGGTGGAGCAAGATTAGGTTTTTCGTCCATGGGAGATTGATCAATGGCAAGCGACGCTTCCTGGAAAGCCTGCTTTCGTCCAACGAATTAACCAACGAAAGTCGAACCAGATTTCCTGCCTCCTTTTGCCTTTTTTTTTTTTTTTTTAATTAGGATCTTATTTTATCCAACATCAAAATTCATATTTTCGTAGTAGAATCAAATCTCCGTGACATTAAAAAATTTAGTTACTAATCATTGAAAACCTCTATGTTAATTAAAACAGATCCGTGAATTATGCCCACTTAATTAGTCTGGCTGCTTAATTTCCCGTCCATCCGATCCGGTAAAATTCAACCAAGCCAGCCCACCGCCTCCGCGCGTCCACTCCTTCACCATGCCGTAGCTGCATAAGAACCCCTCGCCCTCTCCTCCCTTCCTCGCAGCCAATTGACCATCAATCCTTCAGCAGAAGATCCTCGATCCCTCTGCTTACGTATACAATTTGCTTCTCAGTATCGATCATTAGCATTATCCATCCCTTCCACGCACGCTATACGTATAAAAATGGCCTGCACAAAGATGGTTGTGGTTGCCTTCCTCCTTGTCGCCGTGCTGGTGGCTTCGTCGGCGCCTGCCGCCGAGGCAACTTTCTGCTTCCCTCAATGCTACAATCGCTGCGCCAACGGCAAGGTCGGTAACGTCGCCTGCTCCACCATGTGCGCTCAAGCCTGCATCGTCCCCCGAACCGGCGCCAAGGCCGCCGGTCATTTCGACTTCAAAGCCTCGATTTCCGGGGGGTACTGATCAGGTGAAGACGACGATACTTCGAGGCAGCGGCGCGAGGAGGAATTCAATGGATTGGTTCAATTTATGAAATAAATTTATATTGGCGTTGACTTAGCTTTGCAATTTATTCTTTGGATTATCAAAATTCAAATGTATGCATGATCTTACAGTGGCAATGCTTAGTTATCACTAATTCAAGTTTAACTATCATTAACCTTGTGTGTGTCTGGGTGATTGCGTTTAATATAATTCGAATATATAGATCTAATAAGAAAAATTGACAAAAATTGGAAATTTCAACAACAAAAAAAAATGATAAACAAGAGATTCCTGACCCTGATCGGAGGCTCTGCTTCCATTGTTTAACAAGCACCTCGTCGACGAAGAGATCTGGAAACACCAGGTAGTCATTAAATAAAGGATGAACATAGATATATTTTTCTTATAATTTCAATTGTTTTAAAAATATTTTTTAATATAGTTTTAAAATAAAATATGGCTATTCTTTGAGTTCGCTGTGTTTTATTGATAAATCCAGCTAGTCCTGAGGTGATCGGTCCGGCCCTAAGGAATTTTTAAATCGGTCACTAGGATATATTGGGAAACGCTCATTGGCTCATGGTGGATACTCCAGAAGATTAGCATCCTTTAGTTGTGCATCTCATTTAAAGAAAAATTCTTACAAATTCATCATAGTTGTACATCTCATTAGCAGTCGTCGCATTGCTAGCGGCTATTCGACTTCCTCCAGCGTCGCTCCCCAGCAATTGAGTTCCCTTCTCCTCGCCGAGCAGATCCTCGTGGGAACCAATCGGTTGCAAACCGCAGCTCTCCAGCTCGGCACGACTATGGCGTTGATGTCTGCGTCCAAAGCTTACACTTGCCAGCCAACGCGAGCTACACAAAAGGAAGAAAAATTAGTTAGATTCAAAGGTTGGAGAAAAGAAAGAGCATACATAAGTTGGACGGAAGCCTTGTGCAGATCAGGCTCAGGTGGAACACGTAGAGGACGTCCTCCAGCAGCAACTTGTGGATATGATATTTCTGGCCGGCCAAACTGGAAGATGTATGGAGGTAGTCTGATCGACTCTTATATTTCCTGAGCTCGGGAGGGTTCGATACCTCTAATTGCCAGCCAGTCGGAAAATCTGACTGCTCGAGAAAGCGAACAAATAAGTAGTAGTCCTTCAAATGCTTGTTGGAGGACATCATCTTATTGAAGAAAACTAAGCCCACGCAGGCTTGGAAGAGAAAAGTTTCCGGATCAGACAATTTGGGATAATAGAAATAGTGGAAGAGCCGAGAAGTAAGAGGAATGTCGTACAGGCAGAATAGAACGACGACTCTGCACAGCAGCCGAAAGGAGTTCGGCACTAATTCATGGAGAGAAATACGAAAATATTTATAAACGACAGAGAAGAAAGGGTGGATCGGGAACCGCAGGCCGATAATAAATTGGTCCCTAAAAAAGCATACAAAACCTGGAGGGGGCTCGTTCGGGCGATCAAAAGTCGAAGGAAGGCCAATTTGATAATCGGAGGGAATTGCAAAGGCAGCTCTCAAACTCTTAGCATCACCTCCGTCAAACCTAGACTCGATGGACGTGTACCAGAGCCCAGGGACGGAGACAGAAGGTTGAGAGGAGCTTGCCATGGGGAATAAACGCCAACAAGAAACAACAAAGTGTTGGTGCGGTAAGCATTCGACGATCGAACCTAAGTTTTGATAATGCCAAATGGTTCAAAGTTAAGGTCATTTGTGATCTAACATGTTTAAATGAGTTTGCAGAAAAGTCCTAAGTGTACTTAGGCAAAAGTCCTAGCTGCGGTTAGGCAGGTGAAAACCTCTAGAGGGTGATAACCCTAGGTCCTAGGGGTGGTAACCCTAGGAGGAAATTCTTGACGGGTCAAGGGCTTCAGGCAAAAGTCCTAGAGTCGAGGACTCTAGGTGGAAAGTCCTGGTGTCGTGAACCAGGTGAAAGATTGGGTGAGTCGTGGAGCGGACGCCCAGTAGAAAGTCTTGGAGCATCGGGCGCTGAGCAAAAGTCCAGTTGATCTGGAGGATCAACTGACAACAGGTAAACTCTCCTGAGTGGAGTAGGTGAGGACGCGTTCCCCGGTGATGGAACAGTAGGCGTCAGTTCGACCTAGGATTTTCGGTCGGGAATCCGAAGTCAGAACCGAACAGTGAAGAGACTGTCAAATACTTATGTTTGTCTTATTTGTTGTGCTAAACTCTGTCTTGCAGGATATGGTTTGTATTTTGGACTAACACATATTTTAGGAGATGAAAAAGAAGCAAAAGGCTTGGATGAACAGTCCTGAGGCGCCCTCCATGGAGCTTGGAGGCACCTTGGGTCACTAGTTGATGACCTCCGCGCAGCAGGGCAGAGGGCACCCTCATGGAGCTTGAGGGCACCTTGGACGTTGAGCAGAGGGCACCCTCTATGGAGCTGAGGGCGCCCTGGATGCAGGTGGAGGGCGCCCTCCATGCGATTGGAGGCGCCCTCAGGCGGATAAGCAACGAAGTGGTCAGAACTCATCCACTCTACGAATTCGGTACTGATGAGGGCGCCCTCCATGGTGTTGGAGGCACCCTCAACATGCTATATAAGTCTGTCTCGATCAACAGCAAAGGAACAATACAATTTGACAACTCTTCTTCCGTGTGCTGCTCAAAGAACAATCCAGCAAAGCTGCAATAAGTCTCTGACAACCAGAAGCTTCAAAGATTGCTGTTTTCGTTGTCGGTATAATTTCATTACTGTTTAATATTGTAAATCTGGATTGTAACTTTCTGAGCTTATAATGATTGCCCAAAGTAAACGCTCAACGAGCGTGAGCCTTAGAATAGGAGTCGTCCTAGGCTCCGAACCAAGCAAAAAAACCTTGGTGTTTACGTTTGCATTATTATTTACTTTTCCGCTGCATAATTACTCGAAAGTTTTTCGAAATGAAAGTGAAAGTCACGAGCGCTATTCAACCCCCCCTCTAACGCTTTTGATCCAACAATTGGTATCAGAGCGGGGTCGCTTTGAATTGGTGAAACCACCGTTCAAGCAAATTTTTCGTGGTAGTTTTTCAATTTTTCGGAGTCAATCGGAATCGGTAAAATTGCCGCCTTCCGATCTATTTTTTTCGTAATCAAATTTTTTTCTCGAAGTTGGTGCAACACCACTCGAGTTCGTGTTTTAATTTCTTAATCCCACACTACTAATCCAAGACTGAGTCTTGGAACAAGTTTTGTTTTTATGTGTGTGCAAGTTTTTTTTAACAATGGCCCATCAAGAAGGCTACAGCACAGCCCGCCCGCCGCTCTTCTCCGGTGAAGACTTCGGCTACTAGAAAGGCTGAATGGAGTCCTACCTCCAAACTCAATTTGAGATGTGGATGATCATCAAGACTAGCATCATACTTCCACTCGACGGCATGGAAAAACTAGTTTCATGCGAGAACTGGGTCGCGAGCATAATCAAGAAGGTTGAGGCAAACACCAAAGCAACCTGCACCCTTCAATGTTGCTTAACCAAGGAAGAGTTGAACTGAGTTGGACCATTCTCAAGTGCCAAAGAGTTATGGGAGAAGTTGATTGAGCTGCATGAAAGGACTTCCGACACAAAAGTAAGTAAAAGGGATCTGATTTTTAATAAATTATATAACATTAAATTGCAGGAAGGCGAAACAGCAAGTCAATTGCACGCACGCATCCAAGACCTCCTCAACGGTCTCCACGCAATCGGACAGAAGGTGGAGAATTGAGACATAATCAGGTATGCGTTAAACGCTTTTCCGAGGAATACCTTGTGGGCATCCATGGTAGATGCTTACAAGGTATCCAAGGATCTTTCTTTAATTAAGTTAGACAAATTTTTTTTCAGAATTTGAATTACACGAACAGATTAATACACGCTCTGCCGAGAAGGGTATTGCCTTAATTGCAAGTACAAGCAAAACTCGGGAAGCAAAAGCAAAGTGTAAAACCGAATCAGAGTCCGAAGAAGAATCAGACTCAAAAGATGATGACGATGAGATAGAAGCTGAACTCGTCAACCTAGTACGCAAGCTCTATAGAAAGAAGAGGGGGTTCACAAACAAGGATATCAAGAAGGTGGTTCAGTCCAAAAAGGTACAAACGAGTCCAAAGGTAAAATTTGAAGTAACCTGCTACAGGTGTAATCAAAAGAGACACGTCAAGGCAAATTGTCCAAACCTAAAAGAAGAAAAGAAGCAGAGGAAGAAGAAAGCACTATAGGCAACATGGGACGAGTTCTCTTCAGAAGACTTTGACGAAGAAATCAAACAAACGAGCTTTCTTGCACTGACGACCCGGGAACACATCGACAAATTGGAGACTGAAAGCGAATCAGAAGCCGAGTCCGAGCAAAGCCACTGATCCATATCCATTTCTGAAGGACCCAAACCCACTGTAAGAAATTCATTGCATAATTTAGTTAATTATTTAATACGCAAGTTAGCTAAATCAAATGTCCATGTCAAATCACTTCAAAAGGAGGTAATAACCCTTAAAGAAGTGAATGACCCTAGCTCCTTGACTGATCTCGATCAGACTAGAACCTCAACTCAAGTCCAAAAACTTGAGGAAGAGAATTCTAGCCTGAAAAATCAAGTCAAAGAACTAAAGGACGCGTAGGAATGGTTTACTCTGGGTTCTAAGAATCTTAATCTGATTCTTGGAAAACAACGAGTCGTTTACAACCGATCCGGACTTGGATTTAAGGCTAATAGAAAATTCAAATCTTATTTATCCCTTGTTAATCGAAATAATAGAAAATTAGTCCAAGCATGGGTACCCAAGTCAAACTTGGTTAATCAAGTTGGACTTGGACACTATTGGGTCCCCAAGGATCAAATTCATTACCTTGATATTCCTATCGAGGCTATGATCTAGAGGGAGCCAATAGAAAGACCATTTTTATCAACAGATAGAATTGTTTGATGATTATTTTTACTGCTTTTATTATACATGCTTAGATTAGGCTAGATAATGACCTAGGCGTAATTTACACTTGACTAGTTAGACCTAGGGGTTTTAAAAGAAAAATTAAATATCCAATTTCTTTGAAAGACTTTGTCTAGAAGCAGTGGATGATCCCATACCCAAGAAGACCTAGTGTCTCGCCACAGCCTATAAGCCAAACTTAGAAATGTAAATTTAATTGACTAATTGAAAAACCTGAGTCTAACCTAAATGTAAATTAATCCTTAGACATAATTTTAATCAAAAATAAAATTAACTATCTCACAAAATCCATAAAGTTCCCTGATTGATTCTTCTTTTGCAATTTCAAAAATTGTAATATTTGGATTTTAAAATTCTAGGAAAAAATATTTTCAAAATTCCAAGTTTGTTAGTTTTTCAAAATATTGGACTTAGCATAGGTATTTACCCCTACAAAGTATGTACCCTAGCCCTTAGCTAGAGCATCTCACAAACACACTAGGTTTACCCTGCTTGTGTATGAAAAATACTTAGAATGGTGTGATATACATAGGGTACTGCCTGGACTTTAGAATGTTTATGTCTGTGCATCGACATAAGTTTGGGCAATAAATACAAACTTTATATCAATCAAATTAAGTGATCCATGTTTAGTCAAAGCTAACTGGAACATTTTACTTAATTTGACTAATCAAGTGAAAACTACTACCTCTTGGTAAACAGCCAGTAACTAAAGGTTAGACAGTTGTTTATAAGTAAATACTTTAGTTACTCATGCTTATACTCAAGGATTTTTTTTATATATAACAAAATTGGTTTGACATTAATCAAGGGGGAGTGAACAAGGGATTTTTAAAACTAAGTTGATATTTTCTTTTGATTTAGTTTTTAAAATTATTATGTGTTGAAATTTTTGTTAAAATAAATTCTTGATTTTTGAAATAAATATTTTTGACTCAGCTTAAAAATATCTTTTAGCAAAATTATTTTAACTACATTTTACTAAAGTTTTTTTTTTGGATTTTAAGATTCTTTAAGCTAATTTTTGCTAAAATCAAAATTATGATCAAATTTTTTTATTATAAAAAATTTTAAATATCTAGCTAAGTTTTGAGTAAAGCATTTATTTGGACTTCTCTTTCACATCGTTTAAAAACTTAAGTACTTTACTAAGTTTTAAGCTTCTTTAAATGTATAAGTTATTTTCAAAAATTCAAAAAATATTTTTGCTAAAATTTCTTTTTTAAGTCCAAGCTGCCTTTCAGGGGGAGCTAATTATTCCCTTCTATAATTAGTATTTTTGATCTATGACAAAGGGGGAGAGGAAAAGTGAAAGTTAAGTTAAAGTTGAATAATTAGAACAATTTGTTATTACATTACTTGCTATGTTGTTAATGCCATGTTGTATTGATCTTACTATCTTTTTATGCTATGATCTTGCTATGTTTTTATTTAACTTTGAATTTTGTTGCCGTAATCAAAAAGGGGGAGATTGTTGATGCAGTAAGCATTCGACGATCAAACCTAAGTTTTAATAATGGCAAAGGGTTCAAAGTTAAGATCATTTGTGATCTAACATGTTTAAATGAGTTTGCAAAAAAGTCCTAAGTGTACTTAGGCAAAAGTCCTAACTACGGTTAGACAGATGGAAACCCCTAGGGGGTGGTAACCATAGGAGGAAAGTCTTAGCGGGTCGAGAGCTTCAAGTAAAAATCCTAGAGTCGAGGACTCTAGGTGGAAAGTTTTGGTGTCGCGAACCAGGTGAAAAACTGGGTGGGTCGTGGAGCGGGCATCCAATAGAAAGTCTTGGAATATCGGGTGCTGAGCAAAAGTCCAGTTGATCTGGAGGATCAACTGGAAATAGGTAAACTCTCCTGAGTGGAGTAGGTGAGAACGCGTTCCCCGATGAGGGAACAGTTGGCGTTGGTTTGACCTAGGGTTTCCGATCGAGAATCCGAAGTCAGAACCGGATAGTCAAGAGACTGTCAAATACTTATGTTTGACTTATTTTGTTGTGCTAAACTCTGTCTTGCACGATATGATTTGTATTTTGGACTAACTCAACTTTTAGGGGATGAAAAAGAAGCAAAAGGCTCGGATGAACAGTCCCGAGGCACCCTCCATGGAGCTTGGAGGCGCCTCGAGAGTTGATGACCTCCACACAACAGGACAAAGGGCGCCCTAGACGCTGAGTAGAGGGCGCCCTGGACGCTGAGCAGAGGGCACCCTCTATGGAGCTGAGGCTGCCCTGGACGCAGGTGGAGGGCACCCTCCATGCGGTTGGAGGCACCCTCAGGCGGATAAGCTACGAAGTGATCAGAGCTCATCCATGCTGCGGATTCGGTGCGGATGAGGGTGCCCTCCATGGTGTTGGAGGCGCCCTCAACCGGCTATATAAGCCTGTCTCGAGCAGCAGCAAAGGAACAACACAATTTGACAACCCTTCTTTCGTGTGCTGCTCAAAGAACGATCCAGCGAAGCTGCAACAAGTCTCCGACAACCAGAAGCTTCAAAGATTACTATTTTCGTTGTCGATATAATTTCATCACTGTTTAATATTATAAATCTCGATTGTTACTTTCCGAGCTTATAGTGATTGCCAAAAATAAACGCTCAACGAGCGTGAGTCTTGGAGTAGAAGTCATCCCAGGATCCAAACTAAGTAAAAAATCCTTGGTGTTTGCGTTTACATTATTATTTACTTTTCTGCTGCTTAATTACTCGAAAGTTTTCTGAAACGAAAGTGAAAGCCACGAGTGCTATTCACCCCCCCCCCCCCTCTAGCGCTTTCGATCCAACATAAAGAAGTTTGATTGAAAGAAAGGACGCTAAGAACAAAGAATAGAGTCGGTTGAAGGGTACAGAAGCTTACTAGAGAGATCGCTACGATCGTCGGAAAGGAAGAAGAATGCAGTGTCGCTGGAAAGTTCGAAGACGAAGACACAGAGGGAGGAAGATGACGACACAAGCAAGGTTTATAAACCTCGCGGTTGATCGACCTCAGTCGTCCAATCCAAAGCTACGAACACCTAGAAGCAAATTCCATCGTTGATTTTGAAAAGGTGCATGCCTTGTTACAAGAGAATATCCGTCTGTCACATCGAGCGTGTGGCAATAGTAACTGACACGTGTCCTTTGGTCACCGGATAGGATTTAATGAGCTTAATTAAAAAAGATATTGTAAGTACCCCATTTGTTTTTGCAGGATAATTCACCCCCTTCTTGTCGGCCATCAAAGGACCCACAAGTATGACCGTGTGCTCGGCTATAACTATCAGGGATTTGCATGGTCTTCAAGCAATTTCAATGACGTCAGCCAAGATCGAGCTCGCTCGAGGACGCGTAAGTAAAAGGAAAACATGTGCCTAGTGTTGTTGTTCGTCGTCCTGATCGGCGCAAAGAATGGGTCACAGGGCTGAACCTGGCAACGACAAAATGAAGTTAAGCGGCGTTAGCTTGTAGGCCGATCAGCGATTAAAGACCAAGCACAGTTCGATCGACCCCTAGAACATATGGGTCGAACGGACCTTAAAGTCACTGAAGGCACTTCTTGTCCAGTCAGTCGGACTTGCAGCCTCCTTCGACTAGACTTGAAGGGGAGGCTTGTGATGCGGCGATGAGGAGAAGCCCACCTGGCATGGGTCAACGACCACAGTGGAGGTTAAAGTCAAAACGGTCAACGTCAGGGCTCGGAGGCTGAACCGCGTTGCCCGAGCAAGATGAAGCTACATAGGTCGATCGGAGGAACCGTTGTCCGATTAGCCGACTGGAGGAAACAACGTCTGGTCAGCCCGATCGACAGAAGAGTGGGCCAGTGGGCAACCCGTCCGGCTTGAAGTATGCCATTGATAGTGACAAATGAACCAATAAAATAAAAGAGGAAAAAACAAATACTTCATAAGGGGGAGAGAATACAAAAGAGAATACTCCATCTATCATTGAATGAGGAGAAGTCAAGACAAAAATATCTTTTGTCTGCAATCAATATTATTAAATAGGGGCATATGAAGAGTCACTGAAATAGGTATAAAAGAGTATGATAGGTATGAAGAAAGGTAACTTAGATCTCGACCTCTATTATTTTCAATTCCTCTCCTTTTGTTTCTAACTTAAGCGTCGGAGGGCTAACGCCAAGGACCCCTTCCCTGGTTTGGTTTATTTTGTAGATAGGAGCGAGGTCTTCATCTAGTCAGCGGAACCGCTTGTTGGTTGGTCCTAGAAATATCGTACCGGTTCCCCTGTACAAAAATTTTATACAAGTCCTGAACCTTTCCTAACAACCTATTGTGTTTTTTAGAAATTAAATTCGGAATTGCAAACATAATTTAATATTATTGATTCCAAATTTAACTTATCTGTTCTTAGATGTTTAGACTTGGATCACAAACGATATTTAATATTATAGATCCAAATCCACCTATGTTACAAATTCAATTAAATATTTATTTTGGAAATCGTCTCCCAGGTCAAACATGGTGAGGTACTTGACCTTCTTGGGTATGAGAACATCCACCACTGCCTCGACAAAGCCTCTTAACGAAATTTAATATTTAATTTTCTTATATAACTCTAGGTTTAACCAAAAAGAACAATCGAATAACAAGATCGAAAAAAAAGAAACACAAATTCGAAACAAATCCGAACATCTAGAATCTCTAGTCTCTTGTGTTTGGAATTTATACAAAGAAAAGCTAGCATGATGCGGAAAATAATTACTAGTTATACCTTTCTTTGTATGCAACAACCTCTTGATCTTCTACCGTATTCCTCTTCTTATCTCGGACGTCGTGTGGGCGACGATCTTCCAAGACGAGAACCACCCAAGCCCTTCTTCTTCCTTCTTCCAAGTTTCGGCCAAGCAAATTTCTCCAAGAGATAGCAAGTCTTGGTCACCACCACCAAGCTCCAAGGGATGCTAGAAACAAAGCCTCCTTTTCCTCCTTCTTCTCCTAGCAAGATCTGGCCACCTTCCAAGCTCTAAGAGATGATGAGGTTCGGCCAAGGAGAAGAAAGAAAAAAGGAAAAGAGAGAATAAGAGGGTCGGCCACACCAAGGAAGAGAGGAGAGGAATAGAAGAGAGTTCTCTTTGTGAAGGCACCCCCTCCCTCTCTTTTATAATCCTTGGTCTTGGCAAATAAGGAAAGTTTTAATAAAAACTTTCTTATTTTTTTGTCATGAAAAGGAAAATTTAATTGATAAAAAATGATTTCCTTTTCTTTTATTAAAGTGGCCGGCCACCTATAATTCTCCAAGGAAGGAAAGTTTTTATCACAAGAATTAAAACTTCCTAATTTGTTTCCAGAAATTTTTAAAATAAAAATTTCTCTTTTAATTTTTCCCTTCATGGTTGGTTATAAAAGGAAATTTTATAAATTAAAATCTCTCTATTAAAACATATGGATGATTTCCAAAAAGGAAAGTTATCTTTAAAATTAAAATATTCCTCTCAATCTACAAATAAGGAAAGATATCAAATCTTTTCTTAATCTTTTGTAGAAACTATAATAGAAAAATTTTAATTTTAAAACTCTCTTTTAAAATCATGAACATGGTTTCATAAAAGGAAAGCTTTATCAAAAATTAAAATATTCCTTTCAATCTACAAATAAGGAAAGATATCAAATCTTTTCTTAATCTTTTGTAGAAACTATAAAAGGAAATATTTAATTTTAAAACTCTCTTTTAAAATCATGAGTATGGTTTCATAAAAGGAAAGTTTTATCAAAAATTACAATCTTCCTTTTAACTACAAATAAGGAAAGATATCAAACATTTCACTTAATCTTTTGTAGAAAGCTACAAAAGGAAATATTTAAATTTTAAACTCTCTTTTAAAACCATGGTATCCACATAAGAAAGATTTAAAAAATAAAATTCTTTTTAATTTAATGTGGCCGGCCACACCAAGCTTGGATTCAAGCTAGGGCCGGCCACACAACTTGGCTCATCCTATTTGCTTGGCCGGCCGAAGCTTGGGTTCCAAGCTTGCTTGGCCGGCCACCTAGGATGGGTATAAAGGTGGTATAGGTGGGTATAATACTTTATTAATAAGAGGCTACGATAGGGACCGAGAGGAAGAATTGGTTTTGGTCTCCCGATGAAATTAAGCTTCCCGTGTTCATCCCGAACACCCAACTTAATTTCATCAATAATAATTCATTCCACTAAAAAATTACATTTTTGAACTACCGCACCAATCCCAAATTACATTTTGGGCTCCTTTTTATCATGAGTGTGTTAATCTCCTTGTGTTTAAGATGTCGGATGCCCACTAATTAATTGAGTTACTAACAACTCACTTTAATTAATATCTTAGTCCAAGAGTAGTACCACTCAACCTTATTGTCGTGTCGGACTAAGTCCACCTGCAGGGTTTAACATGACAATCCTTATGAGCTCCTCTTGGGGACATTATCAACCTAGATTACTAGGACATAATTTCCTTCTATAATCAACAACACACACTATAAGTAATATCATTTCCCAACTTATCGGGTCTATTGATTTATCGAGCTAAATCTCACCCTTTGATAAGTCAAAGAAATAAATACTGAATATATGTGTTTGTTATTATATTAGGATTAAGAGCACATACTTCCATAATAACTAAGGTCTTGTTCTTTTATTAAGTCAGTATAAAAAGAACTTACCTTAAATGATCCTGCTCAATACACTCAGAGTGTACTAGTGTAATTTATTAGTCAAGATAAACTGATACCTAATTACACTACGACTATTCTAATGGTTTGTTCCTTTCCATTTCAGTCGTGAGCTGCTGTTTATAATTTATAAGGAATTGATAACATGATCTTCTGTGTGGTGTACACCACACACCATGTTATCTGCAATATAAATTAATCGAACAACTACACTTAACTTATAAATGTAGATATTTGACCAATATGATTCTTATTTCTAAGTTAAATGTTTATACAAAAAGCTAGGCTTTTAGTATATATTCCAACACCGCTACCTCCTTGGCTTTCTGACTTAACGCTTTCGGACAGGATCACTCACATTGGTAGTTCAAGGGCTAGTTAGTTGGTTTATATTGTTGCAATTGCATGTATAATGTAAACAAATGCGTGGATGCACAGAGGGTATAAATGTAGAGCTCGAATTTCACTGAACAAAGTTGACTTATATGCGAACACGATCTGCATGTATCGAACGCCAGATCGGTTAGGCAAAATTTGCCCACATAGATCAACGAACATTTTGCCACCGACCTAGCAACTCCGACTCCTGTCTTTACTTCCCGACTGGGCAACTCCGACACTCTGCTTCCCAACTCCCGACTCGGCAACTCTGCTTTCTGACTTGACTTGTCACTCAAACTCAGTAACACCAAACAACCATCTTTCATAAAACCAGACAACTCGATCTAACTTTCAAGGCCAACGGTCTGAAATTATTTACTCATATCATCTTTTATATATATATATATATTCGTGGGTGACTCTTACTGAGTTTGGGTGATCTAAATTGTCTCCCAAGTATCTACGGTTCGATTCTCAATTATGATGAATTTGTAAGAATATTTCTCTAAATGATATGCACAACTAAAGGATGCTAATCTTCTGGAGTGTTCACCATGAGTCAATAAACGTTTCCCAATATATCCTAGTGACCGATGTAAAAATTCCTTAGGGCCGGACCGATCACCTCAGAACTAGTTTGGTTTATCAATAAAACACAATGAACTCAAAGAATAGCTATGTTTTATTTTAAAAATTATATGAAAAAATATTTTTAAAACAATTGAAATTATAAGAAAAATATATCTATGTTCATCCTTTATTTAATGACTACGTGGTGTTTCCAGATCTCTTGGTCGACGAGGTACTTGTTAAATAATGGAAGCAGAGCCTCCGATCAGGGTCAGGAATCTCTCGTTTATCCTTTTTTTTTTTTGGTTGAATTTTCCAATTTTGTCAATTTTTCTTATTAGATCTATATATTCG
Organism: Zingiber officinale; assembly: GCF_018446385.1. Lineage (NCBI taxonomy): Eukaryota > Viridiplantae > Streptophyta > Magnoliopsida > Zingiberales > Zingiberaceae > Zingiber > Zingiber officinale. The sequence goes on from NC_056007.1 coordinate 80,090,326, forward strand.
AATTATATTAAACGCAATCACCCAGACACACACAAGGTTAATGATTGTTAAACTTGAATTAGTGATAACTAAGCATTGCCACTGTAAGATCATGCATACATTTGAATTTTGATAATCCAAAGAATAAATTGCAAAGCTAAGTCAACGCCAATATAAGTTTATTTCATAAATTGAACCAATCCATTGAATTCCTCCTCGCGCCGCTGCCTCGAAGTATCGTCGTCTTCACCTGATCAGTACCCCCCGGAAATCGAGGCTTTGAAGTCGAAATGACCGGCGGCCTTGGCGCCGGTTCGGGGGACGATGCAGGCTTGAGCGCACATGGTGGAGCAGGCGACGTTACCGACCTTGCCGTTGGCGCAGCGATTGTAGCATTGAGGGAAGCAGAAAGTTGCCTCGGCGGCAGGCGCCGACGAAGCCACCAGCACGGCGACGAGGAGGAAGGCAACCACAACCATCTTTGTGCAGGCCATTTTATACGTATAGCGTGCGTGGAAGGGATGGATAATGCTAATGATCGATACTGAGAAGCAAATTGTATACGTAAGCAGAGGGATCGAGGATCTTCTGCTGAAGGATTGATGGTCAATTGGCTGCGAGGAAGGGAGGAGAAGGCGAGGGGTTCTTATGCAGCTACGGCATGTGAAGGAGTGGACGCGCGAAGGCGGTGGGCTGGCTTGGTTGAATTTGACCGGATCGGACGGACGGCAAATTAAGCCGCCACACTAATTAAGTGGACATAATTCTCGGATCTGTTTTAATTAACATAGAAATTTTCAATGATTAGTAACTAAATTTTTTATAAAATGTCACGGAGATTTGATTCTACTACGAAAATATGAATTTTGATGTTGGATAAAATAAGATCCAACTGTCTATGATGAATCAATCATAGTCGGTCCTAACTCCGAATAAAGAAGGAATGTTACATTTGATTACCAGCTAGTGTTAAAACTATAACAAATATTCAATTAATAGATCCATTAAATTATTGTGTTAATGCTAAGTTGTTCCTCGGAAGGAACATGTTATAGGGGTCCAACTGTAACGTCTCGGTAAGGACCGCTACGTCTCTAGAAATTGGGTGTAATGCTAAATATGCAAGAGTTCACATTGCAGGGTCCGATTGTAACGTATCGGCAAGGATCGCTACATCTCCATGAGAACTTGAGTGTAGTGTTAAATAGACAAAAATTCTCATACCATTGGTTGGATAAGAACAAATATGATAAAAAAAACTAATAATCTAAAATTTAAAATATGAAACATAGGAACCCTTATTGATAAATCAATAGATGTAGTAAATACGATGATTAGAAGAAACATTAGTATCTTGTGTGTACAAGAGATAAAATGAATAGGCGAGAAGACAAAACTAATAGAGAACTCGGGTTTTAAGTTATGGTACACAGGAAAAAGTAAAACAAGAAATGAAGTGGGCAAAACTGATAGAGAACTCGGGTTGTAGATAGTTCGTTAAAGGATGAAGTTATAGGAGTAGTTAGAAAAGAGGATATAAGTTAGCTCTTCAGATAATAGTAGCGAAAGAAACTATGAATATAATTAGTGTATATGCACCACAACTAGGATTAGATGAAGTTACTGAATTAAGGTTTTTGGAAGACTTAGATGAAATATTACAAAATATTCCGTCAAATGAAATGATTTTAATAGAAGACGATCTAAATGTGTATATCAGAGTGAAAAATGAGGAATATGAGAGGCTACATGGGGGTTATGAGTTTGGAATGAGAAATAAAGAAGGGAAAAGTATACGATAGCATATGACCTGATATTAGTTAATACGTTTTTTAAGAAAAGAGAAAAACACTTAGCCACGTTCAAATGTGTGATCATCATATTGTTCCATGTGCTATGTCGGCTCATGTGTTGTCTCGTGTGCTATGTTAGCCCACATGCTATCCCACGTGCTATTGACCAAGTCAGAGTAGTTGGGCTGAAGGGTTGAGTTGGAGGCGTCATATCAGCGAGGCCGAGATGACTGGGGTACTAGTGTTAGCAGGGTTGAGACATACGGGCAAGAGAGTCAAATCGACAAAGCCGAGAGGTTGAGTAAGAGGTGTCGGATCGACGGAGCTGAGATGATTGGGTCGAGGTGTTGGCGGTAGGGTTGTAAATGAACCGAACATTCATGAACAAGTTTAGTGTTTGATTTAGTAAGAGTTTGTTTATCCTCATTCAATACTACACAAAAATAATTAAATAAATACGTTTGCACAACTTATTAAACTAAACAAATAAGTTTGAACACATATGTGTTCAGTTCGTTAATCTTCGTGAATGACGTTCATGAATAACGTTCGTGAACAAAATTCTTTAATCAAACTCTTATTAACATACTAAAAAAAAAATTAAAATGAACAAACGAATTTGAATTATTAAGACTAATAACTAATCAAATAAGCAAAAGTTTTAAACAATCAAACAAGTTTAAATTGAGAGTTGATAACATCAACCAAGCTCAAGCCAAGTTTGTTAATAAAACTCTTATCAACATGCTAAAAAAATAAAAAAATCTTTTAAAATGAACAAACGAATTTGAATTATTAAGCTTAATAACCAATCAAATAAGTAAAAGTTTCAAACAATAAAAAAAATCAAATAAGCAAAAGTTTTAAACAATCAAAAAAGTTTAAATTGAGAGTTGATAACATCTAAATAACCAAGCTCAAGCCAAGTTTGAATTGTGAGCTCGATAATATCTAAACTAACTAAACTCAAACTTATAAAAAATAAACCAAGCTAAACTTGAACAATCATTTTAAAAGCTTGGTTCATTTTAGGCTCGGCTCAGCTTGACTCGGTTAGCTTATCAAACAAGCTTGAACATTCTAAAACTTGACTTGACTTGACTTGTTTATAAAGGATCAAAAGGGATTTAGATATCTCCATAATAACATAATATTGTCTACTTTAGGCCTAAACCCTCATGACTTTGCTCTTGGGCTCTCCCCAAAAGGTCTTATGCCAATGGAGATATCTTTTTTCTTATGAACCCATGATCTTTCCCATGTGTTTTCAATGTGGGACTATATTTGCAACCTTGCAACCCCAACAATCCCCCCTCAAACAAATGACCACAGACTTCTCACATCCGATCCTTGACCCACCAGGTCTTCCTGCCCCTCGGTCCACCCGACTTACTAGGACTTCCTTGCCTAGCCGCAACTAGGACTTCCTGCCTAGTGTTTGATCCTCTTGATCCGAATATAGGAGCCCCCACTTTCTTTGTTCGAGGTCAATATTGTACCCACATGGCTCAATCAGACCATAATTTTTGTGTACAGTCAGCGGTTAAACCTTCTGGCAGTCCGAACTCTAAAATCAATTGAAGGACTAAAAGGGATTTAGATATCTCCACAATAGCATGATATTGTCCACTTTGGGCATAAACCCTCATGGCTTTGCTCTTGCGCTCTCCCCAAAAGACCTAATGCCAATGGAGATATCTTTTCTCTTATAAACCCATGATATTTCCCATGCATTTTTAATGTGGAACTATATTTACAACCTTACAACCCCAACAGTTTACAGCCTTAATTGGTGGGGCCAAGATGAACAAGTAGGAGTGTCGGATTGGCGAAGCCGAGAGATTGAGCAGGAGGTGTCGGATCAATGAAGTCGAGAGGTTGAGCAAGAGGTTTTGGCTCGGTAGGGCCGAGACGACTAGGCCGATGGTGTCAATGGGTTGAGACAGAGGAGCAGGAGTGTCGGATCAACGAAGCTGAGATGTTGAGTAGGAGGTATCAAATCATTGGAGCTGAGACGACTAGGCCGGAGGTATTGGAGGAGTCGGGATAAATGAGTAGGAGCTGAAAGATTGAGTAGGAGGTGTCGGCTCAACAAGGCTGAGACTATCGGGTCGGAGATGTCGAGTTGGGGAGGACGAGACGATTGAGCAGGAGGCGTCGGGTCAGCCTTCATTGAGAAAACTCTTCGAGAGAGGTAGGTCTTTATTGTGAAGAAAGACTTCTCGGGAAAGGTTGGTCTTTGTTGGGAAGACTCCTCAGGAGAGTCAATCTTTGTTAGGAGGAATTGAGAGAGGTCAACGACTCGACTGATTAAATTGACTTGGTAGTTGACACATCTTGTATAGTTTATATTGACCATGTTAAGAACATGTTTCTTAAACATTATTTACCTCTGCATAAGTTAGAAAATAGATATTCACGATTATAGATCACAAATCATGTATAAATATGATAATTTAAATAATATTGATACTGGAGATATATGAGACTTTTATTTATTATTTGTTATCGATAACTAATTCGAGACAAGAGAAAATGATTAAATCACTAAAATATTCAATCCATTCAAACTCACATAATATCTAAGCTTAAAAACCAGTTATTTATTGCTGCAATTTTTTCCCCACACGAATGCACTGGCATACACGGCCTTATTTAGTGGGCCCGCGCAATCTCCCCAAGCCTTGTCGTCCAATCATCGCGCAGTAAGCGCCATTCGGGCGATAATTATCGACCCCACATGCCAAAATCCAACCCATCCGGTCTATTCCGGTTCAACGGTCCATGCTGGTCTGGTTTAGGGCATCGTCGTTGCCTCTCAGTTACGGTGACGCACTTTCGTTCCTCTCCCAAAGCGCGTCTCAGGCTTCGATTCTTATCGAATGGGTTCCGCTTCGTTGCTGGAAACACTGTCCCTCTTGAGGGAGCCGCCTAAGCGGCCGCACCCTCCTCTCTACCTCCTCCGATGGCATCCTCTCGTCCGGCTTCCGCAGCCACGATTCCCCCATTATCGAGCTCTCAAGCACGTCGGATTCTCCCTCAGATGTGCTCTCGTGCCACCGTCCGGAGCCGAAGGCAGGAGGGATAAGAAGGAGGGCCTTCTAGAGTCGGCATGGAGCACGGTGCTCGAGGCCATGGAGAGGATCAAAAAGCCGGCGGCTGCCCTTATCTTGATCGGCGTTCTCCTCACTGCTGATCCCCATGGGGCCCTCGCGGCGTCCGGAGGAAGGATGGGTGGGAGGGCTTTCTCTTCTTCGTCCTCTCGTTCGCACTCTTCCTCTTCCTGGAGCTATTCCGCTCCTCCCAGCTCGAGTTTCTCGTACTCGGCGCCCTACTATGCGCCGTCTCCGTTCGGAGGTGGGTTCTACTTCGGGCCGGCTTTTGGTGCGGGATCGGGGTTCTTCCTCCTTATGATGGGATTTGCTGGGGTGATTCTGCTCTCTGGGTTTCTCTCGGACAGGGACAATGATGGAAGCGTCCTAACGGCCACGCAGAAGACCAGCGTCATCAAGCTTCAGGTATGGGCATCCTCTTCCTTGGAGTTTCTTCGTTAATGTGGACAGCCTCTTGCTTTATTGGTTAGACTCCGTTTCCTCTGTTTCCATGAATCCTTTCTTCTGGAGCCTTAGCGGCACTCTCATAGGCCATTACGCTTACTAGTTACAATAGATGCCAATCACATCAATAGTTTTTTATGGTTCGAAGCGTGTGGGAATAGATTAATTCACTTAAACTCGAGGCAGCAATTTACAAGAATATAAGTACCATAAATACTGTTTTCGGAGATTAACATTTATTTTGTAAGAATTAAGCATGCATCCAATGGCTGATCGATTAACAATCTCAAAATTTCTCAAACCCCTCGTACCTTAGCAGTGATAAGATTGGTCATGGTTGTTTAATTTGTGAAATGAAGTCGACCAAAGTACGGCTGCACACTTATCTGTTGTTTGACAAGAAAATGTAGTCAAATAGTACCTGCTATCTTGCTTCCTTGTAAGCGTTAGCAGAAAACCATTGTTGTGTCTGAGTGTCTCAACAAGTTGCTTGAAAAAATAATCCAGAATAAGGATTTTACATAGGCATTTTATTGATGAAGAATGTGCTTTTAATTTGTACAAACACCCACACTGCAAGACATTATTTTGAACTTTGTAGGTTGGCCTATTAGGCATGGCACGATCATTTCAGAGGGATCTTGATAACATAGCTGAAGCTGCAGATACATCTACACCAGAGGGATTGAATTATGTTTTGACAGGTACTACAAATCAATTTCAGTAGGATATTATGATCTTAAATTCAACAGGATGTCTGTTGCTTTCACAACATTGTTTTGATGCTTCTTTTTCTAGTATTCTTCTCTGTTTATATCCACGTGGCTAAGAATTTCCTAAAATTGATTACAATAAAATTTTTGGATAATTCTAAGAAGCTCATGATTTGATCACTCCTTATTTAGTTAGTTTCATTAATTAGAGATGCTTTGACTCTTTGTTGATTGATGTTGTTGCTAAATGAGTAGTCAAAATGTTATAATCATATGTTATCTTGCAGGATCAATCCCTTAAAATTTCTGGTATTTCAAAATGTTACTGAACCACCCTAAAATTCCTCAGCATCAACTAACTTTTCCTTTTGCTACATTTTCAAGGGAGGAAAATTGGGTGGATGTAATAAGTACCTTTTAAACTAGACTTGTCCTTTTTGTAAAAATCACATGCATTTGTTATGAACTAATGGTATTATTAGCCCTTTTAGTTCATTGTCTAGTCATTTGATCAATTGCTGTTGGCAGTGGCACTTTAGCCAACACAAAGTATCCATCTTGTTTCCATCCAGTTTTTGGTGAATACAATAAGGGAATTTTTTATGATGATTTCCCTCTCCACTTTTTCCTCTTTCTACTTTCGATAGTATAACTACAATAAGCAATCATGTTTTGTAACTATAATTTGACTGCATAGTTTTTATCTTGCTGTTGAGCTCTATGTTATGCCAGGTCATTTGTTCACTTTTAGCTATATTAAGGCTACATCCCTCCTCCTTACCTTCAGATTCAATTAAAGAAATCTATAAAAATGTAAGCTGAAGATTGTAACTTTCCTCCCTACTTTTTTCCTATCTCCTTCCCACCTTCCACTTTTTCCGAGTAGATAATCCCTAAGAAAAATTTATTAATTTTAAGATTGTGAAGTTGAAGAGGAGCCTTGACGAAACGATAAAGTTGTTGCTTTATGATCAAAAGGTCACGGGTTCGAATCCTGGAAATGGCCTTAAGGCTACGTACAATGGAGATCCTTCCCTAGGACCCCGTATGACGGGAGCTTCGTGCACCCCCCAGGCTGCCTTTTTTTAAGATTGTGAAGTTATTCACATCCATTTTTCTTTTCATGGCAATTTTAATCGTGATAACTGTCTTCAACTCCACAAATTACATAAAATGTATTAGGTTATTTTATTTAATGTGCATATTTTCTGGTAACAGTATTAGGACTAGGTAGTTAAATATACTCTCAAATAAACCTAGTAGATTGGTATATTGCCTCAGTCTTCTTTAACTGCATAGTTTTTTGACATGAATGATGCATATTTTTATTTGTAATTTGTAATTGACCTTCCTTTAATGCTATTCTTCTTGTGTTGTAGAAACAACATTAGCTTTGCTTCGTCATCCGGACTGTTGCATTTCTGCTTATTCTTCTGTAAGTAATACTTCAATTTGTTGGAAGTTCAATTTAGTAAATATGTACAACTGCAATTCTGATGAAATTCTCTATGTGGTGCTAAGCTATTTGGCATCAAAATAATATGCATTTGCTGGCTTGATATTATTATTCTGTATCTTGACATAATCCTGATAATCAAAGGACTAATTAAGATTTATGGTAGATAATTTGGAAATCCAAACAACAAGAAATTCAATACTCCATGAATCTATTTTCCATCTCTGTACTTGAATTAGAATCTGGGAAGAGAACACAATCACTAAAACAAGAGCAGGTAATTTTTCTCGTGGAAAAAACCCTCCAATTTAAAGAAATGGAAAAAACCATAACAACAATAATATCCACTATCCATTCTAGATATAACTAGAGGTGTACTACAACTATCATTATTAAGCATCTTGGCAAAGGAAATAATCAATCTTAAAGACAGGGAAACTTCTCAGAAAAACCTAAAGACTGAGATGACAATTGCATGCTTACTATGCACACACAATTTTAATTGGATGGGACATGTCAATCTGAATCAGAACACTTTATGAAAATTGGCTGCAATAAATTCAGATTCTCATATGGGCTTCACTTGGGCCATCCTCAGAGGGAAATCCAACCTAATAAAAGCTCATGATTTGTGCTCTTTATCTAAATGATTATATAGAGAGAAACATACACAGGAAAGTACTCTAAGGCTAAATATTACTTGTTTAAATTCACATCCATCTTTTCTTGAGAAATATAGATTGCTTGCAAGATTTTTTAGAAAAATACTTAATAAAAATTCAACGATCTTTGATTCTTGGAATTTCTCAATCTAAGTTCTAACCTTTGTCTTTGTGTCAAATGAATTATTCCTTGCATTCCTTTCTTTAAAAAATAACCCAAACATTTATTTTCTATTTGAAATTTAAAAGGTGGATATAAAACGAAGTATAGAAGATGGGGAGAGGCGTTTTAACCAGCTTTCAATTGAGGAGCGTGGTAAGTTTGATGAAGAGACACTGGTAAACGTGAACAGCATTAGAAGGCAAAAGACAAGTAATCTAACATTCAAAGGTTTCAGCAATGAGTATATTGTGGTATGTACAGTTCCTTAATTTTTCACTCTTAAATTTCTCAAAAGATTAGTGCCTTAGATCACTTCATGAATTGCGGAGTAATAAGGTGGCCGCATTCCATCATTTTATTGACTAGCTAACTCTTACATCAAGTAATACCCTTCTTATGTTGACACGGAGCTTGTATTTTTATGTTTGGGATTTTCATGTAATTTGATATAACTTGTTTTGTTGATTAAATTTGGACAACTCAGATTTGACTTATATCCTACTTGTAGAGCTGTCAACTTGCCATGCTGGGGCCGGGTATGACAGACCTAATGGGCCGGTTTCTTTTTCGTATCTGTCCGGTTTGGCTCCCGTTTTACACCTATACTATCATGTTCCTTTAGTTTGTCTAGTCATGCAACCTCCACTCTGTTAGGCACAATAGCACGTTTGACTCTGTTTTCCACTTTGGCAGACTTGCATGTCTCACTCGTCCACCTTGCTGCACATATTTTGTCCACTTTTAATTTTTTTTCTGCAAAATTTACTTTGTCTGTGCAAATGTGAATGTTACATGGTTTTCATAGTTTGCTGCTGTAGTAGTATTCAGTCATGTGATGATGACTAAGAGAGTAGTGTGTTAAAGAATGAAACCAAATGCCTTATTTGTTGTTCTTTCTAATTTAAAGAGTGAAACATAAAAATGTATTTCAACTAATGGTGATCCTCTACCATGTGACAGTAAGTAATTAACTGTCTTTTTTTTTTTTATATTCCTGCGACGCATGGATTCAGTCAGTCATGGAATTTATCATTGTTATTCTTGTCATTCCTACGCTTTTCTTATGTTTCAGTCTACTAGAAATTAGTCTCTCTTACATGTTACAGGTTACAATTCTGGTTGCTGCTGAGGGTGTATACAAGCTTCCTGTCATAAACAGCAGCAGTGACTTGAAAGAAGCACTGCAGAAGCTCGGTTCCATTCCTTCAAGCAAAACATTGGTAATACTGTCCATTTCTTAAACATGCTTATGAACAATAGTGTCTTAATGTTTCACGGTTGTTAAAGGAATTTTGTTTTTGCACAATCTGTTTTCAGGCCGTGGAGGTCCTATGGACCCCTCAAAATGAGAACGACACGCTTTCAGAACGCGAGCTATTGGAGGATTATCCATTGCTGAGACCCCTCTGATGACACCGCAAACATGCCACGATAAGGCGTATGCCCTATTCAGTATATACCCGTCTGAGTTATCTCTTTTGTTTATTATATATGAAAGTTCGTTCAAAAAGAATATTTGTATAGTACTAGACACTCCCCTAGGATCAAAGCAAACATGATATACCTCAGAAGTAATTGATGCAGGAAGCTCCGGAGATATTTATTATTATTTTTGATTTTTTTTTTTAATATTTAAGGTATTTTTAGTATTTTAGTTATTTTTGATGATTTTTATTATTTTATATTTTATATTTTATATTTTTAGTTTGTTTAGGAATTTTAAAATTGCTTTTTCATTATTTATAAGATAGGAATTTGAATTTATACGTTGGGATTTATTTTCTTTTGATCAAAGGTCTAGAGTCTGTGCATTCAACTGTTTGAGAATTAATAGTATGTTATCATATAATTTTTTTTTATTTTTTGCAAAAAAACACCTAGAGGATGCTGGTTTATATCTTCTTGCCTTTTATTCTAATTTTCTTTCTCGATAGTCCGTGGGCAAACTGTTATCATGTCCGACGTCAGTGCTACGTCAATGCTAGCAGGTTTTGATTGAGAAAACTAAGGGGCTGTTTGTTTCGGATTTGTTTCGGATAAGGGAATGGGATGGTAATAGGAATGATTATATATAATAATGAAATGGGAATATTTTCATATTCCCCATATTATTCATTAATGGTTCATTCTTATATTTTAAGGAATGGATCCATAGGACCTACTATCATTTTCCTAAATCAAACACCAAGTTTTATTTCATTTCCATTCCAAACCCTCCAAACAAGCAGCTCCTAAGTGTCAAATGCCATGGAAGAACGGTGCAGTTGTGGTTAAGCAGGTTTTGACAGAAGTCGAGCACAGTGAATAGACTATAGATTTAATTCAGCATATGTCATCGGTGACACGAATCATAAAAATTAGTAGGTACATGGTCAGAGAATTGATATAAAGATATTGGCTTTTAACTTGATCTATCTGAATTTTATTGTATATTATAGACAGAATTTTATTGATTGGATCAATAAAATAAAATAATTCTTCTACTATAAGCAAGTATCATATCAGATGAAGATGAAATTGATTGATATTAGATTCAAGGGTCAAATATTTATGTGGTGGAAGCACTTGTGGTGCTTACGAAATATATTTGGCAAAATCAAGACCAAGGATTAAGAGAAGAAAAGAATAAAAGATAACTTTCTTTTGAATACATTCAAATTTTATTCCAAGGATGATTGGATTTTATCATGAAAAATGATAACTTCGATGTCTAAGATAATTTTGACAGATTATTTGGAGGAAGAAGTTGATAAGATATTTTATATTGATAGCCCTGAGATTTTAATTGTTCATGAGGAATTTGATCAATTGATGAATATGGTATTTTACAAGTTGTGAAAAATGCTATAATTGAAAAAAAAAAAAATCGATGTCAAATGGGAGACCAGACCGAAGTGAAGTGAACCAAACGATGACAATGATGAAATAGAAAAAATTGTAAATGCAGAAATTGTCACTGCCTATAAGTCTAGGCATAAGTGCTGCTAGTGCTAGTGGTATCAATGGACGGCCTGCTGTAGACGCTATTGGAAAGGAGCTGTTTGAGAACCAAACTCATGTTGCAAAAGGCGGGTCCCGCCGCCCAGCGGCCCCCTCACCCCTGCCCCACGAGTATGAGAGGGAGTAAATCACGGTGAATACGGGCCCGGCGATGACATGGCGGTCGAAGGTGTTTAGCACGGACAGATATTGATGTTATCGCAATTGCTGCCACAGACCTTCGACCTCCCGACCCATGTTGGAGCAAAACATGAGCACCACAGTGTTGATGGTGAGGGGTGCGTTGATATCTACAACTTGCCATCAAAATTACTTCAAAGTGACGAGGTTGCTGAAATGGTGAGAAGCTTAAGCTTTGCTATTTATGGCCGCTATCAGATCTTGGACGACCAGCTGGAGAAGTTGGATGAATGCAAAGGGAATAAGTTCCAATTCAAAGGGGGTATACGAGCTGTCAGATTCCATTGTTCTAGAACATAAAAGTCAAATTGAAGGCTTAGAAACAGATTCGATGCAATAAAGGATATCAGCAATGAGGTGCAAAAAGATGAATGCCTTCTCGAATACAGTAGTTATATTTTCTGGTCTTCTTTTTGAATTTCTATTCAGTTGACAATTCTAATTGCAAATTACAATATTCGGTCCATCTATACTACCTACGACTTGTTAAAAGCATTAACATCAAAAGGACACTTGTTCATCTATCATCCAACTTTCTGATCTCCAAATTTACTGGTATGTTTTTGTAGAAGATGACCTGGACTCCGGGTTTCTTAGCTTTTAGGTGTTTGATTCGTGTGAATCGTCAACAGTCCCGGTGCTCTGAACGGTTGGCTCAAGGCTAGTTGAATTGGTCGAACATGGGAGGAGCTAGTTGAATCTCGTGGCCGGTTAATCTCATCACGTTAATCAAGTGAGTTAGATGACTTAGATAGATCTTATTGTGAAAATTATTATTTATCTATAGTAACTCTTCCAAATTAAATATAAAAATTCAAGTAAAATATCTGTTTTATTTGTTAATAAAACTAAAGAATAAATATTTGTAATTATTTCCTCAACCATATTCTCTAAATATGGTAAAAAACAAGTCCATAGGACTGTATGAAGAATTATTTAGCGTCCATCTTAGATTCAAAATTACAACCGCCTCTATTATTGATAGCAGGCGAATATGTTCGTCTCTAACGCTCCCGTCAATTCATCACAGGGTCAATACAGAGAAGATAAATCATGGACGGTTACTAGTCTTAATAATGACTAGCACATAAAAAAAAGTATTTACCTCGATTTTTACCAAGATTCAAATCTCAGATTTCATGATGATAATACTTGATATGCTAATCACTAGATTCATTTGAGAGGACAATCACTTTATCATTGGACCCTCTTTCTTCCGGTTTTTTCTCAACGTATTGGCTTCCTGAAAAGGGTAAAAACTAATTAAGTTTTACCAGATCCATTCATATAGCAGATTCACGATCAATATAAATAAAACCATGCATGTTGACTGGCAGTTAATATATATCTGCCTTCCTTTTATATATATGCACGCGACCAGTTACCGTGTCCAACTCGCCGTGCTGACGCGCATAGGCAACTGCATAGTTGGGGCGCATCTGAACTAGTGGTGTAAATGAATTGAGTTGACTTGAATATGTAAAAAAGTTGTAAGATTCGAATTCAGTTTAAAATAGGTATATTTGAATTTGAGCTTAATTTAAAGTTTAAAAAAATTAAAATTGCGAGTTCGATCAAGTTCGGTTCGTATTAGAGTTTGGGTTCGAATTCGATTCAAAAGATTTGAATATATTTATGAACTATTCGAATTATTATTTAAAAATAATTACTTTCAAAATTTATTTATTTAATATATATTTAAGTTATATTAATAAAATATTAAAGCTCATGAGCAGCTTATAAAATATTGAACAATATAATTTGGGCTCGAGTTCGATTCGAAAAAAGTTTGAACATATTCGAGTTCGGTTCGAATTTGATAAATTTGAATATGAATCAAATATTTTTTGAGTTAGCTCGAAAAGCTCATGAGCCGGCTTGATTCATTTGCACCCCTAATCCGGGCATCCCAAATGAACATACTCAGTGTCTAAAAGTAATCTGGATACCCTAAGTAAATATATTCAGTGTGTCTAGATCACTTTCGGATATCCTGACCGTGACAGTCGCTCATGCAAATTGCACATGACGAATCAGCCGGGTAACAAGCCTTTATGTATATATGGTGATGCGGTGGTAAAAGGAGCACACCGAGGACGAGTTAAAGGTGGAAAAGCTATCAACGTGGAAGTCAAAGTCAAGGCAATCAAAGGAATCATCTGTTGGTGCAGTTTGCACTAACGATCTAACTAAGATTTTAATGAATGACAAAGTAAATTAAGTTAGGTATTATTGTGATCTAATCACTTTACCAAGTATGCAGGAGTTAAGCATATAGGTCGACGAGCTGACCGGATATCTGGCAAGAAGTCCACCTGGAACTGCTACAACTTGAGGCCGGTTTCAGGCCGGCCGGCTCCCCAAGGATATCGCCCTTGGTCACTTTCTCCTGATCAGCATCATCAACACAAATCAAGTGAACAACAGGAAGAGGAAAGGCTGGCGGCCGAGCAGCGTCAAGACACCAGCCTCAACATAGAGATAATACTAACCCCGCCCATATTTCCACCAAGCGGGCCCAATCATCAACTCGGGAGGAGGAAAACTGAAGCAATGCTACTCGATGCGACATCTGAATAATCATCAGAGAGCCAACCGACAGTGATTCCAACAGGGTGAGGAAGTCTCTGTTGGGGTTGCAAGGTTGCAAACACAATCCCATATTGAAAACACATGGGAAAGATCATGGGTTTATAAGAGAAAAGATATCTCTATTGACATGAGGCCTTTTAGGTAGAGCCCAAGAGCAAAACCATGAGGGCTTAGGCCCAAAGTGGACAATATCATGCTATTGTGAAGATATCTAAATTCTTTTCGATCATACAATTGGTATCAAAGCCCGGACTGCCAGAAGGTTTAACCGTCGACTGTGCACAAAAGCTATGATCTGATTGAGCCATGTGAGTATAATATTGACCTCGAACAAAGAAAGTGGGGGCTCCTATGTTCGGATCAAGAGGACCAGACACCAGGCAGGAAGTCCTAGTTACGGCTAGACAATGAAGTCCTAGTAGGTCGGGCGGACCGAGGGGCAGGAAGACCTGGTGGGTCGAGGATCGAACGCGGGAAGCCTATGGTCATTTGTTTGAGGGGGAGATTGTTGGGGTTGCAAGGTTGCAAATATAGTCCCATATTGAAAACACATGAGAAAGATCATGAGTTTATAAGAGCAAAGATATCTCCATTGATATGAGGCCTTTTGGGTAGAGCCCAAGAGCAAAATCATGAGAGCTTAGGCCCAAAGTGGACAATATTATGCTATTGTGGAGATATCTAAATTCTTTTCGATCATACAGTCTCACGCTCGGTGATTGGAGATGCATGCTGTGGGATGCAACAAGGAGATGGCCAAGGAACCAGAGATTAGTTTTGGCCCTCGGGACTTAGAGGGGGTAGAGATCTCTCACAATGATGCTTTGATCATCCGAGCTGTAATAAATAATTACACTATTCACCTAACTTTTGTGGATACAAATAGCTCGGTGAATATCATTTCCAAGAAAGCATTCAACCAGCTACAAATCGACCGAAGTGACTTATAGTGTAGTGCCCGAAACTGCTTATTTAATTAAGGATAATTATAGGGTTAATTGTAATTATTCATTTGATTTAATTAAGAATTTATTTACCTAAATAGATTTAACTAATTAAGTTAGCCTATAAGTAGGAAATTTAGATTAGTGAATTATAGTAAGAATGAAAGATACCAAAAATATAGATAAAGGTGTAAATAAGAAAAAATCTAACATAATTAGATTGTTTTAGGGAGAATGAATATTTTTAGTGGATAATTTATCAAGAAATATGGATGTGTGAAATTATAGAATTTTATGAAAATTTTTCGGATTTTAAATGAGTTATTTTAGATTTTATCAGTAATAAAAAAGCCTATTTAAAAATACCCCATTTAAGCTAGGAGTCGATTTAAATAAACTTAGGTTTTCATTAATCAACCCCTAAGTTATTTATTCTCTCCTCTCCTCTCCGTCGTTTCTTCCCGTTGCGCACGCTTGCGACCTCGCCGCGCCGACCATCGCTACCGTTCACGTCGGCGCTGCCTCATCCTCTCAAGCCCTCTTTCTCGAGTACCCCTCTCAGTCGGTCCACCTCTTCCCCAAACTCGCGTTGCTCTCTCTCCCTCTTGTGCTGTCGAAGCCACCATTGCCTAGCTTGAAGCTGATGCCATCGCTTGGTCGCTTGGCCTCGTGAGACACCGTCATAGAAGTCGACGCTACCCCCTTCACGCGCATCGTCAAAGCTGCTGCTTGAACACGCCGGTGCTGCTTGATCGTGCCCGCTCCAGTAGATCCAAGCATCGACAGTGTGAGAGCCATCGTCTCCCTCTGCTCCGAGCCGACACCACCCATTTTGATCTAGAACCGCTGATTGCCCCTTCCTCGACCCCTCTGCCTTCGTCGACGGGGGTTAGTACAAGAATCATCTCATTGTGTGCTGGTGTCTCTTGACCTAGCACTGTCACGAGTTGGCTGTATGCTGAAGCTTTTGAGAAATTGAAGATAAATTTCTAAGAAGTTCAGAGAACCACTATGAGAATGAGCTGGCTAAATTAGCTAGTTCTTTATCTCCGATCATCCTGGATAAGCTAGTCGAACAAGTCTTGTTGGTGGTACACATTGACCGGATAACTGGAATGACCTTCCCGAGTGACTGGAGGATGTCGCTGATAGAGTTCCTCCGATCGGGTTTCACACCGACCGACCGGGAGGAAGCTCATTTGTTAAAAAAAGAAGGTCTGACGATTTACCCTAATTGAAGACCAGTTATATAAAAGAGCTTTCTCAAGGCCGCTGCTCAAGTGTGTCGGATTGGAGGACATTGAGTATATCTTGCAAGAGGTTTATCAAGGCTCTTATGGTAGTCATCCGAGCGGCAGATCACTGACCCGTAAGATCTTGCTGGTCAGATATTTCTGGCTCACATTACAAGATGATGACCCTCGGACGGTTGTCACTTGCCTGTCCTGCCAAAAGTACTAAAATATCCTGCACCGACCTACTAAAGAGTTGAAAGCATCCGTCGTGTCTTGTCCGTTCGACCAGTGGGCATGGACATTGTTGGACCATTTCCTATGGCGACAGGGCAAAGAAGATTTCTACTCGTTGCGATAGATTATTTCTCAAAGTGGGTGGAGGCCGAGCCGCTCGCCAAGATAACCGAGCACATGGCTATCAAGTTCATATGGAAAAATATGTTATGTTAGTTCAACATCCCTCGTCGGCTTGTCTATGACAACAAAAGGTAATTCGTAGGACGGAAGCTTAAGGAGTGGTGTGAGGGCTATGACATATTGCAGACCTTCACCTCAGTGGTCTACCCCAAAGTAATGGCCAGGCGGAAGTCACTAGCAAGGAGATCCTCAGAGGGTTACGGGTTCGGATCAATCAGGCCGAGGGCAGCTGGGTCGACTAACTTCCGAGCGTATTGTGGGTCTATCACACCACACCTCGAGAGTCGACCGACATAACCCTTTTTCATCTGGTGTATGGGAGTAAAGTAGTGGTTCTAGTGGAAGTTAGAGTAAAGTCCGATCGGGTGCAGCTCTACGAAGAAGGAAACGCTGATCGGAGACTCATGGAGCTCGACTTAGTAGATGAAGTATGAGATAAGGTTGTCATTCGGCTTGTGGCATACTAGCGGCCATGAAACAGAGCTACAATTGGAGGGTGATCCCAAAATCATTCTAGGTCGGCGACTTGGTATGGAAAAGAATTAAGCTGGTCGGCAATGTCACTAAATTAGAAGCTCCTTGGGGAGGACCTTATAAAGTTATTCGAAAGCTCCACTCGGGAGCTTATTATTTACAAGATCAGAATAGGAGAGATCTTGAGCGACCTTAGAGTGTGAACCATCTCCAGCCCTATAGGGTCAGGTGATATGTGTGTAATCGAATACCACTACAAATGTAAAAAAGTCTATTTTGTAATTGCAGGGGAACGATGAATGAAAATCTCAAGTGTCCTAGACTCTTGCGCCGATCGGTCAAGTTAAAAGTCATGTGGTGACTATAAATCCTTGATATGAAATTATTGAAGAAAAGTTCAACAGTCAAGCGATGGCTATAAACCCGAGAGTTTACGCAAACAAAAGTTGAGAGACGGCGATAAACTCAGGAGTTGACGAAATCAACAGTCAAACAACGACTATAAACCCCAGACCAGTAGTCGAGTGACGACTATAAACCCAGGACCAGCAATCGAGCAACGACTATAAACTCGGAAGTCGACGAAATCAATAATCGAGCAGCGACTACAAATCCTGGACTAACAATCGAGCGGTGATTATAAACCCAAGAGTTGATGAAATCAACAGCCGAGCTGCGACTATAAACCCCAGACCAACAATCAAGCTACAATTATAAATCCAAGAGTCAACGAAATCAACATTCGAACGATGACTATAAACTCCGGACCAGCAGCCAAGCGGCGACTATAAACCCAAGAGTCGACGAAATCAACAGTCGAGCGATGATTATAAATCCTGGATCAGCAGTCGAGCGACAACTATAAACCCAAGAGTCGATAAAATCAACAGTCGAACGGTGACTATAAACCCCATACCAACAGTCGAACGACAACTATAAACCCAGAGTCGACGAAATCAATAGTTAAGCGATGACTATAAATCTCGGACTAGTAGTCGAGCGATGACTATAAATCCAAGAGTTGATGAAATCAACAGTCGAGCTGCGACTATAAATCCCAGACCAGCAGTCAAGCTACAATTATAAATCCAAGAGTCGACGAAATCAACAGTCGAACAATGACTATAAACTCCGGACCAGCAGTCGAGTGGGGACTATAAATCCAAGAGTCAATGAAATCAATAGTCAAGCGATGACTATAAACCTCGGACCAACAATCAAGCGACGACTATAAACCCAAGAGTCGACAAAATCAGAAATCGAACGGTGATTATAAACCCCGGACCAATAGTCGAACGACAACTATAAACCCAAAGTCGATGAAATCAATAGTCGAGCGGCAACTATAAATCCCAGATCAACAATCGAGCGGCGGCTATAAACCCTTGAGTCAAAGAAATTCAACAGCCAAACGACGACTATAAACCCAAGAGTCTACGCCAATTAAAGTCGAACAGTGACTATAAACCTTGGATATGAAAGCATTTATGTTAGAAAGTCGAGCAGCGGCTATAAACCCGAGAGTCGACGGCAATAGCCAAGCAACAACTATAAACATAAGAAGAAGGTTATTGGACAATTGAGCGGCGACTGTAAACTTCAATTCTACTGTCGATTGGCAGATAAGATTTTTTATTGGAAAAACAAAGAGGTCGTTAGACCCATGCTGAAATGGTCAGTTGGACGTCTTAGCGACTAATTACACAGAAGAGCGGAAGGACAAGGATTCACACTTAGAATATTTCTGCTAGGATTACAAGACTGTAAGACAGGAAACCGGACAATCTTATGGAGCCGAGCGAGAATGCATGGAAGGACACTTGGAACATTTAACATAAGTTGTAAAGCACCAAACGGGCATGCGTTTGTTGACACTTATAAAATTTTACAAACTAGCAGAGGGAGTAAAAAAGGCGACCTGAAAAACTAAAAAGAAAGTTATTCCAAATAGTCGAGCACATTGTCCGGCAACGACTAGGTGAGCTTCTCCCTATTCATGATCTTGTTGGTCAGCACGGGAGACAGATAGATGTCATCCTTCAGTTGTTGGAGAGTCCATCAATGCCATAGTTGAAGAGCCGAAGAGACCGATCGGTGACTCTATCATTGAAATGGTCAGAACGGAGATAGTTGCTCTTGAAAACTTCAAGTCATCCGAGCTCTTCCTCTTGGTAAGTTTTGAAGGAAGCTCGGGACACCTCCAATTCAGCTTTTAATGAGGCTAGCTCGACATCTTTAGCGTCGAGTTAGAGCTGTGCAACCACTTGTTCTGAAGAGCAATTAGCCGTTTCAGTCTCGAGAATAACCTCCACCTCCTTGAGATTTTGGGCCAAGACCCGAGCCTCTTTATTTTTTATGTCTAAATCCTCGATGGCTCGGAGCTTCCTGGCTTTAGCGGAGTTGAACTTGGATTCAAAACTATTGTCCTACTTGGTGAGTCGCTCAATTTGCAGGGTTTGATCATTATTTTTGCTCCTCTCTACATTGAGCGCCTGTTCAAAGCCAATTAGTTGCTTGAAACTTCTCTCTAGTTCGGCCTTTAACCGAGCCACCTCGGTCGTCAATTGCTCTAGGTGAGTCCGAGAGGTTTCTGAGGGGTTGCTCAAAGCGCATAGCTGTTGCATTTCGTTCTCTAAAAAAGCCAACCTCTAGCACATGGTCAGACTTTTGACCCAGGACTGCATTAAAAATAGGTTGAGTATGACCGATCGAGAAATATGTAAGTAAAAATAAGGATGATATACATACCCAAGTGAACTTCTGAGTGTAGTTGTCCACAAGCTTGTTAGGAGAAATGGTCGCCACACGAGCCCGGGCATCGACCCAAACTTATGCTAGCGGTCCTTGAATCCTAATTTGGTGTTCAGGGGAGCGCGGCTCGTTGTCGTCAGGATGGTGCCACTCTTCCGTTGGTAGGTGGATGATGGTCGTTATATGTCTCCGGTCGCTCGGACCTGATAGCTCGAAGGTGGCCTGGCCTGTGGACTTAGGCAAAGGGGATGAGCGAATGGTGGACACCTGTGCGGTTGGCAAGGAGGACTAGGGTGGCATATACGCAACGGGCAGCGCGCATATGGTCCCTGACGGTAGTACAAATAGTGAAAGTGTCTAGTCGGACGACAAAGGAGCGGGATTCGCGATGGTCCCTTGTTTGGGAAAAGTGGGAGATGAAGTCTCACCCTGTTCGGACGATGGACGCGAGGCAACATGGGCGGAGGTCTGCAGGGCAGAGGTAGCTGAACGGGATGAACCTTCCCCTCGATGCCTCCTGCATCTTTGGATTAAAGGCTTGTCCGAGGTTGCCAACTCTGAGAGCACTGCGATCGACAATAGTGAAGGTCGTTCGAGAGGGAGTTCAGCTGCGGTAGTCGCGGCGTTGCTAGCCGTTGTCTGGCATCCTCTTGCCTCGCTAATCGCAACATCACCGGTCGGATCATCAGATTGGTCAACCAGCTGTAAGCCATGACTCTCCATCTTGGTAATTCCTATAGCCTTAATTGTCGCATCAGCGAGCTTGCTTTTGCCGCTCAATCGTGCCCTCATGATTTAAGTTACAAGAAAGGAAGAGAAATCAGTTAGATTCAAAGATGGGGAGATGAAAGAGCATACCTAGGGTAAGGGGTAGTCACGTGTGGATCGGGCTCAACCTGAATACATATAGGACACTCTCCAACAGTAGCCGATGGATATGATACTTCTGACCGGCCAGATTAGAGGCTTCTTGGAGGTAGCCTGATCGACTTCGATATCTCCCGAGTGACAGAGGCTTCATCACTTCCATATGTCAGCTGGTTAGGAAGTCAGGCCTAGCGCGAAAACGAACAAAAAAGTAATGCTCTCTCTAATACTTATTGAAGGACGACATTTTGTAAAAAAAAAAAATAGTATCCACTCGGGCTTGAAAGAGAAAGGTCCCCGGCTCGGACAACTTGGGATAGTAAAAATAATGGAACACCCTAGGTACTAAAGGGATACCATGCAGAAGGAATATCACAACCACCCTAGACAACAACCAAAAGGAGTCGGACACTAGTTGGTGTAGGGAGATATGGAAATCTTTACACACGACGGAGAAAAAAGAATGGATAGGAAAATGGACACCGGTGCAGAATTGGTCCTTAAAGAAAGACAAAAAGCCTTTGGGAGACAAATGTGGTCAGTCATAAGCGGAAGGGATGACGATTTGATAATCGGAGGGAAAACGATATGTAAGTTTCATTTGGTCAATTTCATCGTCATTAAACATAGACTCAGTCGAAGTATACTACAACTTGGGGGCAGACATAGGAGGTTAAGGAGACGTGGCTATAGAAAACAGAAAGGGAAGAAGATCAACGACATGACGAAAGAAGGAAAAATATATCTTATTGAGAAATATTGTCGGCGATGAAGAGGAAGAAGGGAAGCGACAAAGCATGTTCGTGAAGGAGAAAGGCGACGAAGTAGGGGAATGACGATGAGTAAGGGCTTATAACCCAGTGAACAATCGCTTCGAGCCATCGGATCGAGGGTTACAGAAAACGAAGTTGAGATCTGGCCATGGAATTCGAAACAGTGTTTGTCACATCAATTGCAGATATCCGCCTATCACATCAAGCGTGCGACGACAGAGATCGAGACACGTGGCGGCTGGCGACAGGAGTGCATTAATGAGGTTTAATTAAAAGGTATGGACAGTGGGCTCGGCAATAATTACTAAAGATTTGCACAGTCTTCCAGAAAAGGGGATGATGTAAGTAAGCATTCGTCCGAGGAAGCGGCAAGAAGTGGAAAATTCGCTAAGTGTCATTGACAATCATCCCGACCAGCATGGATCCTTGACTGAGAAGCGGTCGAGTAGAGACATTGTTAACATTCGGGATAGCTGAGAGGTAGCTCTAAATCTAGATCAGTAATTGAAAGCCGAGCAGCGGGTCTAAACTCAGGTCAATAATTGGAAGCCGAGCGGCAACTCTAAACTCAAGTCAGCAAAGTAAAGTAGAACGGAGACTATGAAGATGATGTTGTTAGATCGAATGGGTGCGATAGAGGGGCGGGGGGATATCGCGCCTTTTTCAAACTTCTCTTTTTGAAAGCAGAGTCGTGCACAGCGGAAAGTAAAAAGAAAGACAAGCTTGTTTACTTCATTCGGAGTCTAGGTCGATTCCTACTCGAAGGCCCGCGATCCTTGATCGCACCGATGGGCAATCCACTATGACCCTTCTTTCTGAAATCCTCGGAAAGAAGCAGAATGTACAAAATGAGCAAGATAGTAACAACCTGTTGGAACCCCAAGGTGTTTTAATGTGATCAAACAAGTTAAGTTAGGTCCTGTTTTGTCTAACCCTTGTGTCTAAGTGTGCAGGAGCTTAGGAACACAGGAAGTCGAGCGAAAGACGCGGCTAACGAGAAGGATGACATGGGGAGAGAGCCGACGGGCTCGGTCCGTCCGAGGGACGAGGTGACCGTGAAAGAGTACACCGGTGGACGAGAAGAACGTACGCAATGTTTGAGGGGCGAGAAACTGGGAAGGAAGGCTGCTCGAGGAGAAGGCCGGAACTTGGGTTCGAGTGAGCCCTATTCCAGATGGCCGAGATCACCCAAGCTAGCAGAGCCAGAGTTGAAGACCTGGACCGAGACGAGATGAACCGAAGCAGAGCTATCGGACGAAAAAAGTCAACTAGAGTTGACTTTTGGGTCCGGGGCGCCCGGAGCTGTCCAGGGCACCCGGACCCCTCCGAGGTGCCCGGAACGTACCGGGGCGCCCGGACCGAAGATTTTGACTAGATTGAGTTTTGAGTCGATCTGAATGTTAGGGAATAAAATTTTATCCCCCCCCAAGGCGCTCGGGTCCTTCAGGGTGCCCCGAACAGTGCTATAAATATAGCACTGATCTGCACAGTCTTTTCAACCAACTTGTAATCCAGAGCTTTCAATTCTGTTCTTTCTTTTTGTGCTATCAACGATGTAAGGCTACTCCGCCCGGAGGAGATCATCAGATAGTGCGTCATCATTTCCTTGGATTAGCAAGCCTCTGATTGCAAACCAAGTAAACCCTCTGTGTCTGATTTCTTTAATTAGTCTCTTCTTTTTATTATTACAAGTGTTTGTTAATTAGTTGAAAATCCGAGAAAGGTTAGATTTATTTTTGTAGGGCAATTCACCCCTTCTCTCTTACCGGCCTCCAAATGGACCAACAAGTGGTATCAGAGCAAGGCGCTTCAGGAGGACTAACCGTCGATCGAAGCAACAAGATGGTCGGACCAAGCATTGTTCCACCAAAATTCGAGGGGGACTTCGCACATTGGAAGCGTCGTATGGAGGTATTTCTGAAAACTGATTTCAAAATTTGATTAATTATAAAGTATGGCTTTGTAGCTCCGACGGATCAAAATGGAGAAGAAAAAGAAGTGAGCCAGTGGACAAAGAAGGAGCAGAATGATTCTGTAGCGAACAACCATGTGGAATATCACCTGCTGAGCGTGTTGTCGCCTCAAGAAGTCAACCGCATTGAAAGCTACTCGTCGACCAAAGAACTCTGGGAGAAGTTCCTGGAGCTCCACGAAGGAACATCCGAAGTCAAGCTAGCAAGAAGAGACATCCTTCGGAACAGACTGTCGAACATCCATCTGGAAAAAGGTGAGAAGGTAGCCGATCTACTCGCAAAGGTAAAGGAATTGATTACTGGTCTCAAGAACCTCGGTGAAACGGTAACAAATCGAGACACCATACGCTATGCACTCAATGCGTTTCCCATAACTCCAGAATGGACATCAATTATCGACGCCTACTATATTTCAAAAGACCTGGAGGTAAGTACTTTAGAAGAATTGTTCTCTACTCTTGAATTACATGAAACCAGGTGTGCAGTGATAACAAAGGAGTCAAGCCAGATGATCACACTAAACACAACTAAGAAGGATGAACCAGAGTCAGATTCAGAAGAGGATCATGAAACATATATGGTAAGAAATTTTAAAAAGTTTTTTATATATAATAAATTTAAAGAAATGCAGAATAAAAAGAATCCAAGAAATAGAAGAAGGATACGTTGCTACCAGTGTCAAAAGGAAGGACACTTAAAAGAAGACTGCCCAAAACTAAAGAATGACAAAATCAAGATACCCAAGAAGCACAAGAATCTAAAAGTAACTTGGGATGATAGTTCATCATCTGAGTCCAAGATTCAAGAATATGCCGGGATAACATTGATGACAAGCTATGAAGGGCAAAGTACATCAGAACCCAGCATCGATGAAGGGGGAGGGACGTCAAATGAATGTAGCGAAGCAGGGGGAGAGTCAGGCTTCAAGTCTGATATGGTAAGTGAGGTATGTCTCTTACCTCCTGATCAGCTTTACTTTGGTATTAAGGCTATGGCTAACTCTGTGTATAAATTAGAAAAATAAAAATGCCAAATTAAAAAATGAAATTTTAGAAACAAAAAGAATTTTGGCAAAATCATGTCTAATAGAGGATTTTGATAAATTGAAATTTGAAAATGAAAAATTAAAAGAAGAAATAGAAAGATTGAGAAAGTCTAACGGCTCAAATATTTTTGTTTTTAAAAATTATAGAGGATTAAACTGCTACTATAGGTTTCACTAAAATCAAATTAGAAAAATATCAAAAGCCTATATACCTAGAAAATATTTGATTAACCATGTAGGAAGGAACCTCTATTGGGTTCCAAAAACTTGTTTAACTTAAAAATTAAAATTAGACTTGTCATTTTCAGCAGAAAATTAAACATTTAATTTCTTTATGCGGCTTTGTCTAAGAAAGTGGTTGTTGCTTCAATAACCAAGAAGGTCTAATGTCTCGCCACTAACTGGAAGTCAAGTATCGAAATAAGAGTTTAATTGACTAACTGAAAAAGCATTAAAAAAAATGCTTTAAAGGGTTACTCAATTTGTTTTAGAAAATATTTTCAAAAATATTAATGTTTAAAAGAAAAAAAAATAGAAAATTATTATTTTTGGAAATTAGAAAATTTTTGCTTAAAAAAAATTATTGTTAAGTTTTTGCTTAAATTTTTTTTTTTAACTCAAATTGAATTTTTTTTTAAAATTATGTTTTCAAAAACTTTGTAATTTTTTTTCTATTGCAATTTGCCTTAGAAAATTTTCACTTATGAAAATTTTCTTTTAAACTTAAAATTTTGATTACTTAGAAATTTTCTAACTTAAATTTTTTAACACTTAATTTTTTTTTAAGTTAGAATTTACCTTAGACTTGTTAAAAAGAACCCCATTTTTTATATGATCAAAGGAGGAGAAGAATGTTAAGTCTAGTAAGTCTAGGGGGAGGTGGTATAAAAATAAACTGAAAATCTTTTTTTGGACTTATTTGCAAAATAATTTTTTTATTGCATTTGTTTACCCTAGCTTAACTTGGTTGCTCACATCAAAAATGGAGAGATTGTTAGAACTCCAAGGTGTTTTGATGCGATCAAACAAGTTAAGTTAGGTCCTGTTTTGTCTAAGCCTTGTGTCTAAGTGTGCAGGAGTTTAGGAACACAGGAAGTCGAGCGGAAGACGCGGCTAACGAGAAGGATGGCATGGGGAGAGAGCCGACGGGCTTGGTCCATCCGAGGGACGAGGTGACCGCGGAAAAGTACACCGGTGGACGAGAAGAACGTACGCAACGTTCGAGGGGCGGGAAACTGGGAAGGAAGGTTGCTCGAGGAGAAGGCCGGAACTTGGGTTCGAGTGAGCCCTATTCCGGATGGCCGAGATCACCCAAGCTAGCAGAGCCAGAGTTGAAGACCTGGACCGAGACGAGATGAACCGAAGCAGAGCTATCGGACGGAAAAAGTCAACTAGAGTTAACTTTTGGGACCGGGCGCCCGGACCCCTCCGAGGCGCCCGAAACGTACCGGGGCGCCCGGACCGAAGATTTTGACCAGATCGAGTTTTGACTCGATCTGAACGTTGGAGGATAAAATTTTATTCCCCCTAGGGCGCTCGAACCCTTCAGGGTGCCCCGAACAGTGCTATAAATATAGCACTGATCTGCACAGTCTTTTCAACCAACGTGTAATCCAGAGCTTTCAATTCTGTTCTTTCTTTTTGTGTTGTTAACGCTGTAAGAGGATACTCCGCCCAGAGGAGATCATCAGATAGTGCGCCATCATTTCCTTGGATTAGCAATCCTCTGATTGCAAACCAAGTAAACCCTCTGTGTCTGATTTCTTTAATTAGTCTTTTCTTTTTATTATTATAAGTGTTTGTTAATTAGTTGAAAATCAGAGAAAGGTTAGATTTATTTTTGTAGGGCAATTCACCCCTCCCCTCTTGCCGGCCTCCAAAGGGACCAACACAACCTACTATCTTGCTTAAGTTAATTACAATGCAAGCTAATAAAATATACCGTCAAGTAATAGAGTTGAAGTTTTGGTCGACACTATCGGATGAAGTGACTTGCAGAGCTAATGAAAACTTGTAGCACGAGCAGCTTGCAGAAGAGAACTTCAGTCGATCAGAAAGTGTTATAAAAGCCTTAAACCTCGAGCCTCTTTTTATAGGTGTAATGGACGTTCAGTCGATCGATCCCTCTGTTCGATAGACCGAACCAGCTCCCTTCCTTCCTGGCTGGAGTCTGACGTTGGCTCGATCTCTGGCATTAATTTCTCATTAAGGGTTCGGTCTACCTATCCCATTTTTCAGTCGACCGAACAGGCTCCTTCCCTGTTCGTCGAATCAGCCGAGATCCACATTTAATGCTCCATTAATGGTGATTTGTTCAGATCGGTCGATCGATCAGCTTTTGCTTTTGATTGATGCTGATGAACTGGCCTATGCTGAGTCATCATGGTTCGGTCGATCGATCCCTATGTTCGGTCGACCGATCCGGCCAAACCTGCAACAAAGAGTTAAGCAAACTATCCCTGCAACACAAAGGTTAGCACAGTAATATATAATACATGAGTAATATAAAAGACAGTAGAACTGTCTTGATCTCAACTTGGAAACCTTCCCGATTTCTTTAGTTGGATCAGCGACCTTAGGTTGTTCCCTTCAGGAACCCGACCTCACTATCACTCCTCCACTTGTTTACCTCAACTTACCTACCAAACATGGTCCTCCAGACATGTTTGGACTTTGTCTACTCAGTGTCAAATCGCCTGATCCACTAAGACTTTTCCAACAATACCATATTAGCCAACATCAATAATAGTAATACAGAATATAATGGTAAACCTAAACCGAGATTTATCGGGATCAGCTGGTCCGGTCGAAACTATCCGATCAACCTTTCTTGGAGTTCACTCCTCCAAGACTTCTCGTTACCTAAGGTTATCTCCCCCTAGGGTTTTCTCCACCTGGCTTCACTCACCAAGACTCAGTATTCGACTACCCAGGGATCAAGTCTTCCAAACCTATCCACCTGACTTCCACGATATACCGAGATTTCCCTTGCCTCAGTATTCGGCTACCCAGAGATCAAGTCCTCAAGACCTATCCACCTGGCTTCCACGATATACTGAGATTTCCCCCTTGCATAAGTATTCGGCTACCCAGGGATCAGGTCCTCCATACCTATCCACCTGGCTTCCACGATATACCGAGATTTCCCTTGTCTAGCCTACAACTAGGACTTTCCAAGACTCAGTTGACTTCTCACCCTTGCCTAGCCATGACTAGGACTTCCCATGATCAAGCTCTATTAAACATACTTAAACATATTTGTCGGACATTAAAACCTTGGAGGTCGATTGCACCAACAATCTCCCCCTTTTTGATATTTGATAAAATATGTTTAAGTTAGGTCTATTCATAAGAATTAGATTTCTAACTTAAAACCTTCTTCTCCCCCTTTTGTCATTCATCAAAAAGAATCCTTCATAACTTGATGTCTAAGGTATCCCTAAGTTTTGCACCAACAATGATGTAAACCCTAAAACCTGAAACATTCTCAAGATATTCCTAAGGTATTCCCTCACTTTTTTTAAAGATAATAATAAGATGTAATTGGATTTTCAAATTGAACATGCATCAATTATATTTTTTTAAAGGATTTTTCAAGATATTCTCAAAATATTTTCAAGGATTTTACTAAGATATTCCAAGGCTTAAAATAATTTTTTTTTTGTAAAGATTGGATACCAACCAAGATATGAAGCTTTTAAAAATATTTGTCATGGAATAAGAATATCATAAAAATAATTTTCAAAAAGATTTGCTAAGAGTTTTTCAAAGTATGAAACATAAAGTTTTTAAAGGAATTTTCAAAGTGTTTTTTAAACTATGATTTTTCAAAAAGTATGAGTTTGAAAAATATGATTTTGAAAAGATAATGCTTGAAAAATAATTTTATAAAAGTAATTTTTAAAAAGTATTTGATTAAGAAATTTTAAGATAATTTTCAAAAAGATTTGTAAAGAACTTTTATCAAGCATTTTTCAAAGAGTGTTTTGAAACATTTTTCAAAATATGTTTTCAAAAGCAAGATTTTGAAAGAAAAAAATCCTTGAAAAAATATTAAAAAAAAAATATGTCCTTCAGTAAAGTCTCTCCCCCTTAACTAAACACTCTTGTTAGATATCCTTGTTACCCACAAGGAAGATATTCCTAGATGTGTCTTAGGGTCATGGTTGACTTAAAGATCTAAAGACTTAGATGGTGAATAATTTATATAATACACCCAATCAATCATCAATCAAAATTTGAAAAATATTTCTTAAGAAAATAGATTTATAAGTTTTCAAAATATTTTAAAAAAATATTATAAATTTTAATTTTCTTAGCATCTCATCCATTCTAAATTTTCAAGTATGGTAATCCTATAATTGTGTGAGATGACTTTATTGATTGTGAATTTCATTATAATTAAGTTAAAATTGAGTTTTAGTTGAACTTTAATTATGTTAAATTAATTTTGGGTTAAAATGATAACATTTATTTTTATTTTGTGAATTAATTGAATTTGTAAATTAATTTTAGTTTAGAAATTGTAAAGTTATTTGTTATAGATAATTAGCTAATTAATAAAAGATCTAATTTAGGGTCAATTAAGTTGATTTATAATTTAATGATTATTAATTGTAATTGTTATGGTTATAGGTTGAATTTTTAGATTAATGATCCTTAAACTTAATTTGGAATAATTCAAAGTTAATTTCAATTGAGTTTAATTTAGTATGATTATTAATTAAGGATTAAAAATTTGATTTATAATTGTTAGATTAATTATTGCTTATTTCAATTAAGGTTGATTATAAGTTTCATAATTAATAATTATGGATTAATTGATTATGAATTATTATTAATTTAATTAGTTACTTAGGAATTAATTAGGTAAAGATTTTAGAATTAGTTTTAATTAATTTTGGAAATTTAAATTTGTTTAAGGTTAAAGTACTTTATTTGTTGATTAAAGTTAAGATTTCAAGTTGAAATTCATTAAGAAGTAATTAAGTGTAAAGTTAATGATTTATTAAGTTAAAGTTATTAATTATTGATTAATTTATTTATTGTTTAAAGTCATTAAAGATTAATTATGTCTATTAAGGTAAATTAGTTATTGATTAGGGTTAATCAATTAATAATTATTTTAGTTTTATTTTAAAGTTGTTTTAGTTTGTTTTTAAAGTACACTTAATTTAAGTTTGAGTTTAGTTTGAATTAAGTTTATTTTAATTTAGTTTTTGTTTTAGTTTTATTAATTTAATTTGAGTTTTAATGAAGTTTGAATTAAATTTTGATTAATTTAAAGTTGTAATTAATTTTAGATTTTAAGTAATGTTTTTACATTTTATTTTACATTTAAATTAAATTTGGTTTTCATAATTAGATTTAATATTTGACTTAAATTTTTAAAATAATTTTGATTAAGTTTTTAGTTAATTTTGAAAAAGGTTATTAAACTCATGTTAGATTCAAACTTAGCTTTAGTTAATCAAGCAGACTTTCTAAGGATAAGTTTTCAGTTCAGTAGCAAGGCATATGACCTTCTTATGTATCAACGGTGGACCACTTGCTGAAGACGTTCTAAACTATTCCCGTCCAAAAAACTTAATACTAAATTTTGATCTAACTAGCCCATGTTTGACTGGGGTAGCTTCGGTCAGATTCACTAAGTCTAGTGCACCAGGTAGAATACATAAGATTCAGCCTAGATGTAACGACCCAATTTTCCTCATTAGGAGTTCTAAAAGTTCTTAAAAATATTTAGAAATGCTATAGAAAAATTTTAGAGATTTTTAGAATATTTTTACGTAATTTTTGGAGGTCGTTTGGTATTTTTACTAAACGAAGGACGTTTCGACAAAAAAATGTCCAAGTCGAGAATTGAACCCACGACCTTTGACTCGGTCAAAACACGACTGACCAGGTGGGCAAACGGATTTTTCTGTTTAAAATTGATAGCAAATTTATTTGAAGATAGTTAACAGAATATTAAGGTTATAAAAAGGGAGAACTTAGGGATTGAGTTAATCACCGAAGCCTAATTCCTCTCTTCCTCCTCTCGCGTGCGCGGCGATTCTGCCCGAGCGAAACCGAAGCCAAGATTAGGGTTGTCTCCGGCGTCGGCTTGACGTGTTCTTCAAGGGGTTCTCTCCACTATCACGACCTCTTCGTTGAGGGGAGCTCGGGAGCACGAGGGAGAGCCGGAACCGTGAGCCATCCGAAAGCCCTAGCAGTTTCTTCGGGAGTGAGTCCAAGAACGCAAGTAAGTCGCTTACTCACCTGCAGTAGGATAGCTTCGGATTTCTATTTCTTTTGTGTTCCGAACTTGTTCTGTGAAGAAGGTTAGATTAGGGTTGCTGCCGTGACCTTCAAAGGAAGAATAGATTGTGTTCTTATCTAAATCTTTTGTGTCCTTAAGTTATCTAAAATAGTTTAAGGATTCATGTTTCCTTCAGTCTTTAGTTTTCTGCCGAGAATATCAGAGAAGAGAAACTGATTATATTGTTTCGAATTATAGATTTGGTTTCGGTTTTGGTAATGCATGTGGTTTCCTGGACAGATTAGTAGCAGATAAAGATGGATTTTCATTGGGTTTTTATTCTAGTTTTCTACCATATATGCTAGTTCCTCGATTAGTTCTTGCAAGCATTAGTACACAATCCAAGTTCTGCATTTTATTATAGTAGTTTTTCTTTTGGAACTTTGTCTCTTAATGTTACATAGGAACTTATATGAGGCATGTTGTTTTCAGCTTTGAGACAGTTAGATGGAGAAAGATTTTAGTAGTTATGTTTTAATTGAGCAGTGTTAAGTGGTATTCGAAAAGGGGAAGTGCTTTTGGATGCTTTAGTTTGGACTAAGCATTTGAGATTAAACACCTTGAAGTATATCATTTTTAAGCATTTAGTTTAGTTTTGTTAGAGTATATATGAGAACTCATCCCCTTTAAATAAGGTTATTGCTAGCTGGATCTAAACAAATCTGTGAGTCTTATACTACAATCGTCTAGAATGATAGCAGTCCACCATCTATTCATGGAGTGGTACTATTGTCAAGAACGGATGGATATGGTATTGTGAATTTTAGTTGAATCATATGGTAGTAAATTTGTAAATCCTAGGTTTGTAGGTTGGTCAAGGAATTATAATTTAGGATGTGTAGATTTATTGAGTTATTGTTCTTGAATGTGCATGAACAGATTTATTTTTCCAGTTTTGTTTGCTATGAGTTGAGCTTGATCAGTTTCCTTTGTCACTAGATATGCACGGGATACTTTCTAGTTTCTTTTGCTATTAGAATATCATGAGCAGAATTTTATGTAGAATTTTATTAGCTTAGTGAGCAAATTTGATTAAGTTAGTATGCAGATTTTTATTAAGCTAGTATGCAGATTTCTGTTAAGCAAGTGCAGATTTTGTTAAGCTAGTATGCAGATTTCTGTTAAGCTATTATGCAGATTTTTATTGAGCTAGTATGCAGATTTCTGTTAAGTATTAGTGCAGATTTTTGATAACTATTGTATGTGCAGATTTCTTTTGTATTCTATGCATGATTATGTGTTACATAGTTAGTTTCATTCATAGATGCATACAAAAGATACCCTAACAGTATTTTGGGTTTAAGAAAAGTATAAGAAAGATAAAGAAAAGAAAGAAAAGGCCAAGGCCGTAAGTAAATCCCAAAGTCAAGACTTTAGGGATTTTGGCACACAAGGTGCTATTAAAATGTCAAGGCATTTAAAGAAGAAGTAATTAAGATTATAAGTTTTTTACTTTTAAGAAGAGGCTAGTACCCGACTTTCGAGGTTATCGTTAAACAAATCCAGGTGTCCAATTCCGAGGTCTTGGCCCTGGTAGACCGAGGTCTGCTCTTTTAGGATTGGTGACTCGCTACCCCAACCTATCAGGGAACGCGCATAAGATGGTACTATGCCTGGGCCCAAGAAGAAGTTGATTATTATTTTGAAGTATTATAAGTATAAGTTTTTGAACAAGTAAAACGAGTTTTACATAAACATAAAGTATTAAAGATTAAGTTTAGAACAAATGAAATAAGTTTCAGATAGTTCTAAAATCAACAAGTTTAGTTCTTTATGCTAGCATGATTATATAGATTTACTTTACATGTTTAGCCTTTCAGTATGTTTCTTTCACTAGTAGATGAGCATGAGTAGATTTCCTTTTGAGCATTCAGTTTTAGATTTCAGTATATCCTTATGCATATCGAGATTTTGTGAGTTAGATAGCGCTTACTAAGCAAATTTTGCTTATAGACTACACTTCCTCTTACTGCAGATATAGGAAAGGAAAAGATATAGAAAGGAAGGCGACAAGGAGGTGTTCGAAGGATGTGTGATGCCAGGACTATGGAAGCCTTGGGACTAGGAAAGAAGTTTTAATTTTAGTTTCCGCATTTTAGTTATTGTGAACATTTGAGTTGTATTTTAAGTTCAGTTTAGTAAGTAGATATTTGTGTGTTTGATACTTATTTAACTGCGTGGGAGTTTGATAAATGTTCCAGCCGCCTGTGGTTGATGTATATTATGTTTGTATCTTGGTTTATGGTCACCGGTACAAGGGAGACTCTGCCGAAATTTTTCGGTAGGATTTCCATGTGATTTTTAATCATACCGGTTAAGTAGAGTTAGTAGTTAAGTAACAATCACTCTTAGGTAGTAGTAGTAGTAAGAAGGGTGGTCGTTACACTAGACATGCCTTCAACAAAGTTTTCTTGACGTACTATTATCCCAATCCATTCCGATGCTATGTTGTTAGGGTTTGGTAAACCTTTTATAACTAACCGTTTTAAACTAACAACTTAAAGAGAAGATGCATGACATGGTATTTAACAGATAAGTATGCATGATCATGTCAAGTCAAACAAT
Organism: Zingiber officinale; assembly: GCF_018446385.1. NCBI lineage: Eukaryota > Viridiplantae > Streptophyta > Magnoliopsida > Zingiberales > Zingiberaceae > Zingiber > Zingiber officinale. Next base: position 80,123,766 of record NC_056007.1, read on the forward strand.
TCAAACAAGTCATGCATGATACAAATTGTTTGTGTTGTTGATGTTGCTGTTGTTGTTTTATTATTATTTATTAATGATTGTTGTTGTTTTAATATTATTGTTCTATTGTTGTTGTTTTAATATTATTATTTTATTGTTGTTGTTGTTTTAATATTATTATTTTATTGTTATTGTTAATATTGTTGTTGTATTGTTGTTGTTTTAATATTATTATTTTATTGTTATTATTATTATTATCAATATTAATTAGTTTCATAATTAAAGGGTACATGATTATAATTAAGTTTATGAAAGTTTTGTTTTAGATTTGGTTTTGATTTATAACTTAAATCTAGATTTTGTGAGTTGATAAAATTATTAATAATGTTTTCTAATTTATCAATTTTATTTTTTAAAACATTATTTAGTTTTTCTAGTTTTCTAAAATTTGATTTTGTATTTAATTATAGTTTAGTTTTTTATTTTTTAAATTTTTAGTTAAATTTTGTTTATTGTTAATTAATTTTAGATTATTATTATTTTGATTTAAATTTAAATTATCTTGAATAAATGAATTTTGATTAACTAGAACTAGCTCTTGATTAATGTTTGGGTTGATTTGATCAATTTTAGTTACATTTAAATTAATTAAGTTTTTATTAATTAAATTAGTTTTGTTAAGTAATGTAGGATTTTCATGCTTTTATAAATTCATAGTATGATTCAAACAAGAAGCACTACAAAAAAAATACTATTATTACCGACTGAATATTCCGTCGGTATTCGGCATTATCGACGAAATTCATGGTATCAGAAGTATTTTGATCGACATTCACTTTACCGACGGAAAAGTATATCCGTCGGTAATTACCGACGGAATTATAGTTTCCGTCGATATATTACCGACTGTAATTTTTACCCGTCGGTAAAAAAACAAACGGTGGTAAACGGAGGTTCCCGACGGAACCCCTGATTCCATATGTATATTCCGATGGAATTAGTGATTCCGTCGGGAATAGGCCGACGGAATCACTGATTCCGTCGGTAAGTCCCGACAGAACCCCTGATTCCGTCGGGCCTCACCGACGGAATCAGGGGTTCCGTCAGTAAATACCGACAGAAACAGAGGGGTCCGTCAGGACTTACCGACGGAATCAGGGCTTCCGTCGGCGATATATCGCAAAAAGGTAACTGTTCTTTCGATATTTTACCGACGGAAACTATAATTCCGTCGGTAAAAAATTGAAAAAAAAATTGAAATCCAGCCCCTGTTTTATTCGTTTCCCATATACAATTTTAATACAAATACAAACCATCACAAGCGATGGCATCACAAACACAATCCACACAATATATTAACAACATACAATAACAAGATCACAATATAAATCAATCCACAATCTCCAAAATACAACATACAATAAATACATAAACATAACTGAACGACAAATAGAAAATCTCCAAAATATAATAAAATCTAAGTATCAAGTTCTCACAATCATAAGTATCTAAAAGTATATAAGTGAACGACAAATACAAAATATCCAAAATACATACCATGATACATCACCTATACATATATCCGAATATAATCCTGTAAAAGTCAAATACAATAGATTATGATTAGAATAAATCGATGCAAATGTAATATAACTCAAACATTGTTATATATAACTAATTTTACTTGTAAAAAAAATACCTGGATTATATTTTGAATAACCAATAATAGTGGTGATGGTAAATGTATCAGTATGAACTCCTGAAAAATGTAAAACACTTTAAGATAAGCATCTAATAATATCCCAATACAATAAATATATTTGACTTAATGAATTTCTAAAAAATTCTAAAAAAAATCAAGTTATAGTTAAACATACCTCAAAAAAAATCTAATAATCAGCGGGGTCTGGGTCTGATGGGTCTAGGGTCTCCTTTGACTGGGGCTGCTGTGATGGGTCCCATCGTGCAATGATTGCTTGCATCTGGGCCAATGCCTGTTCCTGTGCAGCTCACTTCTTCTCCCACTTCTGATCCATGGTAGTCATCTGAGTCTTCAAGTCTTGGTTTTCTTTTCTTAATTACTCCACCTCAGAAGAAGAAGAAGAGGAACTCGCACGACCCCTAGGAGTCCTCAAGCGATCAAATACCACCTTGGCCTGGGAGTCAAGGCCGTAGAGGGAGGAGTTCTTTGTCCTTCCACCCACAACATCATAATAAATTTCATTTATTTCCTGGGTGGATAGATCCTGTGACTCCCCTCCCTCTACTGGTGGCTGAGATGCCTGAGCAACCCTGCTTGTCATTTCCTCCTGTGTAGAAAAAAATATACAATTTATATCTTATACACAATTATTAAAGCTAATTAATCATTATTAAAGATTAAATATAAATTACAAGTTAATAATTCAAACTCCAATGTTCTTTGATCGATCATCAATATATGTGTCATCCTTTCTCTGGTGAGTCTTGAGAAAGATCTCCAAGCAAGTGGGTTGTCTTTCTAAAGAACGTTCCTGCATGCACAAATAAGTTTGACTAAAATTATACAAGTTCATTAATAAATAAAAATTTAATTTATATAACTTTAAATTAAAATCACCAGATCCATAGCGTGCTCAATAATGGATCGAGATCCTGATGTATGCCGAGCAGATCCGGTACTCTGGCCACCTGGCTCTATATTCCTATTCGCTCGAGCTTTTAGAGCCTTTGTCTGCCATCTTTCTGCAGACCAAGTGGACGTCCATGCACTCCAAATCTCGTCGGATACATAAGCAGGTCGTGTGTCATCCTTTCTCACATAGTATAATAGGTCTTTGTACAACTTGACACAATAAATATTCCAAGTTTTTGCAAATTCTACCTCGTGCCCTCCTCCCATGTATATTTTTTCTACAATTTAAAAATAAAATTTTAGTATATTAAAGGATAAATATAATGTACATATTCAATTTACTTACCACAAATTCTTGATAATAGAAATCCTTAGTTGCAGCATCTACATGTCTCCATGTAGTCCCAAATATGCAGACTCTTTCCTTAAATTTTCGTATGATATATGTGGATACTCGATGGCCGTCGGGAGTAAACCTACATATAAGCAATATTAAGACATAAGATATATGTTATAAATAAAGAACTTGAATTACTAATAATAAAAAAAAACTTACGACTCTCCAACAACCCTAAGGACAGTGGATCCACAGAGTGGTGCTGGAAGATCTGCCATGATACCTTATATCTACACAAAACATATTACAACACATCATAATAAGTCTTTAATAACATGATAAATAAGCAACAAAACATGATTAAAGCATAACTTACTAGATGAATAATAATGCTAAAATTTAATCAATGCTAGACTCTGGAAGCATTTCTACTCAACATTAACAGTTTGTAAGTCGTCGTCGCTAGACTTTGTTAGTTCAACAAAATCCTCACTGCTGGATTTCTCTCCATCATCTATCTCCTCGTCAGTGGCATTACCATCTACAAGTAATTGTGATGTAGATTGGAGTTGTGAATCAATCGAATGTCTCTCTACTTCGTCATTCTGAAATGCATCATGGTTTTGAGCAGTAATAGTGTTCGACATTTCTATGGTAGAACGAGACTTCAATCGACAAACAGACAACCATTCACTAGCTCTTCTTCTCTTCGTAGGATATTCAAGATAAACAACCTGACCCGCTTGTATTGCAAAAATGAAAGGTTCAAACTTATTGAACCTTCTGTTTGCATTAACCTCTACTAAATTATAATTTGGATGTATTCTGGTACCTGTTCTTGGGGTTGGATCATACCATGAACATCTGAACAACACACACCTTTTTATCGATAATGCAGGATACTCAACCTCTATAATTTCCTCAAGTCTACCATAGTAATCAAACTCAGTGTTATTGGTGTCGATAGATCCTTTAACGCATACACCAGAATTAAAAGTTAATCTCTGCGAATCTCGTTGTCTCACATGGAATTTGAGACCATTAACATAGTAACCCGAATAGACCATTATTTGGCGTAGGGGTCCAGATGCAAGATTCAATATTCTATCATCTTGTACATTAGATATTATTCGGTCTTTCACCTATCAAAATAGTAATAAGAAAAATGAGGGCCGAATTTATTTTAATAAAGAATTATTAAAATTTCTCTAACTCACATATATTTGAAACCATAATGCAAATTCGGTCTCTAACTTTTCAGTAACCTCACTTGCAGTCATTGATGGATTTTGAAGATGTAATTGTTGCTGATACAAGCTTTGAAAGAAGGTAATTATAAGAAAATTAGGATATCAAGCAATTAACTACAACGAAATAAAAGCTTGATTAGAGAAGTTAACTTACTTTATGTAGGGTTTGACCTCATCACAGTTTAAGAGTATATATGTTCTTGCAGCATGGTATTCTTGTTGAGTTAACCATCTAGAAACAGATGCACCCATTGGTTTACCAGAAAATTTGAAAATAAAAAGCATCGATGGATCTATATTCTGAGTATCATCAGAATTTCTAGGACATTTGCAGTGTCTGATTTTAACATTATCAGCAAAATAATAAGAGCAGAAAGAAGATGCTTCCTCCACCAGATAAGCATTACATATTGACCCTTCAACTCTTGCTTTATTACGAACATTATTTTTTAATTTTCTCAAAAACCTTTCAAATGGGTACATCCATCTGTACTGCACAGGACCAGCTATTCGTGCCTCATATGGTAAATGTACCGGTAGATGTTCCATTGAATAAAAAAAAACTTGGTGGAAATATACGCTCCAACTTACAAAGTATGAGAGGAATGTCAGTCTCTAGCTAAATCATATCAACCGTCATAATACACCTCACTGTCAAATCTCTGAAAAAAAGACTCAACTCTGTAAGTGCTTGCCAAACATTATTGGGAAGTAAATCATGAAAAACTATTGGAATAAGTCTTTGCATGAACACATGACAGTCACGACTCTTCATTCCAAACATCTTTAATTTGTTCATGTCAACGCATCGAGTCATATTCGAAGCATATCCATCTAGAAATTTGATTTCTTTTAACCAACTACATAAGCTTGTTTACCATCTTTGTCCAATGTATAACAAGCTTTTGGAAATTTATTGGTTGTTTCATTCTGATGCAACTCTGGTCTGTTGACTAGTTCTTTTAATTCTTCACGTGATTTTACAGTGTCCTTAGTTCTTCCAGGTACATTTATCACAGTGTTGAAGATATTATCAAAGAAATTTTTCTCAACATGCATCACATCTATATTGTGTCGAATGAGTAGATACTTCCAATAAGGCAACTCCCAGAATATACTCCTTTTCTTCCAACCACACTTGCACATACTCACAAGATACTTATTTATCTCATCAGAATTAGGCTGAGATACTGGGAGGAATCCATAACTATCTATTTGTTCAATGATTTCTTCACCTGAAGCATGGACTGCTGGGGGAGGTTTTCTGACTACAACATTCTTTAGAAAGTTTTTCTTATTTCGCCTAAAAGGGTGATCCAGTGGTAGAAATTTACGATGATTATCAAACCAAGATACCTTCCCACTGTAAGGCAATGAAAATGCATCGGACTCTATCATGCAATGTGGGCATGCTAATTTACCAGCCGTGCTCCATCCCGACAACATTGAGTATGCTGGAAAATCACTGATCATCCATAATAAGGCCACATGTAATGTAAAATTAGTTTTACTTGCAATATCATAAGTAACCGAACCTACATTCCATAATTCATTAAGCTCGGCAATTAGAGGTTGCAAGAAAACATCTATCTTATCTTTTGGATTGGTTGACCAGGAATAAGCACGGTAAGGAACATAAATTCATCTTTCATGCACATCCATGGTGGTAAATTGTACGGTGTTAATATAACTGGCCAAGATGAATATTGTTGTCCCGACTGACCAAATGGTTGAAATCCATCTGTAGAAAGTCCCAATCTCACATTTCATGGTTCCATTGCAAAGGAGGGAAACACAGTATCAAGATGTTTCAATGCAGGAGAATCACAAGGATGACACATTATACCTCCTTCGTGCTCATGCTCATGCTCATGATGCCACAACATGTGGTTAGCTGTAGCTACAGATGCATACAAGTGTTGACGTCTAGCAGTTAACGGAAAATAATACATTACTTTCCAAGCAATATTTTTCTTCTTCTTCCCTGGTATGCGATTACGATGCTTAAAACGAGGGTGAGTACAGATTTTACATTCATTCAAATCACTGTCTTCATTTCAAAATATCATGCAGTTGTTTATACAACAATCAATCTTCTCTACAGGTAAACCTAAATCTCTGATCAATTTCTTTGTTTCATAGAAGCTATCAATCATTATGTTATCAGTAGGGAGCAACTCTGACATCAATTGACAAATGTCATCGTAACATCTTTCTGAGAAATGATGTTCTGCTTTCATATTCAATAACCTTGCTGTAGCTGATAGTTGTGAATGACCAGAAGGAATGTCTTCCCACACTTCTCTTTCACTAGCCTTTAACATTTCATATAGTTGCTGATATTTAGGGGTTGGTATTTCATCTATATTCAAATAATCAACTGCATTCATCGCATCTTGAATCATTGATTGCATTGAAATATCAATATTATTTGATGCTTCAGGAGTTATAACAGTAGTCCCAGAATACGAACCACCAGATGACCCAATTGGTTCATATAAATAAGGCTTTCCATGACAATACCAATTGTAGTAATTTGGCACAAAATCATTTCTACATATGTACATTTTTACAGTATCTTCATCACGAAATGCTCTATTTTGACATTTTTTTTATGATTGCACGGACATCGTAACTCAGCACCATTCATACATTCTGGATGACTTTTAGCAAAAATCACAAACTGTTCAACTTCAGCAATAAAATCATCTCTGATAAAACCATTGTCTAATCGATTGTACATCCAAGCTTTGTTCATATACATTGTTATAACCTAAAAAGAATATAATTTGAAACATTATTAAACTTGTTGTATCACTTGAAATAAGCTTAAATAAAGAATTATGTGCACAATTTCATCTCACGATCATCATATCATATTACCGAAAATCTCCTCTACACTAGAGCAAATAAATGAAACTATATAAACATGTTGTTTCTTATAGCATCATCAAATGAAATAATCATACATATATGAGAAGCATCGATCAAACACATATTGGCCACTACATTTTATGCAAGTACAATAGCGAAATGGATCAAAATATGTCACGACACTTAAATTTTCTAGGGTTTTGATTGTGCTCAGCTACGAACAGTAGCAAAGCACAGCTACAATTGCGAGCAGGCTGCTGGGGACGATATGGTATCGTTACCGAGAAGACCTCGCCCGCCTGGCAGTTCACGCTGATCGATTCCGATTTCGTCGGGCAGCGCGAGGCGGCGATCCGCGAGCATGAGGTCGAGCAGGGCGCGGCTGCCGGCCGTGTGAAAACCAAAACGAGAGAGGAGAAGAGCATACCTGAGAGATCGCTGGAACGCGCTGAACGGGAGGAGAGGGCGCTGAGATTGCTGGAGAGAGGCGCCGAAAAATCATCAAGAGAATCTCCGCCGCTGGAAAATCGGAGGAAAAGAGGGTCGCGCGAAGAGGAAAGCGGCCATTCTGTGCCCTAAATCATGAGTTACCAACGGAATTGTAAGGTGATTACAGCTAGTTAACGGACAAGCTTTAGCGAATTTAAAATATAACGGGTACGGGCAGAACCCCACCGATGAAAAAATACATCCGTCGGTAAATACCGACGGAATTGGATTTCCGTCGGGATTATAAAACCCTAAACCCGGTAATTACCGACTGATTATAATTCCGTCGGTAATTTTTACGCCCGCACCCGTTAGCTGTATCTATTTACCGATGGAATATTAATTTCGTCGGAAATAAACAAAACCCTAACCCCGGATCTGGCAAATTCGTTTTCTCGTCGCACGGTATTCTGACTGAATATAGGTCCGTTGGTAATTACAGACTGATTAACCAAATCCGTCGGTAATTACCGATGGAATAATAATTCCGTCGGTAAATACTGACTGCCCTAACTCCCGTCGGGACTTACCAACAGAAGTATATTCAGTCGGTATACGCGGACGGAGTTGAGATTCTGTCGGTACCCCCGTCGTTAAACACAGGCATGTTTGTAGTGAAGGATCTAAATCATGCAAATTTTCATATAATTTAAATTTATTTACCATAATTGCTCCCCCTGAATCCTTGGGTCTTCTCTCCAGACATTGAGATTTGTAGTGTCCCATCTTTTTGCTCTTGAAACATTCGATGTGATCCTTTGTTTTCCGGACTCTAGGCATCGGTTCCTCCTTTGCCTCTAGTTGTGCAGATCGATTCATTGGGCATTTATTTTTATAGTGTCATTTTTCACTGCAACTAAAACATATTATATGAACCTTAAATTTAGAATTGATAATTTTACCTTCTGAATCCTCATTAAGATTCTCCCCCTTGACCATTGCCATTTCAGATTTAGGCTCGTGCATTTGGTCGGACTCAGGTTCGGGTTTGGACACTTGTTCTGACTTGAGTTCAGATCCATCAGCCTCCTCCCCAGCCACTAGAGTGATGAAGTTGATTTGGTCTTGTTCTTCTAGATCTGGCTTTGAGGATAGCTCTTCGGATTCGGACTCACTTTCATCTTGATCTCCTAGCCTCGACGGAGTCTCGTGAAGCTCGATCAATTTGATCCACATCTCAAATGCGTTCTTGTAATCTTCTAATTGCCACAAAACTTTATTAGGCAAAACGCTAATTAAAATATCTATTACCTTTGTGTTTGCTTCTGAGTTTTGAGAAGGTTGTCTCAGTGCGATCCAGTTCTCGAAATTATTGCTTCCAACGAAGCATTCCATCATTTGCCTCCAGGAATTGAAGTAGACTTGATCGTATGGTGGAGGGTTATAGATACTTCGCCCTTCTTGATATGACATCGACATTCTTACAATCAAAGAATTAAAAGAAAAATATTTCCAAGACTTTCGTCTTGGGATTAATAGTGCTCGAAAACTAGAAATAAAAAAATATTCTAAATGAAAAGAAAATAAATTGACAAAAGAAAAAAATTTTAAAAAATACTTTGAAAAATGGTTAAGTAATTTCAGAGCTAACGAGGCTCTGATATCAATTGTTAGATCGAATGAGTGTGATAGAGGGAGGGGGTGAATATTGCGCCTTTTTAATACTTCTCTTTTTGAAAGCAGAGTCGTGCACAGCGGAAAGTAAAAAGAAAGGCAAGTTGTTTACTTCGTTCGGAGTCTAGGTCGACTCCTACTCGAAGGCCCGCGATCCTTGATCGCACCGATGGGTAATCCACTATAACCCTTCTTTCTGAAATTCTCGGAAAGAAGCAGAACGTACAAAATGAGCAAGATAGTAACAACCTACTATCTTGCTTAAGTTAATTACAATGCAAGCTAATAAAATATACCGACAAGTAATAGAGTTGAAGTTTTGGTCGGCACTATCGGACGGAGTGACTTGCAAAGCTTATGAAGACTTATAGCACAAGTAGCTTGCAGAAGAGAACTTCAGTCGATCAGAAAGTGTTATAAAAGCCTCATACCTTGAGCCTCTTTTTATAGGTGTAATGGGCATTCGGTCGACCGATCCCTCTGTTCGGTCGACCGAACCAGCTCCCTTCCTTCCTGACTGGAGTCTGACGCTGGCTCGATCTCTAACATTAATTGCTCATTAAGGGTTCAGTCGACTGATCTCATTTTTCGATCGACCGAACAGGCTCCTTCCCTGTTCGTCGAAATCAGCCGAGATCCATATTTAATGCTCCATTAATGTTGATTAGTTCAGTCGACCGATCCCTGGGTTCGGTCGACCGATCAACTTTTGCTTCTGATAGATGCTAATGAACTGGCCTATGCTGAGTCATCATGGTTCGGTCGACCGATCCCTATGTTCGGTCGACTGATCCGGCCGAACCGGCAACACAGAGTTAAGCAAACTATTCCTGCAACACAAAGGTTAGCACAATAATATATAATACATGAGTAATATAAAATACAGTAGAACTATCTTGATCTCAACTTGGAAACCTTCCCGGTTTCTTCAGTTGAATCAGCGACCTTAGGTTGTTCCCTTCAGGAACCTGACCTCACTATCGCTCCTCCAGTTGTTTACCTCAACTTACCTGCCAAACATGGTCCTCCAGACATGTTTGGACTTTGCATGCTTAGTGTCTGATCGTCTGATCCACTAAGACTTTTCCTGCAATACTATATTAGCCAACGGCAATAATAGTAATACAGAATATAATGGTAAACCTAAACCTAGATTTATCGGGATCCGCTGGTCTGGTCGAAACCATCCGATCAACCTTGCTTGGAGTTCACTCCTCCAAGACTTCTCGTTACCTAAGGTTATCTCCCCCTAGGGTATTCTCCACTTGGCTTCACTCACCAAGACTCAGTATTCGGCTACCCAGGGATCAGGTCTTCCAAACCTATCCACCTGACTTCCACGATATACCGAGATTTCCCTTGTCTCAGTATTCGGCTACTCAGGGATCAGGTCCTCCAGACCTATCCACCTGGATTCCACGATATACCAAGATTTCCCCCTTGCCTCAGTATTCGGCTACCCAGGGATCAGGTCCTCCAGGCCTATCCACTTGGCTTCCACGATATACCGATATTTCCCTTGTCTAGCTTACAACTAGAACTTTCCAAGACTCAGTTGACTTCTCACCCTTACCTAACCATGACTAGGACTTCCCATGATCAAGTTCCATTAAACATATTTAAACATATTTGTCGGACATTAAAATCTTGGAGGTCGATTGCACCAATAATCTCCCCTTTTTTTATGTTTGACAAATATGTTTAGGTTAGGTCTATTCATAACATTTAGATTTCTAACTTAAAACCTTCTTCTCCCCCTTTTGTCATTCATCAAAAAGAATCCTTCATAAATTGATGTCTAAGGTATCCCTAAGTTTTGCACCAACAATGATGTAAAACCTGAAACATTCTTAAGATATTCCTAAGGTATTCCCTTACTTTTTTGAAAGATAATAATAAGATGTAATTGGGTTTTCAAATTGAACATGCATCAATTATATTTTTTTAAAGGATTTTTCAAGATATTCTCAAAATATTTTCAAGGATTTTACTAAGATATTCCAAGGCTTAAAATAATTTTTTATTTTTGTAAAGATTGAATACCAACCAAGATATGAAGCTTTTAAAAATATTTGTCAAAAAATAAGAATGTCATAAAAATAATTTTCAAAAAGATTTGCTAAGAGTTTTTCAAAGTATGAAACATAAAGTTTTTAAAGGAATTTTCAAAGTATTTTTTAAACTATGATTTTTCAAAAAGTATGAGTTTGAAAAATATGATTTTGAAAAGATAATGCTTGAAAAATAATTCTGTAAAAGTAATTTTTTAAAAGTATTTGATTAAGAGATTTTAAGATAATTTTCAAAAAGATTTGTAAAGAAGTTTTATCAAGCATTTTTCAAAGAGTGTTTTGAAACATTTTTCAAAATATGTTTTCAAAAGCAAGATTTTGAAAAAAAAAATCCTTGAAAAAATATTTTTTTAAAAAAATATGTCCTTCAGTAAAGTCTCTCCCCCTTAACTAGACACTCTTGTTAGATATCCTTGTTACCCACAAGGAAGATATTCCTAGATGTGTCTTAGGGTCATGGTTGACTTAAAGATCTAAAGTCTTAGATGGTGAATAATTTATATAATACACCCAATCAATCATCAATCAAAATTTAAAAATATTTCTTAAGAAAATAGATTTATAAGTTTTAAAAACATTTTTAAAAAAATATTATAAATTTTAATTTTCTTAGCATCTCATCCATTCTAAATTTTCAAGTATGATAATCCTATAATTGTGTGAGATGACTTTATTGATTGTGAATTTCATTATAATTAAGTTAAAATTGAGTTTTAGTTGAACTTCAATTATGTTAAATTAATTTTGAGTTCAAATGATAACATTTATTTTTATTTTGTGAATTAATTGAATTTGTAAATTAATTTTAGTTTAGAAATTGTAAAGTTATTTGTTATAGATAATTAGATAATTAATAAAAGCCTAATTTAGGGTCAATTAAGTTGATTTATAATTTAATGATTATTAATTGTAATTGTTATGGTTATAGGTTGAATTTTTAGATTAATGATCCAGTTAAACTTAATTTGGAATAATTCAAAATTAATTTCAATCGAGTTTAATTTAGTATGATTATTAATTAAGAATTAAAAATTTGATTTATAATTGTTAGATTAATTATTGCTTATTTCTATTAAGGTTGATTATAAGTTCCATAATTAATAGTTATGGATTAATTGATTATGAATTATTATTAATTTAATTAGTTTCTTAGGAATTAATTAGATAAAGATTTTAGAATTAGTTTTAATTAATTTTGGAAATTTAAATTTGTTTAAGGTTAAAGTACTTTATTTGTTGATTAAAGTTAAGATTTTAAGTTGAAATTTATTAAGAAGTAATTAAGTGTAAAGTTAATGATTTATTAAGTTAAAGTTATTAATTATTGATTAATTTATTTATTGATTAAAGTCATTAAAGATTAATTATGTCTATTAAGGTAAATTAGTTATTGATTAGGGTTAATCAATTAATAATTATTTTAGTTTTATTTTAAAGTTATTTTAGTTTGCTTTTTAAAGTACACTTAATTTAAGTTTGAGTTTAGTTTGAATTAAGTTTATTTTAATTTAGTTTTTGTTTTTGTTTTATTAATTTAATTTGAGTTTTAATGAAGTTTGAATTAAATTTTGATTAATTTAAAGTTGTAATTAATTTTAGATTTTAAGTAATGTTTTTACATTTTATTTTACATTTAAATTAAATTTGGTTTTCATAATTAGATTTAATATTTGATTTAAATTTTTAAAATAATTTTGATTAAGTTTTTAGTTAAATTTGAAAAAGATTATTAAACTCATGTTAGATTCAAACTTAGCTTTGGTTAATTAAGCAGACTTTCTAAGGATAAGTTTTCAGTTCAGTGGCGAGACATATGACTTTCTTGTGTATCAACGGTGGACCACTTGCTGAAGACTTTCTAAACTATTTCTGCCTAAAAAACTTAATACTAAATTTTGATCTAACTAGCCCATGTTTGACTGGGGTATCTTCGGTCAAAGCACTTAAAAAGCTGAATTTCTCCACCTACGTTCCCCCTTCTCTTCTCTGTCGTGCATCTTTTGCTCGGTGGTGTACCCGTGATAGTAATCGGATACCTCTTAGTTCACCGTATTTATCAGTGCTTAGTGGGAGTATCGGTTAGCCGTTGTATCTTAGGAAACAGACGACCCGAGAAAACCTCGAAGTACAGTCGGTGATTGGACGAATCTGTTTCAAGAAAACTATGTCTATCACAAGCCTCGGTCCACTTTGCCGCTCGGCTGCTCAGTTGCTGATCCGTTTTGCTGCACGACCACTCTACTCGCTCAGTCGCTCAATCGCTCGTCCGCTCATTCGTTAGTTCATTCGTCGGCTCGAATTTTCAACTGCTCTGCGTGCTCAACTGCTCTACTCGTCTGCTCTATTCACCCTGCTTGCTTGACCGCTTTGTCACTCGATCGCTTTGTACTCTGCCACCCAGCCACTCTATACTGGATCACTTTATAATTTACTCTCAATACTGGATAGAAATTAACCCCGCTAATAGTCTAAAATTATCTATTCAGATAAATTTAATTTAATTTAGTATAATTTTAATTCAGCCAATTTACAAATTTTTGACCGATTGTCCGAACACTCTCTACCATTGCTACAGAGAAGCGTGACGACAACGGGCTTGATTGGTGGGAAGCAGCGGAACGATGGATGGAGGAGGAAGGCAGCACGAGACACAGCAGGTGACTGGTTGTTGGAACAACAAGGCAGACAAGGAAGAAGGTATACATAACAAAACTTAATCAATAGACGTTTCCCGTCTATTAATTTGAATTAATTGATTAGCAGGTTCACGGGATTCCGGTCACTGATCCAGCGAGCTCGCTCACGGGCTAAGCTTTCTCTGTCGTCTCTGCTACCCCCAACCTCAATCTCGTCTACACCTCCTCCTCAATCCTCACGTAGCTGCACCCAACCGTAACTTGTACCTTCGTCTTTGCACTCATTTATGCCCCTCCATATCATGGATCCTCAAATATCTAAGCATCCTCATAACCAATCCAGACATAGAAGTTGCAATCAAACGCATTAATTAATCAAAGAAGACGACGATTGTTAATTTCCTTCATCTGCTGGTTCATGGCTACTGCATGCCTTCTAGTACATACGATACGATTGATGCAGACTGCGTCCGTTGTGAATTAGTGATCATTTCTAACAAGATATTATATTCTGTATAAAAATCTCTCTCAAAAAAAAAAATCTAAACAAAAGTCCTTTTCATAAAGGATGATCATACAAATTAAATCATTTTTCACATACAGTATATATTTAATATTCCCTTCGTGATCATGTTATTAATATAATCAAAACTCAACGTTTATAAGAGACGATTGCATGGCCTGCCAGGGGCACTCCCACCACTTGATGACGCTCACAGGCTTCGATCAAACCGTTGGTAGGCAGCTTTTGTTACCTGTCCATCCCCATCCCATGCATGAAACCTATGAGCATGCACGCCATCAACCTCTTCTCCTTCCCTCCGCCGCAGGAAATCCAACACGATCGACGTTATATATTAACTTCTTCCCCCGGCCCTCTCCATCCGCTACTGGATCGCTAGCTCCTCCGTCTCCATATATCCCTAATTAGATATTATCCGGTGATGGCCGACGAGTCCTCTGATCCCGGAGGCGGCACCCTTCCGCCGGAGCAAGGCATCAAGTGCCCCCGCTGCGACTCCTCCAACACCAAGTTCTGCTACTACAACAACTACAGCCTCTCCCAGCCGCGACACTACTGCAAGGCCTGCCGCCGCTACTGGACCAAGGGTGGTGCCCTCCGCAACGTCCCTGTCGGCGGCGGCTGCCGCAAGAACAAGCGCTCTTCAAGGTCGTCCTCTGCCTCCTCCGCCACACCGTCCCGGATCTACCCCTGCGGAGCCTCCGCGGGCCTCGATTTTTTCTCCTCTCTGCCCTTCTCCAGGCCGCCGGACAACTCGCCGCACGGCGGCGCCCCTGTTTTGGGATTTAGTCACTACCCGACGTCCTCCGCCATCAGCGTCTACGGCGGCGAGGGCGGTTTCTCCGCTTCTTCTTCTTCGCGCGTCGGCCGCGGCATCCATGCGATCGCGAGCAGCAGCATCGCCGCGTCGATCGAGTCCTTGAGCTCGATCAACCAAGACCTCCATTGGCGGCTGCAGAGACAGAGGCTCGCCATGTTTTTCAACGACGCGACGCCGTCATCGGCGCTCGCGACTCCGACGTTAGGCGCCATATCGTCCCTCGACGATGAGATATTGGAGCTCGGGAACAGTAATTCGGCCGCCGCCAAGACCTGTGGCGGTGCCGGAACTCCGGCGTGGCTCATGGAACCTTCTAATTATGGCGCGCGCGTGCCCGTTACCGCCGGGGACGCCACATCGGCCTACGCCGCCGCTATGCCAATGGCCATCAACAACGGCGACGACAGCAACGCCGGAATTTGGAGTGGAAGTCCGTGGCCGGCATGGAGCCTCGACATGCCGCAATTTGGCACGCTACCTTAAGAGCCAATTAAAATAATGCAGGTATAGTTTTACATCTCCATTTTTATAATTTCAATTAATTGTTAAATCTATAATAAAATTTTAAATTGTAACAACAATTTTAGCAAATATATATATCAAATACTTCCAATCTTACAAAAGCATATTTGTTTCTCCTCCATTCATGATATTTAAGTTATTTGTAAATTGTAATAATGACAAGCGATGAGTGTTTGATTAATTTATTCAACTGATGATTTGATGAAGATAATTTTAAAACAATTATACACGAATATATATATATATATATATATATATATAAATGAAAACATTTATTATGACTAATGAGAATACTTATTATAATTTAATGAAGGCCTTTGTTATATATAATTTAAGGAATGCGCCATTATTTTTTTTAGCATGTAATTATTATAAATAATAAATGCAATAATTACATGCACTATAATTAAAAAAACAAACACGTGCATAGTAATTAAAAAAATTGTGTACACTAGGGTGTCAATTCTAATGAATTAGATTGGATTCATATAGAATTAATTTTTTTAAAAAACCCAATTCAATCTGAAACGTTAAATCCGAACTCAATCAACCGGATCCGAATAATCCAAAAAATCTATTTTTTAGTTATTTTTTCAATAATTCTTTATTTTTATCTCAATACTCCACTATTATCATACTAGCATTAATATTAATAATCATAAAAACATCTTAATTTTTTAAATAAAATTTGATTTAACTCTTAAAAAAATATACTAAACTTTATATTTAGATTAACCCGAGTCAATTTGAAACCAACCCAATCTAATTTGAAAATTTTTAATTCGAAAATGTTTGAATCCGAACTCAACCCGAATCTAAAAATACTTAATCTGAATCTGATTTTTTTCGGATCAATTCAAATTGAATTATTTGATTAAATTTATTTTTACACCCCTACGGAAAATAAATAAAATACACTAGTACAAGTATTTTCAAAATTAAAAATCTCATTTTTGAGAAAAAAATATCTATTCATCTTAGAACCTGCAAATTTTAAATCCGCGGCCTCCTAGGAGCGAGTAAATTAAGAAATTAAAATTAATAATGAGAGACTAATATTTTATAAATTTATCATACGATAATCTCGATTATACTTACGAGTCCTCGTAGAACCAGCAGAGCACGTATAGTTGTATGTAAAATAAATAAATAATAAATAATGTAGCTCCGAAATTGTAAACAAATTAAATCAGTGAACTTGAGACTTACCTGTTCAAGAGTTGACATTTTAGAAGTGTCAGTTCAATAGCACTCTCTGTTTGGGAGTTTTTCTTTTCCTGCGCAGTGATGAATGCAGTTCAACAGAATAAAAAGACTGCAGATTTTAAGTTTAGTTTAGATATTTTTTTGGTCTTGGTTCACTTTACATTTTGACAAAAGTCAATAAAAGCAAGCAATTGTTCTGGATCTAAATAGTGGCAATGTAACAATTTAATTATGCGGGATATATGCAGCAGCATAATAATTTTTAATATTTTTTTTAAAGTGTTTAATGTATTTATGAAATTTTAGATGTTTTTAATAATTGTCTTCCCTTATTAAATAATTTTTTAAAAAATATATATAAAGAGAGGACAACGATTTTCGTTTCTTGCCATCTCAGTTCTCCTCTTCTCGTCATTCCGTAGGATAATCATTATCCTACTTAGCATTAGTTGATATCAGAGCTAGCAAATTTCAATTCTCATCACTCCGTAGGATAATCATTATCCTACTTAGCATTAGTTGATATCAGAGCTAGCAAATTTCAATTGAGAATGTTGAGCATAAAAAATGATTAACCAGGCTGGGTAATGTCGAGCCTGGGGTGACCGGTCCGACCCCACGGAAGTTTTCCACCGACTACCATGATAAATCAAGAAGGGCTCGCAGCGGGGCAGTCCAGGAGCATTCCAATTGAGAAAGTTGAGCATAAGATCCAATAGAAGATTGTCATGATTGTGATAAAACAAGGTAGGTTTTAACGAAGGAAGTCTCGGATAGTGGTCGTAGTACCCAGGACGAGATTAAGGATTTATAGAGGCAAACAGTAGATTTAACATAGCGTCTAGTGGTGTGAGATCTTGAAGATTATAAGCAGTGGCGGATCCAGAAATTCAAATATGGAGGGGCGATCGTGATTCGGGCACGACGAATTTTTTTTTGAACAGTTAATAAATTCTATGTAATTAAAAAAATATTTTTTAAATAACTTGACATACAGGAAAAAAGGTACAATAGTATAAAAAAACTCGTACAATAATATTAAAGTAGTCTACTAACGAATACATGACAATTGCATTCTTAAAAACATCTTTTTCGATATAAACTACCAAACTGGCATTCATCAATTCATCTCCAATCCTGTTTCGCAAATCTATTTTGACAATATTCATTGCCGAAAAAACCCTTTCAACGGTTGCAGTAGCAACTGGAAGAAGTAAGGCTAGCTCAATCATCCGATAAACCAAAGGAAACACACGGTTCTTCATTGTTTCAATCATTTTCTTTGTAAGAGCTCCCAAATCTGAAATGCCTTCAAACCGTTCATCTGATCTGACATCATCAGTATATGTTTCAAGCTCTTGTTCAACTAATATACGCTCATTCCAAGAAAAATCATCCTCATAAAAATGAATCAGACACACTAACTTCTGTACATCAAATCTAGAGAATGAGTTCCTAGGATCAAGGCATGACATATAAATCAGCAAATCTGTAGTTATTTCAGAGAAACGATTATCCATCTTATGTAGAATAATATCGATAACCTGCAATTTAAAAATCAAACAACAAAAGTAAAAATTAATAAAGATGTTACTGTTTAAAAGAATTTAATTAACGATAATTAAATAAAAAAGAATTATGAAATTTCCTCACAAAAGATTTCAACATGATAATAGTGATAAAAATTAACATTTTTCCATCTTTCTTCAAACGACTACGGTTGTTGATGTTATCTATCATATTAATTATTTCAATGGAATGAATGCTACAAAACTTCTTCACATCCTCAAGTAAAACATCTCATCCAGAATCTCTCAACTTTTGCAATTTATCTTTCCATTATTGATCAAACGCATCGCATTCACAATATTTTGATCTTTCTCTTGTAGAATGGTTGACAAATGATTTGTGATTGCCAATATATGTTTCATCAATAGTAGAATAAACATAAATTCATACCTCTCTATTATTTCAACCAAAGTTCTACTCAAACTCTTAGAAGAACGATCACCATCATCAATCAAATTTTGAAGAACCTCTATAACAGATGACCACATTTGTTCAATACGACATAAAGTTGAATGATGAGACTCCCATCGTGTATCTCCAGGTCTAGCTAGACTAGTTTCTTGATTTAGTTCTCTACCAGAACTAATCTCTCCTCTTTCAAGAAGTTTAAACTTTCTATCATGTTCAAGTTGTCGAACTCGGCCCTTTTGCAAGATGATGCAGATGTGTTCACAACCGAACCAACAATCCACATGAAATCACAAACATATTGATTTGCTTGAGCAATAGCTACAACCACTAGTTGGAGTTGATGAGCAAAACAATGAACATATAATGCATACGGATTTTTTTTTCATTATCAGTGACTTTAAGCCATTAAATTCTCCAAACATATTTGCAGCACCATCATATCATTGACCCCTCAATCTCGCCACTGACAAACCATACTTAGCAAATAAAGAGTTGATTGCCTCCTTCAAACAAGCAGCTGTAGTTGTTGCAACATGAACTACAACCATAAATCGTTCAATCACCTCTCCATGTTTATACACATATCTAATTACAACTGTCATTTGCTCTTTCACTGGACAATCACGAGCCTCATCAAGTAGTAAAGTGAACCACCTATCTCCAAGATCAGCTAGAATAGCATTTGTGGTCTCAACTGCACAAGCATTCCCAGTTGCTTTTGAATTTTTGGGGCAATCATTTGATTATTTCCAGGTGCATTCATTCCAATAACTGTCGCAACTTCTGGACACTCTGAGCTATACCATTTGAGCAATTCTAAAAAATTACCTCTATTGGATGATGTCAAAGACTCATCATGTCCCCCAAAAGGCAATCCTTGTAACAACAAAAATCGAATTACTTTTAAAATGACAGTCAAGCGTTTGTGATAAGCAACTTCAATCTCATGTTTCCTCGATGAAAATGAATACTCCATACTTTGTCTTTGATTATTGAAACCCTCAAACTATATCTTGCCTCATTGTGCGCACTACCAACTCCACCTACATGCTCATTGAATTTTTTCAATTTCTTTTTTCCAATTTATGAAACCAGATCTTGTAAACACATCATCTCCTCCAAACCCTATATTACTAGGTCTAAAAAGATAACACCAGAAACAAAAGGTTGTATCCTTTGAAACACTATACTCCAACCAATCACGATCTTTAAACCAAACTTCTCTGAAACATCTATTGTCTTTACCCATTTTTTTCTTGGAAAATTATGGTCTCGAGATTGACAAGGGCCCATAGCAACATATTCTTTTCGAATACGATCTCTAACACCAACATTATACTCTTCAATCAATTTTCGTAAACCAGGATCAGCAACAATTTCTACTTCATTACTTAGATTTCCAATATTTTCAAATAAAATTTATGGAGGAGGTGGTGTTGGTTGTGGTGCAGGACTTCATCGAGAACACTAGATGATTCAATTGAACTCCTATGCCTCTTTGTAAAATATTTCAACATTTTCTACGAATTATAATATATGGGGGGGAAATTATCAACATAAAGTATTATTTTACTAAACTTAATGTGAACAATTTAACAATAACACAATTAAATTATTTAGCATCATTCATCATTCATCGACACAATTCTTTAAAAAAAATAAAATTAATTTAGCATAAATTATCAATATTCACAAATAACAATTAACTAACAACTAATAAAAAAAACCAATCTTATTACATATTTGGAGTTTATACAAAAACTAAATTATAAATTATCCAACAATCAAATATACAAAATCTAAATTTTCAATTATCCAACAATCAAATATATAAAAGCAACTAAATATTTAAATAATCAAAATTTTTAATTGTTAATTGTATCATTGTAATCAAGAAACAATAAAAAAAAAAATATAAAACGATAAAATAAAATAAAACCCACTTACCAAAAGGCTGAAGCTGCGGCGGCGCGTCACGCGTATGATCGGCAGGCGGCAGGGGAACTCCATTGCTCCGGGACCAGCAGTAGCTCGGAGCCTAGGAGGTGGCGGTGACACAATAGCCTGTTGGGTGGCGACAGACAATTTCTGTGACTTTGTTCGTCAGCTCCCTTGCGAGTTGCGTCGGGCGACATCGTGGCAAGGTTTAGCCGGAGGCCCGGAGATCCTGCTGGCTGGTAAGAGCCGCTGGTTGACAGGAGGTGGGTGGCGTCGCGGTGGCACAACGGTAGAAACGCGGCGGCACAGCAACGGAAAGTTGGCTTCGGCAAAAAGAAAAAAAAAAGGCAAAGATGTTTTCTTCGTGAGTGGCAGAAAGAAAAAATAGAGGAGAGAGAAAAAGGAAAATACAAAAATAAGCCTAATTTATATAGGTAAACTTTGCTCAAAATTTAAAAAATGAATGGTGCGTTTGGTACGCGCATTTTTCATTTTTATTTTCTGAAAAACGCGCGTTTTTTGAAAAATAGTATTTGGTTTGCGTTTTTCGTGCTTGTTTTCTAAAAAAAATAGCTAGCGTTTTCTAGAAAAACAGAAAATGACAAAAGGTCATTTTCTATTTTCTATAAAACACGCGTTTTCCATAAAATAAAAATGAAAAACGCACGTACCAAACGCACCCGAAAGTTTCTTCATTTTCTGTTCGTTTTTTTTTCTCCCACTACTGTGAAGAGACCCCGAATTCTTTTTTTTTTTTATTCCGTCGGCAAGGGGGGGAGGGGAGAGACCGCCGACGCCGCCCCCCCCCTAGGTAGATCCGCCCCTGATCATAAGATCTACGTACAATTGTGGATCTGAGTCTACATTCAAAACCCCTTATCACTAGCTTGCTACATACTTAGAACACTGTAGTAGAAAGGACTATTATGGAGGCTTGAGTTTTCAAATTAATTTGCTTGTATTTTCTAATACGTTATTATTAGAGGACTTCATTGATTGGATTAACAAAGTGGAGAAGAGTTTCTATTATGAAGAAATTTTCAATAAGGTGAAAGTAAAATTGGTTGCCTTTAAATTCAGAGGTCTAGCATCAGCATGATGGATGTACACTCACGAAACTAACAAAACAAGACTAAGATCAAAGATTGGGAGGAGATGAAAGATCATTTTCTTTCTTTCGGGCACACTAAAAAATTGTTCCAAAGACGATTAGATTTTGCCATGGAGGACAATAACTTCGACATCCGAGATGACTTAGACGGATTCATGGATTCAAAGATGATTTAGAGAAAGAATTTGACACAAAAGAAGTTAATCAACCTAACACGCTTCAATTTATGAAAGACCCTAAAGAAGATGAGTTAGACCCATATGATAGAAGCCTAGAAGGCCACTTTCTCGGACAGCAATCAACATCATAGTTCTTTTATTAAAGAGGAAGGCAAGACATCTATAGCAATAAAAACTCGAGCCCATACTCCCTCTCCTCCTCTTCTTATAGTTTAAAAGAGGAAATATTTTCAAGTGATAGCTATGGTGAAAATTGGCAACAGAATGCTCCTCCAGCAGATCACGTTGTAAAGCTTCCTCCTCGACCACTACCTCCTCCATTTCTCCATCGCTTATGATAAATAGCAGTGGAGGTTCTGTATCCAATAATTATCCTTATGAGAGCCACTATCTCCACCATCTCCTGGTGTTGCCCTTGGATTCTTCAAAAACACTTTTAATTATGAAGAATTGTCTACGACAACAAATTACTTTTCTGATGCAAATCTCTTGGGACAAGGTGGTTTTGGTTTCGTGCATAGAGGAGTTCTTCCAGATGGTAAAGAAGTTGCAGTAAAACAATTAAAAATAAGAAGTGGGCAGGGTGAATATGAGTTCCAAGCAGATGTTGAGACAACCGCTACAAAGCCCACAATAAAGGGATTAGCTGACACTGTATCGGTTACTCTATCTGGGGCATCAAAACAAGAACTACCTAGAATTCAAATGGCTTTTAGTTGAGTTGGAGAATGGAGATATAATATAATAATTATAGGCCCTGATTTATCACCCGAAGTGTAGTATTTACCAGTAGATTTTGCTGATTTTGTACAAGAGGACTATTTTAAATTTTAAGACGAAATTTTTTTAATCTAGACACGATGGATGTAGGAGGATCTAAAGATTATTATTATTATTTTTAGTTAATTTTTTTTAGTATTTAAGATATTTTTTAATAATTTCTATTTGGATTTTGAGTAGGTTTTAGAATTGTGAATATTTTTTTTTAAGGATTTCTTTACTTTTTTACTATATAAGAATTTTCAATATATTATGATTTTTTTTATTTGATTTTAGAATCTTAGGTATGAAATTTATATAAATATCTATTTAATTGTTTACGTAATTATCCTTATTATTAAATAATTTTTTCAGAAAAATTTAAAGGAAAAAAGTCAAAATTATCTTGTCCGGTGTCAATAAACAAACAGAAATATAGTTAATTTGTCCAAAAATAAAATTAAAAAGTCAAAATTATCGACTTGAACCAGAAAAAAAGCATGGTCAAGATTACCCAAAACACAGTCCATAGTTGGACTGTTCAAATTAATTAAAATTTTTTATTAATCAATCAGTTCATCAATAAGGCAACTGAAGAAGAAAACTTTACGGGCATACCTTGCTCATATCTAGATGAGTTGATACTGTAAAAGAAAATTTTACAGGCATATCTTACTCATATTTTTGTCACTTATATTAATAGTTAATAGTCATTTATGATATATTTTTTCTATATTCTGTGTTGATATAGGAATAAATTAACGGAGGTATTGGAGCGAATTACCACGTGTAAAAGAAAATTTTAGATGTCAGAACTTCTGAACTCAGATTACTGAGATAATGCCAATTTACAGTTAACGTGCTTTGTCTTCCACTGATGTGACTGCAAGCCCCCAAAGAAACAAAAAAACTTTCAAGAATTCTCTTGAACGAAGCTTGACATGGTGGAAAAGTTGAAATGACTTCGCTTGGAAGGCTATTTTCTAGACAAAAATCTCGAGGACATTGCTATTTTCTAGACAAAAATCTCGAGGACATTGCATTAAAAAGTCTACTGGCCTGAAAACCTGTAAGATATGTGAGTTCAGATCCTTGCAGATGATTGAAATTCTGCAAAAGTGTGCGAGTTTTATGGTAAAGAATGCTTTAACAGCACAGATCGTATGCATGTGCGATCAACATTAAGAAAGGGACTCAGACAAACGACAGAATTGGTCATGTTACACAAGGCCCTCCTGCACAATGATGAAAGCCGATCCAAGCAGAAATAATAACAGGTTGAAAGAGTAAAACCTTCAGGTTCTTTCATGGGAATGGGTACCCACAACAGAGCACGCAGTGGGCTCTCTGGTTTGAGAAAGGCCTAGCCCCAGTGGGAGTCAAGTGCAATAATTCCCACTGGTGCCCAACTTAGCACAGGCAGGGATGGACAAAACTAGTGCCCTTCCTGCTAGATTTGATGATGGCACAAATCCTTTATTGTCCTGCCTATTTGTCCTTTGCTGGTGATGCAGCTGCAATTCTCTTAATTATCTGTTCGTGGGAAATCATATTCAAGATGCAAATTGTTATAAAAGCAAAGAACAGTCCCTGAAATGCCAATTTGGCAGCTTGCTGATCACCAGCATTATTCATCTACTGTGTTCAAGCTCTGAATCAAGCAAGTTGATTGAACATGAAAAATACTTGATATCAGACAAAAAAAATGGGACCAGAAATCTCCCTTGAGTGATTGCATAATCTACAAGACATGTACAAGGTCAGAAAGCTCACCTCGACTGAGAATGGCAGCACTGATGTAAGGATATATAAAAAATATGAAATTCCTGTACACTTTTCAAGATCTCCAACGAAAGAGACTAGATACAATTCTTCATCACGAATATCTAAAGATTTCATTCGATCTAGAGGAGAAAAATTAAAGAAAAGCAGCACCATGCAGACAATTGTAGGTGCCTAATAACGCCAGAAGAATGCGTTCCATGCTTGAGCTTTGGGAGGTGGAAGAGACAAGAAGATGAGTTCTCAAATCACGTGTGGAAGGATACAAGTGCTAGAGACAAGAAATTAGACAAATAAATACACAAGGCCCACTCGATTAATGCATGTAATTAATTGGAATAAGTAATATATATACATATACATATAATCCCCACGGCTGTGAACTCTACTTTCCTATTGCATGAACTGCCAATTACCCTCTGAGTATGATCAATCATGGTTAAAGAAGAAAACAATTAATATTGTGCTAGAAAAGAAAGAGCAAGCACGAGATCATGATTGTTCTCCCATCAAGTGATCATTCTCCCATGAAGAGTCTATGAGCCTTTTCTCTGACTATTTGTTTTTTCATGCCGACAGAGCATTTGAGCTCCTTAACAATAAAAAAAAAAAATCATAAATGAGGATGTCATCACTGATTTGTCTACTAGCATTTAATTAGCATATTGAAATTCATTTATTGCCCGTATTTAGCCACGCCTCCATTATTCTTCAATACTTATCCTTTCACAGCTTTGTCTTTTCTTTTCCTTTGGTGCAACACGGCTGTCTTTCAAACCCAATAATTCTTGCTCTACAACTACAAGCAGTATCGATATGAGATATATAAAGAAAGAAGTTATTTTATACAAATCTATGGTTGTTTGATTTCATGTTGAGTTAAATTCTAACTAAAAGGTCAAGAAAAAAAAAACAAATTGTTATTGAACTTCATTGCAATTTCTTTACTTTTCCCAAGTTTACAGGAAAAGGACTGAAAAAAAAATTCTCTCTACTCTTTATTCTCGCTTTATCAAAGTAAGATCGCCAGTAACGGTTACATATGGATCACAAAACCAACAAGTTTTTATGAAAATCAAATAAACAGACGCCCAAATGAATATTCCCCAGACAGTGACTGTAATTCTGGAAAAAAAAATATTCGTACGTAATTTAAAAAAAGTATCCCATCACTATTTTGCTTACGTTTCCATCATAAATATATCAGACGTGCGCTGCAAATGGTCCTCCTCTGTATACTTTTCTCGATGGAGCATGGAGATGTTTGGTCAAAGTCGGCAGTGGAGCAGTTTACAATTGAAAGATTTTGGGGGTGTATAAAATATAATAGGACAGCACAAAAGAGTCAAAAGTTGATTATGTCTTAAAGAGCAGAGTTCGAGCTTAATCATGTTCTCCATGATTAATCTACACTATGAAGATCAGGAAGTGGTTTAAAGTCTACGTTATTACTTTAATCTGTTCCCCAGCTGCCAGATTAGTAATTAATTAAGAGACAGGAGCGCGGTCTAGTTTGAAATTAGGCATCTGTAGTTCTGTATAGAAAGTAATTAACGTTGGCGCCGATGCTAGATTTTCTCAAAATGGTCAAAGACATGGTCGATGATTATGCTGGAAGTCAAATGAGGGATGACGAAGTCTGCTCTCCGTGTCATCAACTTTCATCCTCGAGGCCTGAAACCATGTGTGCGCAACTAACATCAGCTTGTTAGTCTTATGAGACGAGGAAAGAGGCAACGCAGGGCAGAGCACAGGACAGCCATTACCTACTCTGCTCTGCTCTGCTCTGCCCTGCTCAAACACGTTCATGCTCCACTAGCTAGCTGCCTCTGCAAAAAGATTCGTGAATCCTGGTAAAGGTCCTTGCATTGCGATGGCGATGATGATGAGGATGAGCCCCGTGGTGATGGCTGCCATGATGATGCTGGGTTAACCCAACCAATCTTGTCATTCGAGCTCGTCCCAAAAAGAATAAATATAATGGGTGCCATCAACATAATGATCTTTCTCTGCCGTTTGAAATTTGAATAATAGATAAGGTTATGATGGTGTTTCGAATTAATACAAAAAAGAAGGCCTGCCTGTATATATGCTTTTGACGCAGTAGAATCCTTCCATCGCAAGCCTCAATTCAAAAGCTCGATATACTTGTTTTGAGTTAGTACTCTACGCGGCCACAGAGAAGAGAATCTCTCGCCATCGCGATCCCTACAAGAGAAGCAAACGCCCGCTACAGTCCAAGCGAGCACCGACTGGTTTTTCTCTTTTTTTTGCATGGGAAGCGTTGGGAACGTAGATGAAGCTGTTCTCACGGTTTTACTGGACTGACTAAAGCTTCGTCGCGTTGGGGACGACCTCCAACTTTTCCTAGTATTTTAACTGAAGATTCTGAGCGAGTTTTGACTTTGGCCGTCTGCGAGCGAGGAGGTGCGAGGTGAATAATATTTCAACGTTCTCGCTCGTTCGCGGCGGCGAGCAGAAGGAGCTGGAAAAAATTAAATAGCAATCGAATCCGTGATCTGGCGCGTCAACTTGCTTTTGGACCGCTGGAGGGACCCACCTCGAGTTTGGTACGCCGACGCCCGCCCAACGCTCTCCGCCCTTCGATCCTCCACTCGAAGAAGGACGACCGTGGAGATCGATTAACGGCGACGTCCGCGATCCGGCTGTCACGTAACGGCCTCCGTCAGTTCTGATGGTTAATAAATTCCGTCCATCTGCCTCGCCTCGCAGCCCCTCTCTCTCTCTCTCTCTGCCGCGCGACGACTCTCACTCACTTGGCTGCAGCTTTCTCGGCTTCTCTGATGAAAGCTTGAGAGAGGTGGTGAGTGTCGCGTTGCTGTCGTTCTGCTGTTCTCGGTTCGAGTCAGTCCGGGATGGAGAAGAAACAAGGCAAGGAGAGAGAGCGCATCGAGACCGTCCTCAAGATCTTAAAGAAGCAAGTTCCTCTCACAATGAAGCAGGTTTTCAATCTCACTCGCGCCTCTTTCTTCATCTGCTCGCATCGACTGCGTGCTCTTTCTTATTTTGTCGCTGGGGTGGCACTGGCAGGAGAAGTACTGCAACGACGCCTGCGTCGAACGATTCCTGAAAGCCAAGGGAGACAACGCGAAGAAGGCGGCGAAACAACTGAGAGCCGCCCTTTGCTGGAGAGAGAGCGTCGGAACCGGTTCCTTCTCTTTCCCATTTTCAACAAATCTCTTTCGTTTGTTTTCTCAAATCGTCCAAAAAATGAGGCGCCTGCATGCTCCGACTCAGATCGTTTGATAGCCGACGAGTTCTCTGAGGAACTGGCCGGTGGTTTTGCTTACGTCGCAGGTCACGACGACGAAGCCAGGCCAGTCGTGGTAAGCATCTGATATACATTCCTTCAACTCTATCCGATCACGCTACTGATCGATCGCCATTATTGGCACTGTGTTGCAGGTTTTCCGCATCAAGCAGGAGTATCCAAAAACTCACTCACAGAAATTGTGAGACATATTCCTCATTCTACTCTGTGTTTTCTTTTCGGGTGCATTATTAATAGCATGTTTCCTGCAGGTTTGTGCGCTTACTGGTCTTCACGCTGGAAGTGGCGATCTCATCCATGTCCAGATTCGTGGACCAGTTCGTTGTGCTTTTTGATGCAAGTACGTTCAAAAACTCCAGTAATCGGTGCTCTACCAACATACTTACTGTTAATCACCGACGAATAACGCATTAACATCTTCTTGGAAAAGATAATTCACGATTAATTAAAAGTATCCACTGGTGTCTGCCCTGTTGCAAGTCAAAAGAGCCCACTGGGGCTGTCTGCTCTGCTATGCTCTGTTCTTGCGGAGAGCTGTCTCCCGACCAAAACAAAACCTAAGCATCGAGCTCCAGGCACTGACCTTAATCACTATATTACTAGACCAGCTTTACCGTATATAATCGTGTTTGTTCTATGCGAAGACAGGAGCACAGACTACTTCTTGTTCTATTCTGTACACCATTTTCTCTGTTTTTTAAAAACAACATTTCAAATTAAAAAGAACACACACAAATTTGCAGCAGGCTTCTTCAGGTCGGCGTCGGCTTTCCTCAGCTTCCTCATGGGCACTCTCAAGATCATCTACGACTACTATCCATGTCGTCTTCACAAGGCTTTCGTCATCGATGCTCCTTCCCTCTTCTCCTATCTCTGGAAGGTATTAATGCTGATGTTCTTACCGTGCCATTTGTTGAAATTTTTGGTATGGTTTTGATGAGTAGTGACGCAGGGTGTTCGCCCATTTGTGGAGCTGTCGGCCGTCACGGTGGCGGTCTCGTCCCTCGACTTTGACGAGTCGCTTGAGGATGCTGTATTCGGGTCTTACCCGACGAGGACGGCGTCGCTCCGGTTCGACCGGGCTGCCGCCGGCGCCACGGCCTCCGCGAGGGTCGGCGTCTCCAAGTCTTCGCGCTTCTCCTTCACCGTCTCTCACCTTGACTCCCTCAAGCCGTGGTACCTCTCCACCAGCACGGCCACTCCGCGCGCGGCGCCCAACGCGAGCCCCTCCATCGTCGGCGCGTCCCCGCTCAACGCTCGGTCCTTCTCCTTCGCTTCCCCGGCGGCGCGATCCGCTCCGCGCTTCGCATGGTCGCCCGCCCCGCGCAGCATTCCGTCCACCCCGTGCAAATTCCCGCCGCCAAAGCAGCAGCGTAAACCGCCGCCGCCGCCGCCGCCGCCGCCACAGCAGCAGCAGCAGCAACTGAGGACGCCGCGTCCTTCGTTCTTGCAGTCGCCGGCGGCGCTGTTCTCCTTCCGCAAAGAGGCCCACGCGGCGCAGAGCCGAGAGGAGAGGGAGAGGGAATCGTTCCTGCCCTACCTCGGGTTCCACCGTCGGCCGTACGATGAGATGGTGTACCGCGCGAAGATGCGGCCGCCTCTAGGCGGGCTCATCTCCATCATCTCCCCGCACCTCAGGCAGCGACAGCAACAACAAATGCGGCGCAACGCCATTAACATCCACCACCACCAACACCTCAAGATGCAAACGCTAAACTATTGAACTAAAATTTGCTTTCTTAATTTTCTCTTTATTTAATTCCCCTGACGAGAGTAATTATACCCACGACTCCACCATAACGTCCTTTGCACCGGTGTAATTCGCTACATGATCATCAGAACCAGTTGCCGTTTCTTTGCCATGTAAAAAATTAATCTCCAGTCGTTAATATACAGCGCATAATTGTTCCTTAAATCCCAGGAAGAACATGTAGTCGACGTGGTAAACAAGGGAAGCCAATCGAAGGGGTTCTGATTTAAACTCGTTTCATGAAATATGACAAATTAATTTGAAAAATAACTCGTAGGACAGGATAAATTGACAGCGAACAAGTATGTTGAGGCAGAGTTGGAGAAGATAAATTGAGGGGGAAAAAATTGGAAAAGATTTCAACTAGGGAAGATCCCCGGTAAAAAAAACTAAAATGGGTGTCGTGATCCGGTAAATTGGTCAATAATTAATAAGCTTGCTCATG
This sequence comes from Zingiber officinale, assembly GCF_018446385.1. Lineage (NCBI taxonomy): Eukaryota > Viridiplantae > Streptophyta > Magnoliopsida > Zingiberales > Zingiberaceae > Zingiber > Zingiber officinale. The sequence continues at coordinate 80,153,938 of NC_056007.1, forward strand.
TGCGTTGAGGCGGCTGCTAATTCAAAACTTCTGTCTTTTAATTTTCAGAAGCTGAAAGCGCCCTTCCCCTTACACAACGACTGCTAAATAATTAGGGGATAAGATTTAGAAGCCGAAAGCATGATTCAAAGTCTGGTGGCATCAATTTAAATAGCCGAAGCTGGAGGTTACATAGCTTTGGCTTTGTCATCTATACATGTTTCACCTTATGAAATATTTCCCAATCACCCTTTTCTTGTGAGAGGGAAAAAGAGAAACAATAACGGCTTTATGTGAAGCATGGCATCATTTCCCCGCTCAAAATTTTTGCAATTTTGTTAAAACTGGACGAAACCCAGCCTGTTCAATCCGGATGGCTAAATAACCGTTCAAAATTGGTCAGATTTTGGTTGACCTGGTTAAATCTAGGAGCCGAAACTCCAAAATGTAATTGACAAACTCATTTAGCTTCGATCTACTAGAAACCTCCAAGGTTTTGATATTTGACAATGTTTCAGTTTAACCAAGAATTAATTCAAACAAGCCTTAATATTTAGAAAAGAGAAATCTAGTTAGAACTAGATAACTAGTAAGAGAAAGTCCTAACCGCAGGCTAGGCATGTAAGAAATAACTAGTCCTAACGGAAAGTTAGGCAAGGAAGTCCTTGTCGAAGAGATTAGGCAGAAAATCTTAACAGATCGAGGATATCGAGAGGAAAGTCTTGGGGTTGAAGACACCAAACGAGGAGTCTAGATAGGTCGAGGATCATAATAGATCTAACGAAAAGTCTCAAAGATCAAGATCAAAATTGAGAAAAAAATTCAAGTAAGTCAGGAGGACTGAAGGCTTGGCAAGGTAAAATCCTACGGAATAAACCTTAGGTGCTAAAGTTTTGGAGGAGTTGACTCCAAGCAAAAGATAAGTCTAGTAGGTTAGATCTGCAAGGTAAGGCTTAGGTCAAATAGACTAGGCTTAAGTTGTTTGTTTGTTGTTGTATATTTGTCTTGCAAAAACCTGGAGCGAGAAGATTGGAAATCAAAGAGACGCAAAAAAAAGCAACAAAGTGGCTTGGACAAACTGTCGGTGCCTGGATGGCCAAGGATCCTAGATTTATTTTAGACACGTCCAAGAGCCTTCATCTGTTCTGTCCAAGAGCCCCTATAGGTTTCAGGAGCTTGGATAATCCAGATTCAACCCAAGAGGATCGACTCATGACGTGGTATAATATTTAGACGCTTAGAAAAGTTCTAGACACCTAGACCAGGATGTGAACGAAGTAGGTTAATGTCATGACTATTTTGGATTTAGATAGACTCAGCCAGTGTTCTAAATGATAGTTGAGACGATAACCTAGACGCCACCTAGGCGATAGGCGAACCTCAACCACACCATCTTGAACTGCACCGCCTTATGTTTAGATAGCGATAAACCGTTTCTGATTCAGACTCAAGCAATGAATCTAGACTCATCGTCGTCTCAGGCGACGCGTCCGGACTTATTATCGGACTTCGGGGACGCGTCCAACTCCGAAACACAAAAGTCAATCGCCGAATAGAATAAGTTTTTTTAACTTAGGATTTAATCAAAACTTTATATTAATAATTTTAATAATGATTGGGATCATTTTAAATAGACTTAAATAAAGTTCAATAAAATTATCCTATTAATATATATATATATATATATATATATATATATATATATATATATATATATATATATATATATATATATATATATATATTAAAAAAAATATTTATATTAACGTCTTTTTATTTTTGGTTAATATATTTATAGTAATTTTTTTAAAAAAAATTATCCCTTATTTAATTTTTATCCTTTAATTAATATATTATTTAATTATGTATAAAAATAGTAAAAAAAAAATTAACCACCTGAGCACTGCCTAAACACCGCCTAAGCAGCAAAGGTGATAGGCAATCATTAACCACACCACCATTGCCTATCGTCATTTACAACACTGAACTCAAATAAAGAGTGTCCAAAAGGCCAAGCATCCAAAATGGATTTTTATAAAATGTTGCAAACAAAAGCTTTATATCATAAATTCTCTACTTCTCATACTATCTATGCTCAAAGATGAATAGCCAAAACTCTGCTTGTACAACGAAGATCTAGGAGGGGTGCGCGACACTCAAGAATTTTCATTTGCTTATTTTATTTACAAATTGTGCATTTTCTATTATATTATTTAACTTCCACTCAAACTGTAAGATGGATTTCTCCGTCTCTAGAAATCATCCAAGAAAGAGAACACTAGTAGACTTACACTAAGTGCATAGATCTTGGATGTATTAATCCTGAGAGTTAGGAACCAAGAAAAATCTCGTGTCTTTCTTGCTTTATTTTATATTCCGCTGATACTAATGACTTTGATAGAACAAATGAAAAAAATGATCAAAATGAATGATTGAGATTCACCCCATCTCTCGACTGCACCGATCCTACAGTTCTGCCATTTTAAAAAGAGGTAGCAAACTTCGGTAATCGAAGGACGCATTTTCTAACATATCCGTTGGTGATCTTGGACCATTTCCAAACTTCATGTAATCATGAAAATTGACACTTGCCGATTAACAATCACCAACTTGCGGTGAGAAAGGAGATAGATTCTCAACATTGACACAACAAACATACTAGAGATCAACATATCAGCTGAACTGTATTAGCAGGCTCAACAAATTCCTAAAGCTAGTAGATTAAGGCCTGTGCGATCTAGAAAACTCGGGGGATGATAAAAGTAAATCATTTCATGTATTAGTAACACTAAGTAATCAATCTGCGATGGATGCTAAAAAACAATCTGGGACTTCACTATCATCCATATAATTTGTTCAAAATAACTATGGTGTATTTCTTTTCGATATATATATGTATATATATATATAGTAAGTTTCGTTCTTTCCTTGGTGCATATAACTAATGATTGCATTTATAACATAACCATCATAAGAACAAGATAATACAAGCCATCAGCATGATAATGATTGCAAAACTTCTAGGTTACGGAGCTAATGCTTGTTCTCTATTTAGTGCATATCCCTAGTGAGTTGCTAATCCTGGGGTAGGTCAGTGGAAGCAGACTAGTACCTCTTTGGATGTCTGATGCTGCATTAGAGTGTATTAAAAGTCCATCTGCTGTTTCGCTACACAAACTCCAACTCATTGTCCAAATCAAATGGGAAATTTAGATCTGGGACGTCCTCATTCCCACTACCTTGATCACTGCTATAGCTATTTTCAGAAGAATCCGTGAAATAAGGACCAAAACTTGTGCCACTGCTTAATTCACTGTCGCCAAAGATATCCATCAAGCTACAAAGGGCACAATTTAAGATAGATTTCAATAATTATTTCTTTGGACGCCAATATTAAAAGTATATAGCAGTTTAATGCATGGGTAAATAGACAGACCTTCCTTCAGGGGGAAACTTGGCTAACAAACATATCTCGGGCCTTTGTTTCTGAACATGTGAGATCAGCGTCTTGCTGCAAAATGAAATAAGAATTAAGAATAATAACAAATAAGAAATTCACTTCACAAAAAAGCTAAAAGTATTAAGAAGAAACATCAGCCAAACTCTCTTACCACGGATTATAACATCTATAGTTCCAATCATTCTCAGCAGACAGACCATCTTTGTTTGAAATATCCTGCTTGGGCCAATCAAAATCAGTGGTCAGCTTATGAAATGGTTGAATTTAGTCACAGGAACGTTGTTCCCATCTATTGAAAAGCTAATTTATACTTCATTAACCTACCAAGTATCTCAGGAATTTGAAGTCACCAGCAAGCATCGCTGATAGCGCCTGTGACACTTCAACCTAAACAAAACATTGATAAAAAGCACCCAAATACATCAAACGCAATTCCAATGACAAGATGGAAATTGGCGAGAGGGAATGAGATATTTAATATTCTAAGATTTTTTACTTCTTTAAGATGCAAACAGTCGTGTAAGATCAAGACCTCCAGTGGACAAGCATTTGTACCACTGCCAAAGTTCCTGAAAAACTGAAGTTATCAGATGCTCAAAAAAGACAAAGATTGAGAACAAAAAAGAAGATTAGTTGAAAAATCCCTGTAATTGCATAAGATGTTGAACTTCTGAATCATAAAAACAGAAATAAACCTTAAGAAAGTCCCTGTAATTGCATAAGATGTTGAAAAATCAACAATTTTGAGGTGATGAAATCCCTGCAGAAGCAAAAGAATAGGGACGTTTATTTTCCAGCATATGATACCATAATTTGTTAATCTTGCATTCCAAATAAACATATTTAACTAGGCAAATCAATGGGAGGAATAGGTTGGGCTTTTTCAACTATAAACTTTTGTTTACAAACGTTAAGGTAAAGTATCCAGATAAATTTTTAAAAAGCAGAAGTCAAACAAATTTATGGAAAAGGAGAAAGTAACAACCTTAATCAGTATGCGGATTTTGTGATCATGCAGCTTAAACCCTCTCAGGGCAAGTGACATCAAATTGGGACAGCCGTTTACCATTTCAATGCAGGTTGAAGAATTCAAGCTATCATCCCTCCCTGTACAAGGCCAAAATGACAAATAGCTTGAAGAGAACATGAAAAGGGTGCAGGAAAAAAAAATAGTAGCACACCAGAATCAGAGGACTCGAAGATCAAGCGCTCCAAATGATGACAATTGGCGCCAACAGCATCCAATGTTCTTCTGAGTTCAACGTGTCTGTCAACATATACAAGTTAAGAACCTCATTCCAGCAACAAAAAAAATAAAAGTTAACATTTTTTTCCTCCAACTATGCCAATGATGACACTTTTCAATAGGACAACATATCAGCTTGAAGGGAAGCTGAGATGTAGCATAGGGCTACAAGCATAAATCATGAGAAAAAAAAATAAGCAACAAATCTTCAACTCTAAAGATAGGCATACAAGGTCCAATACAGTGGATATCTCATACAACATAATAGACATACCTATATTTATTGATGGTAGATAAATTTTAAGTTGGTTTATGTTGCATGCACAATTTCCTAGGGTATCTAAAATGACATGCAGTGAAATATGCAGTATCTTGAACTAGGAAGTCCATTTTCATAGTTCCAGAGGCTCATCTATTATTTAGTAGAAGTTTGAATTGTTTTATTATAGTATTGGTAAATTGTACAAGCAAATGCAATGAATATGATTTACAATTAAACACAAAAGATCAATTTGAAAGGTAATAGAATAAAAATGTTCTAGCAAGGAAAGGGGACAAGTATGTGTAGATAGATAAATATAGTCTGTCTGAGATGATTGGTATGAAAAAATTATCAAAATAAACAAAATGCAAGGACTGTTTTCCAATAAAATCACAAAAGATATTGCCCCTGACATGTGTAGTTGTATATCTAACAAAATGACATGTTTTAGATATACGCCAGAAGATTGAACTGAAGAATTACTATTAAAAGTTATAAAGCTTATGTCCAGCTAGAACTTAAAATAAAGCAAATTAAATCATATTATACACAAGTGATGGCCAAATAGAAGTCTTGAGAAGATCCTAATCATCTATTATGAACTGCGAGAGATCATATGTGTACATTCTTATTTATTTCCAATTTTTTGGGGGCTTGGACTCTTTTAAAGAACCTCAGTTCGCTCATGTTTATCAACTTTGCATAATAAAATTTCTTCTTTGTGAGTTTTCATTCGAAGTTTCTAAGTATGAATTGTTAATTTTTCCCCGTGAGATTGTTCATTCTCTGGCTACATCAAGTTCTATCAGATCTCTGTTAATTTTGAACCGCATGCTGCATACTCCTTGCAGTTTGACTGCTCTAGTACTCTAGCGCTAGCAGCAAGATAGATAGTGTCAACAACTTAATTAAAACAGAGCCAACATTGGCTCAGTCAAAGCAACTGAAATTGTTTTTTTCCATCTAAATTGGATCATTAGATATCTTGACCATATGATATGCATAAGGTATCACTGCAAACCAACTGAATTATAGGTATTGCAGAAGAACTTTAGTGAAAAAATAAAATAAAATGATTCATATAAAATCTAATTAATAGGACCAAGCAATCACGAAGATTTTTATCTTTTTTTTAGAGTTATTTTAGTCTTTAGCATTTTTAAGATTTTGAGTCTATTTAGAATTTTTTGGATCTTGAGTCTATTAAGATTTTTTCTTTTATATAAGAATTTTTTTCGTTTCTTTTGTATCTTAGAATTTTGGATCTATATAAGCATCTGTTTAGTTGATGTTTGAAATTATCTTTTGATTATTGAATAAATTCCTTTTTTGGGTAAAACCTAGAGACGGTGGTTTTTCTTTGTTTGTTGATCTCTCGTCTTGTTTCCTCCACAATTCCTCTCTCTTAAACTCGCAAGATAATCGCTATTTTGTCTTGGCATCAGTTGGTATCAGAGCCTCAACATCTGCTTCAAAAAAATTCATCAATTTCAATGGCAAGTCGTTGCGGTCGCGGTCATAATGGACAGGTTCCGAATGAGGAAGTCCTACATCGTGATCGTAGCATGAGGATTAAGAATTTATTAAGGCAAGTCATAAAATTAACCTAGTGTTTGGCGTCACGGGATTTTGAAGATTGTGAGATCTTTTATAGTTCTGCTTTCAAAAACCCATATCACAATCGTGCTCAATTTCGAAAATGCCATGGTTGAGAGGAGCATCATATAGACTTCGATTTTTGGATTGAAGGAATTTGTTGATTGGATTAACGAAGTGAAGAGAATTCTTTATTACAAGGAAGTGTTTGATCGTGTGAAAGTTAAACTAGTTGCCATCAAACTCAAGGGTTGAGCATCGGCATGGTCGGATCAATTGCGATGCTCATGAAATTGACAAGGCAAGGCCAAGATCATGGATTGGGAGAAGATGAAAAGTCCCTTTCTTCTCTTTGGTTACACTCAAACTTTGTTCCAGGGATGATTAGGTTTCGCCATATCATAGGACAGTGCAGAGAAGAAGTCTCTTGAAATAGAGGAAGATTCTAAACCTGTGGGTTTTCAATCTATGGATGTAAAGGACCGGAAGATGAAAGGTATCAAAGAAATTGGTGCAGTAGGCAGTCACCTCGCCTCAAGGTGACTGAGAAACCTCTGAATACTGACTTCATGAGTGGCTACCTCGAAACTAAGGCTTTTGATCCATCAATTGAAGAAAACAATGAATATTGCCTAACATATAATGCTGTGGATGACTGGGCTGCTCGAGCAAAAGCATGGGCAATTGCCAAATCAGGGACAGATATCCATCATAGAAATAATCCTCAAATTGTGCCTGAGGGAAGAAGAACAGAAGTGCATAGTCAGACTTATCGTGATCAATATCAAGCCACAGTGGGCCCCCCTACAGATGCTCAACAATCTTTGCTTTCTCAGTCCACTAACCAACAACCACCCCATTTTACAATGAAACAACAGAAACAAGTGGATCATGCATATCTCTCTGCTTCATTGGCCTCTGGTTCAGTTTATGTAGAAAACATGCATATCCATTCCACTACTGGAGAAGAAGCTGCTGCCCAGCGGAAGGATCATACTTCGCCTGGGGAAAATGTTGGGCCTACACCATCCATTTTTGAGCAGGAGGTACCTTCTAGTTATTCTTCTATCCCAGGTAACAGAAACACTGTCAGTAAGATACATCTGCCTGTGTTATCCACACAAGAAGGCTTTGTTCATCCACCACCAGCATTTACCGATCCAAATGTAGCAGTTGATCAGTCTGATTTGACCCATGGTGGACAGTCTGCTAACTATGCAACTAATCCGAGCAACGTGCCTCTTGATTTTGAATCTAGGCCTCTCTTGGACCTTGAATCCCATTCAAAAATTAATTATGTTCCTATTCCATCTGAGTCTATGGGAATGATGGATCATGATGTGATTACTATGCCTGCTCATGCTTGGGCTCCTCCAGCTGCTCCAGCAGTTCTTCCCCAAGTTTCCATTTCAGAATCAGTAGCACCCTTGGATCATCTTTTTGTTCCCACCCCACCTTAGGGCCACAACCACCACCAGTCTATGGAAGGTTGATGGGGCCTGATTTTCGGCCTAGTATGCCACCTACTAGTCCTCCTTTTGGTTTAGTCACAGGGACATCTCTTGATCATGCAACAATAACGTCTGCTGATGCAAGTGCCAATTTTAATCTTTCTGGACATCCAAAAAAAACTGCAGTACCTAATTGTCTTCGAGAAGAAATCATAAAAAATAAGTCGTCGATTGCAAGTACTTATGCCAGCCATCAAAGTGGGAATTCTCACAATTCTATCTGGGGGATGATGATAAATTGTACAGGACAAGTGATCAAATTGACAACAAGAGTGCTGATTCAACCAAATCTACTGAAGACGAAGATGATGACGAGGTTGGAGCTGAAGCTGTTCGATCAGCAGCAGTAAACCAGGAGATAAAACGTGTGCTAACCGAAGTTTTGTTAAAGGTTACATATGATCTTTTTGCTGACATTGCTACGAAAGTTCTTGATGAAGATGATCTTCCTCATGAGTTACCACATGATACTACTTTAAACTCGAGGACGAGTTCTTTTCAATCTGGCGACTAATGCAGGTGGTTCCGAAGATTTTATCTTTGTTTAGAGTTATTTCAATCTTTTGCATTTTTAGGATTTTGAATCCATTTAGGATTTTTTGGATCCGTTTAGGATTTTTTGGATCGAGTCTATTAAATTTTTTTCCCTCTTTTGCATCTTAGGCTTTTGGGTCTATATAAGCATCTGTTTAGTTGATGTTAGAGATTATCTTTTGATTATTGAATAAATTCTTTTTTTAGTAAAACCTAGAGATGATGGTTTCTCTTTGTTTGTTGATTTTTCATCTTGTTTCCTCCACAATTCCTCTCTCTCTCTCTTCAACCCATGGGATAATTACTATCCCGTCCAGCATCAGCATCACATAGAAGCATTTATTCTTGTAGCTTTCTACTGAGATTAATCCCACAATTTTCCAATATTCATCTAAATAATAATATCAGGACATCTGATAATTGAAAATGATTTTTCTACATGTTCATAAATATGTCAGCTAACCACTCAAAGTTGGACGTGGATTGACAAATGGAATTGAACGGGGTATAGACACATTATAGATATATCTCAATTTCTGCCTTAGTGTCACTCTTTGCTTCTACCAGTGCTCCCATAGGTGCATCTCCTCTTTCCCTCCCCTCTTTTTCTTAATGTTTCATCTCCTCTCTATGAATGAACAAATGAAATCAAAGGATGGCAGGAGAAGTTCCTGTTCCTATCTCAGTCAGTATTGTCCATTGGTTCTTCCACTCATCCCATTCTCATGCTTGTCACAAGAAACTGAAGTGTGAATCATGGAAAAAAAATCTTCTAATCTTGGTCGATTACAATACCAGCTGACCAATACTTGAAACCATTGTCTTAGAATCGAAAGTTCTGGTTATTCTCTGACCACCAAAAAATAAAAGGTAACATAGTTTTTGTTTGATAGAGCAAATAAATTGTAGAACTAAGTTAACATGCAACATAGTTAAACTGCAGTTTTTTAACTTAGCTAAGATGGCTATACTTACAGGCCAACAACTTCAACGTCAAGTAGAAACTGACAGGCTGACAAAGCTGTGCAAAGTGCAGAGGTATCCATTTTATCAATGTTGTACAAGTGTAGCCTCCTTAAGAGAGTCCTTGAAATGAAAAATAGCAATTCAATGAGAGAAACATAGAAAGCAAGAAACTAAAAACCTTTAGACAAGTCATTCATTACCCTGCAGCACTACCATCCACACTTAAAGCCAGAAGGCAAGACCTTGTGAGAAGAGATGTCTCCCTTCCTTGCCTCGGCCTCTTTTGACTCCAGGAAAGACCAGATGCTTCCATGGGATGTATTGTGGAATAGGAGAGCGGTCTAAATTCTGTTGTTGAAGCAGGATTGGAGCGAATTCCAAGCTTAAGTGATCTAATATTATAGACCCGAATAGTTAGACAGTATTTGAAGTCCAAGATTCCATATTTGCAGCAAGAGACTAATGAAGATGCGAACATTGAATTGATTGCATAATAAATTAAAAGGTATATCATGATCAATGCTAGCATTTAGCAAGTTCATATACTTGAAATGTGAAATAACAGAAGCTGCAATAAAACTTTCGGCTAAATAACACAATGATAGAATTCTTTCTACATTAGCTTTCTGACATATACAAATACCATAGTATCTTTAGCTGACCATCACAAAAACAAAGAAAATAATATGAAGTAGAGGATGGCATTCATAGACAAGAGAGAGATGAAGGAAAATCATAGAAATGAAACAAAAGAATGAACCACAGACTATGAAAGTTTAACAGTATCAATAAACCAAGTATATTTTACACAATCAAGTGAGCAAAAACATTAATATATCGACATTCTCAATAAATGATTGATTGTGAGAAAATGGGAGCAAGATGATTCAATTAATCAAAAAGAGGAAAGGAAAATGTAATTTTTCTAGAAGGACCTGCAAAGGAAACCCTGAGATGAGGAATTGATGAATATCAGTATGACTCATAAAAAAATTAAATAGAAAGCAATGACGAGAAAAAACAATTCTGCAACAACAACAAGCAGCAAGTGCCAATTATTTCAGTAACACATAATCCTATCCAACTTGGCACTCAAAATAAGGTTATATCTTTTGTTATAATCCAAAATTATTATTTCTTCAACCAAATTAAATCTCCATGACATCTCTCTCCCCTTGTTTACATTAATCTCATTAATTTAGAACATGTCAAATTTATAAATTATAGAATACACATCATCATAGAACATAATCATACCACATTATTATATTTCATCATAAGATTCATAGCTTCTTACCTATTATGCCTAGCCTTCATGGATGATAAAATATATAATTTTTAATTCTATCCCTCCTAGTACTTTTACATATTCATCTCAACACTCATATATACATATGCTAGACTAGTTCTTTTATTTTTTTTTTATTTATCTTTTTCTAGATTTTCCCAGAACTCCAAATGATGTTCTCAATCTAACAAAAATTTCTTCTATGAAAAGAGGAACTAACCATCACAAAAACTCAAAATCACATTTCCAATAACCACTAAATTTTCAAGGTATTAATAATATTGTCATCAATCTTTCAGGTTATTTAAAAACGGTTCAATGCATAAATGTCCTAATAAAATTTTCATTTAGTACTGCAGAAATTTCGTCGTACACATACAGTTTTAAGTTCATTCAAATATTTCGGTATCCAATGATTGCCTCCATCATGTTTAGACTTTGTTGTCACTAGACTCTCCTTGATTAGCACTCTCTGAAATAACATGCACAATAGAGCATGTTCTCTCCTCAATCACTCTTTCATAGAGTCCTATAGTGTAACTCCTTCACTTAAGTAATCTTTAATTAAATCTACCCTCAACACAGTATATTACCCTTTTATAAATCAAAACACAATTTCAAATACCCACTAATAGTTATTACTACTGAGATGATACCTTCAAAAGTAGTCTTTGTAAGGTAGGTTTGTTCCTATAGTAAAGCTATCAATTTCAAGATTCTGAATACATTATAGATTCAGAATAACATTTAGTACAACATTCACAATTCCATGAGATTACTTGATGATGCACCTGAAAGTTTTGGAAATTACAATTGAGGAAATAGGTCTTTGTTTTGAAATTTTAAAAGTTGTAAAATTAGTGGATCCCATAATAACTGAAAAAAAAAATGTCTCAAATATGTATCCCACATATGGATGTAGATTCAAGTTTAGGATATGTATTTCATCTAAATCTATTCTTTTTCTCTTAAATAGTAATTAGTAGCTAAACTGGTGCAGAAGCACGCTGCTTGCACTCTCAGTCTCTTAGTGAGGTGAGTGTATAAAATCAAAACTAGGTGTTGCAGATGCCATAAATTCTATAATTGGACAAAAACGATAAGCCATCTTCTTTCGCATTTCTAACAGGAAATGATCCCTATCCTACTTTTGCTAAAGAAAGTAGATAGAATTACCTGTTAAGAAACAATGAAATCATCAAGGCAATGCCAGAGAAAAAAAAAAGCCTAGAGTGTTCTGAACTCTCATGATTGTAGTAAAGTAAATTTATCAGAGTAATGAAGTTACACCATTAACAATCAAAAATGGCAACCAGTTCTGGACAGTAAAACTCAATCTTTTTTAACAGTATGGTCTGCGGTTAAGTTAGATGATTTAGTATATGAATCACATCAAAGTAATGAAAACAATATAGACCACAAAGCATATACAAGAATGCCATGATAAAAAAAGTTAAATGAATGAATTTTGATTAAAGGAATGTAGAGTCTTACTGAAGGTTTTTTCCAGCATGCTGTATCATTTTGGAGACAACAGTATTATTAACCTTTGGCACTTCAGCTGTCAGGTCAATATTCTCATAGCACATTGGGTCTGTTGCACACTTGTTGAACATTGAACAAGTAGCTGCAGCATGGCAAAGACTTTGGGTATCTAGCTTGGAGAATACCTTCAAGCATCACAAGACCATAATGTTTGAATTACACTGCAGTGTTGTTCTATCAAACACTCAAGGGGAAAAATGAACATAAACAAGGCAATTGCAGACTCAAATAATCTATTCTGACCAGTGACCATATCAAAATTTAAATACAGAAGAGAATAATAGGTCATAGAGCTGATAAACAAAGAACCAATAAAAAAATAGGGAACGTATTAACCAGACAAATAATCTAGGAATATAGTAGGATTGTATAAGGGAGAAAAAAAGAAATAAAGAATCAACCAACTAAAAGAAAATTAGCGTGCAATTCTGCAGAAAATAAAAAACAGATTCAGCACTATGAAGAAGCAATTGAATTCTGTCACAGATGGTAAAGTCCAGATATCGTCGTTCAAAAACATTGTCCAAGCACATCATCGCTAGTTTTCCCTTCGATTTATCAAAATCGATCTAATATGTGATTTTTGAAGATTCACACGATATAGCCATATAGCGAGACAAAGGTTTATTACAGCGCCAAGAAAGACAAGTAGATAGACTGAAGCGAAGAGGGACGTGATTTACTTTGATAGTGAGATCGGAGGCGAGAGGCCATGAAGAACAGTTGTGCATAGACGCGCGCCGGCGGGCTGACCTCCTGGCAGCCTCAAGGAGGGCCGATCCGGCCTCCATGGCGCCATCGACAAGCTGATCCTTCTCCATCTCTAGAAGCCTCGAATCGAGGAGGCGTTCGAGGGAGACCTCAAGGGATACGAAGGGATCGGGGAGGGCGAGAAGCTTCTCGAGGATGTGATCCGTTGCAACGACGACTGGACGAGCCGTAGGAGGGCTCGCGGAGGCGGTAGGATACACGGCGGAGGGGCACAGTCGCCGCTTGGGGACGAGGGGTTCCATCACGGCGGCGCGGAAGACGGAGTAGGGGCCGGCATCCAGGTTAGGGATCCGGGAGATCGTGGAAGAGCTCTCGCTCGCCCACGCTTCAGTCGCACCGGCGGGCGAACTGCGTCCCGTCGCACGGGTTGAAACGGGACGAAACTGATCTCGATCTACTACGGCAAACGTTAGCACCACGGGCCGGCCTATTGCCCTTTCATTTGTAAACATTTTTTTATCTCAGTTTTTTTTTTGTAAATATATATTTAAAATATATATATATATATATATATATATATATATATATATATATATATATATATATATATATATATATATATATATATATTTTCTTTAACGTTCATGAGGTTATATAGTAAGTAATATGACTTCCAACTTGGGCTAAAAAACTGATTTTTAATCGTGCAAACGCTGTGTCAATCCTTCTTCGACGCTTCGACACGTTTCCTGCGTGCCCCAACTTGATCGACACCGATGACCAACCAAATCCAGCAATGCGGGAGGTGGACGGATTGAGATAGGTAATCGTGTCGAACCAATCGTCTTATCATCCCCTAATATTTTTTTTCAATCCAACCTGTCGATTTCGATGCCATCAGCCTTCACGCCAAGATGCCTATAAGTATCGAGCTTGCCTCTGCCTTTCCCTCCTCTGTTTTTTCCCTCTACCTTCTTCTTCCTTCTCGAGTTATGGACTTCGACTACGCAACCCCCTTCAATTGCCTTCTCTTCGGTAAAACTCTCGTCGTCTCAATTCTCCTCCATTTGCAACACACGCCATGTTTCTAATACTTGTTTCTTAACAGACCTTGATGACACTTTATACTCTCCGGCAATTGGAATTGGACGAGCTTGCAGAAACAACATAGAAGGTACTGCACTGCCACGATCAAATTTTCCCCTTTCATCCATCTGATCCATTCAATAAATCTTTTTAATTCTCAGAGTTCCTCGCTAGCAAATGTGGGATATCAGCAGAGGAAGCCTCGTCCCTCCGTGCTGAGCTCTTCCAATCCCATGGCAGCTCCCTTGCAGGCCTCATAGTATTTGACATGCCCTCCAAACCTTCTTCGATGAAACCAATTATTCTGATTAATTAATTAATTAATCATTTTCATTTTTCTCAAATTATTTCAGGCTCAAGGTTATGACGTTCACCCCGACGAGTATCACAGGTGAGGAGCTAAATATATTTTGATTGATTCTCGTCTTTGTCGACTTAATTCGTTGAGTGGCTTCAGCTACGTTCATGGGAGATCGCCCTACGACCTCATCGAGCCTGACGCGACGCTGCGAGAGCTTCTCCTCAGCGTTCCCCAGCGCAAGATCGTGCGTGCTCGACTTTATAATTCGTAATAATCAGGGCAAAAATTGTGGGTATTGATTGTTCTTTCTGGTGGCGCACGCAGCTGTTCACGAACTCGGACCGGCGTCACGCGACGAGGGTGCTGCAGAGATTGGGCATCGAGGACTGCTTCCAACGCATCATTTGTTTCGAGACGATGAACCCGCACCTATTCGAGGACGCGACCAGGTGTTCGAAGTCGCCGGTGATCCTCAAGCCCTCTGCAGCCGCCATGGAGATGGCCGTGCGGCTCGCCGGCGTCGCTCCCCGTCGCACGGTAAAAACAGCAAGCTTACGCTAATTTAAGCCTTCCCTCTTTTTCCATGGGAATTTACTTGGCACCTTAGAATTCGCAATAAAACCGTCACCATCCTGTTTCTGTCAGCTATTTCTGGACGACAGCGAGAGGAACATCGATGCAGGGAAGGCTCTGGATCTTCGAACAGCCTTGGTAGCATCTATATCTCTGGAATTACGTTTACATAAATAAATGATGACTAACATCAATGATCCATCAAATTAAGGTCGGAAAGCGGGTGAAGACACAGGCAGCAGATTACCTGTTGGGTAGCATCGCCGAGCTGAAGCAGATGATACCAGAAATCTGGAAGAAGCAGGATGGCACCACTACGACAAGAAGCGAATTAGAATTGGAATCCATGAGGCCCACGACTCCCATCGGGGCTTAGTTTATCTCTCCACTATCTACTCGCCTCGCATTTGATTGCTTGCATAAAACGAGAGGCATCCTGTCGCTGCTGTGTCGTATGTCTATCAAATAATGCATTGCTGACGGGATGTAGCATCAAATTGCGACGTTGTATAGTGAATAATTATTGTCTCATTAGTGATGCATGACTTGGATCCAGCACTTACGAATTGATAATAGAGCGACCGACTCCTAGAAACAATTGTCAAGTTAGGAACAATCACCCTGACAAACTAGACTCATAAAACAACCAGGCTTAGACTCTGATTCCTGTTCACGAGAATATGTAATGTTCCCTCTTCTGGCGCTCCCACCTAAGATCCTCGCTGAAGTGCATCATGGCAGCCCTTGGATCACCATTTGAAAAAGAAAGGTAGAATTCGGCTGTTTCCACATCTACTTGCATGCTGCGTCGTAAGGAGTTGAGTATTTTTCTTTTACCTCTTTCAGTGAATGCCGCCCTGTTTGTCAGATTGTTGGTTTTCTCATCTGGGCCACCTTCCAGGTACAGTACTGCGACTTCTCTTTTTGCCTGTTCGTCAAATTCAATGTAGCATGTGCTATTAAGAAGCAGCTCTGGTTTGACAACAGGGATCAGTAGCCTCTCCCTTGAGTGGATACCATGGTCACTCATCATATTGTTTAACCGCTTGATGCCCATAACCTACACAGTAGATTTATCAATCTCATTGGCCAACCCAGAGGAACTTGTTAATTATCAGATTGTTCAAGTATATCATGACGAGTTTTATGAAGAGGATACCTGTGAGTAATAGTCGGAAATCAAACACTAGCATTGCAGTAATTTTATACCTTCCAGCCATCCGCTATTGAGGAATGAAAACAAATTTGTGCAAGCTGACTAAAATTATAACTGGAATCTAAAACCAATCCTCCCAAGCTGACTGAAAATCTTCTAATTGGTTTCGACTTGAATTTAATTAATTCAGACTTTCATGTAAAGAAGTTTGGCAGATTGGAAATGGCCAAACTACAAAAGGAAATTCATAATAGTTGTTATAATCAAACGATTCATGATTCGTATCATACGGTACATTACAATTCATATACAAAACGATATGGCTCTTATATATATGTATAAGTAATGAAAATAACCATTAGTCCATTACAATTCAGTTTGATTTGATACAATTATGAAAATCTGAAAGAAATGCTAAAAAATATAACCAACTAAAAGTGAATTTAATCCATTAAGAAATAAAAAATTAATCCCAATATACTAGAAATTAAATCAAATCTATTATAGAAAAAGAAAAAAATGATAAATTTTATATAATACATATACACAAGTATTAAAAGCCAAATAGAGGGGAATCTCAAAATCAGCGAAGAAAAGAATTTGCCACACGAAGGTACAAAATTGATGATAGTTAATGTGAACTTAACGCCTAACAATGAAACTAGGAAGTAATAATACACACTGAATTAACTATTAGAATTAAAAATTTGCTAAATTGTTTAAGATGAGAAAAGAGTAAAATTACTATGTCACAGTTTCTCTCTTTTTCAAACCATAAATTAGCGTCACTAGTTATAATCTTGATAAATATTAGTTGTTCCACTATCATCTAGAAGGAATTACCATCTGTACACATATATTCCTCATTACTTATCACGGAGTGCCTACTTTACCTTTGAGAATCTTAGGCACATCATCTAAAGTGGAGGTAGTTTCACTTGTATATATTATTTTGAACCAAGCTCATTCATTTTTTGCTCTTCAGTTCATATGGCACATAAACTCACTTAAAATATGTCAGATTCCTGTGACTCAATTGGCATAAAGTTCCATATGATAAAAGCTTATTCTGGTAGTGTTTCACGTATGAGTGTGTTCTTGTTAAAATATGAAACTCGTCCAAAACTGCATTCTCAAACTGAAATTGCACATATTCTACCTTTGAAGACCACCTTTGAACACCTTGCACAATGGTAGTGTGTTGCAATATTTTTCTTTCAATAATATGAACTTCTGTGTTTACGCTTCATTGTCTTCTCAGCCAGCCTTTCATGGTGATAGAAGGCACATAGGTCTGTGTGTAATTCCAATAAGTGCATGATTTTATGGGAGCAGCAGAATCATGCTCATGATAAGCTACAAAGGCCAATAAGTGCATAATTTTATGAACGAAGTCATGCTCATGATAAGCCACAAAGGCCAATAAGTGCATAATTTTATGGATGTGGAGTCATGCTCATGATAAGCCACAAAGGCCAATAAGTGCACAATTTATGTGAGTGGAGTCATGCCCATGATAAGCCACAAAGGCCAATAAGTGCATAATTTTATGAGGGTGGAGTCATGTTCATGATAAGCCACAAAGGCCAATAAGTGCACAATTTGTGGGAGTGGAGTCATAAACCAAAGTCTTTGTGCTTATGCCATGAGCAGGTTGGCTTGTTTTGTTGGAAGACAAATACATGTTGCACTACTTCAGCGAGAGGCCTGGTTCAATCATTTAGCCACTGATTCCATTAGTTGAATTGTATTGATGTCAAGAGGTAATCTTTCACCTTTGTACATGATCCAGTTATAACTTATTTGAGTCGATTTGAGTTTGCATACAACAAAATAGCAAAACCTGTCACACAAAATTGGAACTATGATTTTCCCAAAGAAGCTCATCTACCACCTCCAATCCCCTAGTCTTAATAATGCTCGTGATGATGCACAGGGCTGGATCCAGTCCTGAATCATTACTTATTACTACTCTAAAATTACATATAAGTGTTTTATACATTCAAAAACTCAACAATGACTTTTGGAACGAAATAATGCACAAAGACAGACAAAATGTATCAGAATGATGTAGATGAACATCAAAAGACTATTTTCTCCTTCTCCTCTTGTGCATTTTAACAGGTATTATTGTTTTCAGCTGAAATTTTTTGGGCATGTTCCTATCTTGGGTGTAGTATATGAGTTTATCTGAACAAAATCCAACTTATTTACCCAAATGACATGCAGGCAATTCTAAGGAAATCTAATGATATTGTAATCTGTCTCAACTTGAGCCAGAAACAATTATAGTGTTGAACTCAACTTAGGCCTTTCTATCTCACAGAGATTGCAACAGTGTTAATCACAACATAGGCATTCCTGTTTCCTAGAGAATGACCCGCATGTTTCACCAATAATGATTTCCCAAGCATGTACCTCAGTATGGAAGATACGGATCTTTCATTTTTTTTTTTAACTATTATGAATCTAAGTATTTTCAATAATGTCTCAAATTACCCAAATACATTTCTTAGAATCATATCCTAATTTCTGGTTAAAACTGCTAGTAGAACTTTAGATATGGATCATCCACTTCAAGTGTCTCTTCTATGTTCAAAATCTTTTGAAGTTTCTTCTACAAGATATTTGCTTCCAAGTTGAGTTATGACATTCGCCAATTGAAGGGCAAAGACGAAAGTTTGAGACCAAGTAAGGAGACAGTAAGACGTTTATCATATATTCATCGATCGCAAGGAAAAAACGCAGCTCTTTCCAACCTCCAAAGACGGTTATCGTCACTACCCAAACAAGGACGAAATTTCCCTGCCAATTTCATGCAGTGAAGATGATACCTAGAATTCTCTACTCAAAGACAACAGTAGCGCCCAAGGAAGACAGTACCTGGACAGAGTACCTGAGGGCGAGTCCCGCAACGGTATCGCCCCGACGAAGGCGGTGGGAGATGGCGAAGCGGTCGAGGCGGGAATGGCCCCAGAAGAGAGCGGACGACGGATCGCCGAGGACCCGACGCACCTTCCAGGGCGACCTGAATGCCTTCTCCCGCATCTCCCGCTCCGATGCCACGGCGCGCCACAACCGGCAAACGCACGCCGACCGAGCGAGATCTTGCGGCGGCAGGAGCTCGAGGATCGCCCGGAGGAGGTCCTTGGAGACGAGGGCGGCGAAGTTGGAGTTCATGGGTGAGATCACCACCTCCTCGGCGAAAGAGGAGGGCGAAGGAGAGGAATTGTGATCGAAATACGTATGGGTGTCGGACTCCGGCGGAACAAGTTGATCAAGAAGGTCGCCGTCATCGTCTCCGCAGCAGCCCATGGCCTCCAAGTCGAAGTCCAACCTACGAGAAGAGTTAGCTGAACGACTGACAGATTTTAGACTTGCGGTTGGGTTTTTCTGTTAAAAAAAATTATTGGAGAAAAAAAATTATGGAAAAGGTGGAGAATCTGTAAAAGATCATCTGATCTGTAAATGTTGAATCATCATCCAATATTTATATTACTGAGAGATAATGATCTTCACCGGTTAGGTAGAGATTGCCTCCCACAAATTCACCTTTCCTGTTGAGGAGTGAATCAGAAAGGTGGTCCAGAATATCTCATTATGGAGAATCTTTATGTGAAAGAGGAGGATAATAAAGATAAAATGCTCTATTTATTTCATTCATGGAAAAGGTACATATTTATAGATTTATTGAATAAATACTAATAATCTAGATTTCTTTTTTAATTCTATCTCCACGAGACTCTTATTCTTATCATGACACCTCATCAACTTCTATCCTATCATAAACTCTCATCAATAATTGTCACCTCATCATTCTATCTTCATAAACTTTTATCTCTAAAATAAAGTTTAATTCTCAACACCCTCTCTTAAACTTGATTTTGTGACTCCAAGCACATATCATATTTTGATGAAGTTTTCAAATTTGAGTGACTTTGTAAAGATGTCAGCAACTTGATCTTTAATCTTCACATAGGTTAGCTCCGCATCTTTATTTTTCACATGTTCGCGAATAGAATGAAAGTGAACATCAATATGCTTACTTCTTTGATGATATACAGGATTCTTCCCCAATGCAATTGCCGATTTGTTAGCAATGCAAATTTGAGTTGCTTCATTTTGTTCAAATTTTATCTCCTTTAGCAAGCTTCTTAGTCATATAGCATGACTAGCACATGAGGATGCCGCAATGTACTCTGCTTCATAAGTGGAAAGAGTAACAATAGGTTATTTTATTGACATCTAAGAAAATATCGTATCTCCAACGAAGAATGCAAAGCTGGAAGTGCTTCTCCGGTCATCACAGTCTCCACCCCAATCACTATCTGAATATCCAACATATTGAGAATTGTTAGAATGAGAATAAAATAGTCCGTGATTCAGAGTACCTTGGACATAACGAAGGATTCGTTTGGCCGCCTTCCAATGAGTCTCTTTAGGCTCCTCCATAAACCTACTTACAAGACCGACTCCATATAATATATCCGATCGAGTGCAAGTTAGGTACCGCAAGATTCCCACCAAACTTTTGAAACGTGTGGGATCAACCGTCTTTCCTTCGTCACTCTTGGACACACTATGTGAAAATCGACAATAGACTTCGGATATTATCCAAAGTAATAGATAGTTAATTACCGAAGTAGGCACACGTGAAGTAAAAGGGTAAATTTTTTTTACTTCACCACACATTACCAAATGTTGGGATGTATACTATAAGCCTAGTTTTTGTATGAACATCTGTTTTGAAATATTTTGAAATGAAAATCACTTTGGTCAAATGTTTATATTTTATATTTATATATATGTCAATGCAGTTGTCCATTTAATTTATATTGTAGATAACATGGTGTGTGGTGTCATACAGAAGATCATGTCATCGGTTCCTTATAAATTATAAATAGTGACTCACAACCAAGATGGATTGGGACAAACCATTGGAACGGTTGTAGTGTAATTTGATATTAGTCTGCCTTGACTATAAAATTACACTAGTACACTATGTGTGTATTGAGCAGGACCATTTGAGGTTGTTCAATTTATACTGACTACATAAAAGAACATAATCTCTGTTATTATGGATGTGCGCCCTCTTAATCTCTATATAATAACAAGCACGTATACTTAGTATTTATTTCTTTAACTTATCAATGGGTGAGATTTATTCGTTAAATTAATAGGCCCGATGAGTTGGGAAATAGTACTGTTTATATGGTGTATTGTTGATTATAGAAGGATTATGTGTCCTAATAATTTAGGCTGATAATGTCCCCTTGAGGAGCTCAAAAGGATTATCATGTAAACCCTACAGGTGGACTTAGTCTGGTATGATAATAAAGTTGAATGATACTATTCTTGGAATCAGATGTTAATTAATTGAGTTGTTAGTAACTCAATTAATTAACAGATATATGATATCTTAAACACAGGGAGATTAACGCACTCATGATAAGAAGGAGCACATATTGTAATATGGGATTGGTGCAGTAATTCAATAATAACTCTTTAGTGGTATGGGTTATTATTGATGGACTTGAGTTGAGTGTTCAGGCCGAATACAGGAAGTCCAAGCCCATCAGGAGGCCTTAACCAATTCCTCCTCTAGGTCCCTGTTGTAGCCTCTATATAAAGCCTCGCATCAATCCATCCAGAACTTGGTTTGGTTTAACTTAGTTTTGGTTTGGTTTTCTCCATCCTCCTATGGTCGGCGGTAAGGTTATAGAAAGGGATAATTTTTCTAAATAGAATTCTATTATTTTTCTTTCTTTGTAACCGACGGCAAAGGTTATAAAAGGAGTAGGTGGTGCCCCCTAAAACCTAATTTTTCCACAATCCTCTTCCCTCCTTGTGGCCAGCGCCCCTCTTCCCTTGCTAGGGTCAGCGACACATAATTCCCACAAGCCTCCTCCACCTTCCTAAGGGTCGACGCCCCCCTCATCTCTCCTTCCTTAGGGACGACGCCCCTTCCTTGCTAGGGGTCGGCGACTCTTGCTTATCCTCCTTGGTGGGCGGCAGCTTGGAGAAGAGGAAGAAGAGGAAGAAGAGGAAAGAAGAGGAAGCAGATTAGAAGGTGCCCCATCCTAGAGCCTCTTTTTGTAACCGGCGGTTTGGAGAAATGAGAGGAAGGGTGGTTGTTGTCTTGGTAGATCGTCGCCCACACGATGTCCAAGAAAAGAAGAGGAATATGACAGAAGATCAAGAGGTCTTTAGCTACAAAGGAAAGGTACAACTAGTTCTTTAATTCCGCTGTATAATTAGTTTAGTTTTCTTTGTATCGATTTTGAATACCAACACAAGAGACCAGCGATCTTGTACTTTGATCAAGGTGTGCTTTGATCATTCAAGAACTTGCTTGATTGATCAAACACATGTTTGATCGAACATGCGGGTTGCTAGGAAAAGTTCTATTCTTGTACAATTTTTTGTACAGGGAAATTTAAACAGAACAGAATTCCAACGCCTTCAAGTGGTATCAGAGCGAGTTTTCTGGTTCTTTGTGATTGTTTTTCGGTTAAATTATGCATTGATCATATATAAGTTTAGGCCGGATAATAGTAGGATGTGCAAGAAAGATTAACTCTGTGGTTGCAGACATCCTAGATCTAACTATTATGGCTTTTTGTGTATTGTGTATGATTTGAACCCTTGGGCATGTCAAGGTTGTTTGTGTGTGCATGATTATAATAATTAAATACGGTTGGTTGTCGTATTATTATTATTTTTTGCATTTTGTTCGATCTAGATTACATGTAAATTCTTTTGTGAAATATAGGATCGATAAATGTAAATTTTATTTTTTTTTGTTGCGGCTTATATCCTTGCTATTTTGAGGACCGGAGGTGCGGCGGAGAAGGAAGCGAGGTAGACGTGATGACTTGATCCATTGGCGGCATATTGGAGGACAGCGATCCATTGGTGGCATATTGGAGGACAGCGTTGAATGAGACCATAATAGTTGGAAATTTTATTTTCATATTTATTGCCTTTATATGCTGTTTGTGTGTGCTGTGATGTGTGTTGTGATGTGTGTTGTGATGTGTGATGTGATGTGTATGCATGTTAAAATTTCTCAATTTAAATAAATTCCACGGTCTCCATTACTGGTTGTAAGTGATGCATTCAAACTTGCGCGTTGCCTTTAAGTGTCTTCCTCCGTATCGAATGAGTTTGTTTGTGGATCACTAGATCAAACTTCCTCTATGGATGATTATAGGAAATTATTTAGGTTTTTGTGATCTTCTCCATCTGAAGGGGCACAATCCTAATTAAAGGACTAAGTATCAAATAATGGTATATACTTAGGCGCATTTAATAGTATCCTCCCCATAGGAGTCACTGCTATTATTTATGTGATCGAAGATGAACCAACTATTAATTTTATTTATCATAAAGTTAGGTTGACAAGATAATAAAATTAATGGGTAAAACCTCCTCTTACAAATGTTTGAATTAGTATACGTCCACACTATCGTGGCATGTGAAATTCATGGTGTTTTGAGGTGTTGGTGAATTTAAATTATATTGTTTGAGAATCAATATTAATTTAAATTCTAAAGTTTTGACCAAATATTTTATTTTGTGATTCTCAAGATTTCAAAATGGCTTTCAATTCTCTTGCTGTTATTTTAAAAGAAAACAAACTTACTAGTCCAAATTATATTGATTGAAAATGGAACTTGCACATTGTTTTAACTGCTGAAGAATATAAGTTCATACTTCTTGAGGTTTGTCCTAGCATGCCTGATAAGGATTCTAGTGAAGAGGAGATAGAGAGACATAGGAAAATGGTCAAGGTAGATGAGATGGTGCGGTGTTATATTTTGGCTTCTATGTCAAATGTGTTGCAACATCAGCATCAGGCCTTATCCACTACCTATGATATGATGATCAATCTCAAGGAACTCTTCGGACACCAGAATCGGGTTGCCAGGCAGGAGGCGATGAGAAACTTAATAACGACCACCATGACTGAGGGGACACCCGTGAGGGATCATATCCTCAAGATGATGGCTCATTTAAATGAGATGAAAGTCCTTGGAGCTAAAATAAATGGGGAAGCTCAGGTCGATATCATTCTCCAAACGCTGCCCAAGAGTTTTATGTAGTTCCGCCTAAACTACAACATGAACAAAAGGGTTTATTCGTTGCCGGAACTTCTGACAGAACTGGAAGCAGCAGAAGGGTTATTTCGTCAAAGTTCTCAAATTCACATTGCTGAAAATGTTTCTTCCTCTAAGCCGAAAGGCGGGAAGAAGAAGAAGAAACAAGTTGGTTCGGCAAAGAAAGTGATTCGACCTCTAGGGACTGGGTCGCAGGCAGATGTGAAGAAGCCGAAAGGCAAGTGCTTCATATGCAAGTAGTATGGACATTGGAAGGTGGGCTGTCCTTGCAGAAAGAAGAACAATAAAGGTATATCTTATTCATTAGTTATTGAAACATGTTTAGCGGTGTTATCTATCGGTACCTGGTATGTAGATACGGGAGTCACTGATCATGTCTGTAATTCATTGCAAGGGTTCCAAGAAACCAAACGACTACATGAAGGGGAGATCACCGTCTACATGGACAATGCTACGAGAGTGGCGGCTATTGCAATGGGAGATGTTTATTTATCTTTTGATAGGAATAAAATTTTGATTTTGAAAAATTATCTTTATGTACCATGTTTTAGAAAGAACTTGATTTCAGTTTCTAAATTATTTATGGATGGATATTCTGTTTCTTTTGATGACAAAGTGGTTGTTAAGAAAAATAGGGTGGTTATCTGTTCTGATGCGTTGGTTAGCAATTTGTATACTCTTAATCTATTAACTCTCACGATGCAACAAATGAAAATTAATAACACATCTTCTAATTCTAATAAGAGAAAGCAACCTTCGGAAATGAACCAAGCATATCTTTGGTATATAAGGTTGGGCCATATTAACTTGAGTAGGATTCAAAGATTAATAGTCGATGGACCTTTGGGTTCATTAGTAGTGGAAAACTTTCCAACCTGCGAGTCTTACTTGGAAGGAAAAATGACCAAGAGACCTTTTAAGGCAAAGGGGTATAGAGCTAAAGAAGTGTTGAAATTGGTTTATTCTGATTTGTGTGGGCCTATGACTATCCAGGTAAGAGGTGGTTTCGAATATTTTGTCTCTTTTATAGACGACTATTCGAGATATGAATACATTTACTTGATGCGCCACAAGTTTGAGTGCTTTGATAAGTTCAAAGAATACAAGGCTGATGTGGAGAAACGTTATGGTAAAAGTATCAAGACACTATGGTCTGATCGTGGTGGAGAGTACCTCTTAGGAGAGTTTATGAGTTACTTATCAGAGACCGGGATCCAATCCCAATTGTCTGCACCTGATACACCCCAACAGAATTGTGTGGCAGAACAAAAGAATAGGACTCTTATGGAGATGGTTAGATCAATGATAAGTTATTCAGAATTACTAAATTCGTTTTGGGGATATGCTCTAGAAACGACGGCATACATTCTGAACCTGGTACCTTCTAAGTCAGTACCCTCTACTCGCACAGAATTGTAGAATGGGTGTAAGTCTAGTTTGAAACACATTCGGATTTGGGGTAGTCCAACACATGTGCTGAAGGGAGACGCTGATAAGTTGGAATCACGTACAGAAGTTCGCTTGTTCGTGGGATATCCTAGAGGAATGAAAGGTGGCTTGTTTTATAGTCCTAAAGATCAGAAGGTCATTGTTAGCACCAATGCTCGATTTTTAAAAGAGGACTATGTAATGAACCATAAGCTCATGAGTAAAATTGTTCTTGAGAAAATAAGAGAGGACACTTTGACTTTAGTACCAACGGTACAAGATGAGATACCACAAGTAACTACAACACGTGTCACAAATGATGCACAATTGCAGGTAGTGTCTCGTCGTAGTGGGAGGGTTGTTATACAACCTAATAGATTCATGTTTTTGGGAGAGTCTTCGGACTTGATCCCTGGTGAACATGAAGCTGATCCCTGGACATATGATGAAGCACTCAAAGATGAAGATGCATCATCTTGGCAAAGTGCAATGAACTCTGAAATAGAATCTATGATCAGGTCTGGGAGCTTGTAGAACCACTAAATGGTGTAAAAGTCATTGGATGTAAATGAGTCTACAAAAGGAAAAGAGGAACAGGCGAGAAGGTGGAAACCTTTAAAGCGAGGTTTGTTGCGAAGGGGTATACTTAGAAAGAGGAAATCGATTATAAGGAAACTTTTGAAGGGCGGTGGAATTCCGTTTTATTTAAATTTCTCATACAAAAAAATTGTACAAGTACAGAACTATTCCTAGCAACCCGCACATTCGATCAAACATGTGTTTGATCAATCATTCAAGTTTTTGAATGATCAAAGCACACCTTGATTGAAGTACAAGATCGCTGGCCTCTTGTGTTGGTATTCAAAATCGATATCCAAAATCGACATGAAGAAAATAAAAAATAATTACGCAACGGAATTAAAGAACTAGTTGTACCTTTTTTCGTAGCTAAAGACCTCTTGATCTTCTGCCGTATTTCTCTCCTCTTCTTAAACGTCGTGTGGGCGACGATCTACCAAGACAACACTGTTGGTTAATCCTAGGAAAACGTTCCGGTTCCACTGTACAAAATTTTTTGTACAAGTGTCGAACCTTTCCTTAAATAACCTATTGTGTTCTTTAGAAGTTAAATAAGGAATCACAGACGGAACTTAACATCATTGATTCCAAATTTAACTTATCTGTTCTTAATGGTTTAGATTGAATCGCAAGCGAAACTTAACACTATTGATTCAAATCTACCTAGGTTATTAATTCCATAAATATTAATTTCCAAATTTGGCTTCCAGGACTGCATGGCGAGGCACATGGCCTTCTTGGATATGGGAGCAACCACCACCGCCTAGGCAAAGCCTTTTAAGGAAAGCTAATATCTATTTCCTTAAATAACTCTAGGTTAACCAAAAGGAACAATCGAATCACAAATTTGAAAAAGAAGAAAACACAAAATCAAAAAATAAATTCGATAAACTAGATCTAATTGCCTCTTGTATTTAGAATTCATACAAAGAAAAATAACTAGTATGATGCGGAAGAAAAATACTAGTTATACCTTCTCTTTGTAAGCTAATGACCTCGAGATCTTCTGCCGTATTCCTCGCCTCGCCTTGGACGTCGTGTGGGCAACGATCCTCCAAGATGAACACCACCCAAAAACTTCCTCCTTCTTCTTCTAAAATCCGGCCACCACCACTACCAAGGAGAAGAGAGCAAAGGGAGAGGAAGAAGGGAGAGGGTCGGTCACACCAAGAGATCACCCAAGCAAAAGAATAAGAGTTGTGTCTCATGAAGCCCCCTCACCCCTTCTTTTATATTACTTGCCCAAGGCAAATAAGGAAAAACCTTTTACAAAAAATAAAATCATCCAAGAGTTTTTCCTTTTCCCTTTTTATTTTTCCTTTTCTTTCCTCTTAATTGAATCAATCACCAATCAATGGTTATGATCAATTCTATTTGATTTAGGATTGAATTTGGTTTAATCCTATTGGCCGGCCCTTGCTTGGGCACCAAGCAAGGTGGCCGGCCACAATTAAAAAGGAAAGGAAAAATAATTTTTAAAAATTTTACAAGAAGAAATCCTCTTATAAAATTTACAAGCTCTCTTTCCTAAAGTAGGAGTTAAAAAAGGAAAGTTTCTAAAAATTAAAACCATGTTTTAAAATTTAAAAACTCTCTTATAAAATTTCCTTTTTTAACATGGTGATAGAAAATTTAAATTTTAAAACTTCTTTTCTTTTTTTTTCTTAAACCATAAGGATGGTTAAAAAAGGAAAGTTTTAAAATCTTTTAAACTCTCTATTTAAACATGTGGCCTAATTCAAATAAGGAAAGTTTTAAAAATTAAAATCTCTCTTTTAAAACTTATAGTTTTCTACAAAGAGAAGATTTTAAAAATTCAAAACAACCCTCCCTTTTTAAATTATTATGGTCGGCCCCTACAAGCTTGGTCACCAAGCTATAGGGCCGGCCCCCTTCTTGGACACCAAGAAGAGCCTTACATTTGGATGGACTTGAGGCTATAATGAGGCTACGACAGGGACCTAGAGGAAAAATTGGTTTTGGCCTTCCGATGAGCTTGAGTATCCCGTGTTCGCCTCGAACACACAACTCAAGTTCATCGATAATAACTCATTCCACTAGAGAGTTATTACCGCACCAATCCCAAATTACATTATGAGCTCCTTCTTATCATGAGTATGTTAGTCTCCTTGTGTTTAAAATTACGAATGCCCACTAATTAAGTAAGTTACTGACAACTCACTTAATTAATATCTAGCTCCAAGAGTAGTACCACTCAACTTTATTGTCATGTTGGACTAGGTCCACCTGCAGGGTTTAACATGGCAATCCTTATGAGCTCCTCTTGGGGACATTCTCAACCTAGATAACTAGGACACAGATTCCTTCTATAATCAACAACACACACTATAAGTAATATCATTTCCCAACTTATCGGACATATTGATTTATCAAGCTAAACCTCACCCTTTGATAAATCAAAGAAATAAATATTAAATATATGTGCTTGTTATTATATTAGGATTAAGAGCACACACTTCCATAATAACTAAGGTTTAGTTCTTTTACTAAGTCAGTACAAAAAGAACATACCTAAATGATCCTACTCAATACACTTAAAGTGTATTAGTGTAATTTATTAGTCAAGATAAACTAATACTTAATTACACTACGACTATAATGATAGTTTGTTCCTTTCTATCTTAGTCGCGAGCAACTATTTATAATTTATAGAGAACCGACAACATGATCTTCTGAGTGTGACACCACACTCCATGTTGTCTACTATATAAATTAATTGAACAATTACATTTAATAAATAAATGCAGATATTGACCAATGTGATTCTTTTATTTTAACAAATAAATGTTTACAAAAGCTAGACTTTTAGTATCACCCTTCTTTTCTTCTCTTCCAAACTGCCGGCCACAAAAGGAGTCTCTAGGATGGGGCACCTTCTAATCTTCTGCCTTCTCTTCCTCTTCTTCTTCTCTTCCTCCTTTTCTTTAAGCCGCTGGCCACCAATGGATGGAAAGAGGCGCCGGTCAACAAGGGAGAAGGGGAACCGTCGGCCCTAGCCAAGGTGGAGGAGGAAACCGCCGACCCTTTGCAAGGGAGAGGTTGGTGTCGACCCTAGGTGGGGAAGAAGGTGGTGCCGATACAAGGGGAGAAGAGAATTGATTGTGCATCCGACCCTAGCAAGGGAAGAGGGGCGACAACCACAAGGAGAGAAGGGAGTTATGGAGAATTAGAAAGTTAGGTTTTAAGGGTCACATCCTACTCCTTTTTATAGACTTGCCGTCGGTTATAAGGAAAGAAAAATTAACAAAATTTTATATAAAAAAAATCTAAACAAACCATGTTAAACTAAACCAAGTTAAGGTAAATCAAACCAAGTTAATTTAGACCAAACTAAGTTAAGTTAAATCAAACCAAGTTAAGTTAAATCAAACCAAGTTAAGTTAAACCAAACCAAGTTAAACCAAACCGGTTATGGATGGGTGGATGCGAGACTTTATATATAGAGGCTACAACAGGGACCTAGAGGAGAAATTGGTTTAGGTCTCCCGATGGGCTTGGGTTTCCCGTGTTCACCCCGAACACTCAACTTAAGGCCATCAATAATAACCCATATCACTAAAGGATTATCATTGAACTACCGTACTAATCGCATATTATAATATGAGCTCCTTCTTATTATGACTGCATTAATCTCCCCATGTTTATGATATCGTATGTCCATTAATTAAATGAGTTACTGACAACTCAGTTAATTAACATCTGAGTCCAAGAGTAGTACCACTCAACTTTATTATCATGCTGAACTAAGTCCACTTGCAGGGTTTACATGATAATCCTTATGAGCTCCTCAAGGAGACATCATCAGCATAAATAATTAGGATACAAATTCCTTCTATAATCAACAACACACCATATAAATAATACTATCTCTCAACTCATCGGCTCTATTGATTTAACGGATAAATCTCATCCATTGAAAAGTCAAAGAAATAAATACCAAGTATACGTGCTTGTTATTATATAGGGATTAAGAGGACGCACATCCATAATAACAGATGTTCTGTTCTTTTATGTAGTCAATACACACATAGTGCAATTTTATAGTCAAGACAGACTAATACCAAATTACACTACAATCATTCCAATGGTTTGCCCCAATCCATCTTGGTTGTGAGCTAGTATTTATAATTTATAAGAAACTGATAACATGATCTTCTGTGTGACACCACACACCATGTTATCTAAAATATAAATTAAATGAACAACTGCATTGACATATATAGAAATATAAAATGCAGACATTTGACCAAAGTGATTCTCATTTCAAAATATTTCAAAACAGATGTTCATACAAAAGCTAGGCTTATAGTATACATCCTAACAATCTTCCACTTATATTAAAAGACTATACTGCCATAAATGCTGCCATACATCTGATTCACATCTCTTCAACATGCCTATCAGAAGCTCCCGCCGGAAGGGCCTTAGTGAAAGGACCTGCCAGGCTATTTGCTGATGTAATCTTGGCGACAACAACCTCTCCTCATTTTACGATGTCTCGTATCAGGTGGTACTTACGCTCAATGTGTTTACTTGTCTTATGGGCTCGTGGTTCCTTCGAGTTTGCTACTGCACCAATGTTGTCACAATAAATTATGATAACTTTGGGTAAACCAGGAATCACATCTAAGTTCATCAAGAAGTTTCTGAGCCATACAACTTCTTTGGCTGCCTCAAAGGCTGCCACATACTCAGCTTCCATGGTGGAGTCTGAAACGTATTTCTGCTTAACACTCCTCCATGCTATGGCTTCACCTCCCAAAGTAAACACATACCTCGATGTTGATTACTACTGTCCCTATCTAATTGGAAGTCTGAATCCGTGTAACTCACAGGGAGAAAATCATCTGCCTGGTAAACCAGCATATAATCTCTAGTCCTTTTCAGGTACTTTAATATATGCTTTACGGCAGTCCAATGTCCCGGTCCTAGGTTACTTTGATATTTGCTAACCATGCCTACGACAAAACAAATATCTGGTCTCGTACATAGCATCGCATACATTAGGCTTCCTACAGTCGAAGCATAAGGAACTGCCTTCATCTCCTCTATCTCCTTTGATGTCTTAGGACACATCTCTTTAGATAAAGGTACTTTATGCCGAAAAGGTAGAAAACCTTTCTTGGAATTTTGCATGCTAAAACAAACTAGGATAGTATCGATGTACGAAGCTTGGGATAAGCATAACATCCTTTTCTTATGATCCCTTATTACTTTGATCCCAAGAATATGCCCACATTCTCCCAAGTACTTTATATCAAACTGCTTGGACTGTTGGAGCAATCTAGGTGCCCTAGGTTTTGATGTTTGGGCAAAGGTTTAAGTTAGGTTTATTATTGTATTTGATATGCATTGTGAGTGTGCAGGATACAAGTACAACAAGAAAAGTCCAAGTGTGATCTTGGCAAAGGAGGAAAGTCCAAGAATGAGTCTTGGCGGTGTAAGTCCAAGCATGTAGTCTTGGCAACGTAAGTCCAAGTGTGACTTGGCAATGGATGAAGCCCCGGAGGTGAGGAGCCTCTTGGCAAAGGAAGACCCGACAATATGGACAAGGCCGAAGGAAGCTCCAGAAGGAAAGACGTGAAGGATGGGGAGACATCCGAGGGACGCGAGGCTGATGGAGCCTGGAGGAGGCTAGAAGGCTAGGTCTAGGTTGGTTGGGAGAGAACGAGTGCTGAGTGAATGTACTCGAGGCAAAATCCTAAAATTAGGGTTTACTGTAGCGTTACTGTAGACTGATGCACTGTAGCAGAGAGCCGTTGAGATAGCCATTGGCACCAGTCGACTGGTGCATTGACCAGTCGACTGGTGCATTGACCAGTCGACTGGTAACGGGCAAATCAGCTTTCTGATTTGCTCCAAGCTCTATAAGAAGGAGCTTGGGATGGCCGGCCAAGGTGACGAAATTAGACTTGGTTAAAGCTTAATTAGTAGTCACCAAAGTGCTCAAGAGATCTTTGTGTGACAAGAGGTCTTGGTTGGAGTTGTGGTGAGGTTTCTCCACCCACAAGGAGGTTGAGCTAGCCGGAGTTTGCCGGGGACTAATCCACCGACGGATTGAGGGATCGTCCACCTTATGGACACGCCGTGGAGTAGGAGCAAGTTATCTCCGAACCACGTACACGCCTTGTGTTAGGGTTTGTGTTTGGTTTGTTGTCTTCTTCCTTCTTATTTTAGGTTAACTTTCGTATTTGTTAGTTTGCTTTTGTATTCCGCTGTGCACTAACATTATAGGAAGTAAAGTTTTGGGTGAGACGCTATTCACCCCCCCTCTAGCGGACGTCAAGGTCCCAACAA
Organism: Zingiber officinale; assembly: GCF_018446385.1. Taxonomy (NCBI): domain Eukaryota; kingdom Viridiplantae; phylum Streptophyta; class Magnoliopsida; order Zingiberales; family Zingiberaceae; genus Zingiber; species Zingiber officinale. The sequence continues at coordinate 80,186,597 of NC_056007.1, forward strand.
GTGGTATCAGAGCTAGGTGAGCTCTTGTTGGACTAATCGCCAAGAGAGCGGCTAGAGGAAGAAGATGGAGTCGGAGGGACCTCTAGGATGGGATATTCGAATCCCACCTCCATACGATGGAGATGATTTCGAGTATTGGAGGAAGCGGTTGGAGACTTGGTTCCAAATGGATTGGAACCAATGGATTGTGTTGGAGGAACCGTTTGAAGCTCCAACGGACAAGAAGGGAAAGCGTCTCCGACGTCGATATTGGACCGATGAGCAAAGGGAGCAATCGGAGACGGACAAGGAGGTAACTAGAATTTTAATTAATTTATTGCCTCCTAATGCGATATTGAATGTAGGTGAATATGAGAATGCAAGTGACCTTTGGAAAAAGGTAATTGTGCTTCATGAGAGTCCTACACAAATCCAAGAAGAGGAGGAACCCAAGGAGAAGGACTCATTGGTCCAAGAAGAGAAGGACCAATCGAATGTTGACACGAGCTCAACATCCGAGGAGGAGAAGGAAGATGAGGAGGTATCATCCACATCTTCAAGGGAGGAAGAAGTGGAACCATCCACATCTTCAAGTGAAGAGGAAGAAGAGCAATCCAAGGAAGAGGAGATCTTGGAAGCTCAACCCTCCACCTCAACTACCAAGAAGAGCAAAAAGGACCACATCAAATGCTTTGAGTGTGGTAAGATGGGGCACTACAAGAGTAGGTGTCCTTCGCTCAAGAAGGTAAAGGAGGTAAACCCTAAACTCACTAAAGTTAATTTAGAAACTAATGTGAGTTGTAGGAAGAAGAAGGAGAAGAAGCACATTAGGTGCTTTACATGTGGTGAGTGGGGTCACTACCACACAAAGTGCCCAAGGAGAGGAGAGCTCAAGAAATTGGCACACTTGAAGAAATGGGAAAAGAAGAGTAGCACAAGTCAAGGGGGAGCTTCAAAGGTAAAAGGGAAGGTAATTCCTATTTTGAAGCTTGATCCAAGCTCTAATTCTTATATGCTTGTTAGAAATAATGTAGATTATTTACCCAAGCATAATCATGGATTTAGGTATAATGATAGGAATAGGGTTAACACGGTAGATAACCCTAAGAAATCATACACTAAGGGTAGACCTATTAAGACCCAAACCACTTTGCCTAAGGGAAGGAAAGTGGGTGAAAACCTAAGCATTAATCCCAAGAAATAGAGACATATGCCTAGGAAGGTGGGTAGGTCTAGGCATGTCCAAGGTGGACATGTTGACTTTAGGGTTAGAACCCTAGAATTAGAAAATCAAGTCTTGAAGGCAAAGCTTGAGGAAATGGAGAAAGTCCTAGAGAGGTTCATTATTGGACCTAAAGGACTTGACATGTATTTGGGTAGTCAAAAACCTAAAAATGTCAAATTAGGTCCCTCCAAGACCAAAAAGAGGTCAAGTGCTAAGGTAGCACATGACATTGGTAAGGGAGGTGTGACCAAGGATAAGGGAGAGTCATCTAAGGCCAATAAGAAGGAATATGCTAGGGTGGCATATAATTATGGCAAGGATGGGATGTCCAAGGTTAAGGACAAGAAGAAATTAACAAAGGCAATGTGTCTAAGGTTAAGAAGGTGAGTTTTGTAGGCCAAGTATCACCCGAGGTGCACCGAAGTGGCCTAGCCATAGTGGATGAGTCACCAAGGGAAGTGACTAAGGTTAAGATTCCTAAGGTTAGAAAGAGCCTTTGGGACCCATGGTAGATAGGTTATCAAATGTGCCAAGTGGTTAAGAGACGGACTTAAGTCTCTAACATAGTGGGTTGGCACAATTGAGTTAAGTTTCATGCATAGAAATATGGATTGGGTTCATATTGCATGAAAATTAGTTTTTGATGTATAGATGTCATATAAACTAATGCTAGTGATGCATTATGGTTTAGTATGGGCAGATACATCAAGAGAAAGCCAAAACTAGGACTTTAGGTCAAGGTTCAATTGAATTTTTTAGCTAGTTTTGTGTTTTGTGTCAATCTTGGGATTGGTAATAGATACATTTTGTAATGTATTTTTCCCAATTAGACAAGGGTACAATAGACCTCTCCACAAAATTTGGGAATTTTTGGAGGTCTAGGGAATTTCTGGTGCATTTCTGAAGTTGGCCTGAAAAGGTTGATTTTTTCAGAAATAGGGTACCAGTCGACTGGTACAGATATCAGTCGACTGGTTTGAGCACCGAATGTCTCTGTAAGCTCATTTTGTCGATATCGATCGGTGATGATACCGATCGGGTAACGATAATTCGACCACGAATGTTTACGTGAGGTTCATCGAAGGGGCAGTCGACTGGTACCTAGTTCAGTTGACTGATACTAGCCTAAAATTATTTTTCAACGTTGTTCTTGACCGTGTCAACTCGTTTAAATATATGAGATCCATGGGGGATAAATACATGAGTTTATGGTCAATTTGGATTATATGTTTTCAACAATTGGGATATTGTTGGAGCTCTTTTTGATGTATGGCAAAGGGAGAGAAGTTTAGGTTTAAGTGGGAAACCTATACACCTTTGCAAGAAATCCTAACTCGAGGGGGAGCTTAGGTGAAGGGGGAGCGATTGTTTAGGCAAAGGGGGAGAAGTTTACCTTTGTGGGAAATCCTAGCTCAAGGAGGAGATTAGGTGAATGGGGAGCCTAGGGATTTAGGTTCCATTATTTATGCATGAGTTGATTTGCATATTTATTTGCATATGTATTGCATTTATGTTTCCCTAACTTAAACAGGTTGTCAAACATCAAAAATGGGGAGATTGTTGGAGCAATCTAGGTGCCCTAAGTTTTGATGTTTGGGCAAAGGTTTAAGTTAGGTTTATTGTTGTATTTGATATGCATTGTGAGTGTGCAGGATACAAGTACAACAAGAAAAGTCCAAGTGTGATCTTGGCAAAGGAGGAAAGTCCAAGAATGAGTCTTGGCGGTGTAAGTCCAAGTATGTAGTCTTGGCAACGTAAGTCCAAGTGTGACTTGGCAATGGATGAAGCCCCGGAGGTGAGGAGCCTCTTGGCAAAGGAAGACCCGACAATATGGACAAGGCCGAAGGAAGCTCCAGAAGGAAAGACGTGAAGGATGGGGAGACATCCGAGGGACGCGAGGCTGATGGAGCCTGGAGGAGGCTAGAAGGCTAGGTCTAGGTTGGTTGGGAGAGAACGAGTGCTGAGTGAATGTACTCGAGGCAAAATCCTAAAATTAGGGTTTACTGTAGCGTTACTGTAGCAGTACTGTAGCAGACGACTGATGATTGTAGCAGTCGACTGATGCACTGTAGCAGAGAGCCGTTGAGATAGCCGTTGGCACCAGTCGACTGGTGCATTGACCAGTCGACTGGTAACGGGCAAATCAGCTTTCTGATTTGCTCCAAGCTCTATAAGAAGGAGCTTGGGATGGCCGGCCAAGGTGACGAAACTAGACTTGGTTAAAGCCTAATTAGTAGTCACCAAAGTGCTCAAGAGATCTTTGTGTGCCAAGAGGTCTTGGTTGGAGTTGTGGTGAGGTTTCTCCACCCACAAGGAGGTTGAGCTAGCCGGAGTTTGCCGGGGACTAATCCACCGACGGATTGAGGGATCGTCCACCTTACGGACACGCCGTGGAGTAGGAGCAAGTTATCTTCGAACCACGTATACGCCTTGTGTTAGGGTTTGTGTTTGGTTTGTTGTCTTCTTCCTTCTTGTTTTAGGTTAACTTTCGTATTTGTTAGTTTGCTTTTGTATTCCGCTGTGCACTAACATTATAGGAAGTAAAGTTTTGGGTGAGACGCTATTCACCCCCCCCTCTAGCGGACGTCAAGGTCCCAACATGGACAACCATACCCTTACGTCTGACAACACTTTGGCATTGTTGCCAATGAGCAAAATGTCATCTACGTATAGTACAAGAAATACCACCACGTTTTCGTCACTTTTTTTGTATACACAAGATTCATCCGGATACTGAATAAATCCATAAAACTGGATCACTTCATCAAACTGGATGTTCCAAGATCTCGAAGCTTGCTTCAGTCCATAAATAGACCGATTGAGCTTACAAACAAGATGTTATTTGCCCTTTACAATGAACCCCTCTGGTTGCTTCATATGGATGTTTTCTTTAAGACTTCCGTTAAGGAAAGCTGTCTTGACATCCATTTGTCAAACCTCATAATCCATATGAGCAGCAATAGATAAAAGAATTCGGATAGACTTAACCATGACTACCGGCGAAAAAGTTTCCTCATAATCGATTCCCTCTTTCTGAGTATACCCCTTCGCAACAAGACTCGTTTTCAACTTTGTACTCTTTGAACTTATCAAAGCACTCAGACTTGCGGCACATTAAGTAAATGTACTCATATCTCGAATAGTCGTCTATAAAAGAGATAAAATATTTGAAACCACCTCTTGCCTGGATAGTCATAGGCCCACACAAATCAGAATGAACTAATTCCAACACTCCTTTGGCTCTATACCCCTTTACCTTAAAATGTCTCTTGGTTATTTTTCCTTCCAAGAAAGACTCGCGGGTCCAGTACCTAGAGATCGATTCACTTTCTTTGCTAAGCCAACTTGTTTCTTCTTCTTTTTCTTGCCTTTCGACTTAGAAGTAGAAATTTTTTTAGCAAAGTGGATTTGAGAACTTTGACGAAATAACCCTTATGCTGCCTGAAGTTCTGTCAGTAGTTCCGCCAATGAATAAATCCTTTTATTCATATTGTAGTTCAGGTGGAACTGCTCAAAAAATTTTGGTAGCGTTTGGAGAATAATATCGACCTAAGTTTCCCTATTGATTTCAGCTCCAAGGATTTGTATCTCGTTCAAGTAAGCCATCATTTTGAGGATATGATCCCTTACGGGTGTCCCCTCTGTCATGGTGGCTGTCATTAAGTTTCTCATAGCCTCTTGCCTAACAGCCCGATCCTAGTGTCCGAAGAGTTCCTTGAGATTGTACATCATGTTATAGGCAGTAGGCATGACCTGATGCTGATGTTGCAGCACATTTGACATAGAAGCCAAAATGTAACATCGTGTCATCTCATCTACATTTGCCCATTTCTTATAATACTCAATCTCCTCTTCACTAGAATCACTATTAGGCTCATTAGGGCAGACCTCTAACAATATAAACTTATAGCCTTCAACAGTTAGGATAATGTCCAGGTTTCTTTTCCAATCTATGCAATTGGGACCAGTAAGTGTTGGGACCTTTATGCCCGCTAGAGGGGGGTGAATAGTGGCTCATCGCGCGTTCATCGGTTGCGTTTTGATGATGTGCAGCGGAATACAAAGATAAAAACAACCACAACGCTAATACTCGGATTTACTTGGTATCCACCTCAAGAAGAGGTGACTAGTCCAAGGATTCACACACTCGAGCACTCTCCACTAGTAAACAACTCCTTCTCGATCGCAGCCAGAGGCAAAGAAGCCTCGTACAAACACACACAACACTACAACACTCACACAAGAAAAAGATACAAAAATACAACTGAAATACACCCTTCTTCTTGCTTACTGTTGATTGTTCTTGCCTCTTGAACCTTGGGGATGCACTCCAAGAGCCTTCAAGAACTGGCGGAGAAGCTCGGAGAAGATTGCTGAAAAATCGCTGTGAGCTCCCAGGAAAAGATCACAAAAGATCTGCGAAGAAAACGTTCCGCCAAGGCTTTAAACATTGCTCCCAATCGATCCAATCCATTCCCAATCGATTGCCACGTCAGCACCGCTCCATCGCAACCGTCCATCACCTGCATCCTACCCAATGGTCAAATCTCAATCGATCGACCGATCGATTGGAAACATCTGAATCGATCGATGGATCGATTCAAAAGCTTTCTATGTTCTCGCGATCGCGCGAGAACTCCCCTGCCCAATCGATCGACCGACCGATTGGAAGCTCCCAATCGATCGCCCGATCGATTGGGAAAGCTTCTGTGCTCGCGATTTCACATCCCAATCGATTGACCGATCGATTGGGCATTCCCACAATCGCAGCACATTCCAATCGATCCACTGATCGATTGGACTCTGGTTCAATCGATAGCCCGATCGATTAACCAACCTAAACTTGACTCAAACTCAAGTCCAAATTCCCAAACCCAACTCCCGGTCAACCGTGACCTATTGGGTTTCCATGCCTAGTAATTGGCCACACCCGACCAACCTCGAACTAGCCTTCTAGCCTCCTCCATTAGCCTTGCGTCTCTCGGATATCTCCCATCCTTCACGCCTTGCCTTCAAGAGCTTCCTTCGGCCTCATCCTAGTTATCAAGTTCTCCTTGCCAAGTCACACTAGGACTTATTTTTCCAAGACCACATGCTTGGACTTACAACCTTTGCCAAGATCACACTTGGACTTTCCAATTACCTGGCTCCTCACCAGGACTTTCTCCTTTGCCAAGATCACACTTAGACTTACCTTGCCAATACCACATGCTTGGACTTACAACCTGTGCCAAGATCACACTTGGACTTCCCAATTGCCTGGCTCCTCACCAGGACTTTCTCCCTTGCCAAGATCACACTTGGACTTTCTAAATGCCTGGCTCCTCACCAGGACTTTCTCCTTTGCCTAACCTCCAGTTAGGACTTCCAGATGCCTAACCTCCAGTTAGGACTTCTAGATGCCTAACCTCCAGTTAGGACTTACAGACGTCTAACCTCCAGTTAGGACTTACCCAGTCAATTCTCAATCTTGACTCAACTCAAGCTTAGTCAAACTGGTCAAACTTGACCAAGGAAAATTGCCCCAACAATCTCCCCCTTTTTTATGTTTGACAATACCTCTAATTTAATACCTCTAAGTTAGGCTAAATCTCATAGCTTTAACCTCTTCCTTATCACAAGGCTAAATCCTATAGTCTTAACTCCTTCTTTATACCAAGGCTAAATCTCATAGTCTTAACTCCTTCTTTATACCAAGGCTAAATCCCATAGTCTTAACCTCTTTTTTTTACCAAGGTTAAATCTCATAGCCTTAACCTCTTCCTGGGATAAAGGCCTAACTTAACCTTCCATTCTCCCCCTTTATCACACATCAAAACCAAAAAACAAACTCTTCTCCATAAGAGTTTACTTTCCATTGTTTACAACCTCATATGTTGTTAACAACCCCACAATGAAGATCGTATATTCTTCATTGTCGCCAAAGCTCCCCCTTGAGCTCGACTTCACTTCACAATGCTCATCCTAGAGCATGTATCAACTTCCCAATGAAACTCTCATTCATTGTATTCAATGCTCCCCCATGAGCAGTAATCTTCTTCTCAATGCTCATCCAAGATCAGTTTTCACTTTACTAATGAAGGTCCGATCCCCTTCAGTAACCCAATGCCCCCCCTTGAGCAGTAATCTATTTCACAATGCTCATCCGAGAGCATTTATCACTTTACCAATGAAGGTCTGATCCCCTTCATTAACCCAATTTTCTCCCTTGAGCAGTAATCTACTTCACAATGCTCATCCGAGAGTATTTATCACTTTACCAATGAAGGTCCAATCCCCTTCATAAACCCAATGCTCCCCAATACTCAACCCTGAGTATTAATTCATCATGAAGGTTTAACTCCCTTCCAAGGTCCTTGAAAGTAAATATTCATGCATTCAAGGAGTAACTCCCTCTAAAAACATGGTCAAACTTCTATCATTGCACCAACAATGACTTGGAGTTCCTAAACAGTTAGGAAAACCAAAACTTGAAGTTTTGAGGTTCAAAATTCAATAATGAAACTAAACTTCAACCTAAACTTCACCTAAGTTTACCTTAACCAAGCCATACTTGCTTTCATCATGAAAGCTCCCCCTAAGTGTATACAAGTGTATTCTAAAGGGTTAGGAATGGTTAATGATCCTTGAAAATCAAAACTTGAAGTTTTGAGGTTCCAAAATTCAAAATTGAAACTAAACATCATCCTAAACTTCACTTTGATTTATCTTAACCAATCCATACCTGTTTTCATCAAGAAAACTCCCCCTAAATATATACAAATGTATTCCAAGGGGTTTGGAATGGTTATTGGAACTTGAAGTGACTTAATATGCTGAAATCAGGCTTTTCCAGCCATAACAAGATTTTCCGATCGATTGAAGTTGGGACTCAATCGATCGAAATCACTTCAATCGATCCATTGATCGATTCCGCAAGCTACTGCTCGTAGAAATTCCCTCTGAATCGATCGACTGATTGATCTAGCCTGGGTCAATTGATCGGCTGATCGATTCACTACCCTTCTATTCGCGGAAATTGGCTTCCCAATCGATCGGCTAATCGATTGAACTCAATCCAATCGATCGACTGATCGATTGGGTTTCTGATTTCTCTGAAATCTAATTTCAGTGATATTCAGAAACTCCCCAAAAATTCTAAAAAAATCTAAAAATCATGAAAACTCATGTAATCATTATTTAGGATATACTTTATCAAGAAAAAATAGTTTTCTATGAAAATACTTCCTATTTTCAAAGATTGACACAACTTTGAGAACCCTTGAAAACTTCAATGTTTTCTCCTAGTTTGTGTCTAACTTTTCAATGATGATTACTATCAAAAGATAGTTTTCACCAAGATTTTTAAAAAGCATTTTAAAATGAATTTCAAAACCAATATCCAACCATGTTCTTTGGGCTCAATGCACATAACTTGTGTTGGATCGAGAAGCGCTAGAGGGGGGATGAATAGCGCTCGTGGCTTTCACTCGGTTCGAAATCGTAAAATTATCGGAGTTAAAACACGCAGCGGAATAAAGAAAAACAAACAGAAAGAACACGATGATTTTACTTCGTTCGGAGCCTAGATCGATTCCTACTCGAAGGCCCACGATCCTTGATCGCTTTCCGTGGGCAACAACTATAAGCTCGATAAGGTTTACAAGTATAACAATTTACAGCTTAAGTTAAACCAGAAATCTTATACCGACAATAATGGATGAAAAAGCGAAGCTCCGGGTCGTCGGTGTCAAGTCGCAGCACTTCCGGGTCGTCGAATTAACAGCACACAGTAAGAGGATCACTTGGAATGAGTTATATTGGCTGCTGCCTCGAGACCTTTATTTATACTGTGTTCAAGGCGCCTTCAAAGCTTCTCAAGGCGCCTCCAGCCCGCCGAGTCGCACGCGTAGATCGGCACAGACCTGGTCGAACTCTATCTGGTTCAAGGCGCCTTTAGCCTCTCCAAGGCGCCTTCACCCTTCGGTCCAAGGCGCCTTGAGCTTCATTCAAGGCGCCTCCAGTCTGCTGCGCTGGCTTTTCCTGGCTGGCACCCGAGGCGCCTCCAAGCTCCATGGAGGCACCTCAGATACTATTCATCCAAGGTTAACTTGTGTTCCTTTGGTCCTGCAAAAATGTTAGTCTCAAACACTTACCCTACAAAACAAAGTTAGCACAAAACAACAGTAAATATGATAATACAAATATAATGATAGTCTCCGGACTGTCCGGGTCTGACTTCATATTTCCAACCGGAAACCCTAGGTCAACCCGACGCCTACTGTTCTCTCTACGGGGAATGCATCCTCACCTACTCCACTTAGGAGATTTACCTGATGCTAGTGCGATCCTCCAGATCGACTGGACTTTTGCTCGGTGCTCGATGCTTCCAGACTTTCTGCTGGACTTCCGCTTCTCGACTGGTCTAGTCTTTCACCTGGTTCGCGACACCAGGACTTTCCACCTAGGGTTACCCCCCTAGGACTTTTGCCTGAAGCACTCGACCCACCAAGACTTTTCGCATAGGGTTACCACCCCCTATGACCTAGGGTTACCACCCCCTAGGGTTTTCACCTTGCCTAACCGCAGCTATGACTTTTCTCCACCTAGGATTACCACCCCCTAGGACCTAGGGTTACCACCCCCTAGGACCTAAGGTTACCACCCCCTAGGGTTTTCACCTGCCTAATCGCAGTTAGGACTTTCCTGAAACACTCATTCAGACCGTTAGATCAACACACACCTTAACTTTGAATCCTTTGTCATTATCAAAAACTCAGGTTCGATCGTCGGATGCTTTCCGCACCAACAATCCCCCCCTTTTTGATTATGGCAGCCCAAATTTAAAGTTAAGTAAAACAAATACATAAGTATATCAAAAGGTTTTAAGTGAGCAAGCTTAAGTATATAAATTCAAATAAAATCATAACTTAAGATAACAATTAAACTTTTGTGAAGCTCCCCCTTAATACAGGGCTTCCTTTTTGAATTTTTACTCTTTTTTTTTACTTTTGAATTTCCTACTCTCCCCCTTTGCCATTTATAAAAAAAATAAGCCAGTTGAAAATAATTTTCAATTTTTCTTTTTGAAAAATAAATTAGGCTATGAAAAAAACGGGATAAGTGCTAAGTTGAAAAATAAATTTTCACCTAGAATCTTGAAAGCACTGAGTTAAAATTTTGCAAAACTATCTGAAAGGTAACTTAGGAGAATATCTTAGCAAGAATTTATAAAGTTAGGTTTCAAGGTTGGCTAAGTTTGGAAAAGTTTGAAAGTTGCTCTATGAATCACTTAGCTAAGTCTTTTGCAAGCATTGAATTTTGAAAATATAGCTTAAGTAAAAATGGACTTAGCTTAATTTTGAATAAAATAATACTTATTTTTAAAAAATTAGGAGTAAGTGTAGGACCGTTAGATTCGATAGAGGGGGGGTGAATATCGATTTGAAAAACAAGAGTTTAAACGCAGCGGAAAAGTAAAATAGACACAATGGTTTTACTTCGTTCGGAGCCTGTGACGACTCCTACTCGAAGGCCCGTGGTCCTTGACCACTTTCGTTGGGCAATCACTAGCAATTCGGAATAATGATTACAAAAGAACCGTACAGGGAATGCTAATGAAACTGAAAAACAAATACCGACAAAAAGGGAACAGAACGGAGCGTAGTGTCGGAGCTTTGTTGGCGTCGCACTGAGCGTCGAGCAGCAAGACCAGCAGTAGAAGAGTTCTCAGCTTGATTGATTGATTCTGAAGCTCCTGTCTGGGGCTTCTTTTATATGCTGTTCCGGGCGCCTGGATCCCTTCCGGGCGCCTGGAATGTGACGTAACTGCTCAAACCAAGATGCTCCACGTGGCGACGACTTGGCTGGATAGAATTCGCCTTCCGGGCGCCCGGACCACCTTGTTCCAGAAAAACTCCTTTTTCCTGCAAAACAAAGTTAGTCCGAGGCAAATATACATCCTGTAAAACAAATTGTTAGCACAGTTAAAGTTCAACAGATGGATAAAAAGAGTATGACTTATATTCCGTCTTTCCGAGACCGGAATCTAGTCACGATCTCGACTTAGACATCCGAAATGGATCTAAGCCGGATCGACGCCTAATGTCCCCTTCCCGGGAACGCGTCCTCACAGTCACTCCCCTCCAGTGACTTACCTCACTTACCTGCCAGACGTCCGGTCAGCCCGTCGACCCGTCGACCCGTCTGGACTTCGTGCCAGCTCAGCCCGTCGACCCGCTTGGACTCCTCGCCAGCTATCCGGTCAGCCCGTCGACCTAGCTGGACTTCGTGCCAGACATCCGGTCAGCCCGTCGACCTGTCTGGACTTCTCCTGCACACTCGATCAAAGTGTTAGACAACAACAAGACTAACTTAACCTATTTGTCATTCATCAAAACCTGGGTTAAATCGTTAGTGCTAACCGCACCAACAATCTCCCCCTTTTTGATGGAATGACAACCTGGTTAAGTTAGTGAAAACATATGCAAGAAATAACATGCTTTTATGTGGTTTTAAAGTTAGTTTGTGTTTTCAAATTGGTTTAGCTAACTTAACCACCTAACCCTCCTCCCCCTTTGGCATTCATCAAAAATAAGCAAAGGTAAACAATCATAGTGAAGAGTTATTGTAAAAGGTAATCAAATTTTGAAATATATTTAAGTTTGGTTCAAAAATTAAGAGATAAAAGTACAATTTTTAACACCAAGTTAACAAAATAGTCAAGTTGACTTGGGGGAGACAAGTTGAATTTTGAAAAGTATAAATTCAAAGTTAATCAAGTTTAACTTTTCAAGTGTGGAAAAAAAAATTTTAAATCAGGTTTTTCAAATTTACTTTTAAAAAAAATAAATTTTCAACTTCAAATTTTCAAAACCAAACTGAAAGTTGATTTTTCAAGCATATGTTACAAAACTGAATAAGTTTAAATTTGCAATATTCAACTTTTAAAATCAGGTTTTTTTTTTTTTTTTTAAATTAGGTGGGATTAAACTTAGTTAAATTTAACTTTTTGAAAACTGGTTTTTTAAAAATAAGTTAGTTTTAACATAGATGTAAAAAAACATTTTTCAAACACACATCAATTTCTCCCCCTGAACTTGACATTTATCTTTAACCAGCTGTCTAACCAATTAGGTACTAACTAACTATCAGAAGATAGTAGCTTTCACTTGGTTAGTCAGATTAAGTTAATTATAACCAGTCAGTGTTTGACTTGATTGATGAACTTTAATCTGATTAATATCTGAATTGTATTTAACGTCCAGACTTATGCTGATGCACTGAAATAAGCATCTTAAGTCTAGACAGTTGGCCTATGCATCTCACCCCTTTCTATGTTTGTCAAACACAAGCAAGGTAAACCTAAGGTGTTGGTGAGATGCTCAAAAACTAGTCCTATGGGTACATGCTTTCTAAGGATTCAAAACTAGTCTAAGGCCAAAACTATTTTTGAAAATCTAAAAATAGAAAGTTTTGAAAACAAACAAATTTGACTTATAATTTGAAAGAGTGATTTTTGAAAACAATTTTGAAATTTAAAATTCCTAGTCTATTGAGCACATTCCTAATTTTCGGCGTAAGTTGCTAAACTCACTTTCAGGGAGTGGTTTTGTGAAAATGTCAGCTAAATTTGATTTGGACTCAATGTATTTGAGTTCAATATCACCTTTAGTAACATGATCCCTGATAAAGTGGTGCCTAACTTCAATATGTTTGGTTCTTGAATGATGGACAGGGTTCTTGGTTAAGTTAATTGAACTTATATTGTCAATTAATACTTTTACATTTGTAATGTTTAAGTTGAAATCTTTTAGAGTATGCATCATCCATAGTAATTGTGCAATACATTCACCTATAGCTATGTATTCTGACTCAGTTGTAGATAGAGCAACACAATGTTGCTTTCTACTAAACCAGCTAACAAGTGATGAACCTAATAATTGGCATCCTCCACTTGTGCTCTTGCGGTCTAATTTACATCCAGCATAATCTGAGTCAGAATACCCTATTAGTTCAAAATTATTGGTTCTAGGATACCAAATTCCTACATTTATTGTTCCTTTAAGATATCTAAAAATTCTTTTAACTTGTGTCAAGTGGGATTCCTTAGCACAAGTTTGGTATCTAGCACACATACTAACTGCAAATAAAATATCAGGTCGGCTTGCAGTTAAGTACAGTAGGCTACCTATTGCACTCCTATAATATTTTAGGTCAACTGATTTTCCATTTGGGTCATTATCTAAGATTGTGTTCACTGCCATAGGTGTTTTTATTTCTTTTGTGTTTTCCATTCCGAATTTTTTAAGTAATTCTTTAGTGTATTTGTGTTGATAAATGTAATTTCCCCAGTTTCACTTAGTTTATTTCTGAATACCCATTTTGTTTCTATTATTTTCTTATTCTTAGGTGGTGGGACTAGGTCCCAGACCTCATTACGCTCAAATTGGGCTAGTTCTTCTTGCATAGCTATAATCCAATCTGGGTCTAGTAGGGATTCATCCACAGTTTTGGGTTCAATTTTTGAAATTAATGAAATTTGACTTAGGTTTCTAAAAGATGATCTGGTTTGAACTCTTAAGTCTGGGTCATCAATTATTTAATCAGTTGGATGATTTGGGTTTACCCTTATTGTTTTAGGAGGTTGATTCTCTTGATGTTGTTCCTCTTCTTCATGACTTAGAGTTTGGTTGGTTTCTGGAACAAACTCCGATGGTTGTGTAGGTTCTATGTCTTGTTTAGTTTCTTTAAATTTTACATTAGTAGTTTCTTCAATTTTTAAGGTAACCTTATTATAAATTCTGTAGCCTCTACTATTTAGGGAATATCCTACAAAAATTCCATTTTCAATTTTAGAGGTGAATTTTCCTAAGTGTTCTCTTGTATTTAAGATAAAAACTGGGCACCCAAATACCTTAAAATATTTTATGTTTGGTTGTTTATTATAAAATATTTCGAAGAAAGTTTTGTTATGAGTTTTATTTATTGTTGTTCTGTTCTGTACATAGCAGGCTGTACTAACGGCTTCTGCCCAAAAGTATTTAGGTAGGTTATACTCATTTAACATTGTTCTAGAAGCTTCAAGTAAGGTTCTATTTTTTCTTTCTACAATTCCATTTTGTTGGAGGGTTTTAGGGCATGAGAACTCATGATGGTAATCGTTTTCTAGACAAAAACTGTTAAAGTTGTGATTTTTAAATTCTCCCCCATTGTCACTCCTAATTCTTTTAATTTTAATATCTTTTTCGTTTTCAATCTGTTTGCAAAAATTTGTAAAAATTTCAAAAGTTTCATCTTTATGTTTTAAGAATTTTACCCAAGTAAACCTAGAATAATCGTCTATAATTACTAAACAATATAAGTTTCCATTTATGGATTTGACTCCATGGGAGTCAAAAAGGTCTAAATGTAGAAGTTCTAAGATTGAGTTAGTTTGTGGTTGATTTGTTTGTTTGTGGGTTGATTTAGTTGGTTTGCCTTGTTGACAAGCATTACATATGGTTGAATCTAAGTTAGGTAACTTCGGTAAGCCTTTTACAAGTCCATTTAGTTTACTTATATTTCTAAAGTTGGTGTGAGACATTCTCCTATGCCATAACCAAGTTTCTTCTTTTTGTGTTAAATAACACTTAATGGAAGAAATGGTTAAGTTGATGACATAGATGTTGTCTTTTCTAAAACCTTTTAGGCTTATGGTAGGATTATCTAGATGTTTGATTGAGTATTCTGTAGATAGAAATTTGACTTTATACCTAGTATCACACAATTGACTTATACTTAGAAGATTATATTTAAAGTTTTCAACAAGTAAGACATTTGTAATTATAAAGTCTAATTTTAATTCAATATTACCTATACCAATTACCTTGAGTTTGCCGTTGTTTCCAAAGGCAACTGTTCCTAGGCTTTTGTAAGTGAGTTGAGTGAACTTGGTATGATCTCCAGTCATATGTTTGGAGCAACCACTGTACAAAATCCACTTGGTTTCCTACAGTAAGTAGGATTTAAAGTTAGTCTTTTGAGCATGTATTAATTTAAGTTTAAAATTAAGATTTTGAGATTAATTGAGTTTAAAATTTAAAATTAAGTTTTAGGTTTAAAATTTTGAAAATAATTTTTAAGTTTAAAATTAGAATTTTGAAATTAATTTTTAAGTTTAAAATTTTGAAAATAATTTTTAAGTTTAAAATTAGAATTTTGAAATTAATTTTTAAGTTTAAAATTTTGAAAATAATTTTTAAGTTTAAAATTTTGAAAATAATTTTTAAGTTTAAAATTAGAATTTTGAAAATAATTTTTAAGTTTAAAATTTTGAAAATAATTTTTAAGTTTAAAATTTTGAAAATAATTTTTAAGTTTAAAATTTTGAAAATAATTTTTAAGTTTAAATTTAGAATTTTGAAATTAATTTTTAAGTTTAAAATTAGAATTTTGAAATTAATTTTTAAGTTTAAAATTTTGAAAATAATTTTTAAGTTTAAAATTCTGAAAATAATTTTTAAGTTTAAAATTCTGAAAATAATTTTTAAGTTTAAAATTAGAATTTTGAAATTAATTTTTAAGTTTAAAATTTTGAAAATAATTTTTAAAATTAAAATTTTGAAATGAATTTTTAAGTTTAAAATTTTGAAAATAATTTTTAAGTTTAAAATTAGAATTTTGAAATTAATTTTTAAGTTTAAAATTTTGAAAATAATTTTAAAGTTTAAAATTCTGAAAATAATTTTTAAGTTTAAAATTAGAATTTTGAAATTAATTTTTAAGTTTAAAATTTTGAAAATAATTTTTAAGTTTAAAATTCTGAAAATAATTTTTAAGTTTAAAATTCTGAAAATAATTTTTAAGTTTAAAATTCTGAAAATAATTTTTAAGTTTAAAATTCTGAAAATAATTTTTAAGTTTAAAATTAGAATTTTGAAATTAATTTTTAAGTTTAAAATTTTGAAAATAATTTTTAAGTTTAAAATTCTGAAAATAATTTTTAAGTTTAAAATTCTGAAAATAATTTTTAAGTTTAAAATTAGAATTTTGAAATTAATTTTTAAGTTTAAAATTAAAATTTTGAAATTAATTTTTAAGTTTAAAATTTTAAACATTATTCATCTCACCCGATCTATATTATCAATCAGGGAATCCTATGATTTTGTGAGATGAAATTAGATATTTTTTTTTTCATGGAGTTTTGGTTTAACTTGAGTTAGATTCAGATTTAGCTTTGGTCTCCACAAATAGGCATTCTTCGGATAAATTTCTAAGCTTGGTGAGTCACATGGACGTCATTAGAAGTAACCAACCTTTCGAGATTTTCCGAATAGTCCTATCCACGGAGCTTAGTACTAAATCTTGGTCTAACTGATTAGGATCCATTTAAGGGTAGCTTCTGTCAGTTCCACTTGGCCAAATGCACCAGATCGAAGTCATATCTTTCTAGACATGCGATGCCCAAGCTTCCCTAGCGTACTATCATCCAAAAACTTCTCCAGTATCATGATTCAAGTTAAACTTGGTCTCTAATTCTAATTACCCTGCCGGGTTAGTTAGTTTTGGGTTACCCTGTCGGGTAAGTTAGTTTTGGAGGTGCCAGCTATTCTGGAGCCTCCCCCTGAATTATTGGCCATTAATTTAAGTTTTGATTTTAGGCTTGTGTCGATTCTTTTTATAGTTATAGTTAACTTGGTGATAATTTTGTTATTTTTTAAACTGTTTAGATTTTGAATTTGATTTAGGTTTGTATTTTGGATTTTGGTTTGGTTTATTCAATTTTATATAATGTATTTTTTCTTTAGGTATATAATATTGATTAAGTCCTACTTGCGTGGTCAGACACGCTTTCGGAACCCAAGCTAGATTGGTTGACTTGTATTGGGTTATTAATGATTTGAAGGTTTTATTTGAATTCGACTTATATCCTAGTCCGGTTTTATTATAACATGCTTTTTGATTATTTAGGATTAGGTCTAAATTTTTTGATCTTGTTGTGAATTTTTCTAACATCTCCTTTAAATTGTTTATTTCATTTTTCAATGATAAATTCTCCTCCTCAAGTGTTAGATCTTGAGTTGGATTCGAATTTTTTAATTGTTCCTTGAGGTTTTAATTTTCCTCAAGAAGTAATTTGTTTTCATTTTCTACTTTGGTTAATTTACTATTTAAACAAGAAATGATTCTAAAAAAATTTTTGTTTAAATTAAAATATACCTCATTCGAGCCTTCGGAAACGAGTACGGACTCGTGGCTTGTTTCGGGTTCGGACCCGTCTTCATCTTCCGACTCATTTTCAGTTTCGGCTTCGCGGGCCATCAGTGCGAGGTGGCTCTGATGTTTCTGCTCTTCTTCCTCCGATTCGTCCGAGGAGTCGTCCCACGTTGCTTTGAGTGCTTTCTTTTTGGTTGGCTTTGGTTTGTCGAACTTCAGTTTTGGGCATTCGTTCTTGTAATGTCCCTTTTTGTTGCAGCCGTAGCAAGTCACGTTCTTTTGTTCTGAGGGAGAGCTGATCTTTTGAAGGTCCTTTTTGCTGAAGCTCCTCTTTCTCCTGGTGAACATTTTTCTTACCAAGTTCACCAGGTGTTCTTCGTCTTCAGAATCTTGATCGGAGTCTTCTTCAAGTTCAGGCTTGCTTTTCTTTTCTTTGGAGGAACCTGCAAATAGAGCTATACCTTTCTCGGCTCCAGCATTAGTTTGTTCGTGTAATTCTAATTCACAAAACAGCTCGTCTAATTTTAAGTTAGAAAGATTCTTGGAAATTTTGTAGGCATCCACTATTGATGCCCACAAACTATTACGTGGAAAGGCGTTTAACGCGTACATTAGTTTATTCGTGTAAGTCTCTGTTCTCCATTTGGTGGCCTATCGCATGAAGCCCGTTGAGGATGTCCTTGATCCTCGCGTGTAGTTGATTCGCTGTTTCTCCTTCCTGCATTTTTATATTAAAAATTTTATTTAGAAGCAGGTCTCGTTTTGTTACCTTAGCGTCGCTCGTTCCCTCGTGCAGTTCGATCAGCTTGTCCCATAGCTCTTTAGCATTTTTGTGTGGACCGACTCTGTTCAGTTCTTCTCTTGTCAATCCGCATTGTAGAGTGTTGATCGCTTTATTTTCTGTTGATGCTTTTTTCTTGAGATCTGCTGTCCAGTCTTCAGGATCCACTAGATTCCCGGCATTGTCCACTGGAATTTTGTAGGGTCTCGTAATGCTCATCCACTGGTCGAAGTCTGTTTTGAGGTAAACCTCCATGTGCTTCTTCCAGTAAGGGAAGTCGTCCCCGTTGAAGAGTGGAGGTCGCACTGTGCTGAATCCTTCTTGTTGGGACATTCTGTGCACAGGTAAATAACCAAAAAAAATATCCCAAGACTTGGTCTTGGATTAGTAGTGCGGGAAGAGAAAAATAGAAAAAAAAATCTAGATTCGTGTTGCACTAATTTAAATTGTTTAGATAAATATTAAGTTAACGAAACACCAGTTTTAAAATTAATTATCGAACAAAAACAAAAAAAAAATTCACCCCCTGTCTGATTGGTGGTTGCACCAAATCAGAGCGGTACCTGCTCTGATACCACTTGTAGGACCGTTAGATTCGATGGGGGGGTGAATATCGATTTGAAAAACAAGAGTTTAAACGCAGCGGAAAAGTAAAATAGACATAATGGTTTTACTTCGTTCGGAGCCTGTGACGACTCCTACTCGAAGGCCCGTGGTCCTTGACCACTTTCGTTGGGCAATCACTAGCAATTCGGAATAATGATTACAAAAGAGCCGTACAGGGAATGCTAATGAAACTGAAAAACAAATACCGACAAAAAGGGAAAAAGAACGGAGCGTAGTGTCGGAGCTTTGTTGGCGTCGCCAGGCGTCGGCGGAAGACCCAGAGAAGAGTTCTCGGATTGATTGATTCAAGCTCCTGCGGGGCTTCTTTTATATGTTGTTCGGGCGCTGGATCCCTTCGGACGCCCTGAGTAACTGCTCAAACCAAGATGCTCCACGTGGCGACGACTTGGTGGATAGAATTCGCCTTCGGCGCTGGATCCTTCCGGCGCCAGACCACCTTGTTCGGAAAAACTCCTTTTCCGCAAAACAAAGTTAGTCCGAGGCAAATATACATCCCGTAAAACAAATTGTTAGCACGCTTAAAGTTCAACAGATGGATAAAAGAGTATGACTTATATTCAGTCTTTCCGAGACCGGAATCTAGTCACGATCTCGACTTAGACATCCGAAATGGATCTAAGCGGATTGACGCCTAATGTCCCTTCCCGAACGCGTCCTCACAGTCACTCCCTCCAGTGACTTACCTCACTTACGGATATGGTCACCGGTACAGGGAGACTCTGCCGAATTTTTCGGTAGGATTCCATGTGATTTTCTCTATCATACCGGTTAAGTCGACTTAGTCGTCAAGTAACGGCTATCCTTAGACTGTATTAGTCGTAAGAACGTGGGTCGCTACACCGTCGACCTGTCTGGACTTCTCCTGCACACTCGATCAAAGTGTCAGACAACAACAAGACTAACTTAACCTATTTGTCATTCATCAAAACCTGGGTTAAATCGTTAGTGCTAACTGCACCAACAGTAAGAACTTGTTACTTTTTTTTGGATGAAGAGAGAGAGTAGCTAAAAATTTAAGTTATTTATCCAGTGGTCCTTAAGTCCAAGCATGAGTCAACTTATTTAACTTGTCTTGATCAGGTATCAGAGCCCTAAATTACAAGCATGCTTAATCTTAATATTTCTATTTCCTTCACCAACTGTCTAACCTTTAGCTACTTGCTGATTGCCTAGAGGGCAGTAGATTTCACTTGGTTAGTCAAGTTAAGTCATTTAGTCCAGTTAGATTTGACTAAGGCTGGAAGAATTGACTTGATTAATAAAGTATTTAACGCCCAGACTCATATTGATGCACAGAATAAGCATTCTTGAGTCCAGGCTGTACCCTATGCATCTCACACTATTCTATGTTTTTCAAGCACAAGCAAGGTATACCTAGGTGTTTGTGAGATGCTCTGGTTTAAATCTAGGGGAACAGGACTTCTAGGGTAGAGTCTAAACTAAGTCCAATTTTTGAAAATTCTATCAGCGGTGACTGGTAATGGTCAATCATCAAATTAACAATTTAATATTGAAAACTCTCTATTCATAAAAACGATGATGTAGTACGAGTCCCAAGTCGAATCTCACAAGGAAACTAATAGTGGAATGTTTGATCTTAGACTAGAATTATTATTATTATTTTTTTTTGTTTTCTCCTGATAAAATGAAGGTGTTTAGTGTTGTTTCAAATCCTAACTTTTGAATTCAAATGCAGCTAATAACCTGATCCTAAGTAATGATTAAATCCTTGCTTAAGAGAACTAACATACTCTATGATTTAGAAACTTAAAGAGATACATCAGAATTTAAATTGCAGAAATGAATTTGTGCAGGAGCTTGACACAACTACAATTGCAGCGATGGAAAGTGCAAAAACAAAATAAAGATACTCAACTAGAGAAACAAGAGAAACAGAATTTAATTGCAGAAATGATATCTAAAGGAACAAAACTAGAACTACTCGTTCAGATTTAAAGAAACAACAAATTCGATGACAAAATCTAAAGAAAACAAAGATGCAAAAACAATGAACTGCAGAATTCTCATGACTAAAATCTGAAGAGAAGTAAAATAAAACTAAGCAATTCTCTAAAATTGTCAACTACTCCAGATTAAAACGATTCAAGTAATTCTAAATAAGCAAAAACAATTGCAATCAAACAGAAAAATCTGAAAATGATGAACCATATACAGAAAAATCATCCATGAAAATCTCCATGCAATGCTCTAATAAATCACCAAAAATACTTACCATGCATCGCTGAAAAGTTCCTGGAGCGTTGCATAATCCAAATGGCATCCGTCTGTAGGCAAATGTACCGAAAGGACAAGTGAAGGTGGTCTTCTCCTGATCCTCTGGGTCGATGCAAATCTGAAAATATCCCGTGTAACCATCTAGGAAGCAATAATGTGACTTGCCCGCTAGTCTCTCCAACATCTGATTAATAAAAGGTAGGGGGTAGTGGTCCTTTCTGCTTGCTTGGTTCAGCTTCCTATAGTCCACACAAACTCTCCAAGAATTCTTCACTCTGGTGGGCACTAACTCATTCTCTTCATTAGTCACAACTGTCACCCCTGATTTCTTTGGAACCACGTGGATGGGGCTTACCCACTTACTGTCAGAAATAGGGTAAATGATACCTGCCTGTAGCAGTCTAGTCACCTCTTTCTTTACTACATCAAGGATCAGTGGGTTAAGTCTCCTCTGGGGCTGTCGCACTGGTTTCACATCCTCCTCCAAGTAAATCCTGTGCATGCAAATAGAAGGACTAATACCAGGAATATCTGCTAAAGTCCATTCAATGGCCTTCCTGTGCTGCCTCAAAATCTCTAATAATTTGCTTTCTTGTTCTGGTTCTAGATTCTGGGCTATGATGACAGGTAGCTGCTGGTTCTCTCCTAAATAAGCATACTTCAAATGTGGCGGCAATGGCTTCAACTCATCCTGTGTCTGGTCAACTGAAAGCGATCCTAGGGGTAATGCTTCTCCTAAGCAATCCCCTACGCATAATTTCTCTTCTCTGGGCGATCCTAGGGATAGAGCTTCTCCTAAGCAATCCCCTACGCATAAATTATCTCTCTCACTCGGATATACTCCACAAAACTCATCATCCACACCCAAGGCTGAAATATCCTCCTCTTCTGAAAACAAAAAATCACCTATACCACCCTCTGCAGCATCTGAGTCTGCATCAATCACTGAAAAGAAATTTATACTGTCCAGCTCCTCTGAAATATCCAAACTAAGAATTGAATGATCCTCTCTAGGATGCTTCATAGCGTCAAGAATACTGAATCGGACCACTGTGTCTCCTATCTCCATAGAAAGTGTGCCCGCATGAACATCAATCTTGGTCCTTGCAGTCTTCAAAAATGGTCGTCCAAGAATGAGTGGAGATCTACTGGCCAGATAGTCTCCCTCCATATCAAGGATATAAAAATCTGCAGGAAAGATAAGTTCTCTCACCTTAACCAATACATCTTCAATAACTCCAGCTGGGTGAGTCTGACTGCGGTCAGCTAACTGAATGACTACTCCTGTAGGTTGTAATGGTCCAATCCCTAATGTCTGAAAAACTGATTTTGGCATCACATTAATTGAAGCTCCCAAATCCAGCATGGCATCTTTAAATAGATTACTCCCAATTGCACAAGGAACCGTAAAAACTCCAGGATCTTCGCATTTCTGAGGAACTGTTTGAAGAAGTGCAGACACATTCTTTCCCATGCTAATTAACTCATTCCCCTTCAATTTCTTCTTGTGCACACAAAGATCCTTAAAATTTTTTGCATATTTTGGAATTTGCTTGATCATTGTGAGTAACAGAACATTTACTTCCACCTTGCTGAATAAATCCACAAGCTCTTGGAACTCCTTTGCTTTCTCTTCCTCTACATTCTTCCTTGGTTGAACTTTCCATTGAGGGAAAGGCAATGGAATGCTCTGCTCTGAATTTTGAAATCCTGCATTTCCAGATTTGCTGCTTTCTGAAGTTGTTGCTGCTGGAAACTGCCCATTTTGAGAAAACTTGCTGGAAATTTCTGGAATGCAACTATTTCTTCCTTGTTCATGCTCCATATCCATTGGATCAATGCAAATTGGGGTAGAACTCGAGGTTGGCACATTCTGCATTTCTGAAAATTCTTCATTGCTGGAACTGGATAGCTGGATTTCTGGAAAATTTTCAACAGCAGCTCTTCCTCTTGCAGATTCTGAAACCTTTCTTCCACTCCTTAAAGTTAATGCACTAACGTTCCCTTTAGGATTCGGAATTGTTTGAGATGGCAATTGACTCGATCCCTGAGCTTGAATCTGATTAATGCTAGAAGCCAATTGCCCAATCTGCCTTTCCTGATTTTGTTGCTGCTGAAGAATTTGCTGCATTAATTCCTCCAATCTAGCTTGCTGTGGATCTGAATTTGAAACATTATTGGAACCTCCTTGAGTTAAACTCATCCTTGTAGGTGCTGGAAGTGCTGGAATTGCTTGCTGGAAATTCTGATTTTGAGATTGATAATGCTAATTCTGATTCTGAAATTGCTGATATTGATTTGCAGGTTGATAATGATGCTGAAAACCTTGCTGGAAATTCTGATTATGCTGCTGGAAACCTTGCTGAGGTTGCTAGAAATTGCTGGAATTGTGGCTGAAATGTTGATTTGAAGATGGTTGTTGATAGAATGAATTTCCATACTTCAAATTCGGATGATCTCTCCACCCCGGATTGTATGTGGATGAATAAGGATCATGTTTTTGTTGGAATTGAGCTCTAGAGAAAGCTGCCAAAGATTCATCCTGATGGAGATTTGGACAAAGTTCTGAAAGGTGATCTTGACTCGAACAAATGCTACAAACTATGCTTTGTTTACATGGAAATTGCATATTTGGCACAACAGAAGGTTGAGTAGCATTGTTCAAGGCTAATTGTTTCACCAAGGTTGTCAATTCCATCAATGAATTCCTTATCTCCTTTTGTTCATTAGAAACCATTTGAATTTCACCAACTCCTCTAGTAGTGAGTGCTCTACTTCCAAATTGTTGTGAATTTTCAGCCATGTTCGAAATTAGCTCCTGTGCTTGTTCTGGAGTTTTGTTCACTAAAGCTCCTCCGGCTGCTGCATCTATCATACTTCTGTCCATAGGTAATAAACCCTCATAGAAGTATTGGACTAATAACTGCTCACTTATTTGGTGTTGAGGACAACTTGAACATAATTTCTTGAATCTCTCCCAATAATCATAAAGTGTCTCTCCCACCACTTGTTGAATCCCACATATGCTTTTCCTAATAGTTGCAGTCCTTGAGGCTGGAAAGAATTTCTCCAAGAAAGCCTTCTTCATATCAATCCATGAAGTAATAAATCCCGGTGGCAAATAATACAACCAATCTTTTGCTACTCCAGTAAGTGAAAATGGAAAAGCCCTTAGCTTGATATCCTCTTCTGAAATTCCTTGTGGTTTCATGGTTGAACACACCACATGGAATTCATGCAAATGTCTGTTTGGGTCTTCTCCAGATAATCCTTGATATTTTGGAAGCAAATGAATCAATCTTGATCTCAACTCAAAATCACCAGCTAAAGTTGGGTAAGTGATACATGAATACTTGAAAGCCTCATCAGGAGCTGCAAGCTCCTTCATTGTCCTACTATGATCAACCATGGGGGTATCTGAAGATGATAAAGAACTTCCTGAGTCCTCTGAAATTTTCTCCTGAATTCTCAAAGCTCTGAAGGTCCTTTCAATTTCCGGATCAATATCAAGTAACTTATCACATGAAGACCTGGTCATACCACCAAAAATCAATAATTAGAACAAAAGTGGATAGACAATAAAATCAAGAAAGTGAAAACAAAGAAAAGATAAACTATGCACAATCTAAAAACAAACAAACTCTACTAGCTTCCCCGGCAACAGCGCCAAAATTTGGTAATGGTCAATAATCAAATTAACAATTTAATATTGAAAACTCTCTATTCATAAAACGATGATGTAGTACAAGTCCCAAGTCGAATCTCACAAGGAAACTAATAGTGGAATGTTTGATCTTAGACTAGAATTATTATTATTATTTTTTTTGGTTTTCTCCTGATAAAATGAAGGTGTTTAGTGTTGTTTCAAATCCTAACTTAAGAATTCAAATGCAGCTAATAACCTGATCTTAAGTAATGATTAAATCCTAGCTTAAGAGAACTAACATACTCTATGATTTAGAAACTTAAAGAGATACATCAGAATTTAAATTGCAGAAATGAATTTGTGCAGGAGCTTGACACAACTACAATTGCAGCGATGGAAAGTGCAAAAACAAAATAAAGATACTCAACTAGAGAAACAAGAGAAACAGAATTTAATTGCAGAAATGATATCTAAAGGAACAAAACTAGAACTACTCGTTCAGGTTTAAAGAAACAACAAATTCGATGACAAAATCTAAAGAAAACAAAGATGCAAAAACAATGAACTGCAGAATTCTCATGACTAAAATCTGAAGAGAAGTAAAATAAAACTAAGCAATTCTCTAAAATTGTCAACTACTCCAGATTAAAACGATTCAAGTAATTCTAATCAAGCAAAAACAATTGCAATCAAACAACAACTACTCTTTAATGATAAAACGATAACATTCTTCTCTGAAACAAAGTTAGAAACTAATTACACTAAAAGAAATCTGTTGAAATTGCTGTATCAACGAACACAAATAGAAACTAACTAATCCAACATAAACTACTGAAATTACTGCATCTAAAACAAGGATTGTAAACTACTTTCATTAAAAGAAACATGCTGGAAATTCTGCAGCAAAGAACAGGGATTAAAATCTGCAGCAAATATAAAATCAGCAACTCATTACACTAAACAGATTCTATAAATTACTGCATCAAATTCAAAGATTGAAAACTGATTACACTATCAGAAACTTGATGGTATTTCTGCATTACAGAACAGGGATTGAAAGCAAAATTCTGGAAAGAAACTAATCTATGCAATAAACTATACTACAAACGAGATCTAGATGTAGCTAAGAACAGTAATGAAATGCAGGATTAAAACTAAACCAATTCCAATCACAACCAATTCTTGAATCACAACTCTTGTCGTCACACAAGAGTCCTCACTTGAAACCTCAAATGCGAAATCCAGAAAAGCAGAAAAGGGAACGCAGCTGATCTGAGTTTAGATCTGAAACTCGCTGATCTTAGCCAAAGAAACCTCTCTGGAAGATCACAAGTTCATATCTGTGCGGAATTGTCGAAACCTGGATCTGCGATTCGATTCTGTGCTCAACAATGGCTTGCTGATGGGGCGTTGATGGCAGCTGGATACAAGTCAAGAACCACCAGAGAGACCTCTTTGATGATTCTCGAAGATGGATGATGAACTCCTGTTGTCAACACCGTTCTAACAGGGGCGAAGAATGAAGAACCGAATCGCTGCAAAGCTTGCCGTCGAGACCTCTTTGGCAAACCTCCAGCTTAAGGAAATTAGGTCAGCAGCTTCCTTGCATCTTCCTCTATGGATCTGGAACTCGAGATCAGATTATCACTGGAATCGGGGGCATGCGCGCGCGCTCACGAAGAGGAAATCGCCGTTGGCACGATGAACAGTAAACGCAGCCACTGTTCATCCGCGATTCTTTTGGGTTTTATACCAAGGTTTGAACCGGGATTTGCATTTGGTTTAGGGCTTAGTTTAGGGAGGAAAATTAGGGATTTGATGAGAAGGTTTGACATGGGTTAGCTCAAGAGGAAAGCTCCATTTAATGAATCGGGCCCAATCCAACTTCTTGTAGTCCAATGAGCCTATTCCTTCAAAACAAATAAAGTACCATTATTAGATAGGATTCCACAAGAAATATATAGAAAATGCAACAAGGCTCTAAATAATTCTCAACTCATAAGATATAAGATAAAACAAGAATTAATCATATGAGAAGATGCAAAATACTCAATTCAAGAGCCCAATTATGAACAAAAAAATACTTGATATCAGTGACCTCAGCATGGGCTAGTCTACAACTGCGGGACCCTAGCTCGTCATATATGGTTAGAGGGATGACTGCCCCTCTGGTCACATCTATGCCCTCTATGGTCGAAAATAAGCGTGTCAAAATATGACAATAGGGCATGTGTACTATACTGGAAGTGACTGCCCCAGATGCACAAATGATGTTCTGGAACATATGCAAGGCTATATCGATATCTAATTGATGACACAAGGCGTACAAGAAAAATGAGTGTGAAGACCGCATCTTCGGGACATCCCGAGATGAGATCGGCAAAATACATGCTGTCAGGACCCTATACATCACATAGTCCTGAACCTGAAGAGAGACTGACCTGAACTCAGTCAGGCCAAGAGGTCTCTCTTCCCCGAAGAAATATGTATAGATAGTATCTAACGTAAATATGCATTACCCATATAGGGAGCCGCAACGCCAAAATCTTTCTCCAAATGACCTAAGGCTCCCCATATCGATTTCCACAAAAACTTTCAAAATTTTCTATCTCTAATTGCTCTGATTTTTGTGAGTTTCTATCCCTAGATCAAGTTCCTTCAACATGCAAAGTCTCATAGCAATTAGTGATTTTTTTTTTAGTTTTGATTCCCATATTGATTTCCGTAAAAATTAGAAAATTTGTCTATCTCCGATTGCTCCGATTTTTGCTATCAAGTGACCGATTGTGAGCCATCCTTCTCCTTTTGGTCCTATCCGATTGTGAGCCCGCCTTCCTTCTCCTATCAAGGCATATTTGAAAGAGAATCTAATACCTCTTGATTGTGAATATCTGAATAGGATGAACAAACCTCCGTGGATATCTTTGCTCAAAACATAACAACTAAAATTAGACTTAGTCAACTAGCATATGTATTATTCATATAGGGAGCCTCAACAACAAAATCTTTCACTAGTCGACCTGAGGCTCTCCATACCAATTTTTGTAAAAACTCATAAAATTTTTCCATCTCTAATTACTCCAATTTTTGTGTGTTTTGATCCCTAGACCGATTTCCTTCACCATGTAAAGTTTTATTGCAATCAAAGATTTTTTTTGTGAGTTTTGATCTCCATACTGATTTCTATAAAAATTAGAAAATTTCTTTGTCTTTAATTGCTCCGATTTTTGCTATCAGACGACCATGGTTCTGATACTACTTTTTAGGACTAAAAAATTTACATATCTCTATAATGATATGATATTATTCACTTTGAATCTGAGTACTCATGAAATTATTTTTGAGCTCACGCTTGACCTATTCATCAAGCATCTAGTCACCTTTGACTTGCTTGAACTTTTCACCACTCGGGTTCGCTCCCCTAGGATTTGGACCATGAATTCATATATTTTCATAATGACATAATATTGTCCACTTTAAATCTAAGTCCTCATAAATTTATTTTTGGGCTCAACTTTAACATGTTCTAGACCGATTAACATACGTTGACGTTTTCCCATAATTTTTTATAGACCTCCTTTTAGATCATTTTTTTGCAATTCCAAATGTGAAGTTAGTCTTCATATCTTATTTGTGGAACTTAATACTTGAAATTAATCTCTATTTTTTTTTCCTTTTCTTCTTATGAAATAAGTGAAATGAATAAATTATTTATCACCCTTAGATATTCCAGACCTAATTTCTACCAAGCATCTGATTATTCTTGATTTTCTTAGACTTTTTATCATCTAGAGTTCACTCCTTAGTATTTGGACTATGATCAATTTACATATCTTAATAATGGTCTGATCTAAGCTCTCGTAAATTTGTTTTTAAGTTTTACTGAAAATATCTCGTACCAATAAAAATATTTTTCATCTTATCTTATAAACTCATATATATATTTTTTTAATGTATTTCTAATGTGATTTCGATGGTATTCCAAACTAAAATAACGCTAATACAGAATTTATGCCATCCTAATAATAAGCTGCATAAGGAGAGACGACTCAGGCGTGCTTAACCTGTTCTCAGATAAGCAACTTCTGATTAACTCACAACTCAACAAATCATCATTGTTTCAAGCATTGCAGATCATTCTGCAGATGAGTCCTTTGTTGTCCTCATGACATAACTGTGAACTTCATACTCGATGTCTTGGTCTCGGAGAAATGTTATTGATATCTCTCAATGGCGTGCGCCTGCTTCGATGGTTCTGTGAGTTCATGTGACACACAAGGATATGCTTCTCCTTCTCTTTACATGTGTTGAGTGATTTAGTCTGTTGGTTTTGAGCTATCCTCAGTGGATCTCCCAGCTGGAACTCTGAGTGCGTAGGGGATGAAGGGGGAGCATTGAGGAGCTTGGTTTTCAACGGTTGGAGCTCTTTCTGAAGCTCTTTAACTACTTTCTGTAGCTCAATTACCTTGCGTTCTGAAGATCTCGCCCTTTGCTTCCACTCAAGCTTCTGGAACAGAGAAGATTTACAGATGTTACAGAATATCCATTCCAAGAATTAAGTTAAACATGCAATTCTCAAAGAACTATGCTACTTTCTCAAAGATTCTCTGTTGTTATTCTTTGCATATTTTCAGACAGACCTTGTTATGTTTTTTCAATAAAACTAATGGAGATTTCCAACATGAACTTACATGTGCCTGCTGAGAGTGGAAATTGACCTCGGAAGAAATGGCACGTCGCTGCCAATGGTCTCTAGAAGATTTGAGCTCTTCCATCTCTACCCTAACTTGATCCAACATTTCTTGCATCTCAGTCCACTGCTCAGACTCAGCCCTAACCTGCTGCATTATATGGCTCACCAACTCCTTGCAATTACAGCAGCTTAGCAACCCCATCTTCTCCTCCTCCTGTAATGGTTTTAATATTAACTATCGAAAATATATAAGCTAACCATAAAGCTCATCAACCAAGCTACTAAACAGATAGGCCTCATAACACAAACGAGTCATTCACAGGATGCATCAACCTGAAACAAGTTTACTTCAATTTTTCATGGACAGCAAGAGTTCCAAATTATAGCAATATCTGCTAAAACTGCCAAACAGGAATTTAGCAGCAGGAAACATTATCTTATCACGGTTATGCGGACAGTCTGATCTCCAATGATTTTTCACTGCCAAACAAGATGGTAATAGCAGATATGCACTTGAAACTTCACCAAGTAAATGTTTCAATGAAGTCTCCATAAAACCTCTCCTTTTCATTAAATAAAAAGGGCGCAAGTAAAGGAAATGGCCAGAGTTGTTCAATCCACAGGAAGGAGGTTGGAGCAGTCCCAGAGAGCAATTAAGACCAACTTTTAAAAAGTTGAAAAAGAAGCGCCAAGTAGCACTTGGGATCAAATCATTTAAGGTAGGTAAGGGGATCAAAAGATGCTCATGATGGTTTGTAAACCATCAGGACGATAGATTAGAGGGCATTCAACTACAAGAGGTATCAGAAAACCAGTTACTTTGTTTCTCTTACAATTAATTAACTTTCCAAACAAGTAATGGAGCATACATGATTAAGAAATAATTTCGAAAGGGCCTAGAACTAGACTAATAACAGCAAGACATGGCCAACTTATCTTTTCAAAGCAGAAAACATTGTCATAAACTTCCATTAGTATCCTTCATTTAAAGATTTGACTTCAAAGGGTAGGTTTCCCTTTTTATGTACAAAACTGGAACTCTCATGTGGCTGTTGTCATACATCTGACCTCCAACGGTCAAAATGTAGAGATCTGACCAATATACAAAATGAGTAACTGATCACAAAAGAAAGCTATTATCTGAAGCGGTTTTGAGCTTGAACTACTAGCTCATAATTCAAGTTCATGGTTTCAATAAAGTGATATATATGTATACGCCATTAAGGTTTAAGTTAGCAGTAGCTCAGATGTCTTGGATTGACTAGTGCAAGAGAGAGAGAGTCTCTCCTTGTTTAATTTATATAAAAATAGAGCAAAATGAATTAACTATCATATGGATAGTTCAAATTAAAGTATCTGCTTCAGGAGATACCTAATTGTAGAAAGGATACAGAGTGTCTCTAGTCTAACACTATGGGTTTCACTAGGTATTGCAACATCGGCTCAGCCAAAGTTAGTGCATCCAAAAGAAGACAAATTAAGGTGCATTAATTTGCATAGCGTATATCAAACTTTCAAGATCACAGATATTGAAAGTGCATCCACATTCAGTCGATGAAAAGAAAAGTTAGGTAGGTTCATTTTTCAAAAAGTAAATCTAAATGTAGAAAAAAGTATTTATTTCCCAGGTGTCATGACTTGAAACTTCAAAGAAATAACTTCGCATTCTCTAGACGCTTATTTAATTGTAGAATAGCTACCATACGAAAGTGCATAGAGCTAAAGATAGGCATTAGTGGCAGCACAAGTAAGTTTTATTCTAATATGCCTTATGGCGTTCCTGCCTCGATTGTATGAATCTGTCTTACTTGACAGCTCGCGTCTAAGTTTCCTATATTTTTACCATTTCCAGCTTAAATTTGTAGACTTATGAAGTTAGCCAACACCTTCAACCAGATGTCACTTCATTAGTTCTGAATAACCCACTGGGTACTTGTCTTAAGATTGAATCGAAACCACGAGACTACCATGAGCATGAACATAGGAATCATCACAAGATGTCTTGCTTATGAAGGTGCCTAACAAGTCGAACCACCTATGCATAGCATCTCCATTTGAAACAGAACTCAAATCCTATGGAGGACCTTTTTAGCAATCCAATTTGATTGGATCCAGATCTCATTCATTGATACGTATTCTTTGTTGACTAGCTAGTCACCAACAATCAAGATAAAGTCCTAACTGAAAAACTAGAGAGGTGAATGCCGTGACGTTGCTAACATGTCAATCATCTGCGTGCTAAGTGTCACAAGAATAATTGTGTTTTTAGCAAATGATGAAGCATCGCACTTTAAAAAAGACATCTAATTTGAATTAATCTTAGTTGCTCACCAGTTTATCCGGCGCCGCCGGCGGCGGCAGCTTCTGGATTTGAAGGAACCGTTCTTGCTTTATTGCTGTAGCGCACCCAATTGGTTGTAGGTCACTCCTCTCGCCTTGGCTGTTGCTGGTAATGATACTACCATCGTTGGCAGAGAGGAAATGGCTACATTCCTCGATCCTCTCTGACATCCCCCTGGACAGTCCGTCCATCTTTCTCTGCAGCATCTCCATCTTTACTCAATCGATGAGAACATCTTCAATAATTGGAAAGGGAGAAAATATTTTCCGTTTTTTTGTGAAGCAAACAAATATCAATTATTACCTCGTCGGGAAACTGGCTACCGTGACTAGAAGACTCCGCTGCTTCAATTCGCTCTGATTGTGCAGCTTTCTTCCTTGAATCTGGCACAGAAATCTCTTGAATGTCCTTCACGCTGAGGTCGTCATCCATTTTCTCCAGCCGCCGCCTAAGCACCGATGCTTGCCGATCGAAGTTTCGCCTGCCACTACTCATAGGATGCATTCCTCTTGAGCTTCCTCTGTTCCTCCTTCCGCACCCGCCGTTACCCAATCTGAGCACCTGTAACCTTTCCTCCAGCTCCTCGATGCTCGCATCCAATGCCGCCTCTACGCTCTCGCTGCAATCAATCTTCTTCCTCCCCTAACCCGTCGTCATCGTTTTCAAACTCAAAGATCAAGACTTACAAAATGCGAAGAATTTTTTAAAATTCAATCTCACAGGGCATACCAATACCAAGGTGTCCATTGCGGATCTCAATGTGTCCTCCATCTGGGCTCGATTCCGCTCCAGTTTTCGCAGCTCGATCTCGCGCTCCATCCTCAAGAATTTGCATTCGGCGCGAAGCATCTCCGCCTGGAACCGCCACCTCTCGTCTCCGCCCGAGTCCCCTCCTCTCTCTCCTGGAGGAGTCACCGTCGGCGTCCGAGGGGTCTGCGCTTGACGATCGCGGCCCTCGAGAAGATCCACGAGTTTTCGGTCCAATAGCGGATTCATCGTCGCCGCTGCTCGAGACCGCCTCACCAGCCGAGGCAGGTTGAGGATCGCCCGCGGCCGGTTCCTCGCCGCCATTCTCTCCCCGCCTCCTCCTCGACCAATGCGTGGCCGCTTTCTATTCCACTTTAAACAAAGGTGCGAGAGTGGAAGCGGACGCGAAAGTGGAGTTACGGAGGCGGAGCAACTGACGACCGCGTCAGAAAGGCATCGCCGGAAGCAGCGACGTGAAGCACGGCGGAGCAGTGCCTCGTTTTCCGCTATCGGGAAAGGCAAAGAGGGGTCGGACTTGATTTGAAATGGACCTCTCTCTCACATCCACACCATGAAATGACCGAAACACCCCCCTGCCCCTACTCAAATCATGGGACGTCGATGAGCCAATGATGAGGAACACAAAGCCTCCAAACCGCAGAAAGAAGACAAAAAGCATTCGTAGGGGCAAAAATTTAAGAGAACCTGGGGCTTCATAGACGTCGCGATCATTCCATGCACGGGGAAAGGCAGGGAAAAGAGAGCGGTTCGTCCGTTTTCGGTTCGGCTCGGTCCCGTGGTATTGAGTGAATCAGCGGCTCCGCACGAGATGCGTGTGCGGGTCACGTCGAACTCGACGGGAAATTTAATTGGTCCAAATTAATTGGGGGAGCCGGGTGGTGTGGGTCGGTTCAATTTTGTCACGGCTCACGCGGGAAGGCGAGGCGAGCCAAATGCTCCGGCCATTACTGACTGGGCCCCGCTCTAGGTGGGCCCTCTATTAGGCATGCAAAAATCCATGGATTGTCTCTGGCCCTTCGTCTGAGATAACATCACCGGATGTTTTATTGGACAGTGATTATAATTATCTCGTACTTAATTAACAATGATTCTAATTATTTTTTTTTTCAAGAGTGTATATAATTAGCTCGTACTCCTGAATAATTGACAGTGTCATATCACAAATTTAATTGGTATTATCTTGGATCTGGCGTGTTGGATGATTCTGTAAATAATATAGGGATGACATGACTCTTAAAATTAAAGGATACTAGTTAAAGTCAAAATAATATGATAGTCAGAAAATATATAATTGGACAGACTACTCATCTCTGGGACTTAGCTTCCCATTTTTCAAGGACAAATCTTTCAGCATATAGTTGGTTGGCACCAACGTCGGTCAAACCTTCGAGACTTAGCACTCCATTTCTCTTATGCAAGTGTCTCAGCATATAGTTAGTCGGCCCCATTGCTAGTCAGACCTTTGGAACTTAGCTCCCTACTTCTCCTATACAAGTCTCTCAGCATACAACTGGTTGGCCCCAGAGCTGGTAAGACCTTTGAGACTTAGCTCTCCGCTTCTCTTGTACAATTCTCTCAGCATACAACTGGTCAGCCCTAGAGCCGATCAGATCTTCCGAGACTTAGTTCCCTAATTTTCAAAGACAAGTTTCTCAACATACAATCGGTTGGTATCAAAACCGGTTAGAGCTTCGGGACTTAGCTATCCACTTCTCCCATGCAAATCTCTCAGTATATAGCCAGTCGACCCCAAAGTTGGTCGGACCTTCAGGACTTAGCTCCCCACTCTTCAAGGGCAAGTCTCCAGTATACAGTCGGTCAGACCCAGAGCCGGTCGAACCTTTAAGATTTAGCTACCCACTTCTCATATGCAAGTCTTCCAGCATATAGCGATTGGTTATAGGGCCAGTCAGATTTCCTCTAGAAGATAGCAGTGTTAAAGAATCATAACAACTTATTAAAGAATAACTGTTATGTTGAAACCTTTGACACTGGCTAGAGGGAGATGGATAGCCGATCATCCACTTCTTTCGCTTACAAACAACAAAATAAAAAGCTAATCTAAAAGATAATAAAGACAAGAAGACCAAAACCTAACACGTTTGTTTAATGTGGTTCGAATATGATGCTCCTACTCCACAGTGTGTTCATAAGGTGCACGATCTCTCAATCTATCTGTGAATCAATCCCCAATAAACTCCGGCTAGTGAACGACTCCTTCTTGGTGGAGAAACCTCGTCACAATCTTGATCACGGATACTTGGATCAACGAGAGCTTGGAGACTCTAATTAGAGGTTAAGCACCTCTAATTTTATCACCCAAGCTCCCAAGCTAGCTATCCTAAGTTTCATTATATAGAACTTAGGGAAAATATCCAAGTTATTTTTCTGTTACCAATCGACTGACCTCTGAAGAAAATAGACCGTTATACCTTTACGACTCGATATAGTCGACTGTCATACTTCCCAGTTGACTGGTCTTCATGGGCTAAGCGAATAGAAGTACTTTGTTTTCTACCAGTCGACTGCTAACTTTAGCAGTTGACTGGTAACTTTAGCAATCGACTGGTAACTCTGTAAGCATAAATTTGTTGGGTATGCCTAATGCGGATGCATGC
This sequence comes from Zingiber officinale, assembly GCF_018446385.1. Lineage (NCBI taxonomy): Eukaryota > Viridiplantae > Streptophyta > Magnoliopsida > Zingiberales > Zingiberaceae > Zingiber > Zingiber officinale. Next base: position 80,221,686 of record NC_056007.1, read on the forward strand.
TAGAACACGTTTCTTAAACATACACAGCGAAAAATAAAACAATAATAATTCCTAATTATTACATCACACACCACATGTATACAAGGATACAACATACCAAATATGATCGTATAATTAAAATTATTACGAAGAGCAAATTTACGTTAGGTATACCTTACGGATTACCTGTAACGAGAAGGGCATCAACCGTAGTGACGTTGTTGAACCTCGCCTCTATTCGTATCCATGTTGAACTCCTCAAGACAACTCCTTGAGTGCAAGCCTCTCCTTCGAAAGTTATTAGCCATGAGCGAAGAAGAGGAATCAAGAGGAAGAAAAAGAGAAATACACAAGGGATAGGTTTTCTCCCTTGTGGTGGTCACGACAACAAGAGGGAGCACCCTCTTGCTGGCGACAAGAGAGAGAGGAGAGGGAGAAAAGGATTGAGTTTCCAAAAGCCAATCAATCAAATAATGAAATTTGTATCTAATTCTCTCCTATATATATATATATATAATCCTCTTTAATGAGTTGGATTAGAAAGGCCAAATCCAACCCATTATCCCTTAGCTAAAAATTAATCTATTAGCCCCTTAGTTTGGTTCACAACTAAACCAAGTTGGTTCATGACTAGTTCATGATTAAACTAAATATGGTTCAACTCTACCATAAGAGATGTAGCTCTTTCGCGCTTTCATCATGGTAAATATTTTCATATTTGTTTTATGTATAGTCCAACCAAACATTTATCTCTGATCTAAGAATTCTATTCTTTAACTTGTTTTATGTCTTTTAGAGACTCATTAGTGTGCGTGACCCAATAGGCTCCCGGTTTATCTTGGTCATCCATAATTTTCTACTTAATTATAGAACGATCATGAGTAGCACCTAGTAGTACATCATGATTCTCAATTAGTCAGAAAGTCATAGTTGATCTTAGAACTAATTCTAAACCCTTCAATAGCTATAATGAGTCGTGCCTTGTTCCTTTCACTCATCTTATACCACTTAGTTCAGGACATGGTCTATGTGTCTATCCACAGTAGACTGACTACGTCACACCTAGCCCAACTAATACTTCCTCGTTCTACGGATTCAAATTACTCGTATATGTGTACAAGAGTCTTGTACTCTTAACATGTGATGCTTTGGCCAAAAACTTTGGGTAATAATCCTAACGAGTGGCCATAGGATATACATCTCCTCGTAAGGAGCGGTGAATCCTCTGTGGGTTATCTAAATATTTTCGGGCATTTTGACTTATACTCAATCATCCCTGGCCCACACCTCAATGAGGTGATTGCTTAAGATGTCAAAGTATAAGTCTCCATGACCAAAATGACTTATATACCTCAAGTTAAAGGAAATTTGCACTCGAGCTGCAGTAAGAGCTTCACAGACATATTTATATATATAAACAACCATATGAAGTATTACAGTGAGTCACTTTAATAAACTAGTTACCATAACTAGCATCCACGTTTAACTCTCGACATCCCAATGTCTCCAGCCAGTTAGAAAATAACTGCTTAGTGAACTAAGGAGTATAACCCATGCTAGTCTTATAGAATTGATGATGTCTGAATGCATCAATTCGATGACTAGGGAAATTCCAATACGTTCATAATTACACACGTAGAGATAATCACCAGTTGTAATTCAATCACAATTTCTCTGATGCTATGAATTGTATTATGGACATTTGGTAAATAAGTTTAAGACAATCAAACATATAATATACACTCAAATAGTGAATCTATATTTAGTAAAAATCGTAAGGCAATTGTCTTAGGACATCTCTCAAAAGCTAACAAAATTCTACATTCTTTCGAGTTGCTCATTCTCAACCACCAGTCGATTGAGACATATATCAGTCAACTGGTAAACCCTAACTTAGGGTTTTAACCTCGAGTATAATCACTCATGCACTCATCCTACTCCGCACAACCTTGATCTTGCTTTCTAGTCTCCTTCATCAGCCTTGAGTCCCTGGAATGTTTCCCCATCATTCACACCTTACCTTCAAGAGTTTCCTTCGATTTAATCCTTATTGTCGGGTTTTCCTTTGCCAAGAGTCTCCTTTTCTTCAGGACTTCATCCTTCCCAAGTCATACTTGGACTTACGTTGCCAAGACTATACACTTGGACTTATACCGCCAAGTCTCCACACTTGAACTTTGCCTTTACCAAAATCATACTTGGACTTTCCTTTGTACATGTCACCTGCACACTCAATAGTGCATATCAAATAAACCAATAACCTAACTTATACGTTTATCCAAACATCAAAATTTAGGGTCACACCGATTGCTCCAACAGGTTACTCATTAGGGAATATTTTGCTACCCTGATATATGCACACAATGGAACCTTCCTTTGAGGGTGGTCGTACCTTTTCCTTTACTTGATATATTCTGACACCAGAGATTCTACTATGCCTCATTATTGTGGAGGTTATGAGAGTCAGTATAAAAAGAGGTCATCTCCGTTAGCCAGGTACCCTTTACTACGTATACGCACATACATATCTACTTATTGTTCTACTGCTCATCTTCTTCTCCATTTTTGTGATGATTCTGACTTAAGCATCGGAGTGCCTAAGCCAAGGACCCCTCCCTAGTTCTTACTCTAACGTTTCTATTTGCTCTCTCTATAGTGTGCGTAGAAAAGATTGCTCGGTGTCATCCCTTCCAACTCAAAGTCTTTTCACGGTCAGCAGTAGAGTCACCTGTTCAGCGTGCCATCTTCCCGATTTCATATAAGATCAAATTTGGCACTGTCTATGGGAAGTTTCGCCTGAATCTGAAATGTGAAGATGGAGGAGACTACATGATTCACTACAATTACATTGTTGTAAGAAGATTTTGTGTTGCTAATAATTGTCCAAGTGCAGAAGTTAGTGCAACAACAACAAGCAGCGACCGGGGGTCCTCTACCGCACAATCCGATTGTATAAGGTTGTGCAGAGGCTCGCCTCGAGCTCCTATTATTTACAAGATGTAGAAAAAGGAATTTGGATGGGCGTGGAGTGCAATTCATTTGTAGTCTTATTGAACTTGAGAAGTACACCTGTAGAGTATTTTTATATATAGTTGCATATGTACATTTAATGAAATTGTAGGCGAACTTAGCTCATGCCCCATTAATTCCAGACTCTCATGCCACCCAACCGAGTTATAAGTGAACATGCTTTCGTGCCCCAAGTTCAAGATTCTCGTGCCGCCTAGCCGAATTATAATCTAGCATGCTCTCGCGCTCTAAGTTTTAGACTCTCATGTCGCTTGGTCGAGTTATAAGCGATCATGCTCTCGCACATCAAGTTTTAGACTCTCATGCCACTCGGTTGAGTTATAAGCGAGCATGCTCTCGCGCCCCAAGTCCCAGACTCTCGTATTATCCGACCGAGTTATAAGTAAGCATGTTCTCATACCCCAAGTTCCAGACTCTCGTGTCGCTCGATCAAGTTATAAGAGAGCATTCTCTCACGCCCTAAATTCCATACTCTAGTGTCGTCCGGTCGAATTATAGGCGAGCATGCTCTGACACCCTAAGTTTTAGACTCTGGTATCGCATGACTGAGTTATAAGCGGTCATGCTCTTGTGCCCTAAGTTACAGACTCTCATGTTGCTCAACTGAGTTATAAGTGAGCATGCTTTTACGCCTCAAGTTCCAAACTCTCGTGCCACCTGGTCGAGTTATAAGTGAGTATGCTCTCTCACCTCAAGTCCCAAACTCTCGTGCCACTTGACCGAATTATAAGAGAGCATGCTCTCGCACCCCAAGTTCCAGACTCTCGTGCTGCTCGGCCGAATTATAAGCAAGCATGCTCTCCCACCCTAAGTTCTAGACTCTAGTGGCTGATGGATCGAAAGCGCTAGAGGGGGGGGGGGGTGAATAGCGCTCGTGGCTATTTCATTTTTCGAAATCGTAAAAACTTGTTCAGAAATAACGCAGCGGAAAGTAAATAAAGTGGACACGAAGGATTTACTTCGTTCGGAGCCTTGTGACGACTCCTACTCGAAGGCCCGCGATCCTTGACCGCTTCTGATGGGCAACAACTATAATTCGTAAAAGCTATTACAAGCAAAGTACAATTTAAGCAGTAAATAATATTGTACCGACAATAAAAAGACTAAAACTGAAGCTCCGGGTTGTCGTTGCAGCACTTCTGAGTTGAGACGTTAGCAGCTTGTCGCACAGAGATTGCTTAGATGATTGTCGTCTCTAAAGCTGCACCTCAACCCTCCTTTTATATGAGGTTCCGGGCGCCTGGGGCCTTTCCGGGCACCTGGAGTGTGACGTGGCCAGCCAACTAGGTTGCTCCACGTGGTGATATCGCGCAGGGGATAAAGGTTGGTCCCGGGCACCCGGACCTCCTTTTTCCAGGAGCCGCTTCTCCTGCAAAATAAGGTTAGTCCGAGCAATTGCATACCCTGCAAGACAATGTTAGAATCTGATAATTCATAAGTGAAAAAGAGCTGACAGTCTTCGGACTGTCCGAGTCTGACTTCGGATTTCCAACCGGAAACCCTAGGTCGACCCGACGCCTACTGTTCCCTCTACGGGGAACGCGTCCTCACCTACTCCCCTCAGGAGAGATTACCTGATGCCAGTCCGGTCCTCCAGACCGACTGGACTTTCCGCCTAGGATTACCACCCCCTAGGACCTAGGGTTACCGCCCCCTAGGGCTTTTCTCCACCTAGGGTTACCACCCCCTAGGACCTAAGGTTACCACCCCTTAGGGTTTTCCTCCACCTAGGGTTACCGCCCCCTAGGACCTAAGGTTACCACCCCTTAGGGTTTTCCCTCACCTAGGGTTACCGCCCCCTAGGACCTAAGGTTACCACCCCTTAGGATTTTCCCTTTGCCTAACCGCAGCTAGGACTTTCCTGAAACACTTATTCAACACGTTAGATCACCACTAACTTAACTTTGAATCCTTTGCCATTATCAAAACTAAGGTTCGATCGTCGGATGCTTCCCGCACCAACAATCTCCCCCTTTTTGATAATGGCAACCGAAATTCAATGTTAAGTAAAAGAAATATGCTGTTATGTATAAGCATAAGACACAAGATAAGCGTGATAGCAAGATAAGCATAAACATAGCTCCCCCTTAATACAAGCTCCCTTTAAAATATTTTCTTTGAGTTTCTCTACTCCCTTTTTTTGAATTTGAATTTTTATTTTTATTTTTATTTCTTTATTTGAATTTCTCTACTCTCCCCCTTTGCCATATATCAAAAATGAGCTAGTTTTGAAAACTTTAATTTTTCAAGACAGAATTTAGCAGAAAACATTTTAACTTAGGCAAGGAGCAAGTGAAAGGCAACACCTTAGAATAGCAATATTTTTCAAAATTTTATCAATTGATTTTGCTTGAAGAGATTTACAAAGAGGAACTCTTTTTAACTTAGTGTGTTTTGAGGAGAAAAAATTTTCAAACAAAAATTTAACTTCAGAAATTTTCAAACAAAATTTTCAGCTTCAGAAATTTTCTAGAAGAAAAAATATTCAGGTTTTTAAAGAAAATTTTCAAGGAAGGTTTTCACCTTAAAAAAATTTCAAGGCTTTAAATAATTTTCTAAAATTTTTTTAACTTAACGAATTTTTGAAAAGATTTCAGCTTAAATAACTTTCTAACAAGATTTAAAAAGGATTTTCAGAATAGAGGACACTTGAAAGTTTTAAATTTGGAGAAAGTTTTTGAGAAAGCTGCTTTGAAATGAATTTCAAGAATACTTAAGGCAAAGGAGAAGCGATAACCTTAATGTTTAATAGCTTGCTATTTTGTTTTAGTAAGGTATCAGAGCCCTAAAGTCCAAGCATGAGTAAAGATTTGGTTTTGATCAGGTATCAGAGCCCTTAAGTACAAGCATGCTTAAACTTTAATATTGCCTCTAGAGAACATCTTGCCAATTAGCTAAGTTTAGAAAATAATTTAACCAAGTTTAGTTAGAGAAAACTTAATTAAGTACTTAGCTTTGAAAATATTTAGCTTATAGAGGAGTTATAATTTGAAGGTCAGGTCATAAATAATTTTAATTTTAAAGCTAAAAAATAGCTTGAATTTTCGAAGATATGCCTAAACTAGTTTTTAATTTTGAGGTCAAGTTAAAAATTTTTAAAGAAAAACTAATTTTAAAACCGACTCAAAATCACTCCCCCTTAATTAATGCCTTAATAAATTTTTGAGTTCAGGAGTTCAAGCATGAGAGGTCAAAAAATTATTTTCCTAATTTTCCATCTCACTCATTCTAGATTAACAAGCATGTTTAGCATATGAGTGAGTGTGAGATGTGTTAGGATCGATGGTCGCGGCTAGAGAGGGGGGGTGAGAATAGCCGCCCCAAATCGTTCGTTTCTTTCTACAAATCAAGGTTAGCGCAGCGGAAATAAACAATAGAAACGACAACGTAGAATAGCAAACCTCAAACTCGTCGATGTAACGAGGTTCGGAGATGAAACTCCTACTCCTCGGCGTGTCCGTAAGGTGGACGAAGCCTATCAATCCGTCGGTGGATGAGTCCCCGGAGAACCGGCTAATAAATACCCCTTGTGGGTGGAGAAACCTCGCCACAATAGCTTGCAACAGCAATATGGAAATACAAAGAAGAGCAAGAACAAAATACATAATGAATGTACGAATACTCGCTTGCCTTCTCGTCGACTGAAGTCCCGGATGAAGCACCAACTTCACGGACGAATGCCAACAAGAAACTCAGTCAAAGAAGCTCACACGAAGCTTCGGAGCTCAGCAAAGCTCAAGAGCACAACTTTCAGAAGAACAGCAGCTAAGTTCAGAGGAGGAAGAAGAAGGAAGAAGTAGCGTAGAAGCCCTCGATCTCCTTTTATAACCTGCACTGCAAAGAAGACAGCGAAGAAGACGGAGATAGCCGTTGTCACTCATAACGGCTATACCTGGACCGATCAGGCTCCACCCTGATCGGCCTGAGGCCTCCCTGATCGGTCTTGGGGACCGATCAGGACCTATGCTGATCGGTCCCCAGACCGATCAGCACTCTTTACAGAGAACTCGCCCAACTCTCTGATCATCTCCTGATCGGTCTGTAGATCGGTCCACAGACCGATCCCCTCCTTTTCTCTTTGCCTTCTGTTCGCTTTCTGATCGGTCTCCAGACCGATCCAGGTCTTGGTTTTTGCCCAAACCAAGTCCAAACCAATATCCGGTCAACCTTGACCTGTTGGTACATCATGCTTAGCATCCGGTCACTCCCTTGACCTGCTAAGACTCCCCAACAAGTGTCCGGTCAATCCCTTTGACCCACTTGGTCTTTCCAACACCAGATGTCCGATCACCCTTGATCCATCTGGATTTTTCCCTTGCCCGGCTTCACTCACCAGGACTTTCACCTAGCTTCACTCACTAGGGTTTTCACCTGGCTTCACTCACCAGGATTTCCAATTGCCTGGCTTCACTCACCAGGACTTTCCACATCCGGTCCAGAGAACGAGCTACCGAGCCCTCTCTGACCACAATTCGGAGAACGAGCTACCGAGCCCTCTCCGACTTCCATCCGGTCCAGAGAACGAGCTCCCGAGCCCTCTCTGACCACAGTCCGGAGAACGAGCTACCGAGCCCTCTCCGACTTCCCATGTGCCAAACTTCCATACTTGGACTTCTCCGTGCCAAGTCTCCATACTTGGACTTTTCCCGTGCCAAGCTCCCTGCTTGGACTTTTCACCATGCCAAGCTCCCTGCTTGGACTTTTCCGAGTCAGGTCAACTCACCTCGGGTCAACCAGGTCAACCTTGATCACGGGTTGCACCCACAATCTCCCAAGCTTGTATCCTTGTAAAACATCAAGATACAACTTTTCTGTTCACGTCAAACATTGTCAAACATAACTCGTCAAACATCAAAACACAACTCGAGTCTGGTCAACCAGGTCAACCTTGACCTAAGGTTGCACCAACAATCTCCCCCTTTTTGATGTTTGACAAAACCCATAATCAAGTTAGGCTAACCCGATAACCTAACTTAGGTTTTCCAATGTTCTTCCCTGAACATTCTCTAGACATTCTCCATTCTCCTTTCTACTCTCCCCCCTTTTTGACACACATCAAAAAGAGTGAATCAAGATCAAGAGTTTCTTCCTAATGAAAGTCTCATACCTTTCATTGAAACTCTTAATTTCCCCCTTGATACTAAGGTCCAACAATTAACTTAGTGATAATCCCATATCACTCAAGTCTTTAGGAGTAAAAACTCCCCCTAAAAGTCAACTCCCCTTGACTAATAGGTAAAATTCCCCCTAAAGGTCAACTCCCCCTTGACCATTGCACCAACAATGTCTTGGAGAGTTTCAAACCTTCAAAATACCAACTCCCGAGCTGAAATTTCAGACAACCAGTTGAATTTCAGCAACTTGGCACGCCCTGAACGGTCACCAGACCGATCAGGCTCCCTCTGGATCGGTCCAGTGACCGATCCACAAAGACCTGGACCGATCAGGGAACCTCCTGATCGGTCCACGACCTCTGATTTCTGATTTCTGATTTCTTCTCCCGAAATTCAGAAACCTCTAGAAAATCACAGAAAATTCTAAAAATTGTAACATTTTGAGGATACACTCTTCATAACATATACTATCATGGAAAAATAGTTTTCTATGAAAATAAGTTCCATTTTCAAATCTTGATACAAAGTTCAAAAGTCTTTGAAATAGCTCAAAGTTAACTCATCTTTGTATCACTTTGCTCAATGATGAATGCTATCACTAGAAAAGCTTCATCAAGGTTTTTCAAATCAATTTTGAAATGATTTTAAACCATTTAATTTAGGACCACAATCTCTGGGCTAAATGTACATGACTTGTACATAAGCTTTCCCTATGATCCCCAATTTTGAATTAGGCTCATCTAGGCACAAGAACTATGCACCTTGATCCTAACTCATCATCCTAATATCTCACACACATCTAAGGTGTATCAAAAACACATCCAAGTCAATTTTGATGTGAGATATGGATTTAGGTTAGCTTATTCTAAGTTCTCATGCATTTTCTAAACAACAATTTGATCTCCATATCAAATTGTGTTTCTTATCCTTAAATCAAGTTAATTGATCATTAATGCACAGGATGATGACATGGTATATAATTGTATCATAAATGGAAACATGTGCCAATGTCATGATGTCATGGCATAAAGTATGAAACTTAGATAAAGCATGACATTTAACTAACCTAAGCATTATCATGACATTTTAAATTATCGTAAAATAAATATGATGTCATGACATGGCATATGGCAAACAATATATGGCAAATAGCACATAAAGGTATAGAAAATACCTAATTCTAGCCTTAGTTGCCATTTTTGATAATTTCGATCATTTTGCCATAAATTCTATATTCCTAAGTGTGATAGACCTCAAATCATATACCAAAGATGCTTAGATCACTACGTGCCAACTAGATTGACTCTAGAAAACTCCTCAAATTTGATTGGCACATTCTAATCACCTTAGGAATAATTCTTAATTTCATTTTCAAGGCTTGATTATACCTAGAAAAATCCTAAAGTGCCACCTTTTGCCATGATTAGGTTAACTACCTATTCAAGTAAGGTTGGCACACCCTAACTAATCTAGCGTGATGAAATCACGCTCCTAGGAACCCAATACCTATTGGAGCTCATTGGGTTCACTAAATATTCACTAGGGATGACTTCCCTAGCAACCCTCCTAATGACCCTCCTAGGCTTTGAAGCCTTGGTCATTTGGGACTCATCAAGATCAACTCTATGGGTGACTCCCCTTGTGACCTTGGTGATGGTCTTCCTTGCCCTAGATTTTGTTCCATAATCTAATGGAACATTGTGATAAGTGGGCTTGACCACTTGGGACTTAGGTTTGTGACCCAAACCTTTTTTGTCCTTGGACTTGGGTTTTTGACCCTTAGACCCTATATTTGACTTTTCCAAAATTTTAAGGGTCTTTTCTAAAGAGTCAAGTCTTGACCTCAAGACTTGATTTTCCTTTTCTAAGGCCTCAAGTTTTAACTTGTCATTTGTCTTTGAGGTATTCCTAGGCATATGTCTAGTTGTTTTGGGATTTCTACCTAGGTTATCCTTAACCTTAGATGAGTTGATCCTAGGGTTGGCTTTCCTAGTGTTATCCTTATCTAGGCTCACATGTTTGGCACCTAAGCATGTGTATCGATTTCTATAATTATCATGCTTATCATTATTGTCAATTGCAATCAAACTACTAGCATGCATCTTACTAGTATTGCAATAATGTGACTTAGAGATTACCTTAGGGTTTGCCTTAGCTCCCCCTATCGATGTGCTCGGTCTCTTGTCCTTGTGAGATTGCCTCCCCCTCGTACATTGGCTTCCATAATGTCCCCTTCGCTTGCATTGGAAGCACACCACGTGCTCCTTGCCCTTGCGTGTTGGGACTTCGGCTTCCTTGATCTTTGGCGCCGGTGGAGTCTTCCTAACGCTCTTTGGACATTTACTCTTGTAATGTCCAAATTCCCTACACTCAAAGCATAATATATGCAATTTACTAGAACTTAAATTACTTGAGTTACCTAGGGTTGAGGTGGGATGTAAGCTCTCTCTTTCATCCCTTCCGGAGGTAGAAGCTTCTTCTCCTTGCTCCGAACTTGAAGAGGAACTCTCCTCCTCTTCTTATTTAGATGTTGAGTAGCCCTCAACTTCTAAATCCATCCCTCCATGATGTGAACTCCTTGGCTCACTTGACTCCTCTTCATGGCTTGAAGTGGAGTTCCCCTCATGGAACTTAGCCAAGTTGTTCCACAACTCCTTGGCATTGTTGTATCCACCTATCTTACATAGAATGTCATTAGGTAATGAGAATTCAAATACTTTCATTACCTCATCGTTGATTGTGGAATGGTGGATTTGTTCCCTTGTCCACTTCTTCTTCTCGAGTGATTTTCCTTCCTTATCCATTGGAGGCTTGAAACCTAATTGAACACAACTCCAATTTTCAAGGTTAGTCATAAGAAAATACCTCATTCTTACCTTCCAATACGCGAAGTCGTCGCGGTCATAGAAAGGTGGAATGGTGATGTCTTCTCCGAGTTGATCCATCTCTAGCTTGTGCTCCCTCGGGTGTTAATCCGGCGAAGAGCGACCTCGCTTTGATACCACTTGTTAGGATCGATGGTCGCGGCTAGAGAGGGGGGGGGGTGAGAATAGCCGCCCCAAATCGTTCATTTCTTTCTACAAATCAAGGTTAGCGCAGCGGAAATAAACAATAGAAACGACAACGGAGAATAGCAAACCTCAAACTCGTCGATGTAACGAGGTTTGGAGATGAAACTCCTACTCCTCGGCGTGTCCGTAAGGTGGACGAAGCCTATCAATCCGTCGGTGGATGAGTCCCCGGAGAACCGGCTAATAAATACCCCTTGTGGGTGGAGAAACCTCGCCACAATAGCTTGCAACAGCAATATGAAAATGCAAAGAAGAGCAAGAACAAAATACACAATGAATGTACGAATACTCGCTTGCCTTCTCGTCGACTGAAGTCCCGGATGAAGCACCAACTTCACGGATGAATGCCAACAAGCAACTCAGTCAAAGAAGCTCACACGAAGCTTCGGAGCTCAGCAAAGCTCAAGAGCACAGCTTTCAGAAGAACAGCAGCTAAGTTCAGAGGAGGAAGAAGAAGGAAGAAGTAGCGTAGAAGCCCTCGATCTCCTTTTATAACCTGCACTGTAAAGAAGACAGCGAAGAAGACGGAGATAGCCGTTGTCACTCATAACGGTTATACCTGGACCGATCAGGCTCCACCCTGATCGGTCCGAGGCCTCCCTGATCGGTCTTGGGGACCGATCAGGACCTATGCTGATCGGTCCCCAGATCGATCAGGACTCTTTACAGAGAACTCGCCCAACTCTCTGATCGTCTCCTGATCGGTCTGTAGACCGATCAGGGTGCATGTGGATCGGTCCACAGACCGATCCCCTCCTTTTCTCTTTGCCTTCTGTTCGCTTTCTGATCGGTCTCCAGACCGATCCACTTGCCAAGTCCAAACCAATATCCGGTCAACCTTGACCTGTTGGTATATCATGCTTAGCATCCGGTCACTCCCTTGACCTGCTAAGACTCCCCAACAAGTGTCCGGTCAATCCCTTTGACCCACTTGGTCTTTCCAACACCAGATGTCCGATCACCCTTGATCCATCTGGATTTTTCCCTTTCCCGGCTTCACTCACCAGGACTTTCACCTAGCTTCACTCACTAGGGTTTTCACCTGGCTTCACTCACCAGGATTTCCAATTACCTGGCTTCACTCACCAGGACTTTCCACATCCGGTCCAAAGAACGAGCTACCGAGCCCTCTCTGACCACAGTTCGGAGAACGAGCTACCGAGCCCTCTCCGACTTCCATCCGGTCCAGAAAACGAGCTCCCGAGCCCTCTCTGACCACAGTCCGGAGAACGAGCTACCGAGCCCTCTCCGACTTCCCATGTGCCAAGCTTCCATACTTGGACTTCTCCGTGCCAAGTCTCCATACTTGGACTTTTCCCGTGCCAAGCTCCCTGCTTGGACTTTTCACCATGTCAAGCTCCCTGCTTGGACTTTTCCGAGTCAGGTCAACTCACCTCGGGTCAACCAGGTCAACCTTGACCACGGGTTGCACCCACAATCTCCCAAGCTTGTATCCTTGTAAAACATCAAGATACAACTTTTCTGTTCACGTCAAACATTGTCAAACATAACTCGTCAAACATCAAAACACGACTCGAGTCAAGTCAACTCGAGTCTGGTCAACCAGGTCAACCTTGACCTAAGGTTGCACCAACAAGATGGAGTTTACTTTAATTTACAATATTGAAAATATCAGTTAGAATTCTAAATAGGTGACCATTATTTTGAAGATTTAAAAATTAATTGAGTTTAGAATTTCAAATAATTTAATAACTTCTGAAAAGGGTTTTGAAATTAATTTTTCAGAGGATATTTCAAATGATTTTTCAAATAATTTTTGAAATAATTTTGAAATTAATTTTTTCAAGGGATTTTTCAAATGATTTTTCAAAGAATTTTGAAATTAAGTTTTAAAGATTTTGAAATGATTTTGAAAAGATTTTTCAAATAAATTTTTAAAAGAATTTTGAAATTAAGTTTTAAAGATTTTGAAATGATTTTGAAAAGATTTTTCAAATAATTTTTAAAAGAATTTTGAAATTAAGTTTTAAAGATTTTGAAATGATTTTGAAAAAAAATTTCAAATAAGTTTTAAAAGATTTTTGAAATAATTTTGAAATAATTTTGAAATTGAGTTTAAAAGATTTTTAAATAATTTTGAAATTGAGTTTAAAAGATTTTTTAAATAATTTTGAAATAATTTAGTTGAATTAACTTGATTTAAGTCAATTTTAATTTTAATTTCCTAGTCATCTCACCCGATCTAAATTTTCAATCAGGGAACCCTATAATTGTTGTGAGATGAGTTATTTCAATTTTTAGGGCTTAGTTTAACTTTATGTTAGATTCAGGTTTAGCTTTGGGTTAAACAAGTAAGCATTCTTTGGATAAACTTCTGGGCTATGGTGAGTCACAAGGAGCTCATTAAAGTAACCAAGCCTTTGAGGTTTTCCAAATAGTCCTACCAATTGAACTTAATACTAAACCTTGGTCTAACTAGTTAGGATCCATTTAAGGGTAGCTTCGGTTAGTTCCACTTGGCCAAATGCACCAGGTCGAAGCCATATCTTCCTAGACATGCGATGCCCAAGTTTTCCCAACGTACTATCATCCAAAAACTTCACCAGTACTGTGTTTCAAGTTAAAATTTAACCCTTTTTAATCTATCCTTATTTACCTATCCAGGTAATCTACTCTTGTTTACCCATTTCGGGTAGATTAAGTTCGGTTACCCTGTCGGGTAAATAGATTTCGGAGTTGCCAGCTATTCTGGACCCTCCTTCTATTTGATTAATAATTAATTTCGAATTTTTGAATTTGAATTTTAAATTTTAATTACGAATTTTGAATTTGAATTTTAAATTTTAATTACGAATTTTGAATTTTAGTAATTAATTTTGAATTTGAATTTTTTAATTTTAGTAATTAATTTCGAATTTGAATTTTTGAATTTTAGTAATTAATTTTGAATTTTGAATTTTAATTTTAATAACTAATTTTGAATTTTGAATATTAATTTGAATTATGTTCTTAATATTGTTTTTCTATTAGCTCCCCCTGGATCATAGCCTCGATATGGTCTATCAAGGTAATAGACTTGATCCTTGGGGACCCAATAGTGACCATTTCCAACTTGATTCACCAAGTTGGATTTTGGCCCCCATGCTTGGACAATTTTTCTATTATTTCTATTAACTAGCGATAAATATGATTTGTATTTTGTTTTAGTTTTAAATCCAAGTCCAGTTCTGTTGTAAACGGCTCGCTGTTTTCCAAGAATCAGATCCAGATTCTTGGAGCCCAAGGTGAACCGTTCCAACGTGTCCTTGAGTTCTTTAATTTGAGCTTTCAAATTGGAATTCTCTTCCTCAAGTTGTTGGACTTGAGTTGAACTTCCGCTTGAACCGACTCGCTAAAGAGCTCGAGTCACCGCTTCCTTAAGGGTCACTCCTTTGGAGCGACTTAACCCGCACGTTGGATTTAGCCAACTTTTACTAAGTAAGGTAATAATTCATGCAAGTTATCTAATTGAAATTCTGAGTAGTGAACTTACGTGGGTTTTGGTCCTTCTGAAACGAATGCGGATTCGTGGCTCGATCGCACTCCCCTGATTCGCCTCTGCTTCGACTTAGACTCGGACTCGACACTGTGTTTGTATCGGTAGAGCAAGGAAGCTCGTCGGTTCTTCTTCGCCGGACCCGGATTCATCTGATGACTCGGACCATGTTGCCTTCATCTTTCTTCGTCTTGCTTGTTCCTGCAAATAACGCAACACCTTCCTCGACCGAATAGTATTAGTCCGCTCAAATAATTTATTTATTAAAACATGCTTACCTATTTTCGATCAAGAATACCTTCTGTAGCTCAATCGATTCTCCCACAGCTCCTTAGCTTGAAAATGGGTCATGATTCACTCCTTATTCGTTAAACCACATCAAGTGTATACGTTGCTTTTGCGTTTGCTTCTACCTTTTGATAAGGTTTGCGTCCCAGTTCTCGTATGGTAGAGTTGGCAGTTGAAGCCCGGTTTTGACGATCATCCAGACTTCAAAGTGAGTCTGGAGATACACCTCCATCTGACCCTTCCAATCTCTGAAATCATCTCCGGAGAAGAGCGGTGGGCGAGCAGTGTTGTAGCCTTCTTGATGGGCCATTTTTAGAAAGACAATCTTGCAAAATAAACATAATAAAACTTGTTCCAAGACTTAGTCTTGGATTAGTAGTGCCGGAGAGAAAAAATAGTAATTCAGGAATTTTGAGAAAAAATAATAAAATATTATTAAAATAATATTAAAAAATATTACTACAAATTTTTGAAAACGCAATATTTCGCTAATTCCAACCAATGGTGAAAAGATGAAAATTAATTTTTCAAAAACAGTTTTGGAGGGAAAAAATGAAAGGCGTAAGGTTTTATTTTTAACCTATACAAACGACAAAGCCACGAAAAATGCTTGAATGGTGGTTGCACCAGTTCAAAGCGACCCCGCTCTGATACCAATTGATGGATCGAAAGCGCTAGAGGGGGGTGAATAGCGCTCGTGGCTATTTCGTTTTTCGAAATCGTAAAAACTTGTTCAGAAATAATGCAGCGGAAAGTAAATAAAGTAGACACGAAGGATTTACTTCGTTCGGAGCCTTGTGACGACTCCTACTCGAAGGCCCGCGATCCTTGATCGTTTCCGATGGGAAACAACTATAATTTGTAAAAGCTATTACAAGCTAAGTACAATTTAAGCAGTAAATAATATTGTACCGACAATAAAAAGACTAAAACTGAAGCTCTGGGTTGTCGTTGCAGCACTTCTGAGTTGAGACGTTAGCAGCTTGTCGCACAGAGATTGCTTAGATGATTGTCGTCTCTAAAGCTGCACCTCAACCCTCCTTTTATATGAGGTTCCGGGCGCCTGGGGCCTTTCCGAGCGCCTGGAGTGTGACGTGGCCAGCCAACTAGGTTGCTCCACGTGGTGAAGTCGCGCAGGGGATAAAGGTTGGTCCCGGGCGCCCGGACCTCCTTTTTCCAGGAGTCGCTTCTCCTGCAAAACAAGGTTAGTCCGAGCAATTGCATACCCTGCAAGACAATGTTAGAATCTGATAATTCATAAGTGAAAAAGAGCTGACAGTCTTCGGACTGTCCGAGTCTGACTTCGGATTTCCAACCGGAAACCCTAGGTCGACCCGACGCCTACTGTTCCCTCTACGAGGAGCACCTCTACGGGGAATCCGACTTTCCGCCTAGGGTTACCACCCCCTAGGACCTAGGGTTACCGCCCCCTAGGGTTTTTCTCCACCTAGGGTTACCACCCCTAGGATCTAAGGTTACCGCCCCTTAGGGTTTTCCTCCACCTAGGGTTACCGTCCCCTAGGACCTAAGGTTACGACCCCTTAGGGTTTTCCCTCACCTAGGGTTACCGCCCCCTAGGACCTAAGGTTACCACCCCTTAGGATTTTCCCTTTGCCTAACCGCAGCTAGGACTTTCCTGAAACACTTATTCAACACGTTAGATCACCACTAACTTAACTTTGAATCCTTTGCCATTATCAAAACTAAGGTTCGATCGTCGGATGCTTCCCGCACCAACAGTGGCGCCCAGCCGAGTTATAAGCGAGCATGCTCTCGCACCTCAAGTCTCAGACTCTCATTCTGCTCGGACAAATTATAAGCAAGCATGCTCTCGCACTCCAAGTTCTAGACTCTAGTGCTATCCGGTCGAGTTATAAACGAGCATGCTCTCGTATCACCACCCAATCGAGTTATAAACGTGCTTGCTCACACACCTAAGTCTTAAACTCTTGTACCGCTCGACCGAGTTATAAGCATACTTGCTCACACGTCTAAGCCCTAGATTCTAGCCACAACTATGGGTTACCATTGGAACTGGCTCCCAACATCAATTCACTTGGGCATGACTCCCATCTAATTGATACTCGCAAATTACTGTCTGACATTCCTCGTAGATTGTTGATGTAACCCATTTGCATGTCACGTGTCACTTCAAAATTAATAAAGATTGAAAACTCATTAAACTCAAAAGAAGAGTTGTAGTAAGAAGTCCCAAATCATTTTTTTTCCCAAGGATAACTAATAAGTATGTGTGTATTCTAGATTCAATTGATAGGAAGCTACCTAAGCACTTATCTTCTGAATTTTAAGATTTTCAATTCAGATTATCATCCAATTCAAAATTGAAATCAAAATAATTCAACACCTAAGTATCCATTCAAATTCAGCAGTCAAGCAAAAAGCAATCAATTCTCCAATCATAATGGATCAATTGCATAGAACAAAACAGGGGTTTGTTAAACTCAAATACCAAAGCTAAACAAATTGTAGTAAATGGAATAGAAAATTCAAAACAAAAAGAAAAAAATGTAAACTAAACTAATCATATCATCATATCTGAGCAAGGGTATTAGAATCAAAGTAAAGAAAAACAAACGCATCTCACCTCCCAAACCTGAGATCAAACTCTACTCACTCTGCTATGATACAGAAATGCTCCTAGGTACCTTCCTTCAAGCATCCGACGATGAATGACCAAGCTCCTAGCTATTATCAGAAGATGCTCATGGCTCCTGGGTACCTCCCTTCAAGCTCCAATCGACTGGTAATTGCATCGTCCGAAGAACAGAGGTTGAATTCTGGAATTGCTTAACCTGATCGATTTATCGGATCAATCTAGGTATCACTGCGAAATGAGGATTGGAATGGCATCGGAAACTCCTGGGTACCTTCCTTCAAGCTTCGTTGGATGGCAAAAATCGCAGACCGGGAACCTCCCTCGATCTGGAATGCGACAGTGAACAGAACTCCAACTAGCAGATTGGGGAACCTCCCTCTACTGCTCTTTGACGTCAAATGATGAATGCCAGCAGCTCAGAGATCGCCGTCGGTGGAGAAGACTTGTTCTCGGATCTGGAATGGTGAACGGGAGCAACGGGAAAAAAGGTGAACAGTAGAAAAATCGTGAAAAAAGAAAACGCTCGAGCTCTGTTTGCATTGTAGCTTCTCACACCTTTTAAATCAACTCCCAATCTAATCGGATGGTCTAGAATTTTTTCATCTTGATCAATGGTCCAAACATCTCAGATCGGGATCAAAAACTTTGGATCTTCATCAATGACTGTGATCTACTTCCACTTAGCTCGGATGGAGTAGACCTTCGATGTATAGCTCATATCTTCCTTGATCTTGGATGGACGATCCAAATTGCTTGTTTAAACTCTGATTCGAGCACAAATTTAGTTTGAATTAATCCAAGTCCAAGATCCTTTGATGCCTATAAAATAACAATAAAATATTAGCATCAAATAACGTAGTAATAAAATAATTTGCAATTAAGTCCAAGAATAAATGCAATGCATGAAATATTATGTAAATATGAGTTTCATCTATGAACAAAATATCAAATCATGCATGTATGAATCAAAATAGTGTAATAAAATCATGATTATAAATTGTCGCTCGCTCGATATTGTTCATCACCTCTCGTTCGACACTCGTATATAGTCGCTCGCCTGACATTCAACTCGAATCCCGGATAGCTCGAACTTGCAGCTCACTTGATGCTTAAATCCAAGCATGTGGCATCCAAAAACTTGTCACCTATGGTACATTGCACTCAGGGAGTGGGATGTTCGAACAACAATGAAAACCATAAAAACAATCAAAAGTAGGAGACACAATACTTGCGAATATTAAATATTTAAAGTTTTTTGCCTGCAAAGGGATCTGAGTGCAAGATTACTATTACACAAATTTGGAGAAGAGGTCGGCCGGAAGCTCATCTATAATCTGCTAGTGATCTAAGAATCGTTCAGGCAAATCGATTGATAAATATCTGACCTTGTGAAACTATTTGACTACTCCTTCGGCTCCATATGAAAGCATCTTTATGGTACGTCGGTTGAGATGTAAGCCAAACTCGCGAGATTAGAGGTATACTTTTCGCATGGCCTTGAAATGCTCATCCTCTCCTACCTTGTAGGCTGCTAGCTCGAACTGGGAAGTCATTAGCTCGGATTTGGTAGATTCCATCTTGACTTGTAGAGAATCTAGCTTGCTCTCCTGTGCATCCAAGTTCCTTTGTTGGTCCAATATCAGCAGATCCTTGACCGCTAACTCTTTAGCTTTATCGTTTGACTCTGAAGCATGAGAAACCTACAATTCCTCCAGTACAGCAGTCTTTCATGCCAGATTGGATAACGCTTTGGCCTTCACTGTAATTTTTGCTTGGAACTTAGCCTCACTAGTTTGTAACAGGATTTCTAATTTCTTTGTTGTTGCTTGATGGCTGTCCTCCATCTGCTGAGCTTCATCGAGGGTGGTTTCCATTTGAGATAACAACTCCACTTGGGTTTTCACCTCTAGTCGCAGTCTATTTACCTGTGGAATTTAGGCAGGAGCTGAGGGAGATTCCAGCTCATCCACACAGACCTTCAGGATCTTATTGGCCTAATCCAGGTTCATCGCCATTTGGCTTAGATTTAGCCCAGCAACAAAAAATTAAGAGAAACAAGGTCAAAAATCTTACTAAAGGGAAGGGAAGAAAACTAAGAACTTACTGTGGTGGCCTCATGAGCGAAGTTATCCACACGATTAGATACAAAGTGGTTCCCCATACATCCCAGTGAATTCATCTAGATGTCTACCAATAATCCTTTTTATTTTACCATCCTGAAAGTGGGGTCGATGATTGAAACACATCCTTTGTTTAGATGACACATCAAAAGAAAATTGCTACTCATACCCATGAGATGTAACAGGCCTCGAAGAAGAGGCACCTAGGGTTGGGCCAATCGGTCGAGACAAGCACAGGGATGGAAATGGTGCAGGCGTAGGTAGGCCCAGTCGGCCCAAAAGGAAGTGACCCTTCTGGAGCAGGGCATACAGTCTCAATTGGGGGTTTTCCTAGAACAAAGGAAGTAGGGCTATGGTTGTTCGCTCTATCCCAGTCTGTTCGACAGGAGCTAGGGAGGTCGGTCGACATCTCTTGCGTTGGAACTTAAAGGGCACATCCTAGTCAGGGGACTTAGAGGTTGCTTCTGGCATTTGAGAATGGCCAGACAGTGAACCCTCTCACTCGGCCAAGATGACATTCCCCTACTGATTCAGTTCGACCTTATTCATTTGTAAGGTCTCTGACACTAAAGCCTTAGACAAAGTCTCCATTGTAAAAAGAAAAGAAGACATTTTCAGTTAGAGATATAATGGAAATTGAGTTGAAGTTCCTTACCAAAAGAAAATTGCAGCTCCGGCCGGATTGGACTCAACCCGAAAATATAAAGGAGCCTCTCCTAGAGTATTCTAGGAATGTCAAATTTTAGGCCAACTAGTCGTTCTGAAGCTACACTAAATGTTCGCTCTGTACGAAAGTCACCCAGCTCGAGCACCGCTGGGAGATTCGATTACTACATGGTTGGCCAAGGCACTAGTGTAGAAAGTTAAATAAAGAAGTATTTATCCTTCCAGTTCTTGCTATGATAAGGTATTCTATCAAACAACGTAGTGTTCGCTCTCCGCAAGTGTACGGAAATGTCGCAAGTAATATAAAAGATTATCGTATCCACAGGGACTGGAATAAGCACTAGAAATGTCTCAATGCGAATTAGCTAAACAACTATCCAATCGTTTCAAAAGCAAAGTAAAGGTAAACAAATCTAATCTTAAAGATCAACAAACAAGAATTTAGTGTTTTGGGTTATGATAAAGGGAGATTCTAGGGGTTTCAGTTTCTTTGTAGGATTTCTCGAATGTAAATGGTTCACCAATTCTTATCCCTCAATTGCCAAACATGTAGAAAGTTGTCGGTTCTCTTTTGCAATAGACAACCGGCTAAGGACTGAGAAATGTATCTAAATAGGATTAATTAGACATGAACCTATGTTGTCCTTACACAGAAGTGCACCTATTACTATGCCTTCCTCGGATATCAACGTAGAAGCCCACGACTTATTAATCTATCAAGATACAAGAAACTAATCACAAAATCCATCCTATTCTCTTGAATATTCCTATTTCCTCTTCAAGACTATCTCTCAAACGTCCTTACACGGGCTTGCACCTGTCACGTGGATCCCTCGGATGATCGAGTGAGAGTTTATCTTTACAAAGTCCATAAGAAATCCAAACAATTAATCAAGAATGAGAATTAAGCACGAATCACCATTAATCATTCAAGATCTAATCGATACAAGCAAGATAATGTCATTGAAACAAGAAAATGGCAAATCCATAAGAGATTACATCAATCCATCATACAAATACTCCCTTCATCCTAGAATACAAGATCTACTCCATGAATCGAGGAAGAAAACCCGAAGAAATAAAGAATACAAGCATTTCTTAAATCCCCAATCCAAGAAACCAATAAAAGGGGGAAAGAGAAAACTTATCTACGAAGAAGCTTCGTCTTCGGATCCAATCCTCGCTCCGGAGCCGAAATCGTCAAGAGCTCCCCTTGAATCGCCCAGAAATCCTCCCAAGATTGGGAGGAAACCACCAAATCTTGCCTTCTCCCAAAGGGGGAGAGATCCCCTTTCAATTCATGAAGGAGGGTTTAAATAGAGGAGGGAATCGGGCGCCACACGGTCCCGTGACACGGCCGTGTGAGATTCACACGGCCATGTCCAGTTCCTTCTCTGCCAAAGCTGCACGGCCGTGTGACTCCACACGCCGTAACCCTTCTCGCCACCGAATACTACACGCAGTGGTGCACACGCCACACCGCTTGGTCTCTGGAAACTTCACACGGCCGTGTAGATCCACACGGCCATGTAAGGCTTCTGCTCTGGTTGGCTTCAAATCTTGACACGGCCGTGCGAGGTTCACACGGCCATGCCATCTTCCTCTTCTGTTGGTGCCAAACTCCACACGGCTCGAGCTCCATACCAGTGCAGGGCCGTGTGAGGTACACGGCCCGGTGCTTTCTCCCTTCGTTTCCTCCAAGGCTTGCCCAAAGATGTAGATTCTTCACCAAATCGACTCCTGTATACAGAAAATGCACAAAAAGCATATCTCCGAACCAAAAGAGTAAATATGCTAAAAGGAAAGCTGGAAGTATAAAAATGCATAGATCAAGCATGCTCAAAATATGTAAATGTGCGTAAAAACATGCATAAAAGAGTATATAATCTACGCACATCACGTAGTCTTCAGATAGGTTTGGAAATGAAAAACTTCGTCAACCAATTATTTGGGGTAGTAGAAGTATTGAAATATTTAGAAAGTCAAAGGATTTCACACAAGCAAAATAAAATTATGACTCCGCATAGAAGGTGAATTTGAAATGAAAAACTCAGTTAGGTAGTTGTTTGGGGTAGTAGAAGTATTGAAATATTCAGAGAGTCAAAGGGATTTCACACAAGCAAAATAAAATTGTGACTCCGCATAGAAGGTGAATGGAGTTTGAGACTAATTGTTGACGAGGGATGCGAAAATACTGACGCACTTCAGAGGAGAAGCTTTGAATGGGGAAACGAAGGCCAGCTAGGACTTGGTCTTTAAAAAAAGTAACATAACTGGTGGGGGAAGATGGGGATGATCCTAATCATTGGGCATAATTATGTACAGGGAATCAGGAACTTCATAAGTAAAGCTAACATAGTCCAGATCTACCTCATTAAAATCTGAGGTAACCAAATTGTATCACACACCAAGAATATTCATGATGAAACTCGGGAGGTAAGATCGAAGGGGCGAAAAGAAAGAAGGGGTCTACAAGGACTTACAGGAATGAAGTATCAGCTGGTGTCATGGAAGAAGACGAACGTAATAAGGATGAAAGGTAATCACTAGGGATTTTTAAAGAGAACCCCTATGAACCTCTTTAAAATGGATCATTTGATTGTTTGGAAAAAAAAAGGTGAGTCAATTACAATAGTCGCTTGGTCAGAAGAGAAAGAGACTATCAACCGCACAAAAAGTTGTGTGCTAGTTATTACGTTTGGAAAAATGAAATTGATAGACACGTGACAATAGTAGAAAAGTGTCTTTATGATGGATGTAATAAGAAAATCAATATCTTGATGCTCCAACATGTGTATCAATAAAAATCTCTCTCCTTGTTTATGGCGTCCGACGATCATCTAAATCCGATCGGCCCTAGCACCAGTCAGACCTTGTCGGTTAAAGTCAAGGTGATATGACAGTTAAAGTCATAGTGTATATAGCCAGTTATCCCCAATGTCGATCGATCCTAACGCTAGTCGAATCTTTGGGGGCCCACTCTCCACCTTTCATGAGCATGGCTCTCAGTATAAATCCGATCGGCCTCAGAGTCGGGTGGAACTCTGGGCATAGTTCCTAATACACAATTTAAACCCGACCGGATGTACGCTGGTCAGGTTCTTAGCACGACACAGTCGTCCACTTTATCGACGGCTTCATCGCTAGACTTATCGCCCGAGCAGTAATGTTTATTCATCATTCGACATATACAATTCGATATTTGCTAAGAATCTATGAAAACTACAGCCTGTTCATGGTGCACCGCTACCCGTGAGAGTATGCCCGATTTTATTATCCACCCAACACATAGAGGTAAAAAACTAAGTCATTCCTCCGTGCAAACACACAAGTGCTCATAAAGACTTAGAAAAATAACAGCATGAAGCGATAATGATATAAGAGGGGAGCTGATAAAATTCAATGAACTTAAGTGCATGCTCAAGGGAGTTTGTTGCCCACATTAGGGCCAAAATACAAGCTTGTTAGGGTCAGAATACAAGGTTGAGTGAGCCAAGGAGTACTACTTAAAGTTGAGGATGACATCTGCAGGGAGTTCTTCTAAAGGCTTATATTGGTTTAGGAAGCGGGTTGGGGGTTCAAATACTAAGTAATCGACCTCTCGCAGTTGCTTAACGACCCTTCTACCCCATAAAGGAATGTCTTGTTAATACTGGGGACAAGTTACAGGCAGAAATCACAGGATTATTGCAGGTAAGCCAATCCCTTGGCTTCAAAGTGTTTGTCTTTCTCTGCCTTGTAATCTACTAGCTCAGTCTTGGATGCTGCCAGTTCGGATATAGTCCACTTTCTCAGACTTAGAGGTCGTCAATTCTAACCTCGTGGCCTCTAGCTCAGCCCACATGGACTCCAGTTCTGCTTTCTAAGCATCCATGCCTTTCTATTGATCAAACACCAGCGAACCTTGCCCAGTAGCTCATCATCTTTTGCAGCCAACTCTGAGACATGGGAAGATTCTAGATCCTTTATCTTGTCCGAGAGACCTTGAGCTTCATTGATCTTCCCATCTAAATCAAATAGCACCCGAGCCATCCTTTCCATTTTAGTCCAGAGCTTGGCCTCACTTCTTTTCAAGGAGGCTTCTAATTTCTATGCTTTGACCGCCTCAGCCCTCGCCAATTCCTGAGCCTCCTGTGCCTTCCTTTCCAGCTCACTCAACACTTTAGTTTACGTTTGGTCCCCTTGTTATGTAGCCATGTCGGGGATCTGGGTGGAGGGGTGAAATGATTCTAATTATGTTATCCATCCCTTTAGCATCTCATTCTCACAGGCCAGATCCACCAAGGATCGGGATATGTTCATCCCAAGTCCCCAAAACTAAAGAGAAATATTATTAGTAGTGTCTTAGTTAAAAGGTTAAGCCAATAGAATCTTACCATGGTTATGTCTTGAGTAAACCCATTTGTCATCCCCAAGATGGTATGGTCTTCTGTTCAGGTCATCGCTCCCTTCTAGGACTCTGCCAACAAACCCTTTAGTTGTATCCACTCATAGGTTGAAGGTAGATCTAAAGGTGAGGCTACCCTTGAGCGGATGGCACACGAAGGAAGCTAAAAATTGGTAGTGACACTTCGACTTGTGGGGCAGATCAGGCTCAAAGGAAGCTCCCATAGGCTGGATGGTCGAAGGAGGGGAAGACACTCAAGGAGTCAGACCCATAGGGGACTCGCTAGGCTAGGAGACCATCTCCCCTTGGATTGGATTGTGAGTGGGTAGGACCAGGGGTGTCCGCTCGGAAGATAGGGCCGGAGTGCCTTCCCTGGATGGCATCCGCCAAGAAGTTGATTGCTTGTTGGTGCCTATACAATGTCTCTTGCGCCCAACCGTTAGTGTTGTTTTGGATGCAAGGGAAGGAATTTCCTCCACACTCGTCATGCTAGTCTCACCAGCTCGACTGCTAGAGACCTTTTCAAAGAGGTCGACGAGCTGATCTTCCTGCTCGGCCAAAAGGACTTGGCCTCTTCGATCTAACTCAACATCTTCCACTCTCATGACCTCGGAAGCTAGCGCCTTGAATATGGATTTCACTGCACCAAATAGAAAAGATCTCAATTAGTGATAATATAGAAACTAAGTTAACCATTCTTAGCCAAAGAGATGGGAGGTATGGTTCAAATTGGACTTAGTCTAAACATATAAAGGAGACCCTCCTATAGCAGCTGAGAGATGTTGAACTGTAGACTAGCCAATTTCTCCGAAGAGGATACAAATGCAGGATCATGGCGATAGTTTCCTAACTCAGGAAGGGGAGAATGATCCGCTTGCCAGTTGGTCGGGCAAGACACAAGGTCAGACACTTGGGGTAATTTTCCTTGGTCAAGTTTGACCAGTTTGACTAAGCTTGAGTTGAGTCAAGCTTGAGTCGTGGTTTAAGTTTTAATGTTTGACAATATATGGAGATTGCTAGGGCAATCATCCGGTTGTGGAGATGGTCAAAGGGTTGACCAGGTTGATAAGAAGACAAGTCAAGTAGGTCAAGATTGACAGGAGACTTGACTAGGAAAGTCCTAACTGGAGGTTAGGCGTATGGAAGTCCTAATTGGAGGTTAGGCGTATGAAAGTCCTAATTGGAGGTTAGGCGTATGGAAATCCTAACTAGAGTTTAGGCAGTGGTGGAAGTGCTAATTGGAGGTTATGCAAATTAAAAAGTCCAAGTGTGATCTTGGCAAAAGAGAAAGTCCTGGTGAGGAGATAGACATTTGGGAAGTCCTGGTGAGGAGCCAGGCAATTGAAAGTCCAAGTGTGATCTTGGCAAAGGAGGAAGTCTTGGTGAGGAGCCAGGCAATTGGGAAGTTCTGGTGAGGAACCAGGCAATGGAAAGCCCAAGTGTGATCTTGGCAAAGGTTGTAAGTTTAAGCATGTGGTCTTGGCAAGGTAAGTCCTAGTGTGACTTGGCAAGGAGAACTCGATAACTAGGATGAGGCCGAAGGAAGCTCTTAAAGGCAAGGCGTGAAGGATGGGGAAATATCAGAGAGACATAAGGCTGATGGAGGAAGCTAGAAGGCTAGTTCGAGGTTGGTCGGGTGTGGCCAAGTGCTAGGCATGGAGACCCAATAAGTCACGGTTGACCGGGAGTTGGGTTTAGGAATTTGGACTTGAGTTTGAGTCAAGTCCAGGCTGGTCAATCGATCGGGCGATCGATTGAACCAGAGTCCAATCGATGAGTGGATCGATTGGAGTGTGCTGCGATTGAGGGAAGTCTCAATCGATCGGTCGATCAATTAGGATGTGAAATCGTGAGCACAGAAGCTTTCCCAATCGATTTGGCGATCGATTGGGAGCTGCCAATCAATCGGTCGATCGATTGGGCAGGGGAGTTCTCGCGGGATCGAGAGAACACAGAAAGCTTCTGAATCGATCCACCGATCGATTCAGATGTTCCCAATCGATCGGTCGATCGATTGGAATTCGACCGTTGGGCAGGATGCAGGTGATGGACGGCTGCGATGGAGTGGTGCTGACGTGGCAATCGATTGGGGATGGATTGGATCGATTGGGATCACTGTTTAAAGCATGGGCGAAGCATTTTCTTCGCTAGAACTGTGCGTTCTTCTTCCTGCGATTTCTCTGCGACTCACAGCAAGCTTCTCCGATCTTCACCGCCAATTCTTGAAGGCTCTTGGGAGTGTTCTCTCAAGTTCCAAGAGGCAACAACAAACAACAAGTAAGCAAGAAGAAGTAGTGTTTTCATTTGTATCTTGTACTCTCTTCTTGTATTTTTGTGTGCGTTGTTGTGTGAGTTTGTACAAGGCTTCTCCGCCTCCGGCTGCGACCGAGAAGGAGTGTTTTATAGTGGAGATAGCGTGTCGTGTGTGAATCCTTGGATTAGTCACCTCATCTTGAGGTGAATACCAAGTAAACCCTAGGTGTTAGTATTATATGTATTTGTATTTTATTTTCCGCTACATATCAAGACAAAGCAAGCACAAGTATGCGACGAGATACTATTCATCCCCCTCTAGCGGGCACAAAGGTCCCAACAGGGAAGACACTCAAGGATTCAGACCCATAGGGGACTCGCTAAGCTAGGAGACCATCTCCCCTTGGATTGGATTGGATTGTGAGTGAGTAGGACCAGGGGTGTCAGCTCGGAAGACAGGGCCGGAGTGCCTTCCCTGGCTGGCGTCCGCCAAGAAGTTGATTGCTTGTTGGTGCCTATGCAGCGTCTCTTGCGCCCAACCGTTAGTGTTGTTTTGGATGCAAGGGAGGGAATTTCCTCCACACTCATCATGCCAGTCTCACTAGCTCGACTGCTAGAGACCTTTTCAAAGAGGCCGACGAGCTGATCTTCCCGCTCGGCCAAAAGGACTTGGCCTCTTTGATCTAACTCAACATCTTCCACTCTCATGACCTCAGAAGCTAGCGCCTTGAATGTGGATTTCACTGCACCAAATAGAAAAGATCTCAATTAGTGATAATATAGAAACTAAGTTAACCATTCTTAGCCAAAGAGATGGGAGGTATGGTTCGAATTGGACTTAGTCTAAACATATAAAGGAGACCCTCCTATAGCAGCTGAGAGATGTTGAACTGTAGACTAGCCAATTTCTCCAAAGAGGATACAAATGTAGGATCATGGCGATAGTTTCCTAACTCAGGAAGGGGAGAATGATTCGCTTGCCAGTTGGTCGGGCAAGACACAAGGTCAGGCACTTGGATAAAGAATAAATGAGATTTCTATCCCTTATTATACAAAGGTAATTTTTTTAAAGAAAACTACCTTGAGATGAATTGGAACAAACAAAGCTCGAGCTCTGATTTTTTAGGATAGTAAAAATAATGTAAGGTACAGGGCATCAAGGGGATATCATACATGCAGAATAGGATTGTTATTCCACACATTGCACGGAAGGGGTTGGGAGTAAGTTGCTGGAGTGGAATATGGAAGTATTCACTTATTTTGGATAGGAAGGAAGGGATAGGGAAATGTAAACCAACTTGAACCTAATCCTTGAAGAAGGTAACGTAGCCTAGGGGTGGGAAATGGGGACGATCTTATGGACCAGAAATAAGAATATATAAGTTTTTAGAGATTTTCAGGGATAGATGGATCATCTTTCGGTCACAGTTGTCGAAATCAGAATGAACGAACATATACCAGGGGGTGAAGGTTTCTTGGGCCATGGATGAACAAAGGAGAAATGAAGGAAAATCAGAAAAAACACTTACTAACGAAGATCACAAAAAAGAGAATGTAGTCAGTGTGAATCGTCAGAGAAGAAAAATCAAAGAAGACAATGCATGAATCTATTATGGCCTAAGACACTTAGGGTTTTGTAACACGAGCCCTGAGAACACTTTAACACTCAGTTGTCTGATCAAAATGGCTTGGTTGGTTGTAATCGTCAGATCGGGGGGTTGCCTAACGGTCTGCACAAAAAGGCATGCGTTAGATGTTGCATCGGAGAATGAAGAGTTGGTGGAACACCTAGTGCTAGCCCATGAAACGACATTTATGATGGACGAGATAACCAAATAGTATTTTTTTTTGAGAAAGATAAATGATGACATCGAGGGGCGATGAGCAGAGTCAATAACAGTTCGGATGATTGGGTGGTAATAAGACTCAAGTCTAGTAAGTCGGTAATAAACCCCCTTTGACTAGACTTGAAAGAGAGACTTGTGATACGGCGTATTGTGAGTTGCCCCGAAAGTAATGTGGGTTGATAGTCGAGATGACATGGCAGTCAAAGTCAAGGAGAGGTGATAGTCAAAGTTAAGGTGAGGTGGCAGTCAGGGTATATGTAGTCAGACAGGCCACTCACCTCTGGGACTTAGCTCCTGTAGGTCCCTTGGCGGCCGGCTAAAGGGGGGTGAATAGCCTGCACAGTAAAAAAATCAAACCTTTCTCGAACTTTACATGCTTGATTAAACTAACACTTGCATAAAAGGATTAAAAAAACTAATTAAAGAAAGACAAGGCACAATAAGAGTTACTTGATTTGCAAACAGGGGATTGCTAATCCAAGGAAGTTGAAAACTCACTAAAATCTCCTCAGGGTGGAGAAGCATTTACAGCAATCAAATCTCACAACTACAAAGCTAAAATCAATTGGAATCAATTACAAGTGTTGTTGTGAGCTATTGGGACCAAGGTTGCATTTATAGCCCTGGTCGGGGTGCCTGGAAGGGTTTCATGCGCTTGGAGAGAGATAAACTTTTATCCCCATCGCAACGAAACGTACCAAGTTGCGTTTTGATGAAGTTCCTGGTCCAAGCGCCCTAAAGGGTTCCGAGCGCCTGAATTGAGAAAGTCAACTTCCTATTGACTTTCGGTCCCGGTCTTCCGCTCCGATTCCGCTCGCATTGGTCCAGGTCTTCCGCTCTGGTTCCACTTGCTTGGGTGATTTTGACCATCCGAAATAGGGCTCACTCGAACCTATTTTTTTGGCCTTCGAGTAGTCTTCCGCTCCGACTTCTCGTCCCTCGAAAATGTCGCTCTCTCCTGTGCCGTCTTTCTCGCTAGCTGCATCTTTCGCTCGACTTCTTGTGCTCCTAAGTTCCTACACACTTAGACCCAAAGGTTAAATACCAACAGGACCTAACCTGACTCAGTTGATCACATCAAAACTATCTTGGGTATTAACAATCTCCCCCTTTTTGATATGAACAACCCAAGTTAAGCTAGGGAAAAAAACATAAACCAATAATAACAAGGTAAATTTTACAAATAATAATGTGCAAAAATTAATAATATCCTCCCTCTAGACTTAATCTTCACTTCTCCCCATTTGATCACATTAAAAATAGGGTACTTGTAAATCCTTTGAAATCTAAAATAAAGTCTAAGGGAAACACTATTTTTCATAAAATTATTTTTTTTTGAAAAATCTAGAATCATATAATGAATTTTGAAAAAAAAAATTTAAAATTCACTAAGGGTTGAGTAGACATAAAATTAAGAAAAAATCTTTTCCAAAAAGATGATAATTTTTTTTAAAAAATAAAGTTTGAAAATAACTTTGTAAAAAAAATTAATATAAAATATTTTAAAAATTTTGTACAGTTAAAAAATTAACTTCTAAATCATTCTAATAGAAATTTTGACAAACAATTTGTTTGAAAGCATTGGATCATTTTTAATTACATGCTTAATAGTTAGGCAATTAAATATTTATTTCAATAATTGGCTTCCAGTCTGTGACGAGGCACTAGGCCTTCTTGATGATTGAAATAACAACCACTTCTAGACAAAGTCTTTTAAAGAAATTAAACATTTAATTTTTTTTTTCTGAAAGCCTTAGGTCTAACTTTAAAACATAACAATTTAATCTAAGCATGTTTTTGGAACCCAATATATGTTCCTTCCAATTGGGTTAATCAAAATTTCTTCAGAATATAATTTTATGATATCCTTCTAATTTGACCCTTATGAAATCTAAAATACCAATTAAGTTCTTGATCATATTTAAAATTTCTATCATTATCATGTAGAAAATTTGAGCATGAATCATTTTCTAACATTTCAATTTTATCTTT
The DNA here is from genome assembly GCF_018446385.1 of Zingiber officinale. Classification (NCBI taxonomy): domain Eukaryota; kingdom Viridiplantae; phylum Streptophyta; class Magnoliopsida; order Zingiberales; family Zingiberaceae; genus Zingiber; species Zingiber officinale. The sequence goes on from NC_056007.1 coordinate 80,252,546, forward strand.
TAATTTTGTATTTTCATCTATTAGTTTTTCAAATTCTTCTTTTAATTTAGGCATGCATGTTCTTTCTTTGACTTTATATACTTTGTTCTCTTTTTATATAATGATTTACTTAGCATTTACACAATTTTAAATAATTGTTCTGGATGAAGCTTACTTACTTGACTTACCATATATTCGTTGGTAGACGCTCCTCTTTCATTATTTTTTCTTCTGCAGTGTCTCTCTCTTTATCGATGCTTTCAATGTTTATTTCCAAGGTGCTTTCGTTGTCTTCGGGTAGGTACTCGGCAATTAGCGTTGTTCCGGTAATTTCCTTGGATCCGGATGCTTTTGAAGACGAGTCGGTATCCATAGCATAATCAGATTCTTCTTTCGTTGATTTTTCGTAGAGCTCCAAGAACTTTTCCCAAAATTCTTTTGCGCTTTGGTAGTTGTCGATTTTGTCGAGTTCTTGAGCAGGAAGAATACTCAGTAGGTGGAACTTGACCTTATCATTTGTTATGAATTTGTCACGTTGCTTCTGGGTCTAAAGATGCTCCTCAAGTTCTTTTTCATCTTTACTTTTGGGGACATCAAAACCAAATTTCATAGAAAGCATTATATCAAAATCAATTAAAAAAATACCTCCATTTTTTGTTTCCAGAATGATTACTCCCCCCTCAAACGTTGGAGGGTAGATGCTTGGTCCAGCCATCTCTTTTCCTTCGATCGACGGTTAGTCCTCCTAAAGCGTCCTTGCTCTGATATCAATTGTAGGTCCCTTGGTAGCCGGCTAGAGGGGGTGAATAGTCTGGACAATAAAAAAACTGAACTTTTCTTGAACTTTACAAGCTTGATTAAACTAACACTTGCATAAAAGGATTAACAAGATAATTAAAGAAAGATAAGGCACAATAAGAGTTGCTTGATTTACAATCAGGGAATTATTAATCCAAGGAATTTGAAAACTCACAAAAATCTCCTCTGAGCGGATAAACCTTTTACAGTAGTCAAATCTCACAATTACAAAGCTAAAATCAATTGGAATCAATTACAAGTATTGTTGTCAGCTACTATAACCAGAGTTGTATTTATAACCTTGGTCGGGGCGCTTAGAAGGGTTCCAGGTACCTAGAGGGGGATGAACTTTTATTTCCATCGCAACGGAACACGCCATGTTGCGTTTGGATGAAGTTATTGGTCCGGGTGCCCAGATCGAAAAAGTCAACTTCCTGTTGACTTTTGGTCCCGGTCTTCCACTCCGGTTCCGCTCGCAATGATCAGGGTCTTCCGCTTCGGTTCCACTTGCTTGGGTGATTTCGGCTATCCGGAATAGGGCTCACCTAAACCCATTTTTTGGCCTTTGAGCAGTCTTTCGCTTCGGCTTCTCGTCCCTCGAAAACTTCGTGCGCCTCATTCTCATCAGCTAGTGTATTCTTCTACAGCACCTCGCCCCTCGGACGTACCGAGCCCGTCGGCTCTTTCCTGTGCCGTCCTTCTTGCTAGCTGTATCTTTCGCTCAACTTTCCGTGTTCCTAAGTTCCTGCACACTTAGACACAGAGGTTAAATACCAACGGGACCTAACCTGACTTGGTTTATCACATTAAAACTATCTTGGGGTACTAACAACTCCCCACTCTTCAAGGGCAAGTCTTTCAACATATAGCCGATCGACACCAATGTAGGTCGGATCTTCAGGACTTAGCTCCTCACTTCTCCTGTATAAGTCTCTCAACATATAGTCGGTTGGCCCTAGCGCCAGTTGAACCTTCGGGACTTAGCTTCCCACTTCTCGTGTGCAAATCTCTCAGTATATAGCTGGTCAGCTCCAAAGTCAGTCGAATCTTCTAGGACTTAGCTCCTCACTCTTCAAGGGCAAGTCTCTCAACATACAGCCGATCGACACCAAAGTCGGTCGACCTTTGGGACTTAGCTCTCAACTTCTCCTATGCAAGTCTCTCAGTATATAGCCGGTCAGCTCCAGAGCCAGTCAGACTTTCGAGACTTAGCTCTCCACTCTTCAAAAGCAAGTCTCCCGTATACAACCGGTTGGACCCAGAGCCGATCATACCTTTGGGACTTAGCTACCCACTTCTCATGTGCAAGTCTCCCAACATACAACCGATTGGCTATAAGGTCGGTCAGATTTCCTCCAAGAGATAATAGTGTCAGAGAATCGTAACAATTTGTCAGAGAATAATGATTACTCATCAAGGAATATTCCGCTACTCCAGCATATGCATACAATGGAACCTTCCTTTGAGGATGGTCATATCTCTTCCTTTACTCGACATATTTTTACACCAGATATTTTTAGATGCCTCATTATTATGGAGGTTATAAGGATCAGTATAAAATAGGGGTCATCTCCATTGGCCTGATATACTTTACTACATGCACACGCACACACATATCTACTTTAATGTTTTACTGCTTATCTTTTTCTCTATTTTTGTGATAGTTTTGACTTGAGTGTCGGAATACTTGCATCAGAGACTTTCTGATTTTCGCTCTAACATTTTTATTTGTTCTCTTTGTGGTATACACAGAAAAGATTGCTCGGTGTGACCCCTTTCTAGTTCAAAATCTTTTCACGATCAATATTAAAGTCAACCTACCTAGCATCTCATCCTCCTCTATTTCAAACCGGATCAATCTTAATACTAATCTGAGGGCACTTGAGTAATCATTTGATAAAAGCTTAAGGTTAAAAACAATAAAATACAAAAAAAAAAGAGACCCTTTTCAATTTTACATACGAGTCCAATGTAAAATTTATACATGAATAAACAGTCTACCGATAGGCTGGATATTAATCCCATCCTGTTCGTTGGACCATGCGCGGCATTGTTTACATATAATATGCCAATTATGAGTCAGACAACGTTGGTCAACGCCAAAAAATCTAGCAGATGATTCGACACTCGCATTAAAATTCATCCCTAAAAAATTAACTATTCCAGTGCATTTTTGTCGGGTTGTACGTGGAAATCGTTGTTGGTACTGCAAGAGATTTATTATTATTATTATTTTTATTAAAACGGACATTCACGTTCAAAATTTAAATTTGAAATATACCGATGATTAAATGGTGGTACTTTATCCAGAAATAATATATCGTCTTTGAAAAGCAATTTAGCATTAGCATCTAGACACCACGTTAGAATGGTCCTCTAGAAGACAAAAATTGTGATGTTTTACTGAAGCGACACACCTACCATTTATTCCTTTCTCTCATCGAACAAGAAAAACAATAAGTCCAAAAATTCTGGCTAGAAAACTCCAAAACAAATTGAGGTTTGGTCCAATATAGAAAAGGCCTAATGAATTTGAATCTTGCAGTGGCAGGCCAGGCAGTGCGATATATATATATATCTTGGATTGTATGTAACACGTGCCTCAAGCATTGCTGCAGAAGCTGCATGCGGTAGAGCAGTGGCCATGCCCGTGTTCTCTTCGACGTCGCACTCGCTTGTCTTCTCTCGCAGGCTACAGCAACGTGCAGCAGCTTCATTAATTTTGAACAGCTGGTGCATGAGCGTTTTCATTTGCTGCGTCTGGCCGGGAGATGGAGGCCGGCCTTGTGGACCCAGAGGCTCGATGATTGAGACGACACTGCGTGAATGGCTGTAATTGGTTCCATAGCCATGCATTGTGCTCAGCGTACGTCTGGCCCATTAGTAATTTGTTTTTGAGAAAACTCCAAGGAGACAATATTAAATGGAGCGAAGTCAAATCATTCTGAAAACATTGGGAAACTTGGCGAGTCATCAAGATCAAGCATAGTGAAGTCCGATAACGCATGCGTCACAGAGGTACTCGGATTATTTCCTAAACGGCCGGATGACGGAGGCCGGCCTTGTGACCTTGAGTACTCTAAGCGTCCCTGAGCACTCAGCTTCCCCGTGGATCCTACGTCCTCGAGCATTCAACGTTTCTGAGCACCCAACGTTTATCCAACGGTGACCCATTTGGACTATGGAGATCACTAACTCGAAATTAGTCAATCTGGCATTCGACATCAACCTCCAACAGTATGACTGATGTGGATAGTTTTGGAATTTTATAAGACGCTATTCATCATTGCCTTTGACGCCGGCCAAGTCCGATGTCGGTAGCCCCTTGCCCTCATGTCGTCGCCTCACACACACCGACGTCATCTCATGCGTCGGTGTCGTCTTCTCCGCAGCACACACACGTGGCCGCCATTCCCCTCCTCCTCATGCCACCTTCCTCACGCAGCCAACCATTCGGCGCCACCTCTGCCCTTCCTCTTCTCTCTCTCTATCTCTCTCGCACATTCGCACTTGCCTTCTATTTTTCTTTCTCTTTCGTACACTATTCTTATGGGGGAAAAGTACCTGACTTGAGCGTCGGAGGACCTGCTTTGGGGACTTTTTTCCTGATTTCTGACCTCTAACATCCCGTGTGCTTGTCTGAGTGTGCGCAGAGTTCAATTACTACCGATACAGTCATCGTCGTTCGTCAGCACCACGTGGGGGTCCATTCTTGTAGGCGCATACGAGAACGGTGTCCCAGTCGCCCCTCATGTTAGGATTTATACTAAAAGCTAGCTTTTGGTATAAACATTTATTTAGAAATAAGAATCACATTGGTCAAATGTCTACATTTATGATAAATGTAGTTGTTCAATTAATTTATATTGTAGATAACATGGTGTGTGGTGTTACACACAGAAGATCTTGTTATCAGTACCTTATAAATTATAAACAGTAGCTCACGACCAAGATGGAAAGGAACAAACCATTGGAAGGTCGTAGTGTAATTAGGTATTAGTTTATCTTAACTATATAATTACACTACTACACTTAGAGTGTATTGAGTAGGACCATTAGAGGTCGTTTCTTTTATACTGACTTTATAAAGGAACAAAGACATCAGTTATTATGGAAGTGTATGCTCTTAATCCTAATATAATAACAAACACATATATTTGATATTTATTTCTTTAATTTATCAATGAGTGAGATTTAGTTCGATAAATCAATAAGCCCGATAAGTTGGGAAATGATATCACTTATAGTGTGTGTTGTTGATTATAGAAGGAAACTGTGTCCTATTAATCTAGGTTGAAAATGTCCCCAAGAGGAGCTCATAAGGATTGTCATATTAAACCCTGCAGGTGGACTTAGTCCGACATGACGATAAGGTTGAGTGGTACTACTCTTGGACTAAGATATTAATTAAATGAGTTGTCAGTAACTCACTTAATTAGTGGACATTCGACATCTTAAACACAGGGAGACTAACACACTCATAATAAGAAGGAGCCCAAAATGTAATTTGGGATTGGTGCGGTAGTTCAATAATAGTTCTCTAAGTGGAATGAATTATTATTGATAAAATTAAGTTGTGTGTTCGGGGCGAACACGGGATGCTTAATTTTATCGGGAGACTAAAACCAATTCCTCCTCTCGGTTCCTACCATAACCTCTTGTATATAGAGATTTATACCCACCACATACCCACCTTCTTACCCATCCAATGGGGTCAGCCAAGCTAGCTTGGAACCCAAGCTAGGGCCGGCCAAGACCAAGTGGATAAGCCAAGTTGGTGGCCGGCCAAAGCTTGGGTTCCAAGCTTAGGTGGCTGGTCACTAGAATATTAAAAAGGATTTTTATTAAAATTATTTCTTATGTGAATATCATGATTTTAAAAGAGAGTTTAAAAATTAAAAATTTCCTTTTATAGCTTTCTACAAAAGATTAAGAGAAGAGATTAATCTCTTTCCTTATTTGTAGATTAAAAGGATGATTTTAATTTTTGGTAAAAACTTTCCTTATTTGTAAATCATCTACATGTTTAAAAGAGAGTTTAAAATTTGAAATGTTTCCTTATTTGTTGATTAAAAGGTGGATTTTAAATTTTAAGAAAACTTTCCTTTTTAACCATTTTCATGATTTAAAAGAGAGTTTAAAAATTAAATATTCTCTTTTATAAGTTTCTACAAGAGATTAAGAAAAGATTTGATATCTTTCCTTATTTGTAGATTAAAAGAGATTTTAATTTTTAGAGATAACTTTCTTTTTATCCACATGTTTAAAAAAAAAATTAATTTATTAAATTTCCTTTTTATAAACCAATCATTAAGGGATAAAATTATTGGAGAAATTTTTATAAATTTCTAGAAATAAATTAGGAAGTTTTAATTCTTGTTTAATTAAAACTTTCCTTGATTTGGGGAAATAAGTGCCCGACCATGTTATAATGAAAAGAAAAATTATTTTTAATTAAATAAATTTTTCCTTTTCATGGCAAAAGAATTAAGGAAGTTTTTATTTAAATTTCCTTATTTGCCAAGATCAAGGATTATAAAAGAGAGGGTAGAGGAGGCTTTATGTAAGAACGACTCTATTATTTTTCTCCCTCTTTTCTTCCTTGGTGTGGCCGGCCCTTCCCTTTCTCTTCTCTCCATCTTTGTGGCCGAAACCTTCTTTTCTCTTGGTGATCAAGTGGTGGCCGGATCTTAGCTTGGAGAAGAAGGAGAGAAAGCTTGCATCCCTTGGAGCTTGGTTAGTGGAAAAGGATCTTCTTCCTTTGAAAGTCTTGCTTGGCCGAAACTTGAAGGAAAGAAGAAGAAGGTGGTTTGGTGGTTCTCGTCTCGGTAGATCGTTGCCCACACAACGTCCGGGATTAGAAGAGGAATATGGTAGAAGATCAAGAGGTCTTTCTAAAAGGTATAACTAGTATTTTTCCTTTCCGCATCATACTAGTTATTTTTGGAAATAATACAAAATACAAGAGGAATGCGATTCTAGTATTTCGAATTTATTTTCGATGTTGTGTTCTTTGTTTTTTTTTTCTTTTCCTTGTGATTTGATTGTTCCTTTCGGTTAACCTAAAGTTATTTTAGGAAATTAAATATTAGCTTTCCTTAAAAGGTTTTGTCTAGTCGGTGGTGGTTGCTCCCATATCCAAGAAGGCCATGTGCCTCGCCACGTCAGTACTGGGAACCAATTATGGAAATTAATATTTAATGGAATTAATAACTTAGGTGATTTAGATCGAACGTGTTAAGTTCCGCAGGAGATCCAAGTCAAAACCTAAAAGAACAAATAGATTAAACTTTGGATCAAACGTGTTAAGTTCCGCATGCGATCCAAGTTTAATTTAAAAGAACACATGGTAGCTAGGAAAAAGTTCAGACCTTTGTACAAAATTTTTGTACAGTGGAACCATTAGGTTTTCCGAGTAGCAACCAACAATTGGTATCAGAGCTAGGGCTTTGCCTCTGTGTATTTGGTATTAGTTTAATTATGCACATATCATACATAATTTAGGCAGGTTAATAGTAGGATGTGCTAACTTTGTGGATGCAGGATCTAACTATTATGGCTTATAGTTATTATGTGTGTGATTGGACCCTTGGACATGTCAAGGGCATTTTATTCTGTGTGCATGATTGTATTATAAAATACAGCAGGAGCTGTATTTAGTTTTATTAGGATTTTATTTTTTGATCTAGTTACATGTACATTCCTTTTATGGAATATAGGATCGATGGATGTAAATTTTATTTTATGTTCGATCTAGTTTACATGTACATTCCTTCGAGGAATATAGGATCGAAAAATATAAAATTCTATTTATGTCGCGGATCGAATCTTACAAGGCGTGGAACCTTTTGAGGACCAGAGGCGTAGCGGAACAAGGAGCAAGATGGATGCGACAACTAGACCCGGTGGCGGTGGCCAAAGATGGCAGCAACTAGGGTTGGCGACACACGGAGGACAGCAATAGATAAAAGCCATAATAGTTGAAAATTAATTTTTCTATTTATTGCTTTTTTATGCTGTGTTGTGTGTGCTTGTTAGTATGCATGCTAAGTAGGCTAGCATAGTCAAAATTCCTCACTTTAAATAACTAAGTGGGAGAGGGATTTATTTTTAAATAAATTCCACGGTCTCCATTACTGGTTTATAAGTGATGCAACAAGCTTGCGCGTTGGCTCTGAGTGCCTTCCTCCATATCGGATGAGCTTGTTTACAGATCACTAGCTTAAACTTCCATTTTGGATTACTATAGGAAGTTAATTAAGAGCGTGTGATCTTCCCCATCGGAAGGGGCACAATCTTATTAATGGACTTAGTGTCAAGTAATGGTATACACTTAGGCACGTCTAATAGTATCCTCCCCATAGGAGTCATTGCTATTGTTTGTGTGACCGAAGAAAACCAACTATTAATTTGTCAAATAAATAAGTTGACAAGATAATAAAATTAAAAACTCCTCTTACAAATGTTTGATTTTGTATACGTCCACACTATTGTGGCATACAAAATTCACGGTGTTTGAGGTAATTTTATTTTGTCATAAAGATTTATTGACAAGATAATTAATGGGTAAAACCCTCCTCTTACAAATGTTTAAATTTTGTATACGTCCACACTATCATGGCATGCAAAATTCACGGTGTTTGAGGTGTTGGTGAATTTAAATAATATTGTTTGAGGAATCAATGTTATTTTAAATTCAAAAAGTTTTGACCAAATATTTGATCAAAGATAGATCAACTATTAATTTTATTCGTTATAAAGAAAAGTTGACGAGATAATAAAATTAATGGATAAAATCTTTTTTTTTTGATTTTGTATACGTCCACACTATCGTGGCATACAAAATTCATAGGGATTTTAAAAGAATTGATCTTGACCAAATATTTTTGTGATTCTTAGGATTTAAAATGTTTGTCAATCCCCTAGTTGTTATACTATAGAAAAGACTTAGTAGTCCCAATTGTAATGATTGAAAACAAGACTTGGACATTAAGGTAGACTGTCTTCTTAGAACTAAGAACAATTTAGGTGTATTTAATTCATTAGTTGAAACATGTCTAGTGGTGTTATCTACCAGAACCTGGAGTGTAGATACAGATGTCATTAATCATGTCTGCAATTCATTGCAGGGTTCCAGGAAACCCGACAACTAAATAAAAATAAAAACACCGTCTACATGGGCATTACTGCAAAAGTAGCAGTTGTTGCAGTGGGAGAGGTTTATTCTCTAATAGGAATAAAATATGGATTATTAGAAATTGTCTTTACATACTAAGTTTAGAAAGAACCTGATTTCAGTTTCTAAACTATTATAGAATAGATATTGTGTCTATTTTGATAACAAAGTTGTTATCAAGAAAAATAGGGAAGTTATCTATTCTGGTATGTTGGTTGACAATTTATAATCCAATAACTCCCACGATGCAACAAATGAAAATTAGTAACACATCTTCTAACTTTAAGAAAAAGTAACCTTCGGAAATGAACCAATTATATCTTTGGCATCTAAAGCTAGGTTATATTAACTTAAGTAGGATTCATTGGTAGCTGATGAACTTTTAAGTTCATTAGTAGTGGAAATCTTTCCAACCTGCGAGTCTTACTTGGAAGGAAAAATAACCAAGAAGCTTTTAAGTCTAAGGGGTATGGAGCCAAAGATATGTTGGAATTGGTTCATTCTGATTTGTGTGATCCTATGACTATCCAGGCAAGAGGTAGTATCGAATATTTCATCTATTTTATAGATAACTATTCAAGATACAAATACATTTACTTAATATGCCGCAAGACTATGTACTTTGATTAGTTCAAAGAGTACAAGGTTGATGCAGAGAAACGTCAAAGTAAAAGTATCAAGACACTACGGTGAGATCGTAGTGGCAAGTACCTCTTGGGAGAATTTAGGAGTCACTTATCAAAAGTAGGGATTCAATCCAAACTAACTGCACCTAGTACACCCCTACAGAATGGTGTAGAAAAAGGAAGGTATAGGACTCTTATGGAAATAAGTAGATTGATGATGAGTTATTTGGAAAATTACCAAATTCATTTTAAGGATATACTCTGGAAACGGAAGTGAATATAGTACCTTCCAAAGTCAGAACTCTTTACTCATATAGAATTTCTAAATAGGCATAAGCCTATTTTGAAGCATATTCGGATTCGGGTAGTCCAGCACATATGCTGAAGAGAGACAATGATAAGTTGGACAGGAATTCACTTGTTTGTAAGTTATCCTAGAGAAATGAAAGTAGGTTTATAGTCTTAAAAATCAGAAGGTCATTGTTAGCATCAATGATCGATTTTTAGAAAAGGACTATGTAATAAACTACAAGCCCATAAGTAAATTTGTTCTTAAAGAAATTATAAAGGACATGTCTAATCTAGTACCAACTGTACAAGATGAAATATCACAAGAAACTGCAACACGTATCACAATTGATACACAATTATAGACAGTACATCATCGTAGTGGGAGGGTTGTCAAACAACCAAAAGGATTCATGTTTTGGGAGAGTTTTTGGACTTGATCCCAAATGAACATGAGTCTGATCCCGGAAATATGATGAAACACTCCAAAATAAAGATGCAGCATCTTGGCAATGAGCAATGAATACAGAATTAGAATATATGTATTCTAATCAAATCTGGAAGCTTGTAGAACCACCAGATGGTGTAAAAGCCATTGGGTGAAAATATGTCTACAATAGGAAAAGATGGATAGACAGGAAGATGGAAACTTTCAAAGCAAGGCTTGATGAAAAAGGAAACTTTTTCACTGGTAGTCATGCTTAAGTATATCCGGATTCTTTTATCTATTTAGCAAGTGGATGTCAAGACAGCATTCCTTAATGGAAGTCTTGAAAAAAACATTCATACAAAGCAACTAGAAGGGTTCATTGCAAAGGGCAAAGAGCATTTCGTGTGCAAGCTCAATCAGTCTACGGACTGAGGCAAAGCTTCAAGGTCTTGGAGCATCCGGTTTATCAAAGGAATCCAGACCTATGGATTTATTTAGTAACCGGATAAGTCTTGTGTATATAAAAAGTGTGATGGAAACGTGGTGGTATTTCTTGTACTATACGTAGATAACATTTTTGGTAGTTGGAAACAATATCAAAATGTTGTCAGAAGTAAGGGTATGGTTGCCCAAGCAATTCGATATGAAGGACTTGGGAGAATGAATATATTCTTGGGATCAAAGTAATAAGGGATTGCAAGAAAAGAATATTTTAATTATCCCAAGCTTCATATATCGAAAAAAAATCCTTGCTCGTTTTAAGCATGCTGATCCTGTCCGAATCGCTGAACCAACGGACGCTGGGCACGTGGCGCTCTCCTGGCAGCTGACGTAGATCCTCGGCCGGTCGGACGGCGCTCCGGCGGACCTGCACAGAAGTAGGGCCGGGAAGGGGTTCCCGGCGACGACCCTCCGACGCTCAAGTCAGGCAAGCAAGCAGTGAAAAAGTGGCTCTCCTGATATTAGAACGCGTACCTCCGGCGAAGGATGAGGGCCTTTATATAGGGCAGCGGAGAAGCGAGTGTACACATACCGAGGTGTACATGTGTCCACGGCCCATACCCCAGTAAGGGCTTGTAAGTGAGCTTACCTGACCCATACTGCTACAGTCCAAGCATGTCCTCGATGGGACAGCGGAACCCCCTGTCATAAGATTTGAAGTATGGCCTACACGTGGAACATACCCGCTGACAGAAAAAGATGTCACTTGTCCTTTTGCCTTTACTCCCCGGAGAGAGTCCGGACGGCCAGCTTCCGCGACATCCGGCCGGACGTATGCGGTGGTTTACTTAGGGAGGTTCTCAATCACGTGCTTTGTGGAGACTATTAGCAGTATGCTACCTAATTGTTTTGGCCGAGCGTGCAATCTGATCGGCTCTGCGATCTCGTCCGCTGAGCGCCAGAACCCTGACTTTCGACGAGACGCCTTTAACCAACTAGACACCAGCCGACCGCCCCGCCGGTCGAACCCGCCCCTCGCCGCCCAACCACCTGCCACTTTGACTTACACGTGGCGTTGACCCCACCGGACGGGGGGCCCCTGTTCTTACAACCGGATCACTTGCCTCCCCTTCAAGTCTAGTCGAAGGAGGCGATTAGTCCGACTGACTGGACTACTAGCCTAGCAGGTCGGCACCTTCAGGCACTCCTGCTCCGCTCGGCTTCCCGCAGGGACGACCGTAAGGTCAGTCAATCCGCAACCTTCCTCGGATCTCCTCGTAACCTGCGCCAATCCTCGACATTAAGGCTGAGCATGCGCTCATTAAATGCCTCGAATGGCTGAATGCCACGTGGCGCACTGTCGTCATCGTACGGTGGAGGCATCGTGGGGCTTTGATGGGATCGAGGCGGTTCGAAATGGACGGCGCGATGTGCACTTTGACTCCCGTGACCTGGATCCAACGGCGGAGGTCGCCCGGCCCCCGCCATATAAAATCTTCGCTCTCTCCCATTCCCCTCACTTGCTTTTGCGATTTCAACCCCTGCCCCCAGCGTTGGAGCTCTGGCGATACCGTTTCTATTCTCCGACACTTTCTGGCGCCTCTTCCTCAATCCTTTTTCCCCGCAGTAAGGCTTTACACCTTTTCTTTCTTGCTTCCGGTGTTTACTCCGTATTTGTCTCCCCAGTTTCAATCCTTGAAACATCTTTTCGCTCGTTGTTTTTCTCCTGCCTTTTGCTTTTTTGATTTCTTCCGATCGGCCCATGGCTAGCTCTTCCCATCCCGAAGACCAGTCCCTTGGTCCTTGATACACCACCATGCAATCACGATTTGATCAACGTGACTTTGACATTCTAACCGATAATTTTGAAATCCCCGAAGATTTTGAACTTCTTTTAGCTGGTCCTTTCGCCCGGCCGCCGCGCGGAGCTTTCTGTGTCTTCCGCGACCAGTTTACCGCCGGTCTGCGTTTCCCTGTACATCCGTTCATCATAGACGTTTGTAATTTTTTCGACGTGCCGCTCGGCAGTCTAGTACCCAACACCTTTCGTCTCCTCTACGGTGTTGTTGTTTTGTTCAAGATTCACAACATCCCCCTCCGACCGGAGGTCTTCTTTTATTTCTATTACCCCAAGCAAGCCGAGCCAGGCACCTTCATGTTCCAAGCTCGGCCCGGCTTAGTCTTCTTCAACAAACTACCCACTTCCAATAAACATTGGAAGGATTATTTTTTCTACATCCGTATGCCCGATCAGGCCAACTTCCCGACCAAGTGGCAGGTCGGCTTGCCCCCCACTCCCGAGCTGAAGAAATTCAAGACACGACCGGACTACCTCTATGCGGCAAATATGCTAGCCGGTCTGTGGCTTGACATCAATAAGCTTCTTCACGAAGGAGTGATGTACATCTTCGGCCTGAGTCCAATGCGGACTCCCCTTCCGAGCGGCTTTGGTAAGCATTTTACTTGGTCCTTTATTTTGATTGCTAACTGATTTCTCTCCTTTCCTTTGTAGCGGACATCGTCATGGAGTCGGTAATGGCCGGCATTCTGAAGAGAAAGGCGGCGGCGCTCGAAGCCGCGACGGCCAAAGAAATGGAAATGCTGGGTATCCAGCCGGTCGGATCCCATGAAGGGGAAAGCGGGACTCAGGCTGAGTCGGCCGCTCCAGCTTCTCAACAAAACGTGGCCAGTGGAGCCACCCCCACTGGGGAACCAACTGTCCCCGAGGAAGGTTTCGCTCGGGAGGAGGAGCAACCTCTACCAAAGAGACGCCGAGTGGAGACTCCCTTGCGGTCGGCTACCTCCGCGGTCCAACCATCCGAGCGGCATACTGCGACTGCTCGGGGCAAGGCGCCAGAGGTCGAAGCCATTTCGTCCGACCGGACGCCTTCCGAATGGGACGAGCCGGCTGTTCCAATTGAGGCTACTCCGGTTAGCACCCTTCCGCCCGCTCGTCACTCAGTCCAGCGCTCAACCATTCATTCTCAGTTTTCTGCGCCGGCTTCTGATCCCCTTCCGACCGCCGGTCGGACGACCCCCGGCCATGGCCGCACTGTACGAGTCTCTCTTCATCTCCCGACTGAAGAGCTGCTGCCAGAGGCCGACCGCCCGACCGTGCCCGAGCATACCATCACCTTGAAGGGGCCCCTAGCTGAGATGTGGGCCGACGCTCGGGCGCGCGTCGCGCTGATCCCCCTTCGGAACTTGGCCAATAGCCACATGCAGGAGGCCACGGGGGTAAGTCCGCTTTCTTCGAAGTTTTGTACACATTGTTTCCGATCGGCCACTAATAACTCTAATTTTCTTTTGCCAGAGATGGGCGGAGGAGATTGCAGTCTCCAATCGTTTAGCCCTGGTGGATGAGGAGTTAAGGCAACTGAAGGCGGCGTGCGGTCCGTCCGGCTCTCAAGGCCCGTCTTACTCCGAGCTGCAGAAGGAGCTGAAAAAGGCTCAGGATCTCCTGGCGGCCGAGCAGAGGAAGGCGGCCGATCAGGCTCATGCCCTGGCCGAGTCCGAGCGAAAAGTCAAGTCGCTTGACACAAAATTAACCCTGGCCACCACTCGGAAAAATACGACCATCTCCGATCTGGAGAAAAAGAACGTGGAGGCTCGGGGCCTGGAGTTGAAGGTAAAGGAGCTGATGGAGCAGCTCGACAGGGAGAAGGCGGGCCGCTCGGCCGACGCGGACAAGCTTCAGAATCTGAATGAGGCCCTTACTAGCTCCCAGGCAGCTTTCAAAGAATATCAAGATGCCGAGCCGAGTCGAATCGCTGCCTTAAGGCAGAGCTACATCCGCTCGCCTGAATTCTCGGAGAAAATCTGCGAGCGGATGTACACAGCCTTCGACTTGGCCATGACCGCCACCACCACTTATCTGAAGTCTAAGGGTCTTCTTCCGGAGTCCACTACTATTCCGGCCGGCGATCAAGTGGTGCTCTTGGAAAGTATCCCCAAGGGCCTTTATGACTACATTGAGTAGACTGTCTCTATATGTAATTAGGCCGCTCGGCCAAAAATGGATCTTTTTTTTGTACTTAGGCCGCTCGGCCTAAAGTTTTAATCTTAATGCAACGCTTTTCTTTCACGTACTGTCTTTTTGCTAGTGAATATGTATGTTGCCCGCTCGCCTATTATCACCTCTCGGGTATTCGAAAGGTTACCAAGTATTTGGCGTTGCCCTTCCGCTCGGCTTAATACGTAATATTTCTAAATATTCCGCTTTGACGTCGGTCGAATACCTTTAGGTGCTGGGCCGAGCGGAACGTAGAGATGATCTAACACTATTGGAGGCAAATTTCTGGGGCAGTTACATTCTTTTAATTGACATATTCCGCTCGGCGAGTTTATAGACGCCGGCTCGTCTCTCGATATTTAACATTGGAGCTCGACGGTCTTCCGCTCGGAAGGTTTATAGACGCCGGCTCGTCTCTCGATTTTTAACGTCGGAGCTCGACGGTCTTCCGCTCAGAAGGTTTATAGACGCCGGCTCGTCTCTCGATTTTTAACGTCGGAGGTCAACGGTCTTCCGCTCGGAAGGTTTATAGACGCCGGCTCGTCTCTCGATTTTTAACGTCGGAGGTCGACGGTCTTCCGCTCGGAAGGTTTATAGATGTCGGCTCGTCTCTCGATTTTTAACGTCGGAGCTCGACGGTCTTGGGGGATCCTTAACACAGCCGCTCGGCAAACACGATAGCCATCCTTTTAATTCATTTTTGCTTCCTGCATTACAAGGACATGGGCGACTAGAATATACACAAAAATGAGTTACACCAGTGCACCTTTCATCCGGCACGATAAGGCTGGAGATGATTTGCACTCCATGGCCGATCCAACTGTCGTCCGTCTTTATCCTCCAAATAGTAAGCGCCCGAGCGGAGCTTTTCGATAACCTTGAAGGGGCCCGCCCAGGGAGCTTCCAGCTTGCCGACGTCGCCGACCGGCTTGACTTTCTTCCTGACAAGGTCACCGACCTGGAACGATCTGGGGATTACGCGCCTATTGTAGTTTTGCTTCATCCGTTGGCGGTACGCCATCAGCCGGACGGACGCCTTGGCTCTCTCTTCATCAACCAAATCCAGCTCCATGTTCCTCCGCTCGGCGTTGCCTTCATCGTAACTCTGGATCCGGACGGATTCGACACCGACTTCGACGGGAATCACCGCTTCGCCGCCATATACCAGATGAAAAGGCGTGACGCCCGTTCCTTCCTTTGGAGTCGTTCGGATGGCCCATAGGACGCCCGGCACTTCATCCACCCAACTTCCTCCCAAATGGTCGAGCCGAGCGCGTAGAATACGAAGAATTTCCCGATTGGCTACTTCGGCTTGACCGTTGCTTTAGGGATAGGCCACAGATGTGAAGTGTTGCTCAATGCCGAAGCTTTTGCACCAATCTTCGAGCAATTTTCCTGTGAACTGCCGCCCATTGTCGGAAATAAGTCGACGAGGGATGCCGAACCGACAGATGATGTTCTGCTAGATGATCTTCTTGACCATCTGCTCGGTAATCTTGGCTAGCGACTCGGTCTCCACCCACTTGGAAAAATAATCAACTGCCACAAGTAAAAATTTCCGCTGCCCGGTCGCCATAGGGAATGGACCCACAATATCCATTCTCCACTGATCAAACGGACATGAGACCGTTGACGCCTTCATTTCCTCCGCCGGTCGGTGGGAGACATTGTGATACTTCTGGCAGGATAGGCACGTCGACACGGTCCGAGCGGCGTCTGCTTGTAAGGTTAGCCAGAAGTATCCGGCCAGCAGGATCTTCTTAGCTAGTGATCGTCCGCCTGGATGCCCACCACACGATCCTTGATGCACTTCTTGGAGGATGTAAGCCGAGTCTTCCGAGCTCATGCATTTCAACAGCGGGCGAGAGAAAGCCTTCTTATAGAGCTGATCACCAATGAGTGTGAACCGACCGGCTCTCCTCCTTAACAGCTCGGCTTCATTCCGGTCGGACGGGGTGGCGCCCAAGCGCAAAAACTCCATGATGGGTGTCCTCCAGTCGCTCGGCAACGTGAGGCCCTCCATCCGGTCGACGTGCGCCACCAAAGATACTTGTTCAATTGGCTGCTGGATGGCGATCGGCGTTATTGAGCTTGCAAGTTTGGCTAACTCATCAGCCGCTTGGTTCTCCGCTCGGGGTATCTTCTGGATAATAACTTCTCTGAAGTCGGCTCTAAGTTTCTCGAAGGCTTGAGCGTAAAGCTTGAGTCGAGCGTTGTTGATTTCAAAAGTATCTGTGAGCTGCTGAGCGACCAGTTGGGAGTCTGAATGGAGCGTTACCCGTCCAGCCCCTACATGCCGGGCGGCTTGTAAGCCAGCTATAAGGGCTTCATATTCTGCCTCATTATTCGTAGCTCTATAATCCAGCTTGACGGATAAGTGCATCTTCTCTTCTTGGGGAGACAGCAATAAGACACCAATACCGCTCCCGAGCCGAGTGGAGGATCCGTCTACAAATACCTTCCACATGGCTTCGGGCTCTGGTCTTTGTACCTCGGTGACGAAATCCGCCAAGGACTGCGCTTATATCGCCGACCGGGGCTGGTATTGAATGTCGAACTCGCTCAACTCGGTTGTCCATTTGATGAGCCGTTCGGACGCTTCGGGATTCAACAGCACTCTTCCCAACGGGCTATTCGTCCGGACGATGATAGTATGAGCCAAGAAATAAGGACGGAGGCGCCGAGCGGCGAGGACCAAAGCGAAAGCAAGTTTCTCGAGCCCGGTGTAGCAAGATTCAGCATCTTTTAAAATATGGTTCAGAAAATACACTGGCTCTTCTCCGCTCGGCCTTACTAATGCTGAGCCGACGGCTTGTTCAGTAGAAGATAAGTAGATACAAAGTGGCTCACCCGCAGCTGGCTTGGCTAGTACTGGAAGAGAATTCAAATATGTCTTCAGATCTTCGAACGCCCGATCGCATTCTTCGTCCCATTGAAACTTGGCGGCTTTGCGCAAGATTTTAAAGAAAGGCAGGCTCCGGTCGGCAGTTTTGGAGATGAACCTGGACAGGGCAGTTATCCGACCGGTCAAACGCTGCACTTCCCTCAGATTTCTTAGAGGCGGCATGTCTTGTAAAGCTTTCACCTTGCTGGGATTTGCTTCAATACCCCGCTCGGTCACTATGTAACCTAAGAAGCGTCCTCCTTTTGCTCCGAATAGACACTTCTGGGGATTTAGTTTAACGCCATACCTCCTCAGTGTTCGGAAAGTCTCCTTCATGTCTTCCAAGAGGTCGGCTGCTCGGACGGACTTGATAAGAATGTCGTCCACATAAACTTCTAGATTCTGCCCGATTTGCTCCTTGAACACTTTGTTCATCAAGCGTTGATAGGTGGCTCCCGCGTTCTTCAATCTGAACGGAATCACATTATAACAGTAGGTGCCGTCGGCCGTCACGAAGCTAACTTTTTCTTGATCTTGCCGGGCGAGCGGCACTTGATGATATCCCTGATAGGTGTCAAGCATGCATATCAACTCGCAACCGACCGTAGAATCCACCAGTTGATCGATTCGGGGCAAGGGGTAAAAGTCCTTTGGGCACGCCTTGTTAAGGTCCCGGAAATCGATGCACACTCTCCACTTGTTGCCGGGTTTGGAAACTAACATCACATTCGCCAACCAGCTCGGGAACTGGACCTCGCGTATATGGCCGGCCTCCAAGAGTTTCTCTACCTCCGCTCGGATGATGGCATTCTGCTCGGCGCTGAAGTCCCTTTTTCTTTGCTTTACTGGCCGAGCGTCCGGTCGGACGTGGAGCTCATGCTGTGCTATACTTGGTGAAATTCCGGGCAGCTCATGTGTCGACCAGACGAAGACATCATGGTTTCTTCGGAGGCATTGGACCACCTCCTCTTTCTGATTCGCCTCCAGATCGGACGCGATGAATGTCGTGGCCTCCGATCGGGTCGGGTGTATCTGCACTTCCTCTTTTTCTTCATAAACTAAAGAGGGAGGCTTTTCAGTGATGGCGTTTACCTCGATCCGGGGCGTCTTCCGAGCGGAATTGGCTTCTGCTCGGACCATCTCGATGTAGCATCGCCGAGCGGCCAGTTGATCTCCCCGTACTTCTCCCACTTTGTCATCCACGGGGAACTTGATCTTCTGGTGGAAGGTGGAGACGGCCGCTCGGAATTCACGGAGAGCTGGTCGCCCCAATATGACGTTGTATGCCGACGGAGAGTCCACCACGACGAAGTTTGCTGTGGGCGTCCTTCTGAGCGGCTCCTCTCCCAGAGATATGGCCAGACGGATCTGTCCGACCGGCTGAACTTCATTGCACGTAAACCCGTAAAGGGGGGTTGTCATGGGCAGCAGCTCGACTCGATCAATTTGTAGTTGATCGAATGCTTTCTTGAATATGATATTGACCGAGCTCCCTGTGTCAATAAAAACGCGGTGAATAGTGTAGTTGGCTATTACCGCTTTGATGAGAAGGGCGTCATCATGGGGGACTTCAACTCCTTCCAAGTCCCTGGGTCCGAAACTAATTTCTGGTCCGCTCGCCCGTTCCTGACTGCAGCCGATCGCATGGATCTGGAGCTGTCAGACGCTCGCCTTTCTTGCTCAGTTAGAGTCACCTCCGGTCGGCCCGCCAGCAATGATGTTGATCTCGCCTCGGGCAGTGTTACTTCTATTTTCTTCTTCCCGAGCGGACGATCGAGACCGTTCTCTAGACATTCGGGGATTCTCACGCCTTGGAGAGCAATGCCGATCGGGAGTCTATTGTTTTCGCCTGTCAATTTGAGTCCGATCGGCTTCATGAGTTCTCTGTCGCCTATCGGATGAGGGAGATCGTCGACCGCCATTCCGGGGAACGGGTTGAGCAATCAAGGGAAGACTTCGACAATCTCTTGTGTTGTGCGTATCCGTCCGGTGGAAGGAGCAGAACATCGGGGTCCATTTCTTCTTTGGCTTGGGCCGGGCGGCAGCTACCTCTTGCACTTGGGACCTGGCATGGGGGGAGCGGATTGCTTCGGCTCTTGGTCCTCTGGGTGGGTGAGCAGCATGATGCTTCCGCTCGGCAAGAGGAGCCCGCTCGGTTGGAGTTTCTTTTTTTCGGGCTGCTTGGGCTTCCTCCACGTTGATGTACTCGTTGGCTCGGTGTAGCATATGGTCGTAGTCTCGGGGCGACTTTCGAATGAGCGATCGGAAAAAATCCCCATCCACTAGGCCTTGTGTGAAGGCATTCATCATGGTCTCCGAGGTGGCCGTTGGAATATCCATGGCCACTCGGTTGAACCGCTGGATATAAGCTCTAAGCGGCTCTCTTGGCTCTTGCTTGATGGCGAACAAACTGACACTCGTCTTCTGATAACGCCGACTGCTTGCAAAATGATGGAGGAAGGCCGTTCGGAAATCCTTGAAGTTTGTGATGGACCCATCCGGCAGCCTCCGAAACCATCGTTGAGTCGATCCAGAGAGGGTGGTTAGAAAAACTCGACACTTCACCCCATCCGTATATTGGTGAAGGGTAGCAGTGTTGTCGAATTTACCCAGATGATCATCTGGATCGGTAGTCCCATTGTATTCGCCGATCGTCGGGGGCACGTAGTGCTTTGGCAAAGGATCCTTCAAGATGGCTTCTGAGAACTGGCGATTAATTCGCTCGGGGGATGTATCCGCTCGGGGGGCTTTCCCTTTTCTGTCGTCTCGTCTTGGCCTTTCATCCGAAGAAGATCCCCGATCCCGATTAGTTGTTGCGGCTTCAGGAGTGCGGAATAGGGCCCGAGGGAATGCAACGGTGGCCTGAGGTGCTTCCGCTCGGCCTCCTGATGCTGATGTTGCTTGCTGCTCTGCCCGCTCGGCTGGTGCTTTCTGTTTCTGTTCGACGAGCTTAGCGGCCCTCAACTCGATCACAGTGTCGAGTTCCTCCGTGGAAAGCGTCACCGTATGCTGTCGTTCAGCCTCGTCCATCATTTCCGCTATGATGCAGGAGCGTTCCCACAGACGGCGCCAAATTGATCCTGTCCGAATCGCTGAACCAACGGACGCTGGGCACGTGGCGCTCTCCTGGCAGCTAACGTAGATCCTCGGCCGGTCGGACGGCGCTCCGGCGGACCTGCACAGAAGTCGGGCCGGGAAGGGGTTCCCGGCGACGACCCTCCGACACTCAAGTCAGGCAAGCAAGCAGTGAAAAAGTGGCTCTCCTGATATTAGAATGCGTACCTCCGGCGAATGATGAGTGCCTTTATATAGGGCAGCGGAGAAGCGAGTGTACACATACCGAGGTGTACACGTGTCCACGACCCATACCCCAGTAAGGGCTTGTCAGTGAGCTTACCTGACCCATACTGCTACAGTCCAAGCATGTCCTCGATGGGACAGCAGAACCCCCTGTCATAAGATTTGAAGTATGGCCTACACGTGGAACATACCCGCTGTCAGAAAAAGATGTCACTTGTCCTTTTGCCTTTACTCCCCGGAGAGAGTCCGGACGGCCAGCTTCCGCGACATCCGGCCGGACGTATGCGGTGGTTTACTTAGGGAGGTTCTCAATCACGTGCTTTGTGGAGACTATTAGCAGTATGCTACCTGATTGTTTTGGCCGAGCGTGTAATCCGATCGGCTCTGCGATCTCGTCCGCTGAGCGCCGGAACCCTGACTTTCGACGAGACGCCTTTAACCAACTAGACACCAGCCGGCCGCCCGGCCGGTCGAACCCGCCCCTCGCCGCCCGGCCACCTGCCACTTTGACTTACACGTGGCGTTGACCCCACCGGATGGGGGGCCCCTGTTCTTACAACCGGATCACATGCAGAACTCCAAAGAAAGGTTTCTTACCTTTTGGGCTTGGAGTAGCTTTATCTAAAGAGATGTCTTCGAAGACATCAAAGGAGATAGAGGAAATGAAGGAAGATCTTTATGCTTCGGCTATCGAAAGCCTAATGTATGCTATGCACGAGATCAGAAATCTGTTTTGCCAAGGGCATAGTTAGCAGATATCAAAGTAACCCTAGACAAGAACATTGGACTGCAGTAAAGCATATATTGAAGTACCTTAGAGGCACATAAGATTATATGCTAGCTTACAAGGCAGTTAATTTGGTCCCCGTGGGTTGCACGGATTTTGATTTCCAATCGGATAGGGACAATAGTAAGTCAACCTTGGGGTTTTGTGTTTACTTTAGGAGGTAAAGTCATAACTATGGAAGAGTGATAAGCATAGGTGTTTATCTGGACTCCACCATAGAAGCTGAGTATATGACAAGCCTCTGAGGTAGCCATAAAAGCTGAATGACTCAATAACCTCAAGATAGACTTAGATATGATTTCTGGGTTGTCCAAAGATTATTACAATTTATTGTAATAATAGTGGTGCAGTAGCAAAGTTGAAGAAACCATGAGTCTATAAGGCAAGTAAACATAATAGAGCGCAAGTACCACCCAATACGAGAAATCGTATAAACGAGGAGAAGTTGTTGCTACCTAGATTACATCAGATGATGACCTCTAGATCTTTTCACTAAGGCCCTTAAGGCAAGAGTTTTTGATAGGCATGTTGAAGGGTTGGGAATCAGGTGTATGGCAGCAGATGTGGCAGCTTAGTCTTTTAGTATAAGTGGTAGATTGTTAGAATGTATACTAAAAGCCTAGCTTTTGGTATAAACATTTATTTAGAAATAAGAATCACATTGGTCAAATGTCTACATTTATGATAAATGTAGTTGTTCAATTAATTTATATTGTAGATAACATGGTATGTGGTGTCACATACAGAAGATCTTGTTATCAATACCTTATAAATTATAAACAGTAGCTCACGACCAAGATGGAAAGGAACAAACCATTGAAAGGTTGTAGTGTAATTAGGTATTAGTTTATCTTAACTATATAATTACACTAGTACACTTAGAGTGTATTGAGTAGGACCATTAGAGGTCGTTTCTTTTATACTGACTTTATAACGGAACAAAGACATCAGTTATTATGGAAGTGTATGCTCTTAATCCTAATATAATAACAAGCACATATATTTGATATTTATTTCTTTAATTTATCAATGGGTGAGATTTAGTTCGATAAATCAATAAGCCCGATAAGTTGGGAAATGATATCACTTATAGTGTGTGTTGTTGATTATAGAAGGAAACTGTGTCCTAGTAATCTAGGTTGAGAATGTCCCTAAGAGGAGCTCATAAGGATTGTCATGTTAAACCCTGCAGGTGGACTTAGTCCGACATGACGATAAGGTTGAGTGGTACTACTCTTGGACTAAGATATTAATTAAATGAGTTGTCAGTAACTCACTTAATTAGTGGACATTCGACATCTTAAAAACAGGGAGACTAACACACTCATAATAAGAAGGAGCCCAAAATGTAATTTGGGATCGGTGCGGTAGTTCAATAATAGTTCTCTAAGTGGAATGAATTATTATTGATAAAATTAAGTTGTGTGTTCAGGGCAAACACGGGATGCTTAATTTTATCGGGAGACCAAAACCAATTCCTCCTCTCGGTCCCTACCGTAGCCTCTTGTATATAGAGATTTATACCCACCACATACCCACCTTACCCATCCAATGGGGCCGACCAAGCTAGCTTGGAACCCAAGCTAGGGCCGGCCAAGACCAAGTGGATGAGCCAAGTTGGTGGCCGGCCAAGGCTTGGGTCCCAAGCTTAGGTGGCCGGCCACTAGAATATTAAAAGGAATTTTTATTAAAATTATTTCTTATGTGGATATCATGATTTTAAAAGAGAGTTTAAAAATTAAAAATTTCCTTTTATAGCTTTCTACAAAAGATTAAGAGAAGAGATTAATCTCTTTCCTTATTTGTAGATTAAAAGGATGATTTTAATTTTGAGAAAACTTTCCTTATTTGTAAATCATCTACATGTTTAAAGAGAGTTTAAAATTTGAAATCTTTCCTTATTTGTTGATTAAAAGGTGGATTTTAAATTTTAAGAAAACTTTCCTTTTAACCATGTTCATGATTTAAAGAGAGTTTAAAAATTAAATATTCTCTTTTATAAGTTTCTACAAGAGATTAAGAAAAGATTTGATATCTTTCCTTATTTGTAGATTAAAAGAGATTTTAATTTTTAGAGATAACTTTCTTTTTATCCACATGTTTAAAAGAAAGATTTTAATTTATTAAATTTCTTTTTTATAAACCAATCATGAAGGGATAAAATTATTGGAGAAATTTTTATAAATTTCTAGAAACAAATTAGGAAGTTTTAATTCTTGTTTAATTAAAACTCTCCTTGATTTGGGGAAATAAGTGGCCGACCATGTTATAATGAAAAGAAAAATTATTTTTAATTAAATAAATTTTTTCTTTTCATGGCAAAAGAATTAAGGAAGTTTTTATTTAAATTTTCTTATTTGCTAAGATCAAGGATTATAAAAGAGGAGGTAGAGGAGGCTTTATGTAAGAACGACTCTATTATTTTTCTCCCTCTTTTCTTCCTTGGTGTGGCCGGCCCTTCCCTTTCTCTTCTCTCCATCTTTGTGGCCGAAACCTTCTTTTCTCTTGGAGATCAAGTGGTGGCCGGATCTTAGCTTGTAGAAGAAGGAGAGAAAGCTTGCATCCCTTGGAGCTTGGTTGGTGGAAAAGGATCTTCTTCCTTTGAAAGTCTTGCTTGGCCGAAACTTGAAGGAAAGAAGAAGAAGGTGGTTTGGTGGTTCTCGTCTCGGAAGATCGTTGCCCACACAATGTCCGGGATTAGAAGAGGAATACGGTAGAAGATCAAGAGGTCTTTCTAAAAGGTATAACTAGTATTTTTTCCTTTCCGCATAATACTAGTTATTTTTGGAAATAATACCAAATACAAGAGGCATGCGATTCTAGTATTTCGAATTTATTTTCGATGTTGTGTTCTTTGTTTTTTTTTCTTTTCCTTGTGATTTGATTGTTCCTTTCGGTTAACCTAAAGTTATTTTAGGAAATTAAATATTAGCTTTCCTTAAAAGGTTTTGTCTAGTCGGTGGTGGTTGCTCCCATATCCAAGAAGGCCATGTGCCTCGCCACGTCAGTACTGGGAACCAATTATGAAAATTAATATTTAATGGAATTAATAACTTAGGTAATTTGGATCGAACGTGTTAAGTTCCGCAGGAGATCCAAGTCAAAACCTAAAAGAACAAATAGATTAAACTTTGGATCAAACGTGTTAAATTCCGCAGGCGATCCAAGTTTAATTTACAAGAACACATGGTAGCTAGGAAAAGGTTCAGACCTTTGTACAAAATTTTTATACAGTGGAACCATTAGGTTTTCCGAGTAGCAACCAACACCTCAGTCAACACCAGCAACAGTTCATCCAGCCTTCATCTGACTCAGATTCTGGACAAGATCAATTTGGCACCGTCTGTGGAACTTTTCCACCTGTTCTGGAACGTGAAGATGGACGATGTCAGGAGGTTCTCTGCCATTATCATAGTCTCGGAGGATCCTGACGAACATATTATCTTCTACCCTCACTCCACGGGTATTTGAAAGTCGAGGGATTGAGTTGGAGCTTTAGTTGGCCGGCAGGTTAGTTTTTTCATTATATTTTTTCCTGACTCCACTGGTATTTGGGAGTTAAGGGACCGAGACAAACCCTCAGTTGGTTGGCACGACTCCTCGATTAGGTACGTTACGGGCTCTGCTCCCTTTTTACAGTTATAGGATCTGCTATAACTTCCTGATAAGAGAGTAAGATCCTAGTTCCTTGATAAAAAACTAGGGCCTTCAATCTTTGATCGAACACTAGGGGCCCAGCTCCTCGATCATACATTAGGGGCCCAGCTCCCCGATCAGACACTAGGGACACAGCTTCCCGATCAGTGACTCACAGTACAGCTTCCCGATCAGGATCTAGGGGCATCGCTCGTTAATTACAGGCTAGGGGTCTTACTCTCCGATCAGGGACTAGGGGCCTAGCTCCCCGATCAGGTGTGTTATCAGCTCTGCACCCTTCACCATGGGACTCTGCATCCTCTTACTACTATAGGCACCACACTCTATTACTACTATATGCTTTGCATCCTTCACCTGTTTTACATCCTCTTACATCTACAGGCTCTGCTCCCTTCACCCATGGTGCTCTACTTCCTTCTATTGCTATGGACTCTACTCTCTTATATTACCATGGGTTTTACTCCCTTTGACGATCAGAGCTCAGATTATTATCTTCTCCCCTCGTTCTATAGGTATTCGGGAGTTAAGGGACCGAGATAGATCCTCGCTCGGTCGACACCACTTTCCGATCGGGTATGACAAAGGCTCTGCTCCCTCATATTGCTATAGGCTCCGCTTCTATGGACTTCAGGGCTTAACCTCTCCCATTCGGGGTCGAGCGGTCTTCACTGATCTCGGACCAGCCTATCGGATCCCTTATCCCCCCCCCCCATTCGGGTCGAGCGATCTTCACTGGTCTCAGACCAGCCTACCGGATCCCTTATCTCCCTCGTTCGGGGTCGAACGATTTTCACTAGTCTCGGGCCAGAGTATCGCCACCAGTCCCAGATCGGAGTATCGCCACCGGTCTCGGACCGGAGTATTGCCACCGATCTCGGACCAGAGTATCGTCACTGGTCTCGGACCAGAGTATCGCCATTGGTCTCAGACCAAAGTATTGCCACCGATCTCAGATCGGAGTATCGCCACCGGTCTTGGACCGGAGTATCGCCACTGGTCTCGGACCGGAGTATCACCAACGACCTTCTGATCGGGCTCCAGACTCTCGTCCCAGCGTGAGTTATAAGCGAGCACGCTCTCGCGACCAACGACCTCCCGGTCGGGCTCCAGACTCTCGCCCCAGTGCAAGTTATAAGCGAGCATGCTCTCGCAACCAACGATCTCTCGATCGGGCTCCAAACTCTCATCCCAGCGTGAGTTATAAGTGAGCATGTTCTCACGCCTCCAGACTCTCGCCCCAGCGCAAGTTATAAGTGAGCATGCTCTCACGCCTCCAGACTCTCGCCACAGTACGAGTTATAAGTGAGCATGTTCTCACACCTCCAAACTCTCACCCCAGTGCGAGTTATAAGTGAGCATGCTCTCACGACCAACGGCCTCCCAGACAGTCTCTCACGCTCAACTACTAGTCTATCGGGTTACTCCCTAGTCAGGGGCTCACCTCACTCGCCGCTCTGCCCGACACTCATCACACTTGCTTCACCCGTCGCTCTGCCCGACACTCTCCATTCGCGTTTTCGCTCACCGATGTTGCTTGGTCGGCACTCACTGCTCACTCACCACTCTGCCCGGCACTCATCACACTTGCCTCACCCGTCGCTCTGCTCGGCACTCACCATTCACATTATCGCTCACCGCTATTGCTCGGTCGACACTCACTGCTCACTCACCGCTCTGCCCGGCACTCATCACACTTGCTTCGCCCGTCACTCTGCCCGGCACTCTCCATTCTCGTTTTCGCTCACTACTGTTGCTCGGTCGGCACTCATTGCTCACTCGCCGCTCTGTCCAGCACTCATCACACTTACTTCACCCATCACTCTGTTTGGCACTCACCATTCATGTTTCGCTCATCGCTGTTGCTCGGTCGCGAGTTACTATCACTCAGTTGGCATTTTCTCGGTCGTGTTGCCCGCTCCGCTCGTCTATTATTCTCTCTATTGCCTTGTTGTGATTTATTGTCGCTCCGTCAGCACTGATCTCACTCGTCACATTGCCTGACACTCGCGTCTCACTCGCTCTGCTAATGAGCTTCGCGCCCAAGCGGATCCTCGTCTTTGCCCCCTTCTGCATTCACCTTCAATAGGCTTCGCGCTCGCTCGGTGCATCGATGTTGGGCCTTTCGATCTCTTCGAGATCCACGCCCGACTTGGCTCATATATCCTTTACTCCCATTCACACTCTATCTACGGACTCTGCTCCCATTCTCATTTGGTCTCATTGGCTCTGTGTCTATCCAGCGCATAGGCTTGGTGCCCACTCGGCATTCTCGATAACTCGGTTTACACTTTTTGGTCACCCGATCAGGATTTATTGTCTCTCGATCATGCCCTCGACATCGCTCGTCCATTCTCATTCCACCCGATCGGCATTATCTATGTCGCCTGGTCGGTATTTTTCTCAGTCGCACTCACGGCTTTGCTCGTCCATCATTCTCTCTATTGCTCGGTCGCGATTTATTGTCGCTTGGTTGATATTTTTTCGGTCGCGGCCTCAGAACCCCTTGCTCGTCATCTTTTGACCCGCTCGACATTCCCCTATTGCCCGGTCGACATTGTTTGATTGTCCGGTAGGCATTGTTCGATTGCTCGATCACGATTTACTATCGATCGATCAACATTTTCTTGGTCGCACCCTCAACATCGCTTGCTCGTCGTCGTTCCACCCACTCGGATTCTCCCTATTGCCCAGTCGACATTTTTCAATCGCCCAGTCACAATTACTATCGCTCGATCGACATTTTTCTCGGTCGTGCGCTCGACACCGCTCGCCCATCGTCTTTCGACCCGCTCGACATTCTCTCTCTATTGCCCGATTGATATTTTTCGGTTGTTTGGTCATGGTTATTGTCGCTCGGTCGACATTTTCTCAGACGCGTGCTTGATACTGATCACCCATCCTCTTTTGACTGGCATGGCATTCTCCCTATTGCCTGGTCGGTAGTTTTCGATCGCCCGGTCATAGTTTATTGTTACTCGGTCGACATTTTCTCGGTCGTGATTTCCTATTGCTCGATCGACATTTTCTTGGTCGCGCCCTCAACATCGTTTGCTCGTCATTGTTCCACCCGCTCGACATTCTCCTTATTGCATGGTTGGCATTTTTCCGATCACCCGGTCGTGATTTCCTGTTGCTCGATCGGCATTTTCTTGGTCGCACCCTCGACATCGCTTGCTCATCGTCGTTCCACCCACTCGGCATTCTCCTTATTGCCCGGTTGGCATTTTTCTGATCACCCAGTTGTGATTTCCTATCGCTCGGTCGGTATTTTTCTCCGTCACGCTCATGGCTTTGCTCGCTTGTCATCGTTTCACTCGTCTAGCATTCTCTCTATTGCCCAGTCGCGATTTACTATCACTCAATCGACATTTTTCTTGGTCGTGCTCCTGGCTCTGCTCGTCTATTATTCTCTTTATTGCTCGGTCGGTATTTTTCTCGGTCACGTTCATGTCTTTGCTCACTTGTCATCATTTCACTCGTCCAGCATTCTCTCTATTGTCGGGTCATGATTTACTGTCACTCGATCGACATTTTTCTCGATCGCGCTCCCGACTCTGCTCGTCTATTATTCTCTCTATTGCCCGGTTGTGATTTACTATTTCTCGATCAACGTCAACTCGGTTGCTCGCTCGTACCGCTTAGCCGCTCGCTCAGCATTCTCATAATCACCCCGTCTACATTTGCTCAGCCGCCTGCTCAGCCCCATCCCACCGTCTTCTCGATATCACTTGGTCTCCTGAACGACATTCAATCGATCGCTTGCTCGACATACGCTCGACTAGACTTGAAGGGGAGGCTTGTGATGTGGATATATCTAGAGGGCTTATAGGAATATAGGGAAAAGAGAAGGGCAATTTGGTCTTTTCACATGTGGAGGGTTTTGGGTTTTATGGGGCACTATTCATCACGTTAGGGGGGGGGGGGGTTGCGGGTTGCTTCCGCCGCTAGGAGGAAGATGCACAGGGTGGCTGCCTTCGTTGCCTCCAATGCCGACCAAGTCCGATGCCGTCAACCCCTTGCCCTCACACTGGCACCATCTCATGCGTCGGCGCCATCTTCTCCATAGCACACACAAGCGGTCGCGGCTCCCCTCCTCCTCCTCACGCCGCCTTCCTCACGCTGCCCACCATTCATCGCCACCTCTGCTCTTCCTCTTCTCTCTCTCAGTCTCTCTCTCTCTATATATCTCTCGCACATTCACACTTGCCTTCTACTTTTCTTTCTCCTTCGTACACTATTCTTATAGGGGAAAAGTACTTGACTTGAGCGTCGAAGGGCTTGCTCTGGAGACTTTTTCACTGGTTTCTGGCCTCTAACATCTCGTGTGCTTGTTTGAGTGTGCGCAGAGTTCAAGTACCACCGGTGCAGTCATCGTCATTCATCAGCACCACGTGGGGGTCCATTCTTGTAGGCGCATACAAGAACGGTGTCCTAGTCGCCCTTCCGTCAACACCAGCAACATCTCATCCGACCTTCATCTGACTCAGATTCGGGACAGGATCAATGACATACTATGTATAGATTCTCACAAACATAACTCAATAGCTGTCGCTCTTTAGTTCCCTAACCGCCCTCAGATGGATAATTGGCAAACACAGGTCATCTTGCGTGAAGATGCTTTCAACTACTGACGCCCTTGGTTCCCTATCCGCCCCTTGAATGGACAATTGGTGGACACATATCATTCTACTTGGAGATTTTATGAGACATGGCTCAACAACTGTCGCCCTTTGTGTTGGGCGTTGCATCAGTTGCAACGTTAAGAAGATGAAGGGGTGTCCATTCACCTTCATCTTCCTCCATTGGAAGCCATCAAAGCATCGGTTTGTAACCGATGCTTGCTTCCTATTAATATTGGCGTCCAAGAGCAATCGGGAAAAATGTGTGTGCGATGGTGATCAGTGTGCACAGCAGAAGCAACGGTGAGCACAGGAGAACATCCGAGAGGTAAGGGATTTGCCTCGTGAAACTCGACATCCAGCGGCATCTTCTTCGATTTCTTCTTGGGAGATCACTGTGAGTTGTTACCATTTTTATTTTGTGTTTGATTCATGCTGTCAAAAAGACAACAATGGTATCAAAGCATTTTTGAAAGCATGAATTTCAATGCGCGGAACTGAGAAATCGCGATGTTGTGATTTCACTCGATCTATGCAAGAATCGGCATCCCAAAGTCACGATTTCCACTCGGTTACATGGAAATTGTGTAGTCCTCGGTGGCATAGAGTCGCGGTAGAGGAGCGTCATGTTGGAGCAATCCCAATGGTTCGTGAGGCCATGTGTTTTGGTGTTTGGGCAAAGTGTTTAAGTTAGGTTCACCCTTGTTATTTGATATGTGTACTTGAATTGTGCAGGAGTGCAGGATACACATGTGACTCAGGTTGACGGCTTTAGGTCGGGTGAAGGATGGAGCATCCGAGGGACCGTGGAAAAGGCAACGAGGACAAGGGTTGAGGGAAGCGACTTCGAGGCATACGCGAAGGATGGCATTGGGGACGAGTCACGGGCTTGAATGCATCCGAGGGACGAGAGCCAAAGGAAGTAGGCTTGAAGGCAAGAGGTCAAGACTGCAAAGAAGCATCAAGTGAATCATAAGGGTGAGGGTACGAGTGCACGAGAGATTGTACTCGGAGTAAAATCCTAATTCTAGGGTTTTACTGTAGCAGCACTGTAGCGTTACTATAGCAATACTGTAGCAATCGACTGCATGTTTTAGCAATCGACTGGTTCAGTCGACTGCGAAGTCAACTGGGCGCGAACAGAATGGTTCTGTTCATTCGGTCAGTGTGGATCAGTTGACTGCATGTTTTAGCAGTCGACTGGTATCGAGCCGTTGGGATGTAACGGTCGAATTTCCATAGAGGGCAGTCGACTGGTAGGCAGAGTTTTCAACCCGCGGCCTATATAAACAAAGCTTGGGAGCTTGGTTATAGTTGACGAAATTAGTGGTGGGTAACCTCTAATTAGTAGTCAACTAGTGCCCTAGCAATCCAAGTGTTGTTGATCGAGTTGTGGCGAGGTTTCTCCACCGACAAGGAGGATTGTGCTAGATGGAGTTTCTGGGGATTAATCCACCGACGGATTGAGGGATCGTCCACCTTACGGAGAGCCGTGGAGTAGGAGCAAGTTATCTCCGAACCACGTAAACGAGCTTGTTAGCAGTTTGCATCCTTTCTTATTTTTGTCTTTAGTTTAGCTTGTTTGTTTTGTATTTCCGCTGCGCAAGCTAATTGTTGGTGCAACCTTAGGTCAAGGTTAACCTGGTTGACCCGACTCGAGTTGACCTGACTCGAGTTGTATTTTGATGTTTGACGAGAATAGAAAAGTTATATCTTGATGTTTGACAAGAATACAAACTTGGGAGATTGTGGGTGCAACCTTCGGTCAAGGTTGACCTGGTTGACCCGACTTGAGTTGACTTGATTCGGTAAAGTCCAAGTATGGAGACTTGGCACGGGAAAAGTCCAAGTATGGAGACTTGGCACGGAAAAGTCCAAGCAGGGAGCTTGGCACGGGGAAAAGTCCAAGTATGGAGACTTGGCACGGAAAAGTCCAAGCAGGGAGCTTGGCACGGGGAAAAGTCCAAGTATGGAGACTTGGCACGGAAAAGTCCAAGCAAGGAGCTTGGCACGAGAAAAGTCCAAGTATGGAGACTTGGCACGGAAAAGTCCAAGCAGGGAGCTTGGCACGGGAGAAGTCCAAGTATGGAAGCTTGGCATGGGAAGTCGGAGAGGGCTCGACAGCTCGTTCTCCGGACTAGGTCAGAGAGGGCTCGGGAGCTCGTTCTCTGGACCAGACGAAGTCGGAGAGGGCTCGGTAGCTCGTTCTCCGGACTAGGTCAGAGAGGGCTCGGTAGCTCATTCTCTAGACCGGATGAAGTCGGAGAGGGCACGGTAGCTCGTTCTCCAGACTAGGTCAGAGAGGGCTCGGTAGCTCGTTCTCTGGACCGGACGTGGAAGTCGGAGAGGGCTCGGTAGCTCGTTCTCCGGACTAGGTCAGAGAGGGCTCGGTAGCTCGTTCTCCGGACTAGGTCAGAGAGGGCTCGGTAGCTCGTTCTCTAGATTAGAAAGACTTTAGGGTTTAAGGCTAAGAAATTGGATCAGTCTGCAGACCGATCCAGTGATACACTGGGTCATCTGATCGATCTGGTGACCGATCAGTAACCAAACAGATTGGGAGAAGGAATGGCCTGATCGGTCCACAGACCGATCAGGGCTCTGGCAAGAGTTGGGATCGGTCTGGGGACCGATCAGACTAGGGCCTGATCGGTCCACAGACCGATCAGAGATCGCGGCAACAACTCTCTGTGAGAGTAGGGATCGGTCTGGGGACCGATCAGGCCCTAGGCTGATCGGTCCCCTGACCGATCAGAGCCATCCTGGACCGATCAGGGTGGAGCCTGATCGGTCCAGGTCTAGCCGTTGAGACACAACGACTAGATTTCTTCTTTCTTCTTCTTCGCAGGTTCATATAAATCAAGGGCCTCTACAGTAGAGTAGATTTCTAGTTCTTGCTCTTCCTCCTTACTGCGATTTGAGCTTTGCTGAGCTCCTCTTTGCTGAAGCTTCGTGTGAGCTTCCCTCGACTGGTTGATCAGCTGCTGTTGGCATCATCCGTGAAGTTGCTGCTTCATCAACGGACTCCAGTCGACGAGAAGAAGGCAAGCAAACTTGGTAGAGTGTATTTACATTCATATTATCCATTGTTTCTTGCTTTATTTCTAGTACTCCTTTATTGCTGTTGCAAAAGAGATTGTGGCGAGGTTTCTCCACCCAGAAGGAGTTTTTATTAGCCGGTTTTCCGGGGTCTCATCCACCGACGGATTGATAGGATTCGTCCACCTTACGGACACGCCGAGGAGTAGGAGTATCATCTCCGAACCTCGTTACATCATCGTGTTTGAGGTTTGATCTTCTCCACTTTCGTTTCTACATTGTATTTCCGCTGCGCTAACCTAAATTGTAGGAAGAAACGTGAATTTGGGGTCGGCTATTCACACCCCCCCTCTCTAGCCGCTATCCGAAGGTCCTAACACTAATAAGTGTAGGAAGCAAGGATTTGGAGGCGTCGTCTATCCAACCCCCCTTCTAGTCGGCCACCAATCCCCCAACAAGTGGTATCAGAGCGAGACCGCTCTCCATTGGACTAACTGCCAAGGAAGCAAAGATGACCGACTTAATTGAACCGCCAAAGCTTGAAGGTAGAGGCTTATGGGACATCACATATTGGATGATGAAGATGGAGGTCTTCTTCAACACGGATTGGGACACCATGATGGTGGTCAAAGAGCCGTTCGAAGTCCCGAAGGACAAGAAAGGGAAGAAGTTCCGACCACGACATTGGACGGAAGAGCAAACCTCTTGATCAAAGGCAAACGACAAAGTAATATCAATATTAATTGATATTTTGCCTAATGACGTAATGAGCCTTGTAGGTAAATACGAGAATGCTCACGATTTGTGGAGCAAGATAAAGAAGGCTCAATGGGAAGAACCTATGCCTACACAACAAGAAGAAAAATCCGAAGAAACGGATAAAGAAGCTCAAGTAGAGGAGGAGAAACCGGAAGGTGAAGAGCACTCAACTTCCGAGGAGAAAGAGGAGAAGGATGAAGAAATGTCATCCACTAGTGTGGATGAGGAGACATTCTCAAAGGTGGAAGAACAATCCAAGACAAGTGAAGAAGAAGAAGAAGTCTTGGAAACCAACCTATCAAGCACCTCCACCGAAGTGAAGTCAAAAGACCATATAATATGCTTCGGGTGCAATGAGAAGGGACACTACAAGAATAGATGTCCTATGGGTAAGAAGAAGGTAAATCCTAAACTCAATCAAGTTATTTTAAATTCTAATGTGGGTTGTAGGAATGAAGAAGTCCAAAAGAAGAAGATACGCATCATATGCTTCACGTGTGGGGAGAAGGGACATTACCACACAAAATGCCCCAAGAAGAGGGAGATCAAGAAGCTTGTGCAATTAAAGAAATGGGACAAAGAGAAGAAGAAGAAAAGCTCAAGTCAAGGGGGAGCTTCAAGGGTAAGGAAGGTATATCCTAATTTGAAGTGTAATTCAAATTTAAATTCTTATACTCCCATGAATGCTAGAAATAATTCTTATTATTTACCCATGCATAACTTCGGTTTTAGATATCATGATAGAAGTAGGGTTAAGGTAGATCAAAACCCTAAGGTACCCATACATGATAAATCTAGAAATGGTAGACCTAAGGAGACCCAAGGCATTAATCCCAAGAAGGGGAGACATATGCCTAGAAAGGGTAGGTCTAGGAATGTCCATGGTGGACATGTTGATTCTAGGTTTAGGAACCTAGAAAGGGAAAATCAACTTTTGAAGGCAAAGCTTGACAAGTTAGAACAATTCCTTAAGAGATTCAATGTTGGATCTAAGGAATTAAATATGGTGTTGGGTAGCCAAAGACCCAACCATGATAGATCGGGTTTGGGATACCGATCTAGTCCCTCCAAGGCCAAGGAGAGATCACATACTAGGGTGGCAAATGATCATGGCAAGGGAGAGTCCTCCAAGGCTAAGGGAAAGTCTTATGCTAGGGTTGCATATGACTATAGCAAGGAGAAGACAATAAGTGACAAGGGAAAGTCATTTAAAGGTAAGGATAAATTAACTAGGGACAAGGTGTCCAAGGTTAAGAAGGTTAGATTTGTAGGCCAAGTGTCACCGGAGGTGTACCGATGTGGTCTAGTGATTGTGGATGAGTCACCTAGGGAGATGACTATGGCTAAGAGCTTTAG
The DNA here is from genome assembly GCF_018446385.1 of Zingiber officinale. NCBI lineage: Eukaryota > Viridiplantae > Streptophyta > Magnoliopsida > Zingiberales > Zingiberaceae > Zingiber > Zingiber officinale. The sequence goes on from NC_056007.1 coordinate 80,287,694, forward strand.
GGGGAGCTCAAAGAGTCAATTTGGGACACATGGCCAATGGATCTCAAGTGGATTTTACTTGGGAGTCTAGAGGGGTCATGAAATGTGCCAAGTGATTTGGAGACGGACTTGAGTCTCAAACCTAGGTTTTTGGCACAATTGGGTTATGTTTCATGCAAGAAATATGACATTGGGGTCATATTGCATGATAATTGGTTTTGGATGTATAAATGTCATATAAACCAATGCTAGGGATGCATTTTAGGTTAGTATGGGCAAATACATCAAGAGGAAGCCAAAACTAGGACTTTAGATCAAAGTTCAATTGAACTTTTTAGCTAGTTTTGTGTTTTGTGTCAATCTTGGGATTTGTGATAAATATATTTTTATATATATTTTTCCCAAGTAGACATTAATAAAATAGACCTCTCCATAAAATTTGGGATTTTTTGGAGGTCTGTGGAATTTCTGGCGCATTTCTGAAGTTGGCCAGAAAAGGTTGATTTTTTCATGAATAGTGTACCAGTCGACTGGTAACACTGTTCATGAGCACAATATGTCTCTGTAAGCTCGTTTTAATGGGGGCAGTCGACTGGTACTTCTTGCAATCGACTGATACCAGTCTGAAAGTGTTTTCAGCACTGGATTTTGACCGGGTCAGCTCGTATAGATGTATGGGATCCATGGGAGATTAATACATGAGTTTATGGTCAATTTGGATGACAAGTTTTCAACAATTGGGATATTGTTGGAGAAATTTTTGGATGTTATGCAAAGGGGGAGAAGTAAGGTTTAGTTGGGAAAACCTGAAAGTGCCTTTGCGTAGGGGGAGCCTTGGGATAGGTTCTTAAAAATCCCTGTGGGAAAATTCCTAGCTCAATGGGGAGCATAGGTGTAGGGGGAGCCTTGGGATAGGTTCCAATGCATGATGCATTATTTCGGTGTTGTAAGTCCAAGTGTGTAGCCTTGGCATCATAAGTCCATTCGGCGTTGTAAGTCCAAGTGTGTAGCCTTGGCATCGTAAGTCCATTCGGCGTTGTAAGTCCAAGTGTGTAGCCTTGGCAACGTAAGTCCATTTGTATTAGCATGTTTATTTGCTATTTGTTTTCCCTAACTTAAACGTATTGTCAAACACCAAAAAGGGGGAGATTGTTGGAGCAATCTCAATGGTCCGTGCGACCATGTGTTTTGGTGTTTGGCAAAGGGTTTAAGTTAGGTTCACCCTTGTTATTTGATATGTGTACTTGAGTTGTGCAGGACTGCAGGATACACATGTGACTCAGGTTGACGGCTTCGGGTCCGGTGAAGGATGGAGCATCCAAGGGACCGTGGAAAAGGCAGCGAGAACAAGGGCCGAGGGAAGCGACTTCGAGGCATACGCGAAGGATGGCATTGGGGACGAGCCGCAGGCTTGAATGCATCCGAGGGACGAGAGCCAAAGGAAGTAGGCTTGAAGGCAAGAGGTCAAGGCTGCAAAGAAGAGTCAAGTGAGTCATAAGGGTGAGAGTACGAGTGCACGAGAGATTGTACTCGGAGTAAAATCCTAATTCTAGGGTTTTGTTGTAGCAGTACTGTAGTAGTACTGTAGCAGTTGACTGCATGTTTTAGCAATCGACTGGTTCAGTCGACTGCACAGTCAACTGGGTGTGAACAGAATGGTTCTGTTCATTCGGTCAGTGTGGATCAGTCGACTGCATGTTTTAGCAGTCGACTGCACCAGTCGACTGCTAGTTTTAGCAGTCGACTGGTATCGAGCCGTTGGGATGTAACGGTCGAATTTCCACAGAGGACAGTCGACTGCATATTTTGGCAGTCGACTGGTAAGCGGGGTTTTCAACCCGCGACCTATATAACTAAAGCTTGGGAGCTTGGTTATAGTTGACGAAATTAGTGGTGGGTAACCTCTAATTAGTAGTCAATTAGTGCCCTAGCAATCCAAGTGCTCTTGATCGAGTTGTGGCGAGGTTTCTCTACCGATAAGGAGGATTGTGCTAGCCGGAGTTTCCGAGGATTAATCCACCAACGGATTGAGGGATCGTCCACCTTATGGATAACCATGGAGTAGGAGCAAGTTATCTCCGAACCACGTAAACAAGCTTGTTAGCGGTTTGCATCCTTTCTTATTCTTGTCTTTAGTTTAGCTTGTTTGTTTTGTATTTCCGCTGCGCAAGCTAACAAGTGTAGGAAGCAAGGATTTGGAGGCGCCGTCTATCCAACCCCCCTTCTAGCCGACCACCGATCCCCCAACACGTCGGTGATCGTGTTTAAATACCGGTGAAAGTCGACCGAGGGAAGCTTTGGGTTTGTCGCGAGATAGAAGATGAACAGCGCTATTTGATGGCATAGTTTTTTTCCTTGTTTTAATCGATTACTCAATTGATTCATTTAGTTGAATCGATTGATAAGAAAATTGAATCGATTAAATTCACAGCACAGTAATTCATGTACTCAATCAATTCATCAATCGACTGAATTCATTTTAATCGATTAATCAATCGATTCAATTGAATCTTAATCGATTCAAAAGTAAAAAAACGAGATGAACAATGAAGTGTTGTTGGCGAAGCACAGTAAAAAAAACAAAGGTTTTACATGCAGTGCTTGTTTAAAATTTAATTAAATATATTTATTAATTAATTAAATACATATATAAATATATTATTAATTAATAAATATATATTTAATTAATTTATGGTTCAATTTGAAAATTGAACTAAACCAACTTGTTCAATCAAACCCAAGTCTGGTTTAAATCATTAGTTGATTTAAGTAGACCAGTTTGATTCAATGATACATAGATTTGGATCAAATCATTTATTGGTTTAACCAGTTCGATTTATTATTGAATTAATTGGGGTGATTTTGATTACATAAGTTGGGATGATCGAATATAACTAGATTAGTTCTATTGTATCATATTTGATCAAAAAGATTAGATTTGTTCTAATGGATCAGACTTAATTCAATGGACATTGGATTGATCAAATAGACCTAAGTTTGATCAATAAGTCTAAATTGACTTAAATGGGCTTAGATTAAAATAATAACAAAACATATGTCAGAAATCTCTGTCCAATTAGATTAGTTCTAATGAGGACAATAGACTTAGCTTAGGATCTGGATTCCTGATCGACCGGTCCAATCAATCAGTCAACTTAAACTCCTAAAAATTGAGAAGATTTGTTTTTCTTGATTTATAATGATGGTTCTATATTTGTATAAATTGAATTAAACTAGTTTCATATTAGTTAGTCGGTTTTATACTGACTTATTTAAATTCAATTTTTCAAATGGCACGGACGATTACCACATTGACTCATCGTGAAATGTGGTGAAACCAGCTCCGGGAGGAGATTCAGGAGATAGAGTATAAGTCTGCTTATGGAGTCAACAGACATGTTAGAAGGCTTGATAGACTATTTTGGAAACTTGAGCAAGAAGAGTTTCTAGTCCTAGACAGTTATAGGATCTGGGCATTGATGCATTCATTGCCAAAGTATCCTAGGGTAATAGCAGACTATGTATGAGGACGTCATGAAGGGTGCGTCACATATTCAGAACTGTGTGAGGAACTATTTCACTATATGGGTGAAGAAGAGCCTGAAGAGTCTAAAGAGGACCAGGAAATGTTCGAGGCCAGAAATCGATCTGATGGAGAATCCTGAAGCTGCCCCATCTGAAATTATCCCAAATGAGTCCAGGTTAATAGGGGTAATGTTGGTCACTGCACTAGTATTTGTCCTAGTGGGAGCGGTATTAGCCTATCTAATTTATTAGTGTTCTGTTTACTATCGTTATGTACAAACAGTATTAGCCCATTTAGTTTTTGAGTCATATAATAATTTCTATCATTAAGTATGAACAGAGTTATGGTATAAAAACAGTTATGTTATGTGTTAACTAATTTGCCCATGATTAGTTCATGTGAAAATGATTATTTCATTTCATGATTCATTCATGTTCAATAAAATGATTAGTTCATATGAAAATGATTAGTTCATTTCATGATTTGTTCATATTCAATAATATGATTAGTTCATATATATATAATTTGTTCATATTAAATGATTCGTTCATTAGATAGGATGTGTGTAATATAATTGATCAATGTTGATTAGATTAGAACATACAAATGATAAGTGGAAACAAAGTTATAACTTGATTTTATAAACTAATTCTAATTGACACTGAGTCAATAATTAATTGCATACATATGAATTATACTGAAATAATAAATAATGTGTTTATTTATGTAGATTATGGCAACTAAAAATATCATAGTTGAACTCAATAAGGGAGAGAAATTATATGAGGATAACTATAAAATCTGGCACCTCAAGATACAATATGTTCTTGAGGAACAAGAAGTTCTAGAGGTTATAAATCAATTCATGGAGGAACCGATTAATGGTTCTACAACACAACACAAACGTGACCTTGATGCCTTTAAGGCATGGAAAAGAAAGGACTTCATTGCTAAGGGAATATTGATTAGTTCAATGGTGGATGACTTGATATTTGAGTATGAGTCATTACCATCGGCTCATGCTGTCGGGGTAGCCCTTAGAGAGAAGTACAGTGGAGTAAGTCTGAGTAAACACCGTCAGCTAACTATCAAGTTTGATAGCTGTAAAAAATGCTCGAATGTTACCATGGCTCAACATCTCAAGGAGATGGATAACATGATTCGAGAGCTTAATACTGCTGGTCATGCATTGACCGATGAACAACAAGTTCAGGCAGTTATCCGTTCCTTTCCTAATTCTTGAGAAATGATGAAACAGAATCTGATCCACAGTGAGAGTATCAAGACTTTCATTGATGTCTCACGCCATGTAGAACTTGAGGCGGGAGGATTGAATCCGCAAATATTTCTGGTCAAGCTTTTATAGCTGAAGCTTCTGGTTCCAAGAATAAGAAAAATTAGTTTAAGAAAGGAAAGGGAAAAGGAAAGGAGGCTAGTGTTGTTGCTATTAAAACCAAATCAAGAAGAAAGGAATGAAATATGGACAAAGACCTAAGAGCAAGTTGACTTGCTATAACTGTGGCAAGAAGGGCCATTTTGCTCGAGATTGTATCGAGCCTAAAAAGGTATATCCATTTTTATCTTCTTTCCATAAGCATTATGTTGCAAGTACAGTGTTGTTAGCTGATTCTTATCTTTTGTGGATTGTAGATTTAGTAGCAACAAACCACGTAGCACATGATCGAGCTACATATGTAGAGTATCGTCAGGTACCAGCTAATAACAAATGGATATATTTAGGAAACAATATAAGAATTGAAGTCAAAGGAATTGGCACTTGCAAGCTCAACCTACGTGGTGGGCGTACCTTGTTTCTACATGACGTCCTGTATGCTCCTGAGATTCGACGAAATATGATTTTCGTCATTTGTCTTCTTGATTTAGGTTATTGTGTAAATTTTTATAGTCGTTGTGTGGAACTTCGAATTAACTCTATGTTAATTGGGCATGGTTATGTAACAAATGGTTTTATGGTTCTTGATATAGAACAAAATAATAATGATGGTTATTTTTCAAACATTACTCTTACTAGTAATGCTGATGTTAATGATGAAATTTGGCATGCTAGATTAGGGCATATGGGACAAGAACGAATGAATAGATTAGCTAAGGAGAGCCTTTAAGGTACTTATGCTAAGATTAACTTGTCTATATGTGAGCATTGTCTTGCTGGAAAGACGACTAGGAAACTATTTGGTAAGGCTATTAGGGCTAAATCATCATTGCAATTAATTCATTCAGATATTTGTGGTCCAATGAATATGAAGGTTAGAAATGGGAGTTCTTATTTCATTACATTTATTGATGACTTCACACGTTTTGATCATATGTATTTGATTTCTCACAAATCTGAAGCATTAGATTGCTTCATTCGTTACTTGAACGAAGTTGAGAATCAATTAGAATGTAAGGTTAAAACCTTGTGCACTAACCATGGAGGTGAATATTTGTTTGATCATTTCAAGACAATGTGTAATGAGAAAGGGATTATTAGACAACTAACTATCCCTGGAACTCCACAGCAAAATAGGATTGTTGAAAGAAGAAATAGGACTCTTCTTGAAATGGTTAGGTCTATGATGATGCAGGTTAATTTACCAATCTCTTACTAGGGAGATGCATTATTAGTTGCAGCCTATATACTTAACAAAGTACCTTCAAAGTTAGTTCCATCTACCCCATATGAACGTTGGACAGGCAGAAAGCTGGATTTAAGTAATTTGAGACCTTGGGGGTCAGCTGCCTACGTTCATGATAAGACTCACGAACATGAAAAATTAGGACCAAAGTCAAGAAATGTATCTTTATAAGGTATTCTAAGACTTTTAAGGGCTATATTTTTATTGGTGAGCGACAAGATGGAATCATCTCTAAAATAGAGTCAAGAGATGCTTCTTTTCTTGAAACTGAGTTCCCAACATGAGATGAAGTTGATAAGATAATTCCTCTATATGAGATAGAGGAGGAGGACTATGTTCCTTTATTAACAAATCAGGAGATGCCTGAATCTAGTCAATCTAGTGGGAGTAATTTACCACTGAATGAGTCAATTTCTCAACAGTGTAACCTACGAAGAAGTAGTTGTCGGATTATTCCTCGAAGAAGGTTTGATATTGAGAATGAGGCATTGATGATTCTCCCAGTTGATAATGAGGAACCTCGAATAATTGAGTTAGAAAAGAATGGAAAGTTACAATGGATGAAGAAATGGAGTCAATGAGAAAGAATTAAGTTTGAGATTTAGTCGATCTTCCTCTGGGCCGAAGGGCTATTGGGAATAGGTATATTCTCAAAATAAAGAGGAAAGAAGATGGATCGATTAATAGATACAAGCTCGATTAGTTGCAAAAGGATATACCCAAATAGAGAGTATTGACTTTGAAGAGATATTCTCCCCAATTGTGAAGTTTGTGTCAATACATATCATCCTAGCTATAGTAGCATAATTTGACATGGAATTATATCAGATGGATGTAAAAATGGCTTTCCTTAAATGTAATCTTGACGAAGAAATCTATATGGTACAACCATAAGGTTCTGTCGCTGAAGGTCAAGAGAATAGATTATGTAGATTTAAGAAGTCTATATATGGGTTAAAGCAAGTATCAAGACAATGGAATATAAGATTTAATGAAGTTATTTTATCTTATGGTTTTGAAATGATCAATGAGGATCATTGTGTTTACCTAAAAAAAGAAAAAGGAAAGTTTGTCATTTTATCATTATATGTTGATGATATGCTAATAGCTGAAAGTGGCATAAAGTGTGTGATAGAAGTCAAATCTTTGCTTTCATCACAATTTGACATAATGGATATGGGAGAAGTAGAGTACATCTTAGGAGTGAAGATCATTAGAGATCGATCAAAAAGGCTTTTGGGTTTGTCTCAAGAAGCTTATATCACTAAGATGCTACAACACTTCAATATGTCAGATTACAACGTTGAATAGATACCTATAGCGAGAGGTACTGTCTTGAGCAAAAGTATGTATCCCAAGACTCTTGAGGAAATAGCCGAAATGAAGAAAAAATCATATGCCAGTACTATTGGTAGTTTAATGTGCACTATGTTGTGTACTCATCCTAATATAGGCTATGTTGTTGGCTTAGTTAGTCATTTCTAGTCAAACCCAGGATTGAGACATTAGAAAGAGGTGAAGAGGATATTCAAATATCTCAAAGGAACAACAGATTATTACCTCTATTTCCAAGGATCAAATATGAGCCTAAGTGGCTACACAGATGCAGATTGGGCAGGGGACCTAAATGATAGAAAATTCACATCTGGCTATATCTTCTTGCTGAATGTGGTGTCATCTCATGGAACAGCAAGAAGCAGACTTGTGTAGCCTTGTCAACAATGGAAGCTCAGTATGTGGCTTGTGCAGCGACTATGCAAGAGGTTGTCTGGCTAAGAAGGTTCCTGAAGCATATGAAGATTGCTGAGGACAGTGGGAGTCCTATTACAATGTACTATGACAGTCAAACTACAATAGCTTTTTTTAAAGATCCTAAATATCACAGCAAAGACAAGCATATTGAAATTAAGTATAATTTTGTAAGGAATATTGTTGACAAGAAAAAGATAATTCTTGAGTACATCCCTACATGAAATATGCTTGCTGATCCTTTTACTAAGTCATTGACTAAAGAGTCATTTCATGGACATGTGAAGTCTTTGGGACTTCGAAGAATGTAACTTATTGTAAAGTACATTTTGATAAATGAAAAATGTCATGATATATTCAGTGTATATGCCTTTGTTACATTCGAATAAAAGTCTCGAGCATGTTGGTAGATTGAGATTGGTCCACTCACATGGACAATCATCTATATTTGTTAAGTACAAATAGAGGTAAGACCGTTTCTTATGGGATAGTTTATGTAGCTATAAATAGAGATATACCCGTAAGTTAAGGTCGCTTTGATAATTGTGTCAAGATGAGATCATTTATGTAATGATCAGAGTAAATGTACCTACCATTTACTGAATCTACTTAAGGCCAGATTGGAATTCATGTGTTGAATTTAGGATTAGATATTAGGTATGTCTAGATCGAGATATGTATGATGTTAAATTTGGGGAAAAATATGCAAGTAAAGAGAATAACATCGTAGCATGTGATTCATACCACATGTGCTATAGAGACAAGAAGGGTAGTAGGAGAATGGATCTCTACTTCTCTGCTATGTGAGACCCTTGAGATTATAAGTTAATCTCAATCTTACCCTAAGTGACTATTTAGTTATCTACTTGAAGTTCTGATTAGTGTCTACTACTTTAGTATGTTTCCTATTGGCTATGGATGATTCGGTCTATGGAGCATAACTAGGAAAGCAACTGATTAAAATGAATAGATTCTAGGTAAAAAGGAAGATTAAGATTGATTTACATCTATGACATTTATTCACTAGTGCCAATTACATTTTTAGTTCAGTACATAAAATGTAATTGTGAATAATTTGTTTAATTGGAGATGTTGAACATGCTCTTGACATTATAGTCATTATGAGGGATTAGAGATGTTCTTATTGATGTAAATAATTTAATCTAGGGTAAAGGCAAGTCATTGATGTCTCTGATTTGTTTTAAAGAGCAGCTATGTAAGGTGTAACAATCTTCTTAGCAATAAATGCTCAGTATGCTTGCTGTCGCATCAACCATTTTCTCTAATGTATGGAATCGATGTTCTTATATGGTCTTTGTGACTAATTAATTTATGCTCTGGTCTTCGTGACTTGATCATCATAAAGTCTATATGACTTATTTGATCTTTCTGACTAATTAATTTTGCTCTGGTCTTCGTGACTTGATCGTCAAATAGTCTATATAACTTAATCGGTCTTTGTGACCAATTAATGTTTGGCTTTAGCATTATGACATGACCACACTCATGATAAGAAGGAGCTCATATAGTAACATGAGATTGGTGCGGTAGTACAATAATAACTCTTTAGTGGAATGAGATATTATTGATGAACTTGAGTTGGGTGTTCGGGGAGAACATGGGAAGCTCAAGCTCATCGGGAGACCAAAATCAATTCCTCCTCTCGGTCCCTATTGTAGCCTCTTATTTATAAATTCTTATATTCGCCAAATCCAACTTCTTACCCACCTTAAGGTGGTCAGCCAAGCCAAGCTTGGAGCCCAAGCTAGGGCTGGCCAAACCAAAGTTAGATGGGTTTAAGTTGTGGTCGGCCTTAGCTTGGAGCCTAAGCAAGGGTGGCCGACCACATTCACATTGAAAGAGAGTTTTAAATCTTTCCTTTTATAGCTTTCTACAAAGGATTAAGAGAAATGTTTGATATCTTTCCTTATTTATAGTTAAAAGGAATATTTTAATTTTTTGATAAATTTTAAATCTTTCCTTATGTGGAAGCCATGGTTTTAAAAGAGAGTTTAAAATTATAAATCTTTCTTTTATAGCTTTCTACAAAGGATTAAGAGAAAGGTTTGATATCTTTCGTTATTTGTAGTTTAAAGAAAGATTTTAATTTTTGATAAAACTGTCATTTTTGTAACCATCCACATGTTTTAAAAGAGAGATTTTAATTTATAAAACTTTCCTTTTATAACCAACTATGAAGGGATTTAAAGAAAGGAATTTTTTAATTAAAATTTCTTACCAGAAATAATTAAGGAAATTTTAATTTTTGTTTAAAACTTTCCTTGTTTAGAGGACTAGGTAGGGGTCGGCCATTAAAGGTTTATAAGGAAGTTTTTTAATTAAATTTTCCTTCTTAGACATTGGCAAGGAATATAAGGAAGTTTTAATTATGTTTAAAAAATTTCGTATTTGCTAAGACCAAGGAATATAAAATAGAGGGTAGAGGTGCCTCATGAGACAACACATCTATTATTCCTCTCCTCTCTTCCTTGGTGGTGGCCGACCCTCTTCTTCCTCCTATTCTTCTTCCTTGGTGGTCGGCGGCATCTCATCTCAAGGAGTTCAAGGTGGCCGGATCTTGTTAGAGGAAGAAGGAGAGATAGGAGGCATTGTTTCTAAGCATCCCTTGGAGCTTGGTTGGTAGCCGAAGTTCTTCATCTCTAGGATATTGTTGGTGGCCAAAACTTGGTAGGAAGAAGAAGGTTTTGGTGGAGTCTCATCTTGGTAGATCATCACCCACTCGACGTCCAAGATAAGAAAATGAATACAATAGAAGATCGTGAGGTCTATAAGCTACAAAGAAAGGTATAACTAGTTGTCTTATTCCGCATCATACTAGTTTTCTTTGTATGGATTTTGAAATACCAAACACAAGAGACTAACGATTCTAGGTTTCGAATTTATAATTCGATTTTGTGTTTCTTTTTTTTTCAATCTTGTGATTCGATTGTTCTTAGTGGTTAAACCTAGGGTTACTATAAGGAGATTAAATATTGAATTTCGTTGAAAGGCTTTGTCTAGGAAGTGGTGGATGCTCTCATAACCAAGAAGGCCTAGTGCCTCGCCATCTTTAACCTGGAAGTTGATCTCTGAAATAAATATTTAATCAAATTTGTAACATGGGTGGATTTGGATTAATAATGTTAAGCATCATTTGCGATCCAAGTCTAAACCTCTAAGAACAGATAAGTTGAATTTGGAATCAATAATGTTAAGTTCTGTTTGTGATTCCAAATTGAATTTCTAAATAACACAATAGGTTATTAGAGAAGGTTCAGGACTTGTACAAAATTTTTATACAGGGGAACCAGTACGATATTCCGAGTAGCAACCAACAATACACCAGCACCCCCGAAAGAGAGAATCGAGTACAAGAAAAATTAGGCCAAGTGCAACACACTGCACTTATCCTTTTATAGTAATTAATTATAATAACAAGATTTTATCAACACTTTTTAGGAATTGAAATGAGGCATTTTGTGTTGATGTATGTCTGCCAGGCACGATCGGGACTCCTCGGAGCAGTCGTCGGGCTCAGTAGCTTCACAGTAGAGTTGCAGCAAGAACCGGGAGCAGTCAGAGGCTCAAATGTGCGCGTAGTAGCTTGTATATACTTGTTGTGTAAGTGTCTACTCAAGACTTCCTTATAAAGGGCTTAGAGGTCACCTCCCATAATCATGGAAGACGCCTCCAATAAGGCAAACTCTATCCCGAGCAAACCAGCACTTTTCTGTGACCGATTCCAAAATTTATCCTCCGGAGGGTGCCTTCCATAGCTATGGAAGGCGCCTTCTATGAACAGTACCGAGGCGCCTTCCATAGTCATGGAAGGCGCCCTCGAGTACTGTTCACTCGAAGGCAACTTTACTTCTTTGCTTGCTTTCTTGCCCTGCAGCAAATATGTTAGTCCAAATACCCTGCAAGACAAGTGTTAGCACAAATATAATAAATAGAGTAATTAGTTCCTGTCCTCCCAGGACTAGGAACTAGTCAAGGTCTAAGTTTAGGGATCCCAAATAGATCTAAACTAGACCGATGCCTACTGTCCCTTAATTGGGACATATCCTCACAGAGTCACTCTCCTCCAGTGACTTACTTTTACTTACCTTTTGCCAGGCATCCGGTCAGCCCATCAACTAATCTGGACTTCATGCCAGCTATCTGATCGGCCCGTCGACCTAGCTGAACTTCCATGCAACACTGAGTTAGAACAACAGATAAAATGGTAAGGTAAAATAGTATTAACGATATTCAAGATTCGTTGGTCCGGTCGACTACGCGTGGTCGATTAGAAACCAGTCGATCACATATAACCTAGGGTTATCTCCCCTAGGGTTGCCTAGTTTCACTCACTAGGACTTCCATTGTCAAGCTTCACTTACTAGGACTTCCTCCACCTAGCTTCACTCATTAGGGCTCGGCTTCACTCATCAGGACTTCCTCCACCTAGCTTCACTCACCAGGACTTCCACCACCTAGCTTCACTCACTAGGGCCCGGCTTCAGTGACCAGGACTTCCACCACCTAACTTCACTCACTAGGGTCCAGCTTCGCTCACCAGGACTTCCACTACCTAGCTTCACTCACTAAGGTCTGGCTTCACTCACCAGGACTTCCACTTTGCCTAACCTTTGGTTAGGACTTACCTTTGCTAGTTATCTAGTCCTGACTAGACTTCTCTCTCCCAAACATCAAGTCATGTTTGGATCAACCCTTGATCAAATTGACCAAACTTAGGTATATTGTCAAACATCGAAATCCTAGAGGTCGATTGCACCAACATAATGAACTGAATTGATTTATTTTATCAGAACAATGAATTTTACGAAAATAAATCTTAAAAATATTTTCTACTCTAAAAATCCTTCTCAAATTTTTCTAGATATGAAAAATAGATTTTCAAATACTAGAAAAAGTAAAGTTCCTTAATTTTTATTTTTCTAAATTTTTAATATTAAAAAATAAATTTTTGTAAAATAATTTAGATAAAATTTAAAAATTATCAAAAAAATTTATTACGATAGAAAATATTATGTTTTATCATAGAAAGATAAAAAATTTCAAAAATAAGTCTATAGAGTATTTGTAATTTTTAAAGTATCATTTTCAAAAAAAAATTATAGAAAGTATTTTAATAGAAAAGAAAATTTCAAAAATTTTCTGTTTGTAGATTAAATCATTAGATAGCAAAGAAAAAATTTTCCAACTCAAAATATGAACAATAGACATTTAAATAATTTGTTTAAACACCATGGAAGATAAAATATATTAAAATTTAAAGAATGTATAAGATTAACTTTAAATTATACTAGACATGATTTGGGAATCTAATATAAATTATCTTTTACTGGATTAATCAAAAAATTTGGTGGAACATAATTTTTAGAGATTTTTTTAATTTGACCCCTATGGTTTCTGATATACCATTTTAATCATTTATAATTTTTAAAATTTAAATTTTGTACATCTTTAGGAGTTGAACATGCATAGTCATTTTTCAAGGATTCTATATGTTCTTTTAATTTATTATACTTATTTTTGAGTTTATCAAACAATTCTAGTGGACATGCATTAACTAATTTTCTTTTTAAATCATATTTTCCTTCTTTAAATTATTATTCTTAAATTTTAATTTACATAAAGACTTAGTCATTAAAGTTATTCCTGAATAAATTTGAGCAGGGGGCAGAAGGTATATCTCACTTATCATATCATGTTTAAAGTTGGATGTTCTCCCTTCGTTGTTGCTTTCCTCATATGTAGCTTCCTTTGCATCGATATTTTCTTCTTGGTGATTCACCATGAGTGCTAGTCCAACATACTCCTCCAGTTCGGACTCCGATGATGACTCATCCCACGTTGCCTTCAGATTTTTATGCTTTGGTTTGCTTAACCCTTTGTTCTTCTCCTTCTTCTTCAATTTCGGGTAGTCATCCTTGAGGTGCAATTCTTCTTGATAATTATAGCATCTTACTTTCCATTTTTCCAGAACAAATTTCTTGGCCTTTGATTTTTTAAATTTATTATATTTAAAAAACTTAGTGAATTTTCTTACCATGAAGGTTGCTTCATCTTCGTCAATCGAAAAGTCTGAATCTAGTCCGCTCTTTTGGGCTTGTAGTGCTAGGTTCTGACTTGGTCCTTTTTTCATCATGTACATTGAAACTCGTATAATTCAAAAGAATAAAAAATATTTTCTAGCTCGAAGGGCATACCTCACTTACCATATCATGTTTGAAGTTGGATGCTCCCCCTTTGCTATTGCTTTCCTCAGATGTAGCTTTCCCTTTATCGATACTTTTTTCTTGGTGACTCACCATGAGTGCTAGTCTAGCATACTCCTCCAATTCAGACTCTGATGATGAATCATCCCACGTTGCCTTCAAATTTTTGTGCTTTGGTTTGCTTGACTCCTCTAGTCCTGTGACTTTTTAAATTTATTAGATTTAAAAAACTTGGTGAAGTTTCTTACCATGAAGGCTTCTTCATCTTAGCCAATCGAAGAGTCTGAATCTGGTCCACTCTTTTGGGCTTATAGTGCTAGGTTCTGACTTGGTCCCTTTTTTTGTCTTGCACACCGAGACTCATGTAATTTGAAAGAAGAAAAAAGGTTTTCTAGTGTACTTACTATAAGGTCTTTGGAGATATAGTAGGAATCTACTATTGATGTTCATTCTAGTGTTCTCGGGAACGTATTTAAAGCATACCTTTGTACGTCCTGATTAGTTACCGTTTCTCTGAGATTTGTTAATCCTGTGATTAGCTCCTTGATTCTTCTGTTAGATGAGCAACTAATTTGCCTTCTTCCATCCGGAGGTTGCTGATTTGGTTTCGGAGTAGGTCCCATCTCGTGAGCTTTGTTTTAGACATTCCTTCGTGTAGCTTCAGGAACTTCTCCCAAAGAGTTTTTGCTAATTTGTAGGTTCTGATTCAACTGACTTCTTGGGGTTGAAGTACGTTCAACGGTACAACTCAGCTTGTCCGCTAGCTACGAAGTCGGCTTGATCTTTCTTGGTCCATTGGTATTCCTCCTTTTCAACTCCTTGTTAGTCTTTGGGGGCTACAAAATCACATTTGATTATTATCAATAATTCAAAATTAGTTTTAAAGAATATCTCCATATGTTTCTTCCATATCGCAAACTCTCCCTCAAACTTAAGGGGTAGATGCTGGGTCCAACCATCTTCTTTGTACTTCAGTCGACAATTAATCCTTTTGAAGCGGTTGGACTCTGATAACACTTGTTGGTGCAGCGGGGTCGACAAGAGGGGGGTGAATTGCCTATACAAAATAAAGTTATACCCTTCTCGATCTTTCAACTCAGATTGGCAACACACTTATAAAAGAAAATTTAACAACTAATAAAATAAAAGAGACTAAGGAATTACTTAGTTACAACCTACATGATTGTTAATCTAAGACAAAAAATAGCACTAAAAAGATCTCCTTCGTGTATGTGGAGAAGCTTGTTACACTCGTTGAATGCTCAGAAATGTACTAGGAAATGAATACAAAAGTTATTGTTAATTTCCTAGGTCCAGGGGGTCTTTTTACAGCCCTTGAAAAATATTATCCTCAGCTTGAAGGCACCTTCAAAGAGGTCTAAGGTTCCTTCCATCGGATAGAGTTTATCTCTTGAGGATAAAACTTTATCCTCATGTAACGGCTAGGGAAGGCGGCTTCCATGCGCTAGAAGATGCCTTTTAAGCCATGGAAGGCACCTTCCATAAGACATAAGGCAGATCAGCTCCTAT
This sequence comes from Zingiber officinale, assembly GCF_018446385.1. Classification (NCBI taxonomy): domain Eukaryota; kingdom Viridiplantae; phylum Streptophyta; class Magnoliopsida; order Zingiberales; family Zingiberaceae; genus Zingiber; species Zingiber officinale. Next base: position 80,303,341 of record NC_056007.1, read on the forward strand.
AAGCTGATCTCTTCTTGTGTGGGTGATGCTCTGGCTACCTGGAGTTGAGCTCACCCAAGTTCAACTTTAACCTTCTTCTCGAACAGGCTTCCTCCCTAACTTCTCATCCTTCGAACGTCATGCATATCTTTCCCGTCCACTAGTGTACTCTTTTGCAATATCTCATCCCTCGAATGCACCAAGCCTATCGACTCCTTTTTTCGTACTATCATTCTCGCTAGCTATGTCTTCTACTTGACTTCTTGTGTTTCTAAGCTCCTGCACACTTAAACACAAGAATCAACTGCACAAGACCTAACTTAACTTGCTTGACCACATCAAAACTACCATGGTGTACTTAAAGATAAAACCTTACATGTGTTGCACTCTAAGGCCACTTGGGTTATTTTCCTTTTCAGGGATTGGCTCTTCCGGTGAGGAGTGTATTTTCATTCATTGAGTCTTTCTAAGTCCTTCGTGCTTTCTTGAGGTCAGTTTTAACCATCTCCACGTAACATTTGTGAGTAGCTCTCTGATCTCCATTGATTGAGACAACTCAATCTGAGACCGGGACTTCACCTTCTGTGAAAGGTGCAGACCATCGCGCAGAATGAGCTGAGAGTCGGTCTTCCTAGGATGACATTGTAAGATGATAGACAGTCAACCATTATGAAGATGGTGCTCCAGGTTTGCCTCAAAGGTCCTTCACCTAGCGAGGGAGGGAGGGTAATTTATCGCAACATTTGTGTAGGATCGATTGCACGTGAGGGGAGGGGGGTGAATCATGTGTATTTTAAAACTTTCTTTTCAATTTTTTTAAAATGAGTGTACAATGGAAAAATAAACTAAGTAAGAAAAATAGAAAGAAATAGAATATGATTATTTTTACTTGGTTTGAAGCCTTCGACGACTCATACTTCAAGACTCAGGCCCTTTGAACCTTTCTGACGGGTAATCCAGTAATCAATCATAATTGAATATAAAAACAAAGAAGAAAGTGTAACAACACCTACACTTTCTTTAAGCAATAATTAACTTTAAACCAAAACCATTGCCCAATACTTAGATGGAGATCTAAATGTGCTCGTGCGTTGGTGTTGGTCAGTCGGTAGTAGCCGGGTGTAACAACGTCGCAACACAGCAGTAGTACAAAGTCAAAGTAGCTGGACGGTTCAGGAATCATGTAGAAAATTCTATTTGTTTTCTTGGACATCTAGCCTTCTGTTATAGATGAACCTGTTTTTATCATATCCATTAAATTCGGGATAAACTTTCTGACTTTGGATCTTACGGATAATTTTGTAGAGAAAACTAATTAAATAATTCATATCTTATTCGTTGCTTCATTTCGATCTGATTTGGTTCGATCCATTTTGGTTCGCTCCAGTCTGGTTCGATTCACTTTATCCACTTGAGGCACCTCTAATCACTGATCTATTGGGATATGCCTGATGCGGGTGCGTGCTAGAACACATTTTGTAAAGATGCACAGTGAAAAAATAAATTAATAATAATTCCTAATTATTACATCACACACACCACACGCATACAAGGATACAACATGCCAAACATAATCGAATAATTAAAATTTTATGGGAAGTAAATTTACACTAGGTATACCTTACGGATGACCTGTAACGAGAAGGGCATCAACTATAGCAACATTGTCGAACCTCGCCTCTATTCCTATCCACACCGAGCTCCTCAAGATAACTCATTGAGTACAAGTCTCTCCTTTGGAAGTTACTAGTCATGAGCGAAGAAGAGGGATCAAGAGGAAGAAGAAGAGAAACACACAAGGGAGAGTTTTTCTCTCTTGTGGTGGTCACGGCAACAAGAGGGAGCACCCTCTTGTTGGTGGCGGGAGAGAGAGGAGAGGGAGAGAAGGATTGGATTTCCAAAAGCTAATCAACCAAATAATGAAACTTGTATCTAATTCTCTCCCAATTACATCTATATATAATCCTCTTTAATGAGTTGAATTAGAAAGTCCAAATCCGATCCATTATCCCTTAACCAAAAATTAGTCCATTAACCCCTTGGTTTGGTTCACAACTAAACCAAGTTAGTTCATAACTAATTCATGATTAAATAAAATATGGTTCAACTCGACCATAGGAGATGTAGCCCATCCGCACTTCCATTATAACAAATATTTTTATATTTATCTTATGTATAGTCCAACCAAACATTTATCTCTTGGTCTAAGAATCTTATTCTTTAACTTGTTTTACGTCTTTTAGAAACTCATTAGTACGTATGACCTAATAGGTTCCCGGTTTATCTTGGACATCCATAATTAACTACTTAATTATAGAATGATCATGAGTGTCACATAGTATTACATCATAATTCCCAATTAATTAAAAAATCATAGTTGATCTTAGAACTAATTCTAAACCCTTCAACAGCTACAGTAAGTCATGCCTTGTTTCTTTCACTCGTCTTATACCCACTTGGTTCAAGATATGGTCTATATGTCTGTCCCCACTAGACTGACTATGTCACACCTAGCTTAAGTAATATTTCCTCGTACTACGGATTTAAATTACTCATACATGTGTCTAAGAGTCTCGCACTCTTAACATGTGATGTTTTGACCAAAGACTTTGAGTAATACTCCTAACGAGAGGTCATAGGGTATACGTCTCCTCACAAGGAGCGGTGAATTCTCTATGCGCTATCCAAATATCTTCGGGCACTTCGACTTATATCCAATCATCCCGGGTCCGTGATGTGCTTGCTTAAGATGTCAAAGTATAAGTCTCCATGATTAAGATGACTTATATACCTCAAGTCGAAGGAAACTTACACTCGAACTACAGTAAGAGATTCATAGACATATCCACATATGTAGATAACCATATGAAGTCTTACAGCGAGCCACTCTAATGAACTAGTTACTATAACTAGCATCCACGTTTAACTTTTGACATTCTAGTGTCTCCATCCAGTGAGAAAACAACTATTTGACGAACCAAGGAGTATAACCTATGCTAGTCTTACAGAATTGATGATGCCCGAATGCATCAATTTGGACGACTAGGGAAATTCTAATATGTTCATAATTGCACATGTAGAGATAATCACTAGTTGTGATCCAATCACAATTTCTCTCATGCTATGAATTGTATTATGGGCATTCAATAAATGAGTTTAAGACAATCAAATATATAATATGCACTCAAATAGTAAATCTATATTTAGTAAAAATAGTAAGGTGATTGTCTTAGAACATCTCTCAAAATCTAATACTCCCACTTGGCATAATGACAATCGCCATGGTGTCCAACACCGTAGGTCTCTACATGACTCTCAAACTCGTTTTGAGGTAGAGGTTTTATGCAAGGATCCACTAGGTTCCTTTCGGTGGAAATTTTTTCAATTTGTATTTCATTCCTACTCATGATCTCTTGATCATATGATAGCGACGAAGCACATGTTTGGATCATTTCTTACTTGGAACATTTCTAATTTATTGCACCTCCATTTAATATGAATATGAATCCAGATTGGGACTTGGAGTCATCTTTGTCTGTCTAGAAACTTACATCTGTATATCCGCGTATGATCATATCACCATCTCCATGTACCAAGAGCATATCCTTATTTCTTCTCAAGTACTTAAAGATCATCTTGACAGCTATCCAGTGATCCATTCCTGGATCAGACTGGTATCTGCTCATAACACTCAGAGCATATGATACATTAGGTCTTGTACATAACATGACATATATGATAAATCCTATTACGGACGCATAAGGTATCATATCCATGCAAATCCTCTCATTTTCTGTGCGTGGGCACATATACTTCGAAAGGTGAATTCCATGCCTCATAGGTATGAAACCTTTCTTGGATTCAGATATGCTAAATCATTTTAGTACTCTGTCTATATATGCCGACTGTGAAAGACCAAGCAACATTTTCGATCTATCTCTATAGATTTTCATCCTGAGGATATAAGTTGCTTCTCCCATATATTTCATGGAGAACGTTTTGCACAATTAAACTTTAACTGACTGTAGAATTGTCACATCATTTTCTATAAGCAATATGTCATTAATATATAATATCAGGAATATGATCACACTCCCGCTAACCTTTTGATACACACAAGGAACATCTAGATTTTGTGAGAAATTAAATTCTTTAATTGCCTCATCAAAATGGATATTTCAACTCCTGGATGCTTGCTTTAGTCCATAAATGGACTGTTGAAGCTTGCATACTTTGTTTTTATCAATGAATATGAAAACTTCAGGTTGTGTCGTATACACGTCCTTGAGTAGATTTCTATTAAGGAAAGTTGTTTTCACATCCATTTGTCATATCTTATAATCATGATGAACAGATATGGCCAGGAGTATTCGAATAGATTTAAGCATGACTACAGATGAGAAGGTTTTATCATAGTCAATGCCTTATCTTTGACTATAGCCTTTCACACCAACCTTGCCATGTAGGTAATTACATTACCATCTATATCGGTTTTCTTCTTAAAAACTCACTTGCACCCTATAGGCGTTATGCCCTCAAGTTGGTTCACCAAATTCCAAACTTAGTTTGTGTACATGGAATTCATTTCCGACTTCATGGCTATGAGTCACTTTTCCTTTTATGAACTATTTAAAGCCTCTTTATAATCGACAGGTTTCTCATCCTCAATGGATAACACATCATTCGATTCTCTTACAGGAGATCTATATTTATCAGGAATATTATGTGTCCTACATGATCTACGAGGAGGTTGTATAATAATTGGTTGTAGTTCTTAACTAGGCATCTCGTTAGTGTTTATTAAAGTCTCTTGAACTTCATCAAGTTCAACCATACTCTCATTTGCTTCCTGTAAGAGAAATTATTTCTATAGGAAGATAGCATACCTTGAAACAAACATATTTTATTCCAAGGGATGATAGAATTAGTGACTCTTAGTTTCCTTAGGGTATCCAATAAATAAACACTTATTAGACTTGGCGTCCAACTTGTCTAATATAGTCCTATTCACATAAACAGGACATCCCCATATCTTCAAATAAGATATGAGGGGTTTCTTACTAGTCTATACCTCATATGGAGTAGTTGAGATTGCCTTCGTCGAGACTCTATTTAGCAAGTAAATAGCTGTCATGAGTGCATAATCCCAAAAGGTTTTGGGAAGATTTGCACGATCCATCATTGACCAAACTATGTCCAACAAGGTTTGTTACGCCTTTCCGATACACCATTATATTGTGGTGTATATGGTGGAGTTAATTGAGACAATATACCATTGTCCCTTAGATAATCTTGAAACTCTTGGCTTAAATAGTCACCATCTCAATCGGATTGAAGCATCTTGATATTTTTACCAAGATGTTTCTCTACTTCATTTCTGAATTCTCTAAACTTTCAAAGGCTTCAGACTTGTGTTTTATTAGATACGCACACTCATAATGAGAGTGATCATCAATGAAAGTAATGAAGTAGCTATAACCTCCTAGTGCATGAGTTGGCATTGGTCCACATACATTGGTATGTACGAGCCCAAGCAACTCATCAACTCGTTCACCCTTTCCAGAAAAAGGTAAATTTGCATCTTGCCTTTTGAACATGAATCACATGTATCAAATGTATTTAATTCAAATGATTCAAGAACTACAATCTTTTACAATTCGGACATGCGTTTCTTGCATATATGGCCAAGGCGACAATGCCACGAGTAAGAGGTTAATTGATTATCTAATCGGTCGCGTTTATTGCTCGTATTGATATTGAATGTGTCACTAGATGTATCTAACACGTAGATATCATTGCATAAAGTTTCAGTGCCATAAAGAACACCATTCAACGTTATATAACAATAATTATTACTAAAATTCAAATGGAAACCTTTTCTATTTAAGCAAGAAATAGAAACAATGTTCTTTATTAATATGAGAACAAAATAACAATTATCTAATTCTAAGACAAGTCCACTAGGAAGCTGTAATAAGTATGTTCCGATGGTGACTGCATCAACCTTTACTTCATTCCCAACTCGCATACTTGTTTCTCCCTTGATGAGTCTTCTGTTATTCCTTATCTCCTGTATGTCATTACATATATGTAAGTCACACCCAGTATCCAATATCCAAGTGTCTGAAGAAATATCATGATAGTCAATAATAAAAATACCTGAAGAGGATGGGGCATCAGATATTTTATTCTTCTTCACAGACTCAAGATAGATCTTGCAGTTTCTTCACTAGTCTCTCATCTTGCCACAATGATGGCATGAGCCCTTTTGTACCGGTTATACTGTCTTGGCCTTTTTGCTCTTCCCTTTAGCCTGATGTTTTGGTTTCCTCTTAGAACCTTTCTTAGAGGAGTCTACTAACATCATAATTTTTTGTTCACCTTTAACAAAAGGTTCTACAGTCTTGATCATATTAATTATCTTGAGAATGGTTGATTCTAAATTATTCATATGATAGTTCATCACAAATTGTGAATGATTTTTTGGTAAACTATGTAGAATCAAGTCAATACTTAACTCATGATTCATTATAAAACCGAGTGATGCTAAACGCTTTATGTAGTCGTTCATCTTTAGTACATATTGTATTGTGGATGAACCCTCCTGCATCTTTGAGCAAAAGAGAAGCTTATAGACCTTGAACCTTTCGGATCTAGCTTTCTTATCAAATAGCTCACGAAGATGATAGACAATATCATAAGCATCCAAATGCTCATGTTGTTTTTGAAGTTCAGGAGTCATAGCAGCTAGCATGATACAACTTGCAAGTACAAAATCATCCTTATGTTTTTGAAGGGCCAACAATTGGTCCACAGTTACATCAACATCAAGACTTATGAGAAGAGATTGATCAAGGACATAAACTAGTTTCTCAGCTTTGAGAACAATTCTCAAATTTTGAAACCAGTCCAAGAAGTTCGGCTCAGTTAATTTATTCAAGTCCAAAATTGAATGCAGATTAACAGAAGTCATAATTAAATGATTAACCTAGAAATACAAAAATGAGAATGTATGAGACACATAATATTATTTATGTAAATAATTTGCATAAAATCACTCTCATTTATCAAATTCAAATGCCCTTATTTTTAAATTTAGGAGATGGTAGATTTTTCTCTAAGTGGGTTGATATCCACTACAAATAAGAATAACCTTAACTTTGGCCAACAAGTCATTCTTAGCTATAGCGGTAGGTAATAATTTTACCGATTGTATATCACTTATATACAACTATCACATTATGCTAGCAACTGTTGATCTTCGCATAAATATCGGGTTGTTAACACATTAACAAGTATACATCAAATGCATATCACCCAACTTCACCTTTATCCACATTGATCTTTGCTTTGGCATAACAAATCAATGCTTCAAGTTTAAAATTGATCCGTTAATCATGAGATTGTATCTCTATGATTTGAACATATTTAATTTCAAGTTTGAGCTTAACTTTGGTCAACAACTCAAACAAGAACTTAAACTCTGGTTCTTACCATATTAACGGAAGGCGTAGGTTTTAATATTAAATAAGGGATTTAGTCTCATCTACATCATGCAAATATTATATCTACATGACATTATATGCATGACATAAATGATGACATGACACGTCGTAAGCATGACATAAATGATGATATGACACATCGCATGCATGACATCATATGACACATCACACATATAGTTAGATCTAATCACATTACATGTATGACAAAATCTAATTATGTCATAATTAATGCATCTATATGACATACAATATGGTATGAACATGACATAAATTTACATATGTTATAATTCTATTTTGTAAATAAAAATATATTATAAATCTTATTTTAATAAATCAAGATTTATCTAACCAAATTAGAAAACTTATTTCTAAATTTAATTAACATATTTCATCTATAATCTTTCTATCAATCAAGAATCTTTTATTATTTTAGAAATAAATTTCATAATTAATTTCCTAACAATTTAGAAAATAAATAATTAATATTTTTTTAATTTATTAAAGAATAATTCAAATCTTGATTTTTTTATGATTTTCAAAATCTTTCCAAATTTGATATTTCCTAACAATTTAGGAAACTTTTCCAAAATAGAATATTTTAATAAATCCAAAATTTTCAGAAAAGATTAATTCAATAATTTAATTTAGAATTTTTAATAATTTTTCAAATCTTACCACATTTGGTATTTTCTAATAATTTAGGAAACTTTACAAAAAAATATAATATTTTAATAAATCTAAAAATTTTCAAAAAAATTAATTCTATAATTTAATTAAGAATATTTCAGATCTCTGGCTTTTTTTTTATAATTTAATATTCTTTCTATATTTGATACTACCTAACAAATTATGAAATTTTTCAAAAATAAAATATTTCTTAAAATTTCAGAAAATTCCAAAAATGATAATTTCTAAAATAACAGAATATTTCTAAATTTAATTTTCTAAAATCATATCAAAAACTTTCCAAAAATAGAATTTTATAACAATTTAGGAAACTTCCAAAAATAGAAAAAGTCTTAATAATTCCAGAAAATTTCTAAAATTAATTACAACACTAATTACGAACCATAAAATAATTTTACGATCATGTCAAAGCACGATCTGTTTTTGATACAGCTGTTGGGATATGTTCGATGTGAGTGCGTGCTAGAACACGTTTCGGAAATATGCGTAGCAAAAATAAAATAATAATAATTCTTAATTATTACATCACACACACCACACGCATATAATGATACAACATGCCAAACATAATCACATAGTTAAAATTTTACGAGAAGTAAATTTATCCTAGGTATACCTTATGGATGACCTATAACGAGAAGAGCATCAACCATAGCGACGTTGTTGAACCTCACCTCTATTCTTATCCACGCTGAGCTCCTTAAGACAACTCTTTGAGTACAAGCTCTTTCGAAAGTTACTAGCCACGAGTGAAAAAGAGAGATCAAGAGGAAGAAGAAGAGAAGCACACAAGGGAGAGTTTTTCTACCTTGTGGTGGTTATGACAACAAGAGGGAGCACCCTCTTGTTGGCGGCGAGAAAGAAAGATGAGAGGGAGGGGAGGATTGGGTTTCCAAAAACCAATCAACCAAATAATGAAACTTCTATCTAATTCTCTCCCAATTACATCTATATATAATCCTCTTTAATGAGTTGGATTAGAAAAGTCCAAATCCAACACATTATTTCTTAACTAAAAATTAGCTCATTAACCCCTTGGTTTAGTTCACAACTAAACCAAGTTGATTCATGAATAATTTATGATTAAATCAAATATAGTTCAACTCTAGCATAAGAGATGTAGCTCATCTGCGCTTCCATTATGATAAATATTTTCATATTTATCTTATGTATGGTCCAACCAAATATTTATCTCTTGATCTAAGAACCGTATTCTTTAACTTGTTTTACATCTTTTAGAGACTCGTTAGTGTGTGTGACCCAATAGGTTCCTAATTTATCTTGGTCATCCATAATTAACTACTTAATATAGAATAATTATGAGTGACACCTAGTAGTACATCATGATCCCCAATTAGCTAGAAAATCATAGTTGATCTTAGAACTAATTCTAAACCCTTCAGCAGCTACAGTAAGTCATGCCTTGTTTCTTTCACTCGTCTTATACCCACTTGGTTCAAGACATGGTGTATGTGTTTATCCCCACTAAATTGACTACGTCACACCTAGCCCAAGTAATATTTCCTCGTTCTACGGATTCAAATTACTCATACATATGTCTAAGAGTCTCGCACTCTTAACATGTGATGCTTTGACCAAAGACTTTGAGTAATACTCCTAATGAGTGACCATAGGGTATACGTCTCCTCGCAAAGAGTGGTGAATCCTCTGTGGGCTATCCAAACATCTTCGAGTATTTTAACTTTTTCCCAATCATTTCGGGTCCGTACCTCAATGATGTGTTTGCTTAAGATGTCAAAGTATAAGTCTCCATGACCAAGATGACTTGTATACCTCAAGTCGAAGAAACTTGCATTCGAGGTACAGTAAGAGATTCATAGACATATCCATATATGTAGATAACCAAATGAAATCTTACAGCGAGTCACTCCAATGAACTAGTTATCATAATTAGCATCCATGTTTAACTTTCGGCATTCCAGTGTCTCCAGCCAGTGAGAACATAACTACTTGGCGGACCAAGGAGTATAACCTGTGCTAGTCTTACAGAATTGATGATGTTTGAATGTATCAATTCGACAACTAGGGAAATTTCAATACATTCATAATTGCACATATAGAGATAATCACTAGTTGTGATCCAATCATAATTTCTTTCATGCTATAAATTATATTATGGATATTTAGTAAATGAGTTTAAGACAATCAAACATATAATATGCACTCAAATAGTTAATCTATATTTAGCAAAAACCATAAAGCAATTATCGCCTTAGGGCATCCCTCAAAATCTAACATGATCAACACAACAATTTTTTGAAAGTCATATCTTTTGACTCCAGACTCAGAATTAGGCTCTGTCAATGGTCATACGGGCAGGATTTGAAGATCTGCATATGTATCTGTTGGTGCGGCGGAGGCCGGCGAGAGGGGGGTGAATTGCTTCAAAAAAATAAAGTATACCCTCCTTGGAGTTTTCAACTCAAAATAAAAGCAATAGTAAATAACAACAAATAAATTAACAGAAACAAAAAAGGAACTCAGCTATTTACTTGGTTACAACTCAGGGGGTTGTTAATCCAAGGCAGTAAGAAAAAGTGCACTGAAGAATCTCCTTCTCTGAAGGCGGAGAAGTCTTTTACACTTTGGAAGCTTAGAACTATTGCTAGGAAAGACTACACAGTTGATTGCTTGAGTTGTTGGTTATTTCCTAGCTCCATGGGCCTTTATATAACTTCTGGAAAGTCTATCCCAAGGGTCTAAGGCGCCTCCAACAAGTTTTAAGGCACCTCCAACTCGGTGTAGCGAATATAACTCTATCTGCTGCGAACGGTCAAATTTGACAAGGCTGAAGGCGCCTCAAAGCAAGTCTGAGGCGCCTCAGACTGAGGCTTGAGGCGCCTCAGACTGAGGCTTGAGGCGCCTTCATCATTGGTTGAAGGCGCCTCGAGCAGTCTTCTCAGCTCCGTTTCTTCTTGCTTTGACTTCCGAGGCACCGTTTGTTTGGGTGATTGCGGCCAACCGAAATAGGGCTCACCCGAACCTAATTTCCGGCCTTCTCCTTGAGCAGCCTTCCTCTCCGGCTTAACGTCCCTCGAATGCCACGCACGTTCTTCTCGCCCATCGGTATACTCTTCCGCAGCTCTCTCGTCCTTCGGATGCACCGAGCCCGTCGGCTCCCTTCCCGTGTCGTCCTTCTCGCTAGCTGCGTCTTCTGCTCGACTTCCTGCACTCCTAAGCTCCTGCACACTCAAACACAGCGATCAAACACAAAGCAAGACCTAACCAACTTGGTTGATCACATCAAAACACCACGGGGTCCAACAATCTCCCCCCTTTTTTATGTGCATCAACCCGAGTTCAAGTTAGGGTAAAATAGACAAGTAGTAATTTGTAAATAAAGTTACTAAACTAAGATGTTAAGCATAAGTTTGCAATAAATAAAATTGCAACTACTTAATTAAGAGTTAACCAGAATTTTTCAAAAATATTTTTAATTTTAAAAAAATTCTCTCCCCCTAAACTTATACTTCTCTCTCCCCCTTTGATCACAGCAAAAAAAAACGGGGTAATAATAAGAGAATATGATTTTAAAAAAAATATTTAGCAAATTATAAGTTAGAAAAAGTTACTGAGCAAGATGAATTTAAAAAAATCTAAACAAAAATGAATTTTTTTTTTGAATTTTCAAAAAAAAATTTCTATGTAAACTGAATTTTTAGAATTTTAAAAATAATTTCTAAGTCAAGATTAATTTTTTTTTTTGGAATTTTCAAAAAAAATTCTAAGTAAACTTTCAAGAGACATTTTTCTAGATAATTTAAAAAAAAATTAAAGAATTTCTAAGGAAATGTTTAAAAACTTTTCAAAACATTGTTTAATTCTAATTTTAATGTTTTTATCAGAAAGTTAATTAAACATTTTTATTTCGATATTTCGACTTCCAGGTCGTAGCGAGGCATTAGGCCTTCTTGGTTATTGGAGCAACAATCACTTCCTTAGACAAAGTTTCCATAAAGAAGCTCAATGTTTAATTTTCTCACTGTAAGCTTTTAGCTAAAAGAGAAATTTAAAGTAGCAAAAATTTTGGAACCCAATAAAGGTTCCTTCCTACAGGGTTGGTCAAAAACTTAGGGGGTACATATCCTTTAGGCATTCTTCTAAGTTGGCCCTAATTTTTTCTTATATACCAGTTCAATTTTCCATAAATTCTTAGTTTTGATTTTGGAAATTTATTTAAGCGTGCATCATTATCTTTCAATTTCTCAATTTCGACTTTTAATTTTTCATTTTCTAATTTTAGATTATCATACATTTCTAGTGGACATGCTTTTGCTAGGTTCAATTTCAATTCAGCATTTTCTTTTTCTAATTTGAATAAGTCTTTAGAAAGAGACTTAATAAAGCGAAAAGACTGAGTCGGGGTTAGATTACGTACCTTACTTACCTAACTTGGTGAGGCTCCTCCTTCATTGCAGCTTTCCTTTTCTGATGTTCCTCCCCTTTCATCTATGCTCATCTCTGAGCTTGACTCTTCTTCTATCTGATGGTTAGCCATTAGCGCTAACTCCGAGAAGGCTTCGACGTCTAATTCGGAAGACGACGAATCTGACCAAGTGGCCTTCAGGTTCTTGTGCTTGGAGGATTCTGGCTTCTTGTACTTGACCTTTTCCTTTTCTTTCTGCTTGCTCTTTAATTTCGGGCAGTCATCCTTGATGTGCCCTTCTTCGTTGCAGTTGTAGCAACGAACCGTTCTTCTTTTTCGCTCATGCTTCTGCGATCTAAATTTGTTAGATTTAAAAAACTTATTAAATCGTCTTACCATTAATGCAGCTTCGGATTCGTCGATCAAGGCTTCGGAGTCAGAATCATTTGTTCTTGCCTTCAAGGCAATGTTCTGACTTGCTTTCTCCACTTTAATGGACTCTGCAATCCGAGATTCGTGAAGTTCAAATGTAGAAAACAAATTTTCTAAAGTACTTAGCTCGAAGTCCTTAGAGATGTAGTACGCATCTACTAAGGAGGTCCACTCTGGAGTTCTGGGGAAGGCATTGAGCGCGTACCGGATTGAGTCCCGGTTTGTTGCTTCTTCTCCAAGGTTGCTTAGTTGAGTTATTAACTCCTTAATCCTTGCTTGGAGTTGCGCTACCTTCTCGCCGTTGTTCAACCGAAGGTTCGTTAACTGGGTCCAGAGGATGTCACGCCTCGCTAGTTTAGCTTCCGAGGTACCTTCGTGAAGCTCCAGGAATTTTTCCCAGAGGTCTTTTGCAGGATCGTAGATTCCGATTCGACTTACCTCTTGTGGTGGCAGCACGCTAAGCAGGTGGAATTCTGTCTTTCCGTTGGCGACAAAATCGGCTTGCTCCTTCTTGCTCCACGTGTTTTCTTCTTTATCTTTTGGAACTGCATAGCCATATTTCATAATTAAGCAAATGTCAAATTCTGTCTTGAAAAATACCTCCATCCGACGTTTCCACGTCGCAAAGTCTCTGTCAAACTTCGGGGGATGAATATTCGCTCCAGCCATCGTCTTGATCGTTGTGCTTCAGTTGGCGGTTAGTCCTTCTGAGGTGGTCTGGTTCTGATACCAAGTGTTGGTGTAGCGGAGGCCAGCGAGAGGGGGGTGAATTGCTTCAAAAAAAAATAAAGTATACCCTCCTCGGAGTTTTCAACTCAAAATAAAGCAATAGTAAATAACAACAAATAAATTAACAGAAACAAAAAAGGAACTCAGCTATTTACTTGGTTACAACCCAGGGGGTTGTTAATCCAAGGCAGTAATAAAAAGCGCATTGAAGAATCTCCTTCTCTAAAGGCAGAGAAGCCTTTTACACTTTGGAAGCTTAGAACTATTGCTAGGAAAGACTACACAGTTGATTGCTTGAGTTGTTGGTTATTTCCTAGCTCCAGGGGCCTTTATATAGCTCTTGGAAAGTCTATCCCGAGAGTCCAAGGCGCCTCCAACAAGGTTCAAGGCGCCTCCAACTCGGTGTAGCGAATAGAACTCTATCCGCTGCGAACGGTCAAATTTGACCAGGCTGAAGGTGCCTCAAAGCAAGTCTGAGGCACCTCAGTTCTTGAGGCGCCTCAGCTTGAGGCGCCTTCAACATTGGTTGAAGGCGCCTCGAGCAGTCTTCTCAGCTCCGTTTCTTCTTGCTTTGACTTCCGAGGCTCCGTTTGTTTGGGTGATTACGGCCAACCGAAATAGGGCTCACCCGAACCCAATTTCTGACCTTCTCCTCGAGCAGGCTTCCTCTCCGGCTTAACATCCCTCGAACGTCGTGCACATTCTTCTCGCCCACCGGTGTACTCTTCCTTAGCTCTCTCGTCCTTCGGACGCACCGAGCCCGTCGGCTCCCTTCCCGTGTTGTCCTTCTCGCTAGCTGCATCTTCCGCTCAACTTCCTGCGCTCCTAAGCTCCTGCACACTCAGACACAGGGATCAAACACAAAGTAGGACCTAACCAACTTAGTTGATCACATCAAAACACCACGGGGTCCAACAGTATCTACAGCACAAAGTTAGAAAAATATATACACAAACAATTTATTTATGAGTTAGATTCTGTCTTACCAAGACAAGATATAGTCATGGTCTCATCTTAGACTTCTAAAATGGATCTAAGCTGAACCATGACCTATAGTCCCATTGGGACTCGTCCTCATTGGATCACTCTCCTCCAATTGACTTACTTCATTTACCATTTATTGTCTCTTGACTTGCCTCTAGACCCACTAGGTTTTCTTGTCAGTTGTCACGTCTATAGACCTAACTGGATTTCGGCCATCTGTAAGGTCCCGCAGACCCAGCTAAACTTTCTGACGGATATCGAGTTACACCTTGACCTATCTGGACTTCGTGCTAGTTATCAAGTCCTCAGACCTAACTGAGCTTCAGCTTGGTGTCAGGTCCTCTAGACCTGTCAATTCTTGTACACTCAATAAAGAGGTTAGACAAATATAACATCTAACTTTAAATCATTTATCATTCATTTAAATCTGCGTTTGACTATTAGTGCTAACTACACCAATAGGTTGTACATCTATCTTATAAATCTAAATAGAACAATTAACATGGGTCGTAGCTCCTCTCAATCGATTTGCATTTGATCGAAGGCTTCCTTGTACAGCACATTAACCAAGCTTTCCGTGTCCATGAACACTCTCGTTGCATTATAGTTAGCTATAGTGGTGCGGATTACTAAGGTGTCGTCATGCGGGGTGACAACTCCTACATTTTAGGGCCTAAAGTTTATGAGAGGGTTGCTCTCCCGACCTCTGCAGATGCCAACACTGTAATTCTCTAACCTTCATCCATGAGCCTTCTTGGCTCAATTGGGGTCTTTATCAGTGGTGCCACTCGAGATCATGTTGATGTCGCCTCAATGGCCAACATTGTCCTGACAATCTTGCACGATGATCTCAGTGGTAGTCATAATGATCTTGGGAGTGGTTCCGAGGCAGTTCTGGTTCTCTTCTAGAGACAGAATTGGTTCTGTGCAATTCAATTGATTTCTTGAGTCGTCATGCCGAGTGTATTTGATGGGTGTACACCTGAGAAAAATGGGTGAAGTTCTCTCACCTTGACACCATTCATTTATGACCAAGCTGATTTCTTCAACAAGCTACCGACACTCTTGGGTGTCATGAGCATGCGACTGGTGAAAAGTACAGAAATAGACCAGCTTCTCCTGGAGCTGTTGGTTCAACCCTTCTACAAATAGGGATGTTGAGTCTACGACTTCCACCGCTTGCTCCTCTCTACAAGTTGGGATGTAATTGAGAAGTTGGGGGGGCAAGATTTTCTTGTCCAGTTGAGAGGCAACAATGGTGTCCCCCTTGCGTGGTAGTTGGATTTCTTCCAAGTATATGTACTTCTAAGCCCATTCCAATAGTCTTTCGTAGTTCATTGGAGGCTTCTTCATCAAGGACCTAAAGAAATCTCCTTCTACCAGACTTTAGGAGAAGGAGCTAGTTAAGATGTCTGATGGAGTTGATGGGACATTCCAAATGATTGACTTATGAGGTTTTTGCTTCATGGTGAATAGTTTAAGATGTGTCTTTTGATACCTCTTATTGTTGGTAAATTGATGCAGGAAAGTGGCTTTGAAGTTGTCAAAAAAGTTGATGGAAGAGGTTGAGAGTCGACTGAACCACTATTGGGTCGAGCCTGACAAAGTAGTTAGGAAGACTCAACACTTGACACCATTTTTGTATTGATGCAGAAGGGAAGATTTCTCGAAGTGACATAGATGATCTTTTAGGTCTAACGACCCCATGTATTCACCCAGTTGTGGCTACAGAAAATTATGAGCCAATTCCTTTTCAAGGACTTCTCTAGAGAAGAATGTTACTCAAACATTTCTCTCATTAGAGGTTGAGGCATTTTCTTTGTGGTCACGAGAAAGCATCTCCCCTACTTGTGACTTAGGCAAACTTTCGCCTAGGAGGGATACATCTTTGTTGATTGAGATAATAATCAGCAAGACCCTACAAAGGGTGGTGACATCTTGCCCAGAGGAGGGGGTGTGACTGTTGGCAGAGGAGGAGCTCCCACTAGTGGCGGTTGCAAGAGTGGGTGTTGTCACAATAGTTCTTGTAGAGTTGTGGAGACTAGTTGATTGATGTCTTCTTATGTCATGGTCGCTGCTATGTCGTGAATTTTTTCTCAGATGGAATGCGGTTATCAGTAATTTTTCTAGTGTTAATAATCTCAATGTCTTGGCTCAGAGTTCTAGTTGGTGTTAATTTTGTTCGTCCAAATACCGCGGATGGTAAAGCCACCGATCAACTAACAGGCTGACATGCTTGCTCTCCGAGGATTGTCGATGAAGAGGATGAAGAGGACATGAAACACACTTCATTAGAGAGTTAAAATAACGCCGGGAAGAGAGCCCCCTTGAATTTACCTCACCTTGGGTTTATATAGCTATCAGAAGAGCATCTCCATGTTAGAGCTAATGAGGGGACTAGATTTGACAATTGTTAGCTGCCTCTCCATCCACTAAGCACCATGTGTTTGAAGGAGAGCTAGAAGACTAGATTTGACAACCATATAACTGCTTCTCCATTCATCCGGTGACATGTTCTGGAATATTCGTCGTTGTTATCTGCATCTCCTGGGGAAAACAATCTGAGGTTTAGTGTGTGTCTGATATGAGGACGGATGAGGAAATGACGTTGATGTGGAGTGACCATAAGAATAGACGAAGTCGGTGACTGAGGCCGAACTAGAAATGATGCTAAGATCTGAGACTGAGGGGTGGAGGATGTCGATAACTGAGGCCAAGATATCTATAATGTCAGGATTTGCAGCTGAGGCGTGGATATGGTGTCGATGATCGAGGCTGAGAGAGGTATGATATTGAGGTCTGAGACTGAGGTGAGAATAATGTCGACAATTGAGGCTGAGACATAGATGATGTTGGGATATAAGACTAAGACAGAGAGGATGTCGGTGACTGAGACTGAGATAGAGATAATGTTGGCGATTAAGATTGAAGCTTGAGTAATGTCAAAATCCGAGGTCGAGACATGAGAGGATGTTGACGACTGAGGTTGAGACATAGATGATATCAGGATCCGAGAGAGGTACGATGCCCAGGGTATGAGGTTGAGACAGGAAGGATGTCGAGATCTAAGGCTGAGAGAGGTGCAATGCCAGGATATGAAATTGAGTCGGAGATAATGTCGAGATCTAAGGCTAAGACAGAGAGAATACGGATGACGGAGGTCGAGACATGAATAATACCGGGCACCGAGGCTAAGTCTTAGGAACTTCCTTGTCTCCAAGTAAATTTTATTCCTTAGGATGAGTGCACTGAGTATGGTCGATCAAACCCTTTATCTTATTTGAGTTGAGTCTGATTCTTTTTGGGTCAAACTTGACCCATCTTAACTTTGAGTGAAGCTCAGTACTACTTTTGGACTCCATAGGATATGTGGGGGTTACAGGATTCCGCCAGGGTACATAACCCTTGAGTAGTTAAAACATGATTTGTCCAGGCTTGGACACCAGATCCTGACGTAGACATTGAGATACTCATGGAAGCAGTGAGAGACTGAGAGTATACAAAACATCGTTGACCTCAGCATGATAATCCCATAATTGTCGAATAATTATACTGGATTACTTTGTGACTATCACTCAGAAGCTAGGGAATGTGACTGATCATCATATATATATATATATATTCATAGTTATTTCTTTTGTTCTTATCTTTGAGATCGTCGAATTGAATTCTTATTCTTTAAATTAAGTCCTCTCTCCATGGCAGGCCGGCGATGATGGAGACGGCATCTTGGAATATGGAGAGTTTGTTGCTGTATCTATTCACCTGAAGAAGATCGGCAACGATGAGCACTTGCATAAGGCATTCCAATACTTCAATCAGAAATTGAAGAGCTCAAGAATTGCTTGGCAGATGACTTGGGTCCTAATCATGAGGAAGTGATCAAGGCCACAATTCATGATGTGGAGACAGACAAGTTCAGTTTAAATTTTTTTTATATATATAAATTTTCATGCTGTAGAATGTGCTCAGTAATGGAAGAAGATACAGTTAAATTCCTCTACACGCAGTTGAATTGTCTGTACAAAATTTATCAAGCAACTATTTTCTTCAACTCAGGATGGAAAAACAAGCGACGATGAGTTTGCCACAATGATGAAAGCCGGTACAAATTGGAGGAAAGCATCCAGGCAGTATTCAAGAGAGCGGTTAAGTAGCGTAAGTAAAAAATCTTTGGAAAGATCTGTCTTTGAGTTTGATCCCGTCCGGAGGCTGAGTCGGACGGAGGCTGGTCGCGGCGGCTTAGTTGTTCACGGAAAGTCGTAAGTGATTCGGCTCCCACGGGCGGCTGACGCTGTTGCAGGACCCTGCGCACACTCAGACAATCCCCCCCTCACGTTAGAGACCAAAAACCCAGGGAAAAAAGTCCCCGGATCAGGCCCTCCGACGCTCAAGTCAGGTCCTTTTTCCCCAGAAAAAAGCAGAGAGAAGAAGAAGAAATAACAGTTATGGAAAAAAGTGACGAGGGAGTGTGTGCGCGTACCTGCGTACGAGGGATCTCTCCCCTTTTATGCGTCCTCCTCTTAGAACCTGCCATCCTGTCAGAAAACATTAGACACTGAGCTTTGTCGCCTAGTTCCGGACACCTGTCGTGCTGCTATTTGTCGTGAAATCATCTTTCTGTTTAGGAACCTCTGCCTTCGCACATGGGTTTTGTCTTGTAGTGAGGGACAGCTGGCAGGCTACTACTGGTTACGAGGGCATCTTTTCGTTTTAGGAACCTCCGCCTTCGCCCGCACTGTTGATATGTAATGATTATCCTTGACGGACCGTTGAGATTCTCCGCACCCGTACTACTTAGCTCCTCCGCTCCACTGTGACCTGCACCATCCTGCACCCGTGGTTTGCATTTCCGGGCCTCCAAATAGCAGACCTGCAGCCTGAGCTGTCTATACACAGCTACGCCGATCCCGACCTGCATCCTGCGCTTTGTATTTCCTGGCCCTCCACCGCAGGCCTGTAGCTCGAGTTGCCTCTGCTTAGCTCTGTCGATCCCGACCTGCCTCTGCGCTTTGTATTTCCTGGCCCTCCACCGCAGGCCTGTAGCTCGAGTTGCCTCTGCTTAGCTCTGCTGATCCCGACCTGCCTCTGCGCTTTGTATTTCCTGGCCCTCCACCGCAGGCCTGTAGCTCGAGTTGCCTCTGCTTAGCTCTGCCGATCCCGACCTGCCTCTGCGCTTTGTATTTCCTGGCCCTCCACCGCAGACCTGTCATCTCTCTTCATTCTCCTACTGCTTCGCCCCTTCGATCAGCAAGCCTGTCAGGCCTCTGGCTATCCCTATGCTCAACTCTGACTACCTCGTCAGCTTGACTATTTGACCGCCAAGTTGCCTTGACTATTGACTGCCACATCCTCTTGACTTTTGACAGCCAAGTTGCCTTGACTATTGACTGTCACATCCTCTTGACTTTTGACCGCCATATAGCCTTGACTTTTCTAACCCTTTCCTCATGGGCCCCTCCATTACCAACCGTATCACAAGCCTCCCCCACAAGTCTAGTCGAAGGAGGACGACAGTCTGACTGACTAGACCTCCGCACATCTCTATGACCTCAGCATATCTCTGGGACCTCAGCCTATCTCTGTGCTTCTACCTCAGCACATCTCTGTGACCTCAGCACATCTCTGCGCGCTCTGCTTCCTGAGTCACGCGTCAACTTTTGTGTCGCGTCGCCTGGGATACCATGCCTCCTTAATTGCATCGCCAGTCGCTTGGGGCGCCGTCCCCACGCAATTGCTTTGACTCGGGCACCCACCTTCTTTATAAAGAACCTCATGGTCACTCTTTTACCCTATCCTTCTCCATTCTTGCTCTCCTACTTGCTTTCTTTCTCCCCTCAAGATGCATTCTCCTTCCTCTGACGAAGTTGATCAACCGCCCTCCCAAATGCAGATAAATCAGCTCACCTCGCTACTTGTCGCGAGAGAATGCGAATTGGAGCGCGTGTCCCAGGATCGGGATCGCCAGAAGTCTGCCCTGCGTTCCATGGAAGATCAGTACCGTCTGGCGAAGCACTGCGTACATGCGGAGAAGGCGAGGAAGGAGGAATGCCAGGCTAGCCTGCAGCGCCAACTTAGCCTCCAAGAACGCTTGACGCAAGAGCATGAGGCGGAGTTATCCCTTCTTCGCACGTGCCTTGACGTCAAGCAAGACACGATCGCCCAACAACAGGCGGTCATCGACTCCTTACATGCGGAGCTGGCTCGGGCTCAGAACGCCCCTGAGTCTCCCGACAGGTCTTCACGTGGAAGTGCTCATTCTCCATGGCCAATCCCTTCCACGAGTTAAAGCTGGTCTGGGGGATAGTTGTCTCAGTGGCTCCTTTGTCATACGGCGTTCCTGCTTGTGGCCTTGGCTGTATCACCTTCTTGTTGGACTATACTGTGGTGCTTGTACATCTGTCTCCTTTCGACATGGTCTTTCCTGTTCAATCTTCATCTAGCAAGTATTTTTTAGAAACTGGCCCGTATGTAAGAGCCAAGAATCGCTTCATGATTCCTTTTCATGTATGAATTTTGGATAATAAAACCGACATAGTGCTTAAGACTTAAAACTATAATGAACGCGCAAACCTGATTTCGTAGTTAATACTGACGCTCTGGGAGTAGGGTAGATGGCCTCCCGCATCCTTTGCCCTGCGTATTTGCTGCTTATTTGTAATTTACGTAAAGTAAAGCCAGATGTAGCTGACCTGATTACTGAAAACGCTCCGCTCAATGTGAGGCACATCCCTCAGAAAGGTAGTCAGGTGTGGGCATCAAGCTCGTTTATGATCTTCGCAGGGGAGTTGATTTTTGATCCCCGCGTGGGGGCCGACCTGAAAGGTCGTTGGGCGTGAGGACAGAGCTCACTTTCGATTCTCGCATGGGAGCCGACCTGAAAGGTCGTTGGGCGTGAGAGCGGAGCTCACTTATAACTCGCACTGAGGCGAGAGTCTGGGACTACCGACCTAAAAGGTCGTTGGGCATGAGCACAGGCTAGTTCTAGATTCTGGGAGCCGACTGAAGGTCGTTGGGCGTGAGAGGAGCTCACTTATAACTCGACCGAGGCGAGTCTGGGACTACCGACCTAAAGGTCGTTGGGCATGAGAGCGGAGCTCACTTATAACTTGCGCGCGAGTCTGGGACTACCGACCTAAAGGTCGTTGGGCGTGAGCACGGGCTCACTTATAATTCTCGCATGGGAGCCGAGAAAGGTCGTTGGGCGTGAGAGCGGAGCTCACTTATAACTTGTACTGAGGCGAGAGTCTGGGACTACCGACCTAAAAGGTCGTTGGGCGTGAGCAGGGCTCACTTATAATTCTCGCATGGGGCCGACAAAGGTCGTTGGGCGTGAGGCGAGCTCACTTATAACTCGACCGAGGCGAGTGAGGACTACTGACCTAAAAGGTCGTTGGACGTGAGCACAGGGCTCACTTATAATTCTCGCATGGGAGCCGACCTGAAAGGTCGTTGGGCGTGAGAGCGGAGCTCACTTATAACTCGCACTGAGGCGAGAGTCTGGGACTACCGACCTAAAAGGTCGTTGGGCGTGAGCACAGGGCTCACTTATAATTCTCGCATGGGAGCCTACCTGAAAGGTCGTTGGGCGTGAGAGCGGAGCTCACTTATAACTCGCACTGAGGCGAGAGTCTGGGACACTCCGGTCCGAGACCGGTGGCGATGGCGCTGGTTTGAGACCAGTAATGATACTCTGGTCCGAGACCGGTGGCGATGGCGCTGGTCCGAGACCAGTAATGATACTCCGGTCCGAGACCGGTGGCGATGGCGCTGGTCCGAGACCAGTAATGACTCCAGACGGCAAAGGCCTAGATGCACTGCCTTCATCCGTCCCGCCTACGCCGACCTCCTTGCTTTAGTTAATCTGGTCGCTATTGCTAGCTTTGGGATTACTCATTTGCGTCGCGTTTCTTCCTGCAATTGCATCACGTATGGTATAGAATTAAGAATAAGAGAGGGAGAGTAAAAACCTTACTCCACCCTTGGGCCACAATGCCCTCGCATCTTATGATGACCCCGCAGTTCTCGCGACGCGCCCGATTAGCTGCTCAGATCGGGGGCTACCTGCGCAGAGCTGCTTGCTCGGCCACTCCGAACGGATAATACCCCCGCAGACCTGCTTGCTACTTTTCTGATCTGGCAATCGCTCCCGCTGCCCTGTCCTATTTGCGACCCTTTTGAACTGCCTGGCTTCTGTAGCTTCATGAAACTTCCCGCCTAGGCTTGAGCCTTTTACGAAGAATGCTTCTTTTTTGAGGCCACGCCCCTTCATGATTACCTTGCCTTGTCGATCTTTAATGCATTTCTTCTCGCTACGACACCTGTCTGGTGCCTTTACTGCGCACGCCCCCTGACGCCAGCATCTGACCCCCTTTTGCACCCTTCGGCGCGTATTTTCCATTCGACGGCGTTGAGGCGCGCTACCCAAAAAGATACTCGGCTCGACTCTCGATGTTTCCTAGGAGTGAATGGGCTTTATAAACCCTAAAGGCAGTCCGCTTTCCTTACTTCGACGCCTCGCTATCCTCCTTCTCTCGTTCGCGGCCGTTTCTGGCAATGCACCTCCTCGTTCCCCGGTTTGCGCCCGACCTGTGACCCCTCTAGTCTTTCTTCCCCTCGCCTGCTCACTCCTCGCAATCATGGATGGTAAGGAACTCTTCTGGTACTCGCGTTACATCTCTGATTTAGACCATCACGACCTGTCTTCACTGCAATCCAATCTGGGGTTAGGCGCCGCATATGAGTTCCGCCTTCCCTCGTCAAATGAACATCCTTCTTCTCCTCCCGAAGGGTTTATCACTGTCTTTAAGGATCAAGTCTTAGGCGGTCTTCGCTTTCCTTTACATCCTTTTCTCTCTGAGTTGAGTCAGTATTGCGGTATTGGTATCTCTCAGTTTGCCCCCAATGTATTCCGAGCGGTCTGTGGAACCATCATCTTGTGCCGCATTTATCAAATTCACTTGACCGCTAGACTGTTCCATCACTTCTATTCTTTCCGGCGAGCTGAGGCAGGAATATTCAACGTTCAGGCCAAGCCGGGCCATAAGCTTTTTGGTGACCTACCTTCTTCCAATAAAGGCTGCAGGTCTCGCTTTTTCTTCCTTAAGCCCCCTGCCCCCTTGGCTAGGCCCTCCCAATGGCGTCCTATCCTTGCTTCTGACTTTCCTTCACACGCTCACGATTCTGCCTGCTCCACAGCCTCAGGCAAGCTGAATGGTGTTGTCGTTCGCTTGCCCGTGCTGATGCTAGAAGGCATTCTGCACGCTTTTGGTCTCAGCCCTGTCCCGATAGAAATCGGAGCTCCTTTTGGTAAGTTGATGTTTTTCATATGCCGCTCTTCGCTAACTGAGGTGTTTTTTCCTCTTCTTTTTGTAGTAGCGGCCATCCTCCGTTCCTTCGCCAGTCAGGAGAAACCCTCGGTAGCCGTTCTGCAAGCTCTGAACGAAGAGCTAACTCAAGGTTCGCCTTCTGATCCCGTCGTCGCCGCCGGTCCACAGCTCTCGGAACCCCGGACTTTTGATGCGGAGGACGCCCCGATGCTTATCGAGCCACCTGCTCTCAGCCCTGCAGACTCAGCCCTACCCCGCATTTCTGATCAACCTGTGGCTGAGTCATCGCCTGCAGGACAAGTGTCTTCTCTCCCTCCAACTATGAAGTTGCGCCTGACACGCAAGGGCAAAAGAACAGCCCCAGCCACTGCAACTTCTCCTCCACCTCCTCGCCGTCAACGTGTAGTGAGCATCTCCTCCCCCACCAGGCCCTCGGACACGAGCTCGACCGAGGAGACAAACTTGGCCCGGGAGAAGGCCTCTGATCTGGAGGTGGCAGACCCGCCATTGGACCTGACCGTTCCAGTGACAATCCAGAATATACTACCTGCCCTGCCTTCGTCCTCTGGCGATCAGCCCCCGGACTTACCGATGCCCTCTGCGTCTCCTCTCCTCGTGCCTCCGAGCTCGGCCCTGCCGCTCCCGAACCTGCCCTCTACAGACCCAGCCTTTGAAGCATTATGGAGGCTCCCTTCGGAGACCGATCCGGCCTACGCGCCCGCTGCCGATTCATCGCCTCTCTTCTGTAGGGTCAACTTCTATGGGGACCTGGCCATCTCCTGGCAATCGGCCAGTCAGCAGTTCTGGGAGAGCAGTTCCCCTTTCGGGGAATTTGATCAAATCGCTCGCTCCCTGGTGGCGGTAAGCTCTTTCTCTTCTCTCCCTGGTATCCGTGTATTTTTGTAACCCCCTTTCTATTCTTCTGGCCACTTGCAGACCTGCTCCGCGAGTCTGAGCGCCGTGCAATGAGCGACCGAGCTTCAGCGAGAGAACGCGGCGCTCAAGGCACGTCTTCAGGAACTAGAGCACCTTGCGGCTTCCTCAGCTCCGCCTGAGTCTTCTCATGGGAGCTTGGATGCTTACCTGCGTGCCGCTGGGGAGTCGGCGGCCTCTGCTCGGGCCATCTCCCACACTGCCTTCAATAAACTTTAACAGCTGGAGGCAGCTTTGAAGACAAGTGAGTCTTCCTTGGCTTCTGAAGCGGATCATCATCAAGCGACAGTTTCTAAGCTGAAAGCCAAAGAGGCAGAGCTACTCTCCCAATCGGAGGAGTTGACGCTTCTACGGCAAGGTCAGGAGCTCTTGCAAATGAGGTTGGCCGATGCCCAGGCATTGGCTAGTGCTGTCGTTGCCCGAGAAACAACCATGCGAACTCAATGGGAAGCGTGTCAAGCCACTCTCCAATCCTTGCAAGCGGATCTCTTGAAGGCCCAGGAAACGGCAACTCAGGGCCAGAGCGACTTGTCTGTGGCGCGTGCTGAGGCTGCGGAGAACCAGAACAGTTTGGAGGTGTACCGGGCTGGCGAATCAGAGCGGCTGAAGGCGTACAGACTGGCCTACGTCCGCTCTTCCTTCTTCCTCCATAAGCTGGGACGCTGGATGGTCTTGTTGCTCTGTCATGGGGCCGCTGGGGGGGTCAGACAGGCCTTTGAGCAAGGTTTCCTACGCTCGGCACCTCCTGCCACCTTCTTGGACACAGCTCACCTAACCAGGGAATTGCCGCAGGAAACCTTCCCTTCCTTCGAAGCGGATGAGGGACTTTTCCTCCTGGAGGCTCCTCCCCCTACGGCCGATCCAGCTCCCGGGGATATTTCTGCCCAGGCCCCTCCTGTTGCTGCATCTGATGCGTCCGCTGATCCTGTGTCTTCCGACACAGTGCCAGCCGACCCCGGGCTCCTCCCGCTGGCCTCCGTTGACTCTGCGCCTTCTCCCCCGGATGTCGTATGACAAGCGATGTGTTGTAATGTTCACCTTCTGTGCGTTGATGCTGAACCTTCCGTGATTGTACTTATTTGTATGGTCGTATTGAACTCCGGATAATTGTCTCGCTTCCCCTTCATGCATCCTTAGCTTGTTTCTTTCCTTAGTAGGTTGCCCGTGGCTCTGGTAGATCTCTGCTTATTTTGCTCACTTTGTTCGGCCAAGTAGCTCTTCCTCCGATAGCTGCCTTTGTACCTAGCCCGGCCCGGGCCAACTCTTGCCTCGCATGTCCTTGAAGCCTGCTGACCTGCACTACCCGTCTTCCTGCTGCCTCTTCCGTACACTTTTGTCTTGGTTGTAGCGACCCCCCTAGGAGACGCTTCGTATCTCGAGCCCTTGCCTTGCCCATAATGCCCTCTGGTTATATTTTCGAGGCTCATCACAGAGCGCTCCCTGCCTATTTCCGCCCCTGCATCAACCGTCCGTTGTTAACTTACGAAAATATCCTTCCTCCACCATACCTATAAGTATCTTCTTCCTCTCTCCCATCTGTTGTGATTCGCCATCACCACGGAGTACCCAAACGTCGTCGCCGCCGACTGATCTTTTCCGAGATTGCGCCGCGCTTCTTCCTTTTCTCCAAGCCTCCTCTTTTCGTCTGTTCTTTCTGCCCCTTGAGATAAGCTCCCCTGCGATAGCCTCTCCTTCTTGGGTTTCCTTGTTGGCGGAACATTTCCCAGGCACTTCAACTTTCGCTGAGTTGGATTGGGATGACCTACGGTACACTTACGAAATCCCTACTAGCTTTCGCCCCATCATTCCTACTGGTGTGAACTTGTACTTCGACCCTCCGCCGGGTTCATGTACTTTCTTTACTGAACAATTTGTATCTGGCCTTCGTCTGCCCCCTCATCCTTTTTTGTCCGGAGTGTGTCGCTACTTTAGGATTCCCCTAGGTCAGCTAACTCCCAATTCCATAAAGATTCTATGTGGCTTCGTGATACTCTGCGAAGTTTGTGAGGTTTCCTGGTCAGCCCCCCTTTTTCATTGCTTCTTCACTCTCGCTCGACGCGCCGATGGTCTTTTTGATTTCCAAGCCCGCAGCCAAACTGCTTTCTTTTCTCTTCTTCCTCCTCCCAGTGCTAACTAGAAGAAAAAGTTCTTTTTTCTCCGATTTCCGGAGGAAACAGACTGGCCCATGTATTGGCAACTTGAGCTACCTCTGACTCCGGCGCTGGATGAATTCCACATGGATCTTCACTATGCTACGGCTGCTACTCGAATGGAGGAGTGGCGCTTGAATCTGACAAGGCTACTATTTGAAGACCTACTTTCTTTCTTTAGGTTGAGCCATTCTACCTCTGATACACCGCGCTCCTTGGGTAAGTTCGTGTTGAGTGCCTCCTTTCCCATCACTTTCCCTGTGAGAATGACTTTTCGTATTGGCGTCTTCAGCTGAGGTTTTGCATCGTGCGTCAGAGGTTCTGCCTCTGCCTCTTGATGACCTAGAAATACTGCGGCGCGGTCGGGCAATCTTGGATAGGAGGCTACTCCCCCATCATGGATCCGCTTCATTCGGGGTAGCGGCTCAGCCTGCTCCCAGCCCTGCCTCACACGCCGCTTCTCCTTCATCTGCCGCCCCGAGCTGAGGTCGGGGTCTTGATCCAGCCGGCCATCTGGCCAGACGCGTCTTCCGGGGAGCCCCCCGGGCCTCCAGACGTGGTCGTGCAGCTCTTCATCGCGCAGGTCTAAGTTCCTTCGGCCGAGGCGCCACAGACAGGGCTGTGGCAGCCTCTTCACCGGGTCGGCCTCGCTCTGATGACTCTGACTCTGATAACCAGCCCCTGATTCACAGGCGGTGCCGAAGACCAGGTCTGACTTCATTAACGCTTGATTCTGTTCCTTATACTACCACGTTGCCCCTTGCGGCCGTCGTGACTGGCTATGACATCACTTCCCTCTTCATTTTTATTTCCTTTACCTGGCAGCCTCTCCCAACCCTTATAGGGGAAGACCAGCTGCGTTCCGCTCTGCCCCTACTCCTGCAGAGGAAGACAACCCGGGCGATCATCCGAACCCCGCGCCAACTGAGCCCGTTCCCGAACAACCTCCTGCTCCTCCTGTGCTGACGCCGGCCCTTCTCAATCTTCCTCCTCCACCCGCCATCGTTACAGGACCACCATCCCCTCTGAAGCTGCTCTAGCTCGGCGGCCTGACGCCCCCACGAGCCTTCTGATGATGAAAGGCTGCCTCGGCAATTTGTGGGCAGAGAGCATGGATCAAATGGGTGGTGTGCCTCCATTAGTCCAGATGGACAGGTTTTCGAAGTCCTGGGCCAAAGTAAGTATTCTTCGCCTTATACTGGGTATTGGTTTGCCTTAGCTGAGGGTTATATCTTCCATCCAGACTCATGCAGAATCTTTGGTGCTGAACCAATCTTTCCACACCCTCCATCATGAAAGCAAAGAACTCCGGGAGAGAGTCTCCGAATTAGAGCTGCAACTGAACGACCCTGCCCAAGCCAATTATGCTTTGCGAGCAAAGATTCAGGCCCTAACCAATCAGACCGACCATCAGAAACGGTCCCTGATACAGGTGAAAGATGAACTCCGAGCTGTGAGGGAGGAGAGAGCCGCATCCGAGGCAGGGTATCAGCAGCAACTAGCTCACCAAGCTCAGGTGGTACAGTCCAAAGATACCCTTCTGCAGGAGAGGAGCGAGAAATTGGAAGTTCAGGCAGCTCAACTGGAAACTCAGGCAGCAGAGTTGAGGGCGCTGAAGGCCTCTGCTATCCCAGTCTCGAGCGGCATTGACGGGAGTATCCACCGCCTTAGCCGTCTATCAAGAAGGAGAGGAGGATCGTTGCCTGCGAAGTCGAATGTCGTATCTGACCTCTCTCGAATTTTTATCCCAGGCTGGGGCACGCTTTGCTGCAACCGTGCCATATACGGCGGCTGGAGTTATCAGGCAACTGCATGCACAGGACTTCTTAAGGTCCGTCCCTGCCGCAGACTTTCTGGATCACGGCCAAATCATTCAGGGCTTTCCGGATGGGATTTTTGCTCCTTTCAAGTGATCTGTACTAGCCAATTAAATTGAGAAATTTTTACATGTACACGTGCCTCTTTGAATTTTTGCTTGACTATCCTACCATTTCTGGAACTCTGGGCCGACCTGGCTTATACTCGTAGAGTTGGCACCCTTCAAACTCGATAGGATCGTAGGTAGTTAGCACTCCAAGGTCAGTCTAGCCTCCTTCCTTGAGCATCCTGCAAATAATAGGCCCATGATGCCAGCTTCTTGATGACTTTGTATGGTCCGTCCCACTGTGGCGCCAACTTCGTTACTTCCCTTAAGGGTTTCATCTGCTTCCAGACGAGATCTCCTTCTCCGAAGAATCGAGGGATCACCCTTCTATTATAGTTTTGCCTCATTCTCTGTCTATAGGCCTCCAACCTGGCCGCTGTGTGTTCACGAATTTCGCTGATGAAATCTAGCTCAGCCAGCCGTTGCTCTGCGTTCCCTTCGTCATACATCATTCTTCTTACGGACGGTATCCCGACCTCCAGAGGCACCACTGCTTCATTGCCATATACTAAATGGAAAGGTGTCAGACCTGTACTTTCTCGGGGTGTCGTACGATAGGCCCACAAAATGCTCGGCAGCTCATCCACCCAACTACCTCCCGTGTGATCCAGCTTGACTTTGAGCCCCCGCACTATTTCTCGATTGACTACCTCCGTCTGACCATTGATTTGCGGATGAGCCACCGATGTGAAGGCCTGAGTTATTCCGAACCTCTTGCACCACTTTTGTATTTTGCGTCCTTGAAATTGTCTGCCATTGTCCGACACCAATTTGTGAGGCAAGCCGAATCTGCAAAAGATATTTTTCCATAAGAACTGGATCACCGCATCTTCGGTGATTCTGGCCAGAGCTTCCGCTTCCACCCATTTAGAGAAGTAATCTACTGCCACCAGCAAGAAACGTCTTTGTCCCGTAGCCATCGGGAACGGTCCTACGATGTCCATACCCCACTGGTCAAACGGGCAAGACACTGTAGAAGTTCTCAGCAACTCTGTAGGTCGGTGTGTCAGGTTCTGGTACCTTTGGCACGACAAACAAGTATTCACCAGCTTCTGTGAGTCCCTCTGCAAGGTAGGCCAGAAATACCCGGCCAATAGTACTTTCCGAGTCAGCGTTCTTTCACCTGCATGATTGCCACAGCACCCCAAGTGTATCTCCCGCAAGGCCTGGTCTGCTTCTTCCATATTCAGGCACTTGAGCAAAGGTCTAGAGAAAGACCTTTTGTACAGTTGTTCTCCAATCATAACATAAGAATGAGCCTGTCTCCTGAGCATACGTGCCTCTTCTAGGTCGGCGGGTACAATTCCCTGCTGGAGGAAACTCATTATGGGCGCCCTCCAATCAATTACTCCTCCCAGATTATTTTGCAGATCGATCTGAGCTATAAGGAAGGTCTGCGCTATAGATCTGTCAAGCACCCAAGTAGTCAGGGAGCTGGCCATCTTAGCTAGCTCATCCGCTCTTTCATTTTCAGCCCTGGGAATCTTGGTGACTGTGACCTCTTTAAAATCTTTTCTCATCTTCTCATAGGCTTCCTTGTAAACTTGCATCTTTTCGTTGTTTGCTTCAAAATGTCCGATCACCTGCTGAGTTACTAGCTGTGAATCCGAGTATATTACGACTTTGCTTGCCCCCACATGCCGAGCTGCTTGCAAACCTGCTAATAGGGCTTCATGCTCTGCCTCATTGTTAGTAGCTCTAAAATTTAGCCGTACAGCCAGCTGCATAATATCTCCCTGCGGAGATATTAGAAGTGCACCTACACCACTTCTCCGATGGGTAGCTGATCCATCTACATAAATCTTCCAGACCTCCTCCGAGTCTGCTTGATAAACTTCTGTCAAGAAATCCGCCAGAGCCTGTGCTTTGATAGCGGTTCGGGGCTGATACTGTATATCATATTCCCCTAGCTCGGTTGCCCATTTGATAAGCCGACCCGCTACCTCCACCTTGGTAAGAGCTTGACCCATTGTACTGTTTGTCAGGACGGTAATAGGATGCGCCAAGAAATAGGGTCGGAGGCGCCGAGCCATGAGAACAAGTCCGTAAACCAACTTTTCCAGGGTCGTATACCGAGACTCCGCCCCCTTCAATAGATGACTGAAAAATACACTGGCCATTGTACATTGTCCTGCTCCTTAACCAGCACGGCCCCCACGGCCTCGGGGGTAGCTGACAAGTAGACCCAAAGAGGCTCTCCCACAACAGGCTTGAACAGCGAGGGTAAGGTCTCCAGGTATTGCTTTAGCTCCTCCAAGGCCTGTGTGCACTCCTCCGTCCACTGAAACTTGGCTGCCTTCCTGAGCACTTTGAAGAAGGGCGCCGCTCGATTTGCAGATCTGGAGATAAATCGGGATAGTGCTGTTATCCGGCCGACCAGCTTCTGTGTTTCCTTCAGATTCTGAAGGATCTGCATGTTCCGAAGTGCTTGAACCTTTCAGGGTTGGCTTCTATCCCTCGTTCAGTCACCAGGTAGCCCAGAAACTTCCCTCCTTTGGCCCCGAACAGACATTTCAGGGGATTCAGCTTTACCCCATATTGCCTCAGAGTCCCACAGGTTTCTTCTACATCTTTTATTAGGTTAGACTCCAGGGGGGACTTGATCAGGATGTCATCAACATAGACCTCTACGTTCCGCCCGATCTGACTCCGAAAGACTTTGTCCATCATCCTTTGGTAGGTAGCCCCAGCATTTCTGAGTCCAAATGGCATGACCGTATAGCAAAAAGTACCGTCGGCCGTTATGAAGCTGACTTTCCCTTGATCCTCCCTAGCCAAGGGTATCTGATGATATCCTTGATAAGCGTCCATCATGCATATCCTCTCACAGCCAACAGTTGAATCCACCACCTGATCGATCCTCGGGAGTGGGTAGCAATCTTTGGGAGTGACTCTGTTGAGGTCGCGAAAGTCTATGCACACCCTCCACTTGTTGTTAGGCTTCTTCACCAATACGACGTTGGAAAGCCAGGATGGGAATTGCACCTCTCGAACATGTCCTGCCCTCCTGAGCTGATCCACTTCAGCTCGGATAATCTTGTTCTGGTCGGCAGAAAAGTTTCTCTTCTTCTGCTTAACCGGCTTGGCCTCGGGTATAATATGTAGCTTGTGCTCAGCTACCCCTGGTTCGACCCCGGGCAACTCTTCTGGTGACCAAGCAAAAACGTCCCTATTGCGAATCAGGCACTGTATCAGCTCTGCCTTAAGCTCCGATGGTAAGTCACTGGCAATGCGAGTGATGCTCTCTGCTCGGTCGGCATGCAGCCGAATTTCTTCCCAAGGGATGGGCTCCTCTGCAACAGGCAGAGGCTCCTCTTGGATAGCGTGTACTCCCCCATCCTACGTCCTCCGGCTCTTGCGCGCCTCTACCCGGACCATATCTATGTAGCAGCTGCGAGACACCTTCTGCTCTCCCTTGACCTCCCCGACCTGCTCGCCGACCGGGAACTTGATCTTCTGGTGAAAAGTGGAGACGGCAGCCCGGAACTCGTGCAGAGCCGGTCTTCCCAGGATGACGTTATAGGAGGAAGGCGAATCCACCACAATGAAGGTGCTCCTCCGGGTGCGCACCAATGGCTCAGTGCCCATGGAGATGGCCAGCTTGATCTGACTCATGGGTTTGACTTCGTTACCTGTGAACCCATACAAGGAAGTGGCTATAGGTTGGAGCTCAGCGGCGTCGATCTGCATCTCCTCGAACGCAGCTCTGAATAAAATGTTGACCGAGCTCCCGGTATCCACAAAGACCCGAGCCACTCGGCTGTTAGCAATAACGGCCTTGATTATGAGGGCATCATCGTGGGGGCAATTCCAGACCCTCCAGGTCTTGAGGCCCAAAGCTAATAACAGAGTCGGAGGCCTGCTCGTGTCTGCATCCCACGGCTCCCACATACAGCCGCCGAACGTGTGACTTACGGGCTCGGCCTGAGTCTCCGTCAGTGGGTCCTCCTGAGATCATACTGATCTCTCGCACAGCAGCGTTGCCCCGGTTCTCCAGTTCTCCGGCATCTCTTCGGTCTTCCCCGAGGCTAGTTTGGTTAGATGGGCCGGCTGGGTCGGGCCGGGTCTGCCGAGCGCGCCCAGCTGCAGCCCGTTCTTCATCCATCCTCTGTATTTGGGGCGCCAGCGCGGGGGGAGGCAAGCCCTGCTCTGCAGCTCGCCTGGAGTCACGGGCGAATTGGAAGCAGTTACTGAGATCGTACGTCCTGGACCGATGATATGTGCAATATGGCGCTCCCCTTGGTCCAGGCCTGGGCGCGTGTACGGCGGCGACTCGCAGAGCTGGTCTGACTCCCTGAGCGGGCTGAGGGGCAGGCCTGGGTTGACCGCACTGGAAGGGCTGAGCTGGCTGCGGTGCTCTCCTTTCAGGTCGGTTGCCTGGGGCCACCGTCTTTTCGGCTTTCCGCCTAGCGGCCTGCGCTTCTTCCACCTTGATGTAGCACGAAGCTTTCTCCACCATATCGTCAAAGCTTCGGGCGGGGTTTTTGATGAGGTCCCTGAAGAATTCTCCTTCTCGCAGTCCGTGGGAGAAGGCGCTCATCAATATTTCTGAGGTGGCGGAGGGGACGTCATTGGCCACCTGACTGAACCGGTTGATGTAGCTCCGCAAGGGCTCGGTCGAATCCTACTTGAGAGCAAAAAGATAGTGGTCGGTTTTTTGATACTTACGACTACTGGCGAAACGGCGTAGGAAGGCCGTTTTGAAATCCATGAAGCGATTGATGGACTCTGGGGGCAATCCGTCGAACCACTTCTACGCCGACCCGGACAGGGTGCGTAGGAATACTCGGCATTTGACAGCATCGCTGTATTGGTACAAGATAGCCGCGTTTTTGAACTTCCTCAGGTGTTCTTCCGGGTCCTTGCTCCCATCGTATTCTCCAATGTTTGGGGCTCGATACCCCTTGGGCAGGCTTTCCCTCAATATCTGAGCCGAGAAGGGTACCTTGTCATCCGGATCTTCAGGCAGATCTCTGGCAGGGACTATAGCTTTTCCCTTTCCTGAATCCCGAGGCGGATGTAGAGAGCTCTCTGCCACCGACGCCGGCGGCTCCTCTTTCTTTGGACTGTGCTCACGGGGTTCGTCTCGATGATAGTTGCGGCGAGGCTCCCGAAATGAAGTACGAGGGAGTTCTTCCTGCTGCTTCCTCTTTGAGCCCCTGTCGGAGGCAGGAGCTGGCTCTCTAGATGCTTCGGGCGCCAAGCGAGGTCGTGAAACCGTTCCTTGTTTTTCAGAGGCGGCTTGCTTCCTGACCTCCTTGAAGAGCTCGTACTCCCCCGCGGTCATGGTGACGTTAATCCTCCTGCTGGAACTTCGACCAGAGTCCTCCATCTTCACGCTTTGGATCAGGCTGTTGTGTTTCCCACAGACGGCGCCAAATTTGATCCCGTCCGGAGGCTGAGTCGGACGGAGGCTGGTCGCGGCGGCTTGGTTGTTCACGGAAAGTCGTAGGTGATTCGGCTCCCACGGGCGGCTGACGCTGCTGCAGGACCCTGCGCACACTCAGACAATCCCCCCCCCTCACGTTAGAGACCAAAAACCCAGGGAAAAAAGTCCCCGGATCAGGCTCTCCGACGCTCAAGTCAGGTCCTTTTTCCCCAGAAAAAAGCAGAGAAAAGAAGAAGAAAGAACAGTTATGGAAAAAAGTGACGAGGGAGTGTGTGCGCGTACCTGCGTACGAGGGATCTCTCCCCTTTTATGCGTCCTCCTCTTAGAACCTGTCATCCTGTCAGAAAACGTTAGACACTGAGCTTTGTCGCCTAGTTCCGGACACCTGTCGTGCTGCTATTTGTCGTGAAAGCATCTTTCTGTTTAGGAACCTCCGCCTTCGCACATGAGTTTTGTCTTGTAGTGAGGGACAGCTGGCAGGCTACTACTGGTTACGAGGGCATCTTTTCGTTTTAGGAACATCCGCCTTCGCCCGCACTGTTGATATGTAATGATTATCCTTGACGGACCGTTGAGATTCTCCGCACCCGTACTACTTAGCTCCTCCGCTCCACTGTGACCTGCACCGTCCTGCACCCGTGGTTTGCATTTCCGGACCTCCAAATAGCAGACCTGCCGCCCGAGCTATCTATACACAGCTATGTCGATCCCGACCTGCATCCTGCGCTTTGTATTTCCTGGCCCTCCACCGCAGGCCTGTAGCTCGAGTTGCCTCTGCTTAGCTCTGCCGATCCCGACCTGCCTCTGCGCTTTGTATTTCCTGGCCCTCCACCGCAGGCCTGTAGCTCGAGTTGCCTCTGCTTAGCTCTGCTGATCCCGACCTGCCTCTGCGCTTTGTATTTCCTGGCCCTCCACCGCAGGCCTGTAGCTCGAGTTGCCTCTGCTTAGCTCTGCCGATCCCGATCTGCCTCTGCGTTTTGTATTTCCTGGCCCTCCACCGCAGGCCTGTCGTCTCTCTTCATTCTCCTACTGCTTCGCCCCTTCGATCAGTAAGTCTGTCAGGCCTCTGGCTATCCCCTATGCTCAACTCTGACTACCTCGTCAGCTTGACTATTTGACCGCCAAGTTGCCTTGACTATTGACTGTCACATCCTCTTGACTTTTGACCGCCAAGTTGCCTTGACTATTAACTGTCACATCCTCTTGACTTTTGACCGCCAAGTTGCCTTGACTATTAACTGTCACATCCTCTTGACTTTTGACCGTCATATGATCTTGACTTTTCTAACCATTTCCTTATGGGCCCCTCCATTATCAATCATATCAGAGTTGATCAAATGCATATTTAGAGTGTATCTTTGATTGTAACCATCCAACGTCGTCATCTACCTTATTTTCCAACGATTAATTGATTCAGAAGTTGAAACTGGAGATCTTCCTGCTCTGAACGGCATTCTCTTTGCCGTGGTTAATTCATATGGGTGACTTTCTCGACAAGGATGTGTAATTTCCACTCATTTTCTAGACGTGAACTGATATCTTTTGACTTTTAGAAATCCATGTTTGAATGTTTTTTTAGATCACAGTAGTGCAGTTCTTATACCATTTAAGTAAGCATTTAATAGATCAAGTCACTGGGCAATAAAGTACCCTAAAAAACAAGGCACATATCAATTGCACTCTTCATCACCCATAAAAACAAAATCAACATCTCCATGAATGCGCATTCATCATCCTGGGCCACTCAGCAAACAAAGGATGGATCTTTTGGAGGTGTCAGAAAATTTGATTTATTCGGAAATATGTAAATTTAAGTCTAATTCGAGTTTTCACAAACTCGGGGCGAGTCCAATCGTCATAATTGGCGGCAGGAAGAGAGAGGGCAAAGATGGGAGCAGGTGGAGTTAATGTTGGAAAGTGAATGGGAAAAAAAACAAAGATGGAGGGAAGGAAGAGAATACATGGGGTTTTAGTTTTACATTAGCAATTAATTTTATGGCTAGATTGTTTGTATGTTGTGAATAAATATATGGGGATAGATTCTAATTTAAGATTTGGATTTACACTAAATCAAATTGACTCATATGTAAGTATAACTTATCTACGTAAAAACTCCTAAAAAGAGGTGATGATTGAGCGAAGTGTACAAGAAAAGTGATCTTTGTCCATCTACATTCTTTCATTATTTTTCCTATATTGTGCATCATTTATCATTATATTTTGAGAAACAAACGATCCACAACAACCTCAAAGTACAATCAGAGATGGGGTAAATTTATTTTAAGAACACTACGTTATATGCAAATTTTGGCATCATTTCTTCCCCATTTATGTAGTCGAGCGATCTCATTCTCGTCTCGACTGTGATTGATATCATCTCGGAATTACTTCCGAGTACTTTGCACCTCCTATTCCAGATTCGACTTCACTAGGGATCCACTCGGACAATTTACTACACTCGGAATTACTTTCTAATCCTTGATTCTCTATCACCAAGTACTTGGCACTCGGGTGATATTACGATTTCTCCCAACACAATACTAGGAGCATTCGGCCGACTCGACTCTGTACTTGGACTCGGCTGAAACTCGAACTCAACATGGACTCAAATTTGACGATACGAGACACCTATCTTCCAAATAAGTTCAATTCAACAACTTAAGATTATTAGCTGAAGCGGCTGAATTGATAAAATTTGTAATTTTCATTCGGACCCCACTCTTTATATTTCCGACAACTAAGATTGTCCAACAGTTACGACTCCTGACTTAAAGCACTGCACTACTATTCTTATTGATAAATTAACCAGTACATGTGAGGTAAGCAATGACTTCCTCCCTATGCAATACTGTTTTCATTAATAATAGATAAAAATATTTGGAAACCCAAAAAAATATTTCTGTCCTCCTCAAATCCTATCTGTTTTTTTAAATTAATATATAAAGAATTAAAAAAGATATATATATTTTAATATCTAAAAGCAATAATTTTAAAATGATGGATTATCAAATTTAGGACAACAGTGACTGTAGTTTAGCTCATCTTCCATTGACTGCTTACTCTGCATCACATGCACACTGCCCGCCGGTGATTCCGTGCTGCCTCCCAACCTAAACTGCTTTTTATAAAACACTACTGAATCGGGTGTATAAACAAATGGCTAGGGGTTGCTTTCCCATACGTAAGGATGAGAAGAACAAAGCTTGACCTTAACAATGGCCACAACTTTCTCACGAAATGTTAAGTGTTTAGGGAGTTTCTGGCAGGGCATCTCGTTTACTTTTCGTTCCCTGAAAACTCTTTTAGCTTCGGTGAAACGACAGAGGCTGTAGATTAATCTAATGGGGCTGTGGACTAAGAGGAGGTGGACAGCAAGAGGGTGATGCAAATTAAAGAAAAAATAAACAAAAGGTGCAGTGAGCTCTAACAAATATATATATTCGTATGGTAAGGCAACTGTCAGGCCAGCGTCCTTACAAATGGACGGAGCTAATAAACAAAATGGAATGGGCATCAAATTTGAACATGGACAATTTATAACCATTGGGATCACGGTAGGATTACTAAAGTCAGTCTATCGCTATCTTCTGCAGGGTGTGGTGGCTCCTCAGTGGACGTCCGCATCTGAATGAATCAGAAAAGGAGAAATCGGTTTGAGGTGCCTTTGGAATTAAGCAAGACTTAACAAACAGCCAGTTCGGAGTTGGATCGGAGGAGAAGCATCAGCATGGCATGACATGCCGATGGTGGTTGAGTCTGCTGGGGGGAGATGGAGATGTCTCTCTCGAGTGGGGCCCGACGCTGAGGAACAAAACACCTACTTCGGTCTTTCTTCTTTTATTTATTTTATTTTTTTCTTTCTACGAGGAATAGCAACAGCGAGCCAACAGGAGGAAAAAGGCAGTGGATATATACGAAAGCAGATGCATGGCTTTTGCAAAAGGTTAGAGAGCACAAGTTTAAAGTGAAATCTGATGGAGTGGCGCACTGCGTCTGCGCGGAATATGAACTCCAGAATAATGAAAAGAAGAGGCGGTGGAGCGCGCACAAGTGCTGAATAATCCGTTCAAAATGATCAATTTTTTTAATTAATATTAATTTTTAATAAAAATTAAACCAATCTATTAATTTGATCAAATTAATCGGTATTTATTTTTTTAAAAATTTATTTTTTTGAAATAGCTGAACTATTAATTTGATTTAATAATCTAACTTCTAATCACCCATAGCGAGCCATTCACTATTACAATAAAAGATTTATTTTAGTTATTTCTTACTATTAGTCTCTTTAATAAAAAATAAAATAAAATAAACCAAGTTAGTCCAAGATGTCCAGTTCAATCTTATAAAATTTTTTCATCGATTATCAGGATAAATCAAAAAATATTCGTAACAAATAGTCATTAGAGGAAAATTCAAATAGGATGATAATATCTTGTCGCTGTATCATAGTATATCTTTGTAGGATAAATCAAAAAGTACTCCTGGAGGCAACCATTGGAGGAAAATTTCTATAAATTTGGTGTAACTAGTGATTGAATCATAAGTACCTAGATGGTAATTTAAATATCCTATCACTACATCATAATCCGAATACGATACAGTTCATCGTTAGGTTATTTGAAAGAAGATAATTGTCCATCAATGACTAAAAATAAAAGAAATTCTTTCTCAAGAAGTTCTTAATTCCTTATTGATGCGGTGATGAGAAGGGGTCCATCCTGTGAAAAAGGTCATCGTCACGATGAAGGGCAAAGTCAAGATGGTTAATGTTCAAATATCACCAGTCGATCGGGCTAGTGGGTCTCCCGATCGGGAGGAAGGGTGGCCGACTTGACATCACCTACGACTCGACAACACGCCGAGCACCCGCCGCTCAAAAGGGAGTATCAAAAGAGGCGGTGCACAGAAGAAGGACTGAGCGGCTCCTCCGCTTGGCCTGACAGCAATCCTTGACATCAGCCGAGCGGACAGTGGAACGGAGGTCAAGCGACTATCTCGCTCGGCTCAATAACAGATAACGCGAGACATTGGAGCTCGACCCAGCAGCTATCTTGCTCGGCCTAGGTGCATCATGGGACATCGGAATCCCAACCAAGCGGTCATCCCGCTCGGCCCAACAACAAACAAAGCGCGCTATCTTTCGATATCCTTTTCAGAGCTAGTGTCGTTGACAGACGACATGGTTAGACAGGAGATCGTACGACGGAAGCTTCCATTGTCACTTTAGAGATATGCTCGGCCTGTTAAGGTACTGTGTCATAAACACTTTACTGACATGTCTTTTCAGAGAAGACTTGGGGAAGCGTGCTCATTTTGGAGCCCTATATAAAGGGAGTCCAGACATCGGTGGAAATATACTTTACACGCGATTTCTACTATTGCGCTACAGTTCTTGCTTCTTCTTGCTTCGCCGAAAATTAACTTGAGCGTCGGAGGACAATCACCAGAGTCCTCTTCCTTGGCTTAGTACTGACGCTATTTATGTTACATGTGGGAACAAAGTCCATAAGAGATCATCAGAAACGCCACGTCCTCAACATCCATTCCATCAGCTTTCTAACGAATTCAATATCTCTTACAATCATACAATTCACTCACTTTTCTCCTAAGTCTTTGGCTAGATTATTTCTAAGATAATAACTAGATTTTATTAAATTTTTTTTATCAGTTACCTAAATAAATTAAAAAAACATAATTAATATAATTAATATTCTCATACCCACTATTTATTAAAAAATAATTCTTATAATATCAACTTCCTTATTATTTAATTAAATTTAAATATTCATTTTTAATACAATATATCAATTTCTTTAATTCTTCTCTCTTTTCTATAATATTTAGGAGAGAAAATTTATTTTCTAAATTTAAAAAATATTATTTATAAAAATATATAATTAAAAAAATAGATAAAAAAATTTACAATTTTTTATATTAATTATCTTATTTAAAATTTAAAATAAAATTTTAAAATAAAATATCTGATATATATAGATATTCTTAAAGCTATCTATGGCACCCCGTCCTCGGGCATAACAAGCCATCCACGAATCTCCGGATCGTAATTTTATCATTGCATTCACAATTTTATTATTGTGGCAAGATGTAAGATTACGCGCCTAGATATGCTCCAGATTTAGACCCAGATCGGCCTCTTAATTAAAACATCTGAATCTGAGCCCCTTTGAAGGATGCCCCGTCTAGATCTTGACCTGTCGAACCGAATCACGGTAAGGAGTGGAGTGAACGAGCACGGGGGACAATAAATAAATCATGGACGGAATCTTCGAGAAAAGAAAACTCTCGAACTGAGAATATCATTATGCGGGAATATCAAAAATTTGTCACATCGCCCTCGACGTGCACGAGAGGGGCGTCTCGGGTTCCACGTTCCATCGGCCTGTACGTTCGGCCGCATGCAATTTGTGTATGCGGCAAAGGTTCGTCGACTCGTGCCGTGAAATAATGGTGGTCTTTTAATAAATAATTAAGTAATTTAACATCTGAACATCAGCTCCTGTTCTCATGGATTTACGACGGTAATTTCCGAATCGCGAAGCAAATTGAACCGTCGGAGATCGCAGCGCATACAATTTGTCGGAGAAATGGCCTTTTTCTTTTACTTGACCACATTTACCCAATCACCGTAAAAAAAAGTGATTTCGGTTATTGCCTCTGCGTCGAAGTTGGGGCCCGCACTTTTCTGCAAAATAAGGAAAAGGGTATGGATTGGGTTTAGGGTTTGCGTTATGGTAGGGATGGAGTAGTTGCCTGATCTAAACTTTCTCACCCTTGAGAGCTCTTGAAACAAAATTTGCTATATAACGAGTACATTTGGCTCTCATTTGGGGAAGCGTTTCATTTGGTTTTCATCTGGGGGTGCATCTGGGACCGGGAGGAGGCCTCTTTCCCTTTCTTTCTTCTGCTTCTTCTCCTTCTTCTTCGGCAGGCTCTCTGGTTCGGTGATGGAGTTTTGCAAGATGCGACGTTTTTTTTCCCGTTTTGAACGTCGGAATCGGGCTTGCGGTGTTCTCCGGCATCTGTAGGTCATACTTGGACAGTTGAAAGGCCTGGACTCATCGAACATCATCCTCGTTCTTTGTTGAGGCTGATTCTGCGCTTTTTCAGCTCGTCTTTGTTCTTCAGGTGAGGGAATACCTGGTCCTTTCTTATTTGAATTTTACACTTTCTTCCGATCATGTTCCTAAGCTGATTTATTCTTCTTCAATGTTTTATTGTAGAAAAAAAAAGATCTACTATCATATATCTGTTATCAGTTGCGATCTAGTCAACTTGCGTTTACTTTCAGCGATTATCAAGTTAAGAAAAAAGTCTACTTTAAGTCCTTACGGGTTTTTGGGCAAGCTGGTATACGAAAGTGTTTGTTATTTTTTTTTAAAAAAATTGTTTGATTTTTTTTGTTCGAACTGTGTTATTCTTGTTGCTTTTGCTTGGGATCTTTGGTGCGTGCTCTTTCTTTAGATCGGAGGCCTTTTTTGGTAAACTAGTTCTTACATTTTTGTTCTGTTTAGACTATCTGAACTTGCTAAAGTGATTTCCTTTGAATCTTTGTGTCATCGATATATATTTTTTTCCAGGTCTATTTGCGTGATTCGTAGTGCTTACAGCTCTCTTAGTTACAAGCCTCGATTTTGCAGGAAGAACAGCAATGGCATCCAAATGAACTGCCTTACAGTGGAAATAGACGAGGAGGAGGAGTCAAACCTCCTCGAGCACGCCGCGAACAATGACGTCGAAGCCTTCCGGAGGTCCATCGAACGTGATCCCTTAGCCATTGATGAGGTTGGCCTCTGGTATGGCCGCAAGAAGGGTTCCAACCGCATGGTGCTCGAGCATCGGACTCCGTTGATGGTGGCCTCAACATACGGAAGTCTCGATGCGCTCAAGTTCATCGTCTCCTTACCTTCCGTAGATATCAATCGAGCCTCTGGCCCTGATAGAACTACAGCGCTCCACTGTGCTGCCTCTGGTGGATCCTATTATGCTGTTGATGCTGTGAAGTTGCTTCTTGACGCTGGTGCCGATCCCGATTTGATTGATGCCAATGGAAACCGCGCGGCCGATGTGGTCGTGGCGCCTCCCAAGTTGCCTGGTGTAAAGCTTGCTCTCGAGGAACTTCTAGGAGGCAGCATCAACAGTACAGTGGCGGTAGAATATCGCGGTCTTCCTCTTTGCGTGATGACCACCTCTTCTATCTCCGATTCACCACCTCTGTCTTTGTCACCTGATGAGGAAGGGTCTCCTTTGTCCAACTCTACTTCTTCTCCACCCATAGCTAAGTTCTCTGATCTTCCTAGGGTTGCTGTGTCTGAGAAGAAAGAGTATCCTGTTGATCCATCACTCCCAGACATCAAGAACAGTGTATATGCTAGTGATGAGTTCCGCATGTTTTCATTCAAAATCCGTCCGTGTTCCCGAGCTTATTCTCATGACTGGACTGAGTGTCCCTTTGTCCATCCAGGCGAGAACGCTAGGCGGCGTGACCCAAGAAAGTATCACTATAGCTGTGTCCCATGCCCTGATTTTCGGAAAGGGACATGTCGAAGGGCGGACATGTGCGAGTATGCTCATGGGGTGTTTGAGTGCTGGCTTCACCCAGCCCAGTATCGCACAAGGCTCTGTAAGGATGGATCTAGCTGCT
Source organism: Zingiber officinale (assembly GCF_018446385.1). NCBI lineage: Eukaryota > Viridiplantae > Streptophyta > Magnoliopsida > Zingiberales > Zingiberaceae > Zingiber > Zingiber officinale. Next base: position 80,346,434 of record NC_056007.1, read on the forward strand.
CCCGTCGTGTTTGTTTCTTTGCACACTCGAATGAGGAGCTGCGTCCACTTTATATGTCTACTGGCTCTGCTGTGCCCTCTCCCCGGTCATCTTCTGCTGCATTGGAGATGGCTGCAGCTTTGGGTCTTATGCCCGGATCACCATCTTCAGTTTCTGCTATTATGGCCCCCTTCACACCACCCATGTCACCACTGAGCAATGGTGCTGGTCACTCAACTCTCGGTTGGCAGCAGTCAAGTGTGCCTACGTTGAATCTTCCAGCGAACAATAACCAGTCAAGCAGGCTACGCTCCTCTCTCAGTGCAAGAGATATGCCTTTGGAGGACCTCTCAGAGTTTGATACCCAGCAGCTATTAAATGATATGAACTACTCTGGGTTAGGTTCATTTGCGGGAAACCACTCTGCCCGGAACAAAACCTTGACTCCCTCAAACCTAGATGAAATTTTTTCTGCTGAGATTGCCTCATCTCCAAGGTATAATTCTGATCAGGGGGCTTTTTTTCAGCCCTCTCACAGGAGTGCTATACTCAATCAGCTGCAGCAACAGCAGCAGCTTACTCTGCTGTCACCCATTAAAACAAGTGTCTTCTCTCCCACAGCTGATGATGCCCAACATCTCTCTGCTCATTCTTTGTTGCAATCATCACGCACTATAACTTCTCCTAGCCTCATGTCTCCAAGAAGTGTGGAGCCTGTCTCTCCGTTGAGCCCTCGCCTTGCTATGCTTTCTCAGCGGGAGAGGCAGCAACAGACACTCCGTAGCCTGAGTTCACGTGATCTTTCTCCCATTTTATCGCCAACCATTTGTTCTTCAGTTAGTTCAGCTTGGTCCAAGTGGGCACCACCCTCTGGTGCAGCTGATTGGGGAGTGAATGGAGAAGAGCTAGGCCGGCTTAGGCGGTCGTCCTCTTTTGAGATGCGCGGAAATGTAGATGAGCCTGATTTGTCATGGGTTCATTCACTAGTAAAAGAATCACCACCTGAGAAATTAGTTTCTGTAGCAATGTCTCCTAGCACGTCTGGCTTGCCTACAATCTGCGGTGACAATTCCAATTCCATTAATAGTCTGATAGAGGGATGTGATCAAGCTGCAGTACTTGGTGCATGGCTTGAACAAATGCAACTTGATCAGGCCTTAACTTAAGGCTGTAAGAGCCAGTTTTCAGCTTCAATATTAGGCGGTAGGTATTGTGTTTTTTGGCTAGTAGGGTGGTGAAGGGAAAGAAGCTGGAAGTTATTGACAGATTCATTTCATAAAAACAGATTTGTTATTACTTAAAGCCCATCCTGTTCCAGATTTGGGATCTATCTTGGTTTCTAAACTACAGTAGGTTTTTGAAGGAAACAAAGATATCCTTTGTGTCATATGGTTAATTATTGTAATGCTATTTACTGAAATTTTTAATTTTAGTCCATTATCATGGAGTTGGCTAATTTTTTCTTTTGGCATGGAAAATATCTTGTTGCATGTTGTAGGAAATGAAATTGTGGGTGTATAAGTGCTTCAAACTGTCGGTTATTTCAATACCATTACTTCAGTATGTCATTCATGCTCTGAGATCTTTTTTTTTCTTTACCAATGCTCAGTCGTTTGTTGTTCTATTCGTCTGATGTAGTCCCAAATACATTGTAATTTCTCTTGAAAGCTTTGATGCTACGAATTGTGGCTGTTGCTTAGATGTGTTGACTTGCATAAGTTCTTCACGCCTGTTTTAATAATGGAAGCATGTTTTTTGTGGTGTTATATTGTTATTAGTTGTCTTTGATTTCCTGCAAATTTACAGTTAACTTTTGGTGGATTAGATTGTTAAGTAATGGATAGAGTCAAATAATTTCTGAAAATTGTTAATATCTGAATACACCCCCAGTCTTTATTGGGCTTAGCTAGAGTTTTAATCTTCCATATTTGCATTCTGTGATTTGGGTTTTGGTCCTCTTTTAATTGTGTTTTCAATTTCCAATACAAGAATGCCTGCCGCAATAAAGAGGCATTTCAAATAAAATAATGAAACAAGCCAATCAATCAGGAGTCGGTAGAGGCCGTGCGTGCGAAAGGAATTTCTTCGTATCATCGGATCGGACACTCCGCCCACCACAAACGGCGTGGCTATGCGGGCATCCAAACGAGCGGCCCATCTTAATCCACCCTATCGTCTACGCCGTCCGATCACACACAGTTTGTTAGATGAGCCCTCGATATATCCGAAGGCTTCGCATCCGATCGATCTCCTCTGGCCACCGATTCACCAAGAAGAGAGAGGGAGGGGGAGAGAGAGAGAGGGTGTCACCGTCGTCTGCGAGCTCGCTCTCCACGCCGTCGATGGCGTCCTCCGTTCTCGTCTGTAATTCCGGCCTCCACTCCCTCACTTCCTTGCGTCAGCGGCGCTCCTTTCCTCGGTCCATCCTCTCACACACTCCCGCCTCCGGTTCTCGGTTCGGCTGCATTCCCCACGCTCTCCGATCCGCATCCCCCAGGTCTTTTCATTCCGGATTGACCTCCGTCCATGGCCGACGATCGCTTCTTCTCCCCGTTCGCGCCTCCGCTGTCACTCCTGCAGCGGTCCCTGCACCCTCCCCGGCTCCTACCCCCTGGCAGGGCGCCGCTCTGAAGCCCCTCGCCGCCTCGATTGCCACCGGCGTCATCCTTTGGTTCGTTCCCGCTCCCGCTGGCGTCACCCGCAACGCCTGGCAGCTCCTTGCCATCTTTCTCGCCACGATCGTCGGCATCATCACACAGCCACTCCCCCTCGGCGCCGTCGCTCTGATGGGCCTTGGCGCGTCCGTCCTTACTAAGACCCTTCCCTTCGCTGCAGCCTTTTCCGCCTTCGGCGACCCCATTCCCTGGCTCATTGCGCTGGCGTTTTTCTTCGCCCGCGGTTTTATCAAGACGGGCCTGGGGAATCGCGTCGCCTACCAATTCGTCTCTCTTTGGGAGCTCCACCCTTGGCCTTGGGTACAGCCTCGTATTCAGCGAGGCCTTCCTTGCCCCGGCCATTCCTTCTGTCTCAGCTCGCGCTGGGGGAATCTTTCTCCCTCTGGTGAAAGCCCTGTGCCAAGCATGCGGTAGCAACGTGGGGGATGGAACAGAGAACCGGTTGGGCTCGTGGTTGATGCTTACTTGCTTCCAGACCTCTGTGATCTCGTCGTCCATGTTCCTCACCGCTATGGCAGCAAATCCTCTGAGTGCCAATCTCACTTACAATACCATCAAGCAGACGATCGGGTGGACTGACTGGGCTGTGGCTGCCATTGTGCCTGGTCTGATTTCCTTGATCGTCGTTCCCTTGCTACTCTACGTGATCTATCCGCCAAAGGTAAAGAGTAGTCCCGATGCTCCTAAGCTTGCCAAGGAGAAGCTGGAGAAAATGGGGCCGATGACGAAGAACGAGATTATCATGGCAGGGACGCTGCTTTTGACGGTAATAGTTGCTTTGTTTATTTTTTGTCCTTTCACTGTCCTTCAGTGCTAGCCACTTTCATCGAGTGTTAATTTGCTATAGTTTATCTGTTACACTAAACTTTTGCAGTGCACCAAAGGTCTATTTCGTAAAGTAAAAAAAAAAAAAAACAGTCTATACACTTGTTCCTTGCATGCTTTAATGCCATTTCTAGTTCAATTGAAACCATCGATCATGTATCTCAATGCGACTAATTCTTGTGGGTTTCCTACATTCTATTTTGTGTCTTCTTATTTTAACATCTAAATGTAGCTTTCAAATGAATTATCTCATAATTTAGTGAAACTTCACCATCTCAGATTTCTTATGCTAGGATCTGAAGCAGTATAACACTTTGCTCTCGTTAATTTACTTGAGGTTTGTAGGGGAACTTAATTATCCTTTGAATTACCCTATGGTGGATTTTACAATGTGAACAAATTTCTTTTGCCCTTTATGACCAGGGTCATCCTGGGCCTATTGGTTTCTGACCCAATAACTATTCAGGAGAAATGCTAATGGTACTTGTATGTATTTGTGGCTTGTAATTTCTGTGGATATTATCCAGTTAAAACTAAGATCCATATCTAGTTCTGACCTTTGTTTTTTATACTTGCTAACCAGTCAACAGACTGTTTATAGATTAATAAAAGGTTATCTTGATTATGCTTCATGATATCACCTACAAGGTTAATTCTTTTGTTTTCTAACAAATATTTACCTGATTTGTTTTTGACTGTCGCCCTACTTAATGTAGATACATAGAAGTGATGTTCCAAGCAAAATGTGTTTGTCTACATATACATGTAGATTCATGTAAAGTCAAGATGCTTTGTAAGTGCACTGACATTAAAATCTAACAAGAAATTGCCATCTGCTTTGCTCTGCACAGGTGGGACTTTGGATATTTGGAGGAGCACTAAATGTGGATGCTGTAACTGCTGCAATTCTTGGTTTATCCGTTCTTCTTGTAACAGGAGTTGTTACATGGAAGGAATGCTTGGCAGAGTCAGTGGCATGGGACACCCTCACCTGGTTTGCTGCTTTAATTGCAATGGCTGGATATCTCAACAAATATGGCTTCATCTCCTGGTTTAGTCAAACAGTAGTCAAGGTATGAACTTACACATTTCTTTTCATATATTAGCCAATATACATACAAGTATGACCTCGTTATATCAGTGTTGATTACACTCTCACTAGCTCTGAGTTAAGATATGGTTAATCTTTTATAATGAATAATTAGACAAATATATGATTAATTCCACTCAGATCTAAGTTGTATAATAATGTAAACTGTAGGCTATAATTACTTGCCTCTTATCCTGATTTAGTAGAAGGCTAGCCAATGTGAAACCAAGGGTTTTAGTTTTAAAATTTACTGACCTGAGTGCTCATCAGAGTTATTAGATGTATCATCCAGTGAATTTTCTTGATTGCTAGACACAATACACCACTTAATTCCAGCAGCAAAGTATTCAGATTAATCAACGTCATTGCGAGCCACCACATGGGACAATAGTATTTTTCTTATCAGGGAAGGAAATATTTGTCTCCTTATCGACCTATCCTGTAGATCCATATTCCACCAACTTGTAATTATGAAGATAAAACTTGTTCTAGTATTAGTACTATCAGGCTTTCTTATAATTTTCTATTCATTTTTTTAAATCTCTCTAAGAATTCTCGAATATCCAAACATTATTCAGCGCAGCTGCTCTTTTAACATGTGAAATCATTTTCGATGCAGTTTGTAGGTGGATTGGGTCTCTCTTGGCAACTATCTTTTGGCATATTGGTATTGCTCTACTTCTATTCACATTATTTCTTCGCAAGCGGGGCTGCGCACATTGGAGCCATGTTCACGGCCTTTTTGTCAGTAGCCAGTGCACTGGGCACCCCTCCCCTATTTGGAGCAATGGTTCTCTCTTTCCTCTCCAATCTCATGGGTGGACTCACTCACTACGGCATTGGGTCTGCCCCAGTTTTCTATGGTGCAAACTATGTGCCGCTCTCGCATTGGTGGGGCTACGGATTCCTTGTCTCTGTCGTCAACATCATTATCTGGCTTGGTGTTGGGGGCTTCTGGTGGAAAACCATTGGTTTGTGGTGAAGAAACTCACTCGAAATTTTTTACTATCATTTTTTTTTATACTAAAAGGCATGTAATATCCTTTCTCAAGTCCTTAGAGAGTCATAAGAAACTTGTTTCCTTTCTCTAGGCTTCAACAGAATTATTCATGCAGAATTTTGGATAAGGTAAATGCTATTGAGCATGGTTCGACCATTAATTGGACTGCTTACTTTTGTTTCTCTTTGAATTCAGATGACATTGATTTTGCCCTTCACCTAAGATTCTCAAGTTCTTTCTTTTTGTACTTCATTGCAAGGAATGAATTCAATCTTGATTGCCTTCTTAATCAATCTTGTTTAGTAGCATAGATAAGCTTTGATAAAGCCCCCACGGGCGGGATCAACCGGTTATGACATGGTATTCTTGCAACATGGGTCGGGAGGTCGAAGGTCTGCGGCAGCAATTGCGATAACATCAATATCTGTCCGTGCTAAACACCTTCGACCGCCATGTCATCGCCGGGCCCGTATTCACCGTGATTTACTCCCTCTCATACTCGTGGGGCAGGGGTGAGGGGGCCGCTGGGCGGCGGGACCCGCCTTTTGCAACATAGATAAGCTTTGATAATTTATATTTGATTTTATAGCTTGTATGCTGTGGAAGAAGTATGCATAGATTTCAGTCATGCTCAACTAACCATCCAATCGACTCTTCTAGGAACCTTCTACTTCACTAGTTTGTAAAATCACTGATCTATTAACTTGTCACACCATCCAAATTGACTTGTTCAGATAATTTAACTCAACTAATCGCCCCCTACCTACCCGGTTGATTTTATAAATCGGTATTTGTCCAAGCTGTACAATTCAACTGCCTAAAGTCCTTCATTCAACACTATAAACCTGTCGCACCTATCTCATTCAATTAACCACCCAACCCACCGTTCTAGGTAATCCTACTTCACTGTCTTACAGCATATATTTGTTGCAAAAGTAAATATAATATAAAAATATTCATCCAAAGAACAATTTTTATAAGTAACAAATTACAATTTAACGAACAATGATTTATACAAACTGAAATAATAATTATTCTTATAAATTCAGCACACCATACGCAATATATGATTGCTACTGATGGAGGAGCTTAAGGTGACGAGTCAATTCATTTGATGCAAAGCCATGAATCCAGCGGCCGAATCAATCGCTGTTATACGACGTCGCCGTCCTCCTTTTCCATCGCGTCGTGGACGTTCACCGTCCACCATAAAAACACTGCCAAGCAGAAGCGGGCAGAGGAGCTCGCAATGGCCGGGCACGGTCTAGCTCGTAACATTCCTGTCCAAGTAAAATAAATAAATAAATAAAATAAAAATAAAACTCCAATCTAGATAACTTTTGATTAAAATAAAGAAAAAAGTTATTTAATTTAGGGTTTTTGATGTGTGCAAATGTTTTAATAATTTTCTATCCTTAAACCAGTTTTTTTTTCTCATTCGATTCTCTCGTTTTTCTCTATCCGTACCCACCTACTCTTATCCCTAAACTAAAATCATTGACTATGCCCCTCGACTAGTCAATTATGCAGTCTCAAGCTTTCATGATTATAAAATAAAATAATCTTATAATTATTTAAATCGCACAGCAGTATTTTTATTTTACCACTTTAATAGTTTTTTTAAATCAAATCTTAATTTAATGTGAAAATATATTATTAAATTTTAAAATCAAATAACATGCCAAAAGATTAATATTTTAAAATCAAACTGAAGATCAAACCAACCAAGCGGATTGGATTAGTCCAATTAAAATTTTAAAACACTGAATAAAAATCATCACGTCAGCATATTTATTTATTTATTTATCTTTTTTTTAACACAATTCTAGTTTTATTAAAACTTAATTACGGAAGTATTTTAGTATAAAAAGCAAATAATTTTATTTTTAGGTAAAATGTCTTTTTAGAGAGATTACGCTTTTAGGAAAGCAAAGAAAGTGTTCTTAATTGTTTCCCTTCTCAAGGATTTGTAAGTAGGGAAGTTCTACCATTGCACCATCAAATTCCACTGGTTGATGGTGTCAGTGGATGGCCGACTACCACTGGCAGCAATACTAGATTCGGAAAGGCTTCAACGCCATCCACTGCTTTGCCTTTTGCTCATCGAATTGGAATCCCCCCGTTGCCATTTGCATGCCTCAGTCGCAAGTCCCAGGTCGCCACTACAGCAGCTTGGCCGTTGGCATCACCACCACAAAGGCAGCGGCATCTCTAATAGTAGTACAGCGACCAGGTGGCTACGAAAGGCTACTGTTACATGATTGCAGAGGTTCAAGGGGAAAGAAAGCATGGTGAAAGTTATCAGTCGGTCTCATCCACTCCCAATATAATCCACCACCAAAAAAGACCCCTTTTTTTTTCTCTTCCATTCCTCTTCGCCATTTCCACTTCTTGCAACTGTCTAATTAAATCCTCCCTCTTGTGGTAAGAAGGTAAAGCTGCGTGTGCAGAGCCATTCTTCACCCTTCTCCACAGGTGAGTGACGAACTTGGTTGGCACGGCAGTGCGCCATCTGTTTCGGAACGTTTTCTTCTTCTTTTGTCTTTTCCGAAGAGCCGGTGGCACTGCTTTTCATGTTTCGATTAATGAACTTTTCTAGAAAATAACTATAATAAAGAATAACAAAATATTTTCTTCGTCGTGAGAATTAGAACTTGATGGACAAGAATGTCGAGGAGCGAAATTTTTCCTGGCTTTGAACGATATTATCTTACTAAAAGATAGATTTTTTGGATAGGTTTCAGGCTGCTAGATTCGTCTACCTTGTTGTTGATGTCTTCTCCTCTTCGAGTATTATTCCCAAATCCACGGTGCGCATCTCCTGATAAGCTGGATTTACAATCCTGAGTTGTTTAGTTTCTTGGGTGGTTTTAAAAGCTTTGTTTTGTTTACTAACGTGTGGAATAGGAATTCCTTCAAGTTGGACGAACTTGGACTAGAGATTATGAGGATTGCTTTCCCGGCTGCACTAGCGCTTCTAGCCGATCCCATTGCCTCGTTGATTGACACTGGTTTCGTTGGTCACATAGGTTAGTTTGGTTGTTCCATCTCTATCTGTCATGGCCCCCTGTTTTTGAAGTACCTTGCGTATTGAAATTTTAGATGTTCTTTGTTCTTTATGCTCATTATGTAGGCTTGAATTGCTGCTAGATGTTGTAGGCAAAAGATTCAAAAAAAAAAAAAAACCAATCTAGGAGATATTTGTACTTTTGATTTGTGAAATGTTTATAAACTTGATTTCATTTAATGACCACTTATAACTGCTCTTTGATCAAATAAACATGTGAATTTGGAGGAAGAAAGAATTCATTTGACTTAATCTTTTTCTGTCTGTACACTGTCTGCAAAATAGGAGGTTTGTTTTGTTCATTCAAATTTTGAAATTGAAAGTTGTACCCCCAGTTTTCCATCTTTTACATGCAACTGAAGAGCTGGAAATTCATATATTTTTGTTTTCATCTTCCCTTATCGAATGTCGATTCCTTTTACCCTGTAACAGCAAATTCTGTGAATGTAATATTGCACTTATTATACTCCACATTCTTTCTTTTCCTGTGGTTTTGCGTTTTCATCTGATACATCCGCTGAGACTGATTAATTAGTTGACCAACAAATTAAATTGGCTCATTGATATCAGACTGTTTGTTGCGGTTTTATTTTTCATCTTTCAAATTTTATCCATCTATCACAGGTCCAGTTGAGCTTGCAGCAGTGGGTGTGTCAATTGCAGTGTTCAATCAAGTATCACGAATTGCGATCTTTCCCCTTGTTAGTGTTACAACATCCTTTGTTGCTGAGGAAGATGCTGCAAGCAAAGATGAAAATGTACATGGAGAAAATAGGGAAAACCAAGGGTCCTTCCTAGAGGAGGGTGAAATGGAAGAATTAGTACCCGTAACTGGTAGGCAACGATTTTGATTATTGCTATCTCGGTAATTATGATCTAATCTTTAGCAGAAATACTAGGCAATATATCAAAATTTTGTTCAGCTATTTTCTGCATTAAAAATATTCATCAGTATTTGAAGCATTAAAATTTTCTGCTGGTTTATCAGATAGTGATAAACTTGCATGCACATTCTCTTCGTCTTCCGATAAATCCTCCACGACAACTGAATTCGGGCATCGTAAACATATTCCATCAGCATCTTCAGCATTAGTAGTCGGTGGCACGCTTGGTCTTCTTCAAACTTTATTACTTGCTTTTGCAGCAAGACCTATCTTGAATTATATGGGTGTCAAATATGTGAGTAAACAATATTTTCCTTTTCATTTCACAAAGATTCATATTTTGTCATTATTTTGACTACTTGACTATGCCATCATCATCTTTGTTGACAAGTTTCAGCATTGCACAAAAACTTTCCACACTAAACTGTTGCTATGAATTGTTCCCTAGTATAGTTTTGATGCCAATTATTTGGATTGTGATAACTATTTGTTTGCAAAAGAAACTCTTTTCAATACCTCAGCAAGTCTTAGATTAGATCCACTTTGCACCCATTTGTGCTTAGATGAGAAAATTGATCTATTGACTTATTAGGCCTAATCATGGGTCCATAATTCTTAAGCTCAAATTAGTAGTAACTAATTCATCTATGCTTATAAAGCTTGTTTAGTGTAGAACTTGCACTATGCCCAGTGCACTAGTCAATCCTCAATAGGATATTTCTATCACAGCCAAGGTCCAAGATGAGCTCACTATGTGGGCTAGCGAGGTGCTACTCGGTCAAGACAAGGTTGGCATTGGCTGAGGCCTGCCCGACCTGTGTTAGGCATGTCACACCCTTAGTTGGAGGAGGGTGCGATTTAGCCCTTTCGATATCCCTATTTAGAAGAGGGTACATGGATAACCTCCAAACTCATATAATATCTGTTTACATGCATAATGTAGTATCTTTATTTGTCTGTTGATACTTCCAGTTTATTTGAGATGAGCTTTGCCATTACTATAACAGGGCATGTTTTTTCACTAGGATTCCCCTATGATGGCACCGGCATCTCAGTACTTGATACTGCGGTCTCTTGGTGCTCCGGCTGTTCTCTTATCTTTGGCAACGCAAGGTGTTTTTAGAGGATTCAAGGACACAACAACTCCTCTTTATGCTACTGGTAGGATTACATTTAAACATCATGTTAGACTTGGAGAATTCTTCCCTCACCCAAACTGCCAAAAGATCTTCTCTATGTCAATGTCGGTGCATGGCTTTACTCTTTCTGTCGATTGCTTTCTTTGCCATTTATAAAATAGAACTTCTAAGGATTGCAATGAAAGGTTATGTTGTGTTTCTTTTAATCATCTTATCAGAAATTGGAACCTACAATAGGCAAACCCATTATCATTATTTTCCTATCATTGCAGCTCTTTTCTGTTTACATTGCCGTTAACAGTTGGAGAATCTATACAACAAAATGAGAGAGAAACCACATGGGTCCAAACAGTAGTTTTCTAGTTCATCTGTCTCAAGAAACTTCCATTATTAACTTGTCAATCACTTCCGTATGGGTAAAGAATTTCTTGAAACTTGACCATTCATACTATGTTTTGTCAGTCTCACATGTAGAGTTGTGAACTAATATCCTTTGGCATCATAATCTTATCAACTAAACTTCCCCTCAAAATCCTGAAGATAAATAGTTAACATCTAAGCAGCAGCCTAATATCAGGACAAGTTTCTGTTACTTTTTACCTTTATGATGAGCTTAGCTATAGAAGTTCTGAAGATTCAACAAAATTGTCAACTTTTTCAAATTGGACGAATTGGATCCATTTGTTGATTTTGTTCCTGAAAAATCCTGCAAAAATTTTGAGGCTTACTCAATGATCTATCTATTTATTTTACTCATACATACGTTAGCAAACTCTTTGTATGCAATAAACCACAATGTCAATAAAATGGTGAAGCAGCATGCTTAGCATCACAGTTTTCCGCAATTCTCCTTCCTTTTTCTAATCCTATTATACGTGGGCATTAAATCAACTAAAATTATTTCTTTCTGATCAACTCAGTTGCTGGAGATACAACCAATATAATCTTGGATCCACTATTTATATTCTCCTTCCACTTAGGTGTTAGTGGTGCCGCAGTTGCTCATGTTATTTCTCAGTAAGTATATATAACTTCTACCAAAAAAATAGTACTTTTGCTTGGAACACTAATTAATTCCTTATTTCTGTGCACTTTAGCTAATTGATGGGTTGCCTAATTGCAGATACCTAATTGCTCTAATACTCCTGTGGAGATTGCTGAGACAAGTTGATGTGTTGCCTCCTAGTATCAAGGATCTGCAGTTCAGTCGGTTCTTAAAAAACGGTAACTAACTTCAATGAATATGCCACACTAATTAAGTAATTATTGTCAATTTACTAAGTATTATGAAAATGTGGGTGATTGTTCATGCATCTGCTAGACCCATTATTTCTGTAGTAATTCACAATGCACGAAACATTTTTGTTTGTTTGTTTGTTTTAATTTCTGGGTTCCAGGTTTTCTACTGCTCGCACGGGTGATTGCTGTAACATTCTGTGTGACATTAGCTGCATCAATGGCCGCACGACAAGGGCCAGTACCCATGGCCGCATTTCAGATATGCTTGCAGATTTGGTTGGCTACTTCTCTTCTAGCTGATGGTTTGGCTGTTGCAGGACAGGTTAGGAACTTTTACCAATTTCCTGGCAAACTATTTTATATGTCAGACAGGAAAAGGGAAGAAATTGAAACTATGACTACTAGTCTCTGTACATTCTCAAAATAGACAGCAGAAATCGATCAAGAAGCTTCATTCACTAAGCAAAACTACAAAGCAAAATACTATGAGGAACAAGTTTCATTCTTTACCTATTTAACCTACAGTGTGGTTAATCCATCAGATCCTTTTCAGGCCATACTTGCTAGTGCATTTGCCCGAAGAGATCACACTACAGCAACCTTTGCTGCATCACGCGTTCTTCAAGTATACTTTTCTATCTCCTTCTTTGTGAATATGAGTTACCATTTCTTGCCTTGGAACTAAATGTTAGATCATGACGGCAGTGGGGTATGGCTCTGGGGCTGCTCCTATGCATCACGCTCGGAATTGGTTTGCAATTTGTATCAACATTATTCACCAAGGATACTGAAGTCCGGCGACTCATTCGCATCGGCATCCCGGTACTCGACCAATACTTGAGCTGATTGCCGAGCAGCATAATTTTGCTGGAATATCAATATCAACTGGTTAACAAGTTCATTTCCTTTCAGTTTGTTGCCCTGACTCAACCAATAAATGCGTTGGCTTTCGTCTTCGACGGTATCAACTATGGCGCATCAGATTTCGCCTACTCCGCATATTCCATGGTAATTAAGTGGCTTTGCTTGATGTTAATGCTCAGTGACCATCTTATCATCATACATGATGCTTCAGATCCTGGTGGCCATTGTTAGTATTACATGCTTGATCGTATTATCCTCTCTTTACGGATTCACTGGAATCTGGATATCTCTAACCATTTACATGAGTCTGAGGATGTTTGCTGGATTCTGGAGGTAAACCTTCATCATAAATCTTTGCAATTACACACAAACACAAGCTTTTAATTCCCATGTAAAATATATGCAGAATAGGGACAGCGAAGGGTCCATGGGCCTTCCTTTAAGACTTGACCGAGGTTTGTCGGAGGAAGGAGCTTGATGTTTAATTCTGGTGGCGCAAATTTATCGGGCCGTCAACGTCGAACTGGTCTACGCTTCCTCTGGACGTGTCCTGTTGTGGTTGTTGTTGTGTTTTTTCGATTTGGTCAGACAACGAAAACTAATAACAAGCAACCGTTTCTCTCGCGAAGTTGCGCTGCGAGATCATCCTTCCACGTCTCTTCTCACGTTTGCTTTCTGCCTGGCTATATTATTATATGTCCTCCCTCGCTAATTCGCCGGGTGGTGGTCGTCAGATCGTCGGATCGTCGGGTGATAGAGACGGGAAGGTGGCGGAGATGCTGCAGCTTCTGTTCGCGGTGGCCTTCTCGGCGGTGCCGCTGACGCTTTACGTGCCGCCGATCCGGAGCCTGAACCCGTTCGTGGAGGCGGTGGAGGCGCTCTTCAGGGAGGTGGCCGTGTTCTCGATGCGGGCTTACCCGCGGATCCGGCTTGGCGTCGGCCGCATCATGGCCGTCGCCGCCCGCGCGCGCCGTTAGCTAGTTTGGGTGTTTTCCCGGTTTCCTAAATGTAGATCGAGGGACGGTTTTGCTCGTTTAGTAATTTCTGCAGCGTTTAGAACAAACGAGGAACCTTAATTTTTTGAACAAATCAGACTCCCCAGTTTGAATTCCTGGCCAGAAGAATTAGAGTTAGTTCAATCAATTGTATTGAATGAGGCACCTTAATTTTTAGGTCAATAATATTCCTTCTGGGCAGATTTTATTCATCAATTGACTAAAATATGTCCATGATTTTTTTTTCCATTTTTTTAAATCCATCCTCCTGAACTAAAAGTCTCAGCAAAATCAGGTGAGTTTCAGTGAATCCTTTGCCTCTTCTCTTCTCTCTACTGACAACGTAACTAAAGCTTAGAAGTTTAACTAGAAAATCGATTATAATCACTAACAGTCCATTCTTTGATTTATTGAATTTTATGTTAAATTTGTATTTATATACGTGTTGCTTTGTTATTCAGACTTGATATTTTACTTCTCCTTTAGTTGCTTTTATACTAATTTTAAAATTCAGAAATTAATATCTGTACTTGATTTTGTTATGGGAAAAAGATTTATTGAGCATATGGCTGATATGATGCTATTCTAATTATTTATTTTAGCAGAAATGGTTAACAGGAAATCAGTTTTCAGGTACTATTTGTTAGAAATTGAATTAAAGTTGAATGATAAATATTTTATGTTCATGGATCAATTGAAATATAAATCTTATAATTTATGTATCTAATTAATGATATATAGTCTAGGAGTTATTATTGAATAATATAAATTTTCATGTAATATAAAGTTGCAAGGTAAATATTTTTTTTTCAATACAAAAGTCATTATACCATAATTCTTTTCTCTTCCTGGAAACTTTTTGGGAGCCCACTACCTTTCAACTAAGTGGTATCAGGGCCAATGACATCAAAATCCTTTTCTTTCCAATACCCTCAACTTACCAAACTCAACTATGAGAATTTGCCACTTAAAATGAAGACTATTCTTGGATCCCAAGGAGTATGAATTATCGTTGAAAATGGTTTTGAAGAACCCTTAGATGTGGCAACTCTATCTCAAAACCAAAAGGATGCTTTGGAGAAAGAAAGAAAGAAACAAAGAGAAATCAAGGTGCTCTTACCATCATCCATCAAGGTTTGGATGAAGACATGTTTGAGAAAATAGCCAATGAGACAATATCAAAGAAAGCGTGGGAGACACTTCGCAACTCTATTATGGGAGTAGACAAGGTGAAGAAAGTGCGACTTCAAACTCTAAGGGCTGAGTTTGAATCACTCTTTATAAAGGAGAGTGAACATATCTCTAACTATTTTACAAGAGTTTTTACTATTGTTAATCAAATGAAGAGACTTGGAGAAACCGTGCCTAACATTCGAGTAATTGAGAAGGTACTACACTCTCTTAGAACAAAATTTAATCATGTTGTTGTAATTGAAGAGTTTAAAGATTTGGAGATCATGATCGTTGATGAATTAAACAGATCATTACGAGCTCATGAAGAAAAAATGAACTGTGTAAAACAAGAACAATCAGAACATGTATTACAAGACGACTAATTTCAAGACCAAAAGAGGTGGTTCTAGTAGAGGTCAAGGCTAAGGATGAGGTAAAGGCAGAGGTTAAATATATGGCCATGGTCAAAGGAGTGATAAGCAACCTTCTCAATTTGATAAAAGAAATAAAATATTTACAAGAGGTCGTGGAAGAGCAAGAGGAAGAGGTAACTATGTGAGGTATGATGATAGAAGAAACAAATCTCAAATTGAATGTTATTCTTGTCACAAATTTAGACATTATGCTTGGGAGTGTTAATCAAACATGGAAGATGAAGAGACAAATCTAATAGAGAACAAGGAAGATGATGTAGATCAATCCTTGTTTCTTGCACTCAAGGAGGATTATAGTGAAAAAGCAAACACATGGTACCTTGATAATGGAGCTAGCAATCATATGACGAGTAATAAAAGTAAATTGGTGGAGCTTGATACAAGCAAGAAAGGTTTTGTAAGCTTTGGAGATAACACAAAGGTGAAGATTGAAGGAAAATGTACAATTTTCTTGGAACAAAGAATGATGGTCATAAAATACTTTGTGATGTTTATTATGTTCTAAAATTGACTAACAATATATTAAGTATTGGTCAACTTTTGGAAAGAAATTACAAGATTCATATAAATGATTGTATACGTTGGCTATGAGATTAATATTCTGACCTTGTTGCTAAGGTATCTATAACTAAGAACAGGATGTTCTTATTGGACTTGAAGAACTGCGGACCTATGTGTTTGAAAACTTGTATCTAGGATCCATTGTGGATTTGACATATGAGGCTTGACCATTTGAATTTTGATCGGCTCAAAGCTTTGGCAGATCATAAGATGATAAAAGGGATTCCAAAAATTGATCATCCTGATTAATTATGTGAAGCATGCTTACTAGGCAACATCCAAGAAAGAGCTTTCCAAAGCAATTTGTTTCAAGAGCAACCAAATGACTTCAACTTGTCCATGCTAATGTTTGTAGTCCTATCAAGCTTGAATCTCTCAATAAAAGCTATTACTTTGTGCTCTTTATTGATGATTTCAGTAGAAAGATATGAGTTTATTTTTTTGAATAAAAAATCTAAGATATGTGGTACATTCGTAAAGTTCAAAGCTCTTGTTGAAAAAGAAAATAGATATCAAATTTAAGCATTAAGAACTAATAGGGGTGGTGAATTTACATCTAATGAATTTAACAATTTTTGTGAGTTGCATGAAATTCGTCGTCTTTTAACAATTCCAAGATCACTCCAACAAAATGGAGTTGCTGAAAGAAAGAATAGGATAATACTTAATATAGCAAGGAGTATGTTAAAGTCTAAAGAAATGTTTAAGGAGTTTTGGTTGAAGCTGTGGTATGTGCTGTATATATTTTAAATCGATCACCAACAAAGAACTTGAAGAATGTAACACCTCAAGAAGCATGAAATAGGTGGAAGCTAACTATATCACATCTACGAATATTTGGATCTATTGCATTTGCACATGTTCCTGAACAAAAAAGATCCAAGTTAAATGATCGGAGTTAGAAACTTATTTTCATTGGATATGATGAAATTTCCAAGGGGTATAGATTGTATAATCCATACAAAGGAAGAATTATGATTAGCCGAGATGTAGAATTTAATGAAGATGAAACATGGGATTGGAGCTCTAAGGAAGAACAAGGGTCTTATGATTTTCTTCCTTACTTTGATGTGGAGCAAGAAGTCCAAGAGGAATCTACTCCACTAGCAATTCCACATGCACCTGGGTTATCAATCACACTAGAATCATCTTCAGGAGAAAAGAACTCCAAAATATTGAAGTCTTGATGACATCTACAATGAAACTCATACTATTGATGAAATGAGTTTGTTTTGTTTATTTACGGATGTTGAAACTTTGAGCTTTGAAGAAGCAAAAGTGGATGAAAAATAGAGAGGAGCCATGGATGAAGAAATGCAAGTCAGTGTAAAGAATGATATTTGGGAATTAGTATCTCTTTCAAAAGATAATAAGACTATTAGAGTTAAATGGGTGTACAAGACAAAGATTAATTTCAATGGAGAAGTAGAAAGGTATAAATCACGACTTGTTGCTAAAGACTATAAGTAAAAATAAGGTATTGATTATGATGAGATATTTGCTCCGGTAACTCGATTGGAGACAATCTGTTTGCTGATACCTCTTGTCGTTCAAAATCATTAGAAGATTTATCAATTAGATGTTAAATCTGCCTTTCTCAATTGTTATCTTAATGAAGATGTTTACATTAAACAATCTATTAGATATATGGTTAAGGGCATGAAGACAAGGTCTTGAAGCTAAAGAAGGAATTTTATGGTCTTAAACAGAACAATTAATTTGACAAATATTTACAAGAAAATGATTTCTTGAGATGCACTTTATATGAAAGAAGAACTCATGAGTATGCACTAGTATGAAAGAAGAAGGTCAAAGTTTCTTACTTGTTTGCATTTATGTGGATGATTTTATATTTACAGGAAATAATCAAAAAATAATTGGAGAATTCAAGAAAGCCATGAGTCATGAATTTGAGATGACTGACATGAGACTCATGACTTATTTCTTGGGAATCCAAGTAAAGCAAATGGAGGATGGTGTAGGATCATAGACACATGAGAGGGGAGAGGTGAATCACGTGATTTTAAAAATATTTTTTTTTCTAATTTTTAAACCGAGTGCGCAACAAAAAAATAGTTAAACACAAAAGAGTGAGACAAGACATATGATTTACTTAGTTCGAAGCCTTCAACAACTCCTACTCCAAGACCCATGCTCTTTGGATCTTTCTAATGGTAATCCATTAAATTTGAATCTTGAATATAAAATATGAGGACAAGTGTAACACCTTACATTTCCTATGCAAATATAATAATAAGCATGCACAATAATAGATTCATTACCAACACGAAGATGCCGAAATGGATGTGCTTATGTGTTGGTGTCGGTCTACTAGCAGAGGTCGAATGTAGTCATCTAGAAGTAAGGTAGCAATGCGCGTAGCAGTATGAAGTCAAACCATCTAGATGGTTGAGGAATTGCATAGTAAATTTGTAGTTAAGCCTATTCTCGAAGCCCTTTTAAATAGTGTTGGAGACGCCTCCAATAGCGCTTATTTGATCTGCAACCTTTGGTCTTTATTCGTGTGAGGGAGCCTCTATTAGCTCCGAGGCACCTCCAATACGCTTTGAGGCCCCTCCAATGTGCTCTGAGGCTTCTCCAATGCACTTTGAGGTGCCTCCAATGCGCTCTAAGGTGCCTACCTACAACAAAACTCTATCCTCAAATTTTATCCGCGTGAAGGCACCTCCGTCTTATCCAAGGCACCTCCATTCAACTCTGAAGCGCCTCCCCATAGCTCAGAGGTGCCTCAAGCACTATTTATCTAAGGCTAACTTTTACATTTTAGCTTCTACAAAATATGTTAGTCCAAATAACAAATATACTGCAAAACAGAGTTAGCATATGAATAAAATAAATAAATTTATGACTTAAATCTTGTCTTACCAAGACTATGATATAGTCATTGTCTAAACTTAGATTTCTAAAATGGATCTAAGTTAGTCTAGTGTCTACAGCCCCACTGGGCTCGTCCTCACTGGATAATTTTTCTCTAGTACTTACCTTACTTACCATTTGTTGACTTACTTGACCTTGACCCACCAGGACTTTATGCCAGATACTCCATCTGGACTTCAGCCGGTTGTTAGATCTCATGGATCCAACTAGACTTCCTACTAGATATCAACCTATCTAGTCTTCCCGTGCTGTTATCAACATAACTAGACTTTAGCCTGGTGTCAGGCTCCATCAAGTCTCTTAGTTTTGTACACTTGGTAAATATGTTAGAAAATACAACATCTAACTTTAAACCATTTGTCATTCATCAAAATCCGAGTTTGACCATTGGTACTTAACTGTACCAACAGATGGAACTTTTATTTCACAAGAAAGTTATGCAAAAGAGGTTCTTAAGAAGTTCAATATGTTCAATTGTAAACCAATTAATAGTTAATTGTAGTTAAGCCTATGCTCGAAGCCCTTTTTAATAGTGTTGGAGACGCCTCCAATAGTGCTTATCCAATCCACAACCTCTAGTCTTTATCCGCGTAAGGGAGCCTCTATTAGCTCCGAGGCACCTCCAATACGCTTCGAGGCCCCTCCAATGTGCTCTAAGGCCTCTCCAATGCACTCTGAGGTGCCTCCAATGCACTCTGAGGCGCTTACCCACAACAAAACTCTATCATCAAATTTTATCCGCATGAGGGCACCTCCGTCCTATCCAGGGCGCCTCCATTCAGCTCTGAGGCATCTCCCCATAGCTCCGAGGACCTCGAGCACCATTCATCTGAGGTTAACTTTTACATTTTAGCTCTTACAAAATATGTTAGTATAAATAAAAAAATACTTTGCAAAATAGAGTGAGCACATGAATAAAATAAATAAATTTATGACTTAGATTCTGTTTTACCAAGACTAGAATCTAGTTATTATTTAAACTTAGACTTCTAAAATGGATCTAAATTAGACTAGCGTCTACAACCCCACTAGGCTCGTCTTTACTGGATCACTTTCCTCCAGTGCTTACCTCACTTACTATTTGCCGACTTACTCGACCTTGACCCACTAAGACTTTATGTCAGATACCCCATCTGGACTTCAGCCGGTTGTTAGGTTTCGCTGACCCAACTAAATTTCCTACTAGATATCAACTTATCTGGTTTTCAAGTGCTAGTTACCAACATAACTAGACTTCAGCCTGGTATTAGGTCCCATCAATTCTTTCAGTCCTGTACACTTGGTAAATATGTTAGAAAATATAACATTTAAATTTAAACTATTTTTCATTTATCAAAATCTAAACTTGATTATTGGTGTTTAATTGCACCAACAGATGACACTTTTATTTCATAAGAAAGTTATGCGAAAGAGATTCTTAGAAAGTTCAATATATTTAATTGTAAACCAGTTAATACTCCTATGCAATTTGGATCACAATTATCCAAAGTGAAGAAAGGAGAAGAGATGATTGATCCAATTGCTTTTAGAAATCTTATTAGAAGCTTGAGATACTTAACTTGTATAAGACTCAACATTTTATTTGTAGTTGGAGTTGTGAGTTGATTTTTGGAAAATCCAACTGAGTCTCACATGTTGGCAGCAAAGAAGATACTTTGTTATATTAAAGGTACTTTTAATTATTGTATTCTTTATTCATCCTCTAACAAATACAAGTTGATGGATTATTGTGACAGCGATTTTACGGAAGACATTGACGATAAAAAATCACAACTGGTTTTATATTATTTTGGGGAAATAATGTAATTTCGTGGAGTTCAAAAAACCAAGTCATTGTGACACTTTTTAGTTGTGAAGCTGAGTATGTTATAGCTACTTCTTGCACTTGTCATGCTATATGGTTGAGAAGATTGTTAATGGAACTTCATTTGGAGCAAGAAGATGCTACCAGGATCATAATTGATAATAAGTCAGCTCAAAGTATAGTAAAGAATATGGTGTTGCATAGCATAGTAAGCATATTGATACAAGATATCATTTTATTTGGGAATACATTACAAAGAAAAAAAGTTGAACTTGAGTATGTGAAGACTATGGATCAAATTGTTGATATTTTTACAACCACTTGATGATTTTCAAAGATTGAAATTCATGCTTGGAATAAGGAGATTCAAGTTTAAAGGGGAGTGTTAGAAGTTGAATTAAACTTAAAATATATTAACTATAAATGTTTTATGTATATAAATTAAGTAAAACTTAAATCTTATAATTTATATATCTAGATAGAATAAATTCATGTATCTACTTAATGATGATGTATGGTCTAAAATTTTTTATTGAATAGTATAAAATAAAGATGTAAGATAAATATTTTTTTTAATATAAAAGTCATTATTCCATAATTCTACCCCTTCCAACACTATTAACATAACTTGTTAATAAAAATTCATTTGATTTTTTTTAAAAAAATTGAATTGGGATAAAAACAAAATGAATTCAGTCAATAACCGAGAAGTCACCCTCCAAACAGCATATATTTTTTTAACTTCTATCAACCAGTTTTGTACCCAGGCAGATTTCGATAATCTTGTATTCAATCAGGCAGACAGCATCTCCTCTCTGTGCAGCGATAGCCCACTGAAGTGCAGACACTTACAGTGCTGTTACGTGATTTGTGGTCGTTAGAGTCAAGCAAGCTGTCACTTCGACCCACCAAACTATTCAATATTTCAGATACTTCCCCGCGAAGCAATCCATGACTTCTCTCACGAAGGGATCTTCACGAGAGAAATCATATCCGAAAAGATGATCATGACCTCCCTTCATGCCTTGCAAGCTAGAACAAAGACTAATCTAAAATTTAATAGCTTATTAATCTCAATCTGGTGGTTGTTTGCACTTAAAATGACTCTAGAAGCACTTAATTTACGAAGTTAAATCTAGTTTATATGAGGAAATCATACCATAAATTGATAAACAAGATAAGAAGAAGAGCGTGGTGGTGAGTCTGACATGGGACATGGGACATGGGAAAGGGGGAAATCTTCCAAGTGGCTTACGGAGCCAAATTTCGACGCGGAACGTCCACAGTTTTCCTCGGGCAAAAACATTCGTCGGTTCCATCCCGCACGGCGTCACCCACGTTCGCGTCCCCACCCGTGACCTCAGGCGCGGAACGACCTTCCAATCAATCAGCGCGTACAAGCCACGCACCCATTTCCTCGCCTTTCCTTTAAATCCACACCCAAACCAACCATTCCAATCCCAGAGCCATCAGCGGTTCAGCACCATGAGACCATCCGTCCTCCTCCGCACCATCTGCCTTCTCCCTCTCCTCCTCGCCTTCTTCGCCGGCGGCGTCGCCGCGGCGAGGGCTCCGGCAAGTTCTCGTGGGCCTCTGGTCGGCGGGTGGACGCCGATCGCGAACGTGAACGACGTGCACGTCCAGGAGCTGGCGGCGTTCGCGGTGTCGGAGCACAACAAGACGCAGAACGACGGGTCCCGGCTGACGCTGGTCCGAGTGTTGAAAGCGGAGCGGCAGGTGGTGGCCGGGACCAACTACCGACTGGATCTGAGCGTGAAGGATGCGAACGGCGCCGCGGCCTCGTACCAGGCCGTGGTCTGGGAGAAGCCCTGGCAGAACTTCCGCCAGCTCACCTCCTTCGTCCGACTTTCCAAGACCTAACGAAGTAATTTCTCGGCGTCGAATCACCAGTCGAGTAGATCAGGCTCCTGCGTGTGACAAATAAGGGCATCAATAATGTACCTGTGGACTGTGGTGACGATATATGTCATAATGTTTACTTTTTGTTAGAATTATTTTGCACGATGTGTTTAGGGTGTGTGACGTTTGTGAATGGCAACGCCTCTCTACTGCAATTGAAGTGTCTCAGCTCCGCTTGCTGATAATAAAGAACTTAGAAATTGTTATCAGTCCTTTCATTCAGAATCAATTTTTGCTAAAGCGGAGATTTGGTTGCATATATTATGGCTACAGTTGTGTCTGATTTTCTTTTTAATCCCTGGATCCAATATAATTGGATTTGGTTTATTTATGAAATCCATATGATACGGTACGTAATGATGGGATCTGATAAGACATGATAATCAGAAGTCAAGGAGACGTGACAGTCAGAAGTCAAGAGGACGCGACAGTCAGAAATCAATGGGACGCGACAGTCAGAAGTACCAAGGGGACGCGACACTCAGAAGTCAATGACAAATGGTAGTCAGCAGGTGAAAAGAGGAAGCAAGACTTGGTGGCGACGTCAACCACCTGATTCTCGGTCAGGTTCTCACAGATCGAAGCTCCAGGTTGGGGACAACGAGGTCGGGTTCTCACAGATCGAATCTCTAAGTCAGGGACACCTGGGTAGGTAGTCGAGGGAATACCTGACCGGGATTTGACTGCCGGGCTTTTGCGACACAATCGTACCGGAATCGGGTGCACTTAGCAAGCTAACTCCTGGGTTGTCAACTCCTGATCGACTCCTGGATGATCTCTCCACAACTCCCGACCTCCACAGTCTGAGTCAGATGGTACACCCTACCGATCATCCCAAGCTGTTCTATTCATACCGAATTAGGAACATACCCGGTCAGGACAAGAGGCGCTACAGGACAACCAGGTCAGAGAATCGTAACCGCCTGTCAGAGAATAACTGCAACGTGTCAAGGAATATTCCAACGGTCCGCAATCACCTGCAAATGGAACTCTCCTGCAACCTATAAGAGGATGTCATGTGTCCTCTAACATCCGACAAGTCCTAACACCTGACATTCTCTGATATCGGTCAGGTTCCAGAAGGTACGCACTGTCATATAAAAGGGGAGGTCCTCTCCCTTTCGCAGGTACGCTCTATCGTACATTCGCACTTGTTTTCTACTTTCTTTCCACTTCGTACACTGTTCTTCTGGGGGAAAAGTACTTGACTTGAGCGTCAGAGGACCTGCTCCGGGGACATTTTCCCTGATTTTTTGCCTCTAATGCTAGTGGGCTCGTCTGAATGTGCGCAGAGCTCAGGTACCGTCAGTTCCAACCTCATTGCCCATCAGCACCACGTGGGAGCTCCTTTGCGGAAGAAGATACGAGAAAGGTGTCTCAGTCGTCTCTCCGTCAACGTCTGCGCTAGCTCACTTGGCCTTCATCTGACTCAGATTCCGGACATGATCAATTTGGCGTCGTCTGTGGGAACTTCTTCGCCTGTTCTGGAATGTGATGATGGAGGATACGGGACGAATCAACGTGACCATGACGGTAGGGGAGTACGATATGTTCAAGGAATCTAAGAGAAGAGCGACTTCCGAAAAACAGACCACTGCCTCGCGACCATACAAAATGTCTGTTGTTTCCAAGGACCCAACTCATGTTTTAGGCACAGGGTCTAAGAGGAAGCAACCCGAGGAATTCCCCCCGGCTTTCTACCGGGAGCCAGTCCCGGACTACTACCATAAGGGTCCGGACTGTTATAATAAAAAAGAGCAACCACAAGCCTCTATGGCAGAAAGTTCCCCGCCCAGGGATTCAAAGAAGGAAAAGACTATAGCTCTCCGGGAGGAACCCCGAGGAGAACTTGATGAGCAAGTGTCTTTCTCTTTAAGGGTGCTAGAAGAGAAACTACCCAAGGGATACAAGCCACTAGCCATCGGAGAATATGATGGCAGTAAGGATCCGGAAGACCATCTCTGCAAGTTCTGGAACGCGATGTTGTTACATTAGTACAGCGAAACTATTAAGTGCCAGGAGTTTCTGAATACTCTTTCTAGCTCGACATAGAAATGGTTTGATGGATTACCGAGCGGGTCTATCACTTGTTTATATGATTTTAAAGCTGTCTTCCTGCGCCACTTCGCCAGTAGCTGAAAATACCAGAAAACGGACCATTGTCTCTTCGCTCTTAAGCAGGGGTCGGTCGAACCTTTACGAAGTTATATCAAGAGCTTCAACCAGGTGGCTCAGGATGTCCCGTCTACCACCCTAGAAATGATAGATCGAGTAGTACGATAGGGGGGGGGGTGAATATCGCGTCTTTTTAAAACTATTCTTTATCTTTAAAAGTCAGAATTAAGCAGCGCAAAATAAAGAGAGACAAAAGCGTTTACTTCGTTCGGAGCCTAGCTCGACTCCTACTCGAAGGCCCGCGGTCCTTGACCGCACCGATGGGCAAAGCACTATAATCCTTCTTTCCGAAATCCTCGGAAAGAAGTGAATCGTACAAGTACAAATATGTAAGATAGTAACACTCCTACTATCTTACAGAAATTAAGTGTAGTACTAAAATAAATATATACCGACAATAGTAGTAAATCGTAGCTCGACCGGCACTGTTGGATGAAGTCGCTTGCAAACTTGATGATGACGTGTAGCGTGAGCAGCTTGCAGAAGAGCACAAGAGTTGATCAGAAAGTTCTAGTGAGCTTCTGACTTCGAGCACTTTTTATAGGTGTGCTGAAGGTTCGGTCGATCGATCCCACTATTCGGTCGACCGAACCCGCTCCATTCCTTCCTGGCTGAAGTCCGAAGCTGGCTCGATCTTTTGCATTTACTGGTCTTTAATGGTTCGGTCGACCGAACCATCTTTTCGATCGACCGAACAAGCCTTTTCCTTGTTCGTCGAAATCTGCAAGAGATCTTCTTTTAATGCTATTTAATGCTGATTAGATCGGTCGACCGATCCCTGGTCCGGTCGACCGATCCCTGGTCCGGTCGACCGATCAAGCTTCGATCGGACTGTGCTTCGCTTTGGTCTGAACTGATCTCTGGTCTGAGTCAAGCTGGTTCGGTTGACCGATCCTCCTGTTCGGTCGATCAATCAGGCTGAATCTGCAAAACAGAGTTAAACAATATTTCTACAAAACAAAGGTTAGCACAGTAATATAATGCATGAGTAATATAGACAGTAGAACTGTCTTAATCTCAACTTGGAAACCTTCCCGGTTTCTTTAGTTGTATTAGCTACCTAAGGTTGTTTCCTTTAGGAACCCGACCTCACTATCGCTCCTCCAGTTTCATACCTCAACTTACCTGCCAAACATTGGTCCTCCAGACCTGTTTGGACTTTTTCTTGCTCAGTATCTGATCGCCCGATCCACTAAGACTTTTCCTACAATACTACATTAGCCAACAGCAATAATAGTAATATAGAATACAATGGTAAACTTAAACTTAGATTTACCGAGATCCGCTGGTCCGATCGACCGTGCGTGGTCGACCGGAAACCATCCGATCAACCTTGCTTGGAGTTCACTCTTCCAAGACTTCTCGTTACCTAAGGTTACCACCCCTTAGGATTTTCTCCACTTGGCTTCACTTATCAAGACTCAGTATTCAGCTACACAGGGATCAAGTCCTCTAGACCTATCCACCTGGCTTCCACGATATACTGAGATTTCCCTTACCTAGCCTACAACTAGGACTCAGTATTCGGCTACCCAGGGATCAAGTCCTCCAGACCTATCCACCTGGCTTCCACGATATACAGAGATTTCTCTCCTTGCCTAGCCTCCAACTAGGACTTCCCTAGATCAAGCTCCATACTTAAACATACTTAAACATATTTGTCTGACATTAAAACCTTAGAGGTCGATTGCACTAACAAGAAATACTGATGAACGTTTTTTCTCATGGACTAGTAGAGGGGGAGTTCTTCCGGGATCTCATTCGAGACCCCGTGAAGAACTTCGATGAGATGCTCAGGAAAGCGACTAGCTATATCAACATGGAATAGGCTCAGGCCGCTTGACGCAAAGCAGACAAGGCTCCTACTCCTACCAACAAGCCAGAGAAAAGGCCACCTCAACCGCCAGCTCAGCCTCTTCCGCGCGCCCGAGACGCTCGACCACCTTTTCCTCCTGGTCAGGATCTTAGGTTGGCCCATCATGTGGCAGCGGTTCAAGCCCCGAGACCTGAACCCTGGAGGTCGCGGTATTGCACTTACCATCGCTCCCACACCCATGCCACTAGTGATTGCTTCCAGTTCACTTGAGACTCTTGGCTCGCCGCTGAGCTGGGCTTACCTCCGCTTGAGATCGCGCCCAAGACTCAGTAGAGGATACTGGCCAACCAACAGGCCGGGGCAGGTGCAGGTCAGCCTGGCAGACCCCAGCCTGAAAATGTGGGACAAGGAAATCAGCAGCCTGGTCGTAACCTAGAACCTAGGGAAGCCCAGGAAGATGAAAATCGGAGAAACACGGCCATCCACGAGATAAGTGATAACCATGATTTTACTGCATTATTTTGATTCATTTATGCATGGTTTTGATGTTGGTTTCATAGTTTAAATCATGGTTACATTACATTTTTTGTGCATTGCATAGATTTTGGACTTAATTGCAAATTATATTATTTTTGGTGTTATTTGATGCTAATATTTGATTCTTATTTTGTAGGCATCAAAGGATCTTAGATTTGGATCTATTTGGACCGAAATTGGGCTCGAATCGGAGTTTAAACAAGAAGATCAAGCTTTGGATCGATTTTGGCCGTTTATCAAGAATAGGACAGATCTGGACCATCCGTTGAAGATCTAGCCGATCCAACCTAATGGAGAGTAGATATGAGCCATTGATGAAGATCCAAAAGTTTTGATCCAGACCTGAGTTCATCTAGCCATTGATCCAGCCGAATTAATCTGGGCCGTTCAATGAAGACTGGGCCGATCTGGGCCATCCAGTGATGATCTGATCGATCCGACCTACGGGAGGGTAGATCCAGACCCTAGATCAACATCAGTACCTTCAGATCGGATTTTGGGCAAACTTTCACCGTTGATTTAGCTCCAAATTAATCCCAGCCGTCCATTCAGATCTGGAACAGATTCAAAACAGAAGCTACAGTGTGCTTTCTGTTTCGTCGACTCCACAGCGTGCAGCAGCTTCGTCTCCGCGGCGTTTCTTCGGATTCCGACCCCTTTCCTTCTCCGATCAATTTCCCGAGCTTCTACCTTGGTGGAAGACTTCCTAGAAGCTCATCCCGATCATCTGGAGCACCGGCGAGTGTTCTCTCCGGCGAAAAATCTGCTCACGGCGACTTCTCTGTTTTCGCCAGATTTGGAGGTGGTCTTCCAAATCTGCGCTCCGATTCCCATCAGTGACGCTTGGAGGTGGTCCGCCGGCGTTATTGAGCTTCATCCGATGCCCATCTGCAATCCACGACTTCCATCCAGATTCAGAGAGCTCCGGTAGCAGATTTCCAGCATTTTCGGCATTTTCTTGGGTTCGGGTTGTTTTCAGCGTGTCGGGGGTGGTCCGTCGGCACTTGTGAGCATTCCTCGAACTGATTTGCAGCTTAGAATCTCCACTGAGGTCCGAAATTGGGTGGTTTCGATTTTGGTACTCTTGTGTGACGGCAAGAGTATGAAGTTTGTGAGTTGATTGTGAGAGGATTGGTTTTTATTTCATTCTAGTTCTTTTTGCTACTGTTTTATAGTTTAGAACTTGTTTCTTTTAATGATTGTTATGTTTTTATGCAAGTAATTTAGTATTTCATTACCTTGTTGTAGTTTAATTTGAGTTTAATTTATTGCTTGGTTAAGTGTTTAGAGTTTAAATTTAAGCTAGGGTTTTAATTGGTGTTGTAGATCAGATTTATTTGCATCTTGTATTTCATTCCTTAGTTTAAGAGTGTGTCAATGATTTAATCTCAATGTAGGAGTGACAATGCGTTAAGGTTTGATTGTTGGCACATAGGTAGGTTTTAGTTATGCTTTAGATTAATTTCTTAATTGCTGTGTTTTTCCTCTGTTAGATTTAGATTTAAAGCTTAAATTCCCCCAATTCCATTTTTATATCGAAAACCCCAAAAATAGGAATAAAAAGACAATCCTAGATTACATCATATGTTGATTCCTCGAGAGCGATCCTGGGCTCGTTACTACAACGTTATTGTGAAATTAAGGGGTTCAGTGAAATATATATTTATTAATTTGATAAGCCCATTCGTGACAGTAAATTATATGCTTATCAATAAGCATGATCTCAGAATGACCTATAGATGGAGACTTTGCCCGGGCTTGGAAATCTCACGAGAGACGCCTGGAGATACATGCTGTCGGATGCAACCGGGAGTAAGCCGCAAGGCCCATCATCAGCTTTGGGCCTCAAGACCTGGAAGGACTGGAGCTCCCACATGACGATGCCTTGATAATCAAGGTAGTCATCACTAACAAGTCATCACTAACAGTCGCATGGCTAGAGTTTTCGTGGATACCGAAAGCTCTGTCAACGTGTTATTCAAAAGTGTATTCGAGAGCATGCAAATCGACGCCAGCGAACTCCAACCCATGGTCACCTCACTATATGGCTTCACAGGCAATGAGGTACGACCCATGGGTCAGATCAAGTTAGCAATATCTTTAGGTAGTGAGCCCCTAGTGAGGATGCGGAGGAGCACCTTCATAGTGGTGGATTCGTCGTCCTCATACAATGCCATCTTAGGGAGAGCAACATTGCACGAGTTCTGGGCGGCAGTTTCCACTTTTCATCAGAAAATCAAATTCCCTATGGGGGACCAGGTCGGGGAAGTTAGAGGTGAGCAGCTGGTCTCTCGTAGGTGCTACATTGATATGGTGAAGGTGGAGGCTCGCAAGACTCAACGAACTCAAGATAGCGGGATCCATGTCATTCAGGAGGAGCCTTTGCCTATAGAAGAGGAGCCCATCCTCTGGGAGGAGGTACAACTCTATCCTGAGCGCCCGGAGAGTGTCACCTGCATATCCAATGAGCCCAATGCTTGACTCGTAACAGGGATATTTTCGCTTAGTCCCCTGAGGAGCTGCTTGGGGTCAAGCCCAAGGTGGCTGAGCACAGATTGCACCTTCTGCCTGACTCTCAACCGGTCAAGTAGAAGAAGAGGAATTTCTAAGCCTGGCAAAATAAGATCATTTGAGCTGAGGTAGATCAACTCAGGAAAGCAGGTCACATTAGGGAGGTACAATTCCTGTCCTGGCTCTTTAATGTGATCCTCGTAGCTAAACCCAACAACAAGTGGAGAGTCTGCATCGACTTCCGGGACCTCAACCGCGCTAGCTCTGAGGATTGCTACCCGCTGCCAAGAATCAATCAGATGGTGGATTCGACCTCAGGCTGTGAAAGGATTTGTATGTTGAATGATTATAAAGGATACCACCAGATCCCGTTGGCGCGAGAAGATCAAGAAAATGTTAGCTTCATCATGGCAGATGGTACGGTGCGTTCCCACAGACGGCGCCAATTTGATCATGTCCGAGTGCTAAGTCGACAGACACTGGGGGTGTGGCGCTATCGTTGACGGCGTACGATCCTCCGACTGGTGTGAGCCTCCGGTGGAAACCTGCAAGCACAAAATCGGGCCAGGAAGGGGTTCCCCATGACGACCCTCCGACGCTCAAGTCAACTTCGGCGGGAAGAGATCAAGACAGAATGACGGGAATGAAAACTGTAGCTACAATGATGCAGAATGCATACCTCCGTCGAAGCCTGGGGGTCCTTATATAGGGCTCCCAGGGGGATGCGTGCATGCATCCCAAAGCGTGCACGCTCCTTAAAACATACCTGGAATGTCCGTGTCAGAAAAGCATGTCTGGTGCCATGCCACAATCGTCCGGGCATATCTCTGACGTGACAGTGGAAACTTCCACCGTATGATTCTCTGTCTGGTCCAACCGCCAACCATGCTATCTGTCGGCGACACACGTCTCGAGAAGGATATCCTAAGCTGCTCCCTTTGTCCCCTTCCGCGCCTTGTCCGTTTTGGGCCGAGCGGAAGAGCCGCTCGGCCCCGTAGGGCTCGGACCTGAAGGCGTGCCGGACCGAGCGAGAATGCTTCCTTAGTTGAGCTGCAGTTCAGCCGAGCGGACATGCCGCTCGGCTCAGCAATTTCTCTGTACTTGGCAGCTTGTGAGCGTCGGAAACCCGACTCGTGGTCGAGCTATCTTCGCGCCAGCCTTGGCACGATCCTGGCCGAGCGGCCATAAGACTTCTCCAGGCCGGGCGACCATAAGACCTATCTGATCGGCCGAACCCGTAGGTTGACCCCTCTGACCTTAACCTCCACGTGTCGTTGATCCTTACCCATGCGGGTCCCCCTATGCTTACCGCCAGATCAATAAGTTTTATAAATTGAACATCTTTACTATTATGATTGATAATGTAATAATGCATAGTATAAGTACGAAACATAAATTGACTGATGAGAATTCTTTCATGTTGTTGCATAAGCATTTAAGACATATATCCAAACAATGGCTAGAAAGGTTAATGTGCATAAAATTCTTGATTTCCTTGACATGTCACACTTTGATGTTTGCATATAGTGTGTTAAGGGGAAGATCACTAATAAAAGGAATAAGAGGCTAGCCATTGTAGTAATGTTTTGGAGCTAATACATACGGGCATATATGGACCATTCCCTAAGGCATCTTGGAATGGATACACATATTTTATTAGCTTCATAGAAGACTATTCTAGATTTAGCTATCTGTACCTTATTCATGAAAAGCCATAATCTGTGGACATGTTCAAAATTTTTAAAGTCGAAGTTGAACTTCAACTAGGTAAGAAAATTAAAGCCTTCTGATCCAATCATGGAGGTGAATATTACGATCGATATGATGGAGTAGGTGAATAACGTCCAGGACCTTTTATGAATTACCTTGCTGAGTGTGGGATTATGCCTTAGTATACCATGTCTAGTACTCTTAGTTAGAATAGTGTAGTTGAACATTAAATCATACCCTAAAAGACATAATAAGAAGTATGATGATTTTCACTTCTCTACTAGAGTCTTTGTGCGGTGAAATACTTAAGACTACAATTTCTCTACTCAATAGTATTGGTACAGGTTGTACTAATAATTAGGTTTTGATGTATGACAAATAGGTAAAGTTAAATGTGTATGTTTAAACTCTTTACTAAGTGTGCAAGACATGATGAGTCTAAAAGACTAGAACACCAACGGAAGTCCAGCTAGGTTGATAGCTGATACGAAGTCCAAATTGATTGAGATCTAGTAGGAGGAAGTCCAGCTAGATTGATAGCTGGCAAGAAGTCTAGATCGGTTGAGATATGGAAGAAGGAAGTCCAGATTGGTTAAATCGGGAAGGAAGTCCTGGTAGATCAAGGGACTTGAAGTCTGCAGTTGGTAAGTGGAGATAAGCAACTGGAGGAAAGATCCAGTGAGAGCGCATTCTCGATTGAGGGAACTATAAGCGTCAGTCTAGCTTAGGTCCATTTGAAAACCTAAGCTGAGACCTTGACTAGATCCTAGTCCCAGAGAGACAGAATCTAATTACTACTACTATCCTGTTGTATCGTGTTAACTTTATTTTGCAGGATAAACTTATTTTTTGTTACCTGGACTAACTCTTTTTTACAGAAAAGAAAATACTGAAAAAGGATTTCCGGGCGCTTGGAAGAGATCCGAGCACCTGGACCAGCTTTACCCGGGCGGCTGCCCGACACCTGGGTGGTCCGAGCGCCCAAAGCTGATCTAGGCACCCATAGGGGGTCCGGACACCCGAAGGTGGATAAACTTTGCAGATGAAGTTTCGACGAGAGATCGTCACGTCAATAATGGTCCAGGCGCCTGGAACCCCTCTGATCATCACTACAAGTTTCATTCTTACGTACTACTATGAAAAGACTCCGACAACATCGAATAACTGCTCCAAAGTTCAAAGAATGAAAGCTTTCACATCCCTTTCTATTTGTCAGTAACAATTATTTCAGTTCTTATACTCAATACTTGTAAGACATTATTTGAACAAATAGTGATTGCTTAACGAAAGCGATCGATG
Source organism: Zingiber officinale (assembly GCF_018446385.1). Taxonomy (NCBI): domain Eukaryota; kingdom Viridiplantae; phylum Streptophyta; class Magnoliopsida; order Zingiberales; family Zingiberaceae; genus Zingiber; species Zingiber officinale. The sequence continues at coordinate 80,379,029 of NC_056007.1, forward strand.
ATCGTGGGCCTTGGAGTAGGAGTCGTCACAGGCTCGGAACCAAGTAAAACTTGGCTTGTTATCATTGTCATTATTCCATTGTGTAACTCATTTTAACTCGTGATTTTTTACGATCACGGGCCTTGGAGTAGGACCAGTCGATTGGTCCACTTTGGTTGTTAGAACAGAAGTATTCTGTTATCTTCCAGTCCAACCACGTATGTACCAGTCGACTGGTCAATCCTAAACCTAGGGTTTACCTGAGTACATTCTCTCATACACTCATCCTTACCCACACAACTTTGACTTTATCTTATAGCCTCCTCCATCAGCCTTGCATCCTCAAAGGCTTCCTCATCCTTCACGCTTTGCCTTCAAAAGTTTCCTTCGGCCTTGTTCTTATTGTTGAGTCTTCTATTGCTAAGAGCTTTTCGCTCTAAGACTTCAACATTGGTAAGTCACATTTGGACTTACATTGCCAAGACTACATACTTAGACTGACACTGCCAAAACTCCACTTGGACTTTCACTATTGCTAATATTACACTTGGACTTTTCCTTTGCCAAAATCACATTTGGACTTTCCTTGTTGTACTTACATCCTGCACAATCACAAACGCATATTAAATACAATAATAAACCTAACTTAAACCTTTGCCCAAACATTAAAATCTATGGTCACACCAATTGCTCCAACAGTTTCTAGCGGTTAAAGAAAGAGTTTAGAGTCGTCAGGTCATGATAAAGCACATGAGCACTTATTCCCTGTTGGCCGATCCACTCACCAAAGGATTTTTGCCTAAGGTGTTTTATGCACATGTTGTGGATATGAGAGTCATTCTTATGGAAAAAGAACTCATCTAGTAGGAATCTATATTTATTTTATTATTCTGTATTGATTAATAAAGATAAGCATTTGTTTTGATTATTGTACGTACTTAAATTTTAAAATATTAATGGAAATTTATGTGTTTGTTTGACACTTTGACTATGATATCATCATTTACTACTGTTGTTTATTATTTGATGTTTATAAATATGATACAAATTCCTTTTGGAATCATAAAGTTTGAATCATGATTTGCTATTGCAGTTTAACATAAAGTATTTTGCAAATATGATTTGACCTCTTTTGAGATCATCTTAGGACCAGTTAGAAATTAACATGTATTGATCATATTTCATGTAATTTCCACTCTATATATCCACATCTATGTCATTAATGACATTGATATTTGATTATTGTTGGAGCTTGTTATGGTTATATATGTTGGTGCAATTGACCTCTAGGATTTCGATGTTTGACAATGCACCTAAGTCTGGTCAGTTTGACCAAGGGTTAATCTAAATAAGACTTGATATTTGGAAGAGAGTAGTCTAGTCAGGATTAAATGATTAGCAAGTGAGAAGTCCTAACTAAAGGTTAGGCAAGTAGAAGTCCTGGTGAGTAAAACTGGGCCCTAGTGAGTGAAGCTAGGTGGTGGAAGTCCTGGTGAGTGAAGTTGGGCCCTAGTGAGTGAAGCTAGGTAGTGGAAGTCCTAGTGAGTGAAGTCGGACCCTAGTGAGTGAAGCTAGGTAGTGGAAGTCTAGTGAATGAAGCTGGCCCTAGTAGTGAAGTTAGGTGGTGGAAGTCCTGGTGAGTGAAGTCGGGCCCTAGTGAGTGAAGCTAGGTGGAGGAAGTCCTAGTGAGTGAAGCCAGACAATGGAAGTCTTAGTGAGTGAAGCTAGGCAACCCTAGGGAGGTAATCCTAGGTAATGTGTGACTGACTGTTTTCCGGTCACCACAGGCAGTCGCTCGGACCAGTGAATCCTGAAATATATTGACATTGTTTTACTTTACTATTTTACTAACCTAGTGTGTAGGAGTTGACAGGTCTAAGGGAGTCCAGCTAGGTCAACAGGCCAACCAGATAGCTGGTATGAAGTCAAGACAGGTTGACGGGCTGACTGAATATTTAGCAAATTGGTAAGTTAAGGTAAGTCACTAGAAGAGAGTGACCAAGTGAGGACGCGTCCTGGTTGTAGGGACAGTAGACGTCGATCCAATTTAGGTCCATTTGGGATCTCTAAGCTGAGATTTTGACTAGTTCCTGGTCCTGGGAGGACAGGAACTAATTACTATCCTTTATTATCATTTATTATTTGTCCTAATACTTGTTTTGTACACTATTTGGACTAACGTGGTTTTGCATGACAAAAGGAGCTGATTTGCCTTCGGATGAACAGTGTCGAAGGAGCTTTTAAGCAGTGAAGGCCTCTTCGTACTATTCATAGAAGGCGCCTTCCATAGCTATGGAAGACATCTTCCGCAGGATAAATTTTGACCAAAGTTGTGGATAAGTGTCGGATAGTTCAGGATCGATTTTGCCTCATTGGAGGCACCTTCCATAGCTATAGAAGGCGCCTTCCATGCCTTTTATAAGGCTGTCTCGAGAAGGCATTAAAGAACAATTAATATACGAACTACTACGCGCCCATTTGAGACTCAGACTGCTCCGGGCTCCTGCTACGATTCTGCTACGAAGCTGCTGCATTCGACGATTGCTTCGAGGACTTCCGATCGTGATAGGCAGACCGATTTCGACACACGAGCGCTTTCACATCAATTCCTAAAGTGTTGGTAACAATATTTCTAGTTGTAATTAAATTTGGCAAACAGAAAGTGTATTCTGTTACACTTCTCCGAACTTTCTCTGTACTAGATTCCCTCTTCCGGAGGTACCGGAAGAAATTTTTAGTGGATTACTCATCGATAGGTCCACGGGACATGGGTCTTGGAGTAGGAGTTGTTGAAGGCTCTGAACCAAGTAAAACTACTCTTGTTTTCCTGTGTTGTTCATCTTTTTAATTTTCGCTACGAATACTCGTGATTTCAAAAAAAAAAAATTAATTTTTTGAAAACCACGTGATTCAACTCTCACGCGCGTAATCGATCCAACAATATATAATAGCTATGACCTCTTTAGTCATATACCAATGAAGTTAATGGACCAGATTATTTATAGGAGTATTCTATATTCATAAAGTATGATATCAACTAAAGTTACATTCGCATATTGTATGTAATCATATATAACCCAAGTAGGAGATTGTTGGATTTAATATCCCTTAAGGTGGGTTCACATGTAATTTAAGAGACTTGCAAAACTGAAACCCGTTAAGTGATCTAACTTAAAATTATTGAGTTTCGGGTTATTGAATGTGAGTTCAATGTGTAGAATCCTTTAGCCTAATCCATTATTATCTATGAGTTGATAATGGATTGGATTCCTACATAAAGGAGAGATCTCTAAGGGTTTAGGGTAATTTTGACCTAATTTCTTGTTTTCATTGACAAAAAACTTTTCGACGCCATTACCTCTAAGCCCCTTGAAAGGTCTTTCTTCCCATTGTATCTTCTTCCATCGACGACTCTAAAGATAAGGATATGACTTTTCAAATAGATTTATTGTCTATTATATTTCGTTATGTATTCTTATGTTTACAACCTAATTAGATCTCAATTAAATTTATTATTTATCTTTTTAAATTTCTTTATTTATTCTTAAAAATAGATCAAGGAAAACAATTAACTCTATCCTCCCTTTGAAAGGTCTCAAGAGCTGCGACCTCGTCACAATCAAGAAACCCTATCGACCAACAAAATTTCTTTATTTATTCTTAGAAATTATATGATTAGGAGAAACAATTAACTCTATCCTCCCTTTGAAAGGTCTTAAGAGCTGCGACCTCGTTACAAACAATAAACCTATCGACCAAGAAATCCTAAAATAATCATGCTTTTGAAGCATCAGAGGTCATCAAAAGCCTCACAATACCGTACGATGCAATATCATTCTTCCCCGCTGCTAATTCTGCTAGGTGCTAATTTTCAACAAGTTAGGAAAACTAGTGCTATGAAATGCAATCAAATGCCAACAAACTTGCCTCGGATGCGAGAAAGGGAAGCGTTGTCCCACAATATGAATAAGTTAGCCCGTCATCAATGGCGAAATGCTCAAATTGACAGCTGACTCCAACCTAAATTAATACCCCACTCCACTTATTCCTTTGGATACACTCTCGAGTCTCTTTACAACTCAAAGAAACAAACATCCGTCTGAATGCAATCCCTGAAAATTATCTTGTCGCTACCTTCCACACTTAGTTTTTTATTATTCATTTTGCTGGCGGCAATTATTAAGCAGAATGGACGACGAATCATCATGTTATAGAGCCCAAAATTTTTTTATTTAGGTGCAGGATCAAGCACTTCTCTTCTTATCTTTCAGCATTGCGAATTAATTTTGTTGTTGTTATTCATGGCGGACAGTGTCCCAGAACAAAAGATTCAGCTATCACGAGTTGAATTCCACAGATATGCTTTGACTTTTCAATCAGGCAACTACAGTGCAATCCACTGCCTTTGAGTCTCCACTACCTTTTTTTCCCCCTTTGTTCAACTTGTTTGTGTTCTTCTGCACCTTTGTTGAGGAATTCTAGAAGCTTTCGCGTCCACTTTCCCTGAATTGTTCTTTATCCTCCCCTGCAGTAAAAGGAGAATTGTCAACTTGGTATGTTTTTGCATAAAGATTCGATCTTTGAAAGTAATTTGATCAAGGAACTTATCAAAATAGGTTTTTGACATCGATTCGAGGATTTTTGCACCTTTTTTTTTACCATGAAACTGCAGCTTCTTTGAATTGAGTTCCTCAGGTAAAGTTTCTAGGGTTTGTTGAGGCTTTAGCCAGCAATTTCCTCTGCCAAAATCGGTTTTTCACTACTTTAAAGCTCCAATGTTTCTTCTGCAGTCTTCAAGCTACGTTACTAGTTAGCTTCTTGAAGGTATGGAAATCGTCAACAACAGCAACACATTCGCCAGCGAACTTAGCCACCGAGGATTCGCCGGCTTCCTCGATGTTTTCGTCCACCAAGCTCGCGACCTCCACAACATCTGCATCTACCACAAGCAGGACGTTTACGCCAAGCTCTGCCTCACCAGCGATCCGGACGTCACTGTCTCCACCCGAACCATCAATGGCGGCGGCCAGAACCCGGTCTTCGACGAGCAGCTCCGTCTCTGCGTGCGGACGGTCGAGTCGTCCCTCAAGTGCGAGATTTGGATGCTGAGCAAGGTGAAGAACTACCTGGAAGATCAGCTGCTGGGGTTCGCCCTGGTGCCCCTAGCCGACGTCCTCGTGGCCGACGGCAAGCTACTGGCGCAGGAGTTCTCCCTCTCCTCCACCGACCTCTTCCATTCCCCTGCCGGTTTCATTCAACTCTCGCTCTCTTACGCCGGCGCTTCCCCGGATGTGATGGCGATCCCACGGGTAAACTCCCTGCTCCCCGAGGCCACCTTGCCGGAAACAGAAAACCCCCATGAGTACCAGAAGATCGAGTTCCCGGACTTGAAAGTTGCCAAGGAGAATCACATGATGATTTCGGAGTACTTCGGTCTCGATTGCTCGGACGTGGAGACACAGTGCGCGATCGATCCGGAGAGCTGCAATCGTGAGGATGAGGAAGCAGGGGTGCGCCTCGTAGAGAGCTTCTCCGGCGTCAAGGACAGATCGTACTCAACTGGTGCTCCAAGGAACGACACTCCTGTTACCAGTGCCTCAACGAGTGACTCTTCTCCCCTGCTTGCCCCCACCTCTCCGTCCACCTCTCGCGGTTTCTTAGCCACCGCAACTCCGAGCCCGACAGAGAAGAATCCGAGAGTCGCAGAGAGCGAGGCCGATTCGAACAACAACAATTCAACAATGAATCAAATCATACGCATCAACATTGAGCCAGAGCAAACAGTGGTGCAACAGGAGATAGTGGACATGTACATGAAGAGCATGCAGCAGTTTACAGAGTCATTGGCCAACATGAAACTTCCAATGGATGTGGACGGTAACTCCTCTTCGACTTTGCAGGGTGCGGCTGTGAATTCTGACGAAAGGCAGGCAACGGTGGCAGCGAAGGGAATCGGTTCTCGTGTGTTCTATGGGAGCCGGGCCTTCTTCTGAGCTCAATGCTAAGTACCAAACACAGAACTTGCTAACTGTCTGTGTTTGTATATGAAATTTGTTGTTATCAGTATTTCCACTTGCGTCGTAACGCCTATGATCATAGCCAACTTGTTGGTATCAGATAGACTACGTTCTAAAGATTATCCACTTCATGAAGTGATTTTCATTTTGGACGAGTTGAATTAGTATATATAATTTCCTTGGCTCTCTTCAAAAAGATTGGACTCGAACTTGTAAATGTTCAGTTTACCTTGTCAGATTTTCAGTTTTGCACTTTTTATTTTTCAGTACTTGTGTGTATTTTAGTTTTTATGCAAATGTTCTTTTTCCCTTCTATTCCATTCACTATAATATTATAAAATATATTGTTACTTTCAGTACCATAATGATAAAATTAACCCCTTTCCTGACATTTTAACAATTAAACATCTTTTTTTTTTAGTAGAATATAGGAAAAGAATGAGAAAGATGATTTAACTTAATCAGTTTATTTGAACCATCTCATTCAAAACTATTTGCTCGATTAGGCTGGTATGATCAATTGAGTCTCTATTTAACCCTTTTATCCATCCCATCCCATCTATCTAATTGATTTATATTATTTTCTCAAACCAAACCAATTTAATCTAGATAATTCATCCAACCCATCATTTCATTATCTCGTTCACATGTTAAATCCACTCGCTCACATTTTTCTCCTCCTCCTATTTGTCTAGTGATCTGAATCGGATAAAAATCGGGTGAACTATTGCTGGTGTTGACGGACGGACAATTGGGACACCTTTTTTGTATGGGCTTCCAAAAATGGACTCTCACATGGTACTGGGGGGTGACGATGATCTGAGCACACTCAGATAAGCACACGGACGTTAGAGGCTAAAAAATCAGGAAAAAATTCCCGGAACAGACCCTCCAATGCTCAAGTCAGGTACTTTTTACCCAGAAGAACAGTGTACGAAGGAAAAAGAAAGTAGAAGACAAGTGCGAATGTACGAGAGAGCGTACCTACGTAAGGGAGAGGACGTCCCTTTTTATATGACAATGCGTATCTTTTTGAAGCCTAACTGTTGTCAGGGAATGTCGAGTATCAGGACTTGTCGAGTGATGGAGGACATGTGGTATCCTCCTGTAGGCTGAAGGAAGGTTCCATTCGTAGATGATCGCAGACCGCTGGAATATTTCCTGACTCGCAGTAGTTATTCTTTGACAGATTGTTACGATTCCTTGATCTTGTTGGCATGTAATGTCTTCTGTCCCGACCGGGTATGAATAGGGAAGCTCGGGATACTCAGCCTAGTGTACTACCTGACCCAAATCGCGGGGGTCGAGAACTGAGGAGAAATCATCCAAGAGCCGACAAGGAGCTTAGTTTACCGAGAGCACTAGGACTAAGTACAACCAGACCGTGAGAGCCCAACCCGTCAAAGCCAAGTCAGGTGTCAACTCGACTATCTACTCAGATGTCTCAGACCTGGGTTCCAGTCTATGAGAATCCGACTGGGAGTCAGATGGTTGACATCGTCACCTAGTCTTACTTCATCTTTCTATACATGTTGATTGTCACGTCTTCTTGAATTTTGACTGTCACGTCCCCTTGACTTTTGTCTACCATGTCCTCTTAACTTTTGACTGTCACATCCCCTTGATTTCTGAGTGTCCTATCTTATCGGATCCCACAATCACGCATTGTATCATCTAGTTTATTTTTTTTATTTTATCAATTTTGAAATACAATATAAATAAACTAAATAATGATCATCCATGCTAGATTGTTGTTCTGATCTTAGCCAATCCTATCGCCTAGTTCTTTGATCTCATTAGCAAGCAATTTCATTTTCACTTCTGTTTTGTTATCCCTCCCAAGCTATCGTATCAACGTCTCCAAAGTTCAAGTTTCCTCTTCAGTATGGCCTTTACTATCCGTTCCAAGGTGTCACAACATGCCTACTCTACTTGAATCATCTTGTTCACCCACTCTGGTCAGCACGTTTGCATGGCTTTGAGTTGCTTCATTATGATAATAGATGTACCGCGAGCACTGTGACATTAAGCCACTCCCTAATTGAGTTTCCCAAAGTCCTTTTTTGTCTCGTGACCTCGCGGCTCACTCGCCGGACCCCGACAAACATTTAAAGCGACGTTGGGGACACGCAACCGCACCGTCCTCTTCTCCCATGTCTGCACCACTTGCGATGTTATGAAGTTGGAGAAGACAGAAGAGCGAGGTCATTGCCATGGTAACTCAACCCTCAATCCAATTTTGCAGAATGAAAAAAAAAAAAAATTAACTATTCCTTTTTTAACAATTGAAGAAGCATGAATTAAAGCCTAGATTTCCCTGCGGATTTTACCATAATTAACGGCTGTTCTTTTCAACACCAGCTAATGCTTTAATTGGACAACTGTGAGAGGTTAGTACATTGCCTTATATGGTTTACGAAATATAGTGGGAATTTAAGGGACATGGGCGAAGCAAAGAGCGTTGGGCCGATGGAGAGCCCATTCAGTTGCCGTGATAATGGTCGATTGGACAGTTCGAATGCCACAATCTCTTCAGATTATGGCCGTGAAAAGTTTTTTTTGTTAAATTATCGTTTGAACAAGGTACGTTTTATTGCCTTCTTTAATGGTTGATTTCTTGCTGTAATATTCTCACGATTAATACTAACATATTTTTTATTTGGGATAATCATCCGCATGCAACGAGTCTATAAAAAGGAGGCGATTTTTTATTTACCTTCCCTCGTTTCGAACTCGAGGATTTATTTATCTATTAATTCCTCTCTGTTTCGTCTTCGCCCTCTACACCAGTTCCGAGAATTTTTGAAGGAACACTAGGCTGGCTTTGCATGCGACACTGTAAGTTTTGCAATCGGAAGAGTTTTTGTTTCTTTTGTTTCTTCGGTTGGTCAGGAAGTGAAGTTTGTGCAGTAGGTTTTGTTTGATTTGTGTTGGTTTTCCTCCGAGAAGGGGCTTTTTGATGCATTGTTGAGCCTGCTATCTCATGTACGTAATCTTCCGCCACTCTCCCTACCGATGCTTGTTCTTGTTCGTTGTTGCTTTTGACTGGAGTTTGGTGACCTTTATTTGTGAAACCAAAAGGCATCGTCTATTGATTGCGTTGCTCTGTCTCCTTTACGCATTGATTCCACTGTTGTAGAAGGGTTCTTCGTTTCTTCGCCCTCCGTTTATATGGTTCAACAACTGTTCTCTTTTAGTTGCAGTTTTGTTTATTGCAAACTGCAAACTTTGGCTTTAAACTCTGTCTGTATTTTCTTCCGAAAAAGGAGAAAGGAAAGGTGTAGTTTTCACGGAAGCATTTCTTTTTCCTCCATCCCTCTTTGTTTTTTTCTCCCTTTACATTTACTTTTACTCCTTATTTCTCTCTTTCTCCTTTGTTTTATCTCCTTATCCATTCTGCTGGTTTCCAGAGACACTACATGTCTACATTGTTAATCTGTATTATTGAGTGGTAATTTATGTAATTCAACAGATGTTTTGGTATAAAGTTTTCGCTAGAAAACTCTCCTGCTTCCCATTTGTGTTTATCTTGAGAATGATACTCAGGAACTTACTCATTCTCTACTGCACAGGATGGAGAAGTTGGAAGTCGCTGATTGTGTGTTCAGCAGAATTCAAAGGATCGAACCAGAAAATGCTATGAAGCTCATTGGTTATCTTCTTTTGAAGTACTCACAAAAGGAGTTCTTGGAGTTTGCACTAGGACCAGATGATCAGATCCTTTCTCTGATCAATGAAGCCAAAGCATACATTGTATCATCAAGAAAGGTGAACATGGCTTTTCCTATGCAATTCAACCAAGATCCGCAGTTTCACTACATGCCTTATTCCCAAACTTTTTCAAGAACTAGCCCTTCACCTTCTGATATTCGCATTGGAGTTCCCCGTTTTGCTCGTTGGCTATCTCCTCAAGAGATGCCACTTCCTCAGAATATAGAAATCTTACCTTCTTTGAATACTGATTTGATATGTAAACAAACTGCTCTTTTGGGCTTGAAGGACCAGCCAAATGATTTGAATCACTTTGGTACTGACCAATCAAAAAATTACTGCGTGCCTGATGCTGCACTTGCTGGTGGTTTCTGTTCGAATAGCAATGAAAGGTTGCGCCAAGCATGGCTCGAATCATCGCCCAAAGCATGCCATTATTTTCACAAGGGATACTGTAAGAATGGCATCAACTGTCGCTTTTACCATGGTCAGATAACTCCTGAACAGTTTAAAGATATGCATGATCCGGAATTGTATGAGTTTGGTAATCAGGATCATTTGATTCCACCAGGATCGTTTGCCAAATTGGAAATGGAGATCGCAGAATTACTGAAATCAAAGCGAGGGGCTCCTATTTCTATAGCCTCCTTGCCAAACTTGTACCATGAAAAATATGGTAAAATGCTTCAAGCTGATGGATATCTGACAGAGAGCCAGCGTCATGGTAAGGGCGGTTTCAGTTTGACAAAGCTGCTTAATCAGTTGAATCATAACATTCAACTAATAGACAGGTACTTATTTGCTATGAAGGATGTTTGGCATTAGATAGAGAGCTTCTATAATTGCTTGGTAAGAAAATTACTGACTATGATTCATATGCAGGCCTCATGGTCAGCATTCAGTTATACTTGCAGAAGATGCTCCCAAGTATACAGAGTGCAAGGGTGAGAGGGTGGATCGGTTTGGAGTACTTTTAAGTTCTCATCAGATATATCTTACTTTCCCTGCTGAAAGCATGTTTTCGGAGCAAGATGTCTTCAATTATTTCAAGTAATATACATATTCCAATTTCTTGTCTGACAACAAGTTTATTCACTATATATATAATATGCTCAGGAGTCATATTCCATGTTAACAGTCAGTATGGCCCTGTACATGATGTGAGAATTCCACGCCAAGAGAAGCGAATGTTCGGGTTTGTGAGTTTCCTCTACTCGGAGACTGTCAAAGTTATTTTGGCAATGGGACATCCACATTACATTTGTGGTTCTCGAGTTCTGGTTAAGCCATACAAGGAGAAATCAAAGCTTACAGACAAGTAAATTGATTTAACTTCTTATTGTCTCTGAGATTTTCAATTGATTTGAACCGTTAAAAATGATCTATCATATTTTGTGGATCTCATGTTTTAATATATATTTCTTGCTTTGATGATTGTATAAACTATTAGTCACCAAAATAGTTGAGTATTTGCAGAAAGTACTCGGAAAAGGAGCCTCCTATATGTTTCCCTTCTCAATGTTTTGCAATGGACCACAACACGGATACAAGTTGGTGCAGTTTCAATTGTTTGCATACTGTGATCCCTCATTTAACATGGACATGTTTTGACCTAATGATATTTTATTCTAGTGCTCAATACATTTGATGGTGGATATATCCAGAGACAGCTCTCTGAAGGTCATGAGCTCGCTATTGAACTTGATAGAAGACGGTTGTTTGAGCTGCAGCTAAACCGTAATCACCTGACATCTCAACCATATTTCAGCAACAAAATTGATGAGCTTAAGTCTATTGAAGGTAAAGTTGAATTTGTCCTGCTATTCATATCATCCAAAACGGCCACTTATTTTACATGCATTCAGTTGCAGTTGATGTCAACAACCATTCCACTTATTCAATGAGTGGCCTCAGAAGTGACTGCATGGCTAATCAGGAAATGAACAATTTGAGCAATGATAGAAAGAGGTCAGCAAATATGCAATCCATGCACTGCCTATTTTCAGACAACCTAAATTAATCTGAAATGTAATGTTATTGTTGTTTTCGATCCTAATTAGTTTGTGTTATCCTTTTGCAGTGATCACATACAACTTCCGGATAGTCCTTTCTATTCACCTGAGACTGGATGTAGCATTTCCACAGTCATATAGAATTCGATAGAATTAGAGTGAGCATTCAATACTGATACAGGTGATTTGAAGTTATACTGATCTTCACAATCATTCAGAGGAACCCAATACAAAAGAAACCATCATCTGATGATACCTTCGTCTATAAGGCCATACATATCATAGAAAAGCTACATGAAAATAGGAACGATACCTTGCAATGTTTAGCACTGAACAAGTTAGTGACGTTAGACAGATTGAGCTTGTGTTTTGTTATACAATGTTGATTTCCATACTAATAGAACAAAAGACATAAATATTTTACTTTTTGCAAAGATGTTTATGCATTAGAGCTATAATTTTCTTTTCAAACTGGTCTAGCCATCCTACTTTGTTGTGTGGATGTTGGATACTTTTGCCGTCTAGTCATGTCCAATTCCTTTTGGCTTTAAGATTGTCAACGAAGCACCAGGCGAAAAGTCAATGGCAATTGCACATGAAGCTTGGGAAAAGCCTGGGACCACTCACATGTGATCCTCTCGATTCTCATGGCTTCCCTCCTATGACATTATTGCACCGGGAGAATCTAGTTGGATTTGGTCCTGTTTATCCTGAAAACAGAAACCCTTAGATTGTGACCTGGGATAGATTTGATATCGACTTTGATCTTAGATGTCTTGTAGGGCCAGCCATTCCTCAAGCTTGCTCCTTGAGTTGTAAGCCCTGTCACGATTGCTAGCCCCATGGCGATCGTCTTGCTAGGTGCCATCACTCTAGCCACTGTGTTATATTAGCTATCTGGTCTATTGAGGTTTAAGCCTTGCCGCCATTGCTGGCCCATGGAGATCGTAGCTTCTTGGGGCCATCACTCCTTACTGGATCACATTTAGCTAAAGTAAACAAGGATGGCCGTGCAGTAACGATTGTTAGATTAGGGTCGTTGTCTGCTTTAGGTGGTGGTGGATTGCATTGACAGCAGTGGAGGATTCCATTTCAACCAAAGTCCCTTTCGGCTTTTGATTCCTGTAGCTGCTTCATCTTCCAATTCCCTATCCATTTCGTTCACACTGACTTCATTGCTTGGAACAAGACCATAAAGACATGCGTAATTGCATTTATTAAAATAGTGCGTTTCAGCAGTTTTGATTTTGCTGTGCTTGTTTATAGAACGAATTGATTTGAGAGAACTGAGGGATCGAACAGATTTGACTACTTTTCAATTTGACTAATTGTGAAGGCGATCAATTCAGTCATATGGAAGTTAAACTATCTGCTAAGAAATGCTCGTGGTTGTCCATCTAGAATGGTCGACGATCACAGATTTGTCCTTCCATTGGAAAAAAAATATATTAAGAGTGTACCGTAACTGAGATTCAACTTTAATGTTGAATTAACCGTTAAAATATCTAACCGCTGCACTATCAAATCCTTTCCAATCTATGGGCTGGCCGGCGTTTTAAAACACTTGAGAATTTATTAATGGAACTCGATGGACAACAAATATAAACACAATAGTTATGTGTCTAAATTGACGACGACGACGCATAATAATTTCAGCATTATGTTTCTAAATCTATTCTCTTGTGTTCTTTAATAAGATCATAATTGGGTGCCTGGATAGATGGTGACAAATTTGTTACAATACAATAGAGAGTAAATTTTAACGGACGCACGTTCTCAGAAAAAAATATGATCGACTATAAATTAATCCATGATTTACCTCTCTTCCTGTAAACTGGAGATGAACAGTGAAAAACACTTGAGTGAACGTAATCACGCAATTTATTGACAACCTCGAGTATTTTGTTTTTTTAGTTTTCTTTCGCATCCCATTCTTGTGGGGTGCTCTTCGTAAAGAACTCAGCCACAGCTCTAAGAAAATCATCCGATGGTCTAGAAAGGGATTTTTTTTAATTTTTTAATAGTGCTAAATTTTTTTAAATGTATTTATATTGCAAATTTTAAAGAAATATCCTCAGAATCTTAAGATGCTGCTGAGAGTCTCATGCACACTTGTGCATGTCTCTTTCCATTTGTTAGATTGCAAGGCAGTAAACTTATATCGTTTAGTATTTGGATCTAGCTACATTCATTTTCTTCCATATCATTGGAGTTTTATCATTCAATCATACATCGATAGAGCTCATCTTGCAATCGTTACGTATGTGTTTGTTTACCCTTCGGCACTAAATGAAAGGTTGAGGATCTGCACATAAATGTTTCATTGTAAAGATATGCTCAATTAAATTATAAGATTTTTTTATTTTAATATTATTATTGTAATTTGAGCTAGAATATTTCGACATAAAGCAAATTTAATCAAACCTACTTTAAACAATTTTAATCAATTGCTCTATATTATAGCAAATTTAATCATTAGTTATTTGTAAAAAACACTAAAGGATATCCCAAATTAATAGAAACAGCATATTAATATCTTTGTTTTCTGAAAAAAAAAAAATAAACGAGCAACATTCACATGATTTTATTTCAAAAATATCTTTAAATTTAGTACTATTGTAAAAATTATCTGCTAGCTTCTACAACATATAGAAAATATCAGATAGCTGCTATACATTATGAAGTTACATGTTAATTTTTATGTTCTTGATCATAATTAAATTATGTTCATTTGAAATGTAATGAGTGTCATTCATCATTTGTTTTGTTCATTGAAATGTTATTTTAATCAAGTTATCATTCACAATATCAAAATGATATAAATTATGTTAGTGTAGTTTGCACTAACAGTCTAACTCAGGTTTTGATTAATGACAAGTAAATTAAGTTAGGTGTTGGTGTGATCTAACCACCTTACTAAGTGTGTAGGAAATTAACCAGATAGGTCAATGGGACGACCGGATATCTAGCACGAAGTCTAGATAGGTCAACGAGTCGACCGGATATCTGACACGAAGTCTAGATAAGTCAACGAGCCGACTGGATATCTGGCAAGAAGTCCAACTAGGTCAATGGGTCGACCGGATAGTTGGCACAAAGTCCAACTAGGTCAACGCGCCAACCGGATAGCTGGTGCAAAGTCTAGCTAGGTCAACGGGCCGACCAGATAATTGGTGCGAAGTCCAGATAAGTCGATGGACTGAGTGGATATTTGGCAGGAAGTCCAGTTGGGTCTGCAGATCGAACAACTGGTAAAATGATAAATAAAGGTAAGTCACGAGGAGAGTGACTAAATGAGAACGTGTCCCGATTTAGGGGACAGTAGGCGTCAGTCCAGTTTAGGTCCATTCAGATTCCTAATATGAGACCTTGACTAGTTTCATGTTCTGGGAGGATAGAAACTAATTACTACCACTTATTATTGTACTAACTTTGTTTTACAGGGTAGATGTTTTAGTTACTAGACTAATACATTTTGCAAGATAAAAAGGAGTAAAAGCCTTCGAATGAACAGTGTCCGAATGTGCCTTGAAACAGTAAAAGCGTCTTTGTACTGTTCATTGAAGGCGTCTTCCATAAGGCGTCTTCCAAGGAATAAAGTTTGGCGTTCGGAGCAGATAACGCACAGAATTTGTGGGATAAAATTTATCTCATTAGATGCACCTTCAACGCCTATGGAAGACGCCTTCCATGCTCTTTATAAGCCTGCTCGCCCAAAGCTTCATCAACAACTACTATACGAGCTACTACGCATTCTTTTGAGGTTCTGACTGCTCCGGTCTTTTGCTACAACTCGGCTGCGAAGCTGCTACGTCTGATGATTGTTTCGAGGACTTCTGATCGTGACCGGCAAACCGACATTGATACACGAACAAGCACTTTGATCCTAAGTGCCGATAACATTTTTTTTGCACTTAAATTTTGTAAACGGGAAGTGCAGTCTGTTGCACTTCTCCGATCTTATTTGTACTCATTTCCCTCTTCCGGAGGTACCAGAAGAGATTTTTAATGAATTACTCATCGATAGATCCGCGAGACCTGGGTCTTGGAGTAGGAGTCGACAAAGGCTCCGAACCAAGTAAAACCGCTGGTGTTTTCTGGTGTCATTCTTTTTTAGTTTTTCGCTGCGCATACTCATGTTTTTTCAAACGATAAAACAAGTTTTTAAAAACCACATAATCCCCCCCTCTCATGTGCGTATCTATCCAACAAAAGGTAGCAGTTAGCTTTTATACGTCGTAGAAGCTAGCAATTATTTTCTGCAAGTTATAGAAATTATATGCTAGTTTCTACACTGTCGATTGTAATCAGATAATGTTTATTGAAATATAATAAATGTCATGGATTTCAATTATTTATTTTACTAGTTGAAATATTATTTTAATCAAATTATCACTTAAATAAGTAAAATCAAAATAATATAAGCTAACTTTGATAGAAGTTAACAACTAGCTTCTATCATTGTAGAAACTAGTTGTTAGCTTCTACACGGCTAAATGATCATATAATGCATTATAGAAGGTAGTTGTTATTTTCTATATATTGTAGAAGCTAGATGTTAGGTTCTATAATTATAGAAGTTAGTTGCTAGTTTCTATATGATCAAATGATATTTTGGATAGATCATTTTAAATGGCGTTCCTATATGATTTTAATCAGATATGAAATTCTTATTTGACAAAATGTAAATGATGAGTGCCTTTGATTTTTACATTATAATTTTAGTAGGGGTGTAATTGAGTCGAGCTGAGTCGAATTTCTAAACAGTTGAGTTTCGCTCGTGTTTAATCTAGACGAGCTCAAACTTTATTTAACAAACATATTCATGGGTCATGAGCTTATTCAAACTTTTATCGAGTCTAAATGAATTTAATAAATATAAATTATAAATTTAAATATTCATTAAAAAATAAATTATATATTTAGAGAAGATTATCATATTCTTATTAAAATTTATAATTTTATTCTAATAAATAAATTTAATAAATTTATTATTTTTCATAAATAAGAATAGGATGTAAAATTTATAAATTTAATATTAAAATTATTATTATTTTTATTTAAAAATTGATTAATTTATTAACGAATATATTCATGTGGTAAAAAAAAGACGAAATTATTCACCCCCAACGTTCCATCGTACCCGACCTAAGGTCATCACGACAGAATTAGCGAATATATTCATGAATGTTCATGAATCGAGTATTATGATTTATTTATCTAATATTTAGTCGTAACTCGTGTACTAACACTACTAACCGAAGCCAGGGACGGAAAGTAAAGTGGGGTGTCTTCTCAATTCTCTACCTCTGACCTCTCCTCTCTTTCTTCTCCGTCCATCGAAGAAATTCAGCCCTGACATCCTGCGAATCGAAGTCGTTTGGTGCGATCCTAATTGTTAGAGACGGTAAATCATTTTGACTACTTTGTTTCCAAATTTGGGATTCGAAGTCGTTTGACCTCGACGAGTGTGTTTGATTCGGAATTGCAAGGTTTCTTCGCTCGAAAGAGGGAGATGAGCAAGGGGCGGGCTCCCGAACCCCTGGATTTTTTCATCTGGACGGTCGAGGTATCTTTTGCCTCGATTTGTTTCCTTGAATGTGAAATGTTTGACTTAGTCAATTAAATGTTGTTTTTTCTTTTTCCCCTCGTGGTATGGAGGATTATGAATCATGAATCTTAACTCGTTAGTATCTGTTTGAGTTATACACTTTCTTGCTAAATCATGTTGACTCTGGTCAACTCGAAGTTTCAAGCACGGAATGCATCCAGCACTGATTATAGACATTTAGCTTTTCTTTGCTTTACAAGTTCTTCTTCCAGCAGAAAAAGTACTCTCAGATGGAGTTTAAATTTACCCATGCCTAGATTGAGTTCAGCACCCCCAGTTTGAATTGCCTAGTGAGAATTAAAATAGTTCATATAGACTTTTTTTTTTCCATCTATTGCCACTCTGCCTATTATGCAGCTATGTGGATTGAGAAGGAAGTTGTATAGTTATGCCGCAGGCATCTTCATGCACCTCTTACACCAAAACATTGAACGAGTGGGGTGGGGCGGCCTCCATCGCTGGGAGGCGGTACTCTTTGACTTAAAAAAATACAAAAAGGTGAAATAAATATTACAGAATCATATGCAATGGCCTGGATTTGGAATTTCTACATGGTAACTTCTATCCACTCGGTATCTAAACTTTAAACACATTAACTGTCCATGTCAAGGAGGCCGTGGGCTCTTGTTTTCCTCTGTTGATGTTTGGTCTCTCACTGCAAATTAACCATGGCAAAATGATGGGTGTAGAATCATTTGCAATGATTATTAGCAACAAGTGTCATGGAAATTTTTTGCTAATCATGCACCAGTGATCTGCCTGAATCTATTTGCAAAAACTAGCATGAAAAAATATATTAGACAAAGTGAAAATGTTGTCTTTTGCATATAATTGCGATTGCATTTTCCCTTGAGAGCTTAGTTGCCTACATTTGGACTAGCTATTCAACTGGTACTTTTCTTGCCCTTGCCACAAGAAGCTCCAATTGGCTAGGTTGTGACTGATATAAAACTGACAGAGACTTAATTAGCAATACAGGATGGATACAATCATCTATTTGAAGACTTTGGTTTTGTTCAGTAAACCTGAACTGACTGTGCCAGCCTAATTAAAACACTGACACACACACACACACACACAATTTCCTCTTGGTGACTGATACCCTGTAATATACATCTATCTCACCTCATTAAGGCTTATTGAAGAATTAAACACATTTAAAAAGCTGATACCGTGCTATTTTTTCTTTTGTCTTTTAAGTTATTATGCACCAAGATTTGCTTTCATTTAATTATCTTATTTTTCTGCTGCCAAATTCTCCCTTCAAATTAACATCCTGGATTTGCATTATCGAGAAAGTGCCTTTAAACCCTGTGTAAAATCCTGCAATTTTGTATCTTTAGCATTCACACACGCCATTTGCTGAACATTTATAATAACCACAAAGACAGTTAGAAATATTTTACAAAGAGATAGTGAACTGTTATTTAAATATATTTTATTTCATGATCTCAGGATGTCTGTTTATGGCTTGAAGAGATAAATCTTGGGAGTTACCGCCAGGCTTTTGAGGAAAATGGTGTCAATGGTGAATATCTAGAAAGTCTTTCAATGTTCACCACTGAACAAATACTGCACTTCATAAGGCGGTGCCACATGAAATGGGGCGACTTCATTACCCTTTGCAAGGAATTAAGACGCATAAAAGGTTTCTATTATTCTCTCTTATTTCTTGGAACATAATTGATTGTTTGATTGTTGTGAAGTTGATTTGGCTGAAACATATTTGGTGAGTTCTAACTAAGAAATTTCTTACTTTAATTATCTTGGTCTAAATTTTCAATTATCAAATTACTTTCTGCGTCAGATAGAAATAAAACTCTTGCTTAAATGGTTTGCAAAACTAATTCAACTTATTTTGTATGCCTATTGGCTTTCAGTTGGGCTAAAACTGATAAGTCTATCACTTTTTCTAACCAAACATTTGTGATGGAAAGTATGAATTAGTATTAGTTTTCCCTTGAAATATATGTAAAGCAAGAGAAGACATTAGAAAAGCATTAAGTTTTGCTTGTCTTGATAAGTTGTTTAATTTTAAAGTGATATTTTATCTTAGAAAAATGATTGTTTTTTATCTTCAAATGGGATCATTTTCAATGTGGTCTCTAACTTTGTAAAAGTTTGCACCAAAGTGTCTTGTACTGCAACCTTTTACCAAAACAAACAAGCAGAGAACTCTATTATTAATTAACTTTCTATGGTGTCAGAAAATCTATCAATATTGTAAATTTGTGTTCAAGTTTTAGCAGTAGTGTAAGATATGTTAACAAACTCAAAATGATTGTATTCGTAATTATACGAGCTAGCTATAGTATGTGTTTTTCATGATTGATGAATGCAGATGCATTTATTTTATTTTTTTGAAAATGATGAGAGTGAACATGGAATTCACTTGAGATTCCATTGAAGTACCAGTGAGACTTTCAAAATTCAGTTACAGTAATTCAGTTACAGTAGCCCAAAAAGAGATCAGTTCACTGAGTTGTGGTTCACAAAAATATAGACCATTCTTCTAACTGCACTAGTAAATAGAAAGTTGTTAAAACAGATACAAAGTAAAGTTTTGAGAAAAAATATATGTATACCCTCCTCTAGAAGTCCTCCAACAGAACCAACCGTCAGGAATACTACTCCGTTACAGTTATCTGTCAAAAAATTTTAGGAGACTCTCCTGAAAAGTTCAGTAGCTCCAAAGTCTGATGAGTTCATCCCAGCGCCTCAGCAAGTCCTCTTCACTCTGGGTCGAACAGTTCTTAAAGATCACCTCCTATCTTGCTAGCCATACAGTGTGAATCCGTCCTTTTAGAGTGTTCCTAACCCTAGCCACCCTCCTGTTATCCAGTGTGAACCAAGGCTGCCAAATTTGGACTGAGAATTGGTTAGTTCTCCACCTCAGCCTCATCAAAATGATAGGCTAACCCAAGTTTGCTGTTGTGCAGCAGCTAAATAAATGTCTAGCTGTTTGAACCTCTTGATAAGAACACAATGGAGGTTCTCGAGCATAACCCTCTTCTTAACCAATTTGGCATTTGTATCAACCCTCTAATGCAGTATCAGCTACGTTAGTACCTAATTTTTTAATGGAGCAAAGAGTTGCCACACCAGGCTGTGATAGTAGCTTGAGATCTCTGTGTTAACAAGAATAGAATAGGCAGATGCTACTGAAAACACACTGTCAGAGTTCCAACGCCAAGATAGCCAAGATACTAAATCCTAGTAAAACCTGGTTAGTTGTCTCAGCCTGACAGCCTCCTTGATAGCTCCAGCAGATCCTCTTCTACTACTGGCTTAGAAAATGTCAACTGCTTGTCCCCACCGGATGTCCAGTTGGCTAGAGGGTGGCAAATTTGCTACAATGGGGCAAGATCAATTCCTGACGGGCACATGCCCTCGGGAAAAAACTCCTCCCGTCCCCTAGCTACTTAGCGGTCAGCTATAAACTGACCCTGTGATTTATCTCCTTTCACATAACCTAGGGATTGTGAGGGGCGCCTGGGATGAGCGTAATCATCTTTTGCTACAATTAAAAATATCAACTACCATATTGGATGCGTAGCAAGGCATGGATAAATGTTTTTAGATTTAACAACCCAAGTCCTCCTTGCCTTTCTGGTCTACAGATGATGATGTTCCAAGATATCAAGTGTCTAACTCTTGAGCTTTCTATGTGCTATGTTCTCAAAAGAAGTTTCTTATTAACTTTTCTAGCTGTTCCAAAACCCAAGTTGGAAGTACATACACCGACACCAGGTGGAAAGACAATGTGGTCAAATTACTTTTTTTGATTAATGTTCTACTACCGAGTGAAAAAGAAGCTTTATGTGAAGGTGTCAATCTTTTATCGACCCTTTGCTAGCTGTCCGGTGCACAAAGTTCCAATCAATACAAGGTCTCGGGGAAAGATATATTGTACGCAACCTTAGTTTAAAGCAAGAGGCTGTTTTCGAGACTTGAACCTGTGACCTCTAGGTCACACGACAACAATCTTATTGTTGTGCAAAGACTCCCCTTTTTCAACACTTGCTACTAGTGAATCCTAATATTATCTTTTCAGCTTTTTGTGCCAAGCTGAAAGCCCCAGATACTTAAATGTCAGGTCTACTTGTTGGCAACCAAACAGTTATGCAAGTTGTTCTCCTCTGCCCCTGATCCCCCAAGATAAGATAGAGAAGACTTGTTACGGTTAATGTTTAACCTACTTCAGTGAGTAGACACTGCTAGCTAGATTCTTAACAATCTAACATATCTCTTTTGAGTTTTAGAATAATAATAGTGTCATCTGTGAACTGTAATATTTGAAAATTGACATCTGACTAACCTGACATTACATTTGGCTTTTTGTTTGCAACCTGTGTCTGTTACCAGGATGAATAGATATGTATAATCCAAGTGATCCAGCTTCGTGGTCGTTGGCCAAAACTACACCTTTGGCAGCAGAAACAATATGCATAATCCAAGTGATCCTGTATGCCATGTGTAGTTTAAACAAAAATATAATTAATGAATAAAACTCACTTTTCTTTGAAAAAATATCTATCCATATGCCTAAGATTTCACCATTTTAGCTTTTGACCCACTTAAATAATTGTCTAGTTGTGTTCCTACCAAACTTGTTTAATTCTATGCTTAACTGCTTATCTCATGCAGTGGCTTGCCTGAAAGGGGAACAAGAAGTCCGCAAGCCATGGTGGGCACGATCATGTCTATCAGTGGTGTTTGTTAGCATGGCTCAGCGGAATAGACAGTCTCGTGTTGTATCCTTGAAGTTGGAAACATAAGTCTTGAGATGGAGTACTGCTCATTACATAAGTCGTAAGATGGAGTACTGCTCATCTTCTCTTTGTTTTGCTTCCCTCCTCGCACCTGGAAAATGGGTACCTGTGAATTTTAGTTATAAAGTTGTGCATGCTTATCTTCGTGAGTTGTGACCTTGTTTCATATAAGTCTGTGATATGCACATTTTGTCCTGTGTATTGGTGAAATAATCTTCCCACGAGATAAAACTGAACTCGTCTTGATAAATATAGTTGAATATCTATTTTTGATATGCTGGTTTCATTGACTAGATCCACAAATATAAAGTACAACTTTTGCACGATTTTGGCAGCTTAGAATTCTTAGTACCATTAGTGGTGTTACGATCAGTTTTTAATGAAATGAACCATATTTGATGTTATCCATCGGTAACTCTCCAAGTTGACTTGATGTATTTATTTTCTGATTTTATCCTTGGGTACATTTATACAATCATGCTGTATATGAAAAGAATTGTTCTATAGCAAATTATGGATTGGAATGTGCATCTTCTTGTACAGTACCTTAATTGGTCAATGACGTGGTACCTTTAGCTTTTGATATTCTGAATCTTTGGTCAGTCTAAAAATACACTAACTCTGTAGTCTAATAAGGTTTGTTGAAAAAATATGATTTAGTACTCATTGTATTGTATGTGTCAAACATAATCATATTAAATTTTCAACCAAGTTTTGGTTGATTTGATGATTTTCGAGCACATATGATCTGATTCAAGCAAAATGAAACAACTTTGAGCATCAAGAAAGTCTGTGGGCATCCGTATTGACCTTGGGACGGGTTGACGGGGGTATTGGAGATGAGCATATTCGCCTTTTGTCACAAAGAAAGTCGGTGGGCCAGCTTTTTCCTGAGATCATAGAGATGGAGGATAGTAGTTAGGCCTTCCTACTCGGATAATGATCTGGTTGACTTTAGTAATATTAAAGCCAACTTGATTCATTCACCATCAAAGTCCAATGGACGACCTTTTTTTTTTATCTCAAACACAAGTGTAATCATGGTAAATCAATAGATAGTGTTACGATGATTTTCTTCGGCCTCCACATGTCCCGTAAATCAATAGTCATGTCGAGTTGTCAGTCAAAATCAAGATAAGTCGTCTCAAAAATAACAAGATGTAGCCCAAAGGAAACTCATGTTTGATCAGCTTGGCTCTAATCGCAAACATCCTTTCTCAGCCTAAGGTTTCAGCATCATCTCTAGTTTAGCTTCAGGTCTTGCACCATCTCTGTCTTGGCCCCAATCGCCAACATTCTCTTATAGTCGTAGGTCTCAGCATCATTTCTGGTTTAGCTTCATGTCTCAGCACCATCTCTATCTCGCCCAGTCGTTAACATCATCTCTTAGCCTAAGGTCTCAGCATCATCCCTGGTTTAGCTTCAGGTCTTGACATCATCTCTGTCTCAACTCCAGTTGCCAACATTCTCTCTTAGCCTCAAATCTCAACACTATTAGTCATAACTTCTGATCTTGACTTTATCTATTCTCAAGGTCACTACTCATTGACCCTCCTTGTTATCTCCTTCAAGACCTATAATTTGTACGTGCTCGCTAACTAGTATTATGAATAATCAAGGATATTTGGCATCTTAATAGTGGAAAAGAAGTTATGAGGTTGTCGGATCTGATCCCCTATATGTCTCCTATTGACCAAAGGAGATCCTCTGGTCCGTATTTTACGGACCAGAGGATGATCCCTTTGCCTAGATTGGTGGGAATTGATGGCCCTCACTTGTAAAATAGGTGGGGACCATCAATCCCACCAATGCATGTAAGCGGATCATCCTCTGGTTCGCAAAATATGCGAACCAGAGGATCTGACCTCCCCTACTGACATATGGAGCTGAATGCATGGGAAAGTCACCAACGACTGTCAAATCTTGTCCTCTCACTCGCTCCTATTATGACGATATTTTGTTCTACATGAAGATGTTCTCCTTATAACTATATAAATACTGGCGAAGGTAATAACAAGGGATTCCAATTTTTGAAACCTTAGATCAAGTTCTTCTCCTTTTTCTCGATTTTGCATTTTCTCTTAAGAAAATCTTAACTTGAGCATCAGAATGACTCCGGGATCCATCCCCGGCTAGTCTAACCCTCTTGTAGAGTGTATTTCAGGTGCTCTTCATCATCCTTGTCAATAACTTTCGTGGAGTGTGTAAGTCAGATTGTTCGTTGACTGATGACTTTGTTAGGATTTTCGAGTCGCAAAAATCGCTTTTACGTTGCGGAAACCCCGAAATCCCATGCCACCAGATCCGTGCGAATATTAAAATTTCGTAATTTCGTGTACAAGTTTCTCTAATCCTAGATTTACCTTAGATCTACATGGAAGAAAGATATACCTTTGTAGCGAAGCCCTTCGCTTATCTCGCTCGTCCAAGGTTCGCCGGATCTCAGGGGTGTCAAGTGAACACCCCTCTATGTGTATCCACACGAACAAAAGGTGGAGAAGAAACCTTAGAGTGTACTAGCACCCTTGAAGGTTTCGGCCAAGGTGGAGGAGAGGGAGAGAAGAAGAAGCAAGGAGGAAGAAGATGACTTGAATGAGTTTACACAATTGTAACTCATGGAATTAAGTGGCCGACCATCTTAGAAAGAGGTTATATACCTCCATGGGATATCAAGAGTCACAACTCTTGATCTCTCTCATGAGGTGGCATACACATGTGCTAACCTTGATGATGTGGAACATCATCATTGGCCAACACTATGCCAACTCACAAATAAGGTGGCATTGGTCAAGTCAAACTTGACCTTTCATCTTCCCTTCTCAAGTCAAGTCAAACTTGATCTCTTTTCTCCCATGGTTGATCAAATCTAACTACTGGTTCAAGTCAATTTTAATTTAATGAATCTTATTCATTGAATTAAATTGACTCAATGAATCCAAGTCCAAATTAGACTCATTTAACACATGAACCAAATTGAGTCCAACTCAATTACTTTAATTTGGATTACTCTTAATCCAATTTGGTTCATCACATGAACCTAATTCTCTTGGTTCATCAAATGAACTTAATTTCCATCTAATTGCCCTTTGTGTGTGATCCTATAGGTTCTTGTAACGTCGGCAATGCTCCTAAACCCATTTAGAAGCATAAGTAATGAGCGGTATCTAGCAACACATCATTATTACCCAAGTTACAAGAATGTTGAGATCCAACATCACCTTATGACTACTAATTGTGATTCTTCACAATATATGACAAGTGTCCTTCTATCCTTGACATCTAGATTGATCAACGTGAGGCATAGACCGTGTCATCCTCTAATCAATCTAAATCTTGAACTCCAAGTAGACTCACTATAATCAAATGAGCTCAATATCTGATATTGACTCATTTGGGCATGGTCATGTACTTAGTGGTCTCACTCTATCAAGAATAACGATGTTACTCCCATTATATAGGAGGGATAGATTCCATCTACATCACTCACATCCCTCCGTATAATTTGTTACATACCCAGTATTGTTACATACCCAGTAATCGTCTTTATAGTCCACCCAGTTAAGGGTGACGTTTGACGAAGCCAAAGTATGCAACTCCTTATGTAGGGATCCATGGTGACTTTAGGTCCAAGGACTAATAGTCATACTAATAGCCATATGAGAAAGTATATGACACTCATATAACGATCCATGATACTTTCTCATGGCTGGTCATTCAGTATACATTCTCCAATACATACCCATGTGTCAACTTGATATCTCTATATCCATGACTTGTGAGATCAAGTCATCGAGTTGACCTACATGCTAGTCTCGTCGCATTAACATTGTCCCTGAATGCTAATACTTGACTAGGAATGATTAAGAGTAGTGTTCTCTATATCATCTCACTATCGATTCAACCAATCGATTGATATAGATAAGAATCTTCTACTCAAGGACGCTATTATACTTAGTTATCTGACACCAATACAAGTAAGTATAATAACTAAAACAAATGTCTTTATATACATAGGAATATGATACAATAAGTCCATACAACAATCATCATATGATTGGCTCTAGGGCTCTAACTAACAATCTCCCACTAGCACTAGTGCCAATCAGTGTAGGCTCTAAGGCCCAATGACCTAGTGTGACCATCATGCTTTCTCTGTGCCAAAGCCTTGGTCAAGGGATCTGCTATGTTAGCCTTTGTGGATACTCTGCAAATCTTCACATCTCCTTTATCGATGATCTCTCGAATGAGATGGAAGCGTCGTAGTATGTGTTTGCTCCGCTGGTGTGAGCGAGGTTCATTAGCCTACGCAATTGCTCCATTGTTGTCACAATAGAGCTCTATCGGATCAGCTATGCTAGGAACCACCCCAAGCTCAGTAATGAACTTGCAGATCCAAACTGTCTCATTTGCTTCCTCTGATGCAGCAATATACTCGGCCTCTGTTGTAGAATCAGCTACTGTGTCCTGCTTCGAACTCTTCCAGCTCACAACACCATCATTCAAGCAAAACACGAACCTAGACTGTAATCTATAATCACCCTGGTCAGTTTGGAAGCTGACATCACTGTAACTCTTTACAGCAAGCACGTCATCGCCTCCATATATCAAGAAATATTCTTTAGTCCTTCTTAAGTACTTAAGAATATTCTTGACTGCTGTCCAGTGACTTTCACCTGGATCTGACTGGTATCTGCTCGTCATACTCAAAGCATACGAAACGTCAGGACGAGAACATAGCATGACGTACATGATAGATCCTATGGCTGAGATATAAGGGATCGTATCCATGCGGTCTCTCTCCTCTCTAGAAGAGGGACTTTGAGTCTTCGAAAGACTCACACCATGTGACATCGGCAGAAATCCTTTCTTGGAATTCTGCATGGCAAACTGTAGTAATACCTTGTCAACATATGTACTTTGACTTAGGCCAAGCAATCTCTTAGATCTATCTCTATAGATCTGTATGCTTAGAATACGGGCTGCTTCACCTAAGTCCTTCATTGAGAAACAATTCCCTAGCCAAGTCTTTACAGACTACAGCAAAGGGATGTCATTCCCAATGAGTAGTATGTCATCCACATACAATACAAGGAAGATAACTATGCTCCCTACAACTTTCTTGTAGACACAAGGTTCATCTTCATTCTTGATGAAACCAAACTATTTGATTGCATCATCGAATCAAAGATTCCAGCTCCGAGAAGCTTGCTTTAGTCCATAAATGGACTTATGCAGCTTGTATACTCTGCCAGTATGCTGTGGATCTACAAAACCCTCAAGTTGTGTCATGTAGACATCCTCGAGCAGGTTTCTATTCAGAAACGCAGTTTTGACATCCATCTGCCAGATCTCATAATCGTGGTATGCTGCAATAGCAAGCATGATCCGAATGGACTTAAACATCGCTACTGGAGAAAATGTTTCATCATAGTCAATACCATGAATTTGCTTGAAACCTTTAGCTACCAGACGACCCTTATATATAAGTCCATCCATGTCAGTCTTTCTCTTAAAGACCCACTTGCACCCAATGGGTTTTACCCCTTCAGGTGGATCAACCAAAGTCCATACTTGGTTGGTGTACATGGATTCCATTTCGGATCTCATGGCCTCTAGCCATTTCTCAAAATTTGGTCTCATCACAGCTTCCTGATAAGAGGTAGACTCATTCTCAATGAGCATAGCGTCATCATGGTAGGACAAGAGAAATGAGTATCTCTTAGGCTGACGACGTACCCTATCAGACCTGCGAAGAGGTATGTCTACTTGAACTGGTTGTTGTTCCTCAAGTCCTTGTGGAACAATCTCATCATCCACAACACTTTGTGGTTCCAATTCAACTTCCATCAAGGCTTCAGTGCTATAGTTCATATCTTGAATTTCTTCAAGATTGAACGTACTCCCATTAGTTTTTCTAGAAACAAAGTCTCTTTCTAGAAAAATCCCAGTCTTAGCGACAACTACTTTGTGTTGACTGGGAATGTAGAAGTAATATCCCTTCGTTTCCTTGGGATATCCTATAAAATAGCACTTATTGGATTTGGGTCCCAATTTGTCTGAGACTTGACGTCGAACGTAGACCTCACAACCCCAAATCCTTATAAAAGACAGCTGGACATCTCTCCCAGTCCATATCCTATATGGTGTCTTTATCACAGCCTTGGATGGAACACGGTTGAGTATGAAGGCTGCTATGTCCAGAGCATAGCCCCAAAGAGATATAGGAAGATCTGTGTGACTCATCATAGACCGTACCATATCTAATAGGGTACGATTCCTCCTTTCGGATACACCATTCCACTGTGGTGTTCCAGGAGAAGTGAGCTGGGATAGAATCCCACACTCAGCTAGATAGTCACGAAACTCATGGCTAAGGTATTCTCCACCTCGATCTGATCGAAGTATCTTAATACTCTTGCAAAGCTGGTTTTGTACTTTATTCTTGAATTCTTTGAACTTTTCAAAGGATTCTGACTTATGTGTCATCAAATACACATAACCATATCTACTGAAGTCATCAGTAAATGTAATGAAGTACCTATAACCACCTTTAGCAGCGACATTGAAAGGTCCACATATATCACTATGTATAAGTCCTAACAAGTCAGTCGCTCTCTCGTTGTGTCCACTAAAGGGAGTCTTGGTCATCTTGCCCAGTAGGCATGACTCACATGTCTCATATGATTCAAAATCAAATGAGTCTAGCAAACCATCTTTATGGAGCTGGGATAAGCGTTTGTCATTTATATGACCTAAGTGACAGTGCCAGAGATAGGTTTGGTTCATTTGATTTGAACCTTTTGGTATTTATGTTATAGATGAGGTTCTCTAAGTCTAGAATATAGAGTCCGTTAATCAGAGGTGCACTACAATAGAACATATCATTTAAATAAACTGAACAACATTTGTTCTTTATTATAAATGAAAAACCTTTCTTGTCCAAACAAGAAACTGAAATTATGTTCTTAGTAAGAGCAGACACATAACAACATTCATCTAGTTCTAGTACAAGCCTAGAGGGTAGAGATAGATAGTAAGTCCCTACAGCAACAGCAGCAACCCGTGCTCCATTGCCTACTCGTAGGTCCACCTCGCCCTTCGTAATTGCCCTGCTATTTCTCAACGCCTGCACATTAGTACAAATGTGAGAAGCACATCCGATATCTAATACCCATAATGAAGAAATAGAGAGATTAACTTCTATAACATATATACCTGAAGTAGAAGTGTCACTTCTCTTCTTCTTAAGATCTTCCAGGTAGACTTTGCAGTTCTTCTTCCAGTACTCGGTCTGACCGCAGTGGAAGCAGGTAGCATCCTTGGCGACCCCTCCTTTGAGTTTCAGTGCCTTGCCTTTGCCCTTGGCTTGAGACTTTCCCTTACCTTTAGGCTTGCCCTTGCCTTTGCCCTTTTGCACCATCAAAATGGAATTGGGCTTAACCTTCTTAAGGTTGATCTCAGCAGTTCTCAACATACTCAGAAGCTCAGGCAGTGACTTGTCAATTTCATTCATGTTGTAGTTCATGACGAATTGACTGTAGCTCTCTGGTAAGGATTGCAAGACCAAATCAGTGGCCAGCTCTTGGCCAAGGGGAAATCCCAACCTCTGTAGGTTTTCTATGTACCCAATCATTTTGAGTACATATGAACCTACGGGAGTCCCGTCTTGCATCTTGCACTGAAACAGTGCCTTAGAGATCTCGAATTTCTCGTGCCTAGCTTGTCCTTGATATAGTTGACGAAGATGTTCAACCATATCATAAGCACCCATCAACTCGTGTTGTTTCTGAAGCTCAGAGTTCATGGTTGCGAGCATGAGACAGGACACATCTAATGCGTCATCTTGATGCTTCTTATAAGTATCACGGTCAGCTCGCGTGGCAGTGGCAGGAGGTGCCTCGGGAATGGGCTGTTCCAGGACGTACAGTTTTCGTTCCTGTGTGAAAATAATTCTCAGGTTCCTGTACCAGTCCAAGAAATTTGCTCCA
Source organism: Zingiber officinale (assembly GCF_018446385.1). NCBI lineage: Eukaryota > Viridiplantae > Streptophyta > Magnoliopsida > Zingiberales > Zingiberaceae > Zingiber > Zingiber officinale. Next base: position 80,409,119 of record NC_056007.1, read on the forward strand.
TTGAGCTTGTCCTTATCAAGGACAGAACGCAGGGAGAAGATGTTCGTGTTTGACGACATGACAATCTACAACAGAAAATGCAGAAAATAAATAATCATATTCCACTAATCATTTAATTAGGCCTTTAACTAAATGATGCTCCCACTGAATTATAGAACTTTTGTAGAATCAAGTCATGGATGTGGTCAAACCACACCTACTAGATTCTAACCAACTTGCTATAATTCTTGTGGGACAAGATCCACATCATACTAAGCCTTGAGTTAACTTTGACTAAATCACCCAAGACTTAGTGTGATCGGTAGGTAACTAATTACCAATTACATCTCTATGCAACTCTTGTTTATAGGATCAAGATCCGCATAAATATTAAAACTTGAGTTAGCTTTGGCTAAATCGCCCAAGAATTAATATAGTTAAACTATTTATTCTACCAACCATTGGAAAATGTCTATAGTTAAACCCGATCTAATTGAGTTTAACTAGTTTTACTCAATCTAATTGAGTTTGTACTCACCCATGCGTTGATAGGCGGGACCAAGATTGTCCCTTCGCACCCTACCAAGATAATATGCGTTGCTCTGCTTTGGCAGATTCAACAACAACATGTGATCGAGGTAGTGATGGGTATCACGGCATGGTAGGCATTTCGAGTTGACGCAATTTAGATCTAATCTAATCGTTGATGTGTATCATATACTCGATTTAGATCTAATCTAATCATGGTGCATCATATACACAATTTAGATCTAATCTAATCGTTAAAGCACTAATTAATTACTCTACTCTAGCATGCATCACATACGCACACACAAGCAATTAATTAAATTTTGTTAGGTCATGGGCCTACTACGATCTTCTCAAGCCAATGAGAAGATCGGACGGTCAACCTAGGGTCAACAGCTTCTCCAAGCTCCTCCCTTTGACCGCCATGTGTTGCTCGCACCCTCCTCGTAACTCCTCCTCGAGTGGACCTTCTACCGCTTCAATTTTTGTACATTACAAATTTGAAACTCGAGTTACATTCGATTCTAAACTATTTACAACAGGAATATAAAATAAAGGAAGGCATGACGAACATGTCACGATCATATACAACACGCACAAACACACAAAATGGCACGCATGCCATATTATGAATTATAACACAATTTTTCCAATCTAATTGGGGTTTTGGGCCATGACCATCATAAAATTATACATAATACTAAATTATGTATTTTCCATAAATTTTTGTAATTTTTACTACTATTTTTTATAATTTTACGAGTCAAAATTTTTCGGCGGTCTCGTTTAGCGATTTTCAGGCGCGAACGCGGGACAATACCCCTTGCGGGGTTAGGGGCAGCGCCCCTTCTCGTGAAATGAATATCACGAGTGTCCTACGACGATCTTACAGCACCTTAAGCCGCTGTCCCAAAACGATTTGGGCGAAACCTTGCCATTTCGGAAAGGTTTTCTCGGTAGTCGAAGCCTACAAGTGTCCAAACACTTGTTGCTTCGCCTATACGAGAAAAATACCCATAAAATCTATAAAAATTATAAATATATAGAAACTTACAGATCTGAATGTTTTTCATAAAAAATAAAAATGAAACTCGTACACACTTCGCACGTGGCTCTGATACCACTGTTGGGATTTTCGAGCCGTAAAAATCGCTTTTGCATTGCAGAAACCCCGAAATCCCATGCCACCGGATCCGTGCGAATATTAAAATTTCGTAATTTCGTGTACAAGTTTCTCTAATCCTAGATCTACCTTAGATCTACATGGAAGAAAGATAAACCTTTGTAGCGAAGCCCTTCGCTTATCCCGCTCGTCCAAGGTTCGCCGGATCTCAAGGGTGTCAAGTGAACACCCATCTATGTGTATCCACACGAACAAAAGGTGGAGAAGAAACCTTAGAGTGTGTTAGCACCCTTGAAGGTTTCGGCCAAGGTGGAGGAGAGGGAGAGAAGAAGAAACAAGGAGGAAGAAGATGACTTGAATGAGTTTACACAATTGTAACTCATGGAATTAAGTGGTCGGCCACCTTAGAAAGAGGTTATATACCTCCATGAGATATCAAGAGTCACAACTCTTGATCTCCCTCATGAGGTGTCATACACATGTGCTAACCTTGATGATGTGGAACATCATCATTGGCCAACACTATGCCAACTTACAAATAAGGTGGCATTGGTCAAGTCAAACTTGACCTTTCATCTTCCCTTCTCAAGTCAAGTCAAACTTGACCTCTTCTCTCCCATGGTTGATCAAATCTAACTATTAGTTCAAGTCAATTTTAATTTAATGAATCTTATTCATTGAATTAAATTGACTCAATGAATCCAAGTCCAAATTAGACTCATTTAACACATGAACCAAATTGAGTCCAACTCAATTACTTTAATTTGGATTACTTTTAATCCAATTTGGTTCATCACATGAACCTAATCCTCTTGGTTCATCAAATGAACCTAATCTCCATCTAATTGCCCTTTGTGTGTGACCCTATAGGTTCTTGTAACGTTAGTAATGCTCCTAAACCCATTTAGAAGCATAAGTAATGAGCAGTATCTAGCAACACATTATTACTACCCAAATTACAAGAATGTTGAGATCCAACATCACCTTATGACTACTAATTGTAATTCTTCACAATATATGACAAGTGTCCTTCTATCCTTGACATCTAGATTGATCAATGTGAGGCATAGACCGTGTCATCCTCTAATCAATCTAAATCTTGAACTCCAAGTAGACTCACTATAATCAAATGAGCTTAATATCTGATATTGACTCATTTGGGCATGGTCATGCACTTAGTGGTCTCACTCTATTAAGAATAATGATGTTACTCCCGTTATATAGGAGGGATAGATCCCATCTACATCACTCACATCCCTCCGTATAATTTGTTACATACCCAGTAATCGCCTTTATAGTCCACCCAGTTACGGGTGATGCTTGACGAAGCCAAAGTATGCAACTCCTTATGTAGGGATCCATGGCGACTTCAGGTCCAAGGTAATAGTCATACTAATAGCCACATGAGAAAGTATATGACACTCATATAACGATCCATGATACTTTCTCATGGCGGATCATTTAGCATACATTCTCCAATGCATACTCATGTGTCAACTTGATATCTCTATATCCATGACTTGTGAGATCAAGTCATCGAGTTGACTTACATGCTAGTCTTGTCGCATTAACATTGTCCCTGGATGTTAATACTTGACTAGGAATGATTAAGAGTAGTGTTCTCTATATCATCTCACTATCGATTCAACCAATCGATTGATATAGATAATAACATTCTACTCAAGGACGCTATTATACTTAGTTATCTGACACCAATACAAGTAAGTATAATAACCAAAACAAATGCCTTTATATACATAGGAATATGATCAATGAGTCCATACAACAATCATCATATGATTGGCTCTAGGGCTCTAACTAACAGACTTGACCATCCATGTTATTTGACCAGAAAATTAAGTTAAACCATGATCCACCCAATCAATCATCTCCATTATGCGGATACATTATCCTGATACTTATTATTATTATTATTATTAGGCGTCTTTTCCCCTTAAAAAAATTGTTCAACTAGCTTATTAGTTAAGCGAAGCACATCACTTAAGAGTGGACCTAGATTGTCACTGGGACCATTTAAAGCCAATTCGAAAAGAAGAGTGATCCTGTCCAAAAGTCGATGAGATGGAAAGCTGGGGATGTGGTGCTCCCGCTGACCGCCTGTAGTCTCCGCTCCGACCTGCACCACAGACTACGTCAGTGCCAAGCCAGAGAAGGGATCCCGGCGTTGGTCATCCGACGCTCAAGTCAGTCACCGACGATGAAGTAGAAGGCGGAGCAAATGAACAGTAGCGAGCACAGTGTTTATTGCGCATTGCGTACCTCCGCCGATGCTTGGACCCCCCTTTATATAGAGTTCCTGTAGCGCACGTGCTTGCTTCCCAAGGTGAGTACGCTTTCCTAAGTTTTCTCAGAAAAGACTTGTCAGTAAAGTGTCCATGACACAGTACTTTAATAGGCCGAGCATATCTCTGAAGTGACAGTGGAAGCTTCCACCGTACGATCTTCTGACTGTCCATGCCTGGTGTCGGCGACACTAACTCCCAAAGGGATGTCGATGAATACTAGAGAGAGTATGCTACTAGGCCAAGCAGGCTGGCCGCTCGGTCGGAACTTCACTGCTCCTGTATCTCGTCCGCTCGGCTGGAACTCGACCATGCTTTTGCCACGTCCGCTCAGTCGTACTCCACTTTGTTTGTGTCGCATCCGCTCAGCCGAAGTTCTGCTCTGCTCGTGCCATATCTTGCTGCCAACCCGAGCAAGGTAGCCGCTCGATCGAAGTTCCACTCTGCTTGTGCAAAGTTTTGCTGCCAAGCCGAGCGAGGTAGCCGCTCGGCCCGACTTCTGCACATTGAGCATCTCCTCCTCCATTGAGCGTCGGTCGTTTGACACCTCCCCGTGTCGAAGGCGACATTGGATCAGGACCTTATCCCCCCGATCGGGGCATGTTCGCCCGACCGATCGGTGCTATCTGAGCGTTGACAGCCTTGACTTTGACCTCCACCGTGGCTACTATCCTCCGCGAGGTAGGGCCCCTCATCACACCACATCACATGTCTTCCCCTCAAGTCTAGTCGAAGGAGGCTGCAAGTCCGACTGGCTGAACAAAAATTGTCCATGAAGCTTTCCACCCGATCGGCCTCTGACACTCCTTGGTTTTTGATCGAGATAACGTGGCGCAGTGGTCAGCTCTATGACCACTCTCTGTCGGTCGGCCTGTTGAAGCTTGTCGTTCAGCCGTAGGTCTACTCCCTTAAGCCGATCGACGCAACGAACATTTACACTTGTGAAATCTTTTCTTGAGCTATCTTGGGCGAGCGCATTTTGGGTTTACGTCACTCATATTTCTGGGAAATCATGCAAATCCTTGCGCATTATGGCTGAGCGCACCCCCATACCCTCATTAAATGTCGACTCGTGGCCAAGCGCACGTGCCACGCTCACTGCCGCCGCACGCTTGACGTGACAGGCGGATATCCGTCGGTGATGTGACATTTGGTGGTTCAAATTCAACGACCCAATCTCTGCTTGGGTTTCCGCGACCTAGATCGGACAGCTCCGGTCGGCTAGCCCCGAGGCTTATAAGCCCATGCGCGTCACCGTCTCCTTTGCATCTTCGTCTTTGAGCTTTTCAGCAATAACTCGGTCTGTGCTCAGACGACATTTCCCTTTTCTTGCTCCTCTGGCGACCCTTTTCCAATAAGCTCCCTTCCAATCACACTTGTCTTTGAGTTTTTCGGCGTTTCTTTGTATTCCGGCGATATTCCAGTAGCCTTCTTTCCCCTCGCACATCCTTTGTGCTTTTTACGATGGTGAGTTCCTCACAGCCGTCTGTCGGTGTCCCTGGGGTTTCGTATACATCTGCTGAGTCCAGGTTTGACGCCGACGACGCTTAGAGTCTGACAGCCGCCTTTGAGTTTCCTTGTGGCTACAAAGTTGTTCTTCCTTCTCCTTCCGATCGGCCAAACTCTCCGTCGCTCGGCTGTCTTACCTTCTTTAGAGATCAGTTTACCACCGGTTTGCAGTTTCCCATTCATCCCTTTTTTCCCGCAGTTTGTAAATACTTTCGCATCTCCCTTCATCAACTAGTGTCGAACTCCTTTCGGCTACTGTACGGGGTAGTTGTTCTGTTCCACCTGCACGACATTCCTCTCACTCCCCAGATCTTTCATTACTTTTATTACCCAAAATTATCTGAGCCAGGGACTTTTCTTTTCGAAGCCCGAGTGAGCTTAGTTTTCTTTGACAAAATGCCGACCTCCAACAAGCATTGGAAGGAATACTTCTTTTTTGTACGCCTTCCTGAGCGGCCAGACTTCCCAACCCACTGGCAGTTCGGAGTGGCGAATCAGCCTCCCTTGAAACAGTACAAGAACCGATATTGGCCGGTCAGAAATATGACCTCCATATGTTGCTATTGTAGGGTGTCCTCTACATCTTCGGCGTGAGTCCGATCTGTACCCGACTTTCGTCCAGCCTAAGTATGCAACTTATTCACTCCTTCCTTTGATTCTAACTGATTTTTCTTTCTCTTTTGCAGCCGAAGTCATGCTACGCACGCGTCTAGCCGACAAGGCTAAGCTTGCGGATGCCGTGATCAATGTTGCAGCTGTGGAAGAGTTGGAGAGTCACGGTCTGCAGCCGATTGACTCTCAAGAAGGCCCCAAAGATGAGAGCGAGGTGGCTCCAGACTTGGCGAGTGGTGGAGCGGCTAGTGGATCACGCCCTCCCTCCGAACAACAACCGGTTGTTCAGGTTGAGGGGGCGTCAGGCTCGGCCTCCTCAAGAGAGCCACTGATCAGTCGCAAGAGGCGCCAAGCAGAGCCTTTGTCATGCTCTGCATCTTCGGTGGTACGGTTCGTCGAGCGGGTTGAGACTTCAACCCCCGCTCCCGTTGAGACTGCCACCCCCACGTCATTTGATCGGACGTCCTCATTGTCCGGTCTACCGCAAGGGACTATTTGTGCACTGCCGGTGGCCTTCATGCCACCACCATCCAAGGTCAAAAAGTCGGGCATCCATCCGGCATCTTCATCCCGGGCGTCCGGACGAGCTACCTCTGCCCAGTCAGTCCCGAGCGACCAGTGCCATATAACGACGGTTCTTCACCTGCCGATTGAAGAATGGCACGAGTCGACGAGCGTTGCATCTCGAGCCCCCGAGCACCAAATGATTATCCAGGGGTCGCTTGCACAGATATGGGCAAACGCCCCAGCATGTGCGGTGGTGATGCCACCTGGGGTGCTTGCGGACAGCCATACCTAGATGTCGACTAGGGTAAGTGTTGTATTCTTCTTAATCTATTTCCGCTCGGCGCTTATATTTTTCTTATTCGCAGTACTAGGTAGAGGGTCTAGCCATGTGCTAGAGGCCCGCATTCTTGGAGGAGGAAGTTAAGAAAATGAAGGCGTCGAGCGACCAATCCTCCGCCTCTCAGGTGCAGAAAAATGCCGAGGTGGCGAAGCTGAAGGCCAACCTGGCGAAGAGCACTGCGCTGCTTGAGGCCGAATGGGGAAAAAGTGCAGAGTAGGCCACTCTACTGGCTCGGCTTAACAAGTAGGTCACCACCTTCGACGCCAAGATTGAATCAGCCAATGCGAGGAAGCTTCGGGCCATTGAAGACCTTGACCTGAAGAACAAGAGCATAGATCTCCTGGACCACTTTTTTGTGGTCCAGGAGATGTGCCACTCGCATTTGCGGTCGGATCACGGTCGCGATTCGGCCGTAAATGGTTGTGATCCCTTTCTGGATTCATCATCCCCACCAGGTTATAATTTTTGTTCGGAGCGGACGGTCGGAGGCCGCCCAAAAGCCTCTAGTGGTATATAAGTGGCCAGGTTACTGGGCGCCGAGCGAGGGTGTCCTCCGGGTGGCCTCCGGTCGTCCGTTTCGAACAAAAATTATAACCTGGTGGGGACGATGAACTCAGGAAGGGATCGTAACCATTTGCGGCCGGATCGCGATCGTGATCCGACCGTAAATGCGAGTGGCACATCCCCTGGATCACAAAAAGTGGTCCAAGAGATCCTGCCTCGAAGAACAAAGAGGTCCGGGATATCGCCAAGAAGCTCAAGGAAGTCGAAGATTTTTTGGTCACCGAACGGAATAGCTGGTCGGTCGAAGAAACCGCCCTTTGAGGCCAATTCGCGACAAAAAATAATGAGCTGGCTACTGTGAAGGACGAGCTGGAGGCCTCCCGAATGGCTCTGAAGACCTATCAAGATGCCGAGTCTAGCCGGTTTGAGGCTAAGAAGAGGAACTACATCCGCTCGGACGCTTTCAACGAGAAGGTCGCTGACTAGGCCCTTCGCTTGTTCGATCCGGCCATCGAAGGGATGTTCGGCCAACTCCATGCGGGCGACTACATCTTCACTTCTTTATCGAGTAAGGTCATCAATTGGGACAAGCTGACCGAATCGCTGCTCGATGATGCCTTGGATTATCTAGAGTGAGCCTCCCTCGATTGAGCGTTTGTAACCCTCCTGCACGATATTTGTAATCCTTTCAAGTATTAATGAATGATTGTCCATTTGACGGTCTTTTATCTTCTGCTAGTACTTCTTTTTCAAACTTGTCTTTCAAACATTACATAAACTTGTGGCCTCGTGACTCCTCCGATCGGCAGTGACTATTCTGTCTAGCCGATTGAGTCGTTTCTCTTTCCGAGCTGCTCATTATGATTCTGCGACCATCCGATTGGTGATGCAAGTATTCTAAAGAATAACCCCGAATGGTCGTTGTGTTTCCTGGTCGACCATTTGTTATTCTTGAGTTATACGATTGTCACCTGCTCACTCATCAAGCCAAGGATTTAAGGTCGCCGCTCGACCGTTGGAGAAGTCTAGGTTTTAAGATTGCCGCTCGATCGTTAATGAAGAATAGGCGAAGACTTGGGTTTAAGGTCACCGCTTGACCGTTTATGTAGACCAGGGTTTAAGGTCGTCACTTGACCGTTGGCGTAGACTAGGCGAAGACTTAGGTTTAAGGTTGCCACTCGACCGTTGATGTAGACTAGGTTTAAGGTCGCCACCCGACCGTTGACGTAGAATAGGCGAAGACTTGGGTTTAAGGTCGTCGCTCAACCATTGATGATTGTTGGGGTTGCAAGGTTGCAAACATAGTCCCATATTGAAAACACATGGAAAAGATCATGGGTTTATAAGAGAAAGATATCTCCATTGGCATGAGGCCTTTTGGGTAGAGCCCAAAAGCAAAACCATGAGGGTTTAGGCCCAAAGTGGACAATATCATGTCATTGTGGAGATATCTAAATTTCTTTTGATCCTACAATTGGTATCAGAGCCCGGACTGCCAGAAGGTTTAACCGCCGACTGTGCACAAGAGCTATGGTCTGATTGAACCATGTGAGTACAATATTGACCTCGAACAAAGAAAGTAGGGGCTCCTATGTTCGGATCAAGAGGACCAGACACCAGGCAGGAAGTCCTAGTAGGTCGGGTAGACCGAGGGGCAGGTAGTCCTAGTAGGTCGGGTAGACCGAGGGGCAGGAAGTCCTAGTAGGTCGGGTAGACCGAGGGGCAGGAAGTCCTAGTAGGTCGGGTAGACCGAGGGGCAGGAAGACCTGGTGGGTCGAGGATCGGACGTGGGAAGCCCATGGTCCTTTGTTTGAGGGGGGGATTGTTGGGGTTGCAAGGTTGCAAACATAGTCCCATATTGAAAACACATGGAAAAGATCATGGGTTTATAAGAGAAAGATATCTCCATTGGCATGAGGCCTTTTGGGTAGAGCCCAAGAGCAAAACCATGAGGGCTTAGGCCCAAAGTGGACAATATCATGTCATTGTGGAGATATCTAAATTCTTTTCGATCCTACAATGATGACAAGGGTTTAAGGTCGCCGCTCAACCGTTGATGTCGACTAGGGTTTAAGGTCATCACTTGACCGTTGATGACGACTAGGGTTTAAGGTCGTCGCTCAACCGGTAATGACGACAAGGGTTTAAGGTCGTCGCTCGACCGTTGACGTAGACTAGGGTTTAAGGTCGCCTCTCGACCGTTGATGACGACTAGGGTTTAAGGTCGCCGCTCGACCATTGATGTAGACCAGAGTTTAAGGTCACTGCTTGACCGTTGATGACAACTAGAGTTTAAGGTTGCCGCTCGACCGTTGATGACGACTAGGGTTTAAGGTCGCCGTTCAACCGTTGGTGAAGACAAGGGTTTAAGGTCGTCGCTCGATCGTTAATGATGACAAGAGTTTAAGGTCGCCGCTTGACCGTTGATGTAGACCAAGGTTTAAGGTCGTCGCTCGACTGTTGATGACGACTAGGGTTTAAGGTCGCCGCTCAACCGTTGATGAAGACAAAGGTTTAAGGTCGTCGCTCGACCGTTGATGACTACAAGGGTTTAAGGGCATCACTCGACCGTAGATATAAACATATCTCAAGAGGCATTCTTCGCTTTTATTCATATTTTGCCCTGCGTTCAGAAAATATACAAAAATACATAAATTCACTTGCGCACCTCTCATCCGGCCATATAGAGTTGGAGATGCTTCACGCTCCACGACTACTCTGCCTTCTTCTTAGGTTCCCGATCGGTCGTGATTAATATGGTGGCCTCCGTCTGGCTTAGGTGAATTTGGACTTCGTTCTTTTCTTCGTAGACCAACCCATGAAGCTTCTTGATCGAACGCCTTCTTAAAGATGATGTTCACCGAACTCCCTGTATCAAAGAAAGTTCGGTGAATAGTATAATTAGCAATTACAGCCTGGATGATCAGCGCGTCGTTATGAGGGATCTCCACTCCCTCCAAATCGCTGGGGACAAAACTGATATCTGGCCCTTCGACTTTCTCCCTACTACATCCCACGACGTGGATCTCCAGTCGCCGAGCGTACGACTTCCTGGCTCTGTTGGAGTCTCCACTGGTCAGCCCACTGACGATCATACTTATTTCTCCTCGAGCGACGTTGCTTCTATTTTCTTCTTCCCGAGCGGAGAATCTATTTCGCTCGGTCGGGGCTCGGGCAGGATTCGCGTTATCCCTCCCCCGGTGCCAATTGTGTCCTTCGGGCGCTCCTCTTTCGTCCTCTCGTCGCCCGGCCGATCATTGTCTATATCGTCGATCGGGAGTTGGAGACCGGTGATGGTATCCTCTCGGCGCTGGTCGGCTATCGATCGATATAAGATCGTAGCAATCACGAGTGTTGTGCATCGGCGACTGGTGAAAGGAGCAGAACATGGGCGTTCATACCTTGCCTCTCGTCGTCTTCTGACAACTGGAGGCCACATGTTGCACGGCATATGTCCTAGCCTCCTGGTGTGGCTGTGCTCCCTCTGCCCTTGGCCCTTTGGGTGGTTGATGGCTGCTCGACAGTCGCCATTCGGGAGCCGGAGCGGGTTCGGCCGGCGTTTCCTTCTTCTTGACTGCCTAGGCTTCTTCCACATTTATGTATTCATTGGCTTTCCTAAGCAGGTGGCCGAAGTCCCTAGGTGGCTTCCGGATGAGCAATCGGAAGAACTCTCCTTCAACCTGCCCTTGAGTGAAGACGTTCATCATCGTCTCGGATGAGATCGAAGGGATATCCATGGCTGCTTGATTGAAACGCCTGATGTACGCTCGGAGCACTTCCTTGGGCCCCTGCTTCAGGGCAAAGAGACTGATACTCATCTTCTGATAGCGTCGGTTGTTGGCGAAATGGTGCTGGAACGCAGCTTGGAAGTCCTTAAAGTTGCGTATTGAACCGTCCTACAGTCTTCAGAACTAGTGTTGCGCCGAACCGGAGAGAGTTGTGAGAAAGACTTGGCCCTTCACCCCATCCGTGTACTGGTGCAGTGTGGCCGCATTATCAAACTTATCCAGATGATCATTTGGATCGGTCGTTCCGTTGTATTCCCTGATCGCCAGTGGGGTATAGTGCCTGGGTAGAGGGTCACTCAAGGTCACTTGAGAGAATTGCAGATTGATCCGTTCGGGCGAGGCGTGACTTCTGGGCCTCTTTCCTTTTTGCGCATCCCAAACAGGAGCGTCCTCCGAGGATGACCCCCTCTCTTGGTTTGCCTGATCTATTTCTGATGGGTTTGTAATAGGGTCCGATGAAAGGGGATGGGCTCTGGCGACGCTTCCTCTTGTTGGTTGCTACTCGGAAAACCTAATGGTTTCACTGTACAAAAATTTTGTACAAAGGTCTGAACCTTATCCTAGCTACTAGGTGTTCTTTTAAATTAAACTCGGATCGCCTGCGGAACTTAACACGTTTGATCCTAAGTTTAATTTATTTGTTCTTTTAGGTTTAGACTTGGATCTCCTGCAGAACTTAACACGTTCGATCCAAATCACTTAGGTTATTAATTCCATTAAATATTAATTTCCAAAATTGGCTTCCAGGACTACATGGCGAGGCACATGACCTTCTTGGATATGGGAACAACCACCACCGCCTAGACAAAGCCTTTTAAGGAAAGTTAATATTTAATTTCCTTAAAAAACTTTAGGTCAACCAAAAGGAACAATCAAATCACAAGGAAAAGAAAAACAAAAGAATACAATATCGAAAACTAATTCGAAATACTAGAATCGCATGTCTCTTGTATTTGGTATTTTTACAAAGAAATAAAAATAGTATGATGCAGAAATTAAATACTAGTATACCTTTCCTTTTGCAAGCAAAAACCTCTAGGTCTTCTACCGTATTCCTCTTCTAACATCGGACGTTGTGTGGGCAACGATCTTCCGAGATGAGAAACCACCAAAGCACCTTCTTCTCCTCCTTGCAAGGTTCGGCCACAAGAAGAGCACCTCCAAGGATGAAGAGATTCAACCACCACCAATGCTCCAAGGGATGCTAGAAAAGAGACTTCTTTTCTCTCCTTCTTCTCCTTCTTAGATCCGGCCACCAAAGCTATCTCCACCAAGAGAAGGTTTCGGCCACACAAAGGAGAGGAGAGGAAAAGGAAGGGCCGGCCACACCCAAGGAGAAAAGAGAGGAAAAATAAAATAGAGTCGTTCACCCATGAAGGCACCTCTACCCCATCTTTTATAATCCTTGGTCTTGGCAAATAAGGAAATTTTAATAAAAACTTCATTAATTCTTTTGCCATGAAAAGGAAAATTTAATTAATTAAAAATCAATTTTCTTTTCTCAATTCATATGGCCGGTCACCACAAGCTATAAATAAGGAGAGTTTTAATTAATTAAAACTTCCTAATTTGTCTCCAGAAATTTATAAAAATTTCTCCAATAATTTTAATCCCTTCATGGTTAGTAAAAAGGAAATTTTATAAATTAAAATCTTTCTTTTAAACATGTGGATAAAAAGAAAGTTATCTCTAAAAATTAAAATCTCTTTTAATCTACAAATAAGGAAAGATATCAAATCTTTTTTTAATCTTTTGTAGAAACTTATAAAAGAGAATATTTAATTTTTAAACTCTCTTTTAAATCATGAACATGGTTAAAAAGAAAAGTTTTCTTAAAATTTAAAATCCACCTTTTAATCAACAAATAAGGAAAGATTTCAAATTTTAAACTCTCTTTTAAACATGTGGATGATTTACAAATAAGGAAAGTTTTTACCAAAAATTAAAACCATCCTTTTAATCTACAAATAAGGAAAGAGATTAATCTCTTCTCTTAATCTTTTGTAGAAAGTAATAAAAGGAAATTTTTAATTTTTTAAACTCTCTTTTAGAACCATGATATCCACATAAGAAATAATTTTAATAAAAATCCTTTTTAATATTCTAGTGGCCGGCCACCTAAGCTTGGGACCCAAGCTTTGGCCGACCACCAACTTGGCTCATCCACTTGGTCTTGGCCGGCCCTAGCTTGGGTTCCAAGCTAGCTTGACCGGCCCCATTGGATGGGTAAGAAGGTGGGTATGTGGTGGGTATAAATCTCTATATACAAGAGGCTACGATAGGGACCGAGAGGAGGAATTGGTTTTGGTCTCCCGATGAAATTAAGCTTCCCGTGTTCGCCCCGAACACACAACTTAATTTCATCAATAATAATTCATTCCACTAAAGAACTATTATTGAACTACCACACCAATCCCAAATTACATTTTGGGCTCCTTCTTATTATGAGTGTGTCAGTCTCCCTGTGTTTAAGATGTCGAATGTCCACTAATTAAATGAGTTACCGACAACTCACTTAATTAATATCTTAGTCCAAGAGTAGTACCACTCAACCTCATCGTCATGTCAGACTAAGTGCACCTGCAGGGTTTAACATAACAATCCTTATGAGCTCCTCTTGGGGGCATTATCAACCTAGATTACTAGGACACAATTTCCTTCTATAATCAATAACACACACTATAAGTGATATCATTTCCCAACTTATCGGTCTTATTGATTTATCGAACTAAATTTCACCCATTGATAAATTAAAGAAATAAATATCAAATATATGTGCTTGTTATTATATTAGGATTAAGAGCACACACTTCCATAATAACTAAAGTCTTTGTCCCTTTATAAAGTCAGTATAAAAGAGACGACCTTTAATGGTCCTACTCAATACACTCTAAGTGTACTAGTGTAATTATATAGTTAAGATAAACTAATACCTAATTACACTACGATCTTCCAATGGTTTGTTCCTTTCCATTTTGATCGTGAGCTACTGTTTATAATCTATAAGGTACTGATAACATGATCCTCTGTGTGTGACACCACACACCATGTTATCTACAATATAAATTAATTGAACAACTACATTTATCATAAATGTAGACATTTGACCAATGTGATTCTTATTTCTAGATAAATGTTTATACCAAAAGCTAGGCTTTTAGTATACATCCTAACAATCTCCCACTTATACTAAAAGACTAAGCTGCCATAACTGCTACCATACATCTGATTCCCAAACCTTCAACATACCCATCAAAAGCTCTTGCCTTAAGGGCTTTAGTGAAAGGATCTTCTAGGTTATTACTTGATGCAATATAGGCAGCAACAACTTCTCCTCGTTTATACGATTTCTCGTATTGGGTGGTACTTGCGCTCTATTGCGTTTACTTGCCTTATAGACTTATGGTTTCTTCGAGTTTGCTACTGCACCACTATTATTACAATAAATTGTAATAATCTTTAGACAAACCAGAAATCATATCTAAGTCTATCTTGAGGTTATTAAGTCATTCAGCTTTTATGACTACCTCAGAGGATTGCCATATACTCAGCTTCTATGGTGGAGTCCAGAAAAACACCTATGCTTATCACTCTTCCATAGTTATGACTTTACCTCCTAAAGTAAACACAAAACCCCGATGTTGACTTACTATTGTCCCTATCCGATTGGAAGTCAAAATCCGTGCAACCCACAGGGACCAGATTAAATGCCTTGTAAGCTAGCATATAATCTCTAGTGCCTTTAAGGTACTTCAATATATGCTTTACTGCAGTCCAATGTCCTTGTCTAGGGTTACTTTGATATCTGCTAACTATGCCCTTGGCAAAATAGATTTCTAATCTCGTGCATAGCATACATTAGACTTCCGACAGCCGAAGCATAAAGAACTGCCTTCATTTCCTCTATCTCCTTTTGATGTCTACGGAGACATTTCTTTAGATAAAGTTACTCCATGCTAAAAAGGTAAGAAACCTTTCTTGGAGTTTTGCATGCTTAAAACGAGCAAGGATTTTTTTTCGATATATGAAGCTTGGGATAAGTAAAATATTCTTTTCTTGCGATCCCTTATTACTTTGATCCCAAGAATATATACATTCTCCCAAGTCCTTCATATCGAATTGTTTGGGCAACCATACCCTTACTTCTGACAACATTTTGATATTGTTTCCAACTACCAAAAAAGTTATCAACGTATAGTACAAGAAATACCACCACGTTTCCATCACACTTCACAAAACTCATTCGGTTATAAAATAAACCCATAGGTCTGGATTACTTTATTAAACCAGATGTACCAAGATCTTGAAGCTTTACTTCAGTCCATAGACTGATTAAGCTTTCACACAAGATGCTCTTTGCTCTTTGCAATGAACCTTTCTGGTTGCTTTATATGGATGTTTTCTTCAAGACTTCCGTTAAGAAAAACTGTCTTGACATCCACTTGTCAAATCTCATAATCCATATGAGCAACAATAGATAAAGGAATCTAGATAGACTTTAAGCATGGCTACCGGTAAAAGGTTTCCCTTTTTCAACAAGCCTTGCTTTGAAAGTATACACCTTCCTGTCTGTCCTTCCTTTTCTATGGCTTTTACACCATTTGGTGATTTTTCAAGCTTCCAGACTTTATTAGAATACATATATTCTAATTCTTCATTGTTTTTTGCCAAGATGTTGCATCTTTATCTTGGAGTGCTTCGTCATATGTCTGGGGATCAGGTTCATGTTTACTTTGGATCAAGTCCGAAAACTCTCCCAAAAGCGTGAATCTCTCAGGTTGCCTCACAACCCTCCCACTACGACGAGGCATTGTCTGTTATTATGTATTAATTGTGATATATGTTGCAGTTTTCTTGTGGTATCTCATCTTGTACAGTTGGTACTAGATTAGACATGTCCTTTATAATTTCTTTAAGAACAAATTTACTTATGGGCTTGTGGTTTATTATATAGTCTTTTTCTAAAAATCAGTCATTGATTCTAACAATGACCTTCTGATTTTTTAAGACAATAAACATACTTTTGTTTCTTTAGGATAACTCACAAACAAGTGAACTCCTGCCCAACTTATCAGTGCCCAACTTAAAAATCCGAATATGCATCAGACTAGGCTTACGCCCATTCTGCAATTCTATGGGAGTAGAGAGTTCTGACTTTAGAAGGTATTATGTTCACTTCTGTTTCTAGTGTATATCCTTAAAACGAATTTGGTAATTAATTCATCATCAATCTACTTATTTTCATAAGAGTCTTATACCTTCTTTCTACTACACCATTCTGTTGGGGTGTACTAGGTGCAGTTAGTTGGGATTGAGTCCTGACTTCTGATAAGTGACTCCTAAATTATCCCAAGAGGTACTTGCCACTACGATCTTACCATAGTGACTTGATACTTTTACTTTAACATTTCTCTGCATTAGCCTTGTACTCTTTGAACTAATCAAAACACTTAGTCTTGCGGCACATCAAGTAAATGTATTTGTATCTTGAATAGTTGTCTATAAAATAGACGATATATTCGATACTAACTCTTGTCATAGGATCACACAAATCAGAATGAACCTATTCCAATGTATCTTTGGCTCCATACCCCTTATACTTAAAAGCTTCTCGGTTATTTTTCCTTCCAAGTAAGACTTGGAGGTTGGAAAGATTTCCACTACCAATGAACCCAAAAGTTCATCAGCTACCAATGAATCCTACTCAAGTTAATATAACCTAGCCTTAGATGCCAAAGATATAATTGGTTTATTTCTGAAGGTTGCTTTCTCTTAAGTTAGAAGATGTGTTACTAATTTCCATTTGTTGCATCATGGGAGTTATTGGATTTATAAATTGCCAACCAACGTAGCAGAACAGATAACTTCCCTCTTTTTCTTAATAACAACTTTGTTATTAAAAGAGGCAGAATATCAAGTTCTTTGAATAGTTTAGAAACTGAAAACTAGTTCTTTCTAAACTTGGTATGTAAAGACAATTACTTAAAATCCATATTTTATTCTTATCAAAGGATAAACATCTCCCACTGCAACAACTGCCATTTTTATAGTAGTGTCCATGTGGACGGTGTTTTTATTTTCATTTAGTTGTCGGGTTTCCTGGAACCCTGCAATGAATTGCGGACATGATTAATGGCATCTGTATCTACACTCCAGGTTCTGGTAGATAACACCACTAAACATGTTTCAACTAATGAATTAAATACACCTATATTGTTCTTAATTCTAAGAAGATAGACTACCTTAATGTCCAAGTCCTATTTCTAATCAGTACAATTGGGACTACTAAGTCTTTTCTATAGTATAACAACTAGGGAATTGACAAACATTTTAAATCCTAAGAATCACAAAAATATTTGATCAAGATCAATTCCTTAAAATCCTCATGAATTTTGTATGCCATGATAGTGTGGACGTATACAAAATCAAAGAAGAGATTTTATCCATTAATTTTATTATCTCGTCAACTTTACTTTATGACGAATAAAATTAATAGTTAATCTTTCTTTGATCAAATATTTGGTCAAAGCTTTTGAATTTAAAATAACATTGATTCTTCAAACAATATTATTTAAATTCACCAACACCTCAAACACCGTGAATTTTGCATGCCACTATAGTGTGGACGTATGCAAAATTAAACATTTGTAAGAGTAGGGGTTTACCCATTAATTATCTTGTCAATAAATCTTTATGACAAATAAAATTACCTCAAACACCGTGAATTTTGTATGCCACGATAGTGTGGACATATACAAAATCAAACATTTGTAAGAGGGGTTTTTAATTTTATTATCTTGTCAACCTATTTATTTGACAAATTAATAGTTGGTTTTCTTCGGTCACACAAATAATAGCAGTGACTCCGATGGGGAGGATACTATTAGACGTGCCTAAGTGTATACCATTACTTGACACTAAGTCCATTAATAAAATTGTGCCCCTTCCGATGGGGAAGATCACACGCTCTTAATTAACTTCCTATAGTCATCCAAAATGGAAGTTTAATCTAGTGATCCGCAAACAAGCTCATCCGATATGGAGGAAGACACTCAGAGCCAACGCGCAAGCTTGTTGCATCACTTATAAACCAGTAATGGATGTTAGGATCGATGATCATGGCTAGAGAGGGGGGGTGTGAATAGCCGACCCCAAATCTTCGTTTCTTCCTACGATTAGGGTTAGCGCAGCAGAAATAACTAAATAGAAACGAAAGCGGAGAATAGCAAACCTCAAACTCGTCGATGTAACGAGGTTCGGAGATGAAACTCCTACTCCTCGGCGTGTCCGTAAGGTGGACGAAGCCTATCAATCCGTCGGTGGATGAGTCCCCGGAAAACCGGCTAATGTAAACTCCTTATGGGTGGAGAAACCTCGCCACAAAAACTTACAACAGCAAGAAGGAAATACAAAGAAGAGCAAGAACAAAATATACAATGAATGTACAAATACTCGCTTGCCTTCTCGTCGACTGAAGTCCCGGATGAAGCACCAACTTCACGGACGAATGCCAACAAGTAACTCAGTCAAAGAAGCTCCTCCGAAGCTTCGGAGCTCAGTAAAGCTCAAGCACAGCTTTCAGAAGAATAGCAGCTCGAGGAGGAAGAAGAAGAAAGAAGTTTTTCGTAGCAACCCTCGATCTCCTCTTATAACCTCTGATCTCCTGAGCCAACCTGCGAACCTGCAAGCAAAAAGGCCAGAACACAGAAGCCCGGAATAACCTAGCTGTTGAGTCACAACGGCTAGGCCTGGATCGATCAGGCTCCTACCTGATCGGTCCATACTGTCCCTGATCGGTCTTGGTGACCGATCAGGCTAAGCCTGGACCGATCAGGCTATGTCCTGATCGGTCCAGGAGGAGTCTGATCGGTCCCTTGGACCGATCAACCTTTCTCCTTCTTCTCTTCTGTTTGCTTCCTGATCGGTCTTGGCAGAAGCATTCTGTTTGATTACTGATCGGTCACCAGACCGATCAGCCGTATCACTGGATCGGTCCCCAGATCGATCCAGAGCTTGGTTTTTCCCAAGTCTCCCACACCAACATCCGGTCAACCTTGACCTGTTGGTACATCATGCTTAGCATCCGGTCACTCCCTTGACCTGCTAAGACTCCCCACCAAGTGTCCGGTCAATCCCTTTGACCCACTTGGACTTTTCTCTTCGTGTCAAGTATCCGGTCACTCCCTTGACCTACTTGACCTTCTCAACACCAGATGTCCGATCACCCTTGATCCATCTGGATTTTCCCTTGCCCGGCTTCACTCACCAGGACTTTCACCTAGCTTCACTCACTAGGGTTTTCACCTGGCTTCACTCACCAGGATTTCCAATCTGCCCGGCTTCAATCACCAAGACTTTCCAACTGCCTAGCTTCACTCACCAGGACTTTCCTGGCTTCACTCACCAGGACTTTCCCACTGCCTGGCTTCACTCACCAGGACTTTCCCACTGCCTGGCTTCACTCACCAGAACTTTCCCACTGCCTGGCTTCACTCACCAGGACTTTCCGTCTGCCTGGCTTCACTCACCAGGACTTTCCACATCCGGTCCAGAGAATGAGCTACCGAGCCCTCTCTGACCACAGTTCGGAGAACGAGCTACCGAGCCCTCTCCGACTTCCATCCGGTCCAGAGAACGAGCTCCCGAGCCCTCTCTGACCACAGTCCGGAGAACGAGCTACGGAGCCCTCTCCGACTTCCCATGTGCCAAGCTTCCATACTTGGACTTCTCCGTGCCAAGTCTCCATACTTGGACTTTTCCCGTGCCAAGTTCCCTGCTTGGACTTTTCACCATGCCAAATTCCCTGCTTGGGCTTTTCCCGTGCCAAGCTCCCTGCTTGGACTTTTCCGAGTCAGGTCAACTCACCTCGGGTCAACCAGGTCAACCTTGACCACGGGTTGCACCCACAATCTCCCAAGCTTGTTCTCGTCAAACATCAAAATATAACTCGAGTCAAGTCAACTCGAGTCTGGTCAACCAGGTCAACCTTGACCTAAGGTTGCACCAACAATCTCCCATCATGTTCTCGTCAAACATCAAAATATAACTCGAGTCAGGTCAACTCGAGTCGGGTCAACCAGGTCAACCTTGACCTAAGGTTGCACCAACAATCTCCCCCTTTTTGATGTTTGACAAAACCCATAATCAAACCCAGAATCAAGTTAGGTTAACCCGATAACCTAACTTAGGTTTTCTAATGTTCTTCCCTGAACATTCTCTATTCTCCTCAAACCTACACTCTCCCCCTTTTTGACATACATCAAAAAGAGTGAATCAAGGTCAAGAGTTTCTTCCTAATGAAAGTCTCATACCTTTCATTGAAACCCTTAATTTCCCCCTTGACACTAGAGTCAACAATTAACTTAGTGATAATCCCATATCACTTAAGTCTTTTAGGAGTAAAAACTCCCCCTAAAAGTCAACTCCCCTTGACTAATAGGTAAAACTCCCCCTAAAGATCAACTCCCCCTTGACCATTGCACCAACAATGTCTTGGAGAGTTTCAAACCTTTAGAATTCTAAAACACCACTTCCATAGCTGCAATTTCAGACAAACAGTCAAAATTCAGCATTTGGCACGCTCTGATCGGTCACCAGACCGATCAGCCTTCACTGGATCGGTCCAGTGACCGATCCAGCATCCCCTGGATCGGTCCTAGTGACCGATCCACTCTTTCCTGGACCGATCAGAATCCTCTCTGATCGGTCCACAAGTCTGATATCAGAATTTCTGATTTTCCTCCCGAAATTCAGAAACTCCTAGAAAATTCCAGAAAATTTCAAAAATTGTAAAACTTTGATGATACATTCCTCATAACATATACTATCATGGAAAAATAGTTTTCTATGAAAATAAGTTCCATTTTCAAAACTTGATACAAAGTTCGAAAAACTTTGAAATAGTTTAAGTTTAACTCATCTTTATATCAACTTGTTCAATGATGAATGCTATCACTAGAAAAACTTCATCAAGGTTTTTCAAATCAATTTTGAAATGATTTTAAACCCTTTAATTTAGGACCACAATCTTTGGGCTAAATGTACATGACTTGTACATAAGCTTTCCCTATGATCCCCAATTTTGAATTAGGCTCATCTAGGCACAAGAACTATGCACCTTGATCCTAACTCATTATCCTAATATCTCACACACATCTATGGTGTATCAAACACATCCAAGTCAATTTTGATGTGAGATATGGGTTTAGGTTATCTTAGGCTAAGGTCTCATGCATTTTCTAAACATCAATTTGATCTCCATATCAAATTGTGTTTTTAACCTTAAATCAATTTCATTGATTATAAATGCAAGAAATGATGACATGGCATAAAATGATATCATACATAATAACATGTGCCAATGTCATGATGTCATGGCATAAAGTAAGAAACTTAAATAAACCATGACATTTAACTAACCTAAACATTATCATGACATTTCAAATGATCATAAATTAAATATGATGTCATGACATGGCATATGGCAAACAATACATGACAAATAGCATATAAAGGTATAGAAAATACCTAATTCTAGCCTTAGTTGTCATTTTTGATAATTTTGATCATTTTGCCATAAATTCTATATTCCTAAGTGCAATAGACCTAAAATCATATCCTCAAGACTTTTAGATCACTATGTGCCAACTAGATTGACTCTAGAAAACTCCTCAAATGAGATTGGCACATCCTAATCACCTTAGGAATAATTTTCCATTTCATTTTCAAGGCTTGATTACACCTTGAAAATTCCTAAAGTGCCACCTTTTGCCATGATTAGGTTAACTACCTATTCAAGTAAGGTTGGCACACTCTAATCCATCTAGCGTGATGGAATCATGCTCTTAGGAACCCAATACCTATTGGAGCTCATTGGGTTCACTAAGTATTCACTAGGGATGACTTCCCTAGCAACCCTTCTAATGACCCTTCTAGGCTTTGAAGCCTTGGTCATTTGGGACTCATCAAGATCAACTCTAGGGGTGACTCCCCTTGTGACCTTGGTGATGGTCTTCCTAGCCCTAGATTTTGTTCCATAATCGAATGGAACATTGTGATAAGTGGGCTTGACCACTTGGGACTTAGGTTTGTGACCCAAACCTTTCTTGTCCTTGGACTTGGGTTTTTGACCCCTAGACCCTAGAGTCAAATCCTCAAGAGCCTTTTCTAGAGAATCAAGTCTTGACCTCGAGACTTGATTTTCTTTCTCTAATACCTCATGCTTTAATTTATCATTTTTCTTTGAGGTATTCCTAGGCATATGTCTAGATGATTTGGGATTCCTACCTAGGTTTTCCTTAGCCTTAGATGGGTTAATTCTAGGGTTGGCTTTCCTAGTGTTATCCTTATCTAGGCTCACATGTTTGGCACATAAGCATGTGTATCGATTTCTAATGTTATCATGCTTACCATTATTAACAATAGCAATAAGGCTACTAGCATGTGTTCTATTTGAATTGCAAAAATGAGCCTTAGAGATTACCTTAGGGTTTGCCTTAGCTCCCCCTATCGATGTGCTCGTCTTCTTGTCCTTGTGAGGTTGCCTCCCCCTCGGACATTGGCTCCGATAATGTCCCCTTCGCTTGCATTGAAAGCACACCACGTGCTCTTTGCCTTTGCGTATTGGGACTCCGGCTTTCTTGACCTTTGGCGCCGGTGGAGACTTTCTAATCCTCTTTGGACACTTACTCTTGTAATGTCCATACTCCCTACACTCAAAGCACATTATGTGTAATTTATTTGAAATTGAAATGCTTGAGTAACCTAGGGTTGAGGATGGATGAAGACTTTCTTCTTCATCCCTTCCGGAGGTAGAAGCTTCTTCCTCTTGCTCCATTCTTGAAGAAGAACTCTCCTCCTCTTCTTCCTTAGATGTTGAGTAGCCCTCAATTTCTAATTCCTCTCCTTCATGATGTGAGCTACTTGGCTCACTTGACTCCTCTTCATGGCTTGAAGTGAAGTTCCCCTCATGGAACTTTGCCAAGTTGTTCCACAACTCCTTGGCATCGTTATATCCACCTATCCTACACAAAACATCATTAGGTAAAGAAAATTCAATGATTTTCGTTACCTCATCATTGATGGTTGATTGGTGGATTTGCTCTTTCGTCCACTTCTTCTTCTCTAGGGTTTCTCCTTTCTTATCCATTGGAGTCTTGAAACCTAATTGAACACAACTCCAATTTTCAAGGTTAGTCATAAGAAAATACCTCATTCTTACCTTCCAATACGCGAAGTCGTCGCGATCGTAGAAGGGTGGAATGGTGATGTCTTCTCCGAGTTGATCCATCTCTAGCTTATGCTCCCTCGGGTGTTAATCCGGCGAAGAGCGACCTCGCTCTGATACCACTTGTTAGGATCGATGATCGCGGCTAGAGAGGGGGGGTGTGAATAGCCGACCCCAAATCTTCGTTTCTTCCTACGATTAGGGTTAGCGCAGCAGAAATAACTAAATAGAAACGAAAGCGGAGAATAGCAAACCTCAAACTCGTCGATGTAACGAGGTTCGGAGATGAAACTCCTACTTCTCGGTGTGTCCGTAAGGTGGACGAAGCCTATCAATCCGTCGGTGGATGAGTCCCCGGAAAACCGGCTAATGTAAACTCCTTATGGGTGGAGAAACCTCGCCACAAAAACTTACAACAGCAAGAAGGAAATACAAAGAAGAGCAAGAACAAAATATACAATGAATGTACAAATACTCGCTTGCCTTCTCGTCGACTGAAGTCCCGGATGAAGCACCAACTTCACGGACGAATGCCAACAAGCAACTCAGTCAAAGAAGCTCCCCCGAAGCTTCGGAGCTCAGCAAAGCTCAAGCACAGCTTTCAGAAGAACAGCAGCTCGAGGAGGAAGAAGAAGAAAGAAGTTTTTCGTAGCAACCCTCGATCTCCTCTTATAACCTCTGATCTCCTGAGCCAACCTGCGAACCTGCAAGCAAAAAGGCCAGAACACAGAAGCCCGGAATAACCTAACCGTTGAGTCACAACGGCTAGGCCTGGACTGATCAGGCTCCGACCTGATCGGTCCATACTGTCCCTGATCGGTCTTGGTGACCGATCAGGCTAAGCCTGGACCGATCAGGCTATGTCCTGATCGGTCCAGGAGGAGTCTGATCGGTCCCTTGGACCGATCAGCCTTTCTCCTTCTTCTTTTCTGTTTGCTTCCTGATCGGTCTTCAGACCGATCAGATAATCCACAGAAGCATTCTGTTTGATTACTGATCGGTCACCAGACCGATCAGCCGTATCACTGGATCGGTCCCCAAATCGATCCAGAGCTTGGTTTTTCCCAAGTCTCCCACACCAACATCCGGTCAACCTTGACCTGTTGGTACATCATGCTTAGCATCCGGTCACTCCCTTGACCTGCTAAGACTCCCCACCAAGTGTCCGGTCAATCCCTTTGACCCACTTGGACTTTTCTCTTCGTGTCAAGTATCCGGTCACTCCCTTGACCTACTTGACCTTCTCAACACCAGATGTCCGATCACCCTTGATTCATCTGGATTTTCCCTTGCACGGCTTCACTCACCAGGACTTTCACCTAGCTTTACTCACTAGGGTTTTCACCTGGCTTCACTCACCAGGATTTCCAATCTGCCCGGCTTCACTCACCAGGACTTTCCAACTGCCTGGCTTCACTCACCAGGACTTTCCAACTGCCTGGCTTCACTCACCAGGACTTATCCATCTGCCTGGCTTCACTCACCAGGACTTTCCACATCCGGTCCAGAGAACGAGCTACCGAGCCCTCTCTGACCACAGTTCGGAGAACGAGCTACCGAGCCCTCTCCGACTTCCATCCGGTCCAAAGAACGAGCTCCCGAGCCCTCTCTGATCACAGTCCGGAGAACGAGCTACGGAGCCCTCTCCGACTTCCCATGTGCCAAGCTTCCATACTTGGACTTCTCCGTGCCAAGTCTCCATACTTGGACTTTTCCCGTGCCAAGTTCCCTGCTTGGACTTTTCACCATGCCAAATTCCTTGCTTGGGCTTTTCCCGTGCCAAGCTCCCTGCTTGGACTTTTCCGAGTCAGGTCAACTCACCTCGGGTCAACCAGGTCAACCTTGACCACGGGTTGCACCCACAATCTCCCAAGCTTGTTCTCGTCAAACATCAAAATACAACTTGAGTCAAGTCAACTCGAGTCTGGTCAACCAGGTCAACCTTGACCTAAGGTTGCACCAACAATCTCCCATCATGTTCTCGTCAAACATCAAAATACAACTCGAGTTAGGTCAACTCGAGTCGGGTCAACCAGGTCAACCTTGACCTAAGGTTGCACCAACAATGGAGACCGTGGAATTTATTTAAAAATAAATCCCTCTCCCACTTAGTTATTTAAAGTGAGGAATTTTGACTATGCTAGCCTACTTAACATGCATACTAACAAGCACACACAGCACAGCATAAAAAGCAATAAATAGAAAAACTAATTTTCAACTATTATGGCTTTTATCTATTGTTGTCCTTCGTGTGTCACCAACCCTAGCTGCTACCATCTTTGGCCACTGTCATCGGGTCTAGTTGTCGCATCCATCTTGCTCCTTGTTCCGCTGTGCCTCTGATCCTCAAAAGGTTCCACGCCTTGCAAGATTCGATCCGCGACATAAATAGAATTTTACATTTTTCGATCCTATATTCCTCGAAGGAATGTACATGTATCTAGATCAAAAAATAAAATCCTAATAAAACTAAATACAACTCCTGCTGTATTTTATAATACAATCATGCGCACACAATAAAATGCCCTTTACATGTCCAAGGGTCCAATCACACACACAATATCTATAAGCCATAATAGTTGGATCCTGCATCCACAAAGTTAGCATATCCTACTATTATCCTGCCTAAATTATGTATGACATGTGCATAATTAAACTAATACCAAATACACAGAGGCAAAACCCTAGCTCTGATACCAATTGTTGGTTGCTACTCGGAAAACCTAATGGTTTCACTGTATAAAAATTTTGTACAAAGGTCTGAACCTTATCCTAGCTACCATGTGTTCTTTTAAATTAAACTCGGATCGCCTACGGAACTTAACACGTTTGATCCTAAGTTTAATTTATTTGTTCTTTTAGGTTTAGACTTGGATCTCCTGCGGAACTTAACACGTTCGATCCAAATCACCTAGGTTATTAATTCCATTAAAAATTAATTTCTAAAATTGGCTTCCAGGACTGCATGGCGAGGCACATGACCTTCTTGGATATGGGAACAACCACCACCGCCTAGACAAAGCCTTTTAAGGAAAGCTAATATTTAATTTCCTTAAATAACTTTAGGTCAACCAAAAGGAACAATCAAATCATAAGGAAAAGAAAAACAAAATAATACAACATCGAAAACTAATTCGAAATACTAGAATCGCATGCCTCTTATATTTGGTATTTTTACAAAGAAATAAAACTAGTATGATGCGGAAATTAAATACTAGTATACCTTTTCTTTTGCAAGCAAAAACCTCTAGGTCTTCTACCGTATTCCTCTTCTAACCTCGGACGTTGTGTGGGCAACGATCTTCTGAGATGAGAAACCACCAAAGCACATTCTTCTCCTCCTTGCAAGGATCGGCCACAAGAAGAGCACCTCCAAGGATGAAGAGATTCAACCACCACCAATGCTCCAAGGGATGCTAGAAAAGAGACTTCTTTTCTCTCCTTCTTCTCCTTCTTAGATCCGGCCACCAAAGCTATCTCCACTAAGAGAAGGTTTCGACCACACAAAGGAGAGGAGAGGAAAAGGAAGGGCCGGCCACACCCAAGGAGAAAAGAGAGGAAAAATAGAATAGAGTTGTTCACCCATGAAGGCACCTCTACCCCCTCTTTTATAATTCTTGGTCTTGGCAAATAAGGAAATTTTAATAAAAACTTTCTTAATTCTTTTGTCATGAAAAGGAAAATTTAATTAATTAAAAATCAATTTTCTTTTCTCAATTCATATGGTCGGCCACCACAAGCTATAAACAAGGAGAGTTTTAATTAATTAAAACTTCCTAATTTGTCTCCAAAAATTTATAAAAATTTCTCCAATAATTTTAATCTCTTCATGGTTAGTAAAAAGGAAATTTTATAAATTAAAATCTTTCTTTTAAACATGTGGATAAAAAAAAAGTTATCTCTAAAAATTAAAATCTCTTTTAATGTACAAATAAGGAAAGATATCAAATCTTTTTTTAATCTTTTGTAGAAACTTATAAAAGAGAATATTTAATTTTTAAACTCTCTTTTAAATCATGAACATGGTTAAAAAGGAAAGTTTTCTTAAAATTTAAAATCCACCTTTTAATCAACAAATAAGGAAAGATTTCAAATTTTAAACTCTCTTTTAAACATGTGGATGATTTACAAATAAGGAAAGTTTTTACCAAAAATTAAAACCATTCTTTTAATCTACAAATAAGGAAAGAGATTAATCTCTTCTCTTAATCTTTTGTAGAAAGCTATAAAACGAAATTTTTAATTTTTTAAACTCTCTTTTAGAATCATGATATCCACATAAGAAATAATTTTAATAAAAATTCTTTTTAATATTCTAGTGGCCGGCCACCTAAACTTGGGACCCAAGCTTTGGCTGACCACCAACTTGGCTCATCCACTTGGTCTTGGCCGGCCCTAGCTTGGCCGGCCCCATTGGATAGGTAAGAAGGTGGGTATGTGGTGGATATAAATCTCTATATACAAGAGGCTACGATAGGGACCGAGAGGAGGAATTGGTTTTGGTCTCCCGATGAAATTAAGCTTCCCGTGTTCGCCCTGAACACACAACTTAATTTCATCAATAATAATTCATTCAACTAAAGAACTATTATTGAACTACCGCGTCAATCCCAAATTACATTTTGGGCTCCTTCTTATTATGAGTGTGTCAGTCTCCCTGTGTTTAAGATGTCGAATGTCCACTAATTAAATGAGTTACTGACAACTCACTTAATTAATATCTTAGTCCAAGAGTAGTACCACCCAACCTCATCGTCATGTCGGACTAAGTCCACCTGCAGGGTTTAACATAACAATCCTTATGAGCTCCTCTTGGGGACATTATCAACCTAGATTACTAGGACACAGTTTCCTTCTATAATCAACAACACACACTATAAGTGATATCATTTCCCAACTTATCGGGCTTATTGATTTATCGAACTAAATCTCACCCATTGATAAATTAAATAAATAAATGTCAAATATATGTGCTTGTTATTATATTAGGATTAAGAGCACACACTTCTATAATAACTGAGGTATTTGTCCCTTTATAAAGTCAGTATAAAAGAGACGACCTCTAATGGTCCTACTCAATACACTCTAAGTGTACTAGTGTAATTATATAGTTAAGACAAACTAATACCTAATTACACTACGATCTTCCAATGGTTTGTTCCATTCCATTTTGATCGTGAGCTACTGTTTATAATTTATAAGGTATTGATAACATGATCCTTTGTGTGTGACACCACACACCATGTTATCTACAATATAAATTAATTGAACAACTACATTTATCATAAATGTAGACATTTGACCAATGTGATTCTTATTTCTAGATAAATGTTTATACCAAAAGCTAGGCTTTTAGTATACATCCTAACACCTCTTGCGTGCCAGTCGGGCCTCTATTCTATCCCATATGGAAACGAGTTCCGATCGATCTTCTAGTCCCGCTCGTCCTCCTGCTGCCGACGTCGCCGACTATTGTACTAGCTGATCGGCTAGTGCTTGTTGTTGCTGCTGCTTGAACATCTTCGTCGCTCGGGTTTGGCCGAGCATGTCAAGCTCCTCTTTGGTGAGCGTTACGGTTGTGAGTCATCTAACGTCCTCCATCTTCTCAACTCGGATGTAGGTTAAGTTCCCACAGACGACGCTAAATTTGATCATGTCTGAAAGTCAATGAGATGAAAAGCTGGGGAAGTGACACTCCCACTGACCGCCTGTAGTCTCCGCTCCGACCTACAACACAGATTACATCAGTGTCAAGCCAGGGAAGGGGTCCTTGGCGTTGGCCCTCCGATGGTCATGTCAGTCATCGACGATAATGAAGTAGAAGGCAGAGCAAAATGAACAGTAGCGAGCACAATGTTTATTGTGTATTGCGTACCTCCTCCAATGCTTGGACACCCCTTTATATAGAGCTCCTGTAGCGCGCATGCTCGCTTCCTAAGGCGAGCACGCTTCCCCAAGTTTTCCTTGGAAAGACTTGTCAGTAAAGTGTCTCTGACACAGTACCTTAACAGGTCGAGCATATCTCTGAAGTGACAGTGGAAGGTTCCGCCGTACGATCTTCTGGCTGCCCATGCCTGGTGTTGGTGGCACTAATTCCCAAAGAGATGTCGATAAATACCAGAGAGAGTATGCTGCTAGGCCAAGCGGGCTGGCCGCTCGGCCAGAACTTCATTGCTCTTGTATCTCGTCCGCTCGGCCGGAACTCGACCGTGCTTTTGCCACGCCCGCTCAACCGTAGTCTACTTTGTTTGTGTCACGTCCGCTCGGCTGAAGTTCTGCTCTGCTTGTGCCACGTCCTGCTGTCAGGTCGAGCGAGGTAGCCGCTCGACCGAAGTTCCACTCAACTGGTGCCAAGTCCTGCTGTCAGGCCGAGCGGGGTAGCCGCTCAGTCCGGTTTTTGCATATTGTGTGTTGGTCGTTTGACACCTCCCCGTGTCGATGGCGGCACCGGATCGGGACCTTCTCCCCCCGGTCAAGGCATGTTCACCCGATCGGTCGATATTATTTGAGCATTAATCGTCTTAATTTTGATCTCCACCGTGGCTGCTATCATTCGCAGGATGATATTTTTCTTCATCACCACATCAAAGAGGAAGGTGAATTTTAAATGGGATGAATATTTTGAAAGTTAACTTTTGAATGTGTTAAATCATTCTTTAAAACTAACTTTAATATTAGTCGGATGAACCAGACAACTAGATTTTTTTTTTTTAAAAAAAAAAACCAAGTGACTAACAACGACCATTTGCTAGCGGACCACCTTCCAAGCAACTCTAGGACAAAAGAGAGCAGGGTATGCCCAAGAGAGTAAACACTATTATCACAGCATGCCTTCTGACCCACCCAAAAAAGAACTCATCAACCTCAATGATTATTACATTCCAAACTCTAATTTTGTCCCCCCTTAATGATTGACTGTGGTACATGATCCAGCAACGCCCAAGAATTAAAAACAACGACCGGTGCGATTGCATTCATTGCGTTCCAACAGCTCTTCCGCCTAAAAACTAAGTTGCTGAGCTCATCAGAATTTGCTTCTGCACTTTGTAGCCCCATCAGCTCGAACACTCAGAACCCTGCATTGGCACGAATCAGAATTAAACAGACTAGCAACCATTCGCATGTAGTCGTCGACGCCCGACGGTGGCCCAGTTCGTCTTCCAGTGAGTGATCAATCTTTCATGGCATCAACTGCAACTTTTATCATTGATTCTGCTATGATGATTTCAGATTCCCAGAGCTAAGCATGTAGAACAAAAAACAAACTGATGCACAACAGAAAGGTTTTGCTGCCTTTTCAACAGGGGCCAGTCCTTTACTCAGTGCATCTACTGACCAGATCGCTGTGCTTGTTCCGAATTGATAGGATGATGCAAAAAAAAAAAAAACATATGCGAAGTGGAAGATCTCTCTTTCAGGCTCACCAAAAGCAGGATGAAAGGACAATCCATCACTTAACCTCATATTCTCTGCAAACTCTCTTCCAAATGCTAACTTACATGCGCCTTTTACTCCCTTGGAAAAGTGGCTTTGCTGCTGCTCCCCTCCCCTCCGCCACGCCACACTAACTCCTCCAACAGCATTTAGGTCCTTTCCTTCTTGGATTTTGCATCCCGCCGATGGATTCTCTGCTCCCCCCTCTGTACCATTCATGATCAATCAGAGGGCACAAGATCAGATGGAATAAGTGCAAAAGGACAACATACTTCTGCTATATAAACTCCACTTAGTTTTACAATCCCATAAACCTGTCTTGGACATTGAGTGTTGAGCTCATGAGGAGGGAAAACAACCACCAGACTGTGTCACAATCGTCCATCGCTCTGTTGCAGGAGAGGTTCAGACAGCTGCAGACAGTTAAAGAGATGCGAGAAGAAAGAGAACAGGAGAGAGCATGGTCTCAGGGCGGGAGGTCGAACGCAGATGCTCAGTGTGTCCAGCCCATTTGGTTTAACCATCCTGAATTGCCTCCTCCATCGAGGCCTCGCCGTGGATCCGGACCTCCTTGTTGGCCTGGTAATCGTGGTGATCACACGGCGGACTTGCAGCAGGCCCTGAAGAGCTCACTGCCAATGAACTTGAACTTGTGGCCCAATCAGAGCACTTCACAGCACTCAGCTACTTGCACCGAACAAGACGTTGACACCACTCTGCACCTGTAGTCACCAACAATCTCAGCTTCCAACTTCCAGTTTTCCTTGTGGTTCTACTTCTCATCAATATTGCTTCGTCCAGTTTAGTCATGCAAGAAGAGTAAAGAATGAGTCCGATGTAAACGCTAGTCAATTATTATTACCAGGAAACTGTGTACCCTACTATCATGATCAAGGCAGCTTCACTATTTCATCTCTTTATTAGCGAAATGAAGAAAAAAACTTCTTGATCACAATAATTCACGTAAGATTCAAAGTCACACGGAAGTAACATCATACAAGTGTTGAATGAAGTAGTGTTTAAATAAGAGTTGTTTGTTCTTATTGAAAACAAAAAACTACAATTCGAAAAGAAAAGAAAAAGTTTGATAGCACATTACA
The DNA here is from genome assembly GCF_018446385.1 of Zingiber officinale. NCBI lineage: Eukaryota > Viridiplantae > Streptophyta > Magnoliopsida > Zingiberales > Zingiberaceae > Zingiber > Zingiber officinale. The sequence continues at coordinate 80,441,072 of NC_056007.1, forward strand.
TTCATATGATTATGGAGTACTGTGAGTTGGTTGTTGTACATGTTTGTAAAAAATTGGCATTGATGCATGAGTGTATATATATTACATTCACATGATTTTGTAGAATAAAAGAGAATACTTCATTAGGGTTGGCCCGTCAAATATTGTGAACGGTCAATGATCCTGTCTAAAAGTAATGAAGGTGGTTGACTGGGAAAGCTGGCTCTGATGTTGACCAAATGAAGACTCCTTGCTCTTTTTAGCTACCTTCGAAGCGTCCCTACTGTTGGTGCAGCGGGGACCGACAAGAGGGGGGTAAATTGCCTGTAATCAAAATTATACCCTCCTCAAACTTTCAACTCAAATAAAACAATAGTTATGAAATTAAACAGAATTAAAATGAATGAACAGAGAAAACCAGACTCAGTGTTTTTACTTGGTTACAACCAAGATAATTGCTAATCCAAGGCAGTTTGAAAGCGCACTAGAAACGTCTCCTTCTCTGAAGGCGGAGAAGTCTTTTACACTTTGAGAGCACAGAACTATTGCTTGGAAAATAAAACACAGAGAGTTGATTCCTTTTATCATTGTACTTGAACAGCTATTCGAGACCCGTTTATATAGGGGTTCCAAGACTTATCAGATAACCTGATTTTCGGGATTAGGTTTTGACTCGAGAGGGATCGGTCGACCGATCCCCAAGTTCGGTCGACCGAACCTGCTGTACCTGCCCAGCCTTCCATCCAGGTGCAGTCTCTCTGGATCGAGCTTGGGTTCGATCGACCGATCCTTGTGTTCGGTCGACCGATCAGCCAACGGTCTCTCTGAGCTGGCGGGATCAGTACGCTCGACTAAGTCTTCTGGTTTATCTCCGGTTCGGTCGACCGATCAGAGGGTTCGGTCGACCGATCAGCCATTGGTTGCTGGCGTGGCTGCTGATGTGTCTCCAACAGCTGGCTGCTGATGAAAGGAGGTTAGGTCGACCGATCAGAGGGTTTGGTCGACCGAACACTTGTCAAGTCAACTTCCTGGTTGACTTGCTCTGGTTCGGCTTGCTTGGGTGATTTCGGCCATCCGGAATAGGGCTCACCCGAACCCAGTTCTCGGCCTTCTTCTCGAGCAGTCTTCCGTCCCGTCTTTACGTCCCTCGAACGCCGCACACATTCTTCACGCCCACCGGTGTACTCTTCCGCAGCTCTCTCGTCCTTCGGACACACCGAGCCCGTCGGCTCCCTTCCCGTGCCGTCCTTCTCGCTAGCTGCGTCTTCCGCTCGACTTCCTGCGCTCCTAAGTTCTTGCACACTTAGACACAAGGATCAGACAAACAGGACCTAACCTAAACTTGGTTGATCACATCAAAACAACCACGGGGTCCAACAATCTCCCCCTTTTTGATGTGCATCAACCCAAGTTTAAGTTAGGGTAAAAACAAACAAATAGTAATTTTAAGAAAATTATTAAACTAACATTTTAAGTACAATAATAAAATTTGCAACATAAGTTAGAAGGGAAAGAAATATTAAAAATTTAATTTTTCCTAACTCCCCCTAAACTTATTACTAAACTCTCCCCCTTTGATCACAGCAAAAAGTGGGGTAAAAATAATTTTTTAAGTCATTTTGAATAAAATGCTAAGTTCATTTTTAAAAGTAATTTCAAAATGTTTTCTAAGTTGAAAGCACTACTAAGTAAGGGGAAAAAATTTTAAAAAAATTGTAAGAATTTTTTTTTTAAGTTCAGAAATATTTTTCAAAATTCATGTGCAGTATTAAAAAAAATATTTAAGTAACTTTTTAAAGCATTGTTTTATTCTAATTTTAATGCTTTTACCAGAAAGTTAATTAAACATTTTATTTCGATATTTCGGCTTCCAGGTCGTGGCGAGGCACTAGGCCTTCTTGGTTATTGGAGCAATAGCCACTTCCTTAGACAAAGCTTCATAAAGAAATTCATTGTTTAATTTACTCGCTGTTAAGCTCTAACTTATATAGTTCTAATTTAGTAAAGATTTTGGAATCCAGTATAGATTCCTTCCTACTGGGTTACTCAAAAATTTAGGGGGAACATAATTTCTGGGAACTTTCCTAAGTTGTCCCTAATGTTTTCTAATATTCTAGTTTAATTTTTCATAAATTCTTAATTTTGATTTTGGAAATTTATTTAAGCATGCATCATAATTTTTCAGTTTCTCAATTTCAACTTTTAATTTTTCATTTTCTAATTTTAAATTATCATACATTTCTAGTGGACATGCTTTTGCTAAGTTCAATTTCAATTCAGTATTTTCTTTTTCTAATTTAGCTAAGTCTTTAGAAAGAGCTATAATAAATTAAAATGACTGTTTAGGTTTTAGTGCACGTACCTCACTTACCTTACTTGGTGAGGCCCCCCCTTCATCGTAGCTTTCCTCTTCTGATGATCCTCCCCCTTCATCTATGCTCATCTCTGAGTCCGAGTCATCTTTAAAGAGATGGTTGGCCACCAGTGCTAGTCCTGAGAAGGCTTCGGCTTCTGACTCGGAGGATGAAGAATCGTCTCATGTTGCCTTCAGGCTCTTGCGTGTAGAGGACGTCGATTTTTGAGACTTCTCCTTGTTCTTTTTCTTCAGTTTGAGGGAGTTATCCTTGATGTGCCCTTCCTCATTGCAATTATAGCATCAGACTGCCCTTCTGTTGTATTGATGCTTCCTCGACTGCGATTTAAATTTATTAGTTTTAAGAAATTTACTGAAACGTCTTACCAATAGTGCTGCTTCGGTTTCGTCGATCGATGCTTCGGAGTCAAGATCGTCCTTTTCAACTTGTAGGGCAATGTTGAGGTTTGACTTCTTTACTGGTTTCTCTGCAAGTCGAGATTCGTGAAGTTCGAAAGTAGAAAATAAGTTTTCTAAACTACTTACCTCAAAGTCCTAAGAGATGCAGTATGCATCTACTAAGGACGCCCATTCAGGGGTTCTAGGGAAGGCATTGAGAGCGTATCGAATGGAATCTCGGGTTGTTACCGATTCGCCGAGATTCGTCAGTTGAATAATCAGGTCCTTGATTCTCGCTTGGAGTTGCGCTACCTTCTCGCCAGTGTTCATCCAGAGATTTGTCAGTTGAGTTCGAAGGATGTTGCGCCTCGCTAGCTTTGCTTCCGATGTACCTTCGTGGAGCTCTAGGAATTTCTCCCAGAAATCTTTTGCGGAGTCATAGCTTCCGATCCAGCTTACCTCCTGGGGCGGCAGAACGTTGAGCAGGTGGAATTCCGCCTTTCTGTTAGCCACAAAATCGGCATGCTCCCTCTTCGTCCAGTTGTACTCTTCTTTGTCTTTTGGCTCTTCATATCAATATTTCATTATTAATAATATATCAAATTTAGTTTTAAAAAATACCTCCATTTTTCGCTTCCATGTGGTGAAATCTCCGTCGAACTTTAGGGGATGAATGTTCACGCCGGTCATTGTTCAGATCTTTGTGCTTCAGACCGCGGTTAGTCCTTCTGAGGCTATTAGGGTCTGATACCACTTGTTGGTGCAGTGGGGACTGGCAAGAGGGGGGTGAATTGCCTGCAATCAAAATTATACTCTCCTCAAACTTTCAACTCAAATAAAACAATAGTTATGAAATTAAACAGAATTAAAAAGAATGAACAGAGAAAACCAGACTCAATGTTTTTACTTGGCTACAACCAAGATGGTTGTTAATCCAAGGCAGTTTGAAAGCGCACTAGAAGCGTCTCCTTCTCTGAAGGCGGAGAAGCCTTTTACACTTTGAGAGCACATAACTATTGCTTGGAAAATAAAACACAGAGAGTTGATTCCTTTTTTCGTTGTACTTGAACAGCTATTCGAGACCCCTTTATATAGGGGTTCCAAGACTTATCAGATAACCTAAATTTCGGGATCAGGTTTTGACTCGAGAGAGATCGGTCGACCAATCCCAGGTTCGGTCGACCGAACCTGCTGTACCTGCCCAGCCTTCCGTCCAGGTGCAGTCTCTCTGGATCGAGCTTGGGTTCGGTCGACCGATCCTTGTGTTCGGTCGATCGATCAGCCAACGGTCTCTCTGAGCTAGCCCGATCAATACGCTCGACTAAGTCTTCTGGTTTATCTCCAGTTCGGTCGACCGATCAAAGGGTTCGGTCGACCGATCAGCCATTGGTTGCTGACGTGGCTGCTGATGTGTCTCTAACGGCTGGCTGCTGATGAAAGGGGGTTCGGTCGACCGAACACTTGTCAAGTCAACTTCCCAGTTGACTTGCTCTGGTTCAGCTTGCTTGGGTGATTTCGGTCATCCAGAATAGGGCTCACCCGAACCCAGTTCCCAACCTTCTCCTCGAGCAGTCTTCCGTCCCGGCTTTACGTCCCTCGAACGTCGTGCACATTCTTCACGCCCACCGGTGTACTCTTCCGCAGCTCTCTCGTCCTTCGGACGCACCGAGCCCGTCGGCTCCCTTCCCGTGCCGTCCTTCTCGCTAGCTGCGTCTTCCGCTCGACTTCCTGCGCTCCTAAGTTCCTGCACACTTAGACACAGGGATCAGACAAATAGGACCTAACCTAAACTTGGTTGATCACATCAAAACAACCACGAGGTCCAACACCTACATCTCAAAAAAGAGCGTTAATTGTCATGCCAGAGAAGGGGTCCTCGGCTTTGACCCTCTGGCGCTCAAGTCAATGATCAAGTCGTAACCTCTCCAATGAACAGTAGCAAGGGCATGTAAAATTATGTAGCGTCGTGTATGTCCGCCCGTAGAAGGAGACCCCTTTTTATAATGTTATTGTTTATACACGAATCTCGAAGCATTTCTAGAAAATGATCGATCATAGAGTTGCTCTGACACCTTTCCGAAAATGGACTCTCAATCTTTGCGTTTGTCAAAGAGAAAACTTTGAATATACAGCTTGCTTGTAAAATATTCTCTGTCCTTCATGGCACAAAATGTCAAAAGAGAACATAAGGTCGTTGGGTTAAAGGGCCCACAACATATTTAGATGATAACCAAACCGAGCCCTTTGGGTGTTCCAACCGACTATCACTCGAAGATGCTACCCGCTCAGATGAGAGAACTGTAGGTAGAGAGTCAACCTTCGCTCGTCCTCCTTATCGAGTCAAAAAGTTCGGACAAACTGAGTGTCAACTATTCCGATCGAACGTGTGGTCCGATCAGCTAGATCACTTTGACGGGCAAAGAGTTGGCCTTTGCTAGGCCTCTTCATTGGGTCACAAAGAGTAGACAAACAAGTATCTAGCTAGTCCAATCGACGCATGGTCCGATCGGCTAGATCACTCTGCCGGGCTGATTCACTGTACTATTTCTAAACCCAGGATGAGGCTAGCTCTGCGGATTACTAACTAGGCTCAGAGCTTAACACATGTCACGTAGATAAGCATCCGATTGCCCCTCTGTCCAGTCGTCTTGACGACCCTGTCGACTATCTCTCAGTCGAAGTCATTATCTATGCTAGCTTCAAAGGTTGACCCTTCCTTAACTTTGACCACTATGTCATCTGATCCTCGTGACTTTGACCCAACTCCGAGACCCCACCTCAATTACCACATCAATCAAGCTACTAGTCAATGAACTAGCTAGCGTGGGCGTGCTCTAGTAATTGTCGATGAAGGAAATGAAGAGATCTGAGATGCACTCAAAGAGAGAGTTAGACTAGTCTGAGATGCACTCTAAGAGAGGGTTAGACTGGTCGGGCAATGAATCCTAGGGTCATTCTGACACTCAAGTTAGGATTTTCTTGAGGTGGTATGCTGAAGAATAAAGATAAAGAAGAAGGGTAGAACCTGGTGAAGTTGAAGAGAATTCAGAACCCCCTCGTTACTTTTGTGAGTCTCTATATAGTTATCCAAAGAGCGTCTTCACATCGATCAAAATATCATCATTATGGGGACCGGTGAGGAGACTGGAACCAATAGTTGTTGGTCGTCTCCTCACTCATCCAGTGTCATGTGTTAATACGGGACATCTAGGGGATCAGATCTAACAATCTCGTAGCCACCCCCATTCTTATATGCCACTTGTCCTTGCGTATTCACAATCATTGTCAGTGATCCTATGTAGGGCATAGGCCTGACTTGAAGGTGGAAAAAGGTGATATCGATGTGGAGGCTATGAGAATAGACTAAGTCAAGATCTAAAACCGAGACTGAGAGGATGTCAGGGTTCAATGCTGAGAGAAGGTATCGATGATTAGGGCCGAGATAGAAATGATGTTAGCAATCGGGAGCTGAGACTGAGAGATGGTGTTCGGACTTGGGGCCGAGATAGAGATGATGTCGACAATCGGGAGCTGAGACTGATAGATAGTGAATTTGGGGCTAAGTCAGAGATGATATCGACTATTGAGACCTAAGACTGAGAAATGGTGTTGTGACTTGGGGCCAAGACAAAGATGATGTCGGCGATCAGGAGCTGAGACTGAGAGATGGTGCTTGAACCTAGGGCTGAGACAAAGATGATGTTGGCGATTGGAAGCTGAGACTTAGAGATGATGCAGGGATCCGAGATTGAGAAAAAAGGGGTGTTAGGATTAGGAGCTAAGACCGATAGATGGCGTAGAGATCCAAAACTGAGCAAGAAGGGATCTCGGGATTTGTGTCGAGACAGGGGCCATGGTAACTAACTTTTCCTTGGTTGGCCCCGTATCTTTGGAAGGAGCATATTGGGCTCACTAGACTCAACTTAAGTTCCTTCTATGATGAGTTTTGACCCTCCATAAGTAGCCTCTACCATGTCTTTACTTTGACTGACAGTTCATCATGACTGTCTACCCTACGGGCACATAAGACTGCAAAGTCCTACTGCATCACAAGCCTCCCTTTAGTCTAGTCGAAGGAGGTGTAGTCCAACTGTGGATTGTGATGAGCTTTCAGTTGGGAAGAGAACATCTCACATTCAATGGACATGATACGTAAGATCACGTATCATGCTGATGATTGGCACCCTAAACTGCGACATGAATTAGTGGTATGTGATATCCACCTCGAGTCGTGAGAGAGGCTTACCATATTAAATGCAAATGTGTGCGATGATGTTACTACTGACATAATTTTGGATCCAACAGTGGGGGCACAGTGGCTCCTCTTCCTATATTTGCATTTGACGGTAGCATTTCAACGGTCTTAGAGATTGATGTGTTGCCTCATAACCTAGCACTATTGCACTTTAATGGTGATGATTGGGTTGTGATCACAATCATCCCATTGAATGATCTGATGGTGGGGAAGAGATCTCATCATCTAACAATTTGGGGAATTGACGTGACATTCCTACTATACTGCCGCCAAGGTATATTAGGTTAATCAAAATTGGAGTCATGTTCATCTGCCTCCCTTGCTTTTAAGCCTTTGTCTTCATCTTCTCCCCTGCGTCTAGCAACACAATAAGTTTGTCACTCGTTTCTTCTTTTGCTTTTCAACCTTCTCCCCACTTCTTTATTTTTGGGCCCATGGCTACCAATGACTCTTTCGATAAGTAGTACAAGTTTTAGCGGACCACCTATACCCAAGGTGCAACCACACAACTCTGGAAAACCTTTGGCATCCTTCCTGACCATGAAATTAGGATTTCGATATTGGAGCATCGACCACATGAGCCGCCTACATGATACATTACATGCTTCTTTGGTCAATTAGCCGGTGGCCTTAGGTTTTCCCTTCATCCATTTTTCAAGAACTAGCTCATTATTTCTAACTTTTTGTGTCCACTCTAGTCTACAACTCTTACTAGTTGATCTGCAACATAGTTTATCATCTTTCAACTATATTAAATTTCACTAGACCCCACCATCTTTTATTATCTTTTTTACCTCAGGCAGATAGAGCTTGGGTCTTTTACTTCGTGGCTAGGTTAGGATGTTGCTTCCAGGGCCAATATCTCGCTTCACATAAGGGGTGGAAGAGCCTCTTTATCATCATTAGGCTGCCTCAACCATATACTTGGCCGACACCCTAGTTAGACGATCTACTGGTTCACCTATTGTTGGACGACTACAAGTTGGAGCATGTGTATCTGGACACGATTGATATCCTATCTAGACTGAAGTTCAACATCAGTCTATTAGTGGAAAATGAAGCCCTACTTTACCGGGCTAGGTTAAGCCCGAAGGCCGTGAAGGTAGATGACCACTTGAGTAAAACACTTCTTTGGTTAACTTTCCTTTTAAACTAACTAACTTTATCCCTACAAGTTAAATCATGTTGAACACATCACTAAGCAAGATCATAAAGTGGGATATGACTTCAATCGAGGATGTGGCTGGAGAATCCTCTGAACTATCCATTCCTTGTCCTTCTAGAGTGGCTAAGACTTCTGCTATTGCAATAGATCCTTCTGAAGCTGCACCTGAGGCTGAGGCTTCTGCCTCTATTTTTCTTTGTGGAGTTCTCTGAAATGGTCCCTTTTGAGGCCGAGGCTCTAACCGAGACATCATTAGAAATCCACCCTCCGAAGGCAGACTGACCCTTCAACATTCAATAGGCCACCTCCCTCTGACTCCATTACAAGGACTTGGGGGTCAACACCTTTGGGCAAAACTACAAAGAGGTTAACAATTGAGGCAAAGGCTCCGAAGAGACATAAATCAACCCATCCTTCAGAGAGGAGGATCTAGGCACCACCATTGAGGAGTTGTCCCCAGAGACCATAGCTAAGGAAAAAATTGGCATGTCCAAGGCTTCAACAACCTTGGCTATTAGTGATCTATCTGCTGCCCTCCCTTGAGCAAGCATCATCAACTTATATGGGTGAGAACTTTGTCTGGTCCATTCAGAAAGTATACTGTGATTTTTAATTTGAAGCTTTTAGAACATCTGTAAACTACATTTTTTATTGTACAATCAAAGGTGAAGGTGAAAGGATTGTATCATTGCCTCGGTAATCTAACAAAAAAATATCACAACATGAGAAAAAAAAAAGTAACTAAATTGAAGGGTCAACAAGCTCAGTTTGGACAAGGAGCTAGAGAGGACTTGATGGTTGTGAAGAGTATGACTTAGGATGTGGCAGAGAGTTGTTGTAAGAAAGTCAAAACCTATTTTGATAAGACTTAGAGATTGGGAGAGGAACTGACTCAAGCAAAAGTTGTTGTGCAATCCTTGAAGGAATTAGCTAAGAGGGCGCAAACTTTAGAGGCGCAAGCTTGCGAGGAGTTACTCCAAGCCCAGTGCGAATTAGCCTTGCAGGAAACGAAGCTGATCACCGTGGAGGGCCAACATTTGCAGCTTTGATCTGAGCACCTAGCCTCAAACTTAACAAAAGAAGGGCTAGAGCTACAATTGGCTGAAGAGGAGAAAAGAGCAAAATTGGCCCTGAAATCAGAGACGTACCTTTGTTCGATGGGGCTTAAAGTGAATAATAAAAATGAACCCTTTTATTGTGGTAAATAACTGTAAAATTTAGTTTACAAATAAAAAATACACTAAATACATAAATAAACCAGAAACAATATATTATATCAATAAAAAGTTAACAAATATTTAAAATAATTATATAAACACTTATTGTCTAGCTATTTTAGAGGGAAAAAATATTTATCAAATCTACATAATCCAATTATTGAACTATTTCTTTTTCAATCGACAACATTGTTAGCTCATTTTGTCTATCTTATGATATTGTTGATTAAAAATAATCTTGAATAACTTCAACTTCGAAAAACTTCTTGTAAGTACCTCAGGTTGATTTTAATGTGATCAGTCAAGTTAAGTTAGACTTTGTGTTATTTAATGTCTTATGTCTAAGTGTGCAAAGGACTTAGGAGTACAAAAAGTCAAGTGAAAGCCGCAGCGAGTGAGAAAGATGACACATGAAGAGAGCCGACCGGCTCGGTGCATCCAAGGGACGAGAAGCTACGGAAGATACATCGGCAGACAAGAAGGACGCGTGCGGTTCTTCCGAGAGATTAGAAGCCGAGAGGAAGATTGCTCAAGAAGAAGGTCGGACTTTGATTCGGATGAGCTTAACTCTGAACGGCTAGAAGAACACCACAATCGAACAAGTCAACCTGAGTTGACTCTGTCCAAGTGCCTAGACCAGGTCTAGGTGCTCGGGATGCCCCGACCACGTTAGCGACCTTGTAACAACCCAAATTTCTTTATTACGAGTTCTAATAGTGGTTAAAAATATTTAGAAATGCTTTAGAAATATTCTAGAAATTTTTAGAAATTTTTAGAATATTTTTATGTAATTTTTGGAGTTCGTTTGGTATTTTTATCAAAAGAAACAAGTTGCAAAAAATAAAGAAATTAAGCCGAGGTTCGAACTGGAGACCTCCGGTTAAGCAAAGCCTTAAGTTGTCTCGGCTGACCAGGAGCCCAAGCAGGCGTTGCTGATTAGAGAAGGAACAGAATTAATTTAAGTAGTAGTAGTTATTGATAGAAAATAATTAAGCATAAAAGAGGTGCGGCCGAGATTCGAACCCGCGACCTCCGACCCAACCCGAGCCTTAAGCAAATCCGGCTAACCAAGTGCCCAAGCGGGCGGTTCTATTTAAAAAAGGTAGCGAAATTTATTTAAAAAGTTAACAGAATATGGGAGTTATAAAGAGAGGAAATTAGGGCTTGATTTCTTCCGTGACCGAAAACCCTTTCTCTCCTCTTCTCTCTCGCTCGCGACGGCGAAGCTCGGGCGGAACCGAAGGAAGCTAGGTCTTGCCTCCGGCGGCTGATCAAGAGTCCAATCCGAGAGCTCTTCACCTTATCACGATCCTCTCAGCAAGGAGAAGTTGTGGGCACGAAGAAGGGGCCGGAAGTTGCAAGCCTCCGCAAACCCTAGAGGGTTCTTGTTCGGTTGTGAGTTCAAGAAGCAAGGTAAGCGCTTCCTCACCTACAGTAGATTAGCTCCTGATTCTTGTAAAGTTCCAGGTTCGATTTGAGGTTTCCGTGAGGTCTTTGAGTCGATTCCGAGGTTTTCATGAGGATTTTTGTTTCAGCTTAGCACTTTTGGTTAGAATTGGATAAGTTGAGTACTGATTTTTATGTTGTGCTGTTTGTTTCCGAGATAGCTTATAGTTTGGGACAGACTCACGTTGGTTGAACTCCTCTGATGATCTGACCTCTCTTTTGCTCATGAGTGATCCCAGGAATAGCTGGGTGATTTGAGGTGGAATCGAAGGTGTCCTTGGTTTTAATTTAGTTGTGATCCTGTGGGCAAATCGAAAAGGTTATAACATGAATTCAAAGTGGTTCTGGTCCTAAGCGTTGGCTTTGGATTTTGATTACTCCCTTTTGGACAGACAGCAAGTTATTGTTTTGTTTTGTTTACCAGTAGCAAACTTGTTTAATAGTTGCAATGGACTCCTTGCTGGGACACTGAACAGGGGGGATTAGTAAGGATTTCGGCTTGTTCTTTTGATACTTGCTGTTATGAAATTTAATGCAGATTTGGTTAGGTTAGGGAAAATGAATGAATTGTTTAGAATGGCATGTGGTTAAGCAACTCGATTATTTTCTTCATGTTGTTTCCTTAATAAGTAGGAATAGCTAAAAGAGTTAGTCTTTTGAATTGGTTATCTTTGATCTCCGTTGGGTAGTTTAGTATTTCAGTTTTCAGTTTTCTTTGCTAATCCATGAGCAGGAACAGGCTTTCCATATTAGCATTTGTGGCTTAGACTCTCCTTGCTATTTTCGGACAGCCTTACCTAAATTCCAGCATGATTAATCTGGTTCTGTGAAGTTTGATTTGCTTTAGGAATTTTAATGCAGAAATTTGTTAGCTTAGAATCAAGGTTCTAAAATTCGCTAGGCGCTAGTCGGGCGGCGGACCAGCGCCTAGCGCCTAGGCCGCCTAGGCGGGGACTAGGCGGCGCTAGGCGGATTCCTCGGTATTCCTTGTTTCATGTGGACTGTGGATAATGTCATATACAAATCTAAATGTTGTCTTAAACAATTTCATAGCAATGGAGATCTAACTATGTATGCTGAAATAAATACATACTTTCCAATACCAAAAAATGAAAAACTATAAAAGAAAATTAATAGTTTTGTGCAAAGGAAATATACTAGACTTAGTAAATATGAGTTTAAAAAAATAGTTAAACAATAGAACATGCAGTAAGTTATCATAATCATATAGCAAACAGTAGAACATTGGAAAATAGTAGCAATAGTTCAATTCAAGATTACAATGCATTGTGAATTAGTAACTAGTAACCACTAAGCAAAATATAATTGTTAAATAACGTAAATCATGTCTTAACAAAATGAGTTCAAAATTACACAACTAATAATATCTCATAAACTCGTATTTATTCTGCTTCCTCTTCTCCATAATTTTCAATAACTTGTTCTTCATCGGACACAAACTCAATATCATTATTGTGATCCTCGTCTTCTTCTTCAGATTCAAAATCATCTTCATGAAGTTCTCTCACTCTAGAGCTTCTTCGGGGTTGTAGATTTTCATCCGCTCCACTTGCTTCATCAACCATTTGCCAAGTGAGCCCAGCACCTAGTTCAACTTCATCATCTTCCCCACCGTTCACAATCCAACCTTGTGCATTTGAAGCATCTTTTGCAAGAAGGACATCAACATTTCTTTCTTTTTCTCTTTTTTGTTTGTTCAACAATCTAGCATTAAATTGGATAAATACTAGACTGTTCAACCTGTTGGCATCCAACCTATTTCTTTTCTTTGTATGAATTTAAAAAAAATAGAGAAAGTAAATACTATAGTTAGTACCTGAATATAGAGTATAGACGTTAAAAATTATAACTAATTTAATTAAAGAGTAGACTGAAAGTTTAAAACTTACTCCTTCAAATGTACTCCAATTTCTTTCACACCCAGATGAACTTGTAGTTAATGAAAGTATCCTCAATGCCACCCTTAGCAAGTTAGGTGTGTGAGCACCGTATGTACTCCACCATGCACATGGATCAAATGTATCATCATTTTTTTCACATGCTTTTGCTGCCAATGTTTTTCCAAATAACCCAGTCTTATTTCTATATTTTGGAAATTCCTTGTTAATAATTGTATCTTGTAGATCTAACTCATTGGCATGCAAAGTTTCCATGCATTCAAAAATCCCCATCGCGACCTCCTCATAAAGAGCAATAGAACTATCTTTGTAGTAAAAATAAGGATTCAACAAAAATGCAGTGGTATGCAATGATGTATCAAGTCTATCCTTCATTTTTGACTCAATAATGACTATGATAGGTTGATAATTTGATTCCACGTTATTCAGAGCCACCTTGATATCTTCTTTAGCTTGAAGAAGCTCCCCATATAGAAACCCCATCGATGGCTTTCTATCTCCATCTACCAATCGAAGAACTCTTACCAAAGGAGCAAATATTTTCAAACAAAGTGTCACACCATTCCAAAAACTCATGCTCATCACTGTAGAGTAAGCCAATTTTCCTTTGTTTATTTTTGACCATTTACATTTCTCCCACATATCACTTGTAAACATAGCTCTTAAACTAGCTTTTTTTTTTCAATCAAACTTTGCAATGTGAGGAAATTTGATGCAAACCTGGTAACTCCTGGTCGGACTATGTCTCTCTTCTTCGTGAAACTTCTCATCAATGATAAAGTCTTATGGTGAGCATAGATGAAAATGGTAAAAGCCTTGGATTGCTCAATCACCTTTTTATATCGTGGAAGTTTGCCAATACTTTCAAGCATGAGATTAATAGTGTGAGTTGCACATGAACTCCAAAAGATCCCGGGTCATTTTTCTCTCATCAATTTAGCTGCAACCATATTGTTGGTGGCATTGTCTGTTACAATCTGAACAATATTCTGAGCTCCTACTTGTTCAACACACTTGTCAACATACTCAAAAATAAGTTCAGCTGTATGCGCCTCCTCTGAAGACTCCTTAGACTCTAAAAATGTAGTACCCTCCTTGCAATTAACACATAAATTTAAGATGCTTCTTCTTTTTCTATCACTCCATGCATCTGTCATAATTGAGCACCCATTCTTTGCCCATTCTTCTTGATGTTTCTTCAGCAATTGTTTTGTTCTTCCAACTTCGACTTTCAATAGTGGCTCCCTAAGTTGATATTGAGTTGGAGGCTTAAATCCTGGTCCAAATTGACCCACTGCCTCCATTAGTTGCTTGAAGCTATCATTATCAACAGCATTGAATGAGATTCCATTTTCATAAACCCATCTCCCAACATATTGTTGAACTTGTTGAGTTCTCTCTTTGAAAAGAGCCTCATTTATATTTTTTTGCCGAAGTACTTTACTTCCACTGGAGCCTGCATTTTCTGGAGCAATTGCCGATGCATATCTATCCATGGGGCCAAGTGGAAGAGGTTTTTTAACTCCATCCATCCCTTCAATTTCAAGACCTTCTTCTTCATCTACGGAAATAGCCACCTCTGCTCTACAACTTTGTTCTTCCATTATTTTGTTCTTCTTTCTGTTCCTCCCTTCTAAAATAGCCTGTTTGCACTTATTTTTGTCTTCTTGAGATGCTTTTCGACAACCAGATACATTTCCAGGTATATTTCCAATGTGCTCCTTTATCCTATACACTCCCCCTGACATTGCTTTTCCACATAACTTACATTTAATTTTTTCGAGGTTCTTAGGATCAATCAATATCCCAAACTCCCATCCGATGTCATTTGACTTTCTTCTAAGAATCCCGGATTCGGGTTGAGTGACAGATGCTGTCGAAGATGGATTACTTGCCATTGATAACAGATATAATCTGAAAAAATTATATATATTAATAACTAACAAGACATAACATGATAATAAAATTTAAATATTTAATTATACTATACAGATACATGCATACAATACAAAATATTTTAATAACATTAAGTCATTAACCAGTCTGAGAATATTTTTTTATATATCTTAATCTAATTAATAAAATTTATTAGATATGTGTTTAAATAAATTAAATTTTAAATATATTTTTTTATATTTTTAAATCTATTTTATACTGTTATATATAATTATAAATTAATAATATTTATTATTTATTGGAATTTTTAAAATTTTAATTTAATTTTCATATTTTTAAAACTGATTTATATAAATTAATAATATTTATTAGAATTTTAATATAATTTTAATATTTATAAATTCGATTAATATAAATTAATAATATATAAAATTTATAAATATGATTTATATAAATTAATAATATGTATTATATTTTTTAAAAATTTAAATATTTTTTATTTTTTAAATCTGAATATCTGATAAATGATAATATTTATTATAATTTTTAAATCTGTTAATATATAAATTAATATTTAATATTATTTATTAAAAAAGTTAAATATATTATTTATATATTAAAATCTTATTAGTGATTATATAAATAATAAATTATAAAATTAATAATGCAATTTTATATATTTAAATTTGTTTTATATAAATTAATAAAATTTATTTAAAAAATAAATTTTAAATATATTTAAATTTTAAAGGAATTGTTTGAATTTATTAAATTAAAAACAAAAACAAAAAACGCCGTCTCGCGACGCGACACTGTCGCGAGACTCGCGACTCGCACGACAGCGTGGACGCCACCGGCGCCTCGCAGGAGGCCTCCGGCACCGCCGGAAGCTCCGCCGGACGTGTCCGGCGCGTCCGGCGAAGTCCGCCGTTGCTTCCAGCGGCGCCGGAAGCGTCGCGGAAAGCTTCCAGCGCCGCTGGAAGCATCACGCGATGCTGTCGGACGCGTCCTACGACGCGTCCGGCGGCTGCGGACGCGTCCGGCGTCGCCGGAGACGTGCCACGACGATGACTCAACACTGTTCTTTTGTTGATGTATCAAGTATAAACGTAAAAACTTACCGGAGCGACGAAGACTTCGACGCAACGATGCAGCTACGCAGCAACGATGAGAAGACGAAGCGGCGCTGAGAGACGACGAAGGCGTAAACAGGAAATTTCGAACAAAATATCAAAACAGTGAAACCTAAATAACGTGTCGCGGAGGCCCGACGAGGGCCGCCTAGGGCCGCCGAGAGCCGCCTAGGCGGCTGGGCCGTCGAGGTCACCCGCCTGGGGGTTTTCCGGCGCGGCTTGTTGCCGCACAGCGACTAGGCGGCGCCTAGGCGGCCGCCTAGCCCGCGTTTTAGAACACTGCTTAGAATGCAGAACTTTGATTTGCATAGTATGCAGTATTGCAATTGTTTAGCAATTTCAGTTTCTCAATTATTTAGCATGGCAGTTTTAGATATGTTTAGTATTGCAGTATTTCAATTGATTAGCATTGCAGTTTTAGATTGAAGCATTCAGTTTTAGTTTGTCATAGTTTTATTTAGCATCTTAGAGCGGTTTTATTAAGCATTTTCGTACAATTTTGTTATGCACTGAAGATTTTTCATTAAGCATTTCAGTTCCAGATTTTGAGTTCCCTATCAGTATTTTGAGTTTAAGAAAGGTATAAGAAAGATAAAGAAAAGAAAGAAAAAGGCCAAGGCCTTAAGTAGATCCCAAAGTCAAGACTTTAGGGATTTTGGCACACAAGGTGCTTGTTAAAATGCCAAGGCATTTAAAGAAGAAATAATTAAGATAATAAGATATTTTACTTTGAAGAGGCTAGTACCCGACTTTCAAGGTTGTCGTTAAACAAATCCAGGTGTCCAATTCCAAGGTCTTGGCCCTGGTAGACCAAGGTCTGCTCTTTTAGGATTGGTGGCTCGTTACCCCAACCTATTAGGGAACGCGCATAAGATGATACTACGCCTGGGCCCAAGAAGAAAGTTGATTATTATTTTGAAGTATTAAAGTATAAGTTTTCAAACAAGTGAAATAAAAGAATAAGTTTAGAACAAATGAAATAAGTTTCACTTTGTTTTAAAATCAGCAAGTTTTAGTTTTCTTTTATGCTAGCATGTTATTTAGATTAGCTGTTATTTGCTAGTAGATGAGCATGAGCAGCTTTACATGTTTAGCATTTCAGCCTGTTTGATTCCTTACTATTAGATGAGCATGAGTAGTTTTCAGTAAACATTCAGTTAGTTTATGTTATAGATATATGTACATGCATATCAAGATTTTGTGAGTTAGATAGCGCTTACTAAGCAATTTTGCTTATAGATTGCATTTCCTCTTATTGCAGATAAAGGAAAGGAAAAGTTATAGCAAAGGAAGGCGACGAGGAGGTGCGGATGGTGTGTGATGCCAGGACTATGGGAGAGACTTAGGATGTCATTTGAGATTGTATTTTATACTCAATGTCATTTGAGTTCATTCTTATTTTAGATTGCATGCTGAGATAAGTTTTGATTAATAAGTAGATACTGTTGTGTTTGCATTGAGATATAGTGTGTATAGTTTCTGTTATTATGTGTTATATATGCATGTCAGTATTGTATTGCATTTTTGTCCTGCTGTACTGCATACACTCTGTCAAAATTTTAAGTTTTCTGAAAAAAAAAAGTTAAGTACAATTTGTCATACTAGTTAAGCAAGAATTTATAGTAGTTAAGTAACGGTCACCCTTAGAGAGTAGTAGTAAGAAGGGTGGTCGTTACAAACCTGTTGCGAAGAGGATCAAAGTTGTCCACATCAACAAACTTAAGGCGCCCGGGATTTGCCATGTCAGCAAACAGCTAGTTCGACCAATGTGATATATAAAGAAAGTCATGTTCTTCGAAGTTAAAATAATGAGCTCCGTATTTTCAATTCGAATTCTATTTTTCTATTTCTGTGCTTTCAACGCTTATAAAGAGGCTTTTCCGTCTGATTGAAAGGAGATCTTTTATTGGAGCTTTCATTGTCTTGGATTAGTAATCTCCTTATTTGTAAACCAAATAAAATTTTTACCTCTACTTTTTAATTAAGCTTTATGATTTATTTGTTCAACTAACATGTGTTTAACCTTTCTAAGTTAAGAAGCAAGAGATAGCTTTAAATTGTACTTGCAGGCTATTCATCCCCTTCTAGACGGTCTCATCAAGACCTACACTTCTTTCTTCCAATGCACTTGTTACTGGTATGGTTAACAAAATCTTATAGGCAATATAAGTATTTGAGAATAAATCATTCAATTTTACCAAACATTGTAGCATGTCAATTGCTCCTTTTTCTTTTGGTAAGTAGCATCTCACGACCATCAATTGCTCTTTTTTCATTTTTTTTTAAAAATAATCTATGTATGAATTCATCTAAACTGCTAAACATAGCAATAATTAAATAAAAATTACAATTCCACATCCTTTTCTTAATTATAAAACAAAATTTGACTTGACTAAGAGGACTTGATATATTATCTTTTTGATGCTACATCCAACTACAATTTGTAAGCATTTTTATACATTTTTAGAAAATGTATAAACATTTTTCATAAACTAAATATGAGCTAATCATTAATATATATTATATTAAAAGACTAATTGGGTAGTAATGAAGCTATATAGGAACATAGACAATCATGTTTTGTTGCTACTTCAATTGAACAACAAGTTATATGCACATTAACCGAAATAATAATAACAAAACATTACAATAATAATATCATATTGAAAAATAATTTTATTAATAAAATAATAAATATCTAAAAAATAAAACAATAAAGTTTAATTGTGCTTATGCATCATACAAGGCACAAAAGGGCTCAGTCAAGGCTACGATGGCCATGGTAGCAACCCAGATGATCGAGACTGAGACCAATGTAGTGGTTATAGACAACAACAACCAATGCGTAATTAGGTCACATGAGCGGATGACATCGCGTGAGAGTTGTGATAGCCACCACACAATTAGGTCACACGAGCGGACGATGTCACGTGTGAGTTGCGACAACCACCACACGATTAGATCACATGAGCGTCCACTGGTCGGTGTCTCATGCGACAACCACTTCACGATTAGGTCATGCAAATAGCCGTCGTTGCATGATTAGAACGCAACTGGTGTCGTGTGTTGCAAGATGAAGAACAAGATTTGAGAAGAAGATTAGGATTACTTGAGCTTGAGCAGTTGAGCTTGTTCGGTAGATCCATATCTTGGTGGAAAGAAAGCCAAAGAAGAAAATCGCGTGTAAAGAAGCAATTTGGAGCCATGCGTGCCTTAGAATCGTGCATGCCTTAGGGGAAAGATACACAAAAAAAGATAAAAATAGAATAAGGTTTAGGGTTTTAATAAATTAAAATAAAATACATTTGTAATTATTAAATAAATTTCTTTTATTTTTTGGGTATAATATAAAAGAAATTGGGCCCCTTCCTAGGTTGGGCCTTGAGGCGGTTGTCTACCTGGCCTCATAGAAGGTCCAACCCTACATGGAATGGGAGGTTGCCCGGGCTAAGATGACCTCTAATTTGGAAGTTGTCACGGCTGAGATGGGCTCTGAATTAGAGAAAGCAAGGGCTGAGCTAACGAAGTATCGGACGGACGAAGAAAGGTGTCGGGTAACCCAAAAAAAAGCCTTTTTAGCTTTTGAGGAGTTTTATAATCTGCTCGCACAGAGAAGCAACAAGATGCTCCAACATGACTTTAAGGGTATCATCCGCCAATTCATTTAGGCAAAATTGATTACAAGGATTTCAACTTCTGATGAAAGGTGGAGACCACCACGCTGAATGAGTTGAGAGTTAGCCTTCTAAGGATGATATTGTACGATGGAGCATCAATCACTATGAAGATGATACTTCGGGTTCACTTCAAAGGGGCCTCGCCTAATGACAGGGAAAGGTTGATCTATTCTAATGATTATAACTCATAGCCAATAAACCAAAACAGAGGAGTTAGCATAGATCATAGTTCCTCGAGGTTGGTTTACATTTGTTCGAGGGCTTCTTAGTATAACACATTTATCGAGCTTTCCGTGTCCACAAATACTCTCAATGCATTGTAGCTGGCTATGAAAGCATGGATGACTAGGGCATCATCATGAGGAATAACAACTCCTTCTAAATCTTAGAGCCCGAAGCTTATGTGAACGTCATTTTCCTTGCCTCTACTAGTACCAGTATTGTAATTTTCCAACCTTTGTTTGTGAACTTTTCTTGCACGGTTGGAATCACCATCGGTGGGGTCACCTCAGATCATGCAGATATTGGCTCAAGGGGCGGCATCATCTTGACCATCTCGATGATGGTCTCGATGATCATCTCAACCATTGTATCAACAGTTATCTCAACGATCATTTTGGTGTCCGTCTCTGTCTTCAAGAAAATGGCGTTGGGAAGATTCTAGCTCCTGCTTGGGGATTGAATTGTCTCTACGTCCTAAGTCATCACGCCACATGTACTTGACTGAAGAACGTCGAATAGCATCGAGTGATGTTCTCTCGCTTTGGATCTTCTCTTTTATGATATGACTTACCTCTTGAGAAAGTTGCCAAAACTATTCAATGGCATGAGCATATAATTGATGGTAGGTGTAAAAATAAACTGTTATTTCCTAGGTCGACTGATGTGGCCTCACTACAAATGCGAGGGTCAAATTTACAACTTGTACCGGTCTCATTTCTCTGTGAACCAAGACACAGTTGAGGAGTTGATGCAGGATTTTGTTCTTGGGTGGGAGTTGAAGGGGCTTCTTGTCCATCTAAGGAGCAGGAATGACTTCACTGTTTCGTGTCAATTGAACCTCCTCCAAGTGCATATACTTCTCAGTCCATTCTAGTAGTTTCTCGTAATTTGGCGGAGGCTTATTTACCATAGATCTAAAAAAATCTTTAATCCAACAAATCTTGGGAGAAGGTGCTAGTCAGGATTTTTGGAGTTGAGGGGATATCTCAAATAACTCAATTGAAACGTTGGAGATACTCTAAGAGTGATTCTTGAGACTTCTACTTCATGATAAATAGATTAAGAGGTGTCTTCTAATACCTCTTGCTACTAGCAAACTGGTAGAGGAAAGTGACTTTGAAGTCATTGAAGGAGGGGGTGGAAGAAGCTAGGAGTCAGCTAAACCACCTTTCGACCGAGCCTGACAAAGTGGTCAAAAAAACTTGGCACCTAATACCGTCAGTGTACTGATGCAATAGGAAAATATTTTTGAATATACATAGATGGTCTTCTAGGTCGGACAGTGTATTCTCCTAGCAGTGGCTGCAAAAAATTTCGAGGCAACTCTTGTTCAAGGACTCATTTAGAGAAGGGTGTTCCTTGGATGCTTTATTCATTGGAGGTAGTAACTTTTCCTTTGCAGTCGCAAGACAAGATTTCTCCTGCTTGTGATTTATGTGAATCTTCGGCAAGGAGTTCAACACCTCGATTGATCGAGACCACAGCTGGTGGGAACCCCATGAAGGGCGAGGACATTCTACCCATAAAAGGGAGTATATCGACTAAGGGAGAGAGACCTCCTACTAGTGGTAGTTGCAGAAATGGGTGCTATTGCAGGAATCCCTGCAACACCTTGGAGACCATCTCATTAATGTTCTCATGCGTGATGGTTGTTGTTCCGTAGTGGCTTCTCTCTCTCTCATGGAGTCATAGTTATCAGTAGTCCTTCTAGTATTAACCATTGTAGCGTCTTAAGTCAGAGTTCTTACAAACGACGTCAATTTATTTCAGCCAAATACCGTAGATGGTCAAGCCAACAATCAATGAACTAGTTGACATTCGTGTGCTCTGGTGACCGTCAATGAAGAAACCTAAGATGCACTCAAAGAGAGGGTTAGATTGGTTGAGGGATGCATTCGCGCTTTAGTGACTGTTGATGAAGAAGATGAAGAGACTTGAGATGCACTCAAAGAGAGGATTAGATTGACCAGGGGACGAATCCCAAGATCACTCCAATGCTCAAGTTAGGATTTTCTTATGGTAGTATGTTGAAGAACGAAAATTGAAAAGAAGGGTAGAACCTGATGGAGTTGAAGAAAATTTGGAATACCCCTCGTTACTCTTGTGAATCTCTATATAATTGTCCGGAGAGCATCTTCATGTCGACTGAAATATCATCATTGTGGGGCCGATGAATAGACCAGATCTGACATTCGTTGGTCGCCTCCCCATTCATCCAGTGCCACATGTTAGTAGGGGCATCTATGAGACCAAATCTAAAAACCTTGTAACCACCCTCGTTCTTAGGATTCCACTTGTCCTGGCATATTCACAATCATTATCAGCGAGCTTGGTAGGGCATAGGTATGGCTTGAAGGTGGAAAAATGTGAAGTCGATGTGGAGTGACCTTAAGAATAAACTAAGTCAAGATCTGACACCGAGACTGAGAGGATGTTAGGATCCAATGCTGAGAGAAGGTATTGGTGATTGGGGCCGAGACAGAAATGATGTTGGCGATCGGGAGGTGAGACTGAGAGATGGTGCTAGAACTTGGGGACGAGACAGAGATGATGTCAATGATCGAAAGTTGAGGCTAAGAGATGGTATTGGAACCTAGGACTGAGACAGAGATGATGTCAACGATCGGGAGTTGAGATTGAGAGATGATGTTGGAACTTGGGGCTAAGCCAGAGATGATGTCGACGATCAGGAGCTGAGATTAAGAGATAGCACTGGAACCTGGGGCTAAATCAAAGATGATATCGGCAAATAAGAGCTGAGACTGAGAGATGGTGCTGGGACTTGGAGCTGAGACAGAGATGATGTTGACAATCAGGAGCTAAGACTGAGAGATGGTACTAGAACCTGGGATCGAGACAGAGATAATGTCGATGATCGAGAGTTGAGACTAAGAAATGGTGCAAAGATCTGAGACTGAGTTAGTGTTGAGTTTTAATTCACATTATTTCCTTTGCTTTTGGTAATGCATAAGTGTAAGCTTTTAGTCCCACATTGCTAAGAAAAGAAAGGTTGGAAAGCTTTATATATGGAGTCCTTCCATCCATACTTAGAAAAATTAAGGGGACCTACACGCATACGCGGGCCAAGCCCAAATCAAGTGGTTTCAGAGGGTTTGAACCGGAAATCCATAAACCGGGCGCGACGCATGCGAACATCGCGCGCAGGGGGGGGGGGGGGGGGTAAATCCCCAGCTCGTGGGCCTCGCGCTTACCGGCGGCCCGGTTTGTTTTTGCCAGTCTGATTTGGCTACCTGAGTCTGGTTTGGTTCGCACCTGATGGTATCTGTCCGCGTGATTTGGTCCGCATCTGAGAAAGTCTCCGCGTGAGAAAGCAGAAGCAACGCACTTCTTCGAACCGACGTACACTTTGGTTCCTGTGCACTGCTTCAAGTGTATAAATACACTGCTTCACTTCCTTCTCAACTCACTCCAAAGCAAAGCATTCCTCTGCTATCTTCTTTCTCCTTGCTTCTTCCCGAGTTCAAGTTCTGAGGCTTGGTTTCTGCGATCTGAGGTCGAGTTCGAGTGCGGCGTTCGTCTTGGAGTGCACCTACGGACGACGCGAGCGGTTGTCGGATCTTGGGAGGATTTTACCGGAGAGCCTCTGCACCGTGGGCGGCAATAAATTCTCTAAAGACAGTCGGCAAGCCCGACACTTCAACCGGAGATACATAAATTTTTAACCTCACTCTTATTATCGTTTATTGCATGCTCGTCATTTATTGGTGCAATTATATATTAGATTACTGTGTTAGCGTAATCATCTTACAACAATTTTAGAGAATTTATTATAGCATCAATAGACATGATGAATGATAGGGTAACGGGGTCTGATGAGACTAGCGCCCGACCCGAAAGATTTTTCGGGCAAAACTTCAGACGTTGGCAACAACGGATGAAATTTTGGCTTACTACGGTAGGGCTATTCTCCGTTATAGAAACAGATCCTCCTTCACCTAATGAAGAGGAACCTGCCTATAGTGCTGCCTTACAGAGGTTTAAGAAAAGGGATTATCTCTGCCATGGAGGATCCTGTCTGCCCTCTCAGACGCACTATTTGATGTGTACTGTTCAACCTCTTCAGCTAAAGAGCTGTGGAAATCTTTGGATAAAAAATACAACTCCGAAGATTCTAGTTTAGAAAAGTACACTGTGGCAAAATTCCTAAACTTCAAAATGGTTGAAGGCAAATCTGTAATTGGCAGACACATGAATTCCAAGTTCAAATTCATGGTCTTGCCGAAGGAGATATGCCATTACCCGAAAAATTTCAGGTCTTATCAATCATCGAAAAATTGCCTCCGAGTTGGGAAGATTTTGGCATGACTCTTAAACATCGGAGAGGTAAAATCTCTCTAGAAGATTTGATGATTGCCTTAAATATCGAAGAAGAACATCGGAAGCAACATAAAATTGATGATACAAGAATGCCTATGGATTTTATTCCAAAGGAAAATGTAGTAGTCTCATCTGATAAGAAGAAATTCAAAAATCAGAAAATGAAGAACAAGATGAAACCCAAACCAAAGGTTCAAAAGAAAAATGTAACCAAGCCGTGCTGGGCATGTGGACAAATTGGACATTATGCTAAATTCTGCCCTAAGCGGAAGGACAAGGAGAAAAACCAAAGCAATACGTCCAACATCAAGGCACAAGCAAATGTCGTGACTGCTAGTGACGACACCAGCAATAGGTTTGTTACCTTCAAACCCGAACTAAACTTGATCTATCAACCTAATGAATGGTTAGTTGATACAGGTGCTAATGTGCACTGTTGTGTTGATCGCTCTGCCTTCCTTACTTATCAGGTAATTGAAGGTACTTCCGTGACCATGGGGAACCATTCTGCAGCCAGGGTGTTTGAAATAGGACAAGTTAACTTGAGGTTCACCTTTGGAAAAGTCCTGTCACTGCATGAGGTGCATCATGTTACAGCGGTTCGTCGAAATTTGATTAGCGGGTCAAAGTTAGTCCGTGCTGGTTATGAGTTGAACTTTAAATGTAATAAAGTTGTAATATTACATTTAGGAACCTTTATTGGAAAAGGTTACCTTAATGAAGGTGTATTTAAACTCAATGTAGAAAATGCTACCTTAAATAAATCTACTGATATTGGTTGTTCATATAACATTGAGTCTTATGATATATGACATGACAGATTAGGACATGTCAATTTTAATACTGTGAAAAGGATGATGAACCTAGACATGATTCCTAAGCATGCTATAAATAATAAGAAAAAATGTGAAGTTTGTGTGCAATATAAACAAACCCGAAAACCCTTCAAATCAGTTGAGAGAAATTCTGATATTTTAGAATTGATCCATACTGACTGTTGTGAGTTTAACGGTGTAATAACGAGAGATCATAAAAGGTATTTCATCACCTTCATTGATGATCACTCTCGTTATTGTTATGTTTATTTGCTGAAAACTAAGGATGAAGCTTTAGATAAATTTATGATTTTTAAATCTGAAGCTGAGAATCAAACAAATAAATCTATTAAGAGGTTAAGGTCCGATAGGGGTGGAGAGTTTACCTCAAACCTGTTTCAAAAATTTTGTCAAGATACAGGTATAATTCATGAGGTAACTGCTCCATATAGTCCTCAATCCAACGGTATAGCAGAACGGAAAAATTGAACCCTTGAAGATATGATTAATTCCATATTAGGCAGTTTTGGGTTACCCAACTTCATGTGGGGGGAAGCTCTATACACTGCATGCCATGTATTAAATAGAATCCCCATGAGGTCTAGGGATAAAAGCCCATATGAGCTTTGGAAAGGTCAGAGAACAAGTTTGAAATACCTTAAAGTGTGGGGGTGTCTTGCAAAGGTACTAGTACCTGAACACAGAAGGAAAAAAACTTGGTCCAAAGACCGTAAATGGTATCTTCTTGGGTTATGCTCAAAATAGTATTGCATATAGATTTCTGATTATTAAATCAGAAATTTCTGGAATAGATGCAAATACTATTGTTGAACTTCGCAATGCTACATTTTTTGAGGATATATTTCCTATGAAGACAAGAACACCTCAGTCTATATCTAGTATTCCTACTAGAGATAAGCCTGCTTCCGAAGAGGCCCCATTATCCGTAGAAGGTATACCTTCCTCAAGTCACTCTAGACTAGATGAATCTAGTGAGTGTACAGAACTGAGAAGAAGCAAGAGGCAACGTGTGTCTATGGATTTAGGCCAGGACTTTATCACCTATAATATAGAAGGTGACCCTGTGACATATAGAGATGCTATGGCTTCTCCTGAAGCTAAGCACTGGAAAGAGGCCATTAAAAATGAAATGGACTCTATTATCTCTAATGTCACTTGGGAGTTGGTAGATTTACCTCCTGGGTGTAACACTATAGGATGTAAATGGGTGTTTAAAAGAAAAATAAAACCTGATGGGTCAGTAGATAAATTCAAAGTCCGCCTAGTTGTTAAGGGATTTAAACAGAAAGAAGGGATTAACTATTTTGATATTTATTCTCTTGTTACTAGAATTACTACAATCCGAGTGTTGATAGCATTGACATCCATATATCATCTTGAGGTTCATCAAATGGATGTCAAAACGGCATTCCTTAATGGAGATCTTGAAAAAGAGATATATATGGATCAGCCTGAGGGACATGTAGTTTCTGGAAATGAGAATAAAGTCTGTAGGTTAGTTAAATCTCTTTATGGTTTGAAGCAAGCCCCAAAGCAGTGGCACAAAAAATTTGATAGTGTTATGCTATCGTTTGGCTTTGAAATGAATGACTCTGATAAATGTGTGTATGCTAAAATGAAAGGTGATAGTTGTATTATCTTATGTTTATATGTAGATGATATTCTACTTTTTTTTTCTAACCTTTCTATTATTAATGAGACTAAGACCCTCTTAAGTGGTAAGTTTGATATGAAGGATATGGGTTGTGCTGACATGATTTTAGGACTGAAGTTGATTCGATCAACTGATGGAATAGTAATTTCTCAGTCACTCTATATTGAGAGAGTATTAGAGAAATATGGCTATAGCCAAGTTAAATCTGTAGTCACACCGTATGATCCTTCAAAAACTCTCCACAAGAATAAGAGTGGTGTGGCAGTGTCTCAATTAAGATACTCACAAATAATAGGTAGTCTAATGTATTTAGCAAATTGTTCTAGACCTGATATTTCTTTTGCTATATCAAAATTGAGCAGGTTTACCAGCTGTCCGGACAGAACGCATTGGGATGCATTAGATAGAGTACTCAGATACCTAAAAGGCACTATATCCTTGGACTTGTGGTATGGGAGATTCCCTTCAGCCCTGGAGGGATATAGTGATGCTAGTTGGATAGCGGACACTTCTGAGTGTAAAGGCGTTACTGGTTGTGTCTTTACACTTGGAGGAGGTGCAGTTGCTTGGAGGTCTGTTAAACAGACAATTATAACCCGTTCTACATCTGAGGTAGAATTGTGTGCTTTGGATACCACAGTAACTGAAGCTGATTGGCTGAAGGGTCTTCTTTCTGAAATTCCCTTGATGATGAAGCCAATACCTTCTATTTCAGTACACTGTGATAATCAAACAACAATAGCACAAATTAGAAGCTCCAAGTATAACCAGAAACAGAAGAGACATGTACGAATACGATTAAAGTCTATTCGTGAGTTAGTGTCTCTTGGAGTGGTGTCATTGGACTTTGTAAGTTCAAAAGATAATATTGCTGATCCACTCACTAAAGGACTTGATTCTGAGAAAATCAAGAGATCCAGTAAGGGAATGGGACTGAGGCCTATCCTGGTTTCACCTATAATGGCAACCCAACCTATCTGATTGGAGATCCCAAGAAGTAGGTTCAATGTGGTACAAACAAGTTATAAGGGTGAACCGTAAGCATCAAATTGATTGAGATGTAATCTCATAATCTCTTCCTTGGATAGATGCTTGATTTCTAGTAAGGATGAGCTTAGGAGCTCTTAATGACAGGATGCTTGCAGTACATCCTTGGAGAACTCACCTATGTAGTGTAACTGTGGGGCCGCAGTGTGGGGGGTCTAGACAACTCTCCTTGGCACTTATGAAACAAGATTCGGTGGCATGGTCGTAATGCACCAACCCAGAAGGATTCAACCATCGCCAGTGATGAGTTGTTACCAATTGATCTTCACATATAAAAGGTTTAAGATCAAGACTCAGTTCTCTTCAAACCTATGTGAATAAGATTGGTGTACTTAGGTGAAAATTCAAACCGGAAGGTATTTTCACTGAAAGCTCATTGCAACCAAGCCTCAGAACATATCTTTGTTTTCGACTAAAATAATTTGAATTAGTGGGGGATTGTTGAGTTTTAATTCACATTATTCCCTTTGCTTTTGGTAATTCATAAGTGTAAGCTTTTAGTCCCACATTGCTAAGAAAAGAAAGGTTGGAAGACTTTATATATGGAGTCCTTCCATCCATACTTAGCAAAATTAAGAGGACCTACACGCATGCGCGGGCCGAGCCTAAATCAGGTGGTTTCAGGGGGTTCGAACCAGAAATCCATAAACCGGGCGCGACGCATGCGAACATCGCGCGCAGGGGGGGTGCAAATCCCCAGCTCGTGGGCCTCGCCCTTACGGGCGGCCCGATTTGTTTTTGCCAGTCTGATTTGGCTACCTGAGTCCGGTTTGGTTCGCACCTGATGGTATCTGTCCGCGAGAGACGCACCTGGCTGGTCTCCGCGTGAGAAAGCAGAAGCAACGCACTTCTTCGAACCGACGTACACTTTGGTTCCTGTGCACTGCTTCAAGTGTATAAATACACTGCCTCACTTCCTTCTCAACTCACTCCAAAGCAAAGCATTCCTCTGCTCTCTGCTTTCTCCTTTCTCCTTTCTTCTTCCCGAGTTCAAGTTCTAAGGCTTGGTTTCTGCGATCTGAGGTCGAGTCCGAGTGCGGCGTTCGTTTTGGAGTGCACCTACGGACGGCGCGAGCGGTTGTTGGATCTTGGGAGGATTTTGCCGGAGAGCCTCTGCACCGTGGGCGGCAATAAATTCTCTAAAGACAGTCGGCAAGCCCGACACTTCAACCGAAGATACACAAATTCTTAACCTTACTCTTATTATCGTTTATTGCATGCTCGTCATTTATTGGTACAATTATATATTAGATTACTGTGTTAGCGTAATCATCTTACAACAGTTAGAAGGGTTGTCAGGATCGAGAGCTGAGATTGAGAGATAGCGTAGCTACCCTAAACTGAGTCGAAAGGGATCTCAGGATTTGTACGAAGACGGGAGTCATGAAAATTGACTTGCCTTTGGTTAGCTTTGCATATATGAAAGAAGCATATTGGGCCACTAGACTTAGCTTAAGTTCCTTCTATGATGAATTTTGACTCTCTATATGTATTATATACTGTATCTTTACTTTGACTGATAACTTGATAGCTCAACTGTCTGCCCTATGAGATATGTAGAACTGCAGAGCTCCTCACATCAATGGAGAGCAGATCTTCTGGTCCTTTTTTTATAGATCAAGGGATGGACCACTCATAATTACGATCGGATTATGACCATAATCCGACCACAATTAGTTGCGATCCCTTTCTGGGTTTACCGTCCCCTCTAGGTTATAGTTTGGTTTGGAAAGGGCGGCCGGAGGCCACCCAGAGGCCACCGGTGGTGGACAAGTAGTCAGGTTGCTGGACGTCGAGCGGCCTCCAGCCGCTCTCTCCGAACCAAACTATAACCTGGAAGGGACGATGAATCCAAGAAAAACTCACAACTAATTACGATCAGATCATGGCCACGATTCAGTCGCAATTATGAATGATTCATCTCTTGATCCATAAAAGAAAATAGATTAAGAGATCTGCTCTTACATCAATGGTAGCTTCCCACATCAATGGTAAATCATTCAAATGTTCTAAACAAAATCAGTTTAAGGAACTCGAATTAATATCTATTTATGTTTGGTTCTTTGTCATTGTGGTCTTGGAAATGACTAACTGGTAATGCCTAAAAGTCCTATCAACGTGTGGGACATTTTTTTTCTTCTCCGTCAGTTTTCTCCGTGACAACAACTCCAACGAGACTAAAACTCGGGTAATTTTCAAGATACCTTCAATATTTACTATATTTTCAAATTACCCCTAAGGTATGATTAATATCAAAATGCTTCTTCCCTCAGATTTTATTTGTTTGCCAACATATCGCTTGTCTAAGACTAAACTATCCATTTTAACATTCTTAATTATCATTTAAATATTTTATTTTTATTGATAACGGAAAGAAAGTTTTGGAGGTGTTTTTATACATCCATTAAATCTTTGGAGCTATTTAAAAAAAAAATAGAAAAACACACATTAAATCATATAAAATTTGGGGTTGTTCGGAGGCTTCGTCATCACTCTGTTCCCGACGTCTCAATGACGACCAAAAAGCAGCAGCGACGTCTGCGTTTGCCCCGTTTGATCTCCGAGGAAGACGCTACCACTTCATCCCCCGTCTCGTTCGCCGCCCCTTTCGCCGGATTCAATCACCCCCGTACCCTTCCCTCATCCTCCCTGCCGCTTCACGTCTCTCTCGGATGCTGCTGCGTTCCCGATCTGCGTCGCTCCGCCGCCGACGAACGACCCGTCGTTGACGCCTCCATGCGGGTGCGGCCGGCGTACGCACAGAGGAAGCGGAGGGAAGCGAAGTTCTGTGGCGTCGTTCCCTGCGGGGGCGTGGCCGACGTCGAGGTCAAAAGCTCGCTGCTTCCTTCTTCAGCACGTCGATCCGGAGAAAGGCGGCGCGACGTTCCGATATTGCACCAGGGCACTCGATCCTCGACCGATGAAGACGACAGCGGGTGGTGGAGCGGCGATGATGCAGCAGAGAGGCTGACGAGGAAGCCGATTCCATGGGCGCCGCTGGCGGTGAGGGGGAGCCTCGCGGTGGTGAAGCAGTCGGAGGACCCGAGACTGGATTTTCTACGGTCGATGGCGGAGATGGTGGTGGAAAAGCAGATCGTGTCCAGCAAGGGGCTGGAGCAGCTGCTGCAATGCTTCATGTCGCTTAACTCGAGAGAACACCACGCCGCCATTCTCGCAGCCTTCGAGGACATATGGCAAGCCCTCTTCCCGGCGGTACCTGGCCTCTAATTGCCGCCGGCGATCTCTTTAGATTATATTTCAATAGATGAAAAACATGTATCAATTAATGTAATTAGCAAACATAAATCAACGACAAGTTCGTGATCCAATGACATGCTGGAATCTGTCGACGCACCGGTTCCGTCCTCCTCTCTGTCTCAGTACAACGAAGAAATTTCATGTGACGTGATCAAATTTGTTGAGCTCATACACACTGAAAAAATCGAATTAACATTAGAAATACAATATAAAAAATATATATATAGCGTTTCATTTCTCTGTTTGGTTGCAAGTGTCACTAGTGAAATAATTTAATGGGTCAACTATTTTGGTCTTTCTTTTATATGTTAATTTGATTTATATAGTTCATTTGGTCTTTCTTTTTATATGTTAATTTACCTCATCTATTCAATACACCCATCACATAGGACTGCTTAACACGTTTAACTTATTCAAATTCACTAACTCTACTCTAACTTGAGTAGCTTGATTGACGACTTAGTTAACTTGACTTATTCGAGTAATTGACTAGTTTGATAATCTCAATTGATTTATTTCATCTAATTAGTCTACTGACTATCTCATTTAGTCTATTTATCCTAACTTAGCTCTACGCACATAACAAGTCTAATTATTTTAACTAGTTGGATCAGTTTATCAGGCTCAATCAAAATTTGAATCACTGGCTAAGCTTGCCAAACCTTCTTGGTTAATCTGTGATACGGCGAATAAAGTAGGCTCTTGAAGTTGAGACAAGTCAAGAAGAGTGGCTAATGTGGTAATCAAAATCAAGAAAAAGTCAACACTCGGGGCTAGCATGACCAAATGACCGACCGAGCACTCCAGCCGATCGGATTCCAATCCTCTCGGCTCGATTGAAGTCTAAGCCCCCCTTGACTCGATGGAGAACTGAATCCTCCTGCCTCAATGGGGAATCGAGTCCTCTTGGAATGATCAGAGTTTCTAAACATACAATCCGACTGGACTCTTGTCCAATTGAATGCTGAGTCTATGAGATGGCCAACCTTTCGCAACTGACCTAGCTTGTCCAAGAGCAATATTCGACAAGATAATAGAGGGAACTCGGCTCGACACCATTAAAGTATGATCCGTTAGCCCAAAAGCTCAATATCCCTCTTTAACATCTTGTATAATCGTTGTTAGAGAATCAAGGGAATATTTCCTGTGCAGTTCGTACGGTGAAAGTTTTCACCCTGCAAGCTCAGAGGTGATAGAACCAATTTAGGAAAAACTATAAAGTGTTAGAATGATTGGGTATATTTTAGTAATGCATTGATATTCGTACAGACGAGAAAAATAACACTATAGAAGAGGTCTCCTCCTAAATGGCACAAGTATTCAAGGCAACGCTAAATCAAACTACAGTACTATCATCATTCATTTTTCTTCATTTTTTCCTCCGCATTCTGTTTAACTCGAGCATCGAATAGCCTGTGTCGGAACTCCTACGTAGCTTGGTTACTAACATTTTCTTCTTCAAGCTCTCCTTTTTGACACGCAAACTCGATTGCGCCACTAGGTTCTTCCTCATCAGATTCTTTTTACGATCAACCTCAACGCCACCTCGCCAATTTGACATTTTCCCTAATTTCAGACCGAATCAATCAATCTGTCCAATCCATTAGTGTACTAACTTGTTTAGCCAATCTAATTTGGTTCTTTTAAATGGTAAGTTATTAGTAAATATAATATTTAATAAAAGTATGAATGAAGATTTATCTGTTAAGTATGAAATGAATTAAAGCTTTTTTTTATAAAATGGGTATTTTAAATTATTCTCCACACATACATTCGAATAAAATATATATAAAGTTAAAGAATTGTTTCCAACTCACTGCACACACACATTATATGAATATATGGTGGAATAATTTTAGTGATCTATTTATTTTAATGTTTAGATATAAAACTTTATAATGAATGATCATTACATACATAAGTTCTTCCATTCACACTTATAAGAAGAGGAAGGCTACGTCTGGCATATATAGAATGTGCATCGACAATTTTTAAATAATAAATTAGGATTAAAAAATTTAAAAAACTAAATCATCTCTGCCGACCAAGGAGAATATCGAGCATCCTTCTTCCTTTAATATTTGGTACAAGTTTAAAATATTAATAAACAAAATGACGATTGACTAAGCAAGAGTTACTTGGTTTAATAAAAAGCGAACTAAAGTTGAAAGACTTTTTAATCAATATGCTTTTACTCTTTTAATTCATTAATATTTTTTTTACTCTTTTAACTATTAATCTAATTAATTAATATTTCCCTTACACGGAAACAATTAGTGGAAAAGGAAGTTTATTTTTGGAAGATATTCTTGGACACCGAGATATAAAGTACAATGTTTGGCGCATGCACACGCATGAAAGAAGAGAAGAGGCCGAAAGGTCACACAAAAGAAACGAGGATCCAAAAAGAAAGCTTGAATAATGAATTATTCATAACTTAATATTAAATACATCTCTATTGTATTTGCTCCTACAACTTTGCTACTCACTTGTCGTCGTGAATCGATTCGTTTTGGTTGTAACATAGCTAACCATCGCGGTCAGAAATTGGACTTGTCGATCAAATTTAAAATTGTAGTGCCTAATTTTTCTAACAAGTTGTTTGTACGTTGATAAGACAGATCGTGGTTGATATTGATATCTATGGTGACTTTACGGAGATAGATAGATGTTTAAAATTGTAGAGCATGCATGACTTACTTTACGTGCAGTCAAGAACTACCTATCTGATCCAAACGCTAAAGACACGCAATAATGAAATTTGGAGTGAATGGGAATGATTTGACTTAAGGGCAATGCTTAACGGAGAAGCAGGACAAGTCTTTAATTTATTAATACCGTGATCATTAGTAGTTTGAAAATGCTAATTATTAATTTCAAAAAATGATGGGTATGCTCTTTGACACGCATGTTCCTTAAGTCCTCCGGAAAACAGTGACATTCGATCTCTTGAAAATGATATATATATATATATATATATATATATATATATATATATATTATACAGAGATGATTTAGTGGTAGAGAAGAAATTAGAAGAGAAAGACAGAGATATTTATGACTTTGCATAAGTTAGGGTTTTAGGGGATAAACATTGGGGGGGGGGGGGGTCATGCTTTTGGGGCTGTCGCCAGAGGACTTTCTTCCTCCCTTCATGCCCCTTGCCGGTGCTGACGCCGACCGCCGGGCACCCCTCTTCCTCATCTCCGCCCCCCTCCCTCCGGTGATTAGAGAAGGATTCTACTGCCTCGCTTTACGTTCCTTTCCTCTCCATCAGCGTCGCGATGCCAGAAGACCTTCGCTTCCATTGTCCCTTGGCTCCACGCCATCGCGACTCAGCCGATCAGTATCGCCTACTCCTTCGTCGTCGGCGAGCCGTTCCCTCCTTTGCTTCCCCTCTCTTTCTCTCTTCTTCGGGTTTTTTCCAGCGCCGCCGTGAGGTCTCTAGCGCCGCCGTGAGGTCTCTAGCTGGATTCCCTTCTCGGCATCAGTTCATCAGCACCGAGGGAGAAGAGGGAGAGGTCTGCCTTAGTGATCGGAGGCCGCCGCTACCCACTGGAGGAAGCGTACGCACGCTGCCGGAGTCGACTAACCCGACTACGCCGATGCCTTCACGCGAGAGCTCTTCCGCTGGACACCAACACCCCCTTTCTCTCCCATGTGTGAGTCATCAGCGCCGCGAGCAGTCATGGGAAGATCTCACCGCTGCTTTAGGCCCACGGGCCACTGTCGCCGTGCACCCCTTGTGGCGCTTCACGCTGGCTACGCTCGCTTCTTTGGTCGTCGTCTCCAGCAGCCTTAGATGGCTCTACAGTTGACCACAGCGGCTTTACAGCCGCTGCCTCCATCGTTTTCACCGTAGATCCGATCCATCGTTGCGTCTTCGGCAGTCATCTGTTGTGTATTCGGCTAGCGAGTCGTTGTGTTTTGTCCTTCGTGTCACCATTGGTCTTGTGAGCTCTTGTTACTAACCGACCTATGAGCCGTGACTGTGTTGTGTTCCGACCGGCGCACCATTGTCATATTCCGGCCTACGTGCCGATGTCATATACTGCTCGTGTCACCGTTGTATTCCGATTGTATCACCTTTCGGATCCATGCCGTCTTTGGCTCCATGTCGTCACCTCCGGATCCATATCCTCTTCGGTCGACTCAGATGCATCCACTCTTCCGGGTCACGACGGCTCGATCAGTTTCACGACCAGCTCATCAACCCATTCGAGGGCGCCCCCCCCGGGGCTAAGGTACGTCACCGTACTCGTTCTCTATTTCATTATTTCACTATTCATTTATTCGGCTGTTTATGTATTCGTGGGACCCGCCTCGAGCATCGGGGTATCAGAGACCGAGGTATCCCGGTCGCTGGCTGCAGGTAGCGTTGACCGGAGGTCCTCTGACGACTTAGTCCACACAGAGGACAGCTCACCATCCAGGTCATGGAGATGTGGTCAATATTCCAGACACGTCATTCCGGCCGCCCCGTCTTCTCAGATTCCTGACAGGAATATAATTGGCGTCGTCTGTGGGAACGCACCTGATCTAGAACGTGAAGATGGACAACGTCGAAAAATGCTGCTATATTCATGACCTTGATGGGTTTCGACGAGTATATCATATTCTCCTCACCCCACGGGTATTCAGGAGTCGAGAAGTTGAGTCAGATCCTCTGCTGATCGGCAGGTCAGTTTTTTCGTTACATTCTCTTTCGGTCATAGAATCTATCATAGTTTTCCGAGCAAGGACTCGCATGTCGATCAACCGGGTTTCTATCATACTAGAGCCACAGGCTCATTGCCAAAGATTCCCACGCCAATCAACCGAGATTGTATTTACGAAGACTCCCACGCCGATCGATCGAGATTACATTTGCAAAGACTCCAGCGCCGATCGACCGAGATTGTATTTACGAAGACTCCCACGCCGATCGGCCGGGATTATATTTGTGAAGACTCCCGCGTCGATCGACCGAGATTATATTATATTAGAGTCACAGGCTCATTGAAGAAGACTCCCGTGTTGATCGACCGGGTGAATATTATCTGAACTACGAGCTCATTGACGAAAACTCCTGGGCCGATCGGCCGGATGTATATTATTTGAGCCGCAGACTCATTGTCAAATACTCCTGTGTCGATCGACCGGGTTTATATTTTATTAGAGTCATGAGCTCATCGTTGAAGAGTACTCTCGCGCCAATCGACCGAGTTTGAGTTATATTAGAAGACCGTCGAGCGGCGACGTTAACTCCCAGAGTCGAGCGGCGACTATAAACCCCTGTGAAGACCTTCGAGCGGCGACGTTAAACCCCAGAGTCGAGCGGCGACTATAAACCCCAGAGTCGAGCAGCTACTATAAACCTCAGAGTCGAGCGGCAACTATAAACCCTTGTGAAGATCGTCGAGCGGCGACGTTAAACCCAGGTTTCTATCGACGGTCGAGCGACGACCTTAAACCCGTGTCTTCATTGACCTGCTTATCAGATATCTCCCCCGTTCGGGGTCGAGTGGTCGTCACTGGTCGCGGACCAGCTTATCAGATATCTCATCTCCACCGTTCTGGGGTCAAGTGGTCGTCACTGGTCGCAGACCAGCTTATCGGATATCTCATCTCCCCCGTTCGGGGTCGAGTGGTCGTCACTGGTTGCGGACCAGCTTATCGGATATCTCATCTCCCCCGTTCAGGGTCGAGTGGTCGTCACTGGTCGCGGACCAACTTATCGGATATCTCATCTCCCCCGTTCGGGGTCGAGTGATCGTCACTGGTCGTGGACCAGCTTATCGGATATCTTATCTCCCCCGTTCGGGGTCGAGTGGTCGTCACTGGCCGTGGACCAACTTATCGGATATCTCATCTCCCCCGTTAGGGGTCGAGCGGTCTTCTCTGGTCTAGGACCAGCTTTAGATACTTGATCTCCCCCATTCGGGGTCGAGTAGTCTTCACTGGTCTCGGACCAGCTTATCAGAGCATCTCTCTCCCCTGTTCGGGGTCGAGCTATCTCCAATGGTCGCGAACAAGAGTATCTCCACTGGTTTCGGGCCAGAATATCTCATAGGCTCTGCGCCCGCGTGGCCCACGACTTCTGTTCCCGTGTGCATGTGATTTTGCAGGCTATGCTTCCGCTCCGTTTTCGAGCTCCACTTCCGCCCGGTATTGCTTCATCGCTCGTTCGGTATTGCCCGGGCGCTCACTTGGAGTTCGCCCGATTGCTTGCGTGGCAGCCGCTTGGCACTATTTTTCGTAGCTCAATCGACACTTTGGTAAGCATTTCACGATCACCATGTCGACATTTCGAGATCGCCCAACCACATTTTACAGTCATCTGGCCGACATTTTTCGGGGCTCGATTTCCATCCATCCGATCGCCAGGTCAACATCTTCGCGGTCACACGCTCGGCATCGTCCGCCCGACGTCTATCCACCCGATCGACATCCTTCTGATTGCCCGGTCGGCATCTTCGCGGTCGCGCGCTCGGCACCGCTCGGTCGCTTGGTCTGCTCGGCATCTCGTATGTCGCTCGGTCGACTATCATTTTCCTTATCGCCCGCTTGACATTCTGCCGCTTGCTCGGCATCGGTCTAGTTGTCGACCTGGTATTATTTCTTGTAGCTCGCTCGACATCGCTACCATCTCTCGCGTGACACTCTCTCGATTACGTGATTCGCATTTTTTTGGTTGCCTGATCGGCATCTTCTCGATCACGCGCTCGGCTCGATCGCCAGTCTTTCTACCTGATCAGCATTATCTCCGTTGTCTGGACCTCATTATTTCTCGTCGCTCACTCGATACTACTTGAGTCACTTGTTCGGCATCGCCAAAACTACTTGTTCGAGATGATAAGACGAGCCCAGTGATCTGATTTCACGTTCGGTAGCGATTCTATTTTGGGGCTTGGTCTAGTCAGTCGGACTTGCGCTTCCTTCGACTAGACTTGAAGGGGAGGCTTGTGATGCGGAGATGATTTAGTGGCAAAGAAGAAATTAGAAGGGAAAGGCAGGGTCATTTAGGTCTTTGCATAAGTTAGGGCTTTAAGGGGAGAAGCACTATTCATTGGGAGGGAGGGAGGGAGGGGGGGGGGTTCGTGCTTTTGGGGTCGCCGGCAGAGGACTTTCTTCCTCCCTTCGCGCCCCTTGCAGGCGTTGACGCTGGCCACGCCTC
Organism: Zingiber officinale; assembly: GCF_018446385.1. Taxonomy (NCBI): domain Eukaryota; kingdom Viridiplantae; phylum Streptophyta; class Magnoliopsida; order Zingiberales; family Zingiberaceae; genus Zingiber; species Zingiber officinale. Next base: position 80,479,022 of record NC_056007.1, read on the forward strand.
TTCTCCTCTTCCTCGCCTCCGTCCCCTCCCTCTGGCGATTAGAGAAGGATTCTACTGCCTCGCTTTGGGTTCCTTTCCTCTCCATCAACGCCGCGACGCGAGAAGACCTCCGCTGCCATCGTCCCTTGGCTCCACGCCATCGCAACTCAGCCGATCAGCATCGCCTACTCCTTCGTCACCGGGGAGCCGTTCCCTCCTCTGCTCCCCCTCTCTTTCTCTCTGCTTCGGGTTTTTTCCAGCGCCGTCGTGAGGTCTCTGGCTAGATTCCCTTCTCGGGATCAGTTCATCGCCACTGAGGGAGAAGAGGGAGAGGCCTGCCTTAGTGATTGGAGGTTGCCGCTACCCACTGGAGGAAGCGTACGCACGCTGCCGGCGTCGACTACCCCGACGCCTTCACGCGAGGGCTCTTCCGCTGGTCACCAACACCCCCTTTCTCTCCCGTGTGTGAGTCATCAGCGTCGCGAGCGGTCATGGGCAGATCTCACCGCTACTTAAGACCTCCGAGCCGCTGTCACCGTGTACCCCCAATGGCGCTTCGCACTGGCTGCGCTCCCTTCTTTGGTCGTCGTCTCCAGCAGCCTTAGATGGCTCTACAGTCGACCACAGCGGCTTTACAGCCGCTGTCTCCACCATTTTTGGTGCAGATCCGATCCACCGCTGCTTCTCCGGCAACCATCTGTTGTGTATTCGACTAGCGAGCTGTTGTGTTTTGTCCTTCGTGTCACCATTGGTTTTGTGAGTTGTTGTTACTAACCGGCCTATGAGCCGTGACTGTGTTGTGTTCCGGCCGGTGCGCCGTTGTCATATTCCAGCCTGCGTGCCGATGTCATATGTTGGTCGTGTCGTCGTTGTGTTCCGATTGTGTCACCTTTCGGATCCATGCTGTCTTCGGCTTCGTGTCGTCACCTCCGGATCAGCTCCTATTCGGTCGGCTCAGATGCATTCATTCTTCCGGGTCATGACGGCTCGATCAGTTTCACGACCAGCTCATCGAACCATCCAAGGGTGCCCCCCGGGGCCAGGGTACGTCACTATACTCGTTCTCTATTTCATTATTTCACTATTCATTTATTTGGCTGCTTATGTATTCGTGGGACCCGCCTCGAGCATCGGGGTACCAGAGATCGGGGCATCTCGATCGCTGGCTGCAGGTAGCGTTGACAGGAGGTCCTCTGATGACTTGGTCCACATAGAGGACAACTCACCATTCGGATCATGGAGATGCGGTTAATATTCCAGACACGTCATTCCGACCGTTCCGTCTTCTCATATTCCCGATAGGAACATAATATATATATATATATATATAAAAGAATAACCGTATATAATAAAAATATTAGATATATACTTTTGAGGTTTTCATATGGAATTTGCATTCTTTGTGTCAAGTGCCATATATATATTCGCTCACTCTTATTTCTTGCCGTATTAACTATATTTCCTTTCTTACCTCCATCAATCATCTGTTCCATAACACAAATAATACACTGATATATAAGGGGACTTTAAACGGTGCAATTCCATGAAGATCCGATCCCTTTCCTAGCTACTAAGTCTGTTTGACTACGAGTAAGCAAGCTAAATCTAGAAGGTTTTTAACCAAAAGTCAAATTCGTTTTTAACCAAAAGTCAAGAAATTGAACTCATATGGTGGCAAAAAGTGAAATGCTCACCTCTAGTATCTTTGCTGCACCCGACTCAAGATCATCACGAGGAAAATAAATCATAATATCCGAGTGGACATGTGACAAATAGAATGTAATACGTGGATAGAAGATTTATTTCCCATTTACCCCGAAAATTGACCCTACGACCTACAACTTCTACCACATATCAACCCGGACTATTGAAACGTGTAATAATTAACCTAGTCACTACACCCTGGGTCAACTCAAGCCGTCCTAAATTAAAAAAAAAATGACCTTTGACATAATTGTAAAAAATAATTTTCATTGCCCTTCTTCATTTAAACTTGGGACCAATAAATATTCGGACTTAGAATAAAAAATGATGATTTAAAATTTTTTAATTATTTAAAAATAAAGAAAGATAGAAGTCTGTTTAATTATTTAAATGAAAAATAGAAAAAAATTTTTAAAAAGGAAATAAAATTAAAGAAATAAGAACAATGAAATAGGATAATTATCTTGTTCAGAATTTAAGTCGGATGAAGGTCGGATGGGGTGTTGTTGGCGTCGACGGAGGAGATGCTGCGATCGTGCGGGCCTCGACGAACAGACCTCCGCGTGGCCTTGAAGGACTACTAGGCCTGAGTCGGCGGTACTAGAAATCTGCGTACACTCAGACAAGCACACGGAATGTTAGAAACCAAGAACCAGGAAAAAAGTCCCTGAAGCAGGTCCTCCGACGCTCTAGTCAGGTACTTTTTCCCCAATAGAATAGTGTACGAAGGAAAAAGAAAAATAGACAAGTGTGCGAGTGAGCGTACCTGCGCAAGGAAGATGACACCCCTTTTTACATACTGTTGTGAACCTAATTGTAATATTGCAAATACACGGACTTCCCAATTAATTTCATAATATTGTTTATGTAAAGGTAGGAACTAACTGTTAGCTCAGGTAGGACGAAAGGAGGGGAGATGAACTGGCTGTTAAGAAAAATCTTCCTCGACTTTTAACTCAGATTAAAAAAATAGAATAAATGAACAACTAAAAAGAAACGAGGCCAGAAGAGTTACTTGGTTACAACCGGAGAGGTTGTTAATCCAATACAAGTAAACGCACTAAAAATCTCCTTCTATGAAGGCGGAGAAGCCTCTTACACTCGTTGGAAGCTCAGAAAGTAGATAGGAAATGAATACAGAAGTTGTTACCTATTTCCTAGGTCCAGAGGTCTTTTTATAGCCCCTGTAGAATCTTATCCGCAGCTTGAAGGTACCTTCCATATGGCTAGAAGGCGCCTCCAGCGAGGCGCCAAAGGATAAAGTTTTATCATTTGGCAACGGCTAAAATCAGCCTGGTCGAAGGTGCCTTCCATATGGCTGAAGGCGCCTTCGATGAACAGTACGAAGGCACCTTTTAGCCATGGAAGGCGCTTCCACAGTAAGGCGCGGAGGCGCCTTCAATTCCCTTTGAAGGCGCCTCCAGCAGTGTTTCTATTCTCCTTTTGCTCTTCTACTGCTTAGATCGCCTTAGTGATCGCGGTCATCTGGAATAGGGTTCATCCGAAGCCTTTTTCCGACCTTCTCCTCGAGCAAGCTTCCGTTTCAACTTCTTGTCACTCAAACTGCTGCACACGTCCTTCTCGTCCGCCGGTGTACTCTTCTGCAGCACCTCGTCCCTCGGATGCACTGAGCCCGTCTGCACTCTCCCGTGTCGTCATTCGCGCTCTCCCGTGTCGTCATTCGCGCTAGTCGCGTCTTTCGCTCGACTTCTTGTGCTCCTAAACTCCTGCACACTTAGACACAAGGTTAAATATTAATATGACCTAACTTGACTTGATTAATCACATCAAAACTACCACGGAATATCAATACTAACAACTACTCCAAGGATATAAATGTACCTACACATAATTTATACTTATAAATTCGAACTGAATTCAACAAGAACAAAACAATATGGAGTAGGAGCTAGCATGGGAGTGACAGGAGTACACTTATAGAAGTGACAGTATTGCACTACTACGATATTAACTGTCAAATTTAGAATTAATTCATTAAAAGTGCCAAATCCTGTCACATATTGTCTTTTTAAGAACTCTTTACTAATCTTGCATTATTTAGATAGGTTGCCTAGGAAGTTTCAACTAGCATTTTAACATTCTACATCCTTTGATATTAACACAAAATGGCACGACACTGTGTCATGATAACATGAATTGTTAGCTCTTTAAATAGATAAGTAAATGTGGTGTGACACTTTCAGAAAATTTTAGCAACATACATACTACTCTTAACTCCTAAATTTTGTTAACCTGAAGAATGCAGCTATTCTTCAAAAATGACCACAATTATGTCAACAACTGTCCAATAAAAAGGAAATTGTTTGAGGAAAATAAAGCAGTCTAGAAAACGCTTTCAAGGATTTCAATAATTCACTAGAAGACCATCAAGTCATGTTTTCTTGGAATGATTACCTTATTGTACATTAACTAGGATTTCCCTAATTATGCAGCTAAATTGATACCAATTTCTCGCACAAGTGCATCTGCCAATCCATCTAACCGGTTGTATCCCACTCTACCTGGTAGGTGTGTTGCACTCTACACAACTACTTTATTAAACTTCAGAAATATATTCCTCCATTAGAATCCACTCAATGGAACTAAGGCCATGGGCGATCAACCACAAAAGCAATATCATTCTTCTCCATTGCCTAAATATCCATCCCTAAGACAATAGCTATTAGGGAAGTTAGAATACCCACAAACACAGACTGTATCATTAGCAACAACCCACAAACACAGAAATGCCTCAAGCATGTTTAGCGAGATCCTTTGACGAGGATATACAACCACAAACAACTAGTAAATATGCATTTAACATCGATTTGATTGAGGTCAAGAACAGTTAGTTCTATATTGCATGATAAAGATATGTACATAATAACATGATTGAATGCAAGTGAACTATGCATTGTCATTCCCCATGGATGGCAATATAAACTTTGTCCCAACCATTTGAGCTCAAATACATTAATCAGGTCAACCTATCCGAAACAGATTTAACATCAATGAGGTTGTTTACCTATCATCACCCTGACTATCAGGTTTTAAAACAACCTTCCTGTTGGTTAGTCCTAAGAAAATCATACCGGTTTCACTGTACAAAAATTTTGTACAAGTGTTAAACATTTCTTTAAATAACCTATTGTGTTCTTTAAAAGTTAAATTAGGAATCGCAGACGGAACTTAACATCATTGATTCCAAATTTAACCTATCTGTTCTTAATAGTTTAGATTTGAATCGCAAGCGGAACTTAACACTATTGATTCAAATCCACCTATGTTATTAATTCTATTAAATATTAATTTTTAAAATTAACTTCCAGGACTGCATGACGAGACACATGACCTTCTTGGATATGGGAGCAACCACCACCGCCTAGACAAAGCCTTTTAAGGAAAGCTAATATTTAATTTCCTTAAATAACTCTAGGTTTAACCAAAAGAATAATCGAATCACAAATTCGAAAAATAAAAGAAAAGAAACACAACTTCGAAACAAATCCGAAAACTCTAGAATCATATGTCTCTTGTGTTTGATATTTTCAAAAATAACTATACAAAGAAAACTAGTATGATGCGGAAAATAATTACTAGTTATACCTTTCTTTGTAAGCAAATAACCTCTTGATCTTCTACCGTATTCCTCTTCTTATCCCGGACGTTGTGTGGGCAACGATCTACATCGATGAGAATCCACCTAAGCCACCTTCTTCTCCAAGCAAGATTCGACCACCATAATTCTCAAAGAGAAGTAGAGGTCCGACCACCACCACCACCAAGATCCAAGGGATGCTAGCACTACAACAAAAACTGCAAACGACAACGGATATTATCCGTTGTCGTAGTGTCAAAAAACCGTTCTAACTGAGGGTGTTGTAGAATGTATTGCCCTACGACAACAGTTTTGAATCCTTTGTCTTTGTAGACATTTGACAACGGTTTTTATCCGTTGTTGTTTATATGCCCAAAATTTGGCTACGAAGGATACGACAACGTTTTAAAACCGTTGTGGTAGATAATTTCAACAACAGAAATAAACCGTTGTGGTAGACATTTTTTACAACAGATATAAACTGTTGTGGTAGATAATATTTGACACATTTTGTTTTTTTTTACAATAGTTTTAATATATTTTACAACGGATAAAATCGTTGTCTTTTATCACTTTTTACAAAAAAATTTCGTTGTGATTTACCTAGTTTTTACAACATTTTTAACTGTTGTCTTTAATGTTCATTAATACCAAATAACCAATCTTATTTTACTATAAGCAAACCACCAATACAAAACTAAATATTTACTAAATTAAATCCAAAATAAACATCCATATATAATTCATCTTGTAGCCACACATATACAAGATGAGTAGTATCAAACCATGCATAAATCACATGTTTTCTAGTACTGTTCTCCATATGACTTTTACACATTAGCAAGGCAATTTACAACCTAACAAAGCTCACTCCTTGCATCAAAAGTCTCAAGCTACACGAATTGACTGAGTTACGTACCTGCAACAGAAAAATTAAACAAAACTTATCAATTCCAGATTTAGATTTATTCATATAAATCTACATAATAAACAAACAATATAACCAACTTATTGTAACGACCCGCCTTCTACTAACTAGGCTGTAAGGCCGATCATCACATTAAGCTGTGCTAACTACTCCCTGACCATCATAAAATCTAGATGCGGAAGCTGTACTAATTTGAAATTTTCTAAGCTGCTAACATTTCTTGATTCTATACATGCTAAAGGGTGTAATCTAAAGCATACCTAGCATATACTACATCCCCTATGGTCAAGGAACGGAAATAAATGTTTTCCAGCTGTTATCAGGCCTCCCAATCGATCCATTGATCGATTGGAACGTCGGATCGATCCAGGGATCGATTCAGCCAGCTACTGTACGCGGGACATAGGTTGGATCGATCCAGCACGCTACTGTGCTCGGGACGATATTCTGGATCGATCGGCTGATCGATCCAGACTGACCAATCGATCCAGTGATCGATCCCCGAACCTTCTGTTCGCGACAGAAATTGCTGGATCGATCGACTGATCGATCCAGAAACCTACTGTTCGCGGAGCAATTTGCCCGATCGATCAGCTGATCGATTGGGACCCCCCCCAATCGATCCACCGATCGATTGGGGTTTCTGATTTTGCAGTTAAGCTCTGATTTCAGCACTTGTTCGTGCCAAAATCTCACATTTCACTTATACAATCCATAGAATATATTCTAATGACATAAAGCTAGCATTCTAAACTGGATATAAAGCATGGTTTACTAGTTCGTAGCATTTAACAATTAAAAGTGCGTGAAAATAGAAATACTAAAAGTTCAATTGTTTAAGCTTGCTAGATCCCCTAAGGATCTTTTATTCCATGTTCCTTCCACACACATCTTGATCTGCATTGCCCTCCAGCCTCCACTAGTCCACTTTTCTTTTACCCGTATCTGCAGTATAAGAAAAGTAGCATCTGTAAGCTAAAAAGCTTAGTAAGAAACCATCTACCTCACAAAAACATGCATACGATGCAGATATGGTTTTTAAAACATGCTATTTGAAATATACTGACTAGGCTAAACATGGCATGGCATGTGATCATACAAGCATAACAATCAAGAGCTGAACATAAGCTATCATAATGTATCAACAAGGAAGAGCTAAACTGAAGCTGAAACTAAGCTGATCTCATCACCTAAGTGAATTTGAAAAGCTGTACATATAATAAGTGAAAATACTAAACATGCTGCTGAGGGGCCCTGGCAACTGTACTTGCTGTGCGCGCATCCCTATCTAAACCCGGGATTGCAAGTTCCTAATCTAGTAGGGTTTACTAGGTTAGCTAAACCTAGGGACGACTATGGGAGTCCAGCCCAGTGGATATCTAATCCAGTACGGTGCCACTGCTGAAAGTAAAATACTGAATGCTATATACTTATTTCGCTGAATCTAGGTTATCTGAACCTAGAACTAGGTTGTCTGAACCTAGAGGCTACTGTGGGAGCCCACCCATTGGACTGTAGTCCTACATAAGTTGAAATAAAACTAATTTTCTGTTTTAAATGCTTCTAGTGCATTTAATAAGTCAATTAACTGTCTATTACTGAGCTAGACCTTTAATCGAGCACCTAGGATGCTCTAACTCTTCTCCCTATTAGGGTGACCACCTCTAGGCACCCGACAACGTCTAACCTCCTATCTGAAGAGGGAAAACGTGCCCGGCCCATCTAGAGGTGCTCATCTAAACCCCTAATCTTCGAAGAGAGTTAAATACACCCTAGATCTCGATAAAAATCTGCATACATTCTAACTAAAGCACAAAAACTCAAACGGAAGCTATTATACTGCAGGTGAGGGGTTTCTTACCTGGTGTGCTAGATTTCTTACAAATCTAATCGCTAGAAATTCCGGTGGAGACGACTTCTCGACGATTCGCTCGCGTCCACGTGCTCTACTCGCGGAGGGGAACGTCCTCGTGCTGAAATCGTCACCGGAAAGTGTCCTTGGGGCCCTAGGGAGAGAACCCTAGGTCTTCTCGGTGTGGCGCCGAGAGGAGGAAGAAAAGAGAGGGGCGGCGTGCAAGGCCTCGGTGAAGAGGGAATTGCCGAACCAACGCAACCAAATAAACCAAACCAACTTAAGTTCTTAATTTATATTAAGTGGGTAACTAGGCCCAACTCAAATATAAATATAAATGTTTCCCTTCTCTTTCAGCACGGCCCTGCTGGGTTCACCGGTTACTAAGGCTAACTAAAGGTTTAGCGGACCCGAGAGGTCCCGGGTTCGATCCCCGCTTAAGCCTTTTATTCTTCTAATTATTTTTGCTACTTCCGCTACTCGGAAAATTCCGGAAAAATATCTAAAAATTCCAAAAAAATCATAGAATAATTCTAATGCAAGTTTGAGAATTTTTGGGCGTTACACTTATGGTCTAAGAAATAAAACTTATGCAATACAAGCAATTCCAGGATTTCCCATAGCTCTAATATAAAACAATTCCATGACAACGAGCAATACCAGAATTCCAGAATTCTTATTTAGATTTATTCATATAAATCTACATAAAATACAAGCAATATAACCAACTTATAGTCTCAGAATTTAACTTATGCAATACAAACTTATGCAATACAAGCAATTCCAGGATTTCACATAGCTTTAATATAAAGCAATTCAATGACAACGATCAATACCAAAATTCTAGAATTCTGATTTGGATTTATTCATATAAATCTACATAAAATACAAGCAATATAACCAACTTATAGTCTCAAAATTTAACTTATGAAGTACAAACTTATGCAATACAAGCAATTCCATGATTTCGCATAGGTCTAATATAAAACAATTCCAGGACATCACTCATTTCCAGAATTCCAGAATTAGATTTATTCATATAAATCTACATAAAATACAAGTAATGTAACCAACTTATAGTCTCAGAATGTAACTTATGCAATACAAACTAATGCAATACAAACTAATACAATACAAACTAATAAAATACAAGCAATTTAACTAACTTAGAGTTGTCTTGGTAACTTCCATTGGAAAACTTACACATAGATTTAATTTCACAGAATAAGTTTACTCTGCCTGTGCCTGTCTATTAGATCAATGAATGTCATTGACCTTGCCATTGAGTTTCTAAATAATCAGTCAAAAATATTCTTAAAAGATACTCGTGGCAATAAGAAATTAACTAAACCTGCAGAAAATGCATCTAAACATTGATTTAGGATGCAAACTTGTTGAGTTATAGGCAGGATTGACAAAATGACAAGAACTTGTCTAGGCAAATGTTGCAAACAGACAAGGAAATTAAAATCAATTAAGTTCACTATCAACATTCAAAATATATATATGCGAACTTTAATACAAATTCTCTATGTTGTAGAGAAAAAATAGCAATCTATGGAAGGTTCAAGGAAACAAACAATTAGAGAACCTGACTATTAGAATTACACAAGGAAACAAGTAATGTTATCTGTTAGAAGTATTGTTATAACAATTATCTCTTCAATTAAGAAACAAAGCAAATGGAAGAGAGACAACTAACTGAGCAAATGGAAGCAAATGGAAGTATTGATTTCCTATGCTCTGGATGTCGATACAACAACCTACAAAGAAAGAAAAACAAGCATCATCAAGAACAATATATCGAAAAAAACCCTTAAAATATTCTATGAGAACAGTTTCTATGCATCTTTATGAAGGTCTTAACCAAAAGACAGTTTGATCATATTAGTATCACTGAATTATTGAATCTGCAATATGAGTTATCGATGCTCACCCGCTATTTCAAGCAACAGAATGTGTAGATCTTCATGACGAATAGAGCACGAATGGTATTGCAAGGCATGTAAACAAAATCAGCTACTAATGCATTGTGTACAGTAAGAAAAGGCATTCACCATTTGTTGCAGTCCCGATAACTTGCATAGTGAGGTTAGTATCTAAATTAACTTTCTACCTACTCCTGCCTTGATGATTCTTCTAAGTGATACAACTAAAGGAATGGAACATATCAATTCCTAGAAACTTTTGCCTGCAAGTGATAAATGGACGAAGATGTGCTTGCATAGTGAGGCGTGAATGACTTGGTTTATCACCTGCAAGTGAAAATTTATTAGTGTGTTGCAACTACAGACATCACAAGCTAGGATGCTTCATCCTAAGTTGAGAATTTTGCATACCAGGCACAATTTCAGAGAGGAGTGAATGGCTTGGTTTATCTTGTGCATTATGTACTCCTGCCAGTTCATCTCCTGCAAGTGAAACTTTTTTAGAGAGGCACGAATGACTTGGTTTATCTTGTCCATTATGTACTTCTGATGGTTCATCTCCTACAAGTGAAAATTTTTTGGAGAGGGGTGAATGGCATGATTTATCTTGTACATTATGTACTCCTTGTGGTTTATCACCTGCAAGTGAAATATTTATTGGAGTGTGTTGCAGCTACAGACATCACAAACTAGGATGTTTCATCCTAAGTTGAGAATTTTGCATAATAAGCATATTTTTAGGTGATGGTCTATGTTGAATAATGCTGCCAATAGCAGCATCCATCTCTTGAAAAAGGCTCACCATCCTTTCTACGTGAAAAGCATGCCTAGTATCTGCAAATATTTAGAAGAAAGGCTAACACATGAAATGATTTATAATTTCGAGCTGTGTAAAAGTTGTTAATTGTAACAAATTTATACCTTCGTATCGAAAAGGATTTTGACAAGAAAGGCAAACAGAGCGTTCACTGGTTAAAGGAGTGATAATACAGTCGCTGAATACGCTCAGAGCAATGACTTTGTATTTAGTATTATCTATCATCAGATTTGGAATAACACACAAATGAACACAAATACCTGCAAACTATGTGATTACAAGGTAATAATTTTGGTGTTCTAAGCAAACCATTGTTGCAAGAAAATAAACGATAATAAGACATATTATTTCATTCTAAATAAACTCACAAATGAAAAGAAAATTATTCTTATCACTGAAGCTAGAGAATTGAAGCCTTAGAATGACTGAATAACACTACCATATGAAGCATTTTAGCTCCTTCTCTAATTTGATGAGATAATTGAGAAATGGACTCCACAATTGGGATATCTCTTCCGCATCAATCATCTTTGTAACACTACTAAAAGAAGGAAAACATTAAAAAGAGAAATCCACATGAGTTCTTCCATTTTACATCTATGTAGCCTCCATTGTAGAGTTGAAAGTAAACACAATAGAATTACCTCCTTAATCACGTGGCTTGTAGCTTACAAAAAGGTTGGTCTTTGGGTGCGTTGGCTGAAAACGTAGAGATATTATGACGAATGGGGAGAAGATGAACAAAATAACAGTATAAGGTAGGAGTCTCTCCTGCTATGATTTATTTTTTCTAATAAAAGAAGTAGCACTGAGGAAGAAATGCATAGACGTAAATATAAGAACAAAATTTAAGGCTTTGTTGTTGCCTTAAATTCTGATAAATGGACGGAGAGTGGAAAAAAAAGACACATCTTCACTCTAAATCTTAAAGTAAAAAAAAATCAAGCACGACCACTTGTCCAATATTTTCCTTAGCACTTAAAGTAAAAAACTTAGCACTTTACATTAGCAGATTTTATTACTAGTATTTTGGTTGTTTGGTATTTCACCTCCGAGCACAGTTCAGCTGTATTAACTTTATATATATATCTATAGATGCAACATTTTGAATCTCAAATTGTGAATATGATTTAGAAGATACCTGTTCTACTAGCTTGTGCTTCAGCACCTTCTCTTTGTCAAGGATCTTGATAGCAACAGGTTCCCCAGTCTCAATGTTCTTTGCAAACCTAAATTTTGCAAATGCCCCTTCCCCAATTGTGCGTCCGAGCTCATATTTACCCACATGACACTTCACCTTACTTTTACTCGTTCCACTTTCCATTCTATAGTTTATTTGATAAGCACCCAAACTATGATTGGTATGCTTCACCAGTCTGTTAATATAGAAATTTCAGTTAAAATTGAAGTTAGATGGTAGAATGTTTTATGTTTAAAAAATTTAACAGCACTAATAGTTCTTGTCCATTGGTAAAAGTTAAAGAAAGAGATCATGAACTTTTAGGCAGCATGATTGTGGTAGAAGTCTGAGGCTGCATAATTAGAAAGCTCACTCATCTCGAAACAAAATTCCACAGTTGCGAAGCAAATTTGTTATATTTCAATACCAAAAGCCCACAGTGCTATAGAGATGCATTCCCAAATAGCTTTAGTTAGGAAACAAATTGTAAAGCTAGTAAATAAGACAAATCCCACGACTGGTTACAACAACAGCACAGAGGCAAAACTACATAAACACACACACAAAAAGGGGGGAAAGAAATTATTAGCCACCAAAAAGAGGAAATACGAAAGATGAAAACCCCAAAAGCGTCTTAAATCTCATTAAAAACAAACAGAAAGTTTTGATCTTTGCAACAAGAGTAATCCATCGATCACCCGCTTACAATAGAGGGGATTAGGGAACCGACCTTTGAATCCAGCGATGCGACATTTTTGTTGGATCAAGTATGCGGGTCTAGGAGACTCTGCAGCAGAAATTGATGAGGGGGCGGTGGGGGCGGCAGAGTGGAAACACAAAGGAAACCGATGGGTGTGCAAGTGGTACCACAGCAACAGCAGCTATTGATGGCAACAGAGGTGAAGGCGAAGGATGTGGTGGCCATTGAATCACACATAGAACAAGCAAATCTGCATCATTGTGTGCCACCAGTATCCGGCAAGGAATCTGGATGTTTCCCCCTTTTTTTATTATTGAGAAATAGATGTTTATTTGGAGATTAAATATTGACCTGATGGATTGGAGCTGGAGCTTCTGGCGCTCCTCCTCTGAGATGGTGGCGAAGGCAGCGTTGCCCTGCTGCGCGCCGTCCTTGATGGGGGTGGTCGGCGCCGACCTCTTCTTCTGCAGGGAGTGCAGTTCGTCGATGGTCTTCGCCTTCACCGGCGGCGCGCTGTCGTCGTGGCAGATCTCGTTCTCCGGTTTCTCCCTCCCGTGCGTCTGGATCTTCGGCAGCCCATTGGAGAACGCCTCCGCTCACCAAGAAACGAGAAGGAGTACAACGTCGTATGAGGAGAGGGAAAGATAAATGGCTTAGGTTTGGGAACGCGAAAACACGGCGCCGAAAAGAAAACAACGAGGGAAAGAAAAACAATGAAGGGGGGGAAATGACCAAATTCAATTACAACGGTTTTTTTTCAAAACTGTTGTCGTAGCTGCTAAAAACGCGGATAAAGACAACAGTTTATAAAACCGTTGTAAAAAGTGTTGTCTTTTTAAAAAAAACTCGCTCAATGACAACAGTTTTGCTAAAACCGTTGTCTTTTATATTTAATGGGGAGTTCAAAGACAACGGTTTTGGCAAAAACCGTTGTCTTTGAGCAAATACGCAACGCTTTCTCTTAAAACCGTTGTCGTAGGGGTGTTGTCGTTTGCAGTTTTTGTTGTAGTGTAGAAACAAAAACTCCTTTCTCTCCTTCTTCTCCTAGTTAGAACCAGCCACCATGGATTTCTCTTGTGTTGATGCCGCCGGCCACAAAGGAGGAAGAGAAGAAAAGACGAAGAGAAGAGACCCTAGGGCCGGCCACACCAAGGAGGAAAAGAGAGGAAGAAAAAGAATAGAGTCGTTAGCCATGAAGGCACCTCTACCCCCTCTTTTATAATCCTTGGTCTTGGCAAATAAGGAAATTTTAATAAAAACTTTCTTAATTCTTTTGCCATGAAAAAGAAATTTTAATTAATTAAAATTAAAAAACTTTTCTCACATATCATGGCCGGCCACTAAAAACTCCAAAATAAGGAGAGTTTTAATTAACATAAGAATTAGAACTTCCTAATTTGTTTCCGGAAATTTATAAAAATTTCTCCATTAATTTTTTCTTTCATGGTGGTTTGTAAAAAGGAAATTTTATAAATTAAAATCTTTCTTTTAAACATGTGGATGATTTCCAAAAAGGAAAGTTATCTCTAAAAATTAAAATCTCCTTTTAATCTACAAATAAGGAAAGATATCAAATCTTTTCTTAATTTTTGTAGAAACTTATAAAAGGGAATATTTAATTTTTTAACTCTCTTTTAAATCATGAACATAGTTAAAAAGGAAAGTTTTCTTAAAATTAAAATCCACCTTTCAATTTACAAATAATGAAAGATTTCAAATCTTTTCTTAATCCTTTGTAGAATGCTATAAAAGGAAAGATTTAAATTTTAAACTCTCTTTTAAAACCATGATATCCACATTAAGAAAAAAATTTAAATAAAAATAAAATCCTTTTTAATATGGCCGGCCAATCAAGCTTGGGCTCCAAGCTATGGCCGACCAATTAACTTGGCTCAATCCTTTGATCTTGGCCAGCCCTAGCTTGGGTTTCAAGCTAGCTTGGCCGACCCCATTAGGATGGGTAAGAAGTGGGTATAGGTGGGTATAATTCTCTATATACAAGAGGCTATGATAGGGACCGAGAGGAGGAATTGGTTTTGGTCTCTCGATGAAATTAAGCTTCCCATGTTTGCCCCGAACACACAACTTAATTTCATCAATAATAATTCATACCACTAAAGAATTATTATTGAACTACCGCATCAATCCCAAATTATATTTTGGGCTTCTTATTATTATGAGTGTGTTAGTCTCCCTGTGTTTAAGATGTCGAATGTCCATTAATTAAATGAGTTACTGACAACTCACTTAATTAATATCTTAGTCCAAGAGTAGTACCACTCAACCTCATCGTCATGTCGGACTAAGTCCACCTACAGGGTTTAACATGACAATCCTTATGAGCTCCTGTTGGGGACATTATCAACCTAGATTACTAGGACACAGTTTCCTTCTATAATCAACAACACACACTATAAGTAGTATCATTTCCCAACTTATCGGACTTATTGATTTATCGAGCTAAATCTCACTCATTGATAAGTCAAAGAAATATATACTAAATATATGCGTTTGTTATTATATTAGAATTAAGAGCACACACTTCCATAATAACTAAGGTCTAGTTCTTTTATCAAGTCAGTATAAAAATAATTTACCTAAAATGGTCCTACTCAATATACTTAGAGTGTACTAGTGTAATTTATCAGTCAAGATAAACTAATCCCTAATCACACTACGACTTTACCGATGGTTTGTTTCTTTCCATCTTAGTCGTGAGCAACTGTTTATAATTTATAAAGAACTGATAACATGATCTTCTGTGCGTGACACCACACACCATGTTATCTACGATATAAATTAATTGAACAACTACACTTAACATAAATATAGATACTTGACCAATATAATTTTTATTTCTAAATAAATATTTATACAAAAGCTAAACTTTTAATATACACTCTAACACTTCCACCATTCCTTCAAGACTTAGACCAAACTCTAGACCACAGATTCTGTTGGATCGTTGCCCTTCATAATTGACCAAAATCATATATCAAATGACATTTACCACCATGCATGTAACTAAAATGCCAGATCATGTGGGACTAAGGACATGAAGGGCTTCAACAATTTGTTTCAGCAAATGTTTAGTGTTTTGGTTTAATTATGTTATAAGGTTAACAGCGATAATGTTTTACCCTTTTACCATGTATACTGGTCCAATGTTACAAGTGAAACCATCATACCAACCATAATGGAATTCTAACATACATGATCTAGGTACACTAAATTTCAGGTTTGTTCTAAAGTCTTACTATGAAAGATTTATAATAAGGTTTTCAAAATTCTCATCCAATAAGCAACGTACATAAAGACTGGTTTGTCAATTATTGAATTGGAAATGACTAACCAAATCTAGCCCCTAGGTGGGCCAGCAAAATTATACATGACAAAGTCAGGTCTTATCTAACCAAAGTACTCAATAAATCTTTGAGCATATAATTTCTTAATTATAGAAACTCTCTAATAGACATAGGACTCAAAAATTGTGTGTCCACTCTTTAATGTATTAATCAGCTTAGATCACCACGTTTATCAAACCTTCTTTGTCTTATCTTGAAAAACCAAGAAATGTGTTCAAAATCTTGACAAATGATGCTCTCATCCTTAGATGTTCTAGTCTTAGAGCGTTAAGTCGATTTTACATGGCTTCAAGTCTACCAAGTCTGTTCACAAGCATATCTAAATTTGAGACTTTGGGGTGCTACTTCCATTAATTGATGGTATGAACTTATCATCCATGAATCTTCATAGCTATAACACATGGCTTCAACATAAACTTAGGTGACGTTTGGTTTAGAGGTTTGAAAATGAAGGAATGAATTTAATCCCAAACATTGTATTTGGTTGATGGGAATGAAATCAAGATTTTAGAATGAAACTCAAAAATTTGGGTATGGATGAAACTCACCCCTTCCCTTGGGATTTGATGGAAAGAGAATGAGAATTAAGTTTTGGACGAAAATACCCTTGGTATATTTGCTCAATTTTTCTTTCATTTCACTCTCTCTCCTTGTTCTCTCTCATCATACTTTCTCAACATACTTTCTCTCTCCTCATTCTCTCTCATTACACATTCACTATCATTTTCTCTCTATATTCTCTCTCATCATTTTCTCTCTATTCATTATCTCCTTATTTTTCATCAAACTTTCTCTCATCATACTTTCTCTCTCTTCATTGTCTCTTACCATACTCTCTCTCCACATTTTCTTTCATCACACTTTTTCTCTCTTTATTCTCTTCCATCACACTCTCTTTTCTCATTTTCTCTCATCACACTTTCCTTCTCTTCATTTTTTCCTATCACACTTTCTGTCTCATCACATTTTCTGATCATACTTTCTCTCCTCAATCTCTCATTTTCTTTCATCACATTTTCTCTCTCTTCATTTTTCTCATCATACTTTTTCTCTTCTCAATCTCTCCTATCATGCTCTCTCTCCTCATTTTCTCTCATCACACTTTCTCTCTCTTAATTTTTTTCCCATCACACTTTCTCTCTCATCATTCTCTCTCTTCATATGTTTCTCTCGCATTCAACTTTCTCTTCCATCTAATTTTTTCTCTTATTTTTCTCTAAGAGTAAAAAAAAATTTAAGTTCATTCTAATTGAAAATATTCGACTAACCAAATATTTTTAAGAATGATACCTAAGTTAATACTCATTCTCATTCTACAATACTATGATACACATTCTCATTTTGATTCCTAGGAGAGAACCAAACACCACTTTATTTATTAATTAGTAGTACCTCCAGTAACAAAGATTGGAAGAAAGATATGAAATTTTTTTTACACAATCTTTTGATAGCATCACATGATCATGGTGGAATCATGCCTACATGGGTTTCTACGTCTTTGTGTTATGTACTAATTCTGACGAAATTCTACATGTGATTGTGCACTAACAGGAACCTTATACAAATGAGCATGTAAGGACTGATAACTCACTTGTTTCGAGGGTCAATGCATTGGCACTTCTCAAGAAATTCCCATTCCAAATTCATCTAACTTTCTCAGCTTCCAAGATGAATAGCTCACTAATAACATACCTGTTTCTAATAATTTTGACAACCCTCTGCCTGTTGGTAGGGTGCCTATATTTGTGCAGCGTGAAAATAACATAGCTGTGCATCTATAATTGAACATTGAGCCTCTATTAATTAGGCTACTATCAGTATATGCGTTTGTTCATTACCCAATTGATAGTGACTTAGGCAGTATTATTATTGGTATTTCTTGAGACTGTCCTTCTTGATCTAAATAGGTTGTTGATGGACCCAATCCCTACTTTCCAACTTGGTCTTAGTTGGTGCCATAGAAGAATCTACATCCTCGGTGTTAGGTTCGGGTTCTAAGTGTCAACTAGTCGCATCCATAGTCGACCCCAACCACGATTACGAATAGCGTTGATTCACTAAGTGCCATCACGCTAAACCAAATCATTGAGTACCTAATAGATAGATATAGAAACTGTTACACAATCAAACCGAAGGGAGTAAGTCTAACCAATCACACCTCAATTTCTATGACATTCAACTTTTCTAACCATAACCTACACCAAGTAGTGAACACAAAAGGTAAGTTAATCATCAGAGGTATACCTTATTTTCTATACCTCAGAGATGTCCTTCGGCTTGCCTTGTCCCAAACTCAAAAAATCGTAAATCGAAAGGAGATCAAAATCTCAAAAACACAAAATCCTGCATTTGAATTCGAACCATTCTCTGATACCAATAAAATTATCATGTCCCGAGGGTATACTTGTCCTCTGAATTGGATGGTACCCTTTAGTGATAATATAGGAAATAGGATATCGAACCAATTCAAACCAACATAAAAATACCGATGTAATATAACAACACCAAGTCACAAAATGATAATGCGTGTATGTATGCATGTACATGTGAACATACTCAAAATCTGATACAAAAAGAAACTGCAACCATAAACAACAAGAACAATAATATAAAGCAACTCAACGGAAACCCAACTCGAGCGGGACTGGTAGCCAGGACATCTGAGCGACACAACACCTCCTCTATCTGCTAACCTGAAAGTCAAGGGAAAAGTAAAGGGTAGTGAATACAACCACTTAGTGGGTAGAAGAAGATAGTGCATGAATAATATACTGACATGAGATCAAAGGATGCAATTTTAGGTAAAATACTTACTAACCAACGTAGGTGTCCCAACATAATCACTAGTTAACCAAAAGTATAATCAATAACATAGTATTTCACTAACTTGCCCAACCAAATATAACCAACAAATCAGGAGTACATATAGTACATCCAAACCTGCACAAACAAATACATGACCGATATATAGCAAATATATAACAAGTACTGACTGCAGGACAACGCTCTACCACGGATGGTCCCATAGGCAATCAGGGTAAACAATTAGTCACAATTTGTAGGCAAACTCACTACTACGAATGGTCTCGTGGGCAGACAGGATAAGTAACAGTCACTATCTGCGGGCAAACTCGCTACCACGAATGGTCTCGTGGGCAGATAGGGTATATACGTAGCTATCTAGTTACGGACTACACGCGAACTCACTGCCATGAATACTCTCATGGGTCGTCATATATATCATGATCGCTGACGACTCTCTACACCACGAATGGGAGACAATGGTTAACAGAATATACTAACGGTCACTGACGACTCTCTCTCGACCATGAATGGGAGACAATGGTTGACAAGATAAACTAACGGTCGTTGATGACTCTCTCAACCATAGATGGGAGACAATGGTCAACAGGATATACTAACGGTTGATGACGACTCTCTCAACCATAAATGGAAGACAATGGTCGACAATGTATAGCAACCAAGGGGTCTAATAGGATCCTCGAAATCCTTCACTATGGTATAATTCTACTAATGTATAGGCATAAGCCTATATAACAAGGGTCTATTAGGATACTCGGTACCCTATATTACGATATAATCCTACTAATATATAGACAGACAATAGACAATCACATCCCCAAGTTACTAGTCACCTAGCATTAATATCTCGAGTAATTTTGCGGAATCATCTCAGATATAATAAACAACGGGATTAATATCAAGTAATCCTAGGGGCTGATTCAGGAAGGAAAGCCTAGTGGAATACACTACCTTTTTGCTAGGGAGTGATTTCCATCAAGTCTAGGTTGGTATAATCTCACTAATATATATGTCTTCACACCAGTATACAACTATGCTACCTATAATATCAGTGACCTACAGGCACGAGCTTAAGTATATAACCATACTATAATGCAAATTCCTAAACATAAGCTATATGCTTAAATAACAACAAGAGTCTATTAGGATACTCAATATCCTACACCATAGTATGAATAACAAACACAGGTTTATCAAGATGCTCAATATCCTATACTATGATATGATCATCCTACACTAGGGTATGGTAATATCATGCATATATATATATGAACTCAATCATGAATAACAAACATAACTATAGGACAATCAATAAGGTATCAACTCAGAAGTAATATAGGGCATATTTAAAATAGGCAAGTAAATAATCATGCACTATAATAAAAACTATCAAGAAGATAAGCCAAATCTACTTATCTCAAATGTAGTCCGTCTTAACCATCTTCAAGTCAAAGAGTCTGCTTCAAGCTTGAATCCTAAATTTACCTTCTTCTTCGACAGCAATAGTCATGGGATTGGACAGCGGTCAGCGCGTCGGCTTGCGGCACACAGGAACAAAAGGGAGCGGAAGCATTCGTTCACGACGTGGGTGGAGAAGGACAACTGACGGTCAGAGAGGACAGGGTGCAGCACCAACGTTGGCTTGCTCGGAAGACGGAGGAGCAGCGCCGATGGTTGGGTGGCGTCAATCCTAAACGCGACGAAAATGCCACGTGCACATGGGTGACGAAGAGAGCCAGGGAGGAGAGGAACGTCGTTGCGCTGCATCGGTCGGTTGCATGGGTAGAGGAGTGGCACCGGTAGAGGTTGCACTGACAGTCGGGAAGGGATATGGACGCGACTCCAACGTCGATCGGTTACATTGGCAAAGGAGTGGCACCGACTTCGAACGGAGGGCGGCGCTGGCGGTCCGTGCGCAGGGAGCGCCTCTTCCGTCGCACGTGTGGCTGAACACCACCGTGATCGGGTGGGTGCAGGAGCAACGCAGAGGGGAACAACACCGGCGGTTGACGCGCAACGGCTAGCAGCGCGTACGCGTCGCGTGTCGGTGTGTTGCATGAAGAGATGAACAGTAGCCGCCGCTACTCTTCACGCGTGAAGTTGAAGTCAAGTTTTGTAATCTAACATGAGGTTAATTACGATTATCAACTCCTCATTAAAATAGATATTTTAAATAGACTTTATCTTTTCTCCATTTATATCCCTTAAAATATAAAATAGTTCCTTTAAAATAAAAAAAATCTAGTAAATTACATAAATTTATATAAACTTATTTCCTAATAAATTATCCACTAGAATATATTTATTTTTCTTAAAATAATTTAATTATATTAACTTTTAATTATTTTAAATCTTTATCTATATTTTTGATATATTACATGTAGCCCATCCGTGCTTTCATTATGACAAATATTTTCATATTTGTCTTATGTATGACCAAATATTTATATCTTGATCTAATAAATTCTATTCTTTAACTTATTTTACGTCTTTTAGAGACTCATTAGTGTGTATGACATAATAGGTTCCCGGTTTATTTTAGTTGTTCATAATTAGCTACTTAATTATATAAAGATCATGAGTGTCATCTAGTAGACATCATGATCCCCAATTAGTCAGAAAATTATAGTTGATCTTAGAACTAATTCTAAATCCTTTAGCAACTACAATGAGTCGTGTCTTGTTCCTTTCACTCGTCTTATACCCACTTGGTTCAGGACATGGTCTATGTGTCTGTTCCCACTAGACTGACTACGTTACACCTAGCCCAAGTAATACTTCCTTATTTTATGGATTCAAATTACTTGTACATGTGTACAAGAGTCTCATACTCTTAATATGTGATGCTTTGGCTAAAGACTTTGAGTAATAATCCTAATGAGTGACTATAAAATATACTTCTCCTCGCAAGAAGTGGTGAATCCTCTGTGGGCTATCCAAACATCTTCGGGCATTTTGATTTATACCCAATCATTCTGGGTCCACACTTCAATAAGGTGCTTATTTAAGATGTCAAAGTATAAGTCTCCATGACCAAGATGACTTATATATCTTAAGTCGAAGGAAACATGCACTCAAGCTGCAGTAAGAGCTTCATAGACATATCCATATATAACCATATAAAGTCTTACAGCGAGTCACTCCAATGAACTAGTTACCATAACTAGCATCCACGTTTAACTCTCGACATCCCAATGTCTCCAGCTAGTGAGAAAATAGCTTCTTGGTGAACCAAGGAGTATAACCTATGCTAGTCTTACAGAATTAATGATGTCCAAATACATCAATTCGACGACTAGGAAAATTCTAATACGTTCATAATTACACATGTAGAGATAATCACTAGTTGTGATCCAATCATAAATTCTCTCATACTATGAATTGTATTGTAGACATTTAGTAAATGAGTTTAAGATAATCAAACATATAATATGCACTCAAATAGTGAATCTATATTTAGTAAAAATCGTAAGACGATTACCTTAGGACATTGATGTAGACCATATTACATGTCGCGTAGCACTTCAAATCGATTAAAATTGAAAACCCTTATAATTCAAAAATAAAGATGTATTAAAGAGTCTCAAGTCATATTTTTCCAAGGATAGCTAACAAATGTGTGTAAATTCTAGATTCAAGGTTGTTTTTAGATTTTCTAATGACAATGGGTGTTCTGGTTTTGATCTATCCAAAAGGTATCCAAAAGTTCAATCATCAATGTAGACATGATAATGCTAGCTCAATTAAAGAACAGAAATGATCTTCAATTTGAATTAAGCAACTTAAATCAACTAAGATAACTTGACAATTTCATTTGACTGACATTACTAATTGAATTCAACTCACTCTCAACAGTGCATTAGTGAAAATTAAATCTCAATCTAATTGAGGGAATCAAAGAAAAATAGATTTGCACTCAACATGATTTACTTATTTGAATTTAAAACCTAACTACAGTTTGCTTACACAATTCAAATTACAAAGAAACAAAGGTAAGATCAAGAGGTTCGGATATAGAAAAGTAATGGATAAAATGCAACAATCAAATTGCAGAGATTCTAAACTGAAATGAAATTGCATATGCAAGTAATCAGATCATTAGATCTGAGAAAATAAATAGAAAAATTAAAAATAAGGAAGATGTTCCTCAACTCAAATTGTGGATCGAGCTCCTTCTTCCTGCTGACAAATAGAAACACTCCGGAAAACACCCTTCAAGCAATCGACGAAGCAAATCTGAACTCCCAGCTAGTTCAGAAGATGCTAATAGCTCCTGGGAACCACCCTTCAAGCTTGTGATCAACTGAAATCCTTGACGCTCGAAGAACATAGGAATGAAACCCAGAATCGCTTGTTATGATCGATTGATCTGATCGATTCAGAAATCGCTGGTGAATTTGAAGATGAAACGAAATCGGAATACCGAGGAAACGTCGTCGGCACCTCCATTGGATGATGGAAGCCTCAGATCAGGGAAATGCCCTCTGATCTGTGCTTGATTGGGGAACGTGGAAGTCAAAATCATGGACAGGGAAAACACCGCCTGTTGCGCTCTGATCCTCGGGCGTTGATCATCGGTTGCTCAGGTCTCGCCGTCGACTAAGGAAACTGGATCTCAGATCCAATGGGAAATAGGACTGTACCTCACGCTCTTGAGAAGACAGTGGCACGATGAACAGTAGTGAAGCCACTTTTCACTGTGCTAAAGCTGGGCTTTTAAATCCCTGTTTGAACCGGTTCAACAGTGACTGATCAAATGATTGAGTCACATGGTTGAGGTTGGGTTTAATTGATTCTCATAGCTTTAGTCATTCTTCTTGGTTGCATGAACCCAACTCCCCCTCAAATGATCTTTACTTGCTCACTAACTCCATGAGTTACCTACACAACCAAATTTCATTTATGAGACAAAATTTATGAATTAAAGAAAAGAAATGTGGTTAGCTTAAATCAATCATTGCTTTGTAAACCACATCACAAATTGATTCATCAATACAATAGCTCTCTAAAAATCATCCAAAAACCAACAAAATAATATGCCTAATAAACCAACTATCAGACATCCTTCAAAATTTATCACTCCCACTTGGCCTAATGTCAATCACCACGGTGTCCTAAACCGTAAGCATGGACGAAACTCTCAAACTTGCTTTGTGGTTAAGTCTTTGATAAAGGATCTGCTAGATTCCTTTCAGTGGAAATTTTCTCGAGTTGTATTTCTTTTCTACTAACGATCTCCCATTAATATAAATACAAATCCAGACTGAGACTTAGAATCATCCTTGTCTGTCTCGAAACTGACATCCGTATATCCGTGTATTATCATATCACCATCTCCATAAACTAAGAACATATCATTAGTTCTTTTTAAGTACTTAAGGATCATTTTGACAGCTACTCAATGATCCAATCCTGGATTTGAGTGGTATCTACTCGTAACACTCAAAGCATACGGTACATCGGACCTAGTACATAACATAACATACATGATAGATCATATTACAGACACATAGGGTATCTTATCCATGCAAATCCTCTTATTTTCTGTGCATGGACACATAGACTTCGAAAGGTAAATTCCATGACTCATAAGTATGAAATTTTTCTTGGATTCAGACATGCTAAACCATTTTAGTACACTGTCTATATATGTCGACTGTGAAAGACCAAGCAACCTTTTTTATCTATCTCTATAGATTTTCATCCCGAGGATGTAAGTTGCTTCTCCCATATCATTCATGGAGAATATTTTAGACAACCAAACTTTAACTGACTGTAGAACTGGTACATTATTTCTTATAAGTAATATGTCATTAACATATAATATCAGAAATATGACCACACTTCCATTAATCTTTTGATACACACAAGGATCGTCTAAATTTTGTGATAAATCAAATTCTTTGATGGCCTTATCAAAATGGATATTCCAACTCCTGGATGCTTGCTTCAGTCCATAAATGGACCGTTGAAGCTTGCATACTTTATTCTTGTTAACCGATGTGAAACCTTCGGGTTATGTCATATACACGTCCTCGAGCAAATTTCCGTTAAAGAAAGATGTTTTCAATCCATTTGTCATATCTCATAATCATGATAAGCTGATATAGCCAGGAGTATCTGAATGGATTTAAGCATGGCTACAGATGAGAAAGTTTTGTCATGGTCAATGCCTTGTCTTTGACAATAAACTTTCGCTACCAACCTTACCTTCTAGGTAATTACATTACTATCCATGTCGGTTTTCTTCTTGAAAATCCACTTACATCTTGTAGGCGTAATGCCTTCAGGTGTTCAAACTTTGTTTTCATACATGGAATCCATTTCTGACTTCATAGCTATAAGCTACTTGTCCTTTTCTAAACTATTCAGAGTCTCTTTGTAATCAGCAAGTTCCTCATCCTCAATGAGTAACATGTCATTCGATTCTCTTTCAAGAGATTCATATCTCTTAGGAATATTACGTGTTCTACCTGATCTACGAGGAGGTTGTGTCATAATTAGTTATGGTTCTTGACTAGGCATCTCGTTAGTGTTTATTGGAGTCTCTTGAACTTCATCAAATTCAATCATACTCCCACTTGCTTCCTGTAAGAGAAATTCTTTCTCTAGGAAGGTAGCATGCCTTGAAACAAATACCTTTTGTTCCAAGAAGTGTTAGAATTGGTAATCCTTAGTTTCCTTTGGATATCCAATAAATAAACACTTATCAAACTTAGCGTCAAACTTGTCTGATATAGTCCTTTTCATATAAGTAGTACATCCTCATCAAATAAGATATGAGGAGTTTCTTACTAGTCTATACCTCATATGGAGTAGTTGAAATTACCTTCGTCGGGACTCTGTTTAGCAAGTAAACAACTGTCATGAGTGTCCAACAAGGTTCAATTATGTCTTTTCGATACACCATTATGTTGTGGTGTACATGGCGGAGTCCATTTTGGTTTCCTCTTAGAACCTTTCTTAGAGGAGTCTACTAATATCACAGTTTTCTGTTCACCTTTAACAAAAGGCTCTATAGTCTTGAAAATATTAATCATCTCGGGAATGGTCGATTCCAAATTATTCATCTAATAATTCATCACAAATTGTGAATAACTTTTTAGTAAACTATATAGAATTATGTTAATACTTAACTCATGATCTATTATAAAATTGAGTGATGCTAAACACTCTATGTAGCCGTTCATCTTTCGTACATATTGTATTACAGACGAACCCTCCTGAATCTTTGAGCAAAAGAGAAGCTTAGAGATCTCGAACCTTTCAGATCTAGCTTGCTCATTAAATAGCTCCCGAAGATGATAGACAATATCATAAGCATCCAAATGCTTATGTTGTTTCTGTAGTTCAGGAGTCATAACAGCTAGCATGATACAACTTGCAAGTATAGAATCATCCTTAGATTTCTGAAGGGCCAACAATTAGTCCACAATAGCATTAGCCTTGAATTTGCTAGAGTTCCTGCCTTCGAAATGCCATCCGCGGAAGTCATAGAAGAACCAGTGTGGAATTTCAGAAGGTGCTTGCTAGAGAAGAAGATGAAATGGCCGACTTCCTCCTTGGAGTCTTCTACTTTCGCAACGTCATCTGTGGAAAGAACATCCACTGAGGAAGGGATGGAAAAGGGTGCCTTGCAGGAGAAGAACGCTCCGCCGACAATAAAGCCCTAATTCTGAGCTCACTGTGCTGTCGCCACCTTGGGATGGAGATGAAGGGAACCTCGCTGGTTGGAGCAGAACTACTCCACCAGAGATGTCACCGTGAAGATGTCGTTGCTGCTCACAGAGGTCTGTCAGAGATTTTTGTCATCGCCACTGGAGAAGAATCGTGAGGAGAAGGATTTGGGGGCTGTGGGCATCAGAGAAGAAAACACGAACAGTAAGGAAGGAGAAAAACTCGAGCTGAAAAAAAACGTGAACCGTGATTGCCCTTTTAAACTTCAAGTGAATCGGTTGCTTGAACCGAACCAGAAATTGAACCAAAATTTGAACTGGACCAATTACAATTTCTTCTTGGGCTTATGAATTTGGCTTTGAAATGAGGCTTTGAATGTGGGCTTCTTCTTCACTTAATCTCCTTTAAACATGTAGAAGTTTAACCAAACCATGATTGGATCAACCCGGTGTTCCTCCTCTTAATTGTCGTCTCCCTCAATTCCTGTAAAATGCAATATAATCAAATAATATCCAAAATATCCATAAAATGTGCAGGAATTAAAACAAAGACTAACAAAGATCCAACCGCATGAAACACACT
Organism: Zingiber officinale; assembly: GCF_018446385.1. Classification (NCBI taxonomy): domain Eukaryota; kingdom Viridiplantae; phylum Streptophyta; class Magnoliopsida; order Zingiberales; family Zingiberaceae; genus Zingiber; species Zingiber officinale. The sequence continues at coordinate 80,506,155 of NC_056007.1, forward strand.
AAAAATATATAATTGGATGCATAGGAGGGTAGAAACACCGAGTTATAATAATAAAATAAAGTGTCCAAACGATGATAATCAAATCCCTCACACTTAGTCTTGCACATCTCATGCAAGTGAACAAAATAAGAAAATAACTAAAGTTGTATTCCCTTAGCAATTCTGAATATATCATACTTAAAAAATAGTTAAAGAAAGTTACCTAGGATTGTCAAGTCTCAAAGACCAAAGCATTCATGGATTCAATTCATATATTGATTAACAAACATGATAACTTCAATCCATAATGAATAAATTGAGAATAATAATAAAATAACCTCACAAGGTAAGTAATGGTAGTTCTCCTCTCATATACATACAATGGTGGAGCTCACTCAAGTTACTCATGATTTATACACTACCATATCCTTGCTTTTCTTCTAATCTTCACCACTACTATATATATAAGAGCGCACAATAAAATAATGAAGGTATTATTTGAAATGTAAGGGAAACATGAATAAAAGTAAATGATAGTGTAAGAGAAGAAGTGAAGAAGATAAAGTAAAGTAATGTGAAAAACATACACATAATGAAATGTTACATATATGAGTACAAGAAAATAATGCCCAAAAAATAGTACATCCAAACTCCCAAGCTAGCTTTTCACAACTCAATAAACATATAAACAACCCCTACTATAGCTTTTCAATAAAAATTCACTCGTAATATATAATAATATTCAATGTCGCTACAATAACAATTGTCACTCACACAAAAATCTACCACAAATAAATATAAAATAGCATAATATGTTAAAGTTTTTCCCCCCTTTTTTCCCTTTTCTTTTTTTTTTTTTGTTTTTTTTCTTTCTGTGTTTTGCTTTTGTTTTTTTGCTTTTTCTTTTTTTATTACTTTTTCTGTATCTGTATATGTTTCTATTTGTTTTTTTAGCATATCAGGTAATACCTCAAAAATCATCACTAATAGCTCAACCAAAATGATAAAAAAACATGATTCACCTATGCTTCCCTTTAAGTCCACTAAGTTATTCCTCTCCCCCACACTTAAACTTTTGTCTGTCCTGGGCAAAACACTCATCATGGAACATCCCAAATTATCCACATCCAAAAGAAGAATAAGGTAAAATAAATGGAAGAGAGAAACAAATGATATGACGAAAGATAAAAGAATTATTCAAGTAACATGTGATAACAAAAGAAATGAATAGAAGCAAGTGAAATAACCTTCATAGAAATCATGCAATCCTATGATAATGTGGTCTTGAAAGAATTAAGCAAGTTCTAGAATAATATTAACTACAAGTACATCACTTATAAATGGAAATAATAGGCTTGCAAATATCCTCACTACGTATATCAAAATTATCTTCTCAATCTATCAACATGAAATCCATCACCAAGTTATAATCACATGCAATCCAAGAATTTAATCATGATAATAAATCATCAAACTTGACAATCAAATGTAACTACCTTTCACAATTTCTAAAATGATAAAAAGAACGCATAAAGAATTTATTATGAAAACAGACAAGACAAACTAAAAATGAACAACTAAGCAAAGAAATATATACAAGCAAAAAGATAAATAAAAAGCAAGATGGAACAGACTCCCCTGAATTTCTGATGGTCAGAGTCGATTCAGTTTCAGAAGTCAATCCGGAAGTGGAATGAATGTAGATGAAATGAGGCTCGCTCCCTTCACTATCGTCTCCTCAAAAAAAATTTCTGGTGGTTGAAGATGATTCAGCTGGAGTGTCTACTCCAGAAGCTTCGTTATTGCATACAAAGTTAGGGTCTTCTTCAAATGATACAATGCATCATTGCGTGATTGACTGCAAATGAAATGCTTGTAGAAATCTTGTACACTAAAAAGAAAAGGATGCATTTCTTGCACGCATGATGTGTGAGATATACTAGAAATAATATCAAAAGTAACAGAGCATGAATCATAAGAAGTGCCACATCCACTAAAATCAAACTTAATTACCTCCATGGAATTTCTAAAGATTTTAAAGAAAGATTGACCTTACCATCCTAAAAAGTGTCTGGAGGCTCTAGAACATTGAATGTGGCATCATCTTGGTCAAATAAAAGATCTGGCTCTAGATCCAATACAATCAACAGAAGTGATTCTTGAGTTGTCCCTACACTTCCATCGTCACTACGTACAACTGCAGACTCAACTGGCTCAGCTGACTTGGATGATAAAATAGTCAAAGGAAGTGAGTCTTGGGGCTTTGTCCCCACAACAAAAATCCCTACACTTACATCCCTATCAACAATACCTACAACATCAAGAATATTTAGAATAATAATATCATCAATAAAAATATTATCAGAATCAACTACAACATCATGATACAAAAAACTAGAAGAGTCATGTAAAGTAGCAGAATTAAGGTCAGAAATATCACAAACACTACAATTCATCTCCTTAGAAATTGATGCAGTAAGTTGATCTTGTTAGATCATGAAAGTCGATAAAGGGGGTGAATATCGATTTAAAAACATCGAAAGTCGATCGAGTACGCAGCGGGAAAAAAAATAAAATTAAAACAATGCTAACACAAGTAATTTTTTACTTAGTTCGGAGCTTTGATCGACTCCTACTCCAAGGCTCGCACTCATTGAGTGCTTTCGTTGGGAATGATGGATTGAAAGCGCTAGAGGGGGGGTGAATAGCGCTCGTGGCTATTTTATCGATTTACGGAAATCGTTCGAGTAACTAAAGTAACGCAGCGGAAATGAAAAGTAAAGTAAATACAAAGACACAATTGATTTACTTCGTTCGGAGCCTATTTCGACTCCTACTCGAAGGCCCGCGATCCTTGACGGTTTTCGGTGGGTAACAACTATATATCCGGAATTATTACAAGCTAAAAGCAATTACAGTTAAGTGCAAATAAGAAAGTTTTACCAACGAACAAGAAAGTAGAAGAGCTTTGGAGTTTCAGTTCGTTGTAGCAGCAGAGCGTAGTTGAAGCGTACGGAGCACACAAGAGCGCATAACTTCTGTTCGGAATTCAATGTCTGAGCTGCACCTCGAGTCCTCCTTTTATAGCTCTGCAAGGTCTAATCCAGATCCCCAAGTCTCAGGATCAGAATTGACCCGAAGCGGATCGGTCGACCGATCCTCACGTTCGGTCGACCGATCAGATGATCTCCACCGCATCTGATCCGTTCATCCGCCGCTCCGCTTCGATCTGGTCAAACTTTATCCCTGCGTTCGATCGACCGATCCCAAGGTTCGGTCGACCGATCAGTCTCCTCTGACCCGCACACCTCGGCTTGATCCAGTCGACACCTATCCCAGGTTCGGTCGACCGATCCCAAGGTCCGGTCGACTGATCCCTGGTCGAACCTGGTCCAGCTTCTGGAGATCTGATCGGGTAGCTTGGAGGTTCGGTCGATCGATCCCGGTCAGTACTAACCCTGCACAAAAGTATTAGTTTCCTGCAAAACAGAGTTAGAACACTAAAGATAATATATAAACAAATGAATTGACAGCCTTCGGACTGTCCGGGTCTGACTTCGGGTTTCCGACCGGAAACCCTAGGTCGGCCCGACGCCTACTGTTCCCTCTACGGGGAACGCGTCCTCACCTACTTCACTCAGGAGATTTACCTGATGTTAGTCCGGTCCTCCAGACCGACTGGATTTTCCGCCTAGGGTTACCACTCCCTAGGACCTAGGGATTACCGCCCCCTAGGGTTTTTCTCCACCTAGGGTTACCACCCCCTAGGACATAAGGTTGCCGCCCCTTAGGGTTTTTCTCCACCTAGGGTTACCACCCCTAGGACCTAAGGTTACCCCCCCCCCCCTTAGGGTTTTTCTCCACCTAGGGTTACCACCCCTAGGACCTAAGGTTACCCTCCCTTAGGATTTTTCTCCACCTAGGGTTACCACCCCCTAGGACCTAAGTTTACCGCCCCTTAGGATTTTTCTCCTTCATCAAGGGTTACCACCCCTAGGACCTAAGGTTACCACTCCTTAGGATTTTCACCTGCCTAACCACGGTTAGGACTTTCCTGCACACTTGTTTAAGCTCATTAGATAACAAAACAACTTAACTTGAACCCTTTGACATAATCAAAACACCGGTTCGATCGTCGGATGCTTCCCGCACCAACAGGGAATCCACTAGCAATTCGAAATATTACAAATGAAATTACAATTGCTTTAAACAAAGAATACCGACAACACAAAGGAATAAAAATGAGGTGTGTTGTCGGAGGAGCTTTCGCAACGTCGCTGGAGCGCAACATGACAGAGCAAGCGTTGGAAGATCTTGTTGTTCATTGTACTTTGCTCCAGGGTGCATCCTCCTTATATAGGAGGCTCCGGGCGCCTGGAGTGTGACGTAGCCCATCCAACCATGAAACTCCACGTGTCGAAGCGCGTTGGGGATAAAACTTGCATCCCGGGCGCCCGAATTCCTTCCGAGCGCCTGGACCTTTGCTTTTTCAACAACCTGCAAAAACATTAGTCCGAGGTAAAATGCAAAAATTACCCTGCAAAACAAAGTGTTAGCACAGTTAAGTTATAAGAGTAATAAAAAGCAGTAATTAGATTCTGTCTCATCGAGACCGGAATCTAGTCATGATCTCAACTTAGATTTCTGAAATGGATCTAAGTCGGATCGACGCCTAATGTTTCCTTCCCGGAATGTGTCCTCACAGTCACTCCCCTCCAATAACTTACCTTAACTTACCTACCAGATGTCCAGTCAGCCCTTCGACCCGTCTGGACTTCGTATCAGCTACTTGGTCAGCTCGTCGACCTAGCTAAACTTCCTTGTAACACTGAGTTAGCACAATAGATAAAAACAATGTTAACAGAATTATAACCTAGGGTTATCTCCCCCTAGGGTTGCCTAACTTCACTCACTAGGACTTCCATTGCCTGGCTTCACTCACCAGGACTTCCTCCACTTAGCTTCACTCACTAGAGCCTGGTTTCACTCACCAGAACTTCCTCCACCTAGCTTCACTTACCAGGGCCCGGCTTTACTCACCGGGACTTCTATCACCTAGCTTCACTCACTAGGGCCCGACTTCACTTACCAGGACTTCCACTACCTAGCTTCACTCACTAGGGTCCAGCTTCACTCACCGGGACTTCCACCACCTAGCTTCACTCACTAGGGTCTGGCTTCACTCACCGGGACTTCCACTTTGCCTAACCTTTGGTTAGGACTTACCTTTGCTAGTCATCTAGTCCTGACTAGGCTTCTCTCTCCCAAACATCAAGTCCTGTTTAGGTCGACCCTTGGTCATATTATCAAATATTAAAACCCTAGAGGTCGATTACACTAATAGATCTGATAGCAATTGTAACTGTGTTGATGAATGTGTCCTTTCCTGGAACTATGTTTCTTGTTATTGCCAAATTCGATGCAATTGCTCCTTAAGATCCTGCTCAGGCTGATGATGCTAAAAATAAGGCCGATAAAATTGGAGCCACTCAGAAGTCCCTTGTTGTGTGTTCTCATACATGAATCTTGCAATTGAATTATACATGTCCTACTGATGAGTCTGATAATACTGAGGATCAGGCTGGTGATACTAGATCCTCATCAGGAATACACTAGTAAAGGAATGAACGTCTTTGGCAATCACTGGTCTAGTGCCATACTACTAATAATTTACCGCCATAATCTCGATAAGTCCTCTGGCCTGAGTAGATGTCTTGTTAACTAGTATCCCTCCACTAGCTGCATCAACCATACTCTTGTCCATGGGAAGCAATCTCTCATAGAAGTATATAATCAGTAGCTGATCACTACTCTGGTGTTGAGGACAACTAGCAATAAGTCCTTTAAATCTCTTCTAATATTGTTGAAACAGTTCTCCTGTGAATTGCTAGACTCCACAAATACTCCTCTGAATAGCTGCAATTCTAGTAGTAGGAAAGAATCTCATCAGAAATAATTTCTTCATCTCGATCCAACTAGTGATAGAGTTGGGTGGGAGACAATACAACCAATATTTTGCTGAATCTGCTAGTGAAAATGGAAATGCTCTAAGTCTAACATCATCTCCTGATATGCCAAGTGGGTTCCATGTAGAGCATACCATATCCAATTCTTATAGATGTTTGTTGGGATCCTCATCAGAAAGTCCATGAAACTTTGGTAATAAATGTACAATAGTCCATAACTCGAATTCTACCTCTAAATCAGAATAACAAATGCAGAATAAATCAACAAACAAGTCTGGTACCCAAACCTCTTTGAGAGTCTTTCAATGTTGTTTTCCATGTTACTCATCAAATCTGAGGTCCTGATCACACTGAAACTCTGAAACTGCTATAACATACATAAGAGATTTCCTGGTCTTAACTAAAATACTCATGCATATATAATCAAAAGACACGGGAAAATATACGAGATAGAATGCGTGCATACAAAGAGATGAATAATGAAGCTCTAACAATATTTTTAAATTTTTACAACCACCAAAGAAAAAGAAATAAGAGAGAATAAAATTTAAAAAAAAATGAAATGAAAAATATTAAAAAAACTGAAATTGTGGTCTAAATGATAAGATTGACCAAAATAGGTATTTATTCACGGTGTAACTGTTAGTAGTCTCCCTTCACCTCTTTCCTTCAACCTGTAAAGTTCCAGAGCAAAAAGGGAGATACTAACAATTACATCAAAAGAAAAATAAAATAACAAAGCAAAAAAGCAAAAACAAGATAGAGATAAAACCTATGTACAGTCTAAAAATAAACGAACACTACTAAGTTTTCCTGACAATGGCGCCAAAATTTGATAAGTTGAACGACTGTTACTTGCTCACATCAAATTAATTAATTTCTAATCTACCGACCCCCTTAACCTACACTAAGGTAGTATAGTAGAGGACCGGGTCATCTCTCACATGGAACCAGTGATAAGACATTCATTTTCAGACAGAATCGAACAATAGTGTTATTTTGGGCTTTTCTAAATCTAATGCAAATATTGAAATCCTAACTAACCAACAAAAATGAACTCACAGCTGAATATCACTCTACGTTATAAGGATTCCTTCTCCAAAAAGAAACATGTGTAAAAAAATTATCTAACTATCCTATTTAACTATTGAAGACACTCTTGTACCACATTGTCACCCTACAACACAAGAACATCTATCAATAGGCATAACATAAAAACATAACAAGTAGCACAAACATGCATAAAGGAAAAATAGTAGTAAAACAAGTGCAAATAAACTCAACAAACTTAATAGCGATTAAACAAAACCTAACTATGCATAATTGATAATCTACATCACATTGGCACACTATGATACAGAATTAACAATCATGTATAGTTAAACTAACAAAATGCAACACTAAATAATCAAACATGAATAAAGAAATAACACAATCAAACAAATAAGTAAATCAACTAAGTTAACTAAACCCTCTTCCATGATCATACACAAAGTCGACTACCCTTCACCGTCACACGAAGGGCCTGGATCTGGAACGCCATTACCAATGGACAGCAAACACCACAATTGAACATTGATCTACAGCTCACAATGGCACAAAGTTGATAGTTTAAATGAAATAGGAAACAAATTGCAGCATCAACAGAACTAAAATAGAATCAGAAACAGAAATTTCTTTGCCAGAATTGAATAACTGAGGTTATTGGGATCATGCTAGCCTTCGCAGTGCCGTCCATGGAAGTCCACAGTAGCATTAGCCTTGGAATTAAGATGGGAAGCTCATTGGAGAAGAAGTAGTATAGCGCTGACAACTCAGGTTCTGCCAGAATTTGATACACACTAAATTTACTGGAGTTCCTACGTTCGAAACGCCATCCGTGGAAGTCACAGCAGAACCAGTGTGGAATTTCAGAAGGTACTTGCCGGAGAAGAAGATGAAACGGTCGACTTCCTCCTTGGAATCTTCTGCTTTCGCAATACTATACAAAGAAAGTGGTTAGGTCAAGCTGAGTAGAAGATATAATCATTCAAAATACTATACAAACTTACCCTCGTAGAATTTTAGCTGAACCAATCAGCCAACTCATTAGGAGGGATGGTTGCCGACCTAGCTCTGGCTTCCGCCCAGGTCTGAGCCAAGGGACCCTGAAGCCTTATCTTATGCTCAGGCACGCATGGCTCTTCTAGATCAGGGTAACACCACTCGTCTATTGGCAATCTAAAGATGGTCATTACATGCATGTGAGAACTGGAGCCGATTAGCTCCGAGCTAGCCTTGCCCTTGGATTTCGATGTTGGAGCATAGCGGATGGTGGAGAAAGGGGATGCACGGTTGGCCGGTGTCGGCGACACATAAGATAGAGGTTGCACGATGATTGCACTGGACGATAGCTCAGAGGGGGAACATGTCCGATAGGAGGATGGGGGAGTTGGCCCACTAATTGCCCTCTCGAGAGTAGCAGAAGTGAAACTTTCACGTCGCTCAGAAGGTGGTCAATGTGTAGACACGAGAGTTGAGGTTTGGGGGCAGAAGGTACCGAGTGGGTGATAACTTTCGTTCAGAGCCTCTTGTGGCGTTGGTGCTGAATCAATGGCTCCGCAAAAGTTGTCAACTCTGAATACACCACTACGGGCACCGAGGAGGGTCGTTCAGGAGGTAGCTTGCCAGTGTCGGTAGCATCATCACTCCCAGCTACTCTACTAGTTTCTCCTTTGCCAGTTTGCCCTTTCGAGGTCCTGACCAACAATAACACATGACTCTCCAGCTCGGCAACTCCACGAGCTTCCAGCTCTCCATCAGTTAACTTAGTGGAGTCACAGAGTAAAGCCCTAAACATCACTTTTGCTACAAAAGAGAAGAAAAAATCAGTTAGGCCCAAAAATAAGGGAAGGAAAGGAGGCTCACCAAAAGTGCAGGCCAGCCAAGCGCAGACGAGACTCAGCCCAAACATACACAAAACACCCTCCAGCAGTAGCTTGTGTATGTGATATTTTAGGCCAGCTAGTTGTGCCGCAGCTTGGAGGTAGGTCGGCTCCCACCGGTATCTTCCCAGCTTGGGGGAGTTAGGTAGCTGCATCTTCTAGCCCGTCGGGAAGGCAACCCTATAGAAAAGTTGGATGTAGAAGTAGTGGAACTTCCAACCCTTGATGGAGGAGGGCATCTTATCAAAATACACGGTGTCTACCCAACCTTGAGAGAGGAAGACACCCGGTTCAAATTTATTAGGGTATTAGAAATAGCAAAAAATGTGTGGATTAAGAGGAATCTTATACAGGTGGAACGATATTACTACTCTGCACAATAGCTTAAAGGAGTTAGACACTAGTTGTTGTAATGGAATATGGAAATATCTATAAACTTCAGCAAAGAAAGGATGAATTGGGAAATGGAGGCTGGCATAAAACTGATCCTTGAAAAAAGTTAGAAACTCTTTAGGAGGAGTGTGGGGAAATCATAGGCAGATGTGATGACAAGCTTGTGATCAGGGGGGACATGGTAGGACATTATCATTTGATCCACTTCGTCACCATTAAAATCCGACGAAGTGGAGGTGTACCATAGTCTAGGGACAACCGAAGGGGGAGAAGGAGAATGGGCCATAGGGAGAAAGATGAAGATCGAAAGTGAAAAGGAGAAGGAACTTAATGGATGAGAATCGTTGATGACAAGAAGCAAAGAGCAAAGAAGCAGACGAAGATGAAGACAAAGGCAAAGAAGAAAGCGATGTTGTGTCGATGAGAGTGGAGGATTTAAAAGCCCTGCCGTTGATTATACAAAGTCGTCCGATCAAGGGTTTTAAAAAATGAGACTTGATCTGGGTCATCCCAATTTTAAAGGCAGTTGTCGCATTGAATCCTAACAGTCGCCTATCACATCAGACATTTAGCAGCACGAAAGTGTGACATGTGTCATTCAATCATAGGTGGCATTAATGAGGAATGGAAATGATCAACAGGTACTTGATGAAAAGGCATGCTCAACATGCTTTGCATTAATGGCAAAGGATTTGAGCGACTTCTAAGAAATCAGAATGATGATGGCAGCAATTAAAAGACACTATGAGTATGAGAGACCACTCAAAAAAATGATCAAAAAAGAGATAACAAATAGCTAAGTGTCGCCCACATTATATCCGAGCAACGTCAACATTGGAGTCTCCCGAATGAGAAGAAATAAGTTTCCTTAGGATCTATAAGGGTAGTAATCGTTCAAGCCGAGCGACGACTCAAATAGCAAAGTGCCCAGTCAGGAAGGAGAGTTGCAAAAAATATCAAATGTCAAGTCAATCGAATTTACAGCCTCTTTTGACAAGACTTAAGGAGAAAACTTGTGATACAATGATAAAGATGGATCCACCCAAAAGTGAGTCAAAGCAGTAAGCACCCGAAACTTGTAGATGAGGTTAAGAGTCAAATACTAAGTTACCCGGCCCACTGTCCTTGCCGGTCGGACCTAAGGGCCAATTGGACACAATGCGCCTCTCCGACAACATAAAGACCAAGTGAAGAACATGTCAATAGTTGCATTCTATACGGTCAAGCTGGCGATATACTGTTGGTCCCTTGGTGACCGACTAGAGGGGGAATGAATAGCCTGCACAATAAAAATAAACAAAAACTTCCTTCTCAAACTTTATAGCTTTATTAAACTAATACTTGCATAAAAAGAATAAGAAACTAATTAAATAAAGAAGAAGCTCAAAGATTTTACTTGATTACAATCGGGGAGGTTGTTAATCCAAAGAAGATGAAAAACTCACTAAACAATCTCCTTCAGGCAGAGAAGCCTCTTAAAGTAGTTAAAACACTCAATTACAGAATAAGACTAAAAAAGAATCAATTACAAACCTTCTGGGACTAGGTGATGTGCGTAGATTTTATATACTTTTATGCATGTTTTGACGCACATTTACATACTTTGAGCTTACTTGATCTATGCATTTTTATACTTCCAGCTTTCCTTTTAGCATATTTACTCTTTTTGTTCGGAGATCTGCTTTTTGTGTATTTTTTGTACACAGGAGTCGAATTTGGTGAAGATTCTACATTCTTGGACAAAACTTATGAGCAAAGCAAGCGAGAAGGCACCTGGTCGTGTACCAGACACGACTCTGCATTGGTAGGGAGCTCTGGCCGTGTGAAGTTCAGAGGCCATATAGCAGCAACAGCAAAGGAACTTGGCCTGGCCGTGTGAACCTCACACGACCGTGCCAAGTTTTGAAGCAAATCAGAGTCCAATCCTTACATGGTCGTGTGGATCTACATGGCCGTGTAAGGTTTCCAGAGACCAAGAAGGCCCTGGCCGTGTGCATCACACGACCGTGCAAGGTTTCCAGCGCTTAGAAGTGTTCTGGCCGTGTGCACCACACGGTCGTGCCAGGTTTTCAGAAGCTGGGGCAGTCCAGGCCGTGTGGATCTACACGGTCATACTTGGAGGTCTTGATGGGAGTTGTCCATGGCCGTGTACACCACACGGCCGTGTATGGATGGCAGAGAGGGGAAAGGCTCTGGCCGTGTGAACCTCACACGGCCATGCCTCGGGGTCGTGTGGCACCCGAAAACCCCCCTCTATTTAAAGCCTATTTGAAGATTTGAAAGGGATCTTCTCCCCCTTTGGGAGAAAGCAAGATTTGGTGGATTCCTCCCATTCTTGGGAGGATTTTTGGGCAATATAAAGGGAGATCTTGGCGAATTCGACTCCGGGAGCGAGGATTGGATCCGAAGATGGAGTTATATTGTAGATAAGTTTTCTTTCTCTCCTCTTCATGGATTGGGATGGAAGAAATGCTTGTAATCTTCTTATCTTTGGTTTTCTTTCTTCATTTTATGGAGTAGATCTTGTTGTTCTAGGATGGAGGGAGTATTTGTAAGATAAATTGATGTAAACTCTTGTGGATTTGTCATTTCTTTGTTTCTATGATGTTACCTAGTTTGTATCGATTGGATCTTGAATGATTAATTGTGATTAGGGCTTAATTCTCATTCTTGATTGATTGTTTGGATATCTTATAGATTTTGTAAAGATTAACCCTCACTCGATTTTCCAAGGGATCCACGTGACAGGTGCAAGCCCGTGTAAGGACGTTTGAGGGATAATCTTGAAGGGGAAATGAGATTATTTAAGAGGGTAGGATAGATTTTATGATTCAATCCTTTTATCTTTATGGGTTAAGAAGCTATGAACTTCTATGTTGGTATCCGAGGGAAGCATAGTAATAGGTGCAATCCTGTGTAAGGACAACGTAGGTTCATATCTAATTGATCACATTTAGGTACATTTATCAGTCCTATGTCGGTTATCTATTACAAGAGAGAACCGACAACCTTCTACAAATATTAGACAATTGAGAAATAACAATTGGTAAACCATATACATTCAAGAGATTTCACAAAGAAACCAAAACTCCTAGAACCTCCCTTTATCATAACTCAAACCCCAAACTCTTATTTGTTAATCTTTCATTTTAGATTTGTTTTTCATCCTTAGCATTTGAACTAATTGATTAGTTGTTTAGCTAATTCGCTTTGAGATATCTCTAGTGCTTATTCTAGTTCCTGTGGATACGATAATCTTTTATATTACTTGCGATATTTCCGTACACTTGCGGAGAGCGAACACTAGGGATGTATTTATATCCCTGATCGGGGCGCCTGGAAGGGGTTCAGGAGCCTAGAAGGGGTCCAGGCGCCTAGAGGGGGATAAACTTTTATCCCCATCGTAACGGGATGTGCCACATCATGTTTGGATGAAATTCCTAGTCCAGGAGCCCGGAAGGGTTCCAAGCGCCTGAACCGTGCAGATAAGGCTCCCCCTCCTCGCTCAAGGGGCACCCAGCTGATCCGAGCGCCCGGACGGTCTAGGCGCCTGGACTTGGTCTAGGCACTCGGATGGTCCGGGCGCTTGGACTTGGTCTAAGTGCCCAGAACCAAAAGTCAACCCTCGATTCACTTTTTGGTCCGGGTCTTCCGCTCCGATTCCACTCACATTGGTCCAGATCTTCAACTCCGACTCCGCTCGATTAGGTGATCTCAGCCATCCAGAATAGGGCTCACCTGAACTCATTTTCCGGCCTTCTCGAACAACCTTCCGCTCCAGCTTCTCGTCCCTCGAAAAATACCGTAACAAAATAATAATCATAATAAGGTTTAATGGACAAATAACTTTACCGAAATTTTTAAGAATTTTTATAAATTTTCTGAGAATTTTTCAAAACTCGTATGGCGTATTTTATGGGGATAAGTTTATTGGGCATGGAGGAAGCCTATTTGGAATACCCACTTAAGTAGGAGTTGATTAAGGAATAAACTTAAGGTTTAATTAAATAAACCCTAAGTATAAATGTGAGATACTGTGCCCTAATCCCCGCCGAACCCTTGCTCCCGACGATGTCACCCCTTCTCTTCCTCTCATTTGCCCGAGCAGCGCCGACTCCCCTCTCTACGCCAACACCCCGACTTCCCTACTTCTTCGCGCCTTCACCATCGCCACCCAATCTCCGTCAAACCTAAACATTGAGCGTCCTCTCGCGTTGCTCCAATCGCCACGGCCCAACATCGGTCACCAGCCATAGAGCGCCACCCGATCTCCTCTCGCCAGAAGCCGAGCACCCAAGTCCTTCATTCTTTTGTGCCCTAGTTCTCGATCAACCGTCAACAGAGTTCTCGTCTTCACAATCCGAGGTGCCACCTCTGCACGGGTTAATTTTCGGCCAAGGAGGGAGATGTAAGCCCTAGCTCTGCCGAATTTGAATCACAACCACCAGATTCCTTCCTCCATTCACAAGAGAGTACGGTGAGCATCTTTATCTTTGTTTTCTTCCTATCTGATCTGCATATAGGTTGCAGATCCATTCGGTAGCACTATAAACTTACTGAATTTCAACCAACAAATGCTTATTTTTGGGTATTTGATTATGAAGACAGCAGCTCCATCTTCCTTCGATCATATTACTGGCAGCAAGTATTTCCGAGCGAGTCAACAACAAAGTCTCTTGATTTAGGTAAGTTTGTGATCTGGTGATAGGTTATAATTCCTGTTTTAACTTAAACTTGAGTTGATGTTGGTATGTCTAAGGATAATTAATCATGTAGTTTGAAACGATGGAGGTTATCCGTTGGATTTGAACCAAGGTTTGGGTTAGATCTGATTTGTTAATTAACCAAGGTTAATTAGTACATTGTAGATGGCTATTCATTTTGGTATGTCTCAGTTATTCGTAGCATATGTAATTAGATAAATTATTCATGTGATGCAAGACTTTAATTCGAAACAAGCGTCTCAACGTGGGATCTATCTGATACGACCTTCTTTTTTAGACGGGTACCTTTGACTAATCTCTTATGATATTGTCATTCTAATATGAATAGTAGGTTATAGCTGGTAGTAATGATTATGTTTATATCTATGTTACTACTTGATATCCGTAGTATGCCCATATTGTTATCTATTATACATTTATGCTTATACCTTTTGATTCTTGCCATGTGTACTTATGTTTATAGAATTAGTGACATACAATGCATTACCGTGTACAGTTATAGCTACTAGATTATTTGGCATGTGTACCTGAATTTATTACCTGGCAGGTATACCTAGATTTATTACTTGGCATGCGTACCTAGATTTATGAAACCTAGCTCATTGTTATGGACTCGGTTTTCCTTTTTATACATATTATTTGGAGGTTGATATTTCAGGAGTTACATGCTTTAGTGTCATGCACTATTTCGCATGATTGCATGTTATGCGATTGTCAGCTCCTTTGTAGTTGAGCACATCGCCAGTTACATGATCTGCACACACAACCACTCATGGATTAGTGGTACATCAGGCAGGGTGTGTACAGTTGCTCTATCAGGGCTTCGTTCGGCTGCTCATGGGTAGTGGTGATGCAGTGTGGTAGCGGGCAGGGATCCCTCCTCTTGACTATGACATAGGGAGATGAGAGCTTTGACTCCCCCATTTAGTTGGGGTAGGAGGATAGGTGTACTCCGACAGCATCCTGTCCACTCAGTCACTCAAGAGAAATGATGACAAAATGCACAGTTGTCATAGCCTTACCCACTCAACTTCACCATCGCGTGTGAGGTGGCTGACTGGCGTCAGGGGTGACCATGTCATTTGCATTATATGCATGGATTACATTTATTGCTTGTGATTGTTGCATTTTAGATGCTACATTTTGGTAGTTGCATATGATTGACATACATACAGGAGACATGAGGTATTTGGTCTGATGACCCTTATATCCGGATAGGAGGTCCTGGTGAATACAACTTCTTCTGTTGTTCAGTTTTACATTTCCTGTTATTATTTAGAAGACTGTACTGCATGATTATTGCTGACAGCTATATCTTACTATGCATGTCTGATCGATACCCGCTGAGTTCTTGAACTCACCCCGTTAATTTATTCCTATTTCAGGTTGAAGCTATCAGGAGTTTCCAATTGCTAGTCCCCACTCCGTGTCATGATCGTTTTCTATTTTTGGTCTTTTGTTTCTTGTTATATGATATACATATTTGTGATGTGTGTTTCTATATATATATATATATATATATATATATATATATATATATATATATATATATATAACTGCATGGAATGTTTATTTAAATTGTTGCTTATGTTCTGGTCGTGTTGACCGAGGATTAAGAGGCTCTGAGGGTTGTGTATTTATAGATTTAGATTGTCACTGATATAGGGGAGATGCTGTCGGATTTTTCTCTGCCAGGGACTCCTCTGGGGCGTGATAATTTATTTGGTATCATAGCTCAATTTTGCGAGTTAATCTAGGTATTTTCATATTTATACGGATTTCTGTTGATTTTTATGTTTCGGAATTCTGAGGTATTCTTAGACGAGGTCATATTTGGGGACTCGTTGGCGATGAAACATCTCCAGACGGTAAATAGGTAAGATGATTAATTTTATAATTTTGGTACCCGTAGTAATTTCTGTGTAATAATTTAACAGATATGAAGTGAGCTACACCCATTCCCGCACTGAGACGTAGCGCAGGACGACCACACAAGAGGGCATTAGAATCCTTAGCGACGAAGTCACCAGAGAGGTCTGTTGGGATTGAGCCTGTCGGTCAGGAACAAACTCCTCATGGTACTGCGGGCATGTCAAGCTCTCGGATTCTGACGGTTCCTTCTCCAGAGGTACCCATCTTAACCGTACCTGTCGAACCCACCCCTATAGTATTCACTGTACCACCAGCGGTACCACCTTCGACACATCCGACACCTACTCCAGCCGTGCCTACTGCATACCCGACACCACCGCCACCTGTGTCTGCTACTGCATACCCGACACCCGCACCAGCAGTACCAGTTGCTCCTTATCTGGTACCACCACCTATCATACCTCCAATTGCTGCTACCTATATTTTACCTGCAGTGCCACCGGCGGTACCTACCCCGACTTATGCAACAACACCAGGGGTACCTTCCCCGGCCTATCCAGTGGTACCACTTGTAGTACCAGCTCCAGTGGTTCCGTCAGTTCCTGCGACGATCCCTACTCATCCTACTGATATGATTGCGGCACGAGCTTGGATCCCAGCTTTGTTAGAGTCGGTGAAAAGCCGATTCACGCTATTCCACGAGGAGACCGATCTGAGCATGGCTCAGTCTTGAATAGAGACTATGGAGCATACTTTCTTTTATATGGCTTGCTCCGAGAGGGAGAAAACAGAGCTGGCTGCTTTCCATTTATGGGACGAGGCCGATATCTAGTGGAATACGCAGTGCTCGATCATAGGCAAGCAGCACATCACCTGGGCGAGATTTAGAGAGGCTTTTGAGAGTCAATACTTTCCACGGTCATATCAGATGACACACCGTTAGAATTTTCTGAGTCTTCGGCAGAACAACCGTATAGTGATGGAATACAATGATGAATTTAATCGATTAGCGAGATTTTATCCAGAGTTGGTTGTGAGGATAGATCTTGTATGCTTCAGTTTGTCCAGGGACTAGATGGTCATCTTCAAGTGAAGATTGCAAGTTTTGGTAATTCATCTTACATAAAGGCATTGGATAGAGCCCTTATGATTGAGTTGGCTCAGCAGAGAGTGAATGCGGACAAGAAAAGTAAGCAGACAAATCGGACTTCAGGACAAACTCAGCAACCACAAGCTACCGGACAACAGCAGAGTGGTCGCAGTCAGTCAGGTCAAGGTACTTCTGGGGCATCTGGTCGGCCTCAGAAGTCAGGGCGGACTTCATCAAGATGTTCCTGGTCTTCTCAACAGAACCGAAAATAGTCCTCCAGTGACATGTACTGCACCCGATGTGGGTCCAGACATCACATCACATCAGTTTGCTCTCTGGGACAGTCAGTTTTCTATTATTGCAAACTGCCTGGGCACAGAAGTCAGGGCGGATTTCATCAGGATGTTCTCGGTCTTCTCAGCAGAACTGAAAATAGTCCTCCAGTAACATGTATTGCACCCGATGTGGGTCCAGAGATCACATCATATCAGTCTGCTCCCTGGGACAATCAGTTTTCTATTATTTCAAACTGCCTGGGCACATGAGCCGAGATTATTCATTGAAGGCACAGCATGCGGCATCTAGGATTTCTGTTTAAGGAGGACAGTTTCGTCAGAAAGGGACTTAGTGAGGAGGGCAGAAAGCCCAATCTTCACATCACCAGCAGAGGACAGCCCCCCCCCCCCATGCAGGAATTGCATATGTCATGCACGGACAGGAGCACTCCAATGCTCATACGATATCATGAAGTTCTATTTCGGGACCTTAGTATCTGACGCAAGGGCAGTATCAATCGGTGCCTCAGCCACTGGTGCAATATCAGCTGCAACTCCAGCCACTAGTTCAATACTAGTCACAGCCTCAGTCACTAGTGCAGTATCAACTACAGCCTCAGTCACTGGTTCGGTACCAGTCGTAGCCCCAGCCACCGGTTCAGTATTAGTCACAACCCTCATATCCATCTCTGGCACAATATCCGGCACCTCTTCAGTGGCAGGCTCAGGCTCATGCACAGTAGCCTCTGGCACTACTACCACCTCCACCCCCGCCAGAGATTAGAAGAATTCACTCGGTTACCAGAGAGGATGCACAGCGGGCCGACAGATCCATTTTCCATGGTACGATTTTACTTTATGCATTTTTTGCTAATATATTAATTGATACTGGTAGTTCGCATTCCTTTATTTCTCATGTATTTATGAGGGAGATTGGTAGACTACCTACTCTTAGACCGCAGCGACTGACTATCTCCCTACCGTCCAGTGATACATTGGACGTCACTCGGGAGGTCAGAGGATGCCCATTAGACTTCGACAACATTATACTCACTGTAGATTTATTAGTACTGGAAATGGTCGAGTTCGACATTATCCTCGACATGGATTGGCTGTCAACATATCATGCCACGATTGATTACCAGATGAGGGTGGTCACATTCCGACCTCTGAACCAACCCTCGTTGGATTTAACTGCATCAGGGACGACGGTATATCGACCATTTCTGCGATTCAGGCTCAGAAGCTGCTATCACATGGCTGTCAGGGATTTCTATTATCGTTGATTAACGCTGATGACAACAGTAGTTCTCAGCTCTCAGACGTTCCCGTGGTCCAAAAGTATCCGAATGTATTTCCAGATGAGCTACCAAGCTTGCCTACTCGAACGCAAGTGGAGTTTTCTATTAAGATGATTCCGAGGACCGCGCTGGCATCGAAAGCTCCTTATCATATAGCACCGAAAGAGTTGGATGAGTTAAAGGTCCAACTCTAGGAGTTATTGAACAAGGGATTTATTCGCCCTAGTGTATCTCCATGGGGTTCTCCGGTATTGTTCGTCAAGAAAAAAGATGATACTCTGAGGTTGTGCATCGATTATAGACAGCTGAATGTAGTGACTGTCAGAAATAATTACCCCTTACCATGGATTGAGGATTTGTTTGATTAGCTCAGAGGTACATCAGTATATTCTAAGATTGATCTACAGTCCGGATATCATCAGCTGAGAGTCAAAGATTCTAATATTCAAAAGACAGCATTCTGCACGAGATACAGACATTATGAGTTTTTGATAATGCCATTTGGGCTTACCAATGCTCCAACAGTATTTATGGATTTGATGAACCACGTCTTTCAAGAGTATCTAGATCAGTTCGTTATCATTTTCATCGATGACATTTTGAACTACTCGCGTTCCGAGGAGGAACATGCACAGCATCTTCGCATAGTCTTGGAGACTCTTCGACAACATCGTCTATATGTGAAGTTCAGTAAGTTCGCTTTTTGGCTATCCTCAGTCAGTTTTTTGGCACACGTGGTTTCTAGTCGAGGTATTTCCTAGACCCTCAGAAGATCGAGACTGTCACTAGCTAGGAGCAGTCGAAATCAGTTCCGTAGTTCTGTAGTTTCTTCGGATTGGCCGGATATTACCGACGGTTCATTGATAGTTTCTCTCGCATTACTATGCCATTAACACGCCTAACCAAGAATGTCGTGATGTTTATGTGGTCAGAAACCTGCAAGACCAGCTTCTAGGAACTGAAGCGGAGATTTTTGTCGGCACCAGTTCTGGTTTTTCCCTCTGGAGAGGATGGATTCGTACTTTACATCGACGCTTCTCTACAGGGTTTGGGCGCTATTTTGATGCAGCACGGCAGGGTAGTCTCCTATGCTTCTCATCAGTTGAAAGAGCATGAGAAGAATTACCAGTACATGATCTAGAGCTGGCCGCCATTATCTTTGCTTTGAAGATTTGGCGGCATCATCTTTATGGTATTACATTTGAAATTCTCACTGATCATAAGAGTCTCAAATATATTTTCACTCAGAAGGAACTCAATCTCCGACAGAGGAGATGGATGGAGTTCCTGAAGGATTATGACTGTACCATTAGCTACCACCTAAGGAAAGCTAATGTGGTTGCCGATGCACTTAGCCGGAAGTCCAGAGGGACTTTAGCGTGCCATCAAGTTTTAGTCACAGACTTGATTTAAGGTTTCTTTGAGTTGGGCCTTGAGGAGCAGGGACAGACAGAGCAGGGTATCCTTGTTACCATGGTTGCTCAGTCATCGATCAGGATGAGGATTCGAGAGGCCCAGGCCGGTGATCAGTGCCTACAGTCCATTGGCAGCCAAATAGCTTTCAAGCAGTAGATAGAGTTCACCCGAGATGACGAGGGTATTATTTATTTCCAAGGCAGATTATGTGTACCTCAATTTCACCCGTTTATGGAGGAGTTACTTCAGGAGGCTCATCACTCCCGATTTGCTATCCACTTAGGTGGAATCCGCATGTATCAAGATTTAAGGTGTTCCTATTGGTGGAACGACATGAAAAAAAAACATCATGGAGTTTGTAGCTAGATGTCTAGTCTGTCAGCAGGTGAAGACTGAGCACCAGAGACATGCCAGATTACTTCAGAGGATTCCTATTCTAGAGTGGAAATGGGAGCACATCACTATAGATTTTGTGGTGGGATTGCCTAGGACATGACGAGGCCATGACGCGATTTGGATGATTGTTGACCAATTAACCAAATCCATGCACTTCTTAGCGATTCGGAAGACCGATTCTCTAAACCGATTAGCAGAGATGTATTATCGGGAGATCATCAGGTTGCATGGTGTTCCTTTGAGCATTATATCAGATAGAGACCCACGGTTCACGTCCTGATTCTGGTAGAGTCTACAGCAAGCCTTGGGCACATAGCTCTGTTTCAGTACAGTACTCCATCCACAAACAGATTGATAGTTAGAACGAATCATTCAGACTTTAGAGGACTTGCTGAGGTCTTGCGTTATGGATTTCGGAGATAGTTGGGAGGACCACCTGCCATTAGCAGATAGCACCGTTTGAAGCGTTGTATGGTAGGCCTTGTCGGACACCCACCCTCTGGGAGGAGGTTGGGGAGGCTCAGCTGCTAGGACCTCAGAGAGCTCAGTTTGAGGCAGAGTTGGTCCACACTATCAGACGGAGGAAGTTCGAGGCGCAGGATCGTCAGAAGAGTTATGTTGATCGGAGACGGAGACCCCTGGAGTTCTCTACTGGCGACCATGTATTTCTGAGAGTCTCACCCACGAAAGGGGTAAAGAGATTTGGTCTTCGAGGTAAGCTAGTTCCACGATACATTGGGCCTTTCCAGATCTTGGAGAGGATTGGAGCAGTAGGTGACCGTTTGGCGCTACTACCGTCTCTGTCGGGCATTCACGATGTATTCCATGTGTCCATGCTGAGGAGATATGTACCTGACCTAAAACATGTTCTGTCAGATATATCAGTTTCCATTCAGCCTGACGTTACCTATGAGTAGGTTCCGGTACGGATTCTGAACCACAGAGAGCGTCAGCTGCAGAACAAGACTATCTGGTTAGTTAAAGTCAGATGACAGTATCATTCTGACGAGGAGGCTACCTGGGAGCTCGAGGATATGATTCGAGCTCGATACCCCCATCTTTTAACTAGAGGTATGTGGGTTAGATTTTCGGTTCAACATTTATACTGCTTATTTATTGCTAGTACTTGCTGATGGTAAATAACGTAAATTTGGAGACTAAATTTTTATTAGTGAGGGAGAATATAAAATACCGTAACAAAATAATAATCATAATAAGATTTAATGGACAAAAACCTTACCGAAATTTTTAAGAATTTTTAGAAATTTTCTGAGAATTTTTCAGAACTCATATGACATATTTTATGGGGATGAGTTAATTGGGCTTGGAGGAAGCCTTGTTGGAGTATCCACTTAAGTGAGAGTTGATTAATGAATAAACTTAAGGTTTAATTAAATAAACCCTAAGTATAAATGTGAGCTACTGTGCCCTAATCCCAGCCGAACCCTTGCTCCCCACGTCGTCACCCCTTCTCTTCCTCTCATCCGCCCGAGCTGCGTCGACTCCCCTCTCTGCGCCAACACCCGACTTCCCTTCTTCCTCGCGCCTCTATCGTCGCCACCTCGATCTCCGTCAAACCCAAACGCCGAGCGTCCTCTCACGTCTCCTCGGTCACCACGGCCCAACATTGGTCGTTGGCCATAGAGCGCCACCCGATCTCCTCTTGCTAGAAGCCAAGCACCCAAGTCCTTTATTCTTCTGTGCCCTAGTTCTTGATCCATCGACGATCGAGTTATCGTCTTCCCAATTCGAGGCACCACCTCTGCACGGGTTGGTTTTCAGCCAAGGAGGGAGATCTAAGCCCTAGCTCTGTCGGATTTGAATCACAACCACTAGATTCCTTCCTCCATTCACAAGAGAGTACGGTGAGCATCTTTATCTTTGTTTTCTTCCTATCTGATCTGCATATAGGTTGCAGATCCATTCGGTAGCACTATGAACTTACTGAATTTCAACCAACAAATGCTTATTTTGGGGTATTTGATTAGGAAGACAGCAGCTCCATCTTCCTCCGATCATATTACTGGCAGCAAGTATTTCCGAGCGAGTCAACAGCAAAGTCTCTTGATTTAGGTAAGTTTGTGATCTGGTGATAGGGTATAATTCCTGTTTTAACTTAAACTTGAGTTGATGTTGGTATGGCTAAGGATAATTAATCATGTAGTTTGAAACGATGGAGGTTATCCGTTGGCTTTGAACCAAGGTTTGGGTTAGATCTGATTTGTTAATTAACCAAGGTTAATTAGTACATTGTAGATGGCTATTCATTTTGGTATGTCTCAGTTATTCGTAGCATATGTAATTAGATAAATTATTCATGTGATGCAAGACTTTAATTCGAGACGAGAGTCTCAACGTGGGATCTATCTGATACGACCTTCTTTTTTAGACAGGTACCTTTGACAAATCTCTTATGATATTGTCATTCTAATATGAATAGTAGGTTATAGCTCGTTATAATGGTTATGTTTATATCTATGTCACTACTTAATATCCGTAGTATGCCCATATTTTTATCTATTATGCATTTATGCTTATACCTCTTGATTCTTGCCATGTGTACTTATGTTCATAGAATTAGTGACATACAATGCATTACCGTGTACAGGTCTAGCTGCTAGATTACCTTACATGTGTACCTAGATTTATTACCTGGCATGTGTACCTAGATTTATGAAACCTAGATCATTATTATGGACTCGATTTTCCTTTTGATACATATTATTTGGAGGTTGATATTTCAGGAGTTACATGTTTTAGTGTCATGTACCATTTCACATGATTGCATGATGTGCGATTGTCGGCTCCTTTGTAGTTGAGCACATCGCTAGTTACATGATTTGCACACACAACCACTCATGGGTTAGTGGTACATCAGGTATGGTGTGTGTAGTTGCTATGTCAGGGCTCCGCTCGGCCGCTCATGGGTAGTGGTGACGCAGCGTGGTAGCCGACAGGGATCCCTCCTCTTGATTATGACACAGGGAAATGAGAGCTTCGGCTCCCCCATTTAGTTGGGGTAGGAGGATAGGTGTACTCCGACAGTATCCTGTCCACTCGGTCACTCAGGAGTAGTGATGGCAAAGTGTACAGTTGTCATAACCCTACCCACTCGACCTCACAATCGCGTGTGAAGTGGCTGACTGGAGTCAGGGGTGACCATGTCATTTGCATCATATGCATGGATTACATTTATTGCTTGTGATTATTGCATTTTGGTGGTTGCATATGATTGACATGCATACAAGAGACATGAGGTATTTGGTCTGACAACCCTTATATCCAGATAGGAGGTTTTGGTGAGTACAGCTTCTTCTGTTGTTCAGTTTTGTATTTCCTATTATTATTTAGAAGACTGTACTGCATGATTATTTCTAATAGTTATATCTTACTATGCTTGTCTAATCGATATCCGTTGAGTTCTTGAACTCACCCCGTTGATTTATTCCTACTTCTAGTTGAAGTTGTCAGGAGGTTCCAGTTGCTAGTCCCGACTCCGTGTCGTGACGGTTTTCTATTTTTGGTCTTTTGTTTCTTGTTATGTGATATACATACTTGTGATGTGTGTTTTTATCACTAGTGGATCTTATATCGAGATTTTGGTATGTTGCCCATGTTTTCCGTTGCGATGGTTTTCCATTGTGGGTTGTGTTTTCCAATAATTTAAATAAACATTATATATATATAATGTTTATTTCAATTATTGCTTATATTCCGGCCGTGTTGGCCGAGGATTGAGAGACCCTGAGGGCTGTGTATTTATAGATTTAGATTGTCACCGGTACAGGGGAGATGTTGCCGGATTTTTCTCTGGCAGGGAGTCCTCTGGGGCATGACACTAGCTACGTCTTTTACTCGATTTTCTGTACGTACTTCTAAGTTCCTGCACACTTAGACACAGAGGTTAAATACCAACATAACCTAATCTGACTTGGTTGATCATATCAAAACTACCTTGGGGTACTAATAATCTTCCTCTTTTTGATGCGAACAACCCAAGTTAAGTTAGGAAAATTTTACAAACAAATAACAGTTATAAATATTTGCAAGTACAAAAATTATAAAAAAAATTATACTACCCTCCCCTTAGACTTAATTTTCACTGCTCTCCCTTTGATCACATTAAAAATGGGGTTTGATCCGGCGGTTAGAATAGGGGACCCCCATTTTGAGGGGTCAACGCCACGTGGGAGTCAAAAGGCTAGGTGGTCGACCGAAGAAGGGCGGACCGGTCGGCCAACCGGAGAAGGATGGGCTTACCTGTCGGTCGGCCGATCGATGAATATCCTATAGCGAAAGGCGCCCTGACAGGGGTCGGGGCTCCGGCGCTCGATTGAACAGTAACGAAGGGCCGAGCGGAAGTCATGCTCGGTCGAAGACATAAGGTAACATATTGCTAGCAGTCCCTACATAACACTTTACCGAAGATCTCCCCAAAATACCGATGCAGACGGAAGGCCGGACGTAATGTGAGTGTCGTCCGGCCTGGCGTAAGATGAGGGCCTGCCGGACGGACGCCCCGTCCAGCCGGTCTGACAGACGCCCCGGTATGGGGTATGGAGAGAAAGACAAGGAACGTCTTTTGACAGCTGTCAAGTCCTATGACTAGGTCATACTCCCAGTCTGTCTACGAGGTGTTCTGCTGTCCCATCGAAGACGTGTCTGGACTGTAGCAGTATGGTGTCAGGTAAGCTTTCTGACAAACACACACCTAGGTATGGGCTAAGGATGCGTGTTTGCCTCGGTAGGTGTGCGTGAGCTCTCGCACCCCTCTATATAAGGAGCCTTATGCTTCGCCGGAGGTACGCGGATTAAGATTTTTGAAGCCACTTCTTTACTGTTCGCTTGCCTGACTTGAGCGTCGGAGGGTCGCCGCCGGGAACCCCTTCCCGGCCCGACTTCTGTGCAGGTTCGCCGGAGGTTCGTGCTACCAGACGGAGACCTGCGTCATCGACTAGGAGAGCACCACGTGCCCAACGTCCGTTGATTCAGCATTCGGTCAGGATCAATTTGGCGCCGTCTGTGGGAACCGCTCCTGCATCCGAACGGAAACAATGGACGAGGCTGGACGACAACACACGATGGCGCTTTCCACGGAGGAACTCGACGCTCTGATCGAGTTGAGGGCCGCTAAGCTCGTCGAACAGAAACAGAAGGCACCAGCCGAGCGGGTAGAGCAGCAAGCAACATCAGCATCTGGAGGCCGAGCGGAAGCACCTCAGGCCACCGTTGCATTCTATCGGGCCCTATTCCACACTCCTGAAGCCGCAGCAACTAATCGAGATCGGGGATCTTCTTCGGATGAAAGGCCAAGATGAGACGACAGAAAAGGGAAAGCCCCCCGAGCGGATACATCGTCCGAGCGGATTAATTGCCAATTCTCAGAAGCCATCTTGAAGGATCCTCTGCCAAAGCACTATGTGCCCCCGACGATCGGCGAATACAATGGGACCATCGATCCGGATGATCATCTGGGTAAATTCGACAACACTGCTACCCTTCACCAATATACGGATGGGGTGAAGTGTCGAGTTTTTCTATCCACCCTCTCTGGATCGGTTCAACGATGGTTTCGGAGGCTGCCGGATGGGTCCATCACAAACTTCAAGGACTTCCGAACGGCCTTCTTCCATCATTTTACAAGCAGTCGGCGTTATCAGAAGACGAGTGTCAGCTTGTTCGCCATCAAGCAAGAGCCAAGAGAGCCGCTCAGAGCTTATATCCAGCGGTTCAACCGAGTGGCCATGGATATTCCAACGGCCACCTCGGAGACCATGATGAATGCCTTCACACAAGGCCTAGTGGATGGGGATTTCTTTCGATCGCTCATTCGAAAGCCGCCCCGAGACTATGACCACATGCTACACCGAGCCAACGAATACATCAACGTGGAGGAAGCCCAAGCAGCCCGGAAAAAAGAAACTCCAACCGAGCGGGCTCCTCCTACCGAGCGGAAGCCGCACTCTGCTCATCCACCCAGAGGACCGAGGGCCGAAGCAATCCGCTCCCCCCATGCCAGGTCCCACGTGCAAGAGGTAGCTGCCGCCCAGCCCAAGCCAAAGAAGAAATGGACCCCGATGTTCTGCTCCTTCCACCGAACGGATACGCACAACACAAGGGATTGTCGAAGTCTTCCCTTGATTGCTCATCCCATTCCCCGGAATGGTGGTCGACGATCTCCCTCATCCGATAGGCAACAGAGAACTCATGAAGCCGATCGGACGCAAGCCGATAGGCGACAACAACAGACTCCCGATTGGCATCGCTCCCCGAGGCGGGAGAAGCGGCGAATGTCTAGAGAACGGTCTCGACCGTCCGCTCGGGAAGAAGAAAATAGAAGTAATACTTCCCGAGGAGAGATCAACATCATAGCTGGTGGTCCGACCGGAGGAGATTCCAACCGAGCAAGGAAAGCGAGCGTCCAGCAGCTCCAGATCCATGCGGTCGGCTGCAGCCAGGAACGGGCGAGCGGACCCGAAGTTAGTTTCGGTCCCAGGGACTTGGAAGGGGTTGAAGTTCCTCACGACGACGCCCTTCTCATCAAAGCGGTAATAGCCAACTACACCATTCACCGCGTTTTTATTGACACAGGGAGCTCGGTCAATATCATATTCAAGAAAGCATTCGATCAACTACAAATTGATCGAGCCGAGCTACTGCCCATGACAACCCCCCTTTACGGGTTTACGGGCAATGAAGTTCAGCCGGTCGGACAGATCCGTCTGGCCATATCGCTGGGAGAGGAGCCGCTCAGAAGGACGCGTACTGCAAACTTCGTCGTGGTGGACTCTCCGTCGGCATACAACGTCATATTGGGGCGACCAGCTCTCAGCAAATTCCGAGCGGTCGTTTCCACCTTCCACCAGAAGATCAAGTTCCCCGTCAAGGACAAAGTGGGAGAAGTACGAGGGGATCAACTGGCAGCTCGGCGATGTTATATCGAGATGGTCCGAGCAGAAGCCAATTCCGCTCGGAAGGTGCCACGGATCGAGGTGAACGCTATAACAGAAAAGCCTCCCTCTTTAGTTTATGAAGAAAAAGAGGAAGTGCAGATTCACCCGACCCGATCGGAGGCCACAACGTTCGTTGCGACCGATCTGGAGGAAAGCCGTAAACAAGAAGTGATCAAATGCCTCCAGAGAAACTGTGATGTCTTCGTCTGGTCGACGCACGAGCTGCCGGGAATTTCACCGAGCATAGTGCGGCACGAGCTACATGTCCGACCGGACGCTCGCCCGGTGAAGCGGAGAAAAAGGGATTTCAGCGCCGAGCAGAATGCCATCATCCGGGCGGAGGTGGAGAAGCTGCTGGAGGCCGGCCATATACGCGAGGTACAGTTCCCGAGCTGGCTGGCGAATGTAGTATTAGTATCCAAGCCGGGCAACAAGTGGAGAGTGTGCATAGATTTTAGGGATCTCAATAAAGCTTGCCCGAAAGACTTTTATCCTCTGCCTCGAATCGATCAATTGGTGGACTCCACAGCCGGCTGCGAGCTGATATGTATGCTCGACGCTTACCAAGGCTATCATCAAGTGCCGCTCGCCCGTGAAGACCAAGAAAAGGTTAGCTTCGTCACCGCCGACGGCACATATTGCTATAATGTGATGCCGTTCGGACTGAAGAACGCAGGAGCCACATATCAGCGTCTGATGAACAAAGTGTTCAAGGAGCAGATCGGGCGAAATCTGGAAGTATACGTGGACGACATTCTCATCAAGTCCGTCCGAGCGGCCGATCTATTCGAAGACATGGAGGAGACTTTCCGAACGCTGAGGAGGTATGACGTTAAACTAAATCCACAGAAGTGTCTGTTCGGAGCAAAAGGAGGGCGTTTTCTGGGTTACATAGTGACCGAGCGGGGAATCGAAGCAAATCCCAGCAAGGTGAAAGCCTTACAAAACATGCCGCCTCCAAGAAATCTAAGGGAAGTGCAGCGCTTGACCGGTCGGATAACAACATTGTCCAGATTTATCTCGAAGACCACCGATCGGAGTCTCCCATTTTTCAAAATCTTGCGCAAAGCCACCAAGTTTCACTGGGACGAAGAATGTGATCGGGCGTTCGAAGATTTGAAGACATATTTGAACTCTCTCCCAGTACTAGCCAAGCCAGCCATAGGTGAGCCTCTGTGTATCTATTTATCTTCAAATGAGCAAGCAATCGGCTCGGCATTAGTGAAGGCGAGCGGAGAAGAGCCTGTATATTTTTTGAGTCATATTTTAAAAGACGCTGAATCTCGCTACACGGGGCTCGAGAAGTTGGCCTTCGCTCTGGTCCTCGCCGCTCGGCGCCTTCGCCCATATTTCCCGGCGCATACCATCATTGTCAAAACTAATAACCCGCTCGGACGAATATTGCTGAATCCGGAAGCATCCGGACGGCTCATCAAATGGACAACGGAGTTGAGCGAGTTCGACATTCAATACCAGCCCCGGTCGGCGATAAAAGCGCAGTCCTTGGCGGATTTTGTCACCAAAGTCCAAAGGCCAGAGCCCGAAGCCATGTGGAAGATATTTGTTGACGGATCATCCACCCGGCTCGGGAGTGGTATTGGTGTGTTATTGATGTCTCCACAAGAAGAGAAGATGCACTTATCCGTTCGGCTGGATTATAGAGCTACAAACAATGAAGCTGAGTATGAAGCCCTCATAGCCGGCTTGTAGGCAGCTCGGCATGTGGGAGTCGGACGGGTGACAATACATTCATATTCTCAGTTGGCCGCTCAACAGCTCTCTGGTACTTTTGAGATTAACAACGCTCGGCTCAAACTCTATGCTGAAGCCTTTGAGAAGCTTAAAGCCAATTTCAGAGAGGTCATCATCCAAAAGATACCCCGAGCGGAAAATCAAGCGGCCGATGAATTAGCCAAGCTTGCAAGTGCAATAACGCCGCTCGGCACCCAGTCGCCAATCGAACAAGTATCTTTGGTGGCGCACGTCGACCGGAAGGAAGCTCTCACGTTCCCAAGTGATTGGAGGACGCCTATCATGGAGTTTCTCCGCTCGGGAGCTACGCCATCCGAGCACCATGAAACCCAACTTCTCAGGAGAAGGGCCGGTCGGTTCACACTTATTGGAGATCAACTCTACAAGAAGGCTTTCTCCCGCCCGTTGTTGAAATGCGTGAGCTCGGAGGACGCGGCTTACATCCTCCAAGAATTACACCAAGGATCATGCGGAGGACATCCGGGCGGGCGATCGCTGGCTAAAAAGATACTGCTGGCCGGATACTTCTGGCCAACCCTGCAAACAGACGCCGCTCGGACCGTCTCGACGTGCCTCTCTTGTCAGAAATATCATAATTTCTCACACCGACCGGCAAAAGAAATGAAAGCAGCCACTGTGTCCTGTCCCTTCGACCAATGGGTAATGGATATTGTGGGTCCATTCCCTATGGCGACCGGGCAGCGGAAATTTTTACTAGTGGCAGTCTATTATTTTTCCAAATGGGTGGAGGCCGAGCCGCTAGCCAAGATCACCGAGCAAATGGTCAAAAAGTTTATCTGGCAGAATATCATCTGTCGGTTCGGCATCCCTCGTCGACTTATTTCCGACAACGGGCGGCAGTTCACAGGAAAATTTCTCGAAGATTGGTGCAAAAGCTTTGGCATTGAACAGCACTTCACCTCCGTGGCGTACCCCCAAAGCAATGGTCAAGCCGAAGTAACCAATCGGGAAATTCTTCGCATTTTGCGCGTGCGGCTCGACCATCTGGGAGGAAGTTGGGTGGATGAAGTGTCGGGCGTTCTGTGGGCCATCCGGACGACCCCAAAGGAAGGAACGGGCGTCACGCCTTTCCATCTTGTGTACGGAGGCGAAGCGGTGATTCCTGTTGAAGTCAGCGTCGAGTCCGCCCGGATCCAGAATTATGATGATGGCAACGCCGAGCGAAGGAACATGGAGCTAGATTTGATTGACGAGGAGCGCGCCAAGGCGTCCGTTCGGCTGATGGCGTACCGGCAACGGATGAAGCAAAACTACAACCGGCGTGTCATCCCCAGATCATTCCAAGTCGGCGACCTTGTCTGGAAGAAAGTGAAGTCGGTCGGCGACGTCGGCAAGCTAGAAGCTCCTTGGGCGAGCCCCTTCAAAATCATCGAAAAGCTCCGCTCGGGCGCTTATTATTTGGAGGATGAAGACGGGCGGCAGCTAGATCGACCATGGAGCGCGAATCATCTCCAGCCGTACCGAGCTGGGTGAGAGGTGCGCTGATGTAATTTTATATATATTTTAGTTGTCCACGTCCTTGTAATGCAGGAAGCAAAAAAGATTTAAAGGATAGTTAATGTGTCTGCCGGGCGGCTGTGTCAAAGTTAGCCTTGAAGACCGTCGAGCTCCGACGTTAAATATCGAGAGACGAGCCGACGTCTATAAACGTCCGAGCGGAAGACCGTCGAGCGCCGACGTTAAATATCGAGAGACGAGCCGGCGTCTATAAACGTCCGAGCGGAAGACCGTCGAGCTCCGACGTTAAATATCGAGAGACGAGCCGGCGTCTATAAACGTCCGAGCGGAAGACCATCGAGCTCCGACGTTAAATATCGAGAGATGAGCCATAAACCCTCCGAGCGGAAGACCGTCGAGCTCCGACGTTAAATATCGAGAGACGAGCCGGCGTCTATAAACGTCCGAGCGGAAGACCATCGAGCTCCGACGTTAAATATCGAGAGACGAGCCGGCGTCTATAAACGTCCGAGCGGAAGACCGTCGAGCTCCGACGTTAAATATCGAGAGACGAGTCGGCGTCTATAAACGTCCGAGCGGAAGACCGTCGAGCTCCGACGTTAAATATCGAGAGACGAGCCGGCGTCTATAAACGTCCGAGCGGAAGACCGTCGAGCTCCGACGTTAAATATGTTGGAGTGTATACTGAAAGCCTAAGCTTTGTAAACATTCATTATGAATAAAGAATCACATTTGGTCTAATTATCTACATTTGTTTGTAGTTGTTCATTTAATTTATATTGTAGATAACATAGTATGTGGTGTCACATACAGAAGATGATGTTATCAGTACCTTATAAATTATAAACAGTAGCTCACGACCAGAATGGAAAGGAACAAACCATTAGAAAGTCGTAGTGTAATTAGATATTAGTTTATCTTGACTATATAATTACACTAGTACACTCAGAGTGTATTGAGTAGGACCATTTGAGGTCGTTCCTTTTATACTGACTTTATAAAGGAATAAAGACCTCAGTTATTATGGAAGTGTGTGCTCTTAATCCTAATATAATAACAAGCATATATGTTTGATATTTATTTCTTTAATTTATCAATGGGTGAGATTTAGTTCGATGAATCAATAAACCCGATAAATTGGGAAATGGTATCACTCATAGTGTGTGTTGTTGATTATAGAAGGAAACCGTGTCCTAGTGATACTAGGTTGATAATGTCCTCAAGAGGAGCTCATAAAGATTGTCATGTTAAACCCTGCGGGTGGACTTAGTCCGACATGATAATAAGGTTGAGTGGTACTACTCTTGGACTTAGATATTAATTAAATGAGTTGTCGTTAACTCACTTAATTAGTGGATATTCGATATCTTAAACACAGGAGACTAACACACTCATAATAAGAAGGAGCCCAAAATGTAATTTGGGATTGGTGCGGTAGTTCAATGATAGTTCTCTAGTGGAATGAATTATCATTGATAAAATTAAGTTGTGTGTTGGGGACATGGGATGCTTAATTTTATCGGAGACCAAAACCAATTCCTCCTCTCGGTCCCTATCGTAGCCTCTTATTTATAGAGTACTATACCCACATATACCCACCTTTTATACCCACCTAAAGGGGGCCGGCCAAGCTAGCTTGGGAACCAAGCTAGGGCCGGCCTAAGCTTGGGTTTAAGGTGGCCGGCCCTAGCTTGAACCCAAGCTAGTAGGGCCGGCCATAATTAATTAAAAAGAAAATTTAATTTTAATGTTTATTATTATGTGGAAGATTTAATTTAAAAGAGAATTAAAATTTAAATATCTCTCTTGTAAAAATTTACAAAAGATTAAAGAAAGAGATTAGATTTCTTTCCTTATTTGTAGATTGGAGAGTTGTTTTATTTTCTCTTTAAAATTATTCACATGTTAATAAAATTAAAATTATAGATATTTCCTTTTATTAACCATGAAGAGATTTTAAAGAGAAATTTTATTTTTTAAAATTTCCGGAAACAAATAAGGAAAGTTTTAATTGTTGATTGAAACTTGTCCAATTTGCTTCCTATTGTTTTGGCCGACCATCATTGTTTAATTGGGGAAATATTATTTTATTTTTCTCAATTAAATCATGTCAAGGAAAATTTATTGTAATTAAATTTCCTAATTTACCTAGGCCAAGGAATATAAAAGAAGGGGTGAGGGTGCCTTCATGAGATACAACATCTATTATTCCTCTCCCTCTTTTGTTCCTTGGTGTGGCCGGCCATCATCTCCTTCTCTTCCTCTTGTGGTGGCCGAACCTCTCCCTCTCCCTTGGAGTTCTTGTGGTGGCCGGATACTACTCGGAGAAGAAGAAGAAGAAGGAGAGAAAGCTAGCATCTCTTGGAGCTTGGTTAGTATTTTGGTTTTTCTCCTTGGTGAAGCTTTTCTTTTGTGGCCGAACCTTGCTTGGAGGAGAAGAAGGTGGTTGGTGGTTTCTCATCTTGGAAGATCGTTGCCCACACAACGTCCGAGGTTAGAAGAGGAATACGGTAGAAGATCAAGAGGTTTTTCTACAAGGTATAACTAGTAATTTGTATTTCCACATCATGCTAGTTATTTATGGAAATAATACCAAATACAAGAGGCTTACGTTCTAGAATTTCGAATATGTTTTTCGAAGTTGTGTTCTTTTGTTTCTTTCTTTTCCTTGTGATTTGATTGTTCTCTTTGGTTAACCTAAAGTTATTTTAGGAAATTAAATATTAGCTTTCTATTAAAGGTTTTGTCTAGTCGGTGGTGGTTGCTCCCATATCCAAGAAGGTCATGTGCCTCGCCACGTCAGTACTGGGAACCTTTTATGGAAATTAATATTTAATGGAATTAATAACTTAAGGAGACTTGGGTCGAACGTGTTAAGTTCCGCAGGAGATCCAAGTCAAAACCTAAAAGAACAAATAGATTAAGTTTTGGATCAAACGTGTTAAGTTCCGCAGGCGATCCAAAATTTAATTTAAAAGAACACATGGTAGCTAGGAAAAGATTCAGACCTTGTACAAAATTTTTGTACAGTGGAACCTATAGGTTTTCCGAGTAGCAACCAACAATTGGTATCAGAGCTAGGGTTTTGCCTCTGTGTATTTGGTATTTAGTTTAATTATGCACATGTCATACATAATTTAGGCAGGTTAATAGTAGGATGTGCTAACTCTATGGATGCAGGATCCAACTATTATGGCTTTTAGTTAATTATGTTTGTGCTTGGAACCATGGACATATAAAGGGCAATTTATATGTGTGTACATGATTGTATTAAAATACTGCAGTGTATTTAGTTTTATTAGGATTTTATTTTTGATCTAGATACATGTACATTCCTTTTATGGAATATAGGATCAAAATGTAAAATTCTATTTGTGTCGCGGATCGAATCTTGCAAAGCGTGGAACCTTCTAAGGACCAGAGGCGCAGCGGAACTCGGAGCAAGATGGATGCGACAGTTAGACCCGGTGGAGGTGGCCAAATATGGCAGCAGCTTCGGATGACAACACACGGAGGACAATTAAAGATAAAAGCCATAATAGTTGAAAATTAGATTTTCTATTTATTGCTTTTATATTGTGCTGTGTGTGCATGTTAGTTTACAAGTTTAGTAGGCTAGCATAGTTAAAATTCCTCATTTATAAATAACTAAGTGGGAGAGGATTTTAAGTAAATCCCATGGTCTCCATTATTGGTTTGTAAGTGATGCAAACAAGCTTGCGTTGGCTCTAAGTGCCTTCCTCCATGCGGATGAGCTTGTTTGCGGATCACTAGAGCAGACTTCCATTTTGGATGACTATAGGAAGTTAATTAAGGCGTGTGATCTTCCCCAACGGAAGGGCATAATCTTATTAATGGACTTAGTGTCAAGTAATGGTGTACACTTAGACACATCTAATAGTATCCTCCCAAACGGAGTCACTGCTATTATTTGTGTGACCAAATAATACCAACTATTAATTTTATTTGTCAAAAGTTAGGTTGACAAGATAATAAAATTAATGGGTTAAAACCTTCTTTTACAAATGTTGAATTTGTATCGTCCACACTAACGTGGCATACAAAATTCACGGTGTTTTAAGGTGTTGGTTAATTTAAAATAGTATTGTTTGAGGAATCAATATTATTCTAAATTTAGAGTTCCGACCAAAAGTTATTTGTGATTCTTAGGATGACTTTCAACCCATCGTCCATCATACTTCAACAAAATAGACTTATTGGACCAAATTACATAGATTGGAAAAGAAACCGAATATTGTTCTTACTGCTGAAAGCTATAAATTTGTCTGACCGAGCATTGCCCTGATGCACCCATTGGTGAATCTACCCAAGAGGAGATTGAATATCATAGGAAATGGGTAAAAGCATATGAGATGGCGCGGTGTTACATTTGGCTTCAATGTCAAATGTATTGCAACATCAAGATAAAGATTTACCAACGACTTATGATATTATGAACAATCTCAAGGAACTCTTTGGTCATCGGGATAGGGCTTCTAGACAAGAAGCTATGAGAAAGATAATGACCACCATGCAAGAGGGTACTCCTATAAGGGATCATATCCTAAACATGATGGCTTATCTGAACGAAATACAGATCCTTGGAGGAGAAATTGATGGGAAACCCGGATCGATATGATCCTCAAACCCTACCTATAAGTTTTGAGCAGTTCCGTTGAACTATAATATGAATAAAAGGATTTATTCATTAGGGAAACTACTGACAGAACAGCAGAAGGGTTATTTCGTCACAATGCTCAAATTCACTATGCTGAAAATGGTTCTACTTCTAAACCGAAGGTAAGAAGAAGAAGAAACAAAGTTCAAAGAAAGTGAATAAATCTCAGTGTACGGAAGTTGGAATGAAGAAGAAGAAGGGCAAGTGCTTCATCTGCAAGCAGGCAGGGAAGGCGGAATGTCCTCGTAAGAACCAAAACAAAGGTATATCTCGTGCTCTAGTTGTTGACACATGTTTAGCGGTGTTATCTACCATCATCTGGTGTGTAGATACAGGATCCACTGATCATGTCTGCCATTCCTTGCAGGGGTTCCAGGAAACCCGCCGACTAACTGAAGGGGAGATTACTGTCTACATGGGCAATGCTACTAAGGTGGCAGCTGTTGCAGTGGGAGACGTCTACTTATCTTTTAGTAGAAATAGAAATTTGGTTTTAAGAAATTGTCTTTATGTACCCAGTTTTAGAAAGAATTTAATTTCAGTTTCTAAACTGTTTTTAGATGGATATTCAGTTTCTTTTAGAACGATGTAGTTATTAAAAGAAATAAAGTGATTATCTGTTCTGGTGCATTAGTTGGCAATTTGTATATTTTAAATCCAAATTCTTCCATAAAGCAAAACATGGAAATTTATAATTCATCTTCTAATTCTAATAAGAGAAAAGAACCTTCAGAAATGAACCAAGCATATCTTTGGCATCTAAGGCTTGGTCATATTAACTTAAGTAGGATTCAGAGGCTTATAACCGATGGACTTTTAAGTTCATTAGAGTTGGAAAATTTTCCAACTTGTGAATCTTGCTTAGAAGGTAAAATGACCAAGAGGCCGTTCAAGGCCAAGGGTATAGAGCCAAAGAAGTATTAGAGTTGGTTCACTCTGGTCCTATGTCTGTCCAGGCAAGAGGAGGTTTTGAATATTTTGTCTCTTTCATAGACGATTATTCAAGATATGGATACATTTACCTAATCCGCAGTCAGAATGCTTTGACAAGTTCAAAGAATACAAGGCTGATGTGGAGAAACGATTAGGTAAAGTATCAAGACACTACGATCGATCGTGGTGGCGAATACCTCTTAGGAGAGTTTAGGAATTACTTATCGAGGGATTCAATCCCAATTGTCTGCACCTGGAACACCCCAACAGAATGGTGTAGCAGAACGAAGGAATAGGACTCTTATGGAGATGGTTAGATCGATGATGAGTTATTCAGAATTACCAAATTCGTTTTGGGGATATGCTCTGGAAACAGCAGTATACGTTCTGAACTTAGTACCTTCTAAATCAGTTTCTTCTACTCCCATAGAATTGTGGAATGGGCGAAAACCCAGTCTAAGACATATTCGGATTTGGGGTAGTCCAGCACATGTGCTGAAACCAGATGCTGATAAGTTAGAATCTCGTACAGAAGTTCGCGTGTTTGTAGGATATCCCAAAGGAACGAAAGGTGGTTTATTTTATAGTCCTAAAGACCAGAAGGTCATTGTTAGCACCAATGCCCAGTTTTTAGAAGAAGACTATATAATGGATCACAAGCCCAGTAGTAAAGTCGTTTTAGAAGAACTTAGAGAGGACATGTCTACTCCCTAACGACAAGATGAAGTACCACAAGAGACTACAACACGTGTCACACATGATACACAACCACAGACAGTGCCTCGTCGTAGTGGGAGGGTTGTGAGGCAGCCTGAAAGATTCATGTTCTTGGGAGAGTCTTCGGACTTGATCCCGGGTAAACATGAACCTGATCCCCGGTCATATGACGAAGCACTCCAAGATATAGATGCAGCATCTTGGCAAAAGGCAATGAATTCTGAAATAGAGTCCATGTACTCTAATAAGGTCTGGGAGCTTGTAGAACCACCTGATGGTGTAAAAGTCGTTGGATGCAAGTGGATCTACAAAAGGAAAAGAGGGACAGACGGGAAGGTAGAAACCTTCAAAGCTAGGCTTGTTGCGAAAGGGTACACTCAGAAAGAGGGAATCGATTATGAGGAAACCTTTTCACCGGTAGCCATGCTTAAGTCTATCCGGATACTCTTATCCATTGCTGCTCATATGGATTATGAGATTTGGCAAATGGATGTCAAGACAACTTTCCTTAATGGAAGTCTTGAAGAGAACATCCATATGAAGCAACCAGAAGGATTTATTGAAAAAGGCAAAGAGCATCTAGTATGCAAGCTCAATCGGTCCATTTATGGACTGAAGCAAGCTTCAAGGTCTTGGAACATCCGGTTTAATGAAGTAATCCAGTCATATGGATTTATTCAAAGTCCGGATGAGTCTTGTGTATACAAGAAGTGTAACGGAAACGTGGTGGTATTTCTTGTACTATACGTAGATGATATTTTGTTAATTGGCAACAATGTCAAGGTATTATCAGACGTAAGGGTATGGTTGTCCAAACAATTTGATATGAAGGACTTAGGAGAATGTGCACACATTCTTGGGATCAAAGTTATAAGGGATCGCAAGAAAAGAATGTTGTGTTTATCCCAAGCTTCATATATAGATACAATCCTTGCTCGTTTTAGCATGCAAGACTCCAAGAAAGGTTTCTTACCTTTTAGACATGGAGTAGCTCTATCTAAAGAGATGTCTCCAAAGACATCAAAAGAGATAGAGGACATGAAAGCAGTTCCTTATGCTTCGGCTGTAGGAAGCCTAATGTATGCAATGCTATGTACGAGACCTGATATCTGTTTTGCCGTAGGCATGGTCAGCATATATCAGAGTAACCCTGGACAAGGACATTGGACTGCGGTAAAGCATATATTAAAGTACTTGAGAAGGACTAGAGATTATATGCAAGTTTACCAAGCAGATGATCTGCTCCCTGTGGGTTACACGGATTCAGATTTCCAATCAGATAGGAATAACAGTAAAGTCTACATCAGGCTATGTGTTTACTTTAGGAGGTGGAGCCATTTCATGGAGGAGTGTTAAGCAGAAATGCGTTTCGGACTCAACCATGGAAGCTGAGTATGTAGCAGCCTCTGAGGCAGCTAAAGAAGCAGTATGGCTCAGGAACTTTCTAATGGACTTAGATGTGATTCCTGGTTTGCCCAAAATCATCACAATTTATTGTGATAACAGCGGTGCAGTTGCAAACTCAAAGGAACCACGAGCCCATAAGGCAAGTAAACATATAGAGCGCAAGTACCACCTGATACGAGATATCGTGAAGCGAGGAGAAGTTGTCATCGCCAAGATTGCATCAGCGGATAACCTGGCAGATCCTTTCACTAAGGCCCTTCCGGCGAAAGCTTTCGATCGGCATGTGGAGGGAATGGGAATCAGATGTATGGTAGAAGATATGGCAGCTTAGTCATTAGTATAAGTGGGAGATTGTTGGAGTGTATACTGAAAGCCTAAGCTTTGTAAACATTCATTATGAATAAAGAATCACATTTGGTCTAATTATCTACATTTGTTTGTAGTTGTTCATTTAATTTATATTGTAGATAACATAGTATGTGGTGTCACATACAGAAGATGATGTTATCAGTACCTTATAAATTATAAACAGTAGCTCACGACCAGAATGGAAAGGAACAAACCATTAGAAAGTCGTAGTGTAATTAGATATTAGTTTATCTTGACTATATAATTACACTAGTACACTCAGAGTGTATTGAGTAGGACCATTTGAAGTCGTTCCTTTTATACTGACTTTATAAAGGAATAAAGACCTCAGTTATTATGGAAGTGTGTGCTCTTAATCCTAATATAATAACAAGCATATATGTTTGATATTTATTTCTTTAATTTATCAATGGGTGAGATTTAGTTCGATGAATCAATAAACCCGATAAATTGGGAAATGGTATCACTCATAGTGTGTGTTGTTGATTATAGAAGGAAACTGTGTCCTAGTGATACTAGGTTGATAATGTCCTCAAGAGGAGCTCATAAAGATTGTCATGTTAAACCCTGCAGGTGGACTTAGTCCGGCATGATAATAAGGTTGAGTGGTACTACTCTTGGACTTAGATATTAATTAAATGAGTTGTCGGTAACTCACTTAATTAGTGGACATTCGATATCTTAAACACGGAGACTAACACACTCATAATAAGAAGGAGCCCAAAATGTAATTTGGGATTGGTGCGGTAGTTCAATGATAGTTCTCTAGTGGAATGAATTATCATTGATAAAATTAAGTTGTGTGTTCGGGCGAACATGGGATGCTTAATTTTATCGGGAGACCAAACCAATTCCTCCTCTCGGTCCCTATCGTAGCCTCTTATTTATAGAGTACTATACCCACATATACCCACCTTTTATACCCACCTAAAGGGGCCGGCCAAGCTAGCTTGGGAACCAAGCTAGGGCCGCTAAGCTTGAGTTTAAGGTGGCCGGCCCTAGCTTGAACCCAAGCTAGTAGGGCCGGCCATAATTAATTAAAAAGAAAATTTAATTTTAATGTTTATTATTATGTGGAAGATTTAATTTAAAAGAGAATTAAAATTTAAATATCTCTCTTGTAAAAATTTACAAAAGATTAAAGAAAGAGATTAGATTTCTTTCCTTATTTGTAGATTGGAGAGTTGTTTTATTTTCTCTTTAAAATTATTCACATGTTAATAAAATTAAAATTATAGATATTTCCTTTTATTAACCATGAAGAGATTTTAAAGAGAAATTTTATTTTTTAAAATTTCCGGAAACAAATAAGGAAAGTTTTAATTGTTGATTGAAACTTGTCCAATTTGCTTCCTATTGTTTTGGCCGACCATCATTGTTTAATTGGGGAAATATTATTTTATTTTTCTCAATTAAATCATGTCAAGGAAAATTTATTGTAATTAAATTTCCTAATTTACCTAGGCCAAGGAATATAAAAGAAGGGGTGAGGGTGCCTTCATGAGATACAACATCTATTATTCCTCTCCTCTTTTGTTCCTTGGTGTGGCTGGCCATCATCTCCTTCTCTTCCTCTTGTGGTGGCCGAACCTCCCTCTCCCTTGGAGTTCTTGTGGTGGCGGATACTACTCGGAGAAGAAGAAGAAGAAGGAGAGAAAGCTAGCATCTCTTGGAGCTTGGTTAGTATTTTGGTTTTTCTCCTTGGTGAAGCTTTTCTTTTGTGGCCGAACCTTGCTTGGAGGAGAAGAAGGTGGTTGGTGGTTTCTCATCTTGGAAGATCGTTGCCCACACAACGTCCGAGGTTAGAAGAGGAATACGGTAGAAGATCAAGAGGTTTTTCTACAAGGTATAACTAGTAATTTCTATTTCCGCATCATGCTAGTTATTTATGGAAATAATACCAAATACAAGAGGCTTACGTTCTAGAATTTCGAATATGTTTTTCGAAGTTGTGTTCTTTTGTTTCTTTCTTTTCCTTGTGATTTGATTGTTCTCTTTGGTTAACCTAAAGTTATTTTAGGAAATTAAATATTAGCTTTCTATTAAAGGTTTTGTCTAGTCGGTGGTGGTTGCTCCCATATCCAAGAAGGCCATGTGCCTCGCCACGTCAGTACTGGGAACCTTTTATGGAAATTAATATTTAATGGAATTAATAACTTAAGGAGACTTGGGTCGAATGTGTTAAGTTCCGCAGGAGATCCAAGTCAAAACCTAAAAGAACAAATAGATTAAGTTTTGGATCAAACGTGTTAAGTTCCGCAGGCGATCCAAAATTTAATTTAAAAGAACACATGGTAGCTAGGAAAAGGTTCAGACCTTTGTACAAAATTTTTGTACAGTGGAACCTATAGGTTTTCCGAGTAGCAACCAACAAAATATCGAGAGACGAGCCGGCGTCTATACGTTAAATATCGAGAGACGAGCCGGCGTCTATAAACGTCCGAGCGGAAGACCGTCGAGCTCCGACGTTAAATATCGAGAGACGAGCCGGCGTCTATAAACGTCCGAGCGGAAGACCGTCGAGCTCCGACGTTAAATATCGAGAGATGAGCCGGCGTCTATAAACGTCCGAGCGGAAGACTGTCGAGCTCCGACGTTAAATATCGAGAGACGAGCCGGCGTCTATAAACGTCCGAGCGGAAGACCGTCGAGCTCCGACGTTAAATATCGAGAGACGAGCCGACGTCTATAAACGCCCGGCGGAAGACCGTCGAGCTCCGGCGTTAAATATCGAGACGAGCCGGCGTCTATAAACGTCCGGCGGAAGACCGTCGAGCTCCGACGTTAAATATCGAGAGACGAGCCGACGTCTATAAACGTCCGAGCAGAAGACCGTCGAGCTCCGACGTTAAATATCGAGAGACGAGCCGGCGTCTATAAACGTCCGAGCAGAAGACCGTCGATCTCCGACGTTAAATATCGAGAGATGAGCCGGCGTCTATAAACGTCCGAGCGGAAGACCGTCGAGCTCCGACGTTAAATATCGAGAGACGAGCCGGCGTCTATAAACGTCCGAGCGGAAGACCGTCGAGCTCCGACATTAAATATCGAGAGACGAGCCGGCGTCTATAAACGTCCGAGCAGAAGACCGTCGAGCTCCGACGTTAAGAGACGAGCCGGCGTCTATAAACTCCCTCGCGGAAGACCGTCGAGCTCCGACGATAAATATCGAGAGACGAGCCGGCGTCTATAAACCCGCCGAGCGGAAGGTCATCAGGCGCGGACGCTAAAATTCGACGTTAAAAGGCAAGCAGCCGGAGCCTATAAATCTTCCGAACGGATAACTTTCTGCAAGGTCCTGCTCGGTTGTAAAGGCCGACCTTTGTTCGGGCCTGCCGATGAGACAAGAATAAGGAAAACGCGGGGTCGAGCGGCTCCCTTATAAAATATACTTGGCGTAAGAAAATTAGGACCAAGGCAAAAGTTGAAGATTTGATTGAACAAATAAATAACAAAAGAAGAGGATTCGTTTGTGCAGAACAGAGAATCGACAAAATTTATAATATTCGCCCCGAACGGCAGGCATACAAAAGATTGCATACTTAGAGAAGTTACATAAATCTCTCATTCATTATCATCAAAGTTAAAGAGAGAGTCGGGGATGGAGCCCATCATGGTCGCTAGATCTTCGGAGGGGACGGACAGCTCGGCGGGTATGTGACCCTTGGTTTTCATGTAGTCCACCGCCACTTTGATCGCCTCTTCAAAAGTTAAGGACAGCTTGTCGCTGAACTTTTCACCAAATTCATCCGAGCGGATGAATGCTTTGCGCGCTTCCGTCAACCGACCGGACTCTCCGTCCTGATATTCTTTAAAAGTGGCTTTAGAAGCATCGAGGGCAGCTTGAAGATCTTTCAGAGCCCCTTCCGCTTTAGCCTGGTCGGCCGAGCGGCCCTCCCGTTCGGTCTTCAGCAGGGCGTCCAGGTCCTTCACTCTCTGCTCTAGCCCCCGGTTCTCTACCTTCATCATATCCATGTCTTCGATGGCTTTAAGTTTTCGGGTGGTTGCAGTTTTTATTTCCTTGTCCCGCTGTTTGACCAAGGCTTCGAGGCGGGCCACTTCGTTCGTCAAGCCGAAAGACTTACCCCGTTCGGCTTCCAGTAACTTTTTGGCCTTCTCCAGAGCGGTCGTCGATTGTCTGCTTTCTCCCGCGGCTTTGAGCTTTTTCAGCTCGTCCTCCAGCTCGGCAAGTCGATTGCTGATGGCAATCTGCTCCACCCAGTTCTGCGAACGGATATGAACAAGTTAGAAACTCGATCCAAAATAACTAACAAAGCAAAAGAACATACCCCGGTCGCCTGTTGTAAATTGTTGTCGCCGAGCTAACTAGGAGTCATCATGGCAATTCGGAGCTGAGCATCCTCCCAGTCTTTGGCAAGAGGACCCGTAAGGGTAATTTGCTGCTCGGGGACCACTGGCCGATCAGCGGCCGCCATGTATTCCTCCGACGGAAGACGCAGGATAGTCTTTATCAATCTCGGGCCGCTCGGATCACCCTGCGACGCAACAGCCTTACCGGACGGCTCACCAGTGGAGGAAGAAGGACGGTCGCCCAATCGCCTGAGACGCCGGATGGTTCAGGGAGGACTGGAGGGCGGCATTTCAGAAGTAGCCCTCGGAGAGCCGCGCGGTGTGGGGGTACTCTCTATAGAGACCGTCCCGGATAGCACTTGAGCTTCCTCGCCCCACTCGAGCTGCGGTTCATCAGATGGAGTTGGTTCCTCAGATAGAGTTGGTTG
Organism: Zingiber officinale; assembly: GCF_018446385.1. Classification (NCBI taxonomy): domain Eukaryota; kingdom Viridiplantae; phylum Streptophyta; class Magnoliopsida; order Zingiberales; family Zingiberaceae; genus Zingiber; species Zingiber officinale. Next base: position 80,549,518 of record NC_056007.1, read on the forward strand.
AGATGCTGGCTCTGGCCGTCTGCGCTTCCGAGTGGCCAGGGGAACGTCGTCGGTCGAACGGCCCTCTACCCCGGCTTGAGTAGAAGGCTCTACATCGCCTGCAGCCTCATCGAGAGAGGCAGAAGCGTCTAAGGCTTCGGAGGCACCCTGAGTCCCCTCATCTTCTCCGCCGGCCGGATCAGCTGAGGCCAAGTTCCGTTCGGCGACCTCCTTATTCTTGGCCGCCTCTATCTCAGCGGCTCTCAGTTTCAGCCGCTCGGTAGCCTTGGCGCACCACATGACTTCAGCTGCAGAAGCGAAGAATAAATCAGTTAGAACAAAAGAAACGGGAAGATAAGAGAACTTACTCATGCTGCAAGGCAGATCGGCTGGGATGGAAGACAAGCCGAATAGATACATTACTCCCGGAAGGAGCAGCTTGTCGATGTGATAGCGCTGCCCGACCAGCCGGTCGGCTGCATGAAGATAGGTCGCATCGCCTCTAAACTTGCCGAGCTCTGGTTGCGCTGGCATCGCCGTCTGCCATTTGATGCGGAAGGCCTGTAGCTCGGGGAAACGCACGTAGAAAAAGTGCTCCTTCCAATGTTTGTTGGAGCTCGGCATGTTATCAAAAAGGACGAAACCTATCCTAGATTGGCAAACAAAAGTACCCCACTCGGCTTGCTTAGGGTAGTAAAAGTAGTGGAAAACTTTGGGGTCTAGGGGAATGTTGTTCAGTTTGAAGAGGATTATCACCCCGCTCAGCAGCCTTATGGAATTCGGAACTAGCTGACCGAGCGGGATGCGAAAGTAATTACAGACTTGCAAGAAAAACTTATGGGGTGGAAAGCGTAGCCCGGCCAGAAATTGGTCTCAGAAGAAAAGAACGGTGCCGGGCGGCGGTTCATGAGGCCGGTCGGCCGGTGTGGCTAATATTATTTGGTGGTCGGAAGGGATGTCGTAAGTCTGAGCGAGACGCAGCGCGTCCTCCTCGTCAAACCGGCTCTCCATGGTCGTGTACCATAGACCAGGAGCGCCGCCGGTCGACTGCGAGGTGCTAGTCATGGTCAAAAGACAAGAAGGCAGGACCAAAAGGGAAGGTTCGAACAAGGAATGAAGGGAAGCCGACTGAATGAAACGATTAACAGAAAGAAGAAAACGTAGGGAGTGAGGAAAGGGTCTTACGAGCAAAAGGGATGATCGACTGGGGCCTGGGGGTTGCCGAAGAGTCGAGGGGCAGGGTCGCCGGAGAAGAAAAGGAGCAAAGGGGTGCTGGAGGAGGATGAAGCATCAATGCGGCGAAAAAGGAGTCACGGGCTTTATATCGTCGCCCGCGAGCAGCCTCCACCGTCCGATCCAGGTCATGGAGAACGAGGTCATCATCCAGCCGTCCATTTCAAACGGCGGCTGTCCCATCGGAAGTAACGTCACCGCCATACGCTGACAAAAGCATGATTGCCACGTGTCAGCAGGGTACAGGTCGATTTAATGAGCGCCCCTTACCGTGCGCAGTGCACGTGATGGCCAGTAGGGAATACAAGGCACGGGCAAGACACCGCCGAATGGATGAGCATCTCTAAGCCTGGCCGAGCGGATTAATGTAACGGGCGTTACTCAGTCAGATCGGCAGTCCAGTCAGTCGGACTTCGCCTCCTTCGACTAGACTTGAGGGGGAGGCAAGTGATCCGGCAGTTAGAATAGGGGACCCCCATTTTGAGGGGTCAACGCCACGTGGGAGTCAAAAGGCTAGGTGGTCGACCGGAGAAGGGCGGACCGGTCGGTCAACCGGAGAAGGATGGGCTTACCTGCCGGCCGGCCGATCGATGAATAGCCTATAGCGAAAGGCGCCCTGACAGGGGTCGGGGCTCCGACGCTCGATTGAACAGTAACGAAGGGCCGAGCGGAAGTCATGCTCGGCCGAAGACATAAGGTAACATATTGCTAGCAGTCCCTACATAACACTTTACCGAAGATCTCCCCAAAATACCGATGCAGACGGAAGGTCGGACGTAATGTGAGTGTCGTCCGGCCTGGCGTAAGATGAGGGCCGACCGGACGGACGCCCCGTCCAGCCGGCCGGACGGACACCCCGTCCAGCCGGTCGGACAGACGCCCCGGTATGGGGTAGGGAGAGAAAGACAAGGAACGTCTTTTGACAGCTGTCAAGTCCTATGACTAGGCCATACTCCCAGTCTGTCTACGAGGTGTTCTGTTGTCCCATCGAAGACGTGCCTGGACTGTAGCAGTTGTTGGTTGCTACTCGGAAAGCCTATAGGTTCCACTGTACAAAAATTTTGTACAAAGATCTGAACCTTTTCCTAGCTACCATGTGTTCTTTTAAATTAAATTTTGGATCTCCTGCGGAACTTAACACGTTTGATCCAAAACTTAATCTATTTGTTCTTTTAGGTTTTGACTTGGATCTCCTGCGGAACTTAACACGTTCGACCCAAGTCTCCTTAAGTTATTAATTCCATTAAATATTAATTTCCATAAAAGGTTCCCAGTACTGACATGGCGAGGCACATGGCCTTCTTGGATATGGGAGCAACCACCACCGACTAGACAAAACCTTTAATAGAAAGCTAATATTTAATTTCCTAAAATAACTTTAGGTTAACCAAAGAGAACAATCAAATCACAAGGAAAAGAAAGAAACAAAAGAACACAACTTCGAAAAAACATATTCGAAATACTAGAACGTAAGCCTCTTGTATTTGGTATTATTTCCATAAATAACTAGCATGATGCGGAAATAGAAATTACTAGTTATACCTTGTAGAAAAACCTCTTGATCTTCTACCGTATTCCTCTTCTAACCTCGGACGTTGTGTGGGCAACGATCTACCAAGATGAGAAACCACCAACCACCTTCTTCTTCTCCAAGCAAGGTTCGCCACAAAGGAAGAACTTTACCAAAGAAGAAAATCAAAATACTAACCAAGCTCCAAGAGATGCTAGCTTTCTCCTTCTTCTTCTTCTTCTCCAAGTAGTATCCGGCCACCACAAGAACTCCAAGAGAGATGAAGTATTCGGCCACCACAAGAGGAAGAGAGGGAGAGGGTAATGGCCGGCCACAACACCAAGGAGAAAGGGAGAGAAAACAATAGAGGTTGTGTCTTGTGAAGGCACCCTCACCCCTTCTTTTATATTCCTTGGCCTAGGCAAATTAGGAAATTTAATTACAATAAAATTTTCTTAATTTCCTTGACATGATTTATTTGAGAAAAATAAAATAAAATTTCCCAAATAAACTCTAATGGCCGGCCACATCAAGAGGAAGCAAATTGGACAAGTTTTAATCAACAATTAAAACTTTCCTTATTTGTTTCCGGAAATTTTAAAAAATAAAATTTCTCTTTAAAAATCTCTTCATGGTTAATAAAAGGAAATATCTATAATTTTAATTTTATTAACATGTGAATAATTTTAAAGAGAAAATAAAAAACTCTCCAATCTACAAATAAGGAAAGAGATCTAATCTCTTTCTTTAATCTTTTGTAAATCTTTTACAAGAGAGATATTTTAATTTTAATTCTCTTTAAATTATATCTTCCACATAATAATAAAATCTAAAATTAAATTTCTTTTTTATTTAATTATGGTCGGCCCTACTAGCTTGAGTTCAAGCTAGGGCCGGCCACCTTAAACCCAAGCTTAGGCCGGCGCTAGCTGGGTTCCCAAGCTAGCTTGGCCGGCCTCCTTTAGGTGGGTATAGAAGGGTATATGTGGGTATAGTACTCTATAAATAAGAGGCTACGATAGGGACCGAGAGGAGGAATTGGTTTTGGTCTCCCGATAAAATTAAGCATCCCATGTTCGCCCCGAACACACAACTTAACTTTATCAATGATAATTCATTCCACTAGAGAACTATCATTGAACTACCGCACCAATCCCAAATTATATTTTTGGGCTCCTTCTTATTATGAGTGTGTTAGTCTCCCTGTGTTTAAGATATCGAATGTCCACTAATTAAGTGAGTTACTGACAACTCATTTAATTAATATCTAAGTCCAAGAGTAGTACCACTCAACCTTATCATCATGTCGGACTAAGTCCACCTGCAGGGTTTAACATGACAATCTTTATGAGCTCCTCTTGAGGACATTATCAACCTAGTATCACTATGACACAGTTTCCTTCTATAATCAACAACACACACTATGAGTGATACCATTTCCCAATTTATCGGGTTTATTGATTCATCGAACTAAATCTCACCCATTGATAAATTAAAGAAATAAATATCAAACATATGTGCTTGTTATTATATTAGGATTAAGAGCACACACTTCCATAATAACTGAGGTCTTTGTTCCTTTATAAAGTCAGTATAAAAGGAACGACCTCAAATGATCCTACTCAATACACTCTGAGTGTACTAGTGTAATTATATAGTCAAGATAAACTAATACCTAATTACACTACGACCTTCTAATGGTTTGTTCCTTTCCATTCTGGTCGTGAGCTACTGTTTATAATTTATAAGGTACTGATAACATCATCTTCTGTATGTGACACCACAAACTATGTTATCTACAATATAAATTAAATGAACAACTACAAACAAATGTAGATAATTAGACCAAATGTGATTCTTTATTCATAATGAATGTTTACAAAGCTTAGGCTTTCAGTATACACTCCAACAGCAGTATGGTGTCAGGTAAGCTTTCTGACAAACACACACCTAGGTATGGGCTAAGGACGCGTGTTTGCCTCAATAGGTGTGCGTGAGCTCTCGCACCCCTCTATATAAGGAGCCTTATGCTTCGCCGAAGGTACGCGGATTAAGATTTTTGAAGCCACTTCTTTACTGTTAGCTTGCCTGACTTGAGCGTCGGAGGGTCACCGCCGGGAACCCCTTCCCGGCCCGACTTCTGTGCAGGTTCGCCGGAGGTTCGTGCTACCAGACGGAGACCTACGTCATCGACTAGGAGAGCGTCACGTGCCCAGCGTCCGTTGATTCAGCATTCGGTCAGGATCAGGGTTCTTTAAAAAAATCTAAGACAAGGTCTAAGGGAAAACATTATAAAAACTTTTGAAAAAAAAATCTAGAGTCTTATAACAAATTTTGAAAAAAAAAAAACTTACTAAGGGTTAAGCAGACATAAAATTTTTCACAAAAAAATCTTTTCTAGAAATATGATAATTTTTCATAGAAAAATTAAAAATAGAAAATATTTTAAAATTTTTGTACAGCTAAGTGATGAAATTTTCTTTTAAAAAATTATCTTCTAAATAATTTCTAGCAATTTGTTTGAAAGCATTAGATATTTTTTTAATTAAATACTTCACAATTAGTAATTAAACATTTATTTCAGTAATTGGCTTCCAGGCTTGGCGAGGCATGGGCCTTCTAGGTTATTGGAACAACAACCACTTATAGACAAAAATAGATTCCTTCCTACGGGCTTAATTAAAAATTTCTTAGGAATATATTTCTATGATATTTTCCTAATTTGACCCTTATGGTATTTAAAATGTCAATTTAAATCATTATATCTTCTAATATTTTGAACATGTGAGCATGCACGTTTCTTCAAATATTCTATTTCTATTTTTAATTTTTCATTATCTATTTTTATTTTGCCAAGATCTTCTAATCGACAAGATATAACTAAGGTTAATTTTAACTCTTTATTTTCTTTTTTAACTTATAGTAATTTTTCGATAACATTTTTACGAACTGAAATAATATATTAGGAGGAAGAGATCATACCTGACTTATCTTGTCGATCCCGTAATCTGAAGCTCCCCATGAAGTCCCTCTTCATCGATGCTCATTTCGGATGAGCTTGCTTCGTCTTCATCTTCTTGGTGACTTGCCACTAGTGCAAGTCTAGCGAGAGCTTCGATCTATGATTCAGACGACATTTCATCCCACGTCGCTTTTAGATTATACTTGGTCTGGGATGGCTTCTTGTTCTTCTCCTTGTCCTTGCTCTTCAATTTAGGGTTGTTGTCTTTTACATGCCCTTCTTCATTGTAGTGGTAGCATCTTATCTTTCTTTTTCTTTTATTACCCTGCACTTGATTAAATTTATTAGTTTAAAATAATTTTTTAAATTTTCTTACCATAAGTGTCGTTTCGTCGTCATAGATAGAAGATTTAGAATCTCGTTCGTCCATTTTCACCTTTAAGGCAATGTTGTGCTTTGTCTCCTTCTTTAAATCTACACATCTTGTTTCATAAACTTCAAATGTTAAAAATAATTCTTCTAAAGTACTTAATTCTATATTCTTAGATATATAATAAGCATCTACTAATGATGCTCATTCAGTAGTCCTAGGAAATGTATTAAGTGCGTACGTTAACGAATCTCTGTTGCTTACCTTTTCTCCGAGATTCGAGAGTACCGATGATGAGTTCCTTTATTCTTGAGTGAAGGTGTGCAACGGTTTCTCCTTCTTCTAATTTGATGTTGTTGATCTGGTTCCTGAGCAGATCCTGTCTCGCGAGTTTTACCTCAGAGGTTCCTTCGTGTAGTTCTAGAAATTTCTCCCAGAGCCCCTTGGCAGACTCGTAAGCTCCGATCTGGTTAACTTCTTATGGCAGTAAGATGCTCAATAGATAGAACTCTACTTTGTCATTGCCACGAAGTCGGCTTGCTCCTTCTTCATTCATTGGTATTCTTCTTTATCTTCAGGTGCTACAAAATCAAATTTCATTATTAAAAGTAAATCGAAATCTATCTTAAAGAATACCTCTATCTTTTTCTTCCAGCTCGTGAATTCCCCCTCGAACTTCGATGGATTGATGCTCGGTCCGGTCATCTCTTGTGCTTCATTCGACGGTTAGTTCTCCTGAAGATGTTGGGCTCTGATACCACTTGTTGGTCCCTTAGCGATCAGCTATCGGGGGATGAATAGTATGTACAATAAAAACAAACAAAAAATTCCTTCTCGAACTTTATAGATTTATTAAACTAACACTTGTATAAAAGGAATAAGAAACTACTTAAAGAAAGAAGAGACTCAAAGATTTTACTTGGTTACAACCGGAGATGTTGTTAATCTAAGGAAGATAAAAAAACTCACTAAATAATCTTTTTTAGGCAGAGAAGCCTCTTACAGCAGTTAAAGCACTCAATTACAGAACAAGACTAAAGAAGAATCAATTACAAGTGTTGTTCTAACCTTCTGGGACTAGGGCTGTATTTACAACCTTGGTCGGGGCGCTTGAAAGGGGTCTAGGTGCCTGGAGGAGGAAAAACTTTTATTCCCGTCGTAACGGGATGTGCCACGTCGCGTTTGGATGAAATTCCTAGTCTGGGTGCCCTGAAGGGTTCTGCATGCCCGGACCGTGAAGATAAGGCTCCTCCTGGACGAGGCGCCCAACTGATCTGGGCGCTCGAAACCAAAAGTCAACCCCTAGTTGACTTTTCAATCCGGGTCTTCCGCTCCGATTCCACTCGTATTGGTTAGGGTCTTCAGCTCCGGCTCCACTCGCTTGGGTGATCTCGACCATCCAGAATAGGGCTTACCCAAACTCATTTTCCAACCTTCTCGAGCAACCTTCCACTATAGCTTTTCGTCCTTCGGAAACGTCGTGCACCTCCTTCTCGTTCGCCCGCGTACTCTTCCGTAGCACCTTGTACCTCAGACGCATTGAGCCCGTGGCACTCTCCCGTGTCATCCTTCTCGCTAGCTGTCTATTTCGCTCGACTTCCTGTGCTCCTAAGTTCCTGTACACTTAGACACGGGAGTTAAATACTAATAGGATCTAACCTAACTTGGTTGATCACATCAAAATTACCTTGGGTTACTAACATATACCGACCGAGTGGCTGCCAATCAGCCTATAATGAAACTTAGATACTTGTCATATTGTACTCTTTTGGAAGTTTATGCCGGAAAGAACAGAGAATATTCTGCTGGAAAATCGTCCTTTAGAAACTTCCAGCTTGTCAAGTCACAGTGATTTGTGGACTTGTTTAAGGAAAGATGTCAGGGGAACTTTATGGTCTATCCTTTCTTAGGAAAGATTTGGAAAATGAGTTAATGCTTTGTGATGCGTGTATGACCCAATAGTGGCACTATAAAAGGGGTCTCCATTTACAGACGTAGGTATGCGATGCTTCTTATTTGCACACGCCATTTGCTACATTTCACTATTTTCTTCTCCAAGATCAAGCACTGACTTAAGCGCTGAAGGGTCAACGCCGGGGACCCCTTCCCTGGCCCAACACTAACGGGGGCCCTTCCCTAGCCCAACACTAATGCTTCTTGTATTGTAGGACAGTACGGAATCTTCATAGAGTCTATAGCAGAGGCACATCCAAGCTCACTGCCTTCACCGATTTCGGACAAGATCAAATAGAAAAAAATCATGCTCCAGTGCTCAATTCATCATCATCCGCAAAGCACAAAAAATAAATAAATAAAAAAACACATGTATAAAATGACAAAACTCAATACAATCATTAGAAAATAAAGATCGTAATAAGACCAAACTGATCATTATCATTTATCAAGAACTAAATGAGAGCCTTTTTAGGCACAGTCTAAAAGAAAAAATAAACTATATTTTCACCACAAGTCAAAACAGTTATATATGATAGAATGGAGGAGAAATCTAATAATTTATTACTATAAATACATCTAAATAAAAGCTAAATTTAATGTCTATTAAGGAAGTGAAATGGTAGAGATGTCTAACTCTTTATTGCTTAAAAATAATAAAATCCTACATTTTGATCTGACACAATATAGGCGAATGCATCAGCATTTAAATTTAATCAAGCAATGAGCATCGTCACACCAACCATATTAGCATGATAGTGTTAGGTGGATGTCCCCTCGGGACGGTCTAGTGGCTAGCGCATGAAGTGTTGCCACCATGAGGTCTGGGGTTTGAATCTCGGCAAAGTCAAGGTAAATGTCTCCCTTATGTGTTAGTCACTATTCCAAAGACTAGTAACCGCCTATGATTTACCTCCTCCGAGTTGGCTCTCGGACGGATTGGTGGGGGCGCTGGGAATGAGCGTATTCATCTTTTTCCACCATAATAGTGTTAAGTGGAGTTTCTCTTCTCCCATCTCAATGAGCGAGAGAAGTACAAAGAAGGGGAGTTGAAAAAGGGAAGAGGGGAAACTAAAAAGAACTAATATTTTTATTTTACATTGTATGGATAAGATAAAAAAAAATTTCTAGTTCATGTTCTTATTGATTAAAGGAGAAAATGTCATCAATGAAAGATAAACATAACGAAGGCTACGATTGAGAGATATTGAAGAGAAATATATTAGATCTTATAAAAGAATATATATATATATATAATTAAAAATAAATTTAAAATATAAAATAAAACTCTTTATGATTTTATCCATGTGAACTAAACATCTTTACAAAATTCGAAACTTTATCAAAAAATATACATAGAAATATATTTAATATATTAAAAAGAATGACCCCAACTTTTAAAAAATAAAATTATACAAATCTTTTATTACATAGATCTCATTCCTTTCCATTCTCTTAAAAAATATATAAATATATATTTAATATATTAAAAATAATGGGGCCCAATTAAAATTAAGACCCTAAGCATAGGCCCTATGTCTAAAGTCGACCCTGGCTACACCTCTAATTAGTAGATAAATATGCTTATATGTAATTTAATATGATTTGAAGACTTTATTTCTATTAGAAAATAATTGTTATAAGTAAATAGTTATTTATTTCCTAGTTATTAGGGAATTATTATTATTAGAAAATAGTTATTTTTTTCTAATTATTAGAGAATAATTATTATTAGGAAATACTTATTGTTTTCCTAATTTATGTATTTTTCTATTTTCAATTGTAATGATATTTATATATACCATATGCTATTATTATTATGTGTGAATTATATCGTCAATATGATATCAGAACTCTAAGCTTAGCAGCACCCTTTTTTTCTTCTCTTTCTTTCTTTCTTTCTTTTCTCCATAATACCTACCAGCCGCCTTCTACAATGGTTGTTGCTGATGACATCAACCGTCGGCTCCAACCGCCTTCTACAATGGTTGCTGCCGACGACATCACCCGTCGACTATCTCTCACAAATACTCTTGATTCAAAAATGCCACCGACTCTCCTGGGTCGTCCACGTTGCCTGGTGGCAACCGACCTTCTAGCCCACTGACTCTTTCTCCCTCTCTCGCTTCTCTAAACCAACATCCCATGCAAACTCGCTCCAAAAATGTCATCTACAAACCCAATCCAAAGTATGTTCTTCATACTAGTCTTCCACAACCTTATGAACCCTCCTCTATCACGCAGACGCTCAAAGATCTGAATTGCGTACAGGCCATGCATGAAGAGTATGATGCTCTTCTCCGTAATCAGACTTGGACTCTTGTCCCACCTTTACCAGACCAAAATCTTGTGGATAATAAGTGGATGTTTCGCATTAAGCATAATTCTGATGACTCAATTGATCAGTATAAGGCTCGCCTTATTGCCAAGGGTTTTCATCAACGCCCTGGTGTTGACTTTTATGATACATTCAACCCTATTATTAATCCAGTAATAATGCACATTGTTTTTAGTTTGGTTGTGAATCAGAGGTGGTGTCTTCGCAAACTTGATCTAAACAATGTGTTTCTTAATGGGCATCATGCATAGGAGGTTTATATGGTGCAACCTTCGGGTATGTGCAGTGCTGAGTTTCCGGATCATGTGTGTCGTTTGCATAAGGCGCTTTATGGCCTGAAGCAGGCTCCGCGCGCTTGGTATTTGGAGTTTCGCACTTTTTTGGTATCTCTTGGCTTTATCGCATTCCAAACTGACACCTCCTTATTTGTTTATTCTCAAGATGATACTGTTGTCTATTTCCTTGTATATGTTGATGGTCTAATCATTACAGGGAGTGATGCTTCTTCTGTTGACATCATAGTATGTAAACTTTATGCAAAATTTGTGATTAAGGATCTTGGGGCTCTTTCCCTCTTCTGCGGTATTGAAGTTCGCCCAACCTCAAATGGTCGATCTTCTCTTATCTCAACAAAAGTATGTCACTGATCTTCTCTCTAAACACAACATGCTTAATTCTAAGTCGGTCTCCACTCCTATTGCTGCTGGCTCTCGTCTTACTTTGCATGACGGGTCTTCATCTTTTGATATGACTAAGTTCTGACAAGTGGTTGGAGGCTTACAACATCTCTGTATGACTCGTCCTAGTATTTCTTTTGCGGCCAACAAGCTTTCACAATTTATGTATGCTCCTTCAGAGACGCAGTAGGGTGATGTGAAGCGTCTACTTCAGTATCTCAATGGTACTAGGGATCTTGGTATTCATCTTCTTACGAATACACCTTTTACTCTTCATGGTTTCTCCGATGTAGACTGGGCAGGAGATCTAGATGATCGATGTTCTACGGGTGCATTTATTATTTTTCTAGATGTTAATCCGGTTTCCTGGAAACCTACCAAACAACACATAGTTGCACGCTTTTCGACTAAGGCTAAATATCGTGTCATTGCCTCTGCAGCAACTAAGATCTAATGGATTAAGTCACTTTTGACATATCTGCTTCTTCCGATTACCATATCTGCTGTGCTTTTTACTGATAATTTGGGTGTCACATATCTTTCAGCTAATCCTATTTTTCACTCGCGGATGAAGCATCTGCCTATTGACTATCACTTTGTTCGTGATCTGGTGCAGGCCTCCAAACTACGAGTTACTCATATTCCTGCTGAGAATCAGTTGATTGATGCACTTACAAAGTCGCTTTCTCGACCTCGATTGTTTGCTATTTGCAGCAAGATTGATGTCATTTTTGGGACACCATCTTGAGAGGGCGTATTAAAAAATAATTATTATAAATAAATAGTTATTTATTTACTAGTTATCAGGAAATAATTATTATTAGAAAATATTTATCTATTTCTTAGTTATTAGAAAATAATTATTATTAGGAAATACTTATTATTTTCCTAATTTATGTATTTTTCTATTTTAACTTGTAATGATATTTAAATATATTATATGTTATCATTAATAATATGTGTTAATTCTATCATCGATAATTTCAATATATATACATTTCAAATTAAAACTCCATTATTCAAATACACCTAGTTTTTCCAGTAAATTAAACCTTTCATTATCCACTTAATTAATTAAATTAGCGTGTCAGTTTAAGCAAAAGTGAAATCGTCAACTTAGGAATCTCATACTCTCAAAAAATGGATAAATTATGAGATGCATTTATCTTAATGTATGGTCCTTTATACAAGGATCCAACAACTAATAAAATATTTATACCAAAATTTGTTAGAGTAACAATCTACGTAGATATCAACCGTGTTAATAAATTGAAGAGTAGATCAGGTCCCATAGTCACTAAAAATGGATAAATTGTGGGATGCATTTATCTTATTGTATGATCCTTTACATGAGGTAGATCAGGTCTCTAAGGTTATAGTATAATGATGGGATATTTAGATTGTCATTTAAGAATTTGTGGTTCGATCTTTAAGCTATAAATTTATATGAATTTTTTCTCTAAATGAAACGCGTAATTAAAAGATGTTGAATTCTTGACGATCCATTGTGAATATTTTTTGATATATAATAAAAAAAAATTTATAAGATCAACGAGACCACTAAATATTGGTATCAAAATGTATTAAGGTAACAATCGACGCAGATATCAACAGTGTTAATACGGGAAAGAACGCGTCAGTGGTTGCGGGGTGAGGTCAATCAATTTCGATAGACGAGCACGCGAACGTCCCTGCATCACCGTGAACCGGTCGCGCGCAGAATAATCGATGGGACCCTGCTGCCCCTCGCTGCCTTGTCGCGCTGCCTTTCACGGTGGGCCTCCTGCCGGCCATGGCAATGGATTGGGTCGTATCGCATCATATACATCGCGATGGAGTGCATGCGGGTGACGTGAGTGGGTGTCAGCGCGCGTGTAGACCACGCTGACCACTGCGCGCGGCCCTCCCTCTCCTGATCAAAGGCAGCTAGCGCGAGCCGCGCGCGAGGGACGAGAATAAGTTCCCCTATCCGCAGGCCCCACGCCTTATCCGTGTCCTGTGCCACTGCCCCATATGCTCAGCTGATTCAAAACAAGATTGCATTATCGACCATCAACGACGCACGGCCCGGCTGTTCTCGAAACCTTAATTTGCATGCGCATGGCCCTGCGCGCGGTACCAGCCACATTTTATATAAATATTATCGCTGTCACTTCAATTGGTAACAGTAGGTGAAGTATTTTAGATGCATTCGATCGCCCAGATGCCCAGTGGCGAAGATGAGGAACAGGGCGGTGGGCACCCGATCGAGTAGTGCAAATTGAAAGCTTCAAGGTCACAAAAACAAAGCGACTTTTTATGACATTGAACTCCACTAGCAGCTCGCTAGCCAACTTCAAATTGGAGAGAAGTTGTGTGTGTGTGTATATAATACACATAGCTTAGAGATCGATAGTATATTATTCATATGGGAAACAGCATGTGTCTCTGATGCACAAATATTCTCATCATGTCTGCTTTAATTAGCTCCCTGGCCATCAACATCAGTATGATCATATTCAAAGTATATCTTGGTTCAGCTTTAATAATTTGGGCCTCGCTGCACGGTATGCGGGGAAGGCTTCTGGTTGACAAAAGCAATGTAATTAGATTCTAATCTCCAAAGTCTTACACAGAAAGGTAGCCATCATCGCCCACTCAGCCAAAAAGAAAGGCAGCAGAGAGCTTTTGCGTGCTGATAGATTAAAAGGCAATTGATTCCGTGCATAAGTGCATTGGATATAGAGATATGTTGCTTAATTAGATTTAATTCTCCATTGATTCACATATTACATGCTATATATTGGGCCACTGTGTACGCATCCATGTGGCTGCCTAATGCACCCTACCTTTAACGCACACTGTATTATGTCTTTTAAGGATCCCTAACTTTTGGTACCTCCAAATCTGTAGTTTCCAAAGGATCACTAAGGAACATCCTCTATCATTATTAATTAATCTTAAGAAGAAAGGAAATGCTGAGGTATTAATTATAGTGTTCCTGAACTAGAAGTTTGTTATTCTGTGATGAAGATAAAAAACAACACCAGCAAATTAAACAATAGTATCGTTACTTGGGTTAGAATAAAAATATTAATTTTCATTCATCGCCGGAATAAAAAAACTTAATTGAGTTAGTAGTTAATTTGTTTTCCTTTGTCTCCATTTGATTAATTTCAGGATCTTAATTGTTTTAATATATCCCAAATATAATCATATAGGGCCCTGGCAAATCGGAATGAATGTTTTTGAAATAATTTCCGATTACTATGCGACAAATTAAATTTGTTCAGGCCTATATCTCGAACTTATTATATACATATCGTAAACGTAATTCGTGTTTATGGGTCATAAAAACATAAATAGAAACATACAACCTTAACATATAGAAGTAACACACTGACAGGAGAGAAGATATCGTAACAATTAAGACGTGGACCAGGATTGATCGATCATGATCTATTAACTGTCAATTCAATAGGAACATCCCATGTAGCGATTCGGCTGCAATAACTTTACCATCTTTTGTCTTGACCTCCTCTATTCCTCCGGTACACAACGAGTCTTGGAAGTTACAACCTGAGTCAATAAGTTAAGATTTGCATTGAGGTTTCAAAGAAAAGTCACTAGAAGCTGCTACAACCACAAACACATAAAATCACACTGCGCCGTCCAAATCCAAAAGATGGAAGAAAGACAGGACAACAACCAGGGACCACTGGGGGAGCTTTGTGCAAATCCCCAGGCCGAGCCTGTGCTTTTGCCCGACGACACAAAAGTTTCACGGAAGCAGCAGAGGCTTCGCCGTGAAGCCTCTTGCCCGGATTAAAAAAAAAAAAAAAGCAGCCCTTTCTGACTCGCGTCCTGCCTTCATGTCCATCCCCACCGGTTGAGTCCGCCATGCCTCATCCATGACTCCATGGCCATCCATGATTGGATTTTGATGGAATGCATGGTGCTCACCACAAGCCATTTGCTTATTATATCCTCCAATTGGCGTCGCCCAAAAGCTCCGCACTCCCCCCTCTTTCCCGAACTCCAAGAAGGAATCGAGGATAGGCAGAACCAGAGAGGAGAGAGAGAGGGACTGAGAGACATTCTTTCCCCCTCTCTTCTTCCACTTCCTTTCTCTGCTAGTATAATTCTGTGATGAAGCATCCCAAGGCCCTCACTGACTCCCCCCAGCATCAGCAGCAGCAGCAGCCGCCGCCTAATCTTCAACAATTTGCTCTGCCTTCCAAGACCCTGATCGACTCCGCCGCCAACGCCGTTTCCAACAACAGCAACCACCCCTTCCCCACTTCCCTCTTCTACGAGCCCATCTCCGTCCTCGACCCCCACCTTACCTCCAGCCCTGCAACCGCTCCTACGGCCGCCCCTGCCGCTGCTCCAGGAGACTTGCCCTTCCTTCCCTGGGCTGCTGGCGTCGTCGGTGGCGGCGATTCCCATCATCCGCACCTACCCTCCGACGACTGGGACACTGCCTCCTGGTTCCTTCCTGAAAAGTACGAACTTTCCCCTTTACCGGATGACGCCGGCGCCCACTTCCTCGATTCCCCTTTCGACCTCTCCTTCGATCCGTTCGCCTCCGCGGATCCTGCGATCCCAACGCCTGCCCCAGGCTTCGACCGCTCCCAGTTAGATTGCCTCATCAGCGCCGCTCATTGTCTGGAAACGAACGATTTCGCCACGGCACACGTGATATTGTCGCGGCTCAATCAAAATCTGCCCTCCGCAGGCGTCTCCTCGCTTCAGAGGGCCGTCTTACTCTTCAAGGAGGCGCTTCTCGCCCTGCTTCGCCCTTCCACTGCTGAACCCCCGCTCTCCGCCGCCGAGCTGGTCCACTATATAGCTGCACACAAGGCCTTCGCCGACCTCTCCCCTGTTCCACACTTCGCCACCTTCACGGCCACACAGATCCTCATCGAGGCGCTCGACTGCGGCGCTCGCTCCATCCATCTCGTCGACTTTGACCTCGGCCTGGGCGGACAATGGTCGTCCTTCGCGCAGGAGCTCGCCGCTCGGTGTCGAACCTCTCGTTCCTCCCCGCCGGCTGTTCGCATCACTGCCGTCGTCGCGGAGGAATCCGGCGAGACGACTCTGGCATCTGATAACCTCCGAGACTTCGCCCGAGGCCTCAACATCAACCTCTCCGTCAGCTTCGTCCGAGTCGGAGGCCTGGGCACGCTTGCCCTCAGTGGCGTTCGCCTTTCCGGATCCGGGGAGCCAACCGCCGTCGTCCTCACGCCCACTATCTTCCGCCTGCTAGGTTTTGGCACCGGAGCCTCGGCTGATTCCTCCGCCTCTCTCCTCCGGTTCGTGCGGCGTATGTCCCCGCGGGTGGTAGTCTTCATCGACCCGGAGGGCTGCCTCGGCACTCTTCCCTCCCCATCGCTGCGGAGGACGGTGGCGGTCGGGGTGGAGCACTTCGCGGCCGTGCTGGAGTCGGTGGAGGCCGCGGCGGCCGCGACGGGCACGAGAGAGGAAACGCTGCGTCGGGTAGACCAGGCAGTCATCCGCCCACGCGTGTCGAGCGTGGTGAGCGAGTGGAACTGGCGGCCGGGACCCTGGCGAGACGTGTTCGCCGACGCCGGCTGGACGCCAATTCCCTTCAGCGAGATCGCTGAGACGCAGGCCGAATGCCTTGTGCGCCGTGCGCCAGTCGACGGCTACCACGTGGGCAGGAGGGACGAGACCCTCCTGCTGAGCTGGAGGGGGAAGGAGCTCTCCTCCACGTCAGCTTGGAGGTGCTGACATCGGCAGTGCCCCTTTTTCCCGCTGGCGATGCCCAACTCACTTTGTTTGTCCATAGTTTTAATTTGCGTGTGCCCGTATTTTATTTTATCTGGCTTCCGCTACTACTGTGCGCTGCGCTCTCTTTTTCCTCTCTTTTTACCACTATTTATCCCCCTTTTTTTTCCCCTCAATTTAACAGCTGACTTGGCTTACAGGAAACAGACCGCAGGGAAGGCCAAGTAGGCGTCCTTCTGTTCTGAACCATTATATGTAACGTAGTTCCGTGTCTCCTTTTATCATCCTCAAGAATGAAAATGATATATAGTTCATCAGTGACTCAGTTAGCAGACAGATAAATCTGATAAATCTCTCCTACCTCATCGATTTCGATTTCTTGTGTTTGGCTTGGACTTTTGGCATGCAAAGCAGGGACCCAACAAAAGAAGTGCACATAAAAACACTGTACATGCTACGTAACATCAGTCTCCTACACTTCCATTATAATATCAGCAACCTTTAACGGATAGACTTTGTTGTTGAAAATTTTTCATCGAGTGAAAGCGATAGGGTAAATATAATTGATGCAGTTCACCAAACTTTGGGCGAAGGGAATGGTTGGCGTAATTGAATAGAAGAGGAGAGAGGTAGGTGTACTTTTGTCGACAGCCACCGAAGGTGCTCAATCCCTCCCTATCTCACAAACAAATGGAGAGAGATTCATGGACAATAGTGGGACGAGTGTGCAACCAGAGGAGTTGGCTTTATTTGGAGAGCTAGCTAGGGACCAGGTCCAAGGATGTTGTATGTGATGATGGTATGAAGGCAGTTGATTCAGTGCTTCCATCAAAATTATTAGAGGCTGCCAAAACCCAATCACCAGATCAAGCATGCCCCCACTCAATCTCGGTCAACACATGATAAGGACATGACAACTGAAACACTAGAGGGGAAATAAATCATCCAAGTGAGAAGTAAAGGCATCACTATAACAGATTGGGTTATACATTCCCGCAAAACTCTTTGGCTGTGTGATCAGAGTGAGAATTGTTTTGTTTTCGTATTGACTCAAACTGAGTGATCTGCTTGTAGCCATTTATGATTTGGCACGCATTCAGATGGTTTTGTCCGGAGCAGCCAAGGCACCCGGTGATTGATTACGTTGTCCCAAAGCATTGAATTCGGTGGGTGTAGGACACTGAATTAATACTGCTTTGTCGGCTTACTGTTAATCATGTGATAGTGCCGTCTGTTGTCTTTTAGGGTTTTTTTATTTGTTATTTTTTGGTCTTCACTGATCTAAAATTTTTGCGAATCCCGTCTAAATCTAATTGATCATCGATTAATATATTGAGCAACAGATTGCCGTCCACATATGTCCAGGTGATTAAAAAAATTGACAGATTTATTATAATAGGGACGGATATTTTTTTATGGACATGTATTTACCCATAAAAAAATCCCTTTCATCTTTAGTTAATTTAAAGATCGGTTATAAATATTAGATAAAATTAATAATATGTCGAAGATATTTAGAATTTTATCGACTTTAAATTATATGAAATTAAATTAAATTTATTTATAAAGATAATATGAGCAGATAATTTTAGGCTGTAAGTAAGAGTTGATTTTTACTAATTGTTGAGTACAGATCGACCTCTGAATCCGAACGGTAAGATCGAAAAAACGTTAGAGGGAGGTGAATAGTACTCGTGGCTAATTCGTTTGTTAAGAAATAATCGAGTAAACACACAGTAAAAAGCCTTAAATAGTCTGCTGAAGGCGCCTTCAGCCTCCATGGAAGGCACCTCCAGGCTCCAGCAGGGATACTTATCCCTCGCCAATCGGAATTGATAACTCCCGCTGCCTAAGAAAGTTATCCAGCTGAAGGCGCCTTCAGCGTCCTTGGAAGGTGTCTTCCATCAGCTGTCCAAGGCGCCTTCAGCGTCCTTGGAAGGCGGCTTCTACACTACTTCCTGCGCAACTACAGCCGAGGCACCTCCAACAGCCCCGGAGGCACCTCGGACACTGTTCATCCGAGCCAAACATGCCCAATTCGCTTCCTGCAAAATATGTTAGTCCAAGAAATCAATCATACCCTGCAAAACAAAGTTAGCACAATATAGACATGAAAAATAAAGCATTTGATAGTGTTCGGACTGTCCGGTTCTGACTTCGGATTTCGCTGAAACTTTAGGTCGAACCGACGCCTATTGTTCCCTCACCGGGTAACGCGTCCTCACCTACTCCTCTCAGGAAAGTTTACCTGCTGCCAGATTGATCCTCTAGACCAACTGAACTTTTGCTCAGCGTTCGAAGCTTCCGATCTTCATGCTGAACGTCCGCTCCACGACCTGTCTAGACTTCCACCCGGTTCGCGACACTAGGATTTCAACCTAGAGTCCCCGACTCTAGGATTTTTACCTAAATCCTTCAACCCGCCAAGACTTTCCGCCTAGGGTTACCACTCCCTAGGACATAGGGTTATCACCCCCTAGAGTTTTCCTCCTGCCTAACCGCAGCTAGGACTTTTCATCACCTAGGATTACCACCCCCTAGTGTTTTCCACTTGCCTAACCGCAGCTAGGACTTTTGCCTAAGAACACTTAGGACTTTCCTGCAATCTCATTCAAACTCGTTAGACCAAAAGATACAACTTAACTTTGGACCCTTTGACATAATCAAAATCCAGATTCAATCGTCGGATGCTTCCCGCACCAACACAAACAGCAAAGTCCGAGTGGACTGAAGGGCCAAACAGGCAAGCAATAGATTGGTTGACTGGGCAGACAGATCAAACAAGTAGTTAGACCGAGCGGACTAAAGGGTCAGGCAGGCAAGCAATAGATTGGCCGACTAGGAAGAGTGCAAAGTAGTCGTGCGGGCAGTTAGGCCGACGGGCTGAGCGACCAACCCTGCATCTGAGTCACACAGTAGAGAGGCCGACCGGGTAGTAAGGCCAAGCAATTTCGATCGGACAGAGCAGTCGACCAGGCAGTGAGGACTTTCGGTCAGGCGAGCATGCCGAACGAGTGGCCGGTTAGATGAGCAGAAAGGTCGAGCGACCAAGTGAGTGGCCGGTTGGGCAAGCAAACAGGCCGAGCGAGAGGAGCGAGTGGCCGGGTGAGAGGTTGGCTGGGCGAGTAGACAAGTCGGGTGAGCAGACAGGCCGGGTGAGCAGACAGGCCGGGCAAGAGGCTGGTCGAGCGAGAGGAGCAAGTGGCTGGGTGAGAGGCCGATCGAGCGAGCTTGAGGCCGGACGAACGAAACAACTGAACGGGCGAAGCAAAGAAATTGGCCAGGCAAGCGCACTGAGAGAGCGGTCACGTGAACGCACTAAGTGAACCGATGCCTACGATGAACACAGTTTCCTTGAAACAGATTTGTCCCACCTCCGGCTATGCTTCGAGGCTTTCTTGGGTCGTCTGTCTCCCAAGATATAACGGTGAACCGTGATTCTCACCAAGCACTCATGGCCACGGTGAACTGAGAGGTATCCGACTACTATCATGGACACTCCGTCGAACAAGAGATGCACGAAAAGGAGGAGAGGAATGTTGTTGGTATCCCATGAAAGTTTTGATGTAATCAACCAAGTTAAGTTAGGTTCTATGTATTTGATTCTTGTGTCTAAGTGTGCAGGAGCTTATGAATACAAGAAGTCGAGCGGAAGACGCAGCTAGGGAGAAGAATTGTACGGGAAGGGAGTCGATGGGTTTGGTGTATTCGATAAAAAAAATCCCTTTCATCCTTAATTAATTTGGCCAGACAAACGCACTGAGAGAGCGGTCACGTGAACGCACTAAGTGAACCGAGGCCTGCGATGAACGCAGTTTCCTTGAAACAGATTTGTCCCACCTCCGACTATACTTCGAGACTTTCTCGGGTCATCTGTCTCCTAGAATACAACGGTAAACCGTGATTCTTACCAAGCACTGATGGTCACGGCGAACTGAGAGGTACTCGACTACTATCATGGACACTCCGCCAAACAAGAGATGCACGACAAAGGATGAGAGGAATGTTGTTGGTACCCCATGGTAGTTTTGATGTGATCAACCAAGTTAAGTTAGGTTCTGTGTATTTGATCCTTGTGTCTAAGTGTGTAGGAGCTTCGGAACACAAGAAGTCAAGCGGAAGGCACAGCTAGTGAGAATGATTGTACGGGAAGGGAGTCGATAGGTTCGATGCATTCGCTAAAAAAAAATCCATGTCATCCTTAATTAATTTGAAGATCGGTAATAAATTAATCCTGTAATTTTTATCTCGCTTCACATAATATAAGGAGAAACTATGAGACGTGTCTGAAATGAATATAGTCTCTTTTTTTTCTATAACAATTGGTTATTGTCATAGTTTGTACTTGTATATGTATTTGTTCCAAAAGATATTAGGGTCATTTTTTAATAAATATAAAATAACTCATCGGATGTCTGACCTCCGTCATATAAAAGGTTGTTGTGCTAGGGTAAAATATTCCCTGTGATTTATCTATTTATATCTTACCATATGATCTTATTTTTACGTCACTTCACATGACATGGAACGAATTGTGAGGGATATCTAGAATAAATATAGTCATTTTTTTTTACTATAACATTTGGTTATTGTTGTAGTTTGTGCTTGTATAGATATTTGTTCCAATAAGTGTCAAAGTTAATTTTCAACAAATACAAAATAATTCATTAGGTGTCCGACCTTTCTCATACAAAAGGTTGTTGTGCTAAGATAAATTATTCTCTATGATTTATTTGTTTATATCTTACCATATGACCGACGATATTAAACCGATTGAAGTGAGTGATATAATCACCTTTTGCACCAACAGTTGGTTATTGTCGTCTCGAGGCTATGAGGCAGCAATAATACCTTTTCTCAATTTCTCATACATTTAAGTATTAAATTTTAATTTTAATGAATTAATGGATAATTTTTTTTAATGGTTGACCTATGAATGTAAGGGTGATGAAACTGTTGGAATCGGAGCGAAGCGGAAGACATATAATGAATCATGGATCTTTTCGTAGTACATATAGTTTTACACATAGTAACATAAAAACATACCTCGAGTCCTCGATAGGATTGAATGATATCACTCACTGATAAGAATCACACGTGTTGTTGGGGTTGTAAGATTGCAAACATAGTCCCACATTGAAAATACATGGGAAAGATCATGGGTTTATAAGAGAAATGATATCTCCATTGGTTTGAGGTCTTTTGGGTAGAGCCTAAGAGTAAAACCATGAGGGTTTAGACCCAAAGTGGACAATATCATACCATTATGGAGATATCTAAATTCTTTTCGATCCTTCAATTAGTATCAGAGTCCAGACTACCAGAAAGTTTAAACATCGACTGTGCACAAGAGCTATGGTCTGATTGAGCCATGTGAATACAATATTGACCTCGAACAAAGAAAGTAGGGGCTCTTATGTTCGGATCAAGAGGACCATCCACTAGGCAGGAAGTCCTAGTAGGTCGGGTGGACCGAGGGGTAGGAAGAACTGGTGGGTCGAGGATCGAACATGGGAAGTATGTGATCCTTTGTTTGAGGTGGGGGGAGGCATTGTTGGGGTTGCAAGGTTGCAAACATAGTCCCACATTGAAAATACATGGGAAAGATCATAGGTTTATAAGAGAAAAGATATCTCCATTGGTTTGAGGCCTTTTGGGTAGAGCCCAAGAGCAAAACCATGAGGACTTAGGCCTAAAGTGGACAATATCATACCATTGTGAAGATATCTAAATTCTTTTCAATCATTCGCGTGTGACTCCTCTAGCGGTATTCACGCGCACTAAATCACGAACTTGATACGAACAAAGAAGTTGAAGAGGGAGAAATGGAGAGAAGGAATTCTACTCTTGCATCTTTCCGAGGATGGTTACTTATAGCCTCCAAGGAATACAAAGAGTTAAAATCTTAATTAATTCATCATTTATGATCTTCATTAATTAGGAAGATGAAGAGTTATAGGCTCCATAAATTCTTCATTTATAACCTTCATTATGATTACTCTTCAAATTCTTCATCAATTATCATTATGATGACTCTTCGAATTCTCCATTAATCATCATGATTATGGCTATTCGAATTCTCTCTTCTTTGTATCAAATAAATTCATATTTAATCTTGATCTCGACTAGCTTCCGATACCATTATTCATGTCTACGTGCTATGCGTGCGACCCTCTAGGTTTTATACATGAAGACAGTGTAAATACATACACAAACTAAAGTAACCGTCTAGCAACAGTTTTTAACCACCCAACGTGATAAAATTAATATCAGTCATAAACTGTAAACCACCATAAACCGATTACTGTGTAATTCAATTTCTTCATCTAAGCCTACATCTCAATTAATTCGATACATTATGCATCATTACCAAATTAATTATTTTACTTGATTTCCAAGATATAATAGACTCCTCTTGAATGATAAATCATTCCTCCCATGTCCATGGATTTCGAGTCACTAGTATCTCTATCAAGTGGCCAGGATGTTAACTCCTAATCCAAAAGAGCAATGAATCATATATTGACTCAACACTATTCTCTCTACGCTTTGTCATATACCCAACTACCGTATTAATGACAATCCAATTAAAGACTATTTTCAACGGCGTCAAAGCACATAACTCCACGCGTAGAATAAATGAAGGTCTCAAGTCAAAAGATCAGTTACACTCGTTCATAAGAGGAATAACCAATGATGCTTAATATGTGGTCTCCTCTTGAGCGGATCGTGTGCAGTGTATCTCTAAACTCAAGGCACCCCCAAGTACAACTTGGATTTCCATCCCTCGATTTATCTCGATCTAATCATACTCAGTATTGATCTAGATATCCATGTATCTATCCAATCAAAAATAATTTTCAGATTAATATACCCATTAATCTGTGAGATTTTATCATTAATATATACGTACAGAAAAATAAATAATTAATGATAAATTTTTGTTTTTATTAAATAATTATTCATAAAATATATAAAGAATATCTTAGTACCTAAATGTACACACTAATAGAAACATTCCTCCATTGTAAGTATTTTATATATATATATATATAATGGTGATAGTCGATAAAAAAAATTTATATTGACCGGTTCGATCAGGATTAGTCAGTGTGTCTATTAAAAAAATATTTTTTTAAAAGCGAGTCTAAATTTCTAATCCAAACTCTTAGTAATTCTTTCCAAAAAAAAAAAAAAAACTTTATGAATTAAGTTTAATAACACTTTAAATTATTTAATTAAATGTTAATTGAGCAGGACATGCGTAAAACAAAGACAAAACTTGCGTTAGATGAATTAAACAATAATTTATTGAATTTCTCTAAAAAAAGATTAATTTTCAGAAATATTTCAATTATTCTGAAATTTTATTTACAAGTTAATTAAATTTATATGAATTATATTATAATTAATTAAATAAAATAGTTATTTTTTTATTTTGTATTATTTTTATTTTTAGTAACAAATAGATTAATTTCTCAAGTAAATTAAAAATTAATATCTAGAATTATTCAAGCAGTGTAATTGATTTGATACAATAAAATTTTAGCTCACACGTGAGCTAAGCTCATAGGGTGTTACCATATGAGATTTTAGAGTTAAAATTTGATATGTTTAAGTATGTCTCCCTCCTATGTCTTGCCACATACACTAATGATTAGTAGTCATCCGTGATTTATCTCCTCCGTGTTAGTTTAAAAATGGATTAACATGGATACTGAGACGAGTGAATCATCTTTTATCATATTAACACAAATACACACATATTAATTTGAATATGGATAAATATGAGTGTAATCCTAAAGCGTAAAAAAATTAAAATTAATTTTAAAATTTAATCATAAGATAATAGAAATTAACTAATTAATTATTAATTAATTAATAATTTATTGATTACTTAATTATAATATTATTAATTATAATATTAATTAATTAATTAATATTTAAGCAGATTAATTGAATTATTAATCAAATAATTAAAATATGACAGCATTAATTAATTAAGTTAAAGGACACATCCAAATAACTTTTCATCCCGGTAAAAAAACTACTCTCTTTATCTGCTCATTTAACTCAATTTAAGTTGTGGATTTTTTTTTTAATCTATTCTCTCTCTTGAGAGTTTCTACTTAAAAAAAACAAATCTATGGATAATTTTTCCAGTCCAAAATGAATTTAGCTAATAAATATATAAAATTACTAAGCAAAATTTATTTTGATGAATAAATAATTATAATTACGAACAAAAATGAATCTTAACTATTAATATTAATTTTTTATTTACTAAAATTAAATCTGGCTAGTAGTATATAATTTTACTGGCTAATATTAATTAGATTTGACTGATAATATTTATTTTTTTATTAATTAAGTTATATTTGACTAATAATATTTTTTTTTACATTCCAAAATTAAGTTTTTTATTGCTAAAGTTATATTTGGCTAATAATATTTAATTTTTTACTAGTCAGATTTTACTAATAATATTTAATTATTTATTAGTCAAAATTAGATTTAGTTAGTATTTTTAATTTAGCTAAAGTTAGTTTCTGGCGATAAATTTTAATTTTGTACCTGTTAAATTTAGATTTAATCAGTAATTTTAATTTTTTTATCAATAAAAATTAGTTTTAACCCATAAATTATAATTTTTTTACTAATCATAAGTTAGATTTGATTGATAATTTTTAACCTTTTATTAATTAAAGTTTGATTTATTGGCTAAAGTTAAATTTACCCTACTTAATTAATATTTTTGAAAAAAAAAATTATTTTAGATTAAAAATAACTTTGTATTCGATGGATATTTTAAAAAACATATTAATTATTTATTTTTAAAAATTACCGGTCGTTATTTTTAAAACAATATACTAGTTATTTATTTAGAGGATAATTTTAACTTTATTTCAACCTTAGTACTCTAATGCTGTAATGCATAAGTATAAGTTTACTATGTATCGATATCCAAATGAATAACTAGACGATTGATAAGATTAAATATCAGTAACAATAATATTAAAAAGAGTATGACCATTCTTCGAAGCTATGTATCTATAATTGAAAAGGTATATGAAGAGTATAATTGAGACAAGCTCTGTATTACCATTTCAAACTCTACCAATTCAAACAGTTGACTCATAATCTAATTGGTCAATTATGTATCTAACGGTTGGATCAACACCCAAAATCTTCCAATAACCATTTATATAATATAAACTTATATAACATTGAACATAAAGGACCATACATGAATACATAACTAAAAGGACCCTATATTCTATTTCTAAAACAAACAGAACACTTTATCGCCACTAATATGCCTCATTACGACCCTTTTATCTTGATTTAGTTAATTTTGTATGTTGCAAAGTGTTTAATAAAAAATAAATATTTAAATCATTAATTAAAATACTCCATATTGTTTTACTATAAAGATTTATTAATATAGTTGTTATGTACATATAAAATAGATATTGTATGTATAAAATATATGACAGTGTTTTCTTTGTCAGTACACGTTGTCATAATTATGATATGTTATTGATATTGATTTCAGATCCGTGTCCATTGCCACAACTCTTTCTAAAGATTATCCGTCGCATTACATAGCTACGTGAGTCAAGATTTTACTAGTCCAACTAATGAACCGTGGAATCGGTATGGAGATGAACAGTTCGATCTAAAATTTTTACCGACCATAGAAATAAATTTGTAAAGTACAAATATGTCTATCTCTTACCATTGCAGTCGAGGGCATCATTAATGCATTCATTTTTCTATAATTGAAGTATTCAATTTTTATCGTCCTATTAAAATTTTCCATAAGTCATAAGGCTGAGTGGGAAATATTTACGGAGATCTATCTAAACGGCTAATGTTCTTAGACCACTAACCATTTTTCAAATTGATTAATCCTGAAGTTAAGTTGATCGGTCGGCCTAAAAAAAAAAATAGTAAATCGATCTAGGAACAATTAGTATTAATTTTTCTTTTAATTTTTTTATAGGGCTTAGGATATGCAAAATCAAACCCCTTTTTCTTTTCCTAGATTCTGTACTTGCATCTACATTTCAATCCATCAATATGTCGTTAACAATTCTGGCTGCAATCAGGATCATGTATATTGTTAGAAGCACGGTTTTTTTCTTCAGTCAATGATTTCTCATCCAGATTGTTTAATTTTGTCATGCAAAATGATTCAGGTTCTTTGGTCGGGCAGCGGCTGGAAACCAATTCCACTTGTTGACATAATTGAAGGACCTTCTGTGAAGAGGCATACCAGAAGGCCCTGCTATGCCTGCATCCAGATAAACTACAACAGAGAGGTGCTCCTGAGCACCAAAAGTATGTTGCAGAAAAAGTTTTGGTACTCAATTTGTTTGCACCTAATACACAAGTTGTATAGCTTACTGTAACAATTTGCTTACAGCCAATTTAATCTCTTTTATTAAATTCTCGCAGGAGGCATGAGATCAGTTCAATTCTCTGACTGGTGTTTTGATGGTGAGAGAGAAATTGATGTCTATTTTTCTCCCGAGCCAACATGGTACTGGTTCGATATCTATATTACAAAGTTATATCAATTGATTGTTTAAGCATATCTGAGTTATGTTATAGCATAATCTCTGATTACCATCAGTCAGATGCGTTTATTTGAAAACTACCCGAACAAAATGCTTCTATCAATCGAACCTTGTACAAAATAGAACAGCAATACAAATTCCACTGAACAATAAATTTAATCTCGAAATCATTTTTCCCTCTACATGTTTCAGATCTACAGAAAAGTTCCAACATCTGTTTATTCTCTAACTCCAAAAGCCTCGATTATATTTAATCCGACAATATTTGACGCATTGTTGTTGAAATATTGGAAATGCTTACACGTGATTAAAATGGATCATTTTTTTAATTAGCTAATCAAATGTAATATTCGGCCACATCTTTTAATAGTAATATATATAATTGTGTTAAACATAAATAATACAACATTTAGTTGTGGACCAATCAACAAAATAAATAATTTATAAATTTGGAATATATGTATATATGTCCCACTACAAATTTGAATATATAGAGCTTTTGTATTTTCTTTCTTTTAATAATTTAAGTTTCTGGATTGCATCCCATTAATATTGAAGAAGGTATATTTTTATCCTGATTTTATGGGATAAATTTAAAGTAAATTTATGTATATTTAAAGCCAATCTTCCGTAACGGTCTTGGTCCTCTTATTTGCCTTTTAAATACTTTACTACAGTTGGATATCATGGGACTAGAATAAAACTCGGTAGCATTTATCAATAATGTGTGTATTATTCTCAATTGTCGAGGACCATGAATTGAGTCAGGAATTTCATATTTAGGGTGAAAGATATGTGTTTATATTGAGGGGGATAATAATACGATTGCTCCCTCATTTACTCCTCATTTCTATACACATAAAAATTTAAGGGAGGCGGTCGCAATTGTTATCTTCCTTTCCCCTTAAACAGTCTGCTAATGCCTCATCAGATTTTACAAATATTCTTCTTTTATATTATGTGATATGATTAATTGAGCTAAATTTGAATATATATATATTCTTCGGTAACAAAAGTAACAATAGTGTGGACTGTATATATTTCACTCTTGTTCAAATATAACAATTTATTGTTCTTGTACCGTGTTAAAGTTCATTGGCTCACTGTTTATTCAAAAATTCAGACTATTTAAAAATAACTCAATTCATATATATTTATATCCTTAGGATCTTAAACAATGAAAGGACGCAAATTCATGCTTGTTCTTTGTTATCTAGGAATAAGGTTTAGAAATATTAAAAAATTTAATATATGTTACCAAACATATTAATATTAATGGTATAATAAAATTTTTTGATATCGGTGTAATAACAGCATATATCGAATATACTAATATATATTAAATATATCAATATTAATGATATATTAAAAAAAATTAATATCAATATGAGATTTAATATTTTTAATATTTTGATTTACAGAAACATATAACAAAATATCACATAATTTTGATGAATATATATAGATATATATTATACAATTTAATTATATCAAAAATTTAATTATATTAAATTTTGATACGGTATATATTTTTTTTATAAAAATTTTTGATATAAAATTTTTGGTCAGTGATACCACCTCTATTTCATGTTAATTTATTTTTTTTTGTAAGTTTCAAAATGCGCCTGAATTTTTCATAGGTTTACTTTTTATTTTTATTTTATAAAACAAGCTCCTAATTTCTCCTAATTTTACTTTTCTGCTAAACATACCCAAACAACTTTTTTTAAAATACTTTAACACTCCTCTTTCAATTCAAAACTCCATTTGGGTTGAGACTTGAGAATTTTAAATTAACAAATTATAATGGGAGAAAACAAGCTGCTTTGATCAAGCAATTTTAAAATTGATTCGCATGGGCCAAATGCATTTTTTCTCCTTTGAAAATATCATCAGAAAGTATGTGTAATATTTGAGATGGAAATAAGATTTTATTTTTTTATCTTCGCAATATGATATATTCCGAAACAAACGGTAATAATGCATTTCACGAAAAAAAGGTTTAGTATATTTCTTTTTCGGTTAGAAACGATTCATTTCAAGAAAACCGATAATCACTTGAATCATTTCAAGAAAAAAAAATGATTCAAATTTGGGAGAAATCAAATAATCTATGATAACTTGAAGCATGGGGGAAATTATTGTGATTCCCAGTGACGTTCTAAGACATTGAAACATAGGCACCAATTTGAAATAATTGAAAATTCAGACAGACAATAGAACAGACAAAGCTGGCTATATAATTAATTAAGACCAAAGCATCCTATCATCACCATTTTGTAGAGCATTTGGAACACACAGTAACTCAACTATTAGGTTAAAACATCATCATCTCCCATTAAATTAGCATAATGAGCTCCATATAGACTCGTGATTCACATAACTTACATGGCATTTCTTGTAAATGGAATAGTACGAATTTCGAACTGATATATGCATTCAGTTGCCAAAGCTCCTTGCAGTACAATTATAGTTTCAAGCCTATCCAATAGCGACTGATTCATAATGAAGGCCTGTCATTATGCGTCAGAAAATACTGATTAAATTCTGACAGAACCACTCAGACAGAAACCATAATAAGAGGTTTTAACAGGAATTTATATCTATAGAAAATTTTCTAACAAGAATACTGATATATCAGCAACGTCTACATTATCAAAAAAAAAAACACTCGGCCACATCACTATACCAAGTGGTGGTTGGTTTCCTCAATGAAGATAATCAATACAAAAAATTTACCATTAAGTAAATAGGTCCTAATAGACCAAGGTCCGCATTAGCATGATATGCAATCTAAGAACAGGGATACAAAAGCCTTACCACCAGTCTGCTAGCTTCCCGACAAGTCACCCACATTCAATTGCAGACGGTCTTTAGCCTCTTTGCGGCTTGCATGAACCCAGCAATTACCTGCACTTCATCCAATTGCTTCACGACAAATCATGAGCAATTGGGTTCCAGTAATAGAGTTAAGTTCCGTTGGTCAAGTGCAAATAATGCACTTACTTGGGCAAGGAAATTAAAATGAAAGGCTACCTGCGACACAAAATGCCTTTGAACAACTTCAATCAACTGCTCTTTGGAGGGATTAGGATTATCATCCATCTGTTTCATCCAATAAAATGAATCCACAATCAAGAAAATGATGTGTTAGACAAAAAAGGCAACTAATTTCCCAGTTGAGAAGAGTACAACTTACTAGATTAAAGTATCTATAATATCTCTGCAGTGCTGTTGTTTCTAACTTGCTCAGGTCAACCTTCTACACAAACAAATATAGAGCTTTCGTCATCACAATCAGAAAGAACGAGAATTATTTTTTACATAAGAAATGAACAATTAATGAAAAGCAAGATGGAGGGACCTAACAATCACTTTAATATTCAACTTATTTGGCATTAATCACAAGAACAAAGTGATAGACTAGGTTCTACAAGACCAAAGCTGAATGTTGCTATGTATAAATCTTACTGTGCTAATCGTGGATGAGGAAACAGATCCCTTGGACTGGGAATCACAAGAGTGAGACCTGCTCCAGGATTTATCAGAAGATCCTTTATGGTGCCTGCTCCTAAAGCTTTGAGTTTTTTGTAATTGTATAGAGCCAGAAGCTGAAAAAAAAAACTAGTTACCATGATATCAAGAGCAAATGATGAAACATGAAAAAAGAGAATATATTAAATGAAAATGACAATTTATTTGATACTAATAAACTCCATCCAGGCCATTACGGTACTGTGTGTAAGGAAATTCTATTGTTTTCACTTTGAAAGAAAGAACAGAAAAGAGAGAACAAGGGATGCTAAATAATAATAAGCTACTTAAAGACCTAAACAGCCCATTGATATGTAGAACAAACAGTTTTTCACAGGCTAGTAAAACTAATAAGAAAGAGAACGCAAGAAAAGGGAGAAAACTAAAAGAAATCTTGAATAACTAGAGCAAGTAACTTTTACTGGATCATATTGATGCTCATCCATACCTGATCCATTACAGTGTGTATTGTTACAGTCAACTTCATTGTCTTCCTCATTGCCTGTAGGGGCTTCAATAACACTAAGTGCATTACGTTGCAGCTTCACTTCAATCCCATTTGTCAAAACCTGGATTTTCAAGATACTAAATTCATATTGACTACATGAATTAAATATAGATTTTTTTTTTTTAAAGAGAAAGATATTGGAGTGAAGCATAGTTAACCGGAGTAGAAGTGTAAACAAGAAGTAAAAGTACATGTAAGCAGGAACCGGTTACAGAAAATTCCTGCCAACAGCAGAAACCTGGGTCCTACTACAGAATCTAGTGAAATACATCCCTAAAAAAAAATCAACTAGCTACAGGCAAAAACAACAAAGATAACAAAAGCAACAAACTAGCTCTAATCAAGAAAATCAAGAGTTACAGAGTGGCCTTTCTGTTTGCACGGTCCTGTTTTCAATAAGACCAGCAAGCTGGTTCCAGAGTAGGTTAAAAGTGGCATTGTCAAAGAGATGATGTTATTAAAAAATTTCATAGAACTAAATTAACAGAAACAAAGAAATTAAGATATTAACTCTGAGGTCTTCAGTGGCAGAAAAATTACTGTATAGTAGAATTGAAGTAAAGTTGATGAAACAATCATGATGCTTGTCTGGCTCATATTCTTGCAGTAATTATCATCATCATTGTATTTTTCAGAGAGGCAATTGAAACATTTATACTTAAGTTTCAATTGGTTTGGAATCTCACTCTCCTTTTGATGCATGTTGTACGCAATTTTCAATTTGTCTACGACAAGAGCATACTGTCAGATCTTCATGTTCAGATATCATGTAACCATCAGCTTAAGTATTGTATTATGTGCATCAAGAACAAGGATATAGAAGGAAATATCATTTTCTGTACCTCTAAACATAAGTAATCCCTGTTTAAGGTTAGTGCTAGACAACTAATGTAATTTGTATTTTAAAATTCTAGCAAGTACACTGACAATGTTAGTTGGACAAACCAAACAAAAAATGAATAATGTGAAGCAACAGAAATTTTTTGATTCTGATGTTTTGGTGTAAATCATACTAGATAAGTCAAATTTTGTGCATCCATTATCCCTAGGTTCAAGATGCAGCAGAAGAGAGAATCTGACATACAAAAAAACCAACTAATCCTTGCAATTTTCTGAAAAGGCATAACATAAGATTCAAGTCATGCAGAACAATTGCCACTTGTGATTCATTAATGATTGATTTACTGAAGGTGAAACATAGAAGAATAAAATGCATGAAGAAAGATGACTAGTTTTATGCCCTGAAATTAAATTTATAACATATAAAGTTTTAGATCTTCAAACGGATCACTAATCTAAGCCCAAACAGACAAACACAAAGGCAAAACAATTCAGATATTTTAGAACAAATTTTACCACACAAGACAAATCTATAGCAGCAGAACCGTATAAATGCAAGGCGCCCAGATATAAAACAATGCATTTCCAATTAAATTCATAGAGTTGTCCGTATTGCCCTTTCAAATCAGTATTAGGAAAACACGTGCTTAGGAACATGGCAACAAAGAGTTCAAGAACATGACTTCTCACAAGGATGAAATATGGAACATTTTCACCAAGAATAATACAACAAAAAAACCTTCATGTTTCCTGAATCAAAAGTAATAATGGAACCAAACTATCCTTCCACATTATAGATAAAATCGGATATCTTGACCACATTCTCCACTTAAAATTATCCATTCAACTGAAAAATAAAATCCTGATATCATTGAGAAAACTAAATCAAAATCTAACATAAATTCTCCTACTAAAAGAATTCAAGAACCAACGCCTCATGATAACTCACAAAAAAAAAATATCACTTTTCCATCAAAAATTCAGATAGATGAAGCCAATTACCAGCCAATGCCAACCTCCAAGGCCCACAGCCTTCTTGACGACCCCCTGGAGACCGACGAGAACCGATTTGGTCCGGTTGTTGCCGGTGACGATGACCTTGGTGTGCCGAGGGAGCACGGCCAGCTCCTCCTCACTGATCTCCCCGAAATTATGCTGGCATCCACCATTCATCCTGCCCTCCATGGTCGCCAGCATTGCTTCACTGTCCCAACAGCTCCACCTCCACTGAACGAGATTTACCACCAAAAGATAGCGCAAATTTGGCGGAATCAGGGGATCAAACAATTTGACACAAGATTATGCATTGTGGGAGGCGGATCGATCGAAAAAGAATGGAAATTTGGGGGAATCGTCGGACGGGAGGAGATCAGAGTACTCTGTTTTCCTTCTTTCTTTTTTCTTTTTCCCTTCCGCTGTGTTTGTTCGCTGCTCTGCTCTTCCCTAATCGTAATCCTTTCGCCTTTCGCTGCTCTGAATCCCGACGTCCAGGGTATCACCAACCGGAAGGCGGCACGTGTCCACTCGAGGAGTCAAGTCACGAGCGCGATGTGCAGCGTACGGCGACGACTATTGCCACTAACTGAAACGCCCCACAAAGCACCAGCGTAAAAGACTAACTTACCCTTGTTTAGACGACCACGATGACACGATCGCACGATCTAACTCATTCGGCGAGGGCAATAATGGAAGGTAACAGAAAAGATCGTAACGGTAACGGCAGATTAAAAGCATCCGTTAACAGACGAGGGCCCGCGACGCATGCAACGCTGTTAACTTCTCCTTTCGCCACAATTTAAGGCTTTTTACTACGCACCGCGCGGCCACGAACAGAGAATGTGGGGGCGGGACAATTCGTTGCCACCGCCGTTTTCCCGCCAAAGTAAAGGAATCAACACCGTCCATCTGTCGGATCGAAGGGTCCTGATCCACCCACACACGCCGGAGTGGATTAGGATTCGAGGACTTCTAAAACCAACCAAATTCCGTTTTAGTCTTTTTGCAATTAAAGACAATATTAATAGTAGAATGTTGTCATAAACACTGAAATTACAGTTTAAAGCAAAGATCCAGGGGAACCGTAAATCTTCCGGTTCGACTGCTTGAATTATCTCCCGCCGTTCATCGATTTGGGCTTCTCGAATGTTCCTACTGCATCTGTCTGATTGCTTCCCCCAATCCGCCGACACTCTCCCTAATTCCCTTCGTCGGAAACCTTGCGGCTTCCTCGTCTCTAAGCGCGATGCCGGCGTTCTCCAACATGGATTTGATCTGCATCTTCAATCTCTCCACCGGCGGCGGAATACGACACCAGTGCAGGGTAAAGTAACCATGAACTATGGATCCGATCCGCTTGCCCATCTGTTTCGTTACCTGCTGCCCAAGGTGCGTTCGGAACAATAGCGGAAAGAATTCTTCGGTAAAGGGGTTGCCGGCAGCCATAAATCGGTGCAATTCGTCCGGAGTCCTCGCGTATTCCTGCTTGCAAGCCTGATCTGCTTCCTGTGCATCATCCGCCGTGAAGCGCCGGTGGGCGATCGACTGGCTGTCGCTATAGGTTTCTTGAGGCAGCTCTCGTGGATGGCGCAGAAGTCGAGGGCCTGCAGGCTGTTGTCGAGATAGCCCTGGACGAGCACGAAGAGGTCGGCGTCCTGCAGGATGTTCTTTTGGTATTTCAAGATGAACTGGGATACCTCCTGGTTCATCTGCAGGTGACTGACGGTGGCGGCTCGCAAGATGTCCAGTGACAGGAAGCATGGGGTCGAGGAGGCACGCCACCTAGTAAATACCATTTCATTATCATAACCAAATAAAATCTTAAATTTTATTTGTTGAAAATACAAACAACAAAACACACACCAGGTAGATTAAATAATGAATTTTAAAATTTTAAAAATAGGATTTTTCATTGAATGCCAAAATAAGTTTTGATGAAATTTTAATTTACGTATGGTTATGGTGAAACAAATATTCACAAGATTCACAAAAGTGCAGTACTTAGCGATACATAAAGTGAAACCAAAATACCTACTAAATACAATAACTTAAATCTCTACGAGTGTATGGACTTCTAATGGCCAGTTGATTTAGACGGAATTCACATTCCCAACTACTACGATTATTTACTTGTTGGTCGTAGCAACATCTAAATTTGACAACTTATAAGAATCTTATGTCCCTGTGTCACTCAATTGACCTATGAAATCGATAATTATCAGAGCAGAGGTTAGGTTAGAATGATGCAAAGCAGCAGTGACTTTTTCCTATCTTTGTGATCTTCCTAATCAAATTCGAGCCATCACCTTTTGAAGCTAGGACTGCCCCTATATTTGCTAGATGTAGAAGCCTTCATATTTTGTTGTTCATCACTTGGTAAGGGTAGTCGTGGGTTTGAAGTTGGTTCATTTCTATTTAGACAACTGGATGGATTGCACTCTCTTACAAAAATGATTAATTAGGCTAGTAATATCGAGTCTGAGGTGGCTGACTCGATTCCACGGAAATTTTTCATCGATCATCAGGATAAATCGGGAAGCGCTCGTAGTGGACAGCCCAAGAATCCAACATCATTTAGTTGTGTGTCCCATTTGAATTGCACTCTTTTGAATAATAAGACCACCGTTTATAATGACTGAGCCTGTGAGTAGAAAATACAAGGCTTAAATCAATAAATTTTATATAGAAAATTCTAAATAGAGAAATGTAAATTTAGCTTCAAACATATAAAAAAACCAGATGAAAAATATAATTTTCGATATAGGTAACAAAAGTGTGAAATTGTTTTTTAGAATGTAGATCATGGTAGATTATCATAAAAAAAATATAGAAGAGAATTCAGATCAATAATTGATTGATAACATAAAATTGTCATATAAGTTCACAACTAAAGTATGACATTTGTGAAAAGTCTCATCATAGATAGTTTAATATATTTTTTTTTCAAATTATTATTTTTAATAAATATAGTTATTACTTATTTATAACTACATTTTATTTTTTAAAAAAATCTAGTTGAAAATGTCGATTATTCTTGTAAATGTCAACATGAAAAATGTAGCGAAAGTCCGATTAAATTGAATTAATTGATCGAACAGATGGAATTTAAAAGTTCAATTCGATTTGGTTATTTTAGAAATTTAGTTTTTCTCTTTAAAAATATTGATATTTATGTTAATTTGGTTCGATTTTAATTTTAAAAAATATTATAATTAGGTTAAATCGAATAAGTCGAACTTTAAATCCCTAAATTGAGAAACCCTAAATCTCTAATTTCAAATTAACCAAATAGAAAGTTAAACTAAGATAGAAATGTATAATTGATAAAAAGTTTGATTAATTCGGTGGTGGAGTTGATCTTCTGTAGGTCTTTTTTTACTGAAGTTCTTCTTTCTTCTGGTGAACATTTTCCTTATCAAGTTCACTAGGTGCTCTTCGTCTTCTAAGTCTTGATCAGACTCACCTTAAAATTCAGGCTTAGTTCTTAACTTTTCTTTGGAGGAACCTGCAAAAAGAGCAATACATTTCTTGGTTCTAGCGTTAGTTTGTTCGTGTAGCTCAAGTTCACAAAATAATTCGTCCAATTTTAATTTTGAAAAATTCTTCGAAATCTTGTAGGCATCCATGATGGATGCCCACAATGCATTTCGAGGAAACGCATTCAGGGTGTACCTTATTAAATCACGGTTCTCCATTTGGTGGTCGATGGTATGAAGCCCGTTGAGGATGTCTTTGTGTTGGTTGCTATGCAGAATATCATACCGGTTCCCCTATACAAAAATTTTGTACAAGTACTGAACCTTTACTAACAACTTATTGTGTTCTTTAGAAATTAAATTAGGAATCGTAAACGGAATTTAACATTATTGATTCCAAATTTAACTTATCTGTTCTTAGTGGTTTAGACTTGGATCGCAAACGATGCTTAACATTATTAATCAAAATCCACCCATGTTATAAATTCAATTAAATATTAATTTCAGAAATCGACTTCCAGGTTAAACATGGCGAGGCACTAGGCCTTCTTGGGTATGGGAGCATCCACCACTTCCTAAATAAAATCTTTCAATGAAATCTAATATTTAATTTCCTTATATAACTCTAGGTTTAACCAAAAGGAACAATCGAAACACAAATTCGAAAAATAAAGAAAACACAAATTCAAAACAAATCCGAAACCTAGAATCGCATGTCTCTTGTATTTGGTATTTCAAAAACTATACAAAGAAACTAGTGGAGAATCAGACCGGAAGGAAGATCAAATGCCTTAAGTCAGACAATGGTGTTGGTGCAACATCCCTTAGGTCAAGGTTGACCTGGTTGACCAAGCTGAGTCTTGGTTTGAGTTTAGATGTTTGACAATAAGAAATTGATTGAAGAAGAGTCAAGTAGGTCAAGGTTGACCGGATACTTGACTGGGAAGTCCTAACTGGGATGTTAGGTAGAATGGAAGTCCTGGTGAGTGAAGCCAGGCAGAAGGGAAGTCCTAGTGAGTGAAGCTAGGCAGATTGAAAACCCTAGTGAGTGAAGCTAGGTGAAAGTCCTGGTGAGTGAAGTCAGGTGAAAACCCTAGTGAGTAAAGCTAGGTGAAAGTCCTGGTGAGTGAAGCCAGGTGAAAGCCCTAGTGAGTGAAGCTAGGCAGATGGAAAACCCTAGTGAGTGAAGCTAGGTGAAAGTCCTGGTGAGTGAAGCCAGGCAAGGGAAAATCCAGATGGATCAAGGACGATCGGACATCTGGTGTTGGGAAGTCCAAGTAGGTCAAAGGATTGACTGGATACTTGGCACGAGGAAATACAGATAGGTCAAAGGGATTGACCGGACATCTGGTGGAAGTCCTAGCAGGTCAAAGGAGTGACCAGATGCTAGGCATGATGTACCAACAGGTCAAGGTTGATCGGATGTTGGTTTGAGAGGCTTGGAACTTGGTTTTGGGCAAAAACCAAGTGTTGGATCGATCAGTGGATCGATCCAGGAGCTGGATCGATCAGTGGATCGATCCAAGAGCTGGATCGATCAGTGGATCGATCCAGGCCTTTTCTAGCGAACAGAGAGCCTCTGGATCGATCCGTGGATCGATCCAGATGTCCCAATCGATCAGTGAATTGATCGGGACGATGCTGCTTCGCGCGATAAGCGCTGGATCGATCCATGGATCGATCCAGGCGTTACTCCAGAGCACAGAGGCGCTCTGGATCGATCCGTGGATCGATCCAAAGCCTCCCCAATCGATTGGGAACATTCGAATCGATCGGGATCCGACCGTTAGCGTCGATAAAGGCCGCAGGCGCACGATTCCTTTGGCATCTCTTCACCGATTCACTCCAGATCTCTCGCCAGTTCCTCCACAGCACTCACAAAGCTCAGATCGCCAGTTCTTGAAGGATCTTGGAAGTTCTCCAAGTCAAGAGGCGGATCAAAGCCAAGAAGAGAAGCTAGGGTTAGGGTTTACACTCATTGTAAGCTTGTAAGCTTGTATTTCTTGTATCCTTTCCCTCTCTTCTTGTATTCAGTCTTGTAGGGCTTCTCCGCCCTTGGTAGTTACCATAAAGGAGAGTTTTATTAGTGGAGGGTGTGTGTGTTGGTGTGGATCCTTGGATTAGTCACCTCTTGTGAGGTGGATACCAAGTAAACCAACCGTGTTAGCGTTGTGTGATTGTTTGTGTATTTTCCGCTGCCATATCTTTGAAGAAACAAGCAACGCCGAGCACCGAGCGAACGCGACGAGCTATTCACCCCCCCTCTAGCTACTTTTGGTCCTAACAAATGGAACTGAGTACACAGATTCAAAGTTTCAAGAATTTTGTGAGCAACATGAGATAATGAGGCATTTCTCAATTCACAAGACACCTCAGCAAAACGGGGTAGCAGAAAGATTGAACAGGACAGTCATTGAGAAGGTAAGATATCTCAGGCTGAATGCGGAGCTAGCAAA
Source organism: Zingiber officinale (assembly GCF_018446385.1). NCBI lineage: Eukaryota > Viridiplantae > Streptophyta > Magnoliopsida > Zingiberales > Zingiberaceae > Zingiber > Zingiber officinale. Next base: position 80,588,663 of record NC_056007.1, read on the forward strand.
GAATTTCTGGGTAGAAGCAGTTAACATGACATATTATCTCATTAATAGATCACCAAGGGCAGCACTAGAAGGTAAAATATTAGAGGAAGTATGGACAAGAAATCAAGTAGATTACTCTCATCTTCGAGTTTTTGGATGTTCAGCATATATGCATATATCTAGTGAGGAAAGATCAAAGCAGGATGCGAAGTTAAAACAATGCAATTTTTTTAGGGTATCAGAAAGAAGTTAAAGACTTTAAACTTTGAGATCCTAAGGCAAATAAGGTGGTGATCAACAAAGATGTGGTGTTTAACGAGAATGCTATACTACAACGTACTCGGGAAGAAGAAAAGGAAACACCACAAAGCAACATGGAGAAAGATGTTGTGCAGGTGGAGCTAAAGACTCATGACTATGATGATTCTAGCTCAGAGCACATGGAGTATCACACTATAGCTGGTGGCAGAATAAGACGAGTCATAAAACCACCCACCAGATATACATCTTTTCAAGAAGCGATACACAACTTTGAGAAGGATAAGTGGATGGATGTTATGGCGGAGGAGATGGAGTCGTTGCATAAGAACCAAACGTAGGATCTAGTGGAGCTTCCTGAAAGAGAGAAAGTTATAGGATGCAAGTAGATATTCAAGAAGAAAGAAGCAGTGTTAGAGGGAGAAGATGTAAAGTTCAAGGCTTGGTTAGTAGCAAAAGGGTATTCACAGAGAAAGGGATTGACTATGAAGAAATTTTATCTCCAATGGTAAGACATATGTCAATTAGAGCGGTGTTGGCTTTGGTGGCATGTCACAATTTGTAGCTGAAACAAATGGATGTGAAGACAATATTTCTTCATCGAAATTTAGATGAGCAGATTTTTATGTCACAACCTGAGGGATTTAGTCAACCTAGTCAAGAGCAGTTGGTTTGCAAGTTGAAGAAATCGTCCTATAGATTAAAACAATCTCCTAAGCAATTGTACAAATGTTTTGATTCATGTATAATTCAAAACGGATATACGAGATGTGAGTATGATTACTGCATATATATGGAGACTCTTGAAGATGAATCACTGATTTTCTTACTCTATACGTAGATAACATGCTCATTGTTGCAAAGAAGATGAAAAAGGTTGATAAATTGAAGAGACTACTTAGTAAGGAATTTGACATGAAAGATTTGGGGGAGAGGCCGAGAAAATTCTTGGGATGGAGATTCACAGAGATAGAGCTGCAGGGAAATTATGGTTGTCTCAATGTAGCTATGTGGAGAAGGTGCTAGATAGGTTCAACATGAAGAATGTAAAGTCGGTGAGCACGCCCCTGGAGCAATACTTCAAGTTATCCAGTACACGGTGTCCAGAAACGGATGTCGAGATTCAAGAAATGTCAAAGATTCCTTATGCCAGTGCAGTTGGTTATCTGATGTATGTCATGGTTTGTACGATACCAAATTTGACTCAAGCAGTTAGTATTGTGAGCAAGTTTCTTTCAAATCTTAATCGACTATATTTGGATGCAGCGAAGTGGATTTCAGATACTTGAGAAATATAACTAATTATAACACCATATTCAGTAGACAACCGGAAGATCCTTTAGTTGTTGGGTACATAGATGCAGATTATGCAGGAGATTTAGATGACAGAAGGTTTACTATAGAATACGTGTTCACTGTGGCAGGAGGACCTATCTATTGGAAATCTATGATATATTCTATTGTTGGATTGTCTACTACGAAGTCAGAGTGCATGGTAACAGCTGAATCAGCGAAGGAAATTTTATGGCTTACAGGATTAGTCAAAGAACTTGGTGTTCAGCAAGGGAGAGTCAAGTTATCATGCGATAGTCAGAGTGCTATCTATTTAGCGAAGAATTAGGTATATCATGCGAGAACCAAACATATTGATGTGAGGTTTCACAAAATCAGAGAGTTGATTGCTTCCAGAGAAATTCAACTTGAGAAAGTTCACACTGTAGACAATGCTCCAAACATGCTGACAAAGCCAGTGACCACGGAGAAGTTCAATCATTGCTTTAACTTGATCCATATCTCTAAATGCTAGAGGAAGGATGCCTAGACCCAGAGATCTATGTGGAGTTTTGTTCAGATACTCGTATTCTTCGAAGGGGTGAATATTCATCAAGGTGGAGATTATTGATGGGTGTCTCATATTTGGATGAATGTCAATTGGAGAGATGTCATGGAAGAAAAATCTGTTAAGATTTTTCGTAATAAAATTCTGTTATAATTTTATATAACAGAATTCTGTTACGGTTTTATATAACAAAATTCTGTTACGATTTTTCATAACAAAATTCTGTTGTGATTTTTTATAATAGAAATCTGTTACGATTATATCGAGTCTGGGGTTTATATACTATTTATAGGGATCATTGTAAACCTATTATACAACAATCACAAGAATAATTAAATGTGATTCTCTTGTGTAGAGAGAATTCTAATAAAGCTTCGATCTTTTTTGTGGAGTAAGCATACCGCCGAACCACGATAATTCTTCTTCTTTCTCTTCTTCTTCTTCTTCTTCCTTGTGTTTGCTCCTTTTTGTGCGTCTGTGTCTTGTTGCTTAGCGCGATCTCTTTATCTCTTCCTCTTCTTCCGTACGTTAGAGATTGAGAGGTGTTGCCCCCTTCTTTGCACAACAGGTACTCTGGCGCTCAAGTTAAGACATAGCTCAATGAAAAGTGCAGAAAGAAGATGAACAGTAGACTCTAGTAGATGTATGTGTACGCGCGTATACCTAGCCAACGGAGAGAACCTCCTTTTTTATACTGTCTCTCATAACCGCCGCAAGTATGAGACATCAGAGAATGTCGGATGTCAAGGTATGTCAGGTGATAGGGAATGTACGACAGACTCCCGTTGGCTGGAGGAATTTTCACGTAGAGCATCAGATTATTCACTGACGAGTAACTGTTATTCTCTGACAAGTGGTTATGATTCCCTAATAATGTTGTCTTCTGGTTAGGGGTGTCAATTCGGGTGGGTCGGGTCGGGTTGGGTCGGGTTGAGTTTTTTTTTTTTTTTTTTTAACCCAACCCGAACCCGACCAACCCGATCAACCCGAACCCGACCCATATAACCCGAAAATCCGATTCAAAACGACTTTTTTGGGCTATTTTCCCTATAATTCTTCACTTTTATCTCAATATTCCATCATTATCATACAAACATGATATTAATATACATAAAAACATCTAAATTTTTAAAATAAAATTTGATTTAACTCTAAAAAAACCCACAAAACCCTATATTTAAGCCAACCCGGTCAACCCGACCCAACCCGAAATTTTTTTACTCTCCAACCCTCCAACCCGAACCCGACCCGAACCCGAAAATGCCCAACCCGAACCCGATTTTTTTCGGGTCGACTCGGGTTGGGTCGTCGGGTCGGGTTCATTTTTGACACCCCTACTTCTGGTGATAGTCCGATTGATGTTGGGACGGACCGAGAGTAGACTAAGAGTTGTGCCCAGTAGAAGAGGGGTACTGAGCCCTATCAGGCCGACCGACTAAGAAGTCAACCGAGAGTATACTGGGGGCAATGATCATGAGGCGTGTGGGAACCAAGTCTCTGAGGAATCCTCTGACCGTGACTATCATCTCTTCTTAAGTTTTGACTACTACTTTCCTTTGACTATTGACCTCCTAATATTATCATGCCTCTATCACACGCCATATCATTAGCCGAGCTAGATCAGTGAGCGAGGGTGCCTCTTGGCAGTCGATGTAAGCGGTAAGGAGGCTGGAGTACTGGGCATGGGAGATAATCTTGGCCTTGATCTCAAACCCAACTAATCTTGACTTTCTGATTCGTTTGCATGAAATTTCATTACCCCTGTTTCATTGTAAATGTGATCAAGTTTCTAATTCACTTGGCCGTTCATCATCTGTTCTAACAGAGGAAGCATGCTCATCCTCAGTGTAGTCTCATTCGCAGCAGCCTGCTCTCGGGAAGAGTCTGCGAACTGAACCAAACTCGTATTTCTCATGCACTGAAACAAACATTACAATCTCAGGTTCGGAATCCTTGAGTGGAACAACATGATCCACAGCGCTGGAAGCTTCATCGGCTTTGAAGCTCCGTTCTCGCGCTTCGCGAGTCCGTTCATCGCTTTCTGTTTCTTGGGTATTGTGGACTACCTCACTAGTGAGAGTCATCGTCGCTCCTAAAGCTTTTCTCTCGAGCCTCGTGTGAGTGCTCTTCATGTTCTTGGTCATCCACTTTCTGAGCAATCTGTTACTTTTGCTCAGAAGGTTCAGCTTCCCTCACCTTCGATCTCCTTAATTTCTCCATGCTCAGCCTCTTCTTTCCCTGCGAAAGGGAAAAGGCTCTTCCTGCCAAAGCTTGTGAGCTCAGACTGCCTCGCAATAATAATGAGCTTGTCCTCATAGGCCTTTCCGTGGTCATGGGAGTACTTCATCTGGTAGATCAGCCAGATGCCGACAACAACCTGATGCCTCAGCATGTTGATCCTCTTCCCGACCCCGTGGGTCATCCGAGTTGATATGTGATAGTAGTTGTCACAATGAAGTCTCAGGATCGAGCCTCGGGGCAACGGGGGAATAAATCTCCTATCTCCGTATTACACCCTGGCTGTCACATGCCCACTCGGATGCTACAATTTACTTCTCTGGTAATAGCCTTGGGTCGGGTGCGACCGACAGGTACGCTGGGAGCGAGCGTTTCAACTTTTGTCACAATGTTGATCCTCTTCCCTCGTGACTTTCCCTTTGGCTCTCCAGTTTACTTCCACACTCTTCCTCAAGAACCTGCCGAAGAAGAAGAGGAGGAATGGGCCAGGCAAAGAAAGCAGAAACGAAGAAGAGAAAGAAGCAGCGCGGAGGCAAAGTCGCAACCTACAGAGATGAGATGTTAATGAAGGAAGCTGCCTTGGTCAAAAGGTTGAAAGCTGCATTCATTCAAAGAGAGTCACCCATTGCTTTTCCTTCCTAAGCATATGTTTGGAGTTTAACGGAAGGGGGAGAAAAGAAATAAGGTAAATATTGGAGGAAATTCCTAACAAAAAGGCCACTGTGCTTAACTTAGGAAAGCCGTCCATTTTACAATGTCAATGGCGGGCGAAGCTGTCTGTTGGCAATAAGCTCGCAACTCGGAAGTCACTACTCACTAACAAATAACAATAATATATGCGATGGCAATAATATTTTTATTATTTTCTTAACAGTTAATTCTGCTTTTATTTTAATTTTCTTTTGAAAATTTTACTCTGTCATTATTTCTTTAATTCAATCTAAACAGGTAGCCTCCAGACTCCAGTCGTTGCTCCCCATTTGATTCCCAAGAACTCACTCTCTGAAGCTCCACCATCCGGCGTCGCGCGACTCCTGCCGACCACCCTCGCGGCCGCTCGCTCTGCAGAAGTCAGCAAGGTCGAGCTCCACATGTCGCACATAACCGCCTCCTGCGTAGAACTACGGGTTAGTGGCGAGACAGGCAGCCACTGGTTACTGGTAGGTAGAAGTTGCGGTACCGCAGCACGATCCTCTGGGTCTTGAGCAGGACCTTTCCTTCATTATCGTGTTGAGACTGCAGTGTCATGCACTCGCTTGCTTCCCCCGACGATCTCTCGGAGGAGGGTGTCAGTGGAGAGGCCGATGAGGAGGTGGAGCTGTTACGGGGAGGTGAAGCGCTAGTTGGGGAAGCCGGATCCAATAGGGAGGCCCTCGAAGAATTCGAGCGAGAAGGTGAAGGCATAGGAGCCTAGGCGGGTTAGCGTCGAACTCTGATTTGGGCAGCCCAGGGCAATCGTGAGGCCAGAAGTGCGGAGGCAAAGAATGAAGAGTTGGGCGTAGGGTGCAAAGGAGAAACACGCAAGGCTGAGGGAGTGTTGCAGCCTCAGTTCATACATGAGGGATCGACGAAGACATAAGGTCCTAGCAGAAATTTTTTTCTAAAGCTTTAATATTTTTAAAAAATAAATAATATTTTTTAAAAAGTAGATTTTTTTATAAAATATTATTAGAGATATTTAATTTTTATTAGTAAATTTTGAAAGGACAATTTATATATTGTAAAAAATTTATTTTAACAGTTAAAACAGTCATCAACTATGTTACTCTTATGAAAGCTCACTTTTTTTATTAATAAAATATAAAATATAAAAATTCATTTATGCTAAACAAGTTTAAAGCATAATTTATTAAAAAATACTATATTTATCTAATAAATATTTTTAAATTAAATAAATTAAATTAAATTTTATCAATAATATGTTTAAAATATTAATTAATTTATTGAGAAATAAATTATAATAATTCTAATAACATTCCTTTTAATTGTTATTTAAAATTTTTTATCAGTAAATTTTAATTTCAATAAAGGACAGACTTGACGCAAAATTGTGTACTACATATAATACATATAATAGATCTTTGAAATTTTGTATTATCAAGAGTTTTATTTATCGGATTGTCTTTTTATTAATTCTAACTTTGATAAATTTAAAGAGAGAGAAAAAAGAAATTTAGAGAGGAATAATAGTAAAATATTAAATATGATTTTAACTTTTAAAAATATTTTTATAAAAAAATATAAGTATACCCCATAAATATTTTTAATTTATTAATCAACTTAATTTTTTTCAGTAAATTAATTTTTTATTAATAAAAGATTAAAAATTTTAATAAAAATTAACAACCAAATCTCACGTTAAGTAAAAAAAATAAATTTTAAATCAAATCTAAATTTAATGAATAAAAAATAATTAAATAATTAAATAAAAAATAAAAAATAAAAATTATGGAATAGACTTGATTAGTAAAAAATTAAAATTATTGATAAAAATAAATATTAATTAAAATTGATTTAATCAAAATTTTAAATATTACTATACAAACTCATATATTTCTAAAATTAATATATACATAGATATATCTATATGGACCCTATTAATATAATAGGGCCCTAGGAATATATTTTAATGGTCTATGTTTTGACCAAGATGAATAATGTTGAATTTCACAGAAGTTGTCAAATCAGAGGAGAGGTCATGTCTTTAAATATTACTTATTTAAATATTACTTATTTTTTAACTGAATTTTATTAAAAAAAAACTTATATGAAAATATGATTTGTTTTTATAATTGTGTTCTAGTACAGTTAAAATACCACTTCTTACCACGGGAGAAAAATATAATAAAATTGAAAATGTAAAAAGAATAATACCGGAGTATAATATCAGTTCTAAATGTAAAAATATCACTTATAAAAGAATCAAAGTATAATATGGTATCATTCGATTTAGAGGTGAATTTTATTAAAAAAAAAATTATATGAAAATATGATTTGTTTTTATAATTGTGTAATAATACCATTTAATTTTGTAGCAATTAAAGAGTTAAAATACCACTTCTTACAACGGGAGAAAAATATAATAAAACTGAAAATGTAAAAAAGAATAATACCGGAGTATAGTATCAGTTCTAAATGTAAAAATACCACTTATAAGAGAAGGTATATGAAAAATACAGCAACACAATTTTGAAAATGTAAAAAACAGTAGAGTAAAAAAATCAAAGTATAATATGGTATAAGTTCTACGGATTTAGAGGGGAATTTTATTTAAAAAAAATTTATATGAAAATATGATTTGTTTTTATAATTGTGTAATGCTACCATTTAATTTTGTAGCAATTAAAGAGTTAAAAATACCACTTCTTACCACAGAGAAAAATATAATAAAATTGAAAATGTAAAAAGAATAATATCGGAGTATAGTATCAGTTCTAAATGTAAAAATACCACTTATAAGAGAAGGTATATGAAAAATACAGCAACACAATTTTGAAAATGTAAAAAACAGTAGAGTAAAAATCAAGATATAATCTGGTATCAGTTCTACGAATTTAGAGGTGAGTATTTGATTCAAATCGAATCAAATTAATCGAACCGAATTAATTTTTTTTCGAACAAACTGAACCGAATCAATTTTCGATAAAAATTGAATGAATCGAATTTTTAATTAAACTGAACAAATCAATTTTTTCTAAAAAATTAATTTGACTTAATAAAAATTTGATTCGTTCTAAAATTTATAGTCTAAAAAATCGATTTAGTTCAAAAATTCGATCTATTCAGTCTATTCAATTTAACCGAATAAAAAATTTAAAACCGAACCCGAACCGAATTAACCGATTTTTTTGAAAAAAAAAATAAATAAATTTTTGAATAAATCGAACCGAATTTTTAAATTCGATCAATTTGATCGATTTATTTGATTTAACCAAACTTTTACTCATCCCAATACAAGTCTAACTTATTCACTTTGAAGAAAGAGCAAAGCGGAATTACGATACTAATGAAAAAAATGGCACTTGTTGTCGTACGATCGAACAGAATCCTTCAGAATGGAATCGCATGCAGGGTTTGATCCGGTACAAAGGGTGACGAAGAATAGGATATAATTCACCCAGGCCATGAGCAAAATTGCAATCGCTTCCAAAGCGGCACTGCTTCTTCTCAAAATGAATGCATAGTTGGATTTTCGGAGAACCTAGTGGATAGGCGATCAATCCTTTGCCGCCGCCACTGCTTTCCCCGGGTTGGGCTCCGCTATTGCTTCCCCTGGTTGAGGATTAGTTTGATTTTCCCTAGATGTCTAAGATATATTCGGCGACGTATCCATCATTTTGAACTGTTCTAGATGTTCTAGATGAATATTTAAGTCTAGAATTATCTGATCTAATTCTGTTACTTTGTCCAAACAGGCTCGGTATGAACTCATTAGTTCATCGAATGTAGTAGATCATGATTAACTGGTGAAACAAAGAAACAACAATGACAAATGACAAGATAAGTAACAAGCAAAAGTGAAAGGGTACTCAAATCTGCTACGAATACAATAAAAAAAAAAAAAAAAAAAAAAAATAATAATAATAATAACAATGCTGACAAGATTCATCATTTGAAATGACAGCCATCTCTAAAATGAAACAAGAAAGTTAAACAAAAAATAAGTCTAGGACATACCTCTTGGAAATTGAATCGCCATAGCCGGAGAGAAGAACAAGAACTTCATATATGATATGACGGAGAAGAGAAGAGATTTAGGAGGGAAACAGGAAGTAGATCTATTTATAAGGAGAAATAAGAATAGTCTAGAAGCTTAAATATTTAATTATTATTAAAAAATATGATATAAAGCAACCGTCGATTAAATTATCGCTTCTAATCATCACCGTCTATTTCAAAATGTCTTAACCATCGATTAGTTCATTGCGCACCATCATCACCGTCCATTTCAAAAGTATGGTTGATCGTTGCCGCTTATATGCATCATCCTTGTCTTCCCGCTCCCCGAGTTTTTGCAAGAGCAGGAGCTGTACGATTCTCAAGGCCAAGATACAGCTTCTCTCCCACACCAACATGGTCGATTACGCCATGAATATCCATAAGGCCCTTTACCATACAGAAGACGTTCCCCAAGGTCCTCTTTGCTCCCGTTGTTTATTCTCGTTTTTTGTTTTGTAGTTCATGCGGTGTGTGGTTTGCGGGTTTTGCAGCCATGGTGGATAGGAGGGCGGAAGTCGTCTCTACGTTGAAATCTCTTGAAGAATCTGTAGCGCCGCTCATATCCTTTCGTCAAGATGCTAATTTGGTTCAGGAATTGAGGCCCGACAGACAGTATAACATCCAAATGCTGCACGACAGCTTTCAGGTTTGATATTTCGAATTCATTTATGCAAATTAAGAGGGACGGGTTTCATCTAAATGATGTAATATCTGTCTGCTGTTTATAAAGTTTGTAGTGTTTATGCCTACTGCTGTAATTTGTCAAGTTGTAGGCAATGAGTAGCAAAGAAGGTTATTTTATGAGCAGTTGATGATGATTTTTTTCGCATTGCCCATTAAGTAGATTGGCACTGATCAGATTGAGGCCTTTTATCAGTATGCAAAATTCCAATTTGAGTGTGGTAAGTATTCCGGCACTGCTGATTATTTGTACCAATATCACGCCCTGTGCACTAATAGTGAGAGAAATTTGAGTGCGCTGTGGGGAAAACTTGCTGCCGAAATTTTAATGCGAAATTGGGATGTTGCTCTCCAGGAGCTCAATCGTCTCAAAGAGATAATTGATTCAAAGTTACTATTTGTTATTTAATCCATAGAGTTTGGTCTTAGAAGTGTTATCTTGCTCACTTTAATCCTTTCTGTTTTGTTTGCATACTGTGCAGAACTTTTCTTCTCCTTTAAATCAGTTGCAGAACAGAATCTGGTTGATGCACTGGAGCCTTTTCATCTTCTTTAACCATGAAAATGGAAGAAATAGTATCATTGATTTATTCTTCTAGGACAGGTGCGCCTCTTATCCCACTAAACTTTCTTTTCTCCAATATTTTGCATCTATAATTTGTACTTAATCATTTTTTTATTAATAGTTTTTCAGTCACTTAGCTTTAATGACTTGCTATCTAGAATTTTTTTCCTTATCACAGAACAATTATTCCCGTGGAGGATGATATGCATTTCTATATACCCTTTGCCATTGCCCCACTAATCTATCAATCTTGTTACATGCTTGTGTTGGTTGTACCATATTACTCTTTATTCATCGTTTGAATTTCAGAATAAACCTTCTCTTTACTCACTGGTTTTGTGCTTGTATTTTCAATTGTGCCTTGTTTTTTCTACTAGCTAATTTTCTGATCACTTAAAGGCACCTTAGAACCAGTGTAGATCATGCTTAGAAACAACTGGATCATAATAGAAAACCTGTTTGATGACTATGGCCTAGTTAGTGAGATGCCTGCAACTATTACTCAGTATTGGCTCGCTCAACTATTGTTCTAATTAGCTGCACCAGAGTCTAATTATTTAAGATGATAAGGATAGGTTCAAAGGCAACAAACTGATTCTATATTTATGGGAGTTGATTAGAGCAGATGGTGCAAAGAATAAAGATAGACAAAAGGAATTGCTATCTTATGTAATAAAAATCATTTACATGATCAGAGTACTACTAGCCATAAATTCTTGCATAGAACCTTATGAAGTGATAGGATTTTTGTAACTGGTCCATTTGACTAAGTTATGTCTATTTTGGATTGCTCTCCACTGTTTCCTTTCATATAACCTATTTTCTTCTCTCTGAGATTTCTGAAAAAAACTATAGAAGTGCTACTTAGGCTTGAAAATGTATCATATTCTGATGTATCTGAAACAACATTTCAATGTGCTACAAAGGCCAGAAAATAAACATTTTGAGAGTTAGAGGACATGGACTAGGATAAAATGAAGATTTTGAAAGCTTATTCTTATGATAGGTTTTGTAATTGGAAACACTAGATAAAACTCCTTTTTGGTGGACACCTTTCTACAAGGGATTTGGTAAACAATAATAGATGACTTTTAGTGACAAAAGAGAGGATTTACTGAATTGCTCAATTTTAGAATGAAGAATTGTAGCATGTAGTTAAAAGCATGAACTGGCTATAATATGAGATGAACAATCTTCATTTCTGAGCTACAAGCTTTCTCTGGAATATTCTTTTTTTCTTCATCTTGTCAGGTACTTGAATGCTATTCAAACAAATGCTCATCACCTTCTCTGATACTTTGCCACTGTTGTCATCGTCACAAAAGAAGGAGAAATATGCTTATATGTTAAATATGACTTTAATGAAACTCTGAAGAAACTTAAGGAGTGTGAGCAAGTAAGTTTCATCAAGTAATACAATTTATTTGGCCTTACTAATTCTAATTGGAATATTTATCTTAATCTCGTTTCAGTATTGTAATAATTAAGAAATTGCTTTGGGAATGCTTCTTTTCTAATGTGCATCTTCTTTTGCATTGACAAAATAATTATTTATAAGATTATGTATTGGTATGATATGCTTTGAGCACATGATGAAGACTGAATTTGCTTAAAGTGTCCGGAGGCCCACTTTGAGAAGACATTTTCTAATGCACACTTATGTATTGTTGACTTGGAGGGAAATAGGAGGAAAATAAATGTAAACAATAAATGAGTTTGCCAATTTTTTTCTCTTGAAAAGAAGAGTGTAGTAAATAATTTAATTATATCTAGATTCTTCTTTCCATTTCTTCTTGAATCCATTTCTTCCTGAATCGGATTACTTCTTCCCTTTCAATTTCATCAAAGTAAAACCTCAGAAGACTGTATATAAGAAAATTTAATTCTTGTATCGTTCCTTTTTCCCTCTTGCAAATTACTTCCTTTGTCTCCAAGTTAAGTAGTTTGCAATTAAGATGGTTGTATATGTGGGAAGAGGCCTTTTTGTATGAAGATGTGCTTTAGTTTACTGTGACTATATATATATATATATATCCAAGACAATCCTGATATGGAAGTTAGTTATGATAAAGCTTTCATCGTTCCATCTAAATTCTTTTCAGGTGATCGCTCACTTGTTTGAAGTGATTAACATCAAGCTCAAGCAACAACCAAATTTTATTTCTTCGACATGTATATTCATCATATCATTTCTTACATTCATTGATATGCATTATTTAAAAACTAACTAAAAACTTTCTAGAAAAATCTTTTTATTTTAGGCTTTTTTTTACATCTGAGAAATATGAAACTTCTCTTTTCCTTTGTTCTTTCCTGAAACATTTACTTGGTTCTTGCATGTTAGATCACAATTTCATGCTCTCATTTGAAATGATACATTTTTTGTTCTTTTGTTACCTAGGTGATTTTGAATGATCCCTTCCTTAGCAAGCGGGTTGGAGATTCCAACTTCATTACTGTCCCATTGAGGGTTGAATTCCTTGAAAATACCCGTCTCTTTATTTTTGAGACTTACTGTCGCATCCATGGATGCATTGATATCAGGTAGCCCTATGCGTCTCTAGATTTTGGAACATGTGTATCATAACAAATGACCTTTTTTATGTCCTTTTTAAATATAGATACAGAATCTGGTAATAGTGTTAAATTCATTATGTTGGCTGTCATATTTGATGTTAAGATGTCTAGTTTTGATAAAAAGTTAACTTCAAGGTAAAACTACTGCTGGGCCTTTATATATTAAAGTTTTCATTTTATTTTTAAATATTTTGTTTTGTCTTCTGGGATGTTTTTTCACCTTAACTGACAAGTTGTATTAAAGTTGATTGTTGTCAATTGCTAAATAGTGTGCTTGCTGAAAAGTTGAACTTGAACATGACCTATGATGAATCTCTGGCTTGGATAACAGATCTCATTGGCAACTCAAAGCTTGAAGCCAAAATAGATGTTGCTATGGGGACTGTTGTTCATCAAAATGTGCAAGAATACACTCAGATGCATGAACGATTCTGTTGTCCATACTTATTTCTAGATTTCGACGTTGAGATTAAGTGTTGAAAATTTTACTGTCCTAAGTGGTAACTACTTCTAACTCATTTCTGCTGGTCTCATACTTATAGTTTTTCTTGGGATGATATTTAGTTCGATGTATTTTTTTGTGGTTAATAATCTTAATTTTTTTGATAGTTTTTCTTACGTGCCTTTGAGCTTTACATGTTCGTGCTTATTATCTTTTCAGGCATGTGTCCGTTGAGAGTCAACTGGATACTCCGTAAGACATTGTGAAACTAACACAAGTTGGTAAAAGGTAACTACATTCGCCTTCAGTGTCCCCGTCAATTCGTCTAAGGCCAACACGAAGGAAGTAAATCACGGATGACTACTAGTCATTGGAATAGTGATTGATATAAGGGAGACATTTACCTCGATTATGTCGAGATTCAAACTCCAAACATCATATTGGTAGTACTTCATGTGTTAGTCGAGCGCGGATGCTTGCGGGGAGGCCCAGAACATGTCAGAATGACCAGATGCTCGCGGGGAGATCCGGAGCATGAGAGTAATTGTGGTCCTTCGTTTAAGGGGAGAATTGTTGGGGTTCAATCAAAATCCCACATTGGAAAGATTTGGTAAAGATCATGGGGTTAAAAAGATGCATGATATCTCCATTGGCATGAGGTCTTTTGGGAAGAGCCCAAGAGCAAAACCATGAGGGCTTAGGCCCAAAGTGTATAATATCATGTCATTGTGGAGATATGTGGACATCCTTTGGCACAACAAGCCACGTTCTCGCGACTCTTACCTTCCCTCGCCCTTCTTCTGGCGACCGACGCCCTCGCTCGCATAAGACTCCTTGGCACGCCCTCCCTCGCCTTTCTTTCCACGGTCAACGCCCTCGCTCGCAGAAGACTCCTTGGTCAGCCCTCCCTTGCCCCGACAAGGCTCTCACAAGCTACGTCCCTCAGCGAGACAAAGTTAGGGTTCATGCCCCTCTCTTGTTGTAGTCGTCCTAGTCCAGAAGCTCCCTGCAACGAAACTCCTGGCGTATCTAGGGTATCAGGCGGCTCCCTCACTCGTCTCCCCAATGAATCTGTTGGTGTAGAGGAACCGACAAAAGAGGGTGAATTACCTGTAAAATAAAAACTAACATCTTTCATGATATTTTAACTTTAATTAGTAGCACAAGTACTTCATCTTGACCTACTCCGGCCACCCTGACCTACTTACCTCACCGCAAGTACTTGGTCATCCTGACCTGCTCCAGGCCTCCCCGCGAGTATCCGGTCACCCTGACCTGCTTCGGGCCTCCCCGTGAGCATCCGGTCACCATGACCTACTTGCCCCCTGCAAGTATTCGGTCACCTTGACCTGCTCTGGGCCTCCCCACAAGCATCCGCGCCCGGTCACCTTTACCTACTCTGGGCCTACCTGCGAGCATCCGGCCACCCTGACCTACTCGCCTCACCGTAAGTACTCGGTTACTCTGACCTGCTCCAGGCCTCCCCGTGAGTATCTAGTCACCCTGACCTGCTTCGGGTCTCCCTGCGAGCATCTGGTCACCCTGACCAACTTGCTTCCGCACAAGTATCCTGCCACCCTGACCTGCTCCAGGCTTTCTGCGAACATCCGGTCACCCTGACTAGCTCCGAGCCTACCCTCAACTTTGTTCAAGGCCACCCCACATGACATTTGGTCCGGACCATGGCTTTGATATCATTTGTTATGCCCAAAGGATGCCCACATATCTCCACAATGGCATGATATTGTCCACTTTGGGCATAGGCCCTCATGACTTTGCTCTTGGGCTCTGTAGGAGCAGCGGAGGCCGGCAAGAGGGGGGGTGAATTGCTGCAAACAAAAATTAACTATACCCTCCTCGGATTTCAACTCAGAAAAGCAATAGTAAAATTAAAATAAAGGCTAAAATAAAAACATAAACAGAATTTAACCTGGTTACAACCAAGAGGGTTGTTAATCCAGGGCAGTAAGAAAGCACACTAAGAAAATTCTCCTTTGCTGAAGGCGGAGATGCCTTTTACACTCTAATGGTTCAGAACTACTGCTAGGAAATGCTTACAGAGTTGAATGTAGAAATTGTTTTAAATTCCTAGCTCCAGGGGTCTTTAAATAGCCTCTGGAAATCTGATCTCGAAGCTCCAAGGCGCCTCCAAGCAAGTGATCGGATAGAACTCTATCCGAAGGCAAACGGTCGGATTGACTGGGTTGAAGGCACCTTCAACCTGGCTGAAGGTGCCTTCAAGCTGGCAGCTCAGCTTCTTGGCTTCATTTCCAGCTTGCTTTGACTTTCAACGCTCCGATCTTTTGGGTGATTGCGGCCAACCGGAATAGAGCTCACCCGAACCCAATTCCCGACCTTCTCCTCGAGCAGCCTTCCGTCCCGGCTTAACGTCCCTCGAACGCCGCGCACGCTCTTCACGCCCACCAGAGTACTCTTCCGCAGCTCTCTCGTCCTTCGGACGCACCGAGCCCGTCGGCTCCCTTCCCGTGCCGTCCTTCTCGCTAGCTGCGTCTTCCGCTCGACTTCCTGTGCTCCTAAGCTCCTACACACTCAGACACAGGGATCAAACACAACGCAGGACCTAACCAACTTGGTTGATCACATCAAAACTACCACGGGGTTCAACAATCTCCCCCTTTTTGATGTGCATCAACCTAAGTTCAAGTTAGGGTTAATATAGACATCAATAGTAATTTTAAAGGAAATTACTAAACTAACATAATTAAGCACAAATTTGCAATAAATAAAATTGCAACACACTTTAGTAAAAAATGTAAAAAAAAAAATAATTCTTAATTTTCCTAACTCCCCATAAACTTGTACCTTTCTCTCCCCCTTTGATCACAGCAAAAACGGGGTACCAATAAAAGAATATTAAGCAAATTATTAAGGTAGAAAAAATTCTGAGCAAAAATGAATTTTTAGAAAAAAAATTCTAAGTTAAATTGAATTTAAAAAATTTCTATGCAAAAATAAATTTTTAGAATTTTATAAAAAAAAAAAATCTAAGTTAAACTGAATTTTCCCAAAAAAAAATTCCTAAGTCAGAATTTTCAAAAAGAGTTTCTAAGTAAAAAAAATTGTTGATAAACTTTCAAAGCATTATTTAATTCTTGTTTTTAATGCTTTTTCAGAAAGTTAATTAAATATTTTCTTTCAATATTTTAGCTTCCAGGTCGTGGCGAGACACTAGGCCTTCTTGGTTATTGGAGCAACAATTGTTGGTGCAACATCCCTCAGGTCAAGGTTGACCTGGTTGACCAAGCTGAGTTTTGGTTTGAGTTTAGATGTTTGACAATAAGAAATTGATTGAAGAAGAGTCAAGTAGGTCAAGGTTGACCGGATACTTGACTGGGAAGTCCTAACTGGGATGTTAGGTAGAATGAAAGTCCTGGTGAGTGAAGCCAGGTGAAAGCCCTAGTGAGTGAAGCTAGGCAGATGGAAAATCCTAGTGAGTGAAGCTAGGTGAAAGCCCTAGTGAGTGAAGCTAGGTGAAAGTCCTGGTGAGTGAAACCAGGCAAGGGAAAATCCAGATGGATCAAGGATGATCGGACATCTGGTGTTGGGAAGTCCAAGTAGGTCAAAGGATTGACTGGATACTTGGCACGAGGAAATACAGATAGGTCAAAGGGATTGACCAGACATCTGATGGAAGTCCAAGTAGGTCAAAGGGAGTGATCAGATACTTGGCATGAATAGAAAAGTCCAAGTGGGTCAAAGGGATTGACCGGACACTGGTGGGAAGTCCCAGCGGATCAAGGGTGACCAGATGCTAGGCATGGTGTACCAACAGGTCAAGGTTGACCGGGTGTTGGTTTGGTAGGGCTTTGGGACTTGTTTGGGCAAAACCACATGAGATGGATCGATCAACTGATCGATTGGCTCATGCTCAATCGATCGGTGGATCGATTGGGAGAGCACCCGCGATAAAGAGCTTCCAGGATCGATCCATGGATCGATTGGGCAGAGTTGGCGATCAAACGGATCGTCTCCCGATCGATCCAAAGCCTCCCGATCGATTGGGAACATTCAATCGATCGGGATCCGACCGTTAGCGTCGATAAAGGCCGCAGCGCATGATTCCTTCGGCATCTCTGATTCACTCCAGATCTCTCGCCAGCTCCTCCACAGCACTCACAAAGCTCAGATCGTCAGTTCTTGAAGGATCTTGGAAGTTCTCCAAGTCAAGAGGCGGATCAAAGCCAAGAAGAGAAGCTAGGGTTAGGGTTTATACTCATTGTAAGCTTGTATTTCTTGTATCCTTTCCCTCTCTTCTTGTATTGAGTCTTGTAGGGCTTCTCCGCCCTTGGTAGTTACCATAAAGGAGAGTTTTATTTAGTGGAGGGTGTGTGTTGGTGTGGATCCTTGGATTAGTCACCTCTTGTGAGGTGGATACCAAGTAAACCAACCGTGTTAGCGTTGTGTGATTGTTTCTTTGTATTTCCGCTGCACATCTTTGAAGAAACAAGTAACGCCGAGCAACGAGCGAACGCGACGAGCTATTCACCCCCCCCCCCCTCTAGCTACTTTTGGTCCTAACAACAATCACTTCCTTAGACAAAGCTTCCATAAAGAATTTCAATGTTTAATTTTTTTACTGTAAGCTTAAAATTCAATTTTTAATATAAACATGATTTTGGAACCCAATAAAGGTTCCTACCTATGGGGTTATTCAGAAACTTAGGAGGTATATAATTCTTAGGAATTTTCCTAAGTTGACCCTGATGCTTCCTTATATACCAGTTTAGTTTTCCATAAATTTTAAGTTTTGATTTTGAAAAAAAATATTTATCTTTAAGCATGCATCAGATTTCAATTTTTTAATTTCTAATTTTAAATTTTCATTTTCTGATTTCAAATTTTCATTTTCTTTTTCTAATTTATCTAATTCTTTAGAAAGAGTTTTAATAAATTTAAAAGATTGAGTCGGGGTTAGATTGCGTACCTTACTTACCTGATCTGGTGACGCTCCCCTTTCACTGTTGCTTTCTTCTTCTGATGTTCCTCCCTCTTCATCGATGCTCATCTCTGTGCTTGAGTCTTCTTCCGGCTGATGGTTCGCCATTAGCGCTAACCCCGAGAATTCTTCGATGTCTGACTTAGAGGATGACGAATCTGACCAAGTAGCCTTCAAGTTCTTGTGCTTGGAGGGTTCTGATTTCTTGTATTTTGACTTTTCCCTTTCTTTCTCCTTTCTCTTTAGCTTTGGGCAGTCATCTTTAATGTGCCCCTCTTCGTTGCAGTTGTAGCAACGAACCGTCCTCTTCTTTCGATGATGCCTCTGCAATTTAAATTTATTAGTACTGAAAAACTTATTGAAGCATTTTACCAGTAGTGTCGCTTCGAATTCGTCGACTGAGGCTTCGGAGTCAGAACCATTTACTTTTGCCTTTAGGGCAATGTTCTGACTGATTTTTTCTACTTCAGTGGGCTCTGCAACTCGAGATTCGTGAAGTTCAAAAGTCAAAAATAATTGTTCTAAAGTACTTACCTCGAAATCTTTAGAGATGTAGTACACATCTACTAAGGAAGCCCAATCGGGAGTTCTCGGGAAGGCGTTGAGCGCGTACCGGATAGAGTCCCGGTTTGTTACCTCTTCTCCAAGATTGGTTAGTTGCGTGATCAGCTCTTTGATCCTCGCTTGGAGCTGCGCTACCTTCTCGTCTTGGTTCATTCGGAGGTTCGTCAACTGGTTCCGGAGGATGTCGCGCCTCGCTAGCTTCGCTTCGGAGGTACCTTCGTAAAGCTCCATGAATTTTTCCCAGAGATCTTTCGCGGAGTTGTAGCTTCCGATCCGATTTACCTCCTGAGGCGGCAGAATGCTGAGTAGGTGGAACTCAGCCTTTTCGTTGGCGACGAAATTTGCTTGCTCCTTCTTCGTCCAGGTATTTTCCTCCTTATCTTTCGGAACTGCATAGCCATATTTCATTATTAAAAGAATGTCAAATTCAGTTTTAAAAAATACCTCCATTTTGCGCTTCCATGTGGCGAAGTCTCCGTCGAACTTCGGGGGATGGATGTTCGCTCCGACCATCGTCTTAATCGTAGTGCTTCAGTTGGCGGTTAGTCCTTCTGAGGCGATCAGGCTCTGATACCAATTGTAGGAGCAGCGGAGGCCGACAAGAGGGGGGGTGAATTGCTGCAAACAAAAATTAACTATACCCTCCTCGGATTTCAACTCAGAAAAGCAATAGTAAAATTAAAATAAAGGCTGAAATAAAAACAGAAACAGAATTTAACCTGGTTACAACCAAGAGGGTTGTTAATCCAGTGCAGTAAAAAAGCACACTAAGAAAATTCTCCTTTGCTGAAGGCGGAGAAGCCTTTTACACTCTAATGGCTCAGAACTACTGCTAGGAAATGCTTACAAAGTTGAATGTAGAAGTTGTTTTGAATTCCTTGCTCCAGGGGCCTTTAAATAGCCTCTGAAAATCTGATCTCAAAGCTCCAAGGCGCCTCCAATGAGGGTCCAAGGCGCCTCCAAGCAAGTGATCGGATAAAACTCTATCCGAAGGCAAACGGTCGGATTGACTGGGTTGAAGGCGCCTTCAAGCTGGAGGCGCTTTCAATGGAGGCGCCTTCAACCTGGCTGAAGGCGCTTTCCCGTGTCGTCCTTCTCGCTAGTTGCGTTTTCCGCTCGACTTCTTGTGCTCTTAAGTTCTTGCACACTTAGACACAGGGATCAAACACAACGCAGGACCTAGCCAACTTGGTTGATCACATCAAAACTACCACGGGGTTCAACAGACTCTACCCAAAAGGACTCATGTCAATGGAGATATCATGTATCTTTTTAACCTCATGATCTTTACTAAATCTTTCCAGTATAAAACTTTGATTTAACCTTAATATGGCCGAAGGGGGTAGCAACAGAAGGCGCGATGAAATAGGGTTGGAAGGGCTTCGGCAGTTAAGGGAGAAGGAAGGTGTCATGATGAGAATCACGGTGAGACGAGGAGAATCGAGGCGAGAATAAAAGGGAAAAAAAAATGAATGACGGAGATATGCCACGTGAGCCGTCTGTATGATTTCGTAGGAAAAAATCCATAGGCTAACATCATACCATTCAGTGCCTTACATCTAAGGAAATATCTGACTGATTTGATATAAGCGGGCCAGTCAAGTCAGAGTAAGCACTTTGTTTTCACTCGCCTCAAGCTACAATACAATAATCTTACAGTCAGACAAATTAGTAAGTATGATTCGAACTCTCATAGGGAACTGAACAACATCCATATTATTAGACATCTCAGTCGGTTCGTGCGCGCCTGAGGGGGCTTAGATAAGACCGAGAAGTAAAGGAAACCATAGGATTACTTCTGTAATATTTTATTTAATTTTGTATTTCGAATCTATAGAAATTTCCTAAAAGTAAAAGAAACCATAGAATTACCAAGATGACGTCTGGAGTTCGATTATATTGCTAAAGTCTGACAAGCTATATATTAGGCTCGATTACTGGAAGTCCGAGAAGTAATGAAGCGGATCGAAATGCTAAAGCAGAGAGTGTGGAGATGAGTGCTCCAATCAGATCTATAATCGTCTGCGCTCGCTTGAAATTAATCCATCTAAAAATCAAAAGAGCTCCGAACATTTAATAAATGGTTAAATGGATTTTTTTTCCTTTATAAAAATCATCAAATAAGCCTCCCATCATAAATATTTATTTTTATTTTAAAATAATTTTGATAACTTAAAATGATAAAATTTAAATAATTTTAACATAAAAAATATTTTAATATTAATTTTTTCTCAATAGTACTTAAAAAACAGGACAGTTCAGTACACGAAACTTCCGTTATACGTGGTCTCCGGGAAGGATCCATTGTACGCAGTTTTACCTTACTTTTTACAAGAGGTTGTTTTCAGGATTCAAATTCGTGATTTTTTAATCATAAAATAACAACTTTATAGTTGTGCCAAGACTCCCTTTCTTTTTCTCAATAGTACTAATTTAAAAAAAATATATGATATTTTAGTATAAAATATCTAATAAGGTGTTCTTATATGGGACACTTTTTTAATTTTTGTTGTATCTTATATATAGTATAATTGCTTGAAATTAATTAAAACAAGGTCATGATATAATTAAACTATTTTTTTAATATATATATATATATATATATATATAATTTTCTCAATAGTACTAATTTAAAAAAATATATGATATTTTAGTATAAAATATCTAATAAGGTGTTCTTATATGGGAAGCTTTTTTAATTTTTGTTCTATCTTATATATAGTATAATTGCTTGAATTTAATTAAAACAAGGTCATGATATAATTAAACTATTTTTTAATATATATATATATATATATATATATATATATATATATATATATATATATATATTCAATTAAAACTAATAAAAACTGCAAAATGATTAAAATGTTAACTTAATATTAATTTAGATTATCTTTTATCGAATTAATCAACCTAATTAGGATAATATTTTATTCATGATATATGATGGACTTAAATAAATATTACAGGATTAAAATTAATTTGGTGTTAAGAAATATAAAAAAAAGGCAATCCTTTGAATTTCATATTAATTCCCTACTAATTTTAGTTGCATTAATTTTCATACGTGTTATTCAAAATATCCATAATAATAAACCAATTGCAAAAAACAAAAATATCTGGTTGAACGGAAATGCATTGAACTACGTAATGATAACCTATCTTAATAAGGACAAAGAGGTTCGAGGGGCGGGAGTGCAAACCTACAAATAGGACATGTACGACTTCGCTTGAGCAATTCTTCGAGGCAGGCAGAGTGAAATTTATGATCACAGGGCATCAAGCAGAGCACCTGAGATGTTTCAAAATCATTTTTGCAAATGGCACATATGCTAATTTCTCCATGGGCCGAGTCCATTGGATCAACAACCACCGACCTTTGGAGGCTCTGCACTGCCGAGGGATTCGCCGGCCAATTTATGAACCTCTCGAAGGCTTCCTCCGACGTAAGCAGCACCGGTTCACGAACATTGCTCGATGAATTGGCGGCGGCAACATCAGGACGGTAAGCTCGCTGCAGAGGTATGCGAGGGCAGTCGACGGCGAAGGCGCTAGGAATTACAATATAGGCAAGGAGTTTTACATACTTGCAGCCACTTTTTGGGATGAGACTGAGCACGTCGTTGTTGAAGTTGCAAAAGACACCGGTGAGGAAGTCAATGTCGGAAGGATGCACGCGGTTGCCGACGATGCTAAGGAATACGTCCTCGACCTTCCTCTTGAATACATAAGTTTGACGTACAACTGCAAAGTCAAGGCACCAAGAAAAGGAGGCCTCGTAATTAGCAACACCAACGCCGTGGCCAACGAAGACGCGTGGCGGACAGACATGCGAGAAGCGCTCAAACACTACTTGATAGAACGGAATCGCTAACGTCGGGACGTCGTCTGGCACTATCTCATCGTGGAGATCAAGAACAAGACCTGACGGTGAGAACCGAATTTGCCTCATCTGAAAAAACAAACAATTTTAAAAATTAGTGTTAGCCTATATATGTATTTATAGACAAATTAAGTAGATCCTACAAAATTTGAGAGGATGTTTAATATGGATATAAATATATATATAGTTAATTACATAACATATATAAATCATATGAAATTTGATTGCTATTTATATATATAGTTTATATGGATGTAGATATATATAAAATTAGTTATATAATATATTTAAATCGTATGAAATTTGATTGGATATAGCTTAATATGGATACAGATTATATAATTTGATTGGATATAGTTTAATATGGTTATAGAGATACATAGAATTAGTTACATACCATAAATAGAATTATAGACTAATCCCAATTACATTTTTTATCCAAAAGAAAAATTAAACTAAAGTTCTTAGAATTGTATATTTCGAAATTCTCAAGATAAATAAAATTTATTATTATTAATTTAAATAAAATAATAATTTCCAATAAATAAAATTACATTTAAATAAATAGTTATATATTTGTTGTTATTGATAAAAAATCTTTGATTCTTTGTATATAAAATATTTAATATTAAGGGATTTACTTTTATTAAGTTAAATTAATCTCAACTAAATAGATTAAGTAAAATACAGTATAAATAATTGATTATTAAATAAGTATTATTTAATATTATTGCAGATATTTATTATGTGTATTTCTCATTATATATATATAGTTACAAATAATGAATCTTCATTATGTTTCATAATATATGAAACTAATTAATTGAGCATGCCCTATGATATGAGAATTAAACATTTTCATATATATTTGTGGAAGGATCCATTCAGTAGTTTCATATGTCCAGCCCACGTCATAAGCCATATCCCTTCATGGCTCCATATATCTAGCCCATATCATAAATCAGATCAAAGGAAAGCCCACAATTCCTTCTCCATATATGTAGCCCATATAATATCAAAGGAAAGCCCAGAATTCCTTCTCCGTATATCTAGCCCATATCAAAGTTTCCAGAATTCCTTCTGGTCATTAATTCTCAGTCACTAACTAAACATGAATTGATAATGAAGACAATGTGAAAGAGAGAAAATAGAATATCAAACGAAGTAAAGGTTCGTTGATGAATCTTTTATATTATTGAGTTTTATTTTTTACTATATCATTATCTATTATTAATCAAGTCTTTTTTATATCTCTCTTTTTCATTTGATATGCATAGTTATCATAGTTTCATATCGCTTAACTGGATCATTTGTTGATCATTTAAGTACATATTTATATCATCTTAAATGCGTCTCTCGGAGTTTTTCCTTAATAGATGTAATTCTGATTTTCTTTCGAATGTTCTCATTTCTTATTACGTCCATCCTCCTCGTATATCCACACATTCATCTTAACATCTTTATTTCTATAACTCTCATGTTCTACTCACGTGCTCGAGTTATAACTCAACATTCAACGTGATATAACATATTAGGTCTAACCGTCATTTTGTAGAACTTCCTTTTAAGTTTTAGAGGTACTTTATGATCACATAAAACACATGACGCTCCTCCTCTATTTCAACAATCTTGCTTAGATTTTATGTAAGACATCTCTATCAATCACTCCATTGTTTTACAAAAATAATCCTAAATATTTAAATCTCTCAATTCTTGATAACTCATCATCTCGTATCTTAACAATTATCTCATTACATCTAATATTCCTAAATTTAAATTCCATATATTTTATCTTACTCTATTAAACCTAAAACATTTCACTTTTAGTGTTTCCCGTCAAGATTTAGTTTAACATTTACTCATTCACGTATTTCATTTGTCTAAATAATATCATCTGTAAAAACATGTACCACAGTACCAATTGTTGGCCCGTGTTAGGCCTACTAGGGGGGAGTGAATAGCCCTAAAATCAAAGTCAGAATTTTCTCTTCCTTGAACTTAGCAAAGATACTATTAGTATGGTTAGCACTAACGGTCTAACCTAAGTTTTGATGAATGATAAAATAGGTTAAGTTAGTTTTTTTTATTGATTTAACATTCTGACCGAGTGTGCAGGAGAAGCCGAGATAGGTCGACGGGCTGACTGGATGTCTGGCACGAAGATCAGCTACGTCGACGGGTCGACCGGATAGCTAGTATAAAGTCCAAACGAGTCGATAGGCTGACGACGGGAAGACAACAAACAACCAATAGAGGTTGATGGCCTTAAAATCGAATGTAGATAACAACGATCTAATTAAAAGGATGATTGGTTTTCCATAATTAGTATGCACCTGCAATGATGGGGTTTCTAGAATCTTTCATACCTGTTGAGGGATGATTAGCATTGATAGGATCGAGATCTATTCAAATAAATTTTTTAACATTATTTTCTTTTTTATAAATAAATTTTAGACTTTTTCCTTTTCTAATATATCTTTGAAATAAGTTAGACCTTCTTCTTTTGAAAATATATTTTTATTTTTTTTAGATTTTTTATTTGGAAAAGATAGTTTAGGTAATTATTTAAAGAGACTTTATCTAATTTTAATAGACAAGTAATTTTCTATTTACTAATCAATTTCAATTATTGGAGGCTAATCCTCTAAAATAATCATCCTATTTTCTTTTCATTTTCTTTCCTTCTATTTTTCATGTGATAGGCCCGTGTTCCTATTAAACATGGGTCAGAATACCAAGAATCAGACGCCTTCCGTGCATAAACCGAAGAAATTCGTGAAAATAAAAAAGGATAGGATTAGGGTTAAGGCAAATTTCCCTTCCAATCGATGAAGCTGCAGCGAAAACGACAAATGCGAATAATACGCGGATGATTGGAATTAATACTGACTCGCCGTGGGTAGGATTGTAAACGAGCCGAGTCAACCCGAGCTTTGGGGTGTTCAAGCTTATTTGATAAGATAATCGAGCCGAGTCGAGCCGAGCTTAAAATGAACCAAGCTTTTGAAATGAGTGTTCAAGCTTGGCTTGATTTGGTTTATTTTTTATGAGATTGAGCTTGTTTGAAGCTTGGCTTGAGCTTGGTTCGTTTAGATATTATCAAGCTCTCAATTCAAGCTTGGCTTGAGCTTGACTTGGGCTTGGTTCGAGCTTGGCTTGAGCTTGGTTTGTTTAGATGTTATCAAGCTCTCAATTCAAACTTGTTTGATTATTTGAAACATTTAATTGTTTGATTAGTTATTAAGATTGATAATTTAAATTTATTTATTTTATTTTATTATTTATTTAGCATATTGGAAGAGTTTTATTAATAAATATGGTTCGTGAACATTGTTCACGAACGTTGTTCACGAACATTGTTCACGAACGTTGTTCACGAACGTTAACGAGCTGAACACTTATGTGTTCAAGCTTGTTTGTTTAGCTTAACGAGCTGTTCAAGCTTGTTTGTTTAATTAATCTTATTATATTGAACGAACATAAACAAGCTCTTACCAAGCCGAACACCAAGCTTGTTCACGAACGCTTGGTTCATTTACAGCTCTAGCCGTGGGCGTTGAATTCATAAAAATGTCATTCGATAATTAGTTTCATTAGACATTATATTTTAAAATTTTAAATAAATTCGAGTCAAATGGGTCTTTTTAAGCTGCTGTTTTTTTTATTTTACATTTAGAAATTAAAATGCAAACAAAGTAAAAGATTTGAAAATAAGTGAATATAATCAGAAAGTTAATCAAAAATATTTTTTTTATTTTCCCAATTATTAAATGCTATTTGCTAAAAACTAAAAGAAATGATAACGGTCAAGAACCAAACAGAGGTTTGGCCAATAATTTGCTGCTTCAAAATTAACTATTATTTTAGTAAAATCGAGGGGAGATCTCTTGTTTTTTTTTTTTTTTTAATCAATAGATGAACCACTCGTAATTGTAGTTGGATTGTGATCATGATCTGGTCACAATTGATTGTAATCCTTTTATGGTTTCACCGTCCCCTCCAAGTTATAATTTGGTTCAAAGAGGACGACCGAAGATTGTCCGGAGGCCATCGGTAGTGGACAAGTGGCCAGATTGATGGACGCTAAGCAGGTGTGATCTCCGGACGACCTCTATCCGCCTCTCCGAACGAAATTATAATCTGGATGGGACGGTGAACCCAAGAAGAGATCGCAACTAATTACGATCGAATCGTGGTCACGATTTGACCGTAATTATGAATGATCCATCTTATGATCCATAAAAAGGAACCAGGAGATCTGCTCTCGGTAAAATCTTGTGATTTCTAATAAGTAGTTGTCAGAGTCATAACTTCCATAAGGTCAAAGAGGCAACTGCCTCAGGGCCCAGCCCAATGAAGGACCTATTTTTTTTAATTATACCTAAAACAAAATGAGATGCATGGACCCTAAATGGTCGCTAAACTTATTCTCACGGCTTCGAGGCACGCATCGATGCACGACTCTTCTTTGAATGCAATTTCTTCTCTAGTGTTGCTATTCTTTGCACGTGATTTCTTCTCCAGCATTCTTTTCTACTGATGCATGGATTCACTGAACAAGAGGTAATCCTAGTCTTCTTCTTTGACCATCTTCTTCGTCTTGCAACACGCGACACCAATTGTATCCTAATCGTGCAACAACAGCCGTTTGTGCGACCTAATCACGTCGATTCTCGCAGTGGCTATCTCACGCAACACGGGTTGGTGGTTGTTGGCCTTTGCTCGTGTGACCTAATCACACGGTGCGGTGACTGTTGCACGCTACCCGAGTCGCTTGTGAGAACGACAACCTAATTGCATGGTGGTTACTGTTTGTCATCTTGCTACTACCTGCAGCCACCGTATTAGCCTTAGTGTTACAGGATACACTAAATGAACTATCAATGTTACAGATTGAGAAAGAAATAGTCCGACAATTGGATTATTCAGATTTTATAAATATTTTTACCTCTAAAATAGTTAGACAAGTAGTGTTTATAATAATATATTATTTTTTATTTATTTATGTATTTAGTATATATATTATTTATAAATTGAATTTTATCATTATTTATCGTAGTAAAAGGGTCACTTTTTAATATGCGCTTGGTCCCGTCGAATACAAATACAACTCTGGTAGTTGTTAATTTAAAACTATATATTGAAAGTAAATAAATAAACAGTATGTAAGAATATTAAATTTTAAATGACCATTTATTTTATAAAAATACATGAAACTGATCTTTGAGCTCAACCTCAAGTTGTTAAAGATATTTTAAAATAATTAGTAATAAATATTTTCTGAATAAATATATTATAATACATATGCATGATCATTGCTAGGGGTGTAAATGAACCAAACCGCTCATGAGTTATTCAAAACTCGATTCGATAAAAGCTTGTTTGAGCTCGTTTAATGAAGTTTGTTAAGATAAACAAATCAATATCAAGTTTCACAATATTCGGCTCGTTAGTTCGTGAACATATTCGTTAAGCTTATGAATCAACTTTTAAATAAAAATAATAATAATTTTGATATTGAATTTATAGATTTTACATTATACTTATGAACATATAGATAAATATATTAAATTTATTTATTAGAATAAAATGATAAATTTTAATAAGAATATTATAGTTTTCTTTAAATATATAATTTAGTTTTTACTAAATATTTAAATTTATAATTTATCTTTATTAAACTCGTTTAGGTTCGATAAAAATTCGAATAAGTTCATGAGCCATGAATATACTCGTTAAATAAAGTTCGAGCTAGGCTCGTGATTATAAATGAGTCAAACTCAAATATTCAAGAGTTCGACTCGACTCGGCTCGATTAAAATATGACATGTATTCAAAAGTTCATTGCACATTATTTGCACTCGTTCTTAATTTAAAATATAAAAAATTTAAAATCATCCTTTTTGGCACATATAATTATAATATTTATTAATATTATCATTTATTTGATATATATATGCCATGTATTCTCTTTTCCAATTTACAATAATGAATATTATTTTTTTAAAATTAATTTATTGTGTTTTATTAAAAATAAAAAATAAAAAATGATTATACTTAGCGCAAGTTACTCACCGTCTGCCCTATTATAATAAATTTGTCATCCTTAAACCAATTAGACAGCAGGATAATTATTGTGTTTTATAACCATCATTACTCAATATAATTGATCGCTTGCTATTGTATTTAAATAGAAAGTATGCGCATGTTAATATTTTCTATATATGCATTAGTGCATAAATTTATTTAACTAATTAACTAATTAAGAAATAACTGACAATATAAATTAATTACTGATATTATTTAATTGATTTTCAAAATTAATTAAATGCTTGTATTATTTAAGAAATAAAAAGATTATTAAATTTTATGAAATAAAAGTTCTAACAAAATTCATTGCATATAAGCAATTAATTTTTAAAAAAATAAAACGTATGAAATTTGAAAAGATTAGATCATCCCTAACAGATATATACATATACTGAAATATTTAACCAGGATAATTTTATAAAGAAATATCTTTTCTTGTATTTATGTTATGAAGTGTGCTTTGATAACCATGATGTAATGAGCGTGTGTGAACAACTAATAATTAATTAACAACTAATAATTATGATCATTCGTCTCAGCTTTGCGTGAAGGAAGGGATTCTCCTCGTACAAACAAATGCACGTACGTACTTCGCCTTTTGACATACGGCAGTTGTAGTGCATCTCCATCGTCTCCCACGCTTCGCTCTTCGAAATCCATGGACGAGAGACGAGGTTTCTTGCTCGGAACTCGGGGTATGTAATAGATAACTACGAATGATCATAAATTCATAATAGATAACTTAATAAGCTACCTGCCGTCGAGAAGCGAAGGAAGGCATTGAAGAGGGAGGAGAGAGAGAGAGAGAGAGAGAGCTGAGACTCGATCATGCGGAAGAATTCCGTGGCCTCAGCTTTTCCCTATTGATACGATGTATGTTCATGGGGTCAGTAAGATGATGTGGTTAGGAGTTAAGACCATCAGATGGTCAGAAGTCAAGCTTACGTGGAGATCAAGAGGGTCAGAAGTCAAGCTTACGTGGAGGTCAGGATGGTCAGAAGTCTTGTCTCCGTGGCTGGTCAGAAGTCAATCTTACGTGGAGGTCAGGATGGTCAGAAGTCAAGCTTACTTGGAGGTCAGGAAGGTCAGAAGTCTCGTCTCCGTGGTTGGCCAGAAGTCAAGCTTACGTGGAGGTCAGGGAGGTCAGAAGTCCCGCCTCCGTGGCTGGTCAGAAGTCAAGCTTACGTGGAGGTCAGGGAGGTCAGAAGTCCCGCCTCCGTGGCTGGTCAGAAGTCAAGCTTATGGGGAGGTCTGAAGTCAAGTTTGCATCGCCAGGGTTAAAGTCTCAGCTAACGAGGCGAGTTGGACAATAGCCAACCTCGATAGCAACCAAGGATTGGCCCACGGGCCAGGTACAGCATGAGAACTGAACCCGCAGGTCGGGTACAGCTGAGAGTTGGACCCACAAGCCAGGTATAACTGAGGAGAAGAGTGGGCCCACAGGCCAGATAAAGACGCAGAAGGAAAGACCTCAGGTGAAACATAGCAG
Source organism: Zingiber officinale (assembly GCF_018446385.1). NCBI lineage: Eukaryota > Viridiplantae > Streptophyta > Magnoliopsida > Zingiberales > Zingiberaceae > Zingiber > Zingiber officinale. The sequence continues at coordinate 80,618,948 of NC_056007.1, forward strand.
GTTGAGATACAGCTCTAACGTATAGGTCAGAACGTACAAGCCATGAATAACAGTAGACAGAAGCAGGTCAGGATACAGACCTGGCGTACAGGTTGGGACGTACAAGCCATGGATAACAGCAGACAGAAGCAAGTCAGGATATAGACCTGGCGTACAGTTCGGGACGTACAAGCCAAAGATAACAGTAGACAGAAGCAAGTTAGAATATAGACCTGGCGTACAGGTCGGGACGTACAAGCCATGAATAATAGTAGACAGAAGCAGGTCAGGATACAGACCTGGCATACAGGTCGGGATGTATAAGCCATGGATAATAGTGGATAGGTGCAAGTCAGGAAACAGATCCGGCGTACAGGTCGTAACGTACAAGATATAAATAACAGTAGACAGAAGCAGGTCGGGAACCAGACCGGGCGTAAACAGGTCGGGACGTACGAGCCATGGATAATAGTGGACAGATGCAGGTCAGGAAATATACCTGGCGTACAAGTCGGAACTTACAAGCTATGGATAACAGTAGACAGAAGCAGGTCGGGAACCAGGCCGGGTGTACATAGGTCAGAACGTACAGGTCATGGATAATAGTTGACAAATGCAGGTCGGAAAACAGACCTGGCGTACAAGTCGGAACATACAAGCCACGGATAATAGCTGACAAGAGCAGGTCGGGATACGGCTCTAACGAACAGGTCGGAACGTATAAGCTATGGATAACAACGGACAAAAGCAGGTCGGGATACAAACCTGGCGCACAGGTCAGGACATACGAACCACGGATAACAGTATATAGAAGCAGGTCGAAGTACAGATCTCGGAATACAGACCCGACATCCAGACACTACACAACAAACAAGCCGGGGAATCGTAATTGTCTGTCAGAGAATGTCAGAGAATAATCAGTGTCAGGGAATATGCTAACAGTCGGGTCTCACTACTCTTTTGGTTTTGCCGCCGACCTATTAGGAAGTGCCGCGTGTCATTCACAGTCAGACAAAGTCTGACAACCGTCATTCTCTGACACCCGCCAGACCCCAGAAACATCCGTTGCAGTATAAAAATGGATGCTTTGTCCTTTATGCAGGTACGCTCACTCGTCATTTCTCACTAGTCTTTACTTTTCGTCCTTTCTCTCTATTTTTTTTGGGAAAAGTACCTGACTTGAGCGTCGGAGGGTCTGACCCGAGGACATTTTCACTGGTTTCTGGTCTCTAACGACTCGTGGGCTCGTCTGAGTGTGCGCAGAGCCGTAGTGTCATCGTCCTGGTCATCTTCCTTCGTCAGCCACCCGTGCGAACCTTTCCGGGGGGGTGCCAGATAGATCAGACGCCTCAACGATTTTTCGTCAACTTCCAGTATATCAAGGCCCGCCTTCATCCGACTCAGCTTCCGGACGGGATCACCTGTATTTGACCAACATCTCGAGGTAGGCCTCCTGGTCGCCAAAGCAAACAACTCGATTTCCCAAAATGGAGGGTTCGTTGAGGGTGTTGGATAATTAGTTCACCATGAAATGGTCAAGCTCAGGATCGGTGGGAGCATCACGGCACGGCAGATCAAGCTCGCCCGCTGCCGCATTTCCAACACTTGCGCTACGGCAGAGAGCCAGTCCACCACTTCCAGCGGCGCTCCGATCTGAAAAAATAATTCTAAGAATAATTAGCTGGATATATAAAGTAAGAAAACTAGCCGAGCTCGATCAGGCGGCGAGAAGACTGGAGTACTAGGGGCGGGAGATAATCTTGGCCTTGATCTCAAACCCAACTCATCTTAACTTTCTGATTCGTTTGCATGAAATTTCATTACCCCTGTTTCATTGTAAATGTGATCCAAAGTTTCTATTCACTTGGCCGTTCACCAGATTCATCTGTTCTAACAGAGGAAGCGTGCTCATCCTCAGTGTAGTCTTATTTGCAGCAGCCCTGCTCTCGGGAAGAGTATGCAGGATGAACTGAACTAAACTCATATTTTTCTCGTGCACTGAAACAAACATTCCAATCTCCGGAATCCTTGAGTGGAACAACATGATCCACAGCGCGGGAACTGGAAGCATCATCGGCTTTGAAGCTCCGTTCTCGCGCTTCGCGAGTCCGTTCATCGCTTTCTGCTTCTTTGGGACTGTGGACTACCTCACTGGAGTCATCGGCGCCCCTGAAGCTTTTCTCTCGAGCCTCGTGTGAGTTCTCTTCATCTTCTTGGTCATCCACTTTCTGAGCAATCTGTTACTTTTGCTCAGGAGGTTCGGCTTCCCTCACCTTCCATCTCCTTAATTTCTCCATGCTCGGCCTCTTCTTTCCCTGCGAAAGGGAAAAGGTCCTTCCTGCCAAAGCTTGTGAGCTCAGACTGCCTCGCATTAATATCGAGCTTGCCCTCATAGGCCTTCCTGTGGTCATGGGAGTACTTCATCTGGTAGATCAGCCAGATGCCAACAACAACCGAGATCGATATCAGAATCCTTTGATCATTTTTTTGCCAAAGCATCATCGGCTGATCGATATCTGTAGATCAGCCAGCTTCTGCAGCGAGGTGGAGCCCCAGTTGGGGAAGCCGGATCCGATAGGGAGGCCCTCGAAGAGTTCGAGCGGAAAGGTGAAGGCATATATAGGCGGGCTAGCGTCGAACTCTGCTTTGGGCAGTTCAGGGCAACCGCGACGCCAGAAGCACAGAATGAAGGGTTGGGCGTAGGGAGCAAAGGAGAAGCACGCAAGGCTGAGGGAGGGCCGCAGCCTCGGTTCATTGACGGTCAGCTCGCCTGAGGCCGCAGACGATGGTGATCATTATGGAATGTTTTTTTGTTAAACAGAGTAGAGAAAGGGTTCTTTTAGCTGAGGTTTATGTTATGTTATGCCTCTAAAAAATAAGTTTACTCTCCCTGGCGCTCCGCCTCCGGCGGTCCTTGCCACCACACCATCACTCCTCCTCCTCCTTAGTCCGCTGCCGTCTTAAGGAGGACGGAGATGACTCCAAGGGCAAGTGAATTGCTTGAGTTATTGTTCTCATTGGGTAATTCATCTTCGTGGGATATATGGTGGATTAGGGGAGGAACAGTTGGAGTCGTTATTTACGAAGGAACTTAAGCAGATGGGTTTGAATTCGACCATACTGTTGGAGGGAGCGGTCCATGTCTTTAAACAGAGGTTTATTTCTATTCAAAGTCTCAAATTAATAATTTTTATTATATATTACTTATTTTTATAACTACATTTTATTTTATTTTTAAAAATAAAATAGTAGTTCTTCTAATAAATATCGAAAAATACCACTTGCACAATCGCACTAGGAGAGGGTATATGAAAATATAGTAATATTTTGAAAATGCAAAAATACAAGAGTAAAAATACTAGAGCATAATCTGATCTTCAGTTCTACCGAGTATAAGTTATTCACTTAAATGTAGGGGTAAATAAAAATTTAGTTCAATCTAATAAATCGATCAAATAAATCAAATTTAAAAATTTAATTCGGTTTAATCGGTTGTTCATTTTTTAAAAAAAATGATTAATTCGGTTTATGTTCAATTTTAAAATTTTTTATTTGATTAAAAAACCGAATAGATTAAATAAATCAAAATTTTAAATCGAATCAAAATTTTAAACCCTAAATGTTATACCCAACTGAATTTTTATTAAGTTAAATTAATTTTTTTAGAAAAAAATGATTTATTCAACTCAGTTTTATCAAAAATTCAGTTCAATTTAGAAATGAGTAGTTAGAGTACTAATGGAGAAATCGGCACTTGTCACCGTGGACATATTCCCTCAGAGTGGTACAGCCTATAGCATTTTGTTTAACCTTTTTTTTCCACTTTATCTTCAATTTCATTAATTTGTCACCGTGGACATATTCCCTCAGAGTGGTACAGCCTATAGCATTTTGTTTAACCTTTTTTTTTCACTTTATCTTCAATTTCATTAATTCAAATAGAAATTATTTTGATTAGACATAGCTAAATTAAAATCGAATCAAATTTAATTAGTTAAATTGATTACAATAATTTAGAGTATTTTTTTGAGAAAATTTTCTTTTCTATGTTTCTTTTTGTTTTTTCTCTCTCCCATGTATCGGCAAGCAACTTTCGACTTTTATCTTTTTCTTTTTCCTCCTTCCTTTTCTTTTCCCCATTATAGCCTACACCTTTTCTTATTATTTCATGGACCCTTGTGGATTGGCCATCAGTTCTCCACAGCTGCTTCTTTCCTCAAGCTGAGCATCAATCAGTCCTTTGCCACTATTTTTCCTTAGTTGGGCATCAGTTTGATTTTCCTGGAGGGATGACCTGAATATATTCGGCTACTCTATGATTCTTTGGAATTTTAAATACATATTTAAGTCTAGTTTTATGTTGTCTGTTGTATATAAGGGTGAGCATTCAATTAATTTGATTATTTTGATTAATTTAATATTAATTTTATATAAAATTTTTTAATTGTGTTTTAAATAAATTCTGTTAATTCGGTATTAACTAAAATAATCAATTTTTAATTTGATTCGGTTAATTCAATTTAAGTAAAATTTTGATTCAAATTAGTCAATATTAAATCGATCTTTGATTAATTTAATTAATCGGATGCTCATCCCTAATTGTATGATCTTATTTAAACAAGCTTGGTGTTTATTAAATTCAGCAGCAACGTCCGAATAATTATCCGATGAGAAAAGAAACAATCAGAAGAGAAAGAAGAGGACGCAGATATAATAAAAAATAAAAACAAAAAAAAATCAAATAACAAAGCTAACAAGATCCACAAATGACCTCAATCTCTAAAAAGAAAATCTCTAAAAGGAAAACATGAAAGTTAAATAAATTTGAAATGCGGTCTCTGAAAAGAAAACAAGAAAGCTAAGTCTTGGACATAATCACTTAGAAACATTCCTCCTACAGGGTTAATCGCCACCGTCGGAGAGCAAGTAGAGGTCGAATCAAGTACATCAAGGAACGAGAAGTCGGCGTCTGGATATATATTTTTATAGGAAGAAATCAAGAAACGTCTAAAACTAAAATATTTAATTATTGACAAAGAAAAATATGATATAAAGTAATCTTTGATTTACAATCATCACTGATCATCAATTTAATTCAATGCGTACAATCACCTTCCATTTCAAAAGTCGTAATTTATATGCTAATTATGACTTTAATGAAGCCCACAATAAACTTACGGAGTGTGAGCAAGTAAGTTTCATCAAATAATACAATTTATTTGACCTTAGTAATTCAATGTTACGACATCGGCGGAGCATGATAGAGGGATGTCGGAAGGGTCCATGTCTTAAACAGAAGTTTATTGTACTATTCAAAGCCTCAAATTAATAATTTTTATTAAATATTACTTATTTTCATAACTACATTTTATTTTATTTTTAAAAATAAAATAGGATTTCTTTTAGTAAATATGGAAAAATACCACTTATATGAAAATATAGTAATACCTTGAAAATATAAAAAATACAACAGTAAAAATACCATAGTATAATCCGGGCTTCAGTTCTACCGACTATAAATTATTTAGATAAATAAAAGTTTAGTTAAATCTAATAAATTGATCAAACAAATCAAATTTAAAAATTTAATTCGGTTTAATCGGATATTCATTTTTTTTTAAAAATGATTAATTCAGTTTATGTTCGATTTTGAAATTTCTTATTTGATTAAATCGAATAGATTAAATAAATCAAAATTTTAAATTGAATCAAAATTTTAAATCTTAAATTTTATACCCAACCAAATTTTTATTAAGTTAAATTAAATTTTTAGAAAAAAAATAATTTATTCCGTTCAATTTTATGGAAAATTCAGTTCTATTTATTCAAATTTTATCAAAAATTCAATTCAATTAGATTAATTGGATTTGATTTGGTTTTGATTAAATACTCACCTATACTTCAAAGAAAATGCAACAAGTAGTTAGAGTACTAATGGAGAAATTGGTACTTGACCTCATATGGACATGTTCCCTTAGAGTGGTACTACGTATAGTATTTTATTCAGTATATATATAGGGTGACATAGGGTGTGAAGTAGATCATTTTAGCTAGAGCAAAATTGTATGGGTCATTCATATGAGCCCCTATTAACCTTTTTCCCCTCTTTATCTCCAATTTCATTGATTTAAATAGAAAATATTTTGATTTGACATAGCTAAGTTAAAATGGAACCAAATTTAATTAGTTAAATTGATTACAATAATTTAGAGTATTTTTTTCCTCCTTCCTTTTCTTTTCCCATCATAGCCTAACTTGTGGATAGATCATCAGTCCTCCTCCACTGCTTCTTCCCCAAGTTAGGCATCAATCAATCCTTTGCTACTGCTTTCCCTTGGCTGAGCATCAGTTTGATTTTCCTGGGATTACCCGAATATATATTCGGCTACTCTATGATTCTTTGGAATTCCAAACACATATTTCAGTCTAGTTTTATGTTGTCTTATTGTATGTAAGGGTGAGATTATTTCAATTAATTTGATATTAATTTTATATGAATTCTTTTTTATTATTTTTAAAATAAATTTCATTAATTCGGTGTTAATTGAAATAATCGATTTTTAATTTGATTCGGTTAATTCAGTTTAAATAAAATTTTGGTTCAATTTGATTAGTCAATATTAAATCGATTTTTGATTAATTCAATTAATTAATTGATCGAATTAACTTAATGTTCACCCTTAATTGTATGATCTTATCTAAACAAGCTTATTAGGAATTCAATAGTTCATTGAATTCAGCAGCAGCATACTGATGATTATCCGGTGAGAAGAGAAACAATCAGAAGTGAAAGAAGGGGACGCAGATCTGATAAAAAATACAAACAAAAAAACTAAAATAACAAAGCTAATAAGATCCACAAATGACCTCGATCTCTAAAAAACGAAAACAAGAAAGCTAAATAAACTTAAGATGACAGCCTCGATTCTAAAAGTAAAACAAGAAAGCTAAATAAACTTGAAATGACAATCTCTAAAAGGAAAACAAGAAAGTTAAATAAACTTGAAATGCAGTCTCTAAAAAGAAATTAAAACAAGAAAGCTAAGTCTAGGACAGAATCACTTAGAAACATTACTCCTACATATTCAATCGCCACCGTCAGAGAGAGCAGAGCAAGTAGAAGCCGGATCAAGTACATCAGATCTGAAGGAGAAGAGAAGGAGCACGAACGAGAAGTCGGCGTCTGGACATATATTTATAGGAAGAAATCAAGAAACGTCTGGAACTAAAATATTTAATTACCGACAAAAAATATATGATATAAAGTAATCATCAATTTACAATCCTCACTAATCATCAATTAATTCAACGCGTAAAATCACCTTCCATTTCAAAAGTCATAGTTTATATGTTAATTATGACTTTAATGAAGCTCACAAAAAACTTAAGCACCTTCCATTTCAAAAGTCATAGTTTATATGTTAATTATGACTTTAATGAAGCTCACAAAAAACTTAAGGAATGTGAGCAAGTAAGTTTCATCAAATAATACAATTTATTTGGCCTTAGTAATTCTAATTGGAATAATTATCTTAATCTCGTTTCAGTATCTTAATAATTAAGAAGTTGCTTTAGGAATGCTTCTTTTATGATATGCTTTCAGCACATGATGAAGATTGAATTTGCTTAAAGTGTTGAGAGGCCCACTTTTAGAAGACATTTTCTAATGCACGCTGGTGTATTGTTGACTTAGTGGGAAATAAGAGAAAAATAAATATAAATAATAAATGAATTTACCAATCTTTTTCTCTTGAAAAGAAGAGTGGGGTAAATAATTTAATTATATCTGAATTTTTCATTCCATTTCTTCTTGAATCGGGTGCAACTAGAGTGAAAGGGAAAGGTATATTACTTCTTCCCTGTCAATTTTATCAAAGTAAAACATCTGTGGAATTGTATGTAGGAAAATTTAATTCTTTTATCGTTTCTTTTTTCCTAGTACAAATTATTTCCTTTGTCTCCAAGTTAAGTAGTTTGCAATTAAGATGATTGTATATGTGGGAATATAACTTTTTGTATGAAGATGTGCTTTAGTTTAACATATATATATATATATATATAAGACCATCGTGATATGGAAGTTAGTTTTAATTTTTAAAGCCTTAATGGTTCCATCTAAATTCTTTTCAGATGATCATTCACTTGTTTGAAGTGACAAGCATCAAGCAACAACCAACATGTAAATTCATTTTATCATTTCTTACCTCCATTGACATGCATTATTTAAAAGCTAATTAAACTTTGTATTTTAGGCTCTCTTCTTTTTGCATCCGAGAAATATGAAACTTCTCTTTTCCTTTGAAGTTATTTCCTGAAACATTTACTTGGTTCTTGCATCTTAGATCACAATTTCATGCTCTCATTTGAAGTAATGCATTTTTTATTCTTTTGTTACCTAAGTGATTTTGAATGATCCATTCCTTGCAAACGGATCGAGATTCCAACTTCACTACTCTTCCATTGAGGGATGAATTTGTTGAGTTCTGTGTTTTAATTCAAATTATTTTTCTTGTTTTTTTTATTGTTGTTCTGATAATGTATATGTGTATGCATTTAGTCTCACATTGCTAAATTAAGAAGGTTGGAAGACCTTATATATGGAGCTCTTCCATCCTTGCTTATCAAAGTTAAGGGGACCTACACGCATGCGCGGGCCGAGCCCAAATCAGGTGGTTTCGGGGGTTCGAGCCGGAAATCCATAAACCAGGCGCGACGCACACGCGCAGGGAGGTGCAAATCCCCAGCTCGTGGGCCTCATGCTTGCAGGCTAGGCGACTTGGTTTGTTTTTACCAGTTTTTGGTTTGGTTTGGTTCTGTCCTGCGTGTGAGGGAACCGACGCTTTGGTTCGCTGGCAGTCTGCTTTCTCCTCCTTCCCTTCCCTCTCTGTGTGTGCGTGCGCTGCATTCTTTTCCGAGAGTTTTCCTTGTCCTGAGGCTTGGTGTTCTGCAATCTGAGATTAGGTCCAGAGTGCAACGTTCGTCTTGGAGTGCACCTACGGACAACGCGAGTGGTTGTCGGATCTTGGGAGAATTTTGCCGGCGAGCCTCTGCACCGTGGTCGACAATATATTCTCTAAAGACAGTCGGCACTCCGACGCTTCAACCGGGCGCGACGCACACGCGCAGGGAGGTGCAAATCCCCAGCTCGTGGGCCTCACGCTTGCAGGCTAGGCGACTTGGTTTGTTTTTACCAGTTTTTGGTTTGGTTTGGTTTGGTTCTGTCCTGCGTGTGAGGGAACCGACGCTTTGGTTCGCTGGCAGTCTGCTTTCTCCTCCTTCCCTTCCCTCTCTGTGTGCGCGTGCGCTGCATTCTTTTCCGAGAGTTTTCCTTGTCCTGAGGCTTGGTGTTCCGCAATATGAGATTAGGTCCGGAGTGCAACGTTCGTCTTGGAGTGCACCTACGGACGACGCGAGTGGTTGTCGGATCTTGGGAGAATTTTGCCGGCGAGCCTCTGCACCGTGGGCGGCAATATATTCTCTAAAGACAGTCGGCACGCCGACGCTTCAACCGGAGGATAACAATTTCAAGACCTTACTTTTTTATTTACTTGTTTAATGTATACTTACTATTTTGATGTAAATATATTACTGTATTAGTGCTCTAACGCAACAATAGAATTCTTGAAAAATACCTATCTCTTTATTTTTGAGACTTACTATCGCATCCATGCATTGATATCAGGTAGGCCCTATGTGTCCCTAGATTTTGTAACATGTGTAGCATAGCAAATGACCTTTGCTATGTCCTTTTTAGATATAGATACAGAATCAGGTAGTGTTAAATTCGTTATTTGGCTGTCAAATTTGATGTTAAGATGTTTAGTTTTGATAAAAAGTCAAGTTCAAGTTAAAATTGCTGCTTGGCTTTTATGTATTAAAGTTTTCATTTTATTTTTAAATATTTTGTTTTGTCTTCTGGGATGGTTTTCACCTTAACTGAAATTTTGTATTAAAGCTGATTGTTGTCAATTGCTAAACAGTGTGCTTGCTGAAAAGTTGAACTTGAACATAACCTATGATGAATCTCTGGCATGGATAACAAATCTCATTCGTAACTCGAAGCTCGAAGCCAAAATAGATGCTGCTATGGGGACTGTCACCATGCCTGCTGTTCATCAAAATGTGCAAGTATACACTCAGATGCATGAACGATTCTGATTTTCCATAGCTATTTCTAGATTTCCACATTGAGATTAAGTGTTGAAATTAAATTTTACTGTCTGCTGCTAAGTGGTAACTACTTCTAACTCATTTCTGCTGGTCTCATACTTTTTCTTGAGATGATATTTAGTTCGATGCATTTTTTGATGGTTAATAATCTTATTTTTTTTTTTATGGTTTTTCTTACATGCTTTGAGATTTACATGTTCATGCTTATTATCTTTTCAGGCATGAACAGATAATAGAAGCCATGAAGAATCTCAATATGCGGACTGACTTGTTGGCAAAGAACATCCTAGAACCTGCACAAAGCTTCCCGTTAAGGGAGGCAGTTGATAGGACCACCTTGAAATCTTTGATCATTGCGAGGCTTTTGTTAGTATACTAACCATATTCCTCTTTTTGTTATATTTCATTTCTAATCTTCCTTTGATTCCACTCCATTCCACTTTATTTTCTTGCACTAAAAATATTCTTAGCCTATTGTTTGGGTAAAAATCGAGATTTACCAAAAAAAAAAACAAAAAACTCAATATGTTTTATTTCATTTGAGTAAGAAAAAAGAAAATTTTAAATTTTATTTATTGAAAATATAAACAACGAAACATAAAACAGGTAGATTAAATAAAAATAAATAAAAGTAGGATTTTTCATTGAATGCCAAAATAAGTTTTGATGAAATTTTAATTTACGTATGCATGGTTATGGTGAAACAAATATTCACCAAACTGTAGTATTTAGCAATACATAAAGTGAAACCAAAATACCTAAATACATTAACTTAACCTCTACAAGTGCATGGACTTCTAATTGACTCAATCTCTCATTCCCAACTACTACCATTATTTACTTATAGGGTGTAGCAACATCTATATTTGACAACTTACAAGAATCTTATTGTTCCTGTATCCCTCAATTGACCTATGAAGTAGATAATATCAGAGCAGAGGTTAGATTAGAATGAAGCAAAGCAGCAGTATCTTTTTCCTATCTTTGCGATCTTCCTAACCGAATTCGAGCCATCCCCTTTTGAAGTATGGCTGCCCCTATATTTGCTAGATGTAGAAGCCTTCACATGTTGCTGTTCGTCGCTTGGTAAGGGTAGTCGTGGGTTTGAAGTCGGTTCAGTTCTATTCAGACAACTGGATGGATGGCTCTCTTGAATAACAAGACCATTGTTTGTAATGATCGAGCCTGTGAGTAGAAATTGCAATGCTTAAATCTGTAAATTTCATTTAGATAGATCCAGATGGAGAAATGTAAATTTAACTTCAAACATATGAAATAAACCAGATGAAAAATATAATTTTGGATATAAGTAACGCAAGTGTGAAGTTGAGATGTAGAATGTAGATCAATGTCAGATGACCATCAAAAATATAGGGAAGAATTCAAGTAAGTTGATTGATTGATGAATTAAAATTTTCCTAAAAAGTTGAGTGGCAAAATTCTAAAATCGCATACTAAAAGTTAGAAAATGACCACCAGATTTACCTAATCTCATAAATGCCCAACAACCTACAAATGTGCTCTTTCATTTAAATGGATCTCCACGAATCAAAATACAAGTATGATACTACCAGTGTGTTCTTGAGATTCTTAGAAATTCATTAATGCACTCTTGTATAAATTTGAACTCGTGTAGGTTTGCGTAGGTTTTGTATAGTGAAATGATTATTATGTCTGGTAAAACTTGATGCCAGTCAAGTCTACTTTGATTTATTTAGTTGACTTGATGACCTAGTGAAATGAGAGACTATTTTGGAGGTTTTACACTTAAGGAGGTGCCCCTATTAGGAATTATCGAAACTAGATAGATATCAATTCCCAACTTCAGTTTGCCAATAATAATTAGTACTTATACATGTACTTACTGTACCAATCATAAATCATGTAAAGGTCTAAAGCATGATCCTAACAACTTTAAAATTATAACTATTTGAATAAAGAAACCATACAGAATCCATCACATCAATAATGATGAAATGTAAATGTTGTGAAACCTAGTTATGTCCAAAATCCAATACGAAGTGAACAGGAATACAACTGTTCCACGGAAAATATAGGATGTAATCATGATGCGCTTGCTGCATAAGCAGCTGAAAAAAAATTATTAACATTTAACTACAAGGAAACATGCATGTGTGGGATTAGCTTGTCTAATAAATCATAATGACAAGGTTATGCATAAGTTTGCTAGAAAAATTGACCCTTAGGAAATCATATCAACTATAGGTTATCAGAAAACAAATGATGGAAGGTTGATGAAGACAAAACAGTCTTATTGCTGGATTACATATATCTCAAGAAGGATGCACAAGGAAATTTATGCTACAAGATTACAGGAACTTATCCTTAGGATGCCATATCATTAGAACCAAATGATAGAAGATTGATGAATGCTGAAACAGTAGTATTGCTAGATTACATTTCTAAAGGAGGATGCACAAGCAAACGTATGCAAGTTCCTTACAAGATTACAGGAGCAATTCCAACAACCATGAGTGCTATGACTTCTCTTAAAAATTTAATTATTAGCTCTGGCATAAAATTGATATACCTGGTGGAGATGGCTTAATGAGCACCTGATTTGATCTGACGGGTACAGAAATATTGAAGTCATATTTTGTGCGCTCTTCTTGTATTCCAAATCTATGATCATTTCCAATATTCATTAATAATGCAGCAGGGTCAAATTCATCAGAATTTATTGACATAATGCTGGAATCGTCTGAACTAGCATGTGTATCTGGACTATATAGATCATTCAGTTCCAAGTATTCTCCATTTAAAAAATCACAAATATCATAGCGATTTTCAGAAAAATTCATAGAAACAGGTTCATTTGGCCTGCTTCTGGACAGTGCTGATTCCCCTTGATCTTTCTCAGCGACAATCTGCATGGGCACAAATGGAAGAGAGTAAGCACTCACATCAAGTTAATGAATGAATCTCTTAAGTTTTGTAAGTATGTCTTCCAATTCTGTGGCAAGCTCAGGTCACAGCATGCTAGCATAATATAGAGTAGGCGCTATCATGATGGATTAACTAGTTATCTTGGTACACAGGAACAAAGTTTCCAGTGGTGAACATTAGGATCAAACACACTAGGGTGATCAAACTGCCTGTGAAGACTGGCAAGCAAATAAAAAAAAAATCCATAGATTATATGCACAAAATCTATGCATGTACTAAATGTTTACAATCAGATATAAGCCCTAACACATAGAATTCCATTTTGATTCAACTGCTTTCAGATAATTCATACACAATACATACACCATATCCAACTTTTTCTTCTCCTGTCTTACTGAATTATTCTCCTAGAGCCCCATCCCATTCTTAACATAAACTTCCTTACTTATCTATGTTGATCTTCACACAATTTATGGTGTGGCAAGCACACAAAGGATGAAGAGACAATCTAGGTGTTGAAATATTCCATATGCCAGTTGCATCTCTCACTTGATCAATCAAATCTATCTCTTATACTCAATTTTCTCACGTGTTGGCATGGGGACAGGATGACAGAGGAGCTGGGAGCAAACGAATTGTCTTTTTGCCAGCATATACTAAATTTTCTCAGTCTGGACCTACTCACCTACATGATATTCTTTTTTTGTTTTTGATGATAAATCCCCTTTCTAAACATAGTAAGTTTGGTACTGTGTTTCAAAAATTTGGTTGCAACAGTGAATCATGTATCAGATGTGATCCAAAGTAAAAAAAGAGACATCAGATTCAATCTCTTAAAGGTGGACTAGCAGCAGGGGGCTTTCGGTAAAGCAAACGTAGAACGTCCTCATTTATAGCCCAAATGCACAACCAGTTTCTACCAGAATGTGAAAGAGTTCCTCTGCAAGGAGGATCAAGATATTTAGTTGGTTGGTGGTCAAAGACAAAATTCACACCAATAGTTAATTATTACTCATGGATGACACACTATGCATATTTTGCAAATACCATGAAGAAACAATCAACCATACTTTTGCAGGATGTTTATTCACTAAATTTCGGTTGCTTCTGACATGCAGAGGCCACCAGTATCCAATGAAGCAGCTAATTGAAGACCTATTTGAAGATGAAAGAGCAAAAGTCACAAACAACTATCTTGCTACAATGGCTCAAGCTTGGATGCTGACAATCTGGATACGCTGTGATAACTTGATGATATTCAGGTCACAAGAGTGGAGAACACCACCAAGTTATAGTTGGCTTCACCTTTGTGCAGACTGGATGAGCGAACTCATGCCGAGGAAAAAAAAAATTGTTGAGAAGTTCCTTGGCAGGGTGGAAAAGCAGGTTTACTACATATTGAGAAGCACTGGATTAAAGACAGCAGCAGATCTACCAAAGGGTGAACTGAGGGGCTGTGGACCGATTCTCAGTTTGAAATTCAATTTTAGGTTCTATTTTAGAGTTGATGTAGTTGCCTAGCTACAATCTGTTTTGAGCTGCTGTGGCAAATGCTCAGCATAGGTAGATTGTCTTCTATTTTAGCATGTCTGCACTCTGCACTGTCAGTTAACATGTACTGAACAATTTATATATATTATCTATGCTAATCATAGGAGTCTCTCCTACAGTAAACATCTTTTTTTTTCCATAAAAAGAGTGATTTGTGTATGTGCACCAATCCACACTAAAGCAGTGATTGCACTGATCCTTCCCTATTATCTGTGTTTTGCTTTTGGATTAAGATGCCAAGTTGCAAGACTTGGTTTATGCAATAGAACAACATTGTTGTTGCGAAGTTGCAAGACTGGGTCTATGCAATAAAAATGACAATAAGACTTATTTGCGCTATCTATTTGAAGTTAACTATTTTGGATCTTAGCTCACCGCTTATACTTATTCACTTTTTTACTCTACACACCTTCAGTTTTAATCAAAGCTCTCTCAAGTTAATCATTCTCTATTTATTTTCATCCATATCTCCTCGATGAATAAGATTTCTAAGATATTTAAAATTCCTTTATATAAGAATTTCCTCTTAATTCATCTTCAAAGGCCCCCTCACGTCTTCAGTAAAAACATTAGGCCTATCGGTTTAACATTATTTAAAAAAGTTTGCATTAAATAGATAAAATATGAGATAACTAATTGAACTAGAGTTTCTAAACAATGATCAGACTCCTAGGACTGCAAATCAGAAATTGTTACGCGTTTAGATATGAATCAATGAAAACGAACAAGGCAAGAACAACTCTGTTACTAAGAAAGATATCATAACTATGGGAATGGAAAAAAAAAAACTACTACCTGAGAATTGTGGGAACAATTCCTTGAAGTCAATTCTCTCTCTTCTTGTTCTACAAGGTTTGGTAACATGCGGTCTACATCCTCACCAAATAATCTGTCTGGATATGCAGAATAATTTTCCCAGTGGATTGCACGTCTATCACTTTGAAGAAATACTCTATACAAAGAACTATAGTCCTGGAAAAAAAAAATTGAAATGGCAAGTTCTAAAACATTAATGAGGTTATACAGAAACTATATAGGACAAGAGCAGTATGGATACAACTTCTTGAGTACCTTTGAGAAATTATGCCCATTCAATGAACTAGGTTCTGCATGATATTCATGCATCACCCACCCAGTTCTTTCTCCAATAGGTGATTTGCCGTTAAAATATTCAAATGTTGTTTTCCAACCAGAACTGAAGCCACTCGTGAGTATTCTGCAATTACCTGTTGGCCTCCAATATCCAGTTCTTGTTGCTTTTGAATCACAGTCTCCTTTAGGATATATTCTGCCTTCTGGATTGTACAGGAACAACATGTTTTCTGCATAATATTGACCGTACCAGTTTATTAGTCTAGTTAAATACCTAATGAGGACATCATAAAGCAAAGCAGAGGGAGGCTTAAATAAATAAGAAGCTTGCCGTCCGGGCATAACCTTGACTCTAAAAATAACAGTATAAGGCTTCCTGACAGATTTTCACGGGTTCCCTTTTGAATTTCATCAGTTGATGTAATAATCTGGCATCGAGGATGCCTTTCTAAAAAGTACCGAATGCATTCCATATGATTGCAACTTTTTTTCTCTACTGGTATGCAAATTGATGATCAACATATTAGAATCCCAAGCAAATTCACCGTCTGATTAAAGTTATGACAAGTTTTTTTTTCCCTTTCATCCCGAAGGGGAGCCTTGGCGCAACGGTAAAGTTGTTACCATGTGACCAAAAGGTCACGAATTCGAATCCTGGAAACAGCCTCTGATAAAAAGCAGGGTAAGGCTGCGTACAATGGATCCTTCCCTGGGACCCCGCATGGCAGGAGTTTCGTGCACCAGGCTGCCCTTTTTTTTTTATCCCGACCAAACACACAAATTCTTGCCACATGATCTGTCTGGATAGATATTCATTACACTTACAGAATCAAATGTATGGAAGATGTACGGCCTCAGCTCAATCATTCACTTACATATGAACTGATTGATCTACTGGCTATAGATCATCTGAGAAATTTAGAAGTAGAATGCAATACAAGTGAGGAAAACCCAAATTACATCATTCTTTCTAGATAAGTGATCAAGCAAGTGGAAAAGGTGTGTTTTGTACTTTTGATACATAAAGACAAATGATATTTGATACCTACAACCTCATAAGAATATGAATGATGCACCCTCTAATCAGAAAGATAGCATTATCAACTTATTGATATTGAGGTGTCTGTATAATCAAGACGGGTACATAAGCTATTGTGACTAAACTTGCCAAAGATTGAAGCATGAATAACCAGCTAATATATGTATCTTACAGCTACTCATGTTTGGCTCACTTTGAATCAAAAGTTCAGAATCATCACCTTCAACTTTGATGACATGGATAACTAACCAAGTTTACATTACCTAAACAGAAAGCCTCTAAGTTCCCTGATGTTTAGTCAAATTGTTTGATTTCCAAATCTTCATATCTAACAAAACTGAGAATCTTAAAAGCTACTCTAACATTTCTAACATTAGTTCTATGGGAGAAACTTAGCTTATTATCCCAAGCACCCCTTCTGGTGACCTCCAGGATATCCTCCAAATCACTAACTCTTTTACAATATTTACATTTGATGGGAAAGATACATGCTAAGTAGGGGAACTGAAACTGAAAACAAGGAAGACATACCACCTCATAAGCCAATTTTTACAAATTCAAGGAAAATTCTTATAATTACTAGAATTTTCTTTAGTTAGATCACAGAGGAGAGTTGACAGCCCAAGTGAACTAGATTTTCTAGTTGTAGTCTACATAATCATTGTCAAGAATTGTATAGAAGAGAAATTTATAGCCTGCCTATGTCACTGAAACCATCAATCAGCTAATAGTTGAAATAAGTAACACAGCCCCTTTAAAACTCAGTGTGAGAGCTATACAGACCAAATTGGCATGAAAATAACCAAATGCAGCATAAGCATCAAATAACAAATATTATTACTAATATTCTCTTTATCAAGTAATATTATAGTTTTTCAGAAGACTATATGTAGTTTCAATAACCTAAAATCTCCATACAAGCAATCTAGAGGATTGCACATATTTTAATTATTTGACAACCAAATTTATAACCATGAAACAAGAGCCATTTAGATTTGTAATATCTATACCCCTATTATTCCAAGAAAGACTAGTTTTTGCAGATCAAAATTTACAATTCAATACCTTAACTGCGAAAGCAACTATGACAATCATACAAAACAGGCAGCTCAAGGATAATCCAAAGCTAACCAGGAATATTCCATGGTTCAACATCGAACAGATTAACATCAGTGATGACATTTTGCGGAGTGGGATCTCCAGCTTGCCTTCCAATCACGAATTGTACGAGTTCTTCATCTGTTGAATTGATATTAATGTCCACTGGAACAGACTCAGCTACTGAAGGCCGCAGGTTGATCCTAATTCAGCAAGCGCGAGCTTTAGTTATGCTACAGGTTGCTTATGAAATGGAAGAAACCCTTGTTTAAGGGAAACAAATAAGTGCGAAGACAAAAAATTCCAGGACGTTTATTGATTGACGAACAGAGATCTATCATAACACAATATAAGAACGTAGAGAACAACAGAAAATTATCCACGTCTGGATTTTCTCTACTTGCCAGGCTGACAGAGTACAAACGGAGACCAAGATAGATAAAACAAAAATAAAATGATTCCTTGTGTAAAATTCATCCAAAATCAAAGAGCGTTACAGAATCATGGAACCAAAATATATACATACACGCTAGCTCAAAAATAAATGAATAAAAATAATTTATAGGAAAGATGTTAAACGAGACGCTTCGTTAAGCGGTATCTGGAGTATGGATTAAAACTCCAACCAAAAGGAAGTTCTTAAATTGCACTCAAACAGCATAAATCTACACTTACCTATTAAATACCACGATTCGAAACCAAAAACCATAAACAAGTTCCATAGGATCACT
This sequence comes from Zingiber officinale, assembly GCF_018446385.1. Taxonomy (NCBI): domain Eukaryota; kingdom Viridiplantae; phylum Streptophyta; class Magnoliopsida; order Zingiberales; family Zingiberaceae; genus Zingiber; species Zingiber officinale. The sequence continues at coordinate 80,637,515 of NC_056007.1, forward strand.
TGGCAATTCTCTTATTTCTCGTAAATCTCGAACAAAATTGATCCCATCAAACAACACCATCGACCAAAAAAAGCTACTAAAATTCCAAATTCTTAACAAAAGACAAAAAAAAAATCGATCTAAACAAGAATCAAAAAATTCCCGTCAAGGTGATTGAACAATAATGGAAAGGCATAATTCTTCCAAAAAGGCAGGAATCAAAGAACAAACTCTGATACGATGCTCGAATAGCTCCACAGAATCAAATCTCCGACCGCTCGAAGAAACCGAACTGATACCTAAACGAAAGAAAAACCTTGAGAGACGAGAAGAGCCACAAGGAATCATGAAATCCAACCTGGAAGCGCCCCGCATCGCTCGATCCAAATTCCAACCGGCGAAAATAACGAAAGGGGGGGCGGCAGCAGGGGGCAGAATTTATAGAGGGAGTCGCGACGCACCACTGCCACCGACCTGGCGGGCCGCTTGAGTGACGTCATCTGCATACGGTACCGTTATGTGCGTCATCGCAGCTTAGAGCCGTCACTGAACGTACGGAAGATGCCGGCGTTTGTAACGGCGTCCTGGCCGCTATGCCTGCAATCGACGCTACGCGTTGCTGCGGTCAAACCCTGCTCTACTCCTGGGCGGTGGAAGGTGGGCCCTGGAGTCCATGAGTGACTGACACATAGGCAAGAAGCTCCTTTAAAGACTACTTTTTTAAAAAAATATAAAAAAAGTCGATTGCTTCCGTCATTATTAATAATTAACAAAGCGATAATGATTATATTAACAGATTTTTTACTAAAAGCGAATGACAATTATAAGGGCCGCGTCTTGAATAATTTTAACTCGAAAGGTACCCGCCATGCTTATCTACCAACGTATTTGAAATTTGACAATTCAAGTAATTACTACTCTCCGTCTCTACTTAATATTAATAATAATAATAATAATAATAATAATAATTATTATTATTATTATTAAAAGATGAATTATTTGTAATGATAGTTGAATCATGATCATCATGCGTATATAATTAATTATGATTTTGTATTGAATTCATCATTCCTCAAATTATAATTTAAATTAAGATAGATAACCGTTGATAATATATAAGTGGTTAACTGTCGAGTACTGAGTAAAGATGATCTTTAGGCCTCTAATTAGGGAATGAACACAGATTTTATAAGAGATGATAAATTTAGAAAGGAATCATAATTAATTATAATTGGACAAATGATTGCAAGATAACTATAATTACAAATTAATCATCTCCTGATCGACTTATCTAGCCTCCGACAACCACCGCCTCTGGTCAATCGAAATCTGCTCCCGTCCACGTCAAATCTTGACTTTAATCCGATCCACTCATTGAGATTAAGATAATGCGATCGTGTGTGATAAAAGGTCTCGCTCCCGACGATTCAATGAATAAAGCCACATTATTGCTATGTATGGATTTTTTTGAAGAGGACTGATTATATTGACTTGTTTCCGTAAAGAAAATACTGTCACGTAACTGTTATTTTTTAAAAAAATAAAATACAAAATTAAAGAGGATCACATCATTTGGAATCTAAACTGATTTCATATTGGTCCCAAAAAAAATTAATTAATGGAAAGCGATAGGTTTGGGATATCAATGAGACTAATGATCAACAAAGTATAATAAGCGAAGCACCAAGTTTCCCGTCAAAATAAGGAACAGAGTAGAATTTAGTCCATCAAGCGTGCTTTAGTTCCGCCAAAGCACGTTTCTGGTTTGAATTGCAAAGCAATTGTGGGTCAAACACAGTGTTCTAGAGCTGGAAAATTATGATTTCACTAAAAAAAAAAAATCAAAAGAGAGTTAAGATAAGAGAAAAAGCTAAACCAAGTCATTGCTTGTTTAGATTGTAAACGTTAGAAACTCTTTTACAATATTATGCATTTGATGTCTATTTTCAACATGTTAATTATGTGTATTTGTGGTGAGTAATTCCTCACTTTTTGTTGCCAATTGTTGATTGATTGTGATGTTCCGAACAAGTTGATCGAGTCGGTTGACCAAATTATATAATTTCTCTTTCTTCTTGGGTTGTGGACAAAAAATATAGCCTTTATTTAATTCTGAGCTGACTTGTCTCTTTTGTTCTAGTTCTAATTAATAAAGGAGGCCAAAGGCCTAATAAAACTTATTCAATCTCCATAGCGTAGTTACAATTCACTCTGAACTTAGGCTTCTCTAAGGCTAGTCTAAGAGCTTCCGATCCGATGGTGGATCTATCAATCTCTTTGACATAGGGAAAGAAATTCCGAATGCGACCTTCATTTAAAAATTTACAAATAAAGATATAGAAAAATAATTTATAAATAAATTTAAGAGGAGTCATCTCTAAATTTAAATGGAAATAATTTATTTATTTAAGTCAAAATTAAACTCAATATATTTTTCTAAGAATTCTAACATTTTTTTAAAATAGTTTAAGAAATAAGGAAAAATTTAAAAAAACCATAAAATAAAACTCAACTTAAAATGAAAATCTAAACTGACCTTTAAAGAAAAGAATCATAAAAATTTAAAACAAATAAAAGAAAAAAAATTAAAAGACCAAATCTAGAGTTTTGATAATCTAGTTAGCTGATCAATCTCATCTAGATTCCAAATATAGTACAATCAAATCAAGAGACCACATATTAATCATCTTCTTTGTAAATAATTTCGATCATCCTTCTTTAAAACCTAAAAAGGGATGCTAGCAGCTTTATTTTATTTTCATCATAGCTCGAAAGAGAATATAATCGTATCGGAAGATATAAATTGATCATGGATGCTCCTACATCACTCTTGCTTCTAAAATGACACCTCACTGTCTCAATATCTTCCTAGCATATTCTTTAGCTGAGCTTAAAATTCTAACAAGTGAGTTCAAAAGTCTCTTTAAATCTGGGTCGAAAAATGTTGCTTATGTCCAGGTCAATGTCTCCACTAGGCAAATTCCAAAACTTACGTTCTAATGTGCCCCAGGATTTAATAAATAAGTGTTTGCAGGATTCTAGAATAACCAATCATTAACCTCTCCAGTCATGAAAAATTAAACTCAAAGTTTTGATTCTTATACCCGAAACCATCCATTCAAAGTCATGGGAATTCATTTACATAATTGTTCAAGAATGAAATAGTAATTCCTCAACGACATGTACTGCTTATATAACTGGTACAATATTAATATGTATTATCGTGAGACAAAGAATAAAGTAATGAAATGTTAGAGCTTATGATAGGGTGAACATTCGGTTAGAATCAGATTGAGTGGAATCGATTTTTTTCGAACAAATTGGATCGAATCGGTTTTTGATAAAAATTGAATAAACCGAATTCAATTTTTAATAAAACTGAACCGAACAAATTATTTTTGTTTTAAATTTGATTTGGCTTCATAATTCGGTCTAAAATTTAGAGTCTTAAAAATTAGATTTGATTAAAAAATTAAATTTATTCGGTCTATTCGATTTAATCAAATAAAAAATCTTAAAATCGAATTAATCGATTTTTCAGAAAGAAAAAAAACAAAGTTTTGAATAAATCTAACAAAATTTTTAAATTTGATCCATTTATTTGATTTCTTCAAATTAGCCGAATTTTTATTCACCTCAAACACTGTCTTCCATTGAAACGGCATCCCTCTCATTCGCGCAAATCACAATCCCAAACTGCGGTGAAAGGAACAAGTGTCGTTATTAATTGGGTTCACTTGGCCTACTGAAAATGAGAGACACCTAAAACTAAAAAAGCTATTTATATATTTCCTATGGATGAATTTGATTAAATTTTAAGAACAATGTTAAATAGTTAGAATTTATCTGTTAAATGGTTAGAATTTATCCGTTAGAATAATTTTTTTTATAATTTTTGGATAATATTTAAAAAATATCATATTTTATAAGTCAATTATATTTTTTTCTCATCTATTTTCATATTTAATTTTTAAAGCTAATATTTAATTAATTTTTATTAATAATACTTAATTAATTTTTTAACTAGATAAATTTATTTTTTAGCCGGTCAATTCTAGCAATTAAGATTTAGAGAAATTTTAATTCCACTAGCAACTAAAACGGTTAATGCTCTTTAATTCCAATTTAGGTTGGATCCGTCGGATTAACCCATCCCGTCAAATAATTTAAGTAGGTTGGGTTGAAATTTTTTCAACCCAAGTCCACTGCAGGCCGACCCGCCTAGGCCCGTGACCCACGCGGGTCGGCCCGCGATGGGCTTGGGTTGACCCACGGATTGAGAAAAACATGTAAGCTAAGTTTTATACCAATTTATTATCTTTCTTTATTATAATTTTAAAATAAAAATAGTATTTTACATCCCACATAAGTACTCGTTTATGTCCAGTTATATTTAAAATACATATTTATGGATATATTTGATTGATAAATTTTTCTGAAGTAAAATATTGAAGATATTAAATATTTTTTTTATTTTTTTAATTGATGGGCCCGTGGGTTGGCCCGCCAAACCCGCAACACACCTTAGATTAGGTTGGGTTGAAAATTTCTTAAACTGCCAAGTTGACGGGTTGGCCCGCCTCGCCAAATGGTTGGCCCACCACGGGCCGACCCGCCCCGCCACGTGTTGACCCGTCTGACATCTCTAATTCAGGCTAGTGTTTGAGTCGAATAAATATGTATTGACAGAAAATGGTCAATTCATAGGTAGAGGGCTCATGGAACGATCTATTTAAAAGGAATGTAATGGTTGTATTGTTAGAGTGTATACTAAAAGTCTAGCTTTTTGTATAAATATTTAAGAATCACATTGATCAAAATCTACATTTATATGCTAAGTGTAGTTGTTCAATTAATTTATATTGTAGATAACATGGTGTGTGGCGTCACACACAGAAGATCATGTTATCAGTTCCTTATAAATTATAAACAGTAGCTCACGACTAAGATAGATAGGAACAAACAATTGGAATAGTCGCTGATCCTGTCTGAAAGCTGAGTCGGACGGACCGTCGGGTGAGGTGGCGAGAATGTTGACGAAGTCGCGACGTCCCGGAGGGGGTGTGTTCTGAGATGGCTTCCGTGTTGACCAAGTCTCCAAAAGTCCTCTGGTCAACGCTACCTACAGCCAGCGACCGGGTTGACCCGGCCCCCGGTACCCCGATGCTCGAGGCAGATCCAACGAATATATGAGTACCAGACTAAACTATAAAATAATGAAATGCGTATGAAATATGAACGGAAAACGTACCCTGGCCCAGGGGGGCGCCCTCGGATGGGACGCGGCTCGAGTTGTCGCGACCCGGAAAAGTAAACGACGTCCGATCAGGATGGAGAGCTGGATCTGACGATGAGAAGCTGAACGAGGCATAGACCTAGAGGACTAGCTGCAGGTCGAGATATAATGCCGGCACGCAGACCGGAATAAGGCACTGGCACGCAGGCCGAGGTACGAGATCGACACGCAGGTCGGGACACTAGATCGGCACGCAGGCCGGGACACTAGATTGGCACGCAGGCCGGAACATTAGATCGGCACGCAGGCCGGGACACGGGCTCAGCACATAGGTCGGGACACTGGATCGGCACGCAGGCCGGGACACGGGCTCGACACGCAGGCCAGGACACTAGATCGACACGCAGGCCGGGACACGCTCGGCACGCAGGCCGGGACACGAGCTCGGCACGCAGGCTAGGACACTAGATCGACACGCAGGCCGGGACACGGCTCGGCACGTAGGCCGGGACACGAGCTCGGCACGCAGGCCGGGACACGAGCTCGGCACGTAGGCCGGGATAACAACAAAAGCAGAATACGATCAAATCAGTGATGCCGAACAATAACAATGGCACAAAGGCTGAAACACCACAACACACGAAGCTGGAACGAGATACGGCATGAAGGTCGGCACACAACGAGACGGAATCGGAGCCTGGACGAAATCGACATAAGGGCAGCCGGCACGTGGATTGTTGTCGCGCGGGGGCTGTTGGTCCGGGAGGCTATATCGCATGGAGGCGTCGGCAAGCAGGGTCGCGGCGCCCGGTGACTGCCAGCGAACCAAGCTGCTGCGCAGGGAACGGGAGAAAAGGGTGGTTCTGTCCCGACGACGATAGGCATCAACGACGAGCAGCCTCGGCGACGGCGTGCACGAGAGCGAGAAGAGCGGTGGCGGTCTGCCGACGGCAGCGCAGCAAGGAGGGAGAGCCGGCTGTGGCGCAGCGAGGAGAGGGAAGTCGCTGCCGATGACGCCGAAGGCCTCTTTGGGCTGCAGCAGTGTTCTTCGGCGGCCTCGGCCTTAAGGCGCAGTGTGCGCGAGGAGTCGAGGGGATGGCAGATGGAGGTGGACTGCCCGGTGGCTGCGTCGCGAGAGGACAGATGACCGGCGGCAGTGTGGGTTGCTGGAGAGAGGAGGAGGAGGAGATGGTATCGCCGCTGATGGGGGAGGGAAGCAGTCGAGATGCTATTGGGCGTCGTCGGTGTCGTCGGCGAGAAGAGGGAGAGAAAGAGAGGAGGAGGCCGGCGGCCGGCGTTGCCTCCGGCAAGGAGCAGGAGAAGGAGGAAGCCAGTCTTCCCGTTGGCGGCAGCGGTGAGGAGAGGGGGCGGCATAGTGATGAGAGGGGGCGACACAGTGAGGAGAGGGAGAGGAGAAGAAGTGGTGGCCGGCGACCTCTGCTCCGGCTACGTTGACATCGACGCGAGAAGAAGGAAGCAAAACCCCCTCCTCTGGCGACGGAAGGCAAGCCACGCCCCAAAAAAAAACCCCCCTTCGCTACAGTGTTTCCTCCCTATTAAAACCCTACACAGTGCCATGACAAATTTGCCCCTCCTTCCCCTCATAATTTCTTCCCTACCCCTCATCTAATATCCGTATCACAAGTCTCCCCTTCAAGTCTAGTCGAAGGAGGCGCAAGTCCGACTGACTAGACCCATCCGAACAAAAAATAGAACCGCTACTGGATGCAAAGTCATATCATAGGTCTGTCATATAACGTCGAACGAGTAGTTATGGTGATGCCAAGTACCTGGCGGAGCGACGAAGAGAATAAGCGTCGACCGAGCGACAAAAGACATATTGAGCGAGTGTCGAAAGAGCAATCTGACGAATGTCGAGAGATATCGAGCAGACGGTCGAGAGATGCTGAGTAAAATGATCGAGCGACAATCAGGCGACCGAAAAGTGTCAATAGGGAAACAGAGAGAATGCCTATATGGCAGAATAAGACCGAGCGAGCGATGTCGAATGCGTAACCGAGAAAAGTATTAAGCGATGGGTTGATCGACGTAAAGCGAGTAGACGAGTGGTACCGGTGAGTGGTCAAGTAAACGGCCAAGCAACAGCGATGAGCGAAATACGAATGGCGAGCGTTGGGCAGAGCGACGAGCGGGGTGAGTATGTCGTGCAGAGCGACAAGTAAGCGATGAGTACCGACCCAGCCACAGCGGTAAGCGAAGCGCTAAGGATGGGTTCCGAGTCGAGCGGCGAAGCGTGCACGATGAGTGCCGAGCAGAGCGGCGAGTGAAGCGATGAATGCCGATCGGGCAACAGCTACGAGAAAAGCACGGATGATAAGTGCCGAGCAGGGCGGCGAGTGAAGCGGTGAATGCCGACCGAGCAACAGCAGTGAGCGGAACGTGGGAGCTGAGTGCTGGGCAGAGAGACGAGTAAAGCGAGTATGACGAGTGTCATGCAGAGCTGCGAGTGATGAGCGCCGACCGAGAGGTCGTTGAACGTGAGAGCAGAGCTCACTTATAACTCGTACTGGGGCGAGAGTCTGGGACCCTGACCGGGAGGTGCTCTGGAGGCCTAACCAGTACTCGATCTGGAGACTTGTGACTAGAGCCGTCAATTTGGGTCAGGCCCGTCGGGTTGGTCCGCCCCGCCAAAGAATTTAAGTGGGTTGGGTTGAAAATTTATTAACCCATCATCTGGCGGGCCTAAATGGGTCAGCCCGTGCGGGTCGCGGGTCCAGGCGGGCCAACCCATGGCGGGCTCGGGTTGGCCCGCGGGCTTGATTAAAAAAATCAAGTAGTATTAATAGTATTTAAAAGTTAAAACGAGATATGATATCCAACATTCCAACGGCTGAGATTTCAACAATTACTGTAGCTACAGTACATAAAAGCTAAAGGCCCCTAAAGTCATAAACCAGTATCCAGTAAGGCAGTAAACCCTATTTCCCAATCCCACCGCTTCGAGCTTCGACAGACTTCATCAAATTGCCGCCGCCTACCTCCAGAGTCCAGACTCCAGTCCTCCACAGATCCACTGTCGTCCCCACTCGGCACTCGCACTTGCAAAGTCGCAGCCGCAGGCGCACACGCTGCAAGCCTGCAACCTACAAGCACCTGCTGTGACCTGCCGTCGGCGTCGAATCACCCCGCCTACCTCGTGCTAGCATAGTCGCACGCATCACTCATCAGCGCCCAGCAGAGAGTAGAACGACATTCCGCCTCGTGGCGTCTGCCTCAACATCGTTACATCTCCCCGTAGCCGCGTGAACCAGTAGAGTGCAGAGAGCAGAGTGCTTAAAGAAGGTAGTCCGATTTCAATAGACGATAAGCTTGAATCCAAGTTCAATAGTCTCCGACTCTCCAAGCTCTTGTTTGAGACTTTGAGGTAAGATTTTTGGCTTCCTTTCCTAATTTCATTCTATTTGCCAGTAATCTACAGTCCCTATTCTAGTATTCCCTAATGTTTTAGCATTTGTTGATTGTTCTGCTATTCTGCAATAGCAAGACTAGCTCTTTTGATGCGCAACATATCTGATTATCTGGTGTGTTTTGAATTTTGATTGATTTTATGATTTGTTCTGCAGTCCAGAGGGCTAACACAAAAATGAATTTATGCTATTCTGCTATTGACATTTAGAGTTTTGTTTGATTAGTTTTATTAGAAACTAAATTTATTTATTATATTTCAGATTGATTTTGTAATGGACTCTACTTCTCAAAAGCAAACTGTTATTTTAGATGATGAATTGGAAAGTGCTAAGCATGACAAGGGGTCAATTAAAAGGTCCAAAGAAACTTCTGATATTTGGGTGTATTTTAAGAAAATCAAAGGGGTTGATAATATAGATAAAGCTGAATGTATTGGATGTAAAAAACAGTAAAGTGTGGGGTAAACAATATGGAACTTCTACGTTGTGGCGTCATCTTAAAATTTGTGACAAATTAAAGTTTAATGATGTAGGACAAATGATTCTTGATCAAGATGGGAAGATGAGATCTAAGAAAATAAATCAAAAGTTGTCACGTGAGTTACTAGCTTGTGCAATCATCAGACATGATTTACCATTTTCATTTGTTGAGTATGATGGTATTAGAACTTGGATGAAGTACATAAATCCTGATGTTGCTTGCATTTCTAGAAATACTCTTGTTTCTGATATTAACCGAATCTACTTGAAGGAGAAAGAAAAACTCAAGTATGTTTTGACAACTATTCAGAATAGAGTTTGTTTAACTTCAGATTTATGGACGGCGTGCACTAGTGAGGGTTATATTTGCTTGACTGCCCATTTTGTTGATAATGATGGTTTTTCATATTGATTAGTTTATTTTTTTATTATTTTTATTTTTTTACAGGCCCGCGGGTTGGCCCGCCTAACCCGCAGCCCGCCTTGAATTGGGCTGGGTTGAAGATTTTGTAGTCCGTCGGGATGGTGGGCCGACCCGCCCCGCCCCGCCAAATGTTGGGTTTTTGGTGGGTTAACCCGCCCCGCCACGGGTTGGCCCGTTTGACGGCTCTACTTGTGACCCAGAAGCAATCCGCAGGCCTGACAAAGAAGCAACCTGGAGGTCTGACCCAGCCTTGATCTGAAGGTCTTACCCAGAAACAATCTGAAGGCCTGACAAAGAAACAGTTTGGAGGCCTGACCAGGAATTGATCTGAAGGTCTCACCAGGACTTGGTCTCTGGAAGACCGAATGGGCATTGGTCTGATCGCCTGACCGCCTGACCGCCTGACCGAGAGATCGTTAGTGATATTCTGATCCGAGACCGGGGGTAATACTCTGGTCCGGGACCGGTGGTAATAGCCCAACCCCGAACGGGGGAGGATAAGCCTTGAAGCCCATAGAAGCGAAACCTGTAGCAATATAAAGGGACAGAATTTTTATCATACCTTATCACAAAGTGATGCCAACCGACTGAGGATCCGTCTCAGTCCCTTAACTCCCGAATACCCGTGGAGCAAGGGGAGAAGAGAATAATCTGAGCCCTGACCGTCAGAAGTCTGGGACTACCGACCTGAAAGGTCGTTAGGCGTGAGAACAGAGCTCACTTTTAATTCTCGCATGGGAGCCGACCTGAAAGGTCGTTGGGCGTGAGAGCAGAGCTCACTTATAACTCGCACTGAGCGAGAGTCTGGAACTACCGACCTGAAAGGTCGTTGGACGTGAGAACAGAGCTCACTTTTAATTCTCGCATGGGAGCCGACCTGAAAGGTCGTTGGGCGTGAGAGCAGAGCTCACTTATAACTCGCACTGGGGCGAGAGTCTGGAACTACCGACCTGAAAGGTCGTTGGGCGTGAGAACAGAGCTCACTTTTAATTCTCGCATGGGAGCCGACCTGAAAGGTCGTTGGGCGTGAGAGCAGAGCTCACTTATAACTCGCACTGGGGCGAGAGTCTGGAACTACCGACCTGAAAGGTCGTTGGGCGTGAGAACAGAGCTCACTTTTAATTCTCGCATGGGAGCCGACCTGAAAGGTCGTTGGGCGTGAGAACAGAGCTCACTTATAACTCGCCCTGAGGCGAGAGACTACCGACCTGAAAGGTGGTTGGGCGTGAGAACAGAGCTCACTTTTAATTCCGCATGGGAGCCGACCGAACGTTGGACGTGAGCAGGCTCACTTATAACTCGATCGGAGGCCGAGAGTTAGGAAGAAGGTCGTTGGGCGTGAGCAGGGCTCACTTTGATTCTCGCATGGGAGCCGACCGAAGGTTGGTTGCGAGAGCAGAGCTCACTTATAACTCGCACTGAGGCGAGAGTCTGGGATACTCCGGTCCGAGACCGGTGGCGATGGCGCTGGTCCGAGACCAGTAATAATACTCCGGTCCGAGACCGGTGGCGATGGTGCTGGTCCGAGACCAATAATGACACTCCGGTCTGAGACCGGTGGCGATGGCGCTGGTCCGAGACCAGTAATGATATTCCGGTCTGAGACCGGTGGCGATAACTCGACCCCGAACGGGGGAGATATGAAATCCAATAAGCTGGTCTGAGACCAGTGACAATCGCTCAACCCCGAACGGGGGAAATATGAAATCCAACAAGCTGGTCTGAGACCAGTGAAAACCACTCAACCTCGAACGGGGAAGGATAAGCTGACAGCGGTGTGGTGCCAATCGACTGCGGATCTGTCTCGATCCCTCAACTCCCGAATACTCGTGGAGCGAGAGGAGAAGATAAAGAGCGTGAAACCGATATAAAAGAGCAAATCCCATAGTCGTGGAAGGAAGCAGAGCACCGTAGGTGAAGAGAGCAACACCTGTAGATGTAAGAGGCTGCACAACAAGTGAAGGATGCAGAGCATATAATAATAGTAGAGTGAAGTGCATATAGCAGTAAGAGAATGCTGAGCCCATGGTGAAAGATGCAGAGCTTGTAGCAATAAGAGGATGCAGAGCCTCATGGTGAAGGGTGCAGAGCCTGTAGCAGTAAGAGGATGCAAAGCCTCATGGTGAAGGGTGCAGAGCCTGTAGCACACATGATGGAGGAACTGGGCCCCTGGTCCCTGATCGGAGAGTAAGGTTCCTAGCCTGTAATCAAAGAGCGAGGCCCCTAGATCCTGATCGGGAAGTGGTACTGCAAGTCTATGATCGGGGAGCTGTGTCCCAAGTGTATGAGTGGGGAGCTGTACCCCTAGAGTATGAGCGGGGAGCTGTGTTCCAAGTGTATGAGCGGGGAGCTGGGCCCCTAGTGTCCGATCAGAAATTGAAGGCTCTAGTCTTTGATCAAGGAACTAGGCTCTTACTCTTTTATCAGGGAAATATAACAGTTCCTATAATCGTAAAAAGAGAGCAGAGCTCGTAGCGTACCTGATCGGGAAGTCGTGCCAACCAGCTAAGGGTCTGTCTTGGTCCCTTAACTCCCAAGTACCCGTGGAGTCAGGGAAAAAACATAACGGAAAAACTAACCTGTCAGCCAACTGAAGCTCCACTCGATCCCTCGACTCCCGAATACAGGTGGAGTGAGGATAGAATATAATATATGCGTCGAGATCCTCCGGGATTGTGATAATGGTAGAGAACCTCCCGACGTCGTCCATCTTCACGTTCCGGAACAGGTTGTTGTGTTCCCACAGACGGCGCCAAAATGATCCTGTCCGAAAGCTGAGTCGGACGGACCGTCGGGTGAGGTGACGAGAATGTTGACGAAGTCACGACGTCCCGGAGGGGGTGTGTTCTGAGATGGCTTCCGTGTTGACCAAGTCTCCAAAAGTCCTCTGGTCAACACTACCTACAGCCAGCGACCGGGTTGACCCGGCCCCCGGTACCCCGATGCTCGAGGCAGATCCAACGAATATATGAGTACCAGACTAAACTATAAAATAATGAAATGCGTATGAAATATGAACGGAAAACGTACCCTGGCCCAGGGGGCGCCCTCGGATGGGACGCGGCTCGAGTTGTCGCGACCCGGAAAAGTAAACGACGTCCGATCAGGATGGAGAGCTGGATCTGACGATGAGAAGCTGAACGAGGCATAGACCTAGAGGACTAGCTGCAGGTCGAGATATAATGCCGGCACGCAGACCGGAATAAGGCACTGGCACGCAGGCCGAGGTACGAGATCGACACGCAGGTCGGGACACTAGATCGGCACGCAGGCCGGGACACTAGATTGGCACGCAGGCCGGGACATTAGATCGGCACGCAGGCCGGGACACGAGCTCAGCACATAGGTCGGGACACTGGATCGGCACGCAGGCCGGGACACGGGCTCGACACGCAGGCCAGGACACTAGATCGACACGCAGGCCGGGACACGCTCGGCACGCAGGCCGGGACACGAGCTCGGCACGCAGGCCGGGATAACAACAAAAGCAGAATACGATCAAATCAGTGATGTCGAACAATAACAATGGTACAAAGGCTGAAACACCACAACACACGAAGCTGGAACGAGATACGGCATGAAGGTCGGCACACAACGAGACGGAATCGGAGCCTGGACGAAATCGACATAAGGACAGCCGACACGTGGATTGTTGTCGTGCGGGGGTTGTTGGTCCTGGAGGCTATATCGCATGGAGGCGTCGGCAAGCAGGGTCGCGGCGCCCGGTGACTGGCAGCGAACCAAGCTGCTGCGCAGGGAACGGGAGAAAAGGGTGGTTCTGTCCCGACGACGATAGGCATCAACGACGAGCAGCCTCGGCGGTGGCGTGCACGAGAGCGAGAAGAGCGGTGGCGGTCTGCTGACGGTGGCGCAGCAAGGAGGGAGAGCCGGCTGTGGCGCAGCGAGGAGAGGGAAGCGGCAGCGGCGCAGCGAGGAGAGGGAGGTCGCTGCCGATGACGCTGAAGGCTTCTTTGGGCTGCGGCAGTGTTCTTCGGCGGCCTCGGCCTTAAGGCGCAGTGTGCGCGAGGAGTCGAGGGGATGACAGATGGAGGTGGACTGCCCGGTGGCTGCGTCGCGAGAGGACAGGTGACCGGCGGCAGTGTGGGTCGCGGGAGAGAGGAGGAGGAGGAGATGGTATCGCCGCTGGTGGGGGAGGGAAGCAGTCGAGATGCTATTGGGCGTCGTCAGTGTCGTCGGCGAGAAGAGGGAGAGAAAGAGAGGAGGAGGCCGGCGGCCGGCGTTGCCTCCAGCGAGGAGCAGGAGAGGGAGGAAGCCAGTCTTCCCGTTGGCGGCGGCGGTGAGGAGAGGGGGCGGCATAGTGATGAGAGGGGGCGGCACAGTGAGGAGAGGGAGAGGAGAAGAAGTGGTGGCCGGCGACCTCTGCTCCGGCGACGTTGACATCGACGCGAGAAGAAGGAAGAAAACCCCTTCTTTTGGCGGCGGAAGGCAAGCCACGCCACCCCCCCCCCCCCCCCCCTCGTCGCTACAGTGTTTCCTCCCTATTAAAACCCTACACAGTGCCATGACAAATTTTCCCCTCCTTCCCCTCATAATTTCTTCCCTACCCCTCATCTAATATCCGCATCAGTCGCAGTGTAATTTGGTATTAGTTTATCTTGACTATAAAAATACATTAGTACACTCTGAGTGTATTGAGCAGGATCATTTAAGGTAAGTTCTTTTTATACTGACTTAATAAAAGAACAAGACCTTTGTTATTATGGAAGTGTGTGCTCTTAATCCCGATATAATAACAAGCATGTGTATTTAGTATTTATTTCTTTGACTTATCAAAGGGTGAGATTTAGCTCGATAAATCAAGAGGGCCGATAAGTTGAGAAATGATATTATTTATAGTATGTGTTGATTATAGAAGAAACTGTGTCCTAGTAATTTAGGTTGATAATGTCTCCAATGGGAGCTCATAAGGATTGTCATGTAAACCCTGCAGGTGAACTTAGTCCGACATGATAATAAGGTTGAGTGGTACTACTCTTGGATTAAGATATTAATTAAAGTGAGTTGTCAGTAACTTATTTAATTAGTGGACATTTGACATCTTAAACACAGGGAGATTAACACACTCATGATAAGAAAGAGCCATATAGTAATATGGGATTGATGCGGTAGTTTAATAATGACTCTTTAGTGGTATGAGTTATTATTGATGAACTCGAGTTGGGTGCTCGGGGTGAACACGGGAAGCTTAAGTTCATCGGGAGATCAAAACCAATTCCTCCTCTCGGTCCCTATCGTAGCATCTTATTTATAAAGTATTATACTCACCTTAAGGTGGCCAGCCAAGCCTAACTTGGATCCCAAGCTAGGGTCGACCAAACCAAGGTGAGTTGGTTTGCTTAGGTGGCAGACCCTAGCTTGAACCCAAGCTTAGGTGGTGGTCGGCCACAATTAAAATTAAAAGGATTTAATTTTATAATCTTTCTTATGTGGAAACCATGGTTTTAAAAGAAAGTTTAAAATTTAAATATTTCCTTTTATAGCTTTCTACAAAAGATTAAGAGAAATGTTTGATATCTTTCCTTATTTGTAGTTTAAAAGGAAGATTTTAATTTTTGATAAAACTTTCCTTTTTTGTAACCATGCTTATGATTTAAAAGAGAATTTTGAAAATTATAAATCTTTCCTTTTATAACTTTCTACAAAGGATTAAGAGAAAGGTTTTATATCTTTCCTTATTTGTAGTTAAAAGAAAGATTTTAATTTTGAAGAAAACTTTCCTTTTTGAAAATCATCCACATGTTTTAATAGAGAAATTTTAATTTATAAAAGTTTCATTTTATAACCAACCATGAAAGGAATTTTTTTTTTTAAAAAAAATTATTTTAAAATTTCCGAAAACAAATTAGGAAGTTTTAATTTTGTGATTAAAATTTTCCTTATTTAGAGGGAATAAGGTGGTCGGCCACATTAGAGGTTTAAAAGGAATTTTTAATTAAATTTCTCTTCTTAAACATTGGCAAGGAATATAAGGAAGTTTTAATTATAAAACTTTCCTTATTTGTCAAGACCAAGGAATATAAAATAGAGGGTAGAGGTATCTCACCTCACACAACAATATCTCTTCTATTACTTGGTTGGTGGTCGGCCCTCTCTCCCTTCTCTTCTCCTATTCTTCCTTGTGTGGCTGGCAGTATCTTCATCTCAAGGAGCTTGGTGGTGGCCGGATTTTGCTAGAGGAAGAAGAAGAGATAGGAGGCTTTGTTTCTTGCATCCCTTGGAGCTTGGTTGGTGGCTGAAGTTCTTCATCTCAAGGAGTTGATTGATTGTGGCCGAAACTTGCTTGGAGAAGAAGGAAGCTTGGGTGGATTCTCATCTCAGTAGATCGTCGCTCACATGACGTCCGAGATAAGAAGAGAAATACGATAGAAGATCGTGAGGTCTATAAGCTACAAAAGGTATAACTAGTTATTAGTTTCCGCATCATAACTAGTTCATCCTTTTTGTTTAGATCTTGAAATACCAAACACAAGAGGCTAGTAATTCTAGGTTTCGGATTTGTGATTCGAATTTATGTTTCTTTATTTTTCGATCTTGTGATTCGATTGTTCTTTTTGGTTAAACCTAGGGTTACTATAAGGAGATTAAATATTGAATTTCTTTGAAAGACTTTGTCGAGGCAGTGGTGGATGTTCTCATACCCAAGAAGGCCAAGTGTCTCGCTATGTTTGACTTGGGAGCTGATCTTTGAAATAAATATTTAATTGAATTTGTAACATGGGTGGATTTGGAATCAATAATGTTAAGTATCATTTACGATCCAAGTCTAAACCTCTAAGAACAGATAAGTTAAATTTGGAATTAATAATGTTAAGTTCTGTTTACGATTTCATATTTAATTTCTAAAGAACACAATAGATTGTTAGGAAATGTTCAGGACTTGTACAAAATTTTTATACATGGGAACCGGTATGATATTCCGAGTTACAACCAACATGTATACCATGAATTTAATGACAATAAAATGATAAATTCTGCTTATTTGGTCGAGTGTTCCAATTTATGGCATGTTAGACTTGGACATATAAATTATAATACTTTATGATGACTTATGAATTTAAACTTATTGCCAACATTTAATGTTGATCCAACACATAAATGTGAAATATGTGTTGAAGCTAAAATGACAAAGTTGTCTTTCCATTCAGTGGAAATAAGCATGACCCCTCTAGAATTAATTCATAGTGACATATGTAACTTAAAATTTGTGCAAACTAGAGAAAACAAAAAGTACTTTGTTACTTTCATTGATGACTGCACTAGATACTATTATGTGTATCTATTGAAAGGCAAAGATAAAGCCTTAGAAACATTCAAAAATTATAAGAATGAAGTTGAGAATCAAATTGGTCAACGAATTAAAAGAATTCGAAGTGATCGAGGAGGAGAGTATGATGATCCATTTGATGAATCTTGTGCAGAATATGACATTATTCATCAAACGACAGCTCCTTACTCTCCTCAATCAAATGGGATTGCCGAGCGTAAGAACCGAACTCTTAAGGAAATGATGAATGCTATGCTGATAAGTTGGGGTTTACCTTAGAATTTGTGGGGGGAAGCTATGTTATCGGCAAACCATATTCTCAATAAAATCTCTCACAAAAGTAAAGATAAAACTCCTTATGAGTTATGGAAGGGTCATAAACCTTCTTATAAATATCTGAAAGTGCGGGGATATTTGGCTAAGGTGGAAGTGCCTAAACCAAAGCAAATCAAAATAGGACCAAAGATAATCGATTGCATTTTTATTAGATATGCTAATAATAGTAGTGCATATTGATTTTTGGTGCACCAATCAGCAGTTCCTGATGTACATGTTGGAGCAACAATTGAATCAAGGAATGTTGTATTTTTTGAAGATATCTTTCCTTGCAAAGATAGGAAAGAGGAAAGTTCAAATAAAAGAACTTATGAAACTGTGAGTAAAGATAATCTTAGAAATAATGAAGAACCAAGACGTAGTAAGAGGACCAAAATAGCAAATTCATTTGGTCTTGATTTCATGACTTATATGTTGGAGAATGAACCAAGGACAATAAGCGAAACCTTATCAAGTCCCGATGTTCTCTTTTGAAAAAAAGTCATCGATAGTGAAATAAATTCCATCATGCAAAATCATACTTGAGAATTGATTGATATTCCATCTGGAATCAAACCTTTAGGATGTAAATGGATCTTAAAGAAGAAATATAAGACTGATGGAACTATTGAAAAATATAAAGCAAGACTAGTGGCAAAGGGATTCAAACAAAATGAAGGCTTTGACTTCTTTGATACATATTCACCAGTAACAAGGATCACATCCATTCGAGTACTCATTACTATTGCTACAATACATAACCTTGAGATACATCAAATGAATGTGAAAATAATCTTTCTAAATGGTGAATTAGAAGAAGAATTATATATGGAGCAATCTAAAGGATTTGTGGCTCCAATACAAGAAAATAAGGTGTGTAAACTCGTAAAGTCACTATATGAACTAAAACAAGCACTGAAACAGTGGCATGAGAAATTTGACAAAACTATATTGTCAAATGGATTTAAAATAAATGAGTGTGATAAATGTATATATATATCAAAGGCACACCTGACTCGTTTGTCATTATCTGTCTATATGTATACGATATGCTCATCATGGGTAGTATAATCATGATATAATCATGACTACTAAGAAGATGTTGACCAAAACTTTTGATATGAAAGATATGGGTATAACGGATGTTATACTCGGGATTAAGATCAATAGGACATTAGATGGAATTATCCTTTCACAGTCTCATTATATTGAGACAGTGCTAAAGAAATTTAATGTATATGATCTTTCCCCTGTGGAAACACCGATGGACTTAAGCTTGCATTTGGCTAAGAATCATGATGAACCTATATCCCAATTGGAATATTCGAGGATAATTGGCAGTTTAATGTATATCACTAACTGCACACGTCTGGATATTGCATATGCGGTCAACAAATTAAGAAGATTTACAAGTAATCCAAATGACGACCATTGAAGGCATTAAAAAGGGTTCTTAAATATTTAAGATATATCTTAGAGTATAGATTACATTATATTATACGAGATATCCAGCGGTACTAGAAAGCTATTGTGATGTAAATTGGATATTTGATACAAAAGACTCTAAACCCACCAGTGGATATGTATTTATCATTGGTGGTGGAGCAGTGTCATGGAAATCCATGAAACAAACCTGCATAGCTCGATCAACTATGGAATATGAGTTTACAGCCTTAGATAAAGCCGCAGAAGAAGCTGAATGGCTTCGTAACCTCTTAGAAGATATCCCATGTTGGGAAAAACCAGTGCCTGCTGTGATGATACATTGTGATAATCAATCGGCAATTGCAAAGACACAAAATAGCTTGTATAATGGAAAGTCATGACATATTCGTCAATGACAAAATACCATTAGACAGTTGATCTCTAATGGAGTTATCTTTATCAATTATGTCAAATCAAAAGATAACTTGGTGGATCCATTTACAAAAGATTTGAATAGAGATCAAATATACTGCACATCAAGAGGAATGAGATTAAAAATCTACAAAAAAAAAAAAATTATTCATAGTGGTAATCCAACCTTATTGATTGGAGATCCCAAGATATTGGTTCAATCGGACAACGAAATTATGAAAGTTCACGTGAGCACTTGGACTAGTTCCCCTCTCATTCCTAGGATGGAAAAATGCTACCTACGCTATGTAGTGAGGTTAAGTTATAATATAAAATACCGAATCAGATAATAATTAAATAATAAGGTTTAATAGGCTAATAGTCTTAACAGAATTTTTAGGAATTTTCTGAAAATTTTTTGGAGCTCATAAGATGTATTTTAAGGGGATCAAATATTGGGTTGTAAGAAAGCCTGTTTGAAATACCCAAAAGTAGGAGTTGATTGAGGAATAAACTTAGGTTTTGATTTTTCCTAAACCTAAGTTCGAATTTTATAAATCTAATACATTACCCGTGCCCTAGCTCCCCACACGACGTCGAGCTCCCTCTTCCCGGAGCCTCACCTCGTGACGCGCCTCCTCTTCTTCACTGAGCCTCTTCTCCACAAGCCATCGTCGGTCTCCCTCTTCCCCCGCGGTTTCCCGCACCTGAGCCGACCTTTCTTCCTCGCTTGAGCACCATACACAGTCACCGGCCTCTCCTCATGCGAGCGTCGCAGCCGGTGATCTTCCTTCTCTTCTCCCTCGAGCCACAGCCACGACTCCTTTTCCCTCAAGCGAGCACCAGAGTCGCGACCCTTCCCTCTCCTCCCACCTCTCTCAGATCAGCCCAAACACAGACCGCAGCCGTCAATCCTCTTCTCTCCGCACTGTGCCCCAACTGATCCGGCAAGTATACTTCATTGTAGGTACGAATAGGGCTTAAGGTATTCTTGCTTGTCTATGATCTTTTCGGATGACTCGGATTTTTGTCGGAGTAAACGATTCTGGGTTTTGCATTAGTTTGTGCGATTTGGGAAAATTTGAGGGTGTTTTGTGTTGTCGAGTTTTCCATCACAGTCCGAAGGATTTCTGCTTGCCATTTCGGTATTGGTCAGAAGGGTTCGGTGTTGATGGAATTTCTGGTTTCCACGAGTTGGTTGTGAAGCAGTGGACAAATTTGGTGGTGGTATATGGTTTCAATTTTTGTTCATGTTGCTGTGATTGTAAAATACCGAGAATAGGCGAATATTAATAAGGGAATTTTCCGGAATTTTTGGAAATTTTTCGGAAATTTTTCGGAGCTCGTATGGACGAGTTAACGGGGACAAGAACGGGGTCCGGAAAAGCCTGTTTAGGCTACCCGATTTAAGCGAGGAAAAGATTATATTTATATATCTTTTTCCTTTTTATTTCTTTATTTCTTTCCTTTGCTTTTGTCGCCGAACCCGAGCAAACCCCGCACCCTTTCCTTCTTCTTCCCGACGCCGCCGCGCACCTTCTCCTTCGGTGCCCTAACCGCCGGCCGAGCAGTTTTCTCCTCCTCTCTTCTCCTACTTCCTCCCCGAGCCGAACCTTTCTTCCTATTTGCGCCAGCGACGCCCACTGCCGCCAGCAACGCCACTGTGCCTTGCCGGCGCCCCATCCCGACACTGACTCCCCGATTGTAGGCGCCTCCGATCTCCTCTTCGCGACATTTTTCTTCTGCCATAGCGCCTGTGCCATAGCTTTGAGCAACGCCGCTGTCACCCTCGACCGAGTTTCCGTCGCCGTGCCCTAGCACTGATCGGTATCGTTGAGTACTAATCTCGTAGTCTCCTCCGGATCCACTGCTGCCGATTGCTGAGCACCTGAGCATCCCAGCCGTGCCCTAGCTCCGAGTTTAACTCAGCCATCGATCGCCTCTTCTGGCCCAAGAAGGTATGGTTGTTTCCTTACCTCTCCTTGTTCTGATCTTGGCCGGTGGTTGCTGTAGTTTATCATCAGATCAGAAAATTTTTTTGGATTTCCAGATCCCTACCACAGTGTACAGGCTTTCTTGAGATGAATTGGTTGTTGGATGGATTCATCACTGCTGGAGAAGGTGCCAAGTGTTGTGCCAGTGAGGTAACAGAGTTTGTGGGATACAAGTTTGGAATTGTTGGTATTCAGCTTTGATTTCAATTGATGTGGAATGAGGATTTCAAGGAATGACTTGTTTTGGAATCTTTGTAGGTGTTGTTAGCCATTGCAGCTCTAGCTGTGCTGTTCGTGGACGATCCATGGCTTCGGCCAACCTTCCGATCTAAAGTCATCCTTTGATGGTGAGCTATCAACAACCCATTTGAATTCGGGTAAGTTTTGAGGTTGATTCATGATGCTTAGTAGTGGATGGTAGTGAACTGGATTGGTTAAGTGGATCATTAGTTTATGTGTTCTAAGAATTTAAGTATTAATTATGAACAGAGGATTGGTTTATTTTCAGGATTGAGGTTGTTAATCTGTGCAGCTTGAGGCATGGTATAGTAAATTTTGATACATGATGTAGTAGGTCACATGATCAATTATAGGATTAAAGGGTTATTTGATTAGGGTTTTCCTAATTAGGTTAAGTTGAGATTTAGCTAGTTGTTTGCATATATAATTAGCTAAATTATAATCCTGTGATTGATACAGGACTTTGGTTTGAGACGAGACGTTGGATTTGACTGGATTGGACCTGCGATTTGAGGCGGGTACCTCTTGACTTATCTTTTATGATATTGTCATTGGATATGTATAGTATTTTATAACTACATGCAATGAACATGTTTGCCTTTGGTATGTCACTGTTTGATATCCATAGCATGTTAGGTTTGTCACCTGTGATGTATCCGTAATTATATCTCGTGATTTGTTGCCATGATTATCTTGTTACCATGAGTATCTTAGTTTCTAGAGTGACATACCATGTTTACTGAGGTTAGGACTAGAATTTGGATTGTTGCTTCTGGCCTGTGTATCTAGATTATCTGATACTTAGGTTTTTGGGCCATATCAGATTTGTGTACCTCTATTTGTATATCATATATGATTCGGGTGTTTAGACCCTGATTCTTTGATCTGTGTATATTGTTGGTACATATGCTATGGAAGAGGGATATGATTTGGGTCTAGGTTGTTATACCTTAGAGGACTTGTATACCCTAGATCCGTGGATTTGACTTACTGATACTGTGGTACCCATATTATGTATATATGGATTTTTCTATGCTGATCAGGATATTCCATACTTATTATGTTCAGGACATAGGATTTTTTGATATTCTATCTGACCTGTGTACTCTAGATCTTGGTATGTGACCATCGCTTTTACAGTACCCATTTTGTATGTATGGATATGGTTATGTTGATCAGTTTTTGCCATGCTTAGTGTCATGCATCATGATTGCATCTTTGTGCGATAGTCGACTCTATTGTTGTTGAGCACATAGTTACATGGATCTGCACACCACCACTCATGGGTTAGTGGTCGATTCGGGCAGTGTGTGCTGCAGGGACTTTGTTTGGCTACGTTGGTCGCTTCATGGGTAGTGTGACACAACGTGTTAGCCGTGAGGATTCCTCCCGTCATCGTGTCTGGAGTTGAGGCATTGGCTCCCCATTTATGATTTGGGGTCACAGGACGGAGTACCGACAACATCCGTCCACTCGGTCACTCATCGGGAGCAGTGACGTCTGTCACAGCCCTACCCCCTCGGTCTCGCCATTTGTGTGTGAGATGGCTGGCGTCGGGGTGACCAGGACGCATCATTGACATCATATACATTGATGCATTTATTTCTTGTGATTGTGTTTCTTGCATTTGGTTGATGCATATGTTTGAGCATACAGGATTTAGGGCACTTCCGGTTTGACGACCCTTTTGTTTGGATAGGAGTTCCTGGTGAGTACAGCTTCCTTAGTTACCTTTCAGTTTTGCATCTTTCCTAGATATATGATTAGGAAGCTGTATTCCATGTTTATTGCTGTTAGATATATCTTACTAGGCATGTCTATTGGTATTCGCTGAGTTGTTGAACTCACCCCCGTGGACTCTATATTTTTCAGGTACCAGGTTATTTATGGTGTCGCTTGGAGCATCCTGTCTGCTGGTCCCCACGTCACATCAGAGGACTTATCGATTTCACGTATGTTTTGTTTGTTTATGTATCAGTTTGTTTAGCTCTGTACTCCGGTTTTGTTTTTGGAGTGTTGATGTCGTTATGTGGTATTTTGTATTTGTTGTTGGTTGTGTAAGCCTAGCCGGCTAGCAGTTTTGTGTTTTGGTTTTGGTACAGCCGAGTGGGCTGCTTTATTTTTTTTACTGCGTGGTTGTGTCAGCCAGATGCTGAATTTATTATTAACTGCGTGGTGTTTGTTTTCTTTTATTGTTATTATTCCCGTAGAAATGTTTCGTCCTCACGTAGAACGTCCTAGATCTCTCTTGGTCGAGATCTCCTCTTACGATTGACAATTTATCGAGAGCGGGTTTACGATACTTGCTATATGTTTCGGATTTTCGAGATGTATCTGATATCAATTTATTTGGTATCGAGAGCAGATTCGATGTGTTTCGGATTTCGTGTTTTGGTCTTCTCGATGTGACTTTTCGGATTTTGGGACCTGGCAGCGGCAGGACATCTCCAAGCTGTAGGAGGTATGTTGGTATATGTTATCCTATCTTTTTGGTTAGTTTATGCCCTGTTCATTATTACAGTCTATGGCATGTATTAGCACTCTTTACTAGTGCTTGTCTGGTTGTTGTAGCATATATTATATGTGATGGGTTATCCACTGATCTTGATTGACCTTAATAGAGATTAAGGATTATAGGCTTTGGTGATTTTACATATCATACCCCTAGTAGCTTTAGCTTCTGTTACTACTATTTGGTTAACAGATTGAGGCACATACCAGCATCTTTATTAGCTATGTAGTGGATAGTATTTACCTATTTATGTTGACCTAGCCAGTAGTATATCATGTTATTTTAGTTAATTTCATCAGTAAATATTGATTTACTCTTGTTAGATCAGTCAGTAGGAGTCTGATTTACACTTATTGATCTGGGTAGTTGTATATTGATATACCTTAGTTGCTTGTGGAGGATTAAGGTATTCTTGATTAGTTAGAAGATGATTGATTTAGTTTTGTTGGTTTGATCAGTAGAGGATAATTATACTCTATTTTTAGAGGTTCGAATCTTTTGATTTTTCGTGCTTAGTTGGATATTATGAGCACATTGGAGTACATGACTGTTACTGACGTGGGAAAAGACTGAATTAGCCGTATATCGTTGTTGGTTTGGTCAGTCTTTAGAGGATTGATTTATCCTATTCCGTGGTTACTTTAAAGTTAGACTGTAAGTATCTTGTAGGATAACTTAGAAGGTGGCGTAGGGTTTGTGTGGTAGATTGGATTTAAAATATGTTGATTAAATCGGTGTTATGTTAGATGCAGGATGTGGAATGTCTGCATTATGCCATTTGTTGGACTACCTTGTCAACCCATTTTCTTATCAGCGGGTGACCCACTATGATATTGATAGGGTTGACTATAGATTTGATTTGCTTACTGGGTTGTTATACCCTAGGCTAACCACAGTGATATGTGGTAGAGAGATCTTGTGCAGTCTCTAGCTAGATAGTTAGGTGCTTGGGTACTTATGTATTGCCCACATGTTATGGATCGTTTGTGGTAGAGCGTAGCTTCCACATATTCTGGATTCCCACATATTTAGGGATTGTTTTTAGTGGTTTGTTGCTCCTACATATTGCGGATTGTTTGTAGCGGAGCATTGCTCTCATATTTATTGTGGATACATATTTTGGATTATTTGTGGTGGAGCGTTGCTCCCACATATGGAGGATTTCTTGTGGTAGAGCGTTGCTCCCACATATGTGGTATTTCGTGTGATAGAGCATTGCTCTCACACTAGAGGATATATTCTTTGGTGATTTATATCGTTGGTGATAAGATCTATTTATTGTTGAGGATCTTATGGTTAGGAATGTCTGTGATACGGACATTATGTGTCTTGGTTTTGCCATATAGGCTTACAGTGCCTTAGATGTTTTCAGAGACTTGATGATTCTGGTATTTCGAGGATGTTTGGATCGAATTCCATTGTCTTTGTTGACGATGATGTGATCTATTTCGGATCCGAGGTGAGTCACGTACACTACCTTTGCATAGATCTAGAGATGATTCGATGAGAACATCTATATGTGATTATCAGTAGTGCTGATTTGGTTGTCTTCTGTGAGATGTTTGAGACACACAGTCACCAGTAGAAGTATACCGTGGTTCCACAGGAGATCGAGGTTATTACCGTTGGGAGTAGACGGAGTCGATATAAGAGGCTCGCAACTTCCTTTGTTTGGCTCGATATTTCTGGAGATACGTTGAGGGTTTCTCACGGATTGCTATGCTACTTACACGCCTGATCAGGAAAGGCGTGAAGTTCACTTGGACTGAGGTTTGCAAGACCAGCTTATAGGAGCTGAAGCGGAGTTTAGTGTTGGCTCCGATTTTTGGTTGTACCTTCTAGAGAGGATGAATTCGTGCTCTATACCGACGCATCTCTACTGGGTTTGGACGCTGTTTTGATGCAGCACGATAGAGTAGTCTCCTATGCTTCTCGTCGGTTGAAGAAGCATGAGAAGAACTACCCTGTACATGATCTGAAGCTTGTCGCTATTATTTTTGCCATGAAGATTTGGCGACATTATTTATATGACGTTACATTTGAGATTCTCACTGACCATAAGAGTCTCAAATATCTGTTTTACTTAGAAGGAACCTAATCTCAGACAGAGGAGGTGGATGAAGTTCCTGAAGGATTTTGATTGTACCATTAGCCGTCATTTGGGGAAAAGCTAATGTAGTTGTCGTTGTACTTAGACGGAAGTCTAAAGGGACTTTAGCTTGCCACGGAGTTGTGGTCACAGACTTGATTCAGGGCTTCTCCGAGTTAGACCTTGAGGAGAAGGGACAGACAGAGCAGGGTATTATTGTTACCAGGGTTACTCAGTCGTCGATCAGAACAGGATCAGAGAGCCCTAGGCTGCTGATCAGTATTTATAGTTTATTTGCAGCCGGATAGTTTCCGAGCAGCAGACCGAGTTCACACGAGACGAGGAGGGTGTTATACACTTTCGAGGCAGATTATGCGTACTCCAGTCTCATCCGGTCTTATGGAAGTTACTTCCGGAGGTTCATCGCTCATGATTTGCTGTCCACCCTGGTGGTACCCGTATGTACCCAGAAATTTGAGGTGTTTCTGTTGGTGGAACGACATGAAGGGAGACATCGCGGATTTTGTAGCTAGATGTCTTGTCTGTCAGCAAGTGAAGGCCGAGCACCAGAGACCTGTCGGTTTATTTCAGCGGATTTCTATTCCTGAGTGGAAGTGGGATCACATTACCATGGACTTTGTGATAGGGTTGCCGAGGACACGATGAGGACATGACGCGATTTGGGTAATTGTTGATTAATTAACCAAATCCGTGCACTCGTTAGCGATCCGGAAGATTGATTTCCTGGATCGATTGGTAGATCTATTTTGCCGGGAGATCATCAGATCACGTGATGTTCTGTTGACTATTATTTCGGATAGAGACCTTCGGTTCACGTCTCATTTCTGGCAGAGTCTACAGCAGCCTTTAGGCACTGAGCTCTGTTACAGTACAGTTTTCTATCCGCAGACAGATGGACAGTTAGAGTGGACCTTTCAGACTCTAGAGGATTTGCTGAAGTCTTGTGTATTGGATTTTCGGAGGCAGTTGGGAGGACCATTTGCCATTGGTAAAGTTCGCCTACAACAATGGTTTGCATTCGACGATCCAAATGCCACCGTTGAAGTGTTGTATGGTAGGCCTTGTCGGACACCCACCCTCTGGATGAGGTTGGGAAGGCCTAGTTGTTGGGACCTCATAGAGTCTAACATGAGGCAGAGTTGGTCCGTACTATTAGACAAAGGATGTCAGAGGTATAAGACTGCCAAAAGAGTTAGGTAGACCAGAGTCGGAGACTCTAAGAGTTCTCTGGAGGCAACCATATATATATATATATATATATTTTTTTTTTTTTTTGCGAGTTTCACCCACGAAAGGGGGCGAAAAGATTGGCCTCAGAGGTAAGCCAGCTCCGCGATATATTGGACCTTTCTAGATCTTGGAGAGGATTGGAGCGGTAGCATACTGGCTAGCACTACCACCGTCCTTGGTAGGCGTGCACGATAGATTCCACGTATCTATGCTGAGTAGATACGTACCTGACCCGACACATGTGCTGATAGATGTCTTAGTTTCAGTTCAGCCTGACGTCACTTATGAGGAGATTCTGGTACGGATTCTGGACTGGAAAGAGAGTCAGTTGAGGAACAAGACTGTTCGGCTGGTTAAAGTCGGATGGTAGTATTATTCGGACGAGGAGGCTACTTGGGAGCTCGAGGATACTATCCGAGCTCGATATCCCCATCTTTTCACTTGAGGTATGTGATTTATTTACCGTTCAGCATTTATACTCTATATCTGTTGTTGCTGATGGTAGATAACGAAATTTGGGGACCAAATTTTTATAAGTGGGGGAGAATGTAAAATACTGAGAATAGGCGAATATTAATAAGGGAATTTTCCGGAATTTTTGGAAATTTTTCGGAAATTTTTCGGAGCTCGTATGGACGAGTTAACGGGGACAAGAACGGGGTCCGGAAAAGCCTGTTTAGGCTACCCGATTTAAGCGAGGAAAAGATTATATTTATATATCTTTTTCCTTTTTATTTCTTTATTTCTTTCCTTTGCTTTTGTCGCCGAACCCGAGCAAACCCCGCACCCTTTCCTTCTTCTTCCCGACGCCGCCGCGCACCTTCTCCTTCGGTGCCCTAACCGCCGGCCGAGCAGTTTTCTCCTCCTCTCTTCTCCTACTTCCTCCCCGAGCCGAACCTTTCTTCCTATTTGCGCCAGCGACGCCCACTGCCGCCAGCAACGCCACTGTGCCTTGCCGGCGCTCCATCCTTGTGCCCTAGCGCCGGCGATGCTCGAGCGACCGCCGACCGAGTCTCCTTTCTTCTCTTCTTGCGCCGACACTGACTCCCCGATTGTAGGCGCCTCCGATCTCCTCTTCGCGACATTTTTCTTCTGCCATAGCGCCTGTGCCATAGCTTTGAGCAACGCCGCTGTCACCCTCGACCGAGTTTCCGTCGCCGTGCCCTAGCACTGATCGGTATCGTTGAGTACTAATCTCGTAGTCTCCTCCGGATCCACTGCTGCCGATTGCTGAGCACCTGAGCATCCCAGCCGTGCCCTAGCTCCGAGTTTAACTCAGCCATCGATCGCCTCTTCTGGCCCAAGAAGGTATGGTTGTTTCCTTACCTCTCCTTGTTCTGATCTTGGCCGGTGGTTGCTGTAGTTTATCATCAGATCAGAAAATTTTTTTGGATTTCCAGATCCCTACCACAGTGTACAGGCTTTCTTGAGATGAATTGGTTGTTGGATGGATTCATCACTGCTGGAGAAGGTGCCAAGTGTTGTGCCAGTGAGGTAACAGAGTTTGTGGGATACAAGTTTGGAATTGTTGGTATTCAGCTTTGATTTCAATTGATGTGGAATGAGGATTTCAAGGAATGACTTGTTTTGGAATCTTTGTAGGTGTTGTTAGCCATTGCAGCTCTAGCTGTGCTGTTCGTGGACGATCCATGGCTTCGGCCAACCTTCCGATCTAAAGTCATCCTTTGATGGTGAGCTATCAACAACCCATTTGAATTCGGGTAAGTTTTGAGGTTGATTCATGATGCTTAGTAGTGGATGGTAGTGAACTGGATTGGTTAAGTGGATCATTAGTTTATGTGTTCTAAGAATTTAAGTATTAATTATGAACAGAGGATTGGTTTATTTTCAGGATTGAGGTTGTTAATCTGTGCAGCTTGAGGCATGGTATAGTAAATTTTGATACATGATGTAGTAGGTCACATGATCAATTATAGGATTAAAGGGTTATTTGATTAGGGTTTTCCCTAATTAGGTTAAGTTGAGATTTAGCTAGTTGTTTGCATATATAATTAGCTAAATTATAATCCTGTGATTGATACAGGACTTTGGTTTGAGACGAGACGTTGGATTTGACTGGATTGGACCTGCGATTTGAGGCGGGTACCTCTTGACTTATCTTTTATGATATTGTCATTGGATATGTATAGTATTTTATAACTACATGCAATGAACATGTTTGCCTTTGGTATGTCACTGTTTGATATCCATAGCATGTTAGGTTTGTCACCTGTGATGTATCCGTAATTATATCTCGTGATTTGTTGCCATGATTATCTTGTTACCATGAGTATCTTAGTTTCTAGAGTGACATACCATGTTTACTGAGGTTAGGACTAGAATTTGGATTGTTGCTTCTGGCCTGTGTATCTAGATTATCTGATACTTAGGTTTTTGGGCCATATCAGATTTGTGTACCTCTATTTGTATATCATATATGATTCGGGTGTTTAGACCCTGATTCTTTGATCTGTGTATATTGTTGGTACATATGCTATGGAAGAGGGATATGATTTGGGTCTAGGTTGTTATACCTTAGAGGACTTGTATACCCTAGATCCGTGGATTTGACTTACTGATACTGTGGTACCCATATTATGTATATATGGATTTTTCTATGCTGATCAGGATATTCCATACTTATTATGTTCAGGACATAGGATTTTTTGATATTCTATCTGACCTGTGTACTCTAGATCTTGGTATGTGACCATCGCTTTTACAGTACCCATTTTGTATGTATGGATATGGTTATGTTGATCAGTTTTTGCCATGCTTAGTGTCATGCATCATGATTGCATGCTGTGCGATAGTCGACTCCATTGTTGTTGAGCACATCGCCAGTTACATGGATCTGCACACACCACCACTCATGGGTTAGTGGTCGATTCAGGCAGTGTGTGTTGCAGCAGGGACTTTGTTTGGCTACGTTGGTCCGCTCATGGGTAGTGTGACACAACGTGTTAGCCGGCAGGGATTCCTCCCCGTCATCGTGTACCGGGAGTTGAGAGCATTGAGCTCCCCCATTTATGATTTGGGGTCGGAGGAGTACTCGACGACATCCGTCCACTCGGTCACTCATCGGGAGCAGTGACGAGTGCACAGTTGTCGCCCTACCCACTCGGTCTCGCCATTTGTGTGTGAGATGGCTGAGCGTGACCAGGACGCATCATTGACATCATATGCATTGATGCATTTATTTCTTGTGATTGTGTTTGCTGCATTTATTTGTTGCATTTGGTTGGATGCATATGTTGACATGCATACAGGATTTAGGGCACTTTCGGTTTGATGACCCTTTTGTTTGGATAGGAGTTCCTGGTGAGTACAGCTTCCTTAGTTACCTTTCAGTTTTGCATCTTTCCTAGATATATGATTAGGAAGCTGTATTCCATGTTTATTGCTGTTAGATATATCTTACTAGGCATGTCTATTGGTATTCGCTGAGTTGTTGAACTCACCCCCGTGGACTCTATATTTTTCAGGTACCAGGTTATTTATGGTGTCGCTTGGAGTATCCTGTCTGCTGGTCCCCACGTCACATCAGAGGACTTATCGATTTCACGTATGTTTTGTTTGTTTATGTATCAGTTTGTTTAGCTCTGTACTCCGATTTTGTTTTTGGAGTGTTGATGTCGTTATGTGGTATTTTGTATTTGTTGTTGGTTGTGTAAGCCTAGCCGGCTAGCAGTTTTGTGTTTTGGTTTTGGTACAGCCGAGTGGGCTGCTTTATTTTTTTTACTGCGTGGTTGTGTCAGCCAGAGGCTGAATTTGATATTAACTGCGTGGTGTTTGTTTTCTTTTATTGTTATTATTCCAGCCGCATGTGGCTGAGGTATATAGTGCTTGTAGAAAAGTTTCAGATTGTCCGCCGTACAGGGGAGATGCTGCCGAAATTTCTTCGGACAGAGACTCCTCTGGGGCGTGACAGTGATAGTTCGATTTTGTGTTTGGACATATTTAAGGGTTGTGAATCGATCTTGATGTAGTTTTTGGTTCGACAAGACAACTTTGGATTTCTGGGAAGATTTGTATATTTTGAATCAACATCAATATTGTTTTGGTTTCGGCAGATAGCCTTGAATTCTGGATAGATTTGGAAGATTGTGAGATGAAATCGATGTTGGTTCTATTTTGGCATGCTAGTCTCAGATTTCTGGATAGATTTGGGTGAATATACATCACATGATTTGCAGGACGTTGATACGAGACGAGCATCATGACGTGAGTTTTAGTTTTATACGATCGATAGATAAAGGCGGGTACTTCTTGCTTTGTTTCTTTTAGTAATTTGACCTTGGTGCATGAGCTATTTTTTGATAAGAACTGATTTACCTTGACTCCACTCTTATTTTCCTGCACTTGATACTTCCGCGCGATCTTTAAGAAACTCGTTTCCATATCTATACAGTCTCTCGTTGTTGTTCATAATATGTAGCAGATACTAGATACCATGGTTGTATGCTTTGACTGTTGTTTATTTATGTATTATATTGAGCATACTGGCTTCATGTAGCATACCTAATTTTTGCTTATATTGGTATGATGATTGTTGTTTATTTATGTACTGTATTGAGCATGCTGGTTTCATGTAGCATACCTAATTTCTGCTTATATTTGTATGATAACTGTTGCATTTGACGCATTATATCATGGCATGCATGTCAACGATAAATTCTCCCTTGCGGTCGAGAGAGTCGTTGACCAGGGCCGCATCCTCGACCACTCGAGAGAGTGGTAGCTGGAGTTGATGCCGCTTGTCCTATCGTGCTTCCACTCGGTCACTCATAGGTAGTGATAGCTGGAGTTGCGAGCAGCAGAGACCCCCGTCGTAGGCGTAGCTAGTTAGCTACTATGCAACTGTCCCCTCGGCCACTCGAGAGAGTGGTAGCTGGAGTGGTGTACAGTCTGTCACTGACCCGGCCTCTCGACCATACAGGAGTCATGGTGTAGAGGGGTGGACGGGAGTGACCATCCGTGCATACGCTGTTGTTATTCTTGCTTTGGTTGCTGTTGTTTACATATGCTTTTATTGCTCACTTACTACTGTTGTTCACTTATGCTGATATGCTTCCTTGTGTTGAGATATGCTCTCATTGTAGGTGTTTAGACATTGATTTATTTATTGAAAATATTTATATATCTTATATGTCACCTCTGTAGCTATGAGCAGTACTGTAGCAGATTAGTATTACTTCCGACCTTCTATTACTAGCCTAGGATATGGTTTCAGGTATGAGTATTTATTATGGTTTTATTTTAGTATCTGCTATTTTCCTTTATGAGACTGTATACTCTTGGCTCACTTTTTAGTTGTATTTTAGGTTCATGCACTATCTTTCCATTACCCACTGAGTTTTAATACTCACCACCCCACAAACTAATTTTTCTTTCGCCAGGTAGCAGGTAGATGAGTCATGGATGCTTGGAGCCGACTGTCAATCCCACGTCACACTCGAGGATAGTCTTCTTTTTGATTTTGTTACTATTTGGGTAGTATGTTGATTTTGCGTATTTTATTTTCCAATAAGTCGATGTGGATTTTGGAGTCTAGTCTGGTGGTTGCAGATATTTTAGTTAGTGACTTTGTTGGTATTATATTCATATTATTTTATGATTTTCTGCTGCGTTTACTTTCAGCCGTGTGGGTTGTTATTATACTGCGTGGTTGCGTGTTTACTTTTAGCCGTGTGGGTTTATTATACTGCATGGTTGTGCTTATATCCAGCCGTGTGGGCTGTTGAATATGTTATTATGCTATTTATGCATATATATTGCTTCATATTGTCACTGGTACAGGGGAAATGCTGTCGAAATTTTGTCGATAGAGACTTCTCTGGGGCGTGACATATAAACTTTTAATGACTCTTATACTTGAAAAAGTACAGTACGGTAGAATACTCTTTATAGGAGGTCACCTATATAAGTATGAAGACGGGCTGTTTCAATGAAATACTTATGAATATAAGATGTTGTCCATGGCCAAAACAGTGAAAACTATAAAGAAGTAAGAAAAGTTATTGTGTAGGTACCGTTGCCTTGGTTTACATAAATGGCTAAGTAGTTCAAGACATCATGTTCACTAAACAACCTAATAAATTCGATAGTATTATATTACGGAAGATTCAAAGTCACAAGCTACCTCTCCTGATGTAATAATTTTTCAATTGAACTCTCCTTAGGTGATAACATGCATTAATTTTTATTCATGTGAGGGATTATTGGAAATTTAAATTGAATGAGAAATTAAATCTAGATCGTTGGATCAAGATTGACAAATCTTGTTCATCCAACTTGAAAGGTTTAAGTGATCTTTGGATGACTTAATCTCATTCATTGATTCTTAAAGGGTTTCATTTAATGAAGAGATATTGTGTTTTTTAGGAAAGGATGTGATTTACATCATCTAATTTAAATGGATGGATGAGATCTAATTGAACCAAGAGGTTCTTATACCCTTTCATTAGTATAAATAAAATCTCTCACATCCTCATTTCACTTACTCAATTCCTTCTAAGAAAAGTAAACATTGCATTCCATACTTACATTGGAGAGTTCAAGAAACTTCTTTAATTTGGAGGTCTTGCGATTTATAGTTCTAAGAAATATGATTGAGTTCTTTTCTCGTTATTAATAGTTGTTAGACAGTCAATTAAGGTTGCTTTAGTTTTATAGGGGTAGATGAAACCCTTACATATTGTTATTGTATCCATGTACGAATATGAATATATTTTTAAAATAGACCATTTAATCTAACATATCATAGTTTTTTCTAAATTAGGCTCTCCATCTATATATTTATTGGATAAAAGTTGTTATCAGCCCAAGAAATATTCTCTATTCTCTGATAACAATTATATAAATATCAAAAAGAAATATTATGTCAACTGAGAAGCTACTAATCATAATATTTCATCGGTACACTGACTAAGTCTTATCTATTGTTCGGGCACATTACTCCAAGATAGGTTGAGTTGACTGTGAAAGATTGATCATATCGGAGACTCATCATTTGATTGGACAAAAGTTTGATCGGACCGTATGTCTAGAAGTTTTGATTAGGCCAAAAGGACTGGATTCTTCATTGAGTCAGGAGGACTCGAAATTCGATCAGATGAAACCGATCAACTAGAGTGCTCCACTGATCATGCAACTGTTTTAACCCCGAAACTGACCCCTTCATAACTTTGATCGTCATATCAATAAGCCTTCTTAACTTCGACCTTAATTTTAAGGCCTACCTTATATCTTATTCACCGTTTGAGAATCCAATCATCCCAGTACATTCCAAGTCGGCTTTAATAAATTATAATATTAAGTAGAATTTCATTAAAAAAAGAGAACGTAATGAATATCCAAATTTGACTAAGTCTGCACGTAGATTTGGACGGAAATCTACTGGATAAGTAGAGTATTAAATCTCCTCACGATCATGTTTCCAATGGCCTCGAGAGAAGTATAAAAAAAATTAGAATTATACTTGGACAATTTCAAATCTCAAGACTCTTGTCGATTTGATTATTAAGAATCAACCGGAAGCTATATTCTAATTATCCACACCGTTTACAAACAATTGTTAATAATCGGATAAGAACAACGCTTGCTTCTGATAAATATTGAATAATATATGAACTTAAGGCTTTGCCCAAACGAGTAATTAATCTATATTTGATGATGGAAAGGTAGTAACACAACTATATTCCAGTATGATCGATGCCTCTTATTCTGTCTCTGTTTTCTTTCAACCCAACTTCTGTATCTTCTCTGGTTCGGCAGGGAAGCACTTGGCCCCTACAAGGCCACCAACTTCGCTGATGACCTGAAAAATTTAAGCAACAGGGATTGGAAAAAGAATTCAGATCAAAATCTAACTAGTTAGATTTTACTTGCATAGATTGCACTCTTTCCAAACAGATCGAGGTAGAAGAATCAAGTTTTTAAGTACAAGTAATTTTCTCTACCTTCAAGCCTTTTATCAGGTCTTCCCTGGTGTGGGAAGCAGATATGCAGATCCTGGCCCTGGCAAGCAAAACTGGAGTTGCAGGGTATGCAACAATCACAACCGCAACCTACGATACATCATGGATCACGAATCTATAGCCCTGTGGCGCAAAATCTATATGTCGACACTGCCTAACGACATACTTACATTCCGTCTCAAACACTCCCGAGAAAAAGCAGGGAGCTTAGCTAAATTGTAGAGCATAATAGACATGATTGGTGAGTCATTGTCACCAAGAACCACAAAGCCCATCTTCTTAAGCTCCGACCGAAAGTAATTGCTGCTCTCGCGAATTTGTGCAAGTTTCTTGGCTCCTAGTTTAGCCAAAAGCAAGTTGTATTTAGATGCCCTGAGAAACTGTGATTGGTGTGGCACTGAGTACTCTTACCTCTGTTTGATCCATCTTCTGCTAGAACAACCTTGATTGCAGATAAAACTTGTTGAACTGCTGGCGGCGACATGGATGTAGCATAGAGATGAGCCGGGCAAGTGTACTTGAGGTACTGAATGATTTCCTGAGGAACAAAATGGTTTACTATACTGTATATATGCACGCTTTAGGATAAGGAATACTACGTTCATGCTTCAAGAGGCAAACCTCTGATGCTGCAATATAACCTCCACAGGACCCAAATGACTTGGTAAAAGTTCCCATCATGATATCGACATCAGCTGGATCCACCCCAAGGAGCTCACATACACCTCTGCCAGATTTTCCAACTGCACCAATGCTATGGGCCTCGTCCAAATATATGTATGCCTGATCAAGAAAGAAATTCCATATTCTCTTGTAGGAAAAGCATCAAATTATCATCTGCTATAGAATGTTGGCCAACCTTGTACTTCTTGCAGGTAGCTACTATCTCAGGTAGCTTACAGAACTCTCCTTCCATACTGTATATTCCCTCCAGAATGACCATTATCTTCTTCCATGGTTTGCCTGTGCAGGGCTGCCCCATGACCATCTGCTCTCTCAGCAAATCTTCCAACTGAGATGGGCCTGTCATAAAAAAAAAAAACTTCACGAGTTTAATCCCATCATTGGGAAAAGCTCAGCAATATGTCATGCTTCAGGTGCTAAGCTTACTGTTGTGTTCGAAAACAAGCACTGCGGCACCAGAAGCTCGAGCACCATTGACGATGGAATTATGGTTGAGCGAATCGCTAATGATTAGACCTCCCTGTTGTTTACGCACAAGAGTGTGAATTATCACTCACGTAAATTTATCTTGGACTTTAATTAAAAAAAAACTAAAATTGAGTTTAAACCTCTCCGACTAAAGCAGGAATTATGGAAGAGTTTGTCACATATCCCATGCCAAAAGTAACCGCCGCTGGTTTTCCCACGAATCGTGCTATCAATTCCTCAAGTTCAGAATGCAACTTAGTGGTTCCTTATCATAGTCACATCGAGCATAAGCCAACGACATCCTTCACCAAAACTCGAGGAGAGCAGAATCCTACATACCAGCATCCACCCTAGCACTGCAAGTAGTAGGCGAATACTTATTGAGAGACTCGATCACACGAGGCGTGCAGTACTCGTCTCCTGCAGCAAAACCAAGGTAGTTGTATGATCCGAGGTTGAGGCATCTTGTTGTTTGTGTAGTTCGGCTGCATACATGAACAAATTGCAATCAACAATTCTTCTAGCAGTACTGGAAGAACCTCCACAAATTAATATCTTTCCTCTGAAATTGATCGAACATCACTGCAAGGTTAACATACTGCAGAGTCTTGTTATTGTCATTGGAGTAACGCTCAACCACATCGATCCAAGCATCTGGTGCACTCGCGATTGGGCGACCAAAGCAATCCTGTCATATCAATCAAAAATGTTCATTAATCATCTGAATCAACGCCACCTTAGCCAAGCCGTTCTGCTTCGAACGGCTCCTTCTACTGAGGCCAGTTGCAGACGAGACGGAGATTGAATGATCGACGACCGATCCGAGGAGACTGGAACTGGACGCAGATGATTTACCTAAAAGAATGAAGATAACCCGAAAAACTAACTCCTTTTTGACCTCTACCACTTGTCTTCAGGAGCGCCTCGCCCCTCTGCCATTGGCCCGCCTCCCCGTGCTACTAAGAACAAGCGAACGGGGTGTCCGTGCTAAACACTTGAGGCCACCATGTCATAGCTGGGCCCGTATTCATCGTGATTTACTCCTTCTCATATTTATGGGGCCGGATTAAGGAGGCCGCTGGGTTGACGGTTCCAACCTTTTTGCAGCGCGAACAAGCGAACGGGGAGACGGAGAGAGAGAGAGAGAGGGGAAAGTGCGAAAATGAAATCGAATCCGACCTGGATGCGGTGATAGATGCGTCGGGTGTAGAAATCCTCAAACGCCGGGCATATGGGCGCATAACCCTGTCAGCAAACAAAACCCGGATCCATTAACCCGGAAACGTTACAATCGGCGAAATGTTTGAGCCAACTGCCAAGCACCTTGTGGTCGTCGGACTCGGACCAGTCGAAGAGCTTGCGGAAGAGGTCACGGAGGAGGCCGAAGGCGAAGAAGATGCCGTAGCCGATGAGGGTGGTGAGAGCGGTCAGGTAGGTGAGCCT
Source organism: Zingiber officinale (assembly GCF_018446385.1). Classification (NCBI taxonomy): domain Eukaryota; kingdom Viridiplantae; phylum Streptophyta; class Magnoliopsida; order Zingiberales; family Zingiberaceae; genus Zingiber; species Zingiber officinale. The sequence goes on from NC_056007.1 coordinate 80,675,158, forward strand.
CACCATCCGGCGGATCTCCCGCGGCACAGCGATGGGGGGTATGGGCGGCAGCGGGGGGAGCAGCAGCAGCAGCAGCGGGTGCGGCATGGCCGGTCTTTCCGCTGCTGAAATGATAGAGGAGGGAAGGAGGAAAGAGAGTTATTGGAGGGAAGAGGCGCGCTCGGGATCGGGCTTTTAATGGATGCCTCTCCCATGGCGAACGATGGCTGCTCAAAGTGTCGTTGTTGAAGTTGTTGTTTGGTTGGCGTTGAGAGAGATTTGCACGTAGCAGCGCTGAATTGGAGCGGGACCAGATTAATGTTTGCCAAGTACCTCCCAGAATCTACTGTTGATACTCCTCCATACTACTGTTGGGGAAGCGGCTTATTGCTTTGAAGTCGCATTCCTCTGCATTTCCCCCTTTACTACTTCAATTAATCTTGATGAGTCCACATATCGTATCTTACATGTCCATTTATAATTACCACTAAATGTGTTTAGACTTGACTACTTTTTTTATCCATAGTAGGATTGATTAACTATCACGTAAACGTTGACCAAATAATTTGGCAGGATCGACCACGACTGTAACAGCTCGGATGAGGATGGTTGGAGGAGAGAGAAGATATCGAATTGGGTACGACTTCTGATATTATTCATGTCAAAAAAGTGTGTGTCTTTCTTTCTGATGCTTTAGGTATACATACTGCACTAACATTGACTCTGATTACAACGATAGCTCCCTTGAGGAGGAGGTAGTTTACATTTAAAGAGTAAAATTACTTCTTCTTCTACCAACATTTGCAAGCCAATCAAGGAGGCCTGTGATAAGCATGAAAATATCTTGCTTTACTTCAATGCTCCAGGAGTGTCAATACTTCTTTATCTTTGAGCCTTTTTTGTTGAGATTTTAATGAGTGCTACAGGATATTATCCTTTTTGTTTCAAGAAGGAAGCCAAAAGCTTACTTGGTTGGCTTGTTAAAAATAGGGGAAAAAACAGGGAGATATATAGACAAACTTACCTTTCTGCCTTTATTATGTCCACAATAAGCATTTTTTTTAATCATTTTTAATCTTCACCTTGTGATTATACCATGGTCCAACCCAATTAAAAATATTCCACAAAATTATAAATCGAATGTAGTCCCAGGAAGAACTTAATTAATCACCATTATCCAACATGATATTATATGAATATGTAGTCTGTATGAGAGTTTAACTAGAGTTGGTAGAGCTCCAGGTAGATCTTGGATTGGTCTGTTTGCAGTGGGTTTGAAAGAAGAAAAAAAATGCAATTGCTAAGTTTTAGTGCACTAAATTCAGCATGATACATTGTTAGTTATAATTTGTAAACTCTTCCTAGTTGGAGAGGTACCATCGTAGTGACGACTCTTTGAGTGCGCTTGGCATCCTTATACTAGCAAGTATCAGCCATGAGAAATTGTTATATTCTGCTAGCATGATAGGACCAGTGTTCCAAGAAGCTGTATAAAAGAAATAGTAATATGAAAGCCTTTTGTCTGTTGGTATCATCTTGCTTGATGGTCATTCGACACAAGTAGTGCAAAAAAAAATCTCAGTTATTATTGTTATTCTTCAGGTACTCTTCCTTTTCCAATGCTTTTGACATCTTACTTTAGTTATGTTTCTAAGAGGCTTCTATTCCTTGATCTGAATCTGCTAATTGAACCAATTCTATATATAAGAGTCAAATGAAGGAATATGACTCACTGCCCTGGAAAATTGAGAGAGAAACCTGATGGAATAACTGCTAGTTTCTGAACTTGAGGAGATTTTTAGACTTTAAAGTTACTACTCATTCCTTGTTTTGTTTCTTTTTATGCAGAATTCTAGAGGACTGTTATCATATCAGTTGAAAGAAAGTTTCTTCAAGGTCTTCCTTTTAACTCTATGCGTGTCAGACCTTGCACAGAAATTTCTGAGGTCTGTCCAAACCTCAGTAATGTGTCTTCTGGCACACTATATGAGCTGTAGTTGGTAGTCTGTTTAGAACTAGATAATAACTATAATCCTTCTAGAATTGCAAAGATATATTTACACTCAATCAAGGTATTTTGTGATCTTAAACAGATTACTTGACTGACTGTTTATTCAGGCTTAAAGTTCAGGCATGGATTGTTCCAATATTCTCAGATGTCTGTGTTGTTCTCTCTTCTTGTAGATGTCACCTATAAAATGCAAAAGTACCGAGTGCTACATAGCAACTTGTTCACTTTTGGAAATCATAAACTCGGAGATTAAGGTCTTCAATCAATAAAAACATTGTCTATCAGTTTCAAGGTTCAAGCAAACTGGCTGGATCTTGTGGCAAAAATAACTTAGATTGAGGATCAATCTGGGTTATCTCCTTTGCATCTGACAGCAAGCCTAGTACTGTAAAATTCAACAAAATAATTCCATATATGGAAGGATGCTAAGGGATGCATAGTGAATTAATACTGAAAAGGGTTTTGAAATAATAGGACTGTCGGGGAATCAGTCTCTGGCGAAGAGAACTAAAGAGAGAAACAAAGAGAAATATAGTGTTACTCTCTTAAGATGACCACATATACTTTCTAGTTGCTGTATTTTGCATATTTGTTATTTTTTTCATCTTAAGTCAATGGATTTACTGTGATAAATTCTAACTAAGCTTATAGAAACTCTCTCATATTGAGTCATCCAAACAGAAAATCTTGAATTTTCAACGATCAAGTCCTAGAAATACCTAGTTTCATTTGAAGCACTGGAAGAACTCAGATATGATTCAAGAAATCTGGATTGCCTTACAGACAAGCAAAATGGTGTCTTCAAATATTTATCACTTCAACTTCATTTTTTTAGAAATACCTAGATATGTAAATCAAATAACAATATTTTTCTAGTTTTGCACTACCTTCATAGATAATGATAGGCACTTAATAATTTAAGATTCTTTTGTTAGTGCGAGCTTTGGTCAGATTCAGAAACCATACAGAGTATAGTGGTAATTGATGGTTAATTGTCTAAGTTTATTCTGATTTGCGCGATTGGACTACTGTGTATCCAGCCTAGAAATTGATGATTTATCATGTTTTTTGTATTTTGCTCAGGTGGCTGGCTTGAGTGTTGATAAACAAATACCGGATACCACAATGTATGATGACTTGACATTCGGTATCCTTCCGTAGAAACCCTACCTGGTTGTTTTCAGTCTATTTCTCACTGAAAGAAGTGTATGGAAAATTCTTGAGCTCATCTACATTTTAAGTAGGTTTACCTAGATCCCAAATGTTGAGAACATAAATTTGTAGATTGACCACTTTTGGCTCGATCTTTTAGGATGTGCCCCCAGGGCGTAGCGCAGACGGTGGGTGCATGGTATTTCTGGCGTAATGGCCAGGGGTCGATTCTCAGGAACTGACGACCTGGGGTTTACCCCGCCATGTGCCTATGGCCTACCTGCACGAACCTCCCTCCATATCCGTGGGGCCGGTACTAGGGGGGCCGCTAAGGTAGCGGATCTATCTTTTTTTTAGGATGTGAATGAACAGTGAAGTTTAATAATTATGTTAAAGCAAGAAGTACTGTTTTAATCCTACTAGTGATACTACTGAACACCACTTGGAATATCTACTGAACACCTACTAGTTTAACACTTGTGATTTACTGAGAGAAGAGAACTCAAATCTTTTTCTGAAGAGAATAAATGAGAAGATTTGCATACTTATTGCTCGAAAAAACATTACAAATATGCAGAGTCTACAATTTCTACTACTATAAATTTAGTCCACCCTAGTGAACTTAATGTACAAGACTCTTGGTTCACTTCCTATAACATAAATTCATTCCTAATACCTTCATAGACTCCTTATGTAAGTCTTTCAGTAAAAATGATATTGTCTCCAAGACTAAATCAAATGCATTTATTTAGGATGCATCCATGTTATAATCCTCACTGCTGACGTGGAACACAAGCTAATTAGTTGATGCAGTAGTGGACATAGCATGATTATCCTCTTTAAAGTCATACTTTTTCAAAGGGAAGCTACTATTCCCCTCTTTATCCTCCAAAATTCTCCTATTGTTTTCTTTGGCCCGTCAATCAATAACTTGGACAAGATCATATTTAATGAAAACAATCATTTTTAGATGTTTATTATAGCCTTGCCTGCGACGAGTTCTACTAAATGGTGGGTGGAGAAAAAAGAAATAAGAGGTTTATCGCACACGCTTTTTGATCATAGCTAGTGATTATCTAATGGACACAAGAGCCAACACATTGTGAGTGGTAGGTCTTTGTTGTCCTTATATTTTGCGGTTGGTAGATTAATAACTTACTGCAAGACAAACTACAGATGGATATGTGATCAAGACCTTCACCTTTTTTTTTTTTTTTTTTGCCAGATCTGTGTATTGATTACAAGGGGCTGGAAATCTCCTACACAGGAAACTGAAACGAATGCAGGTTTAAGAGTCTATGATGGAATGACTCTGGTCAAAGAATTTGCCTTCCTTCCATAGTTCCATTGCTTCTGCTGATCAAGAATCAATAAATCAATCTCCTATGACGATCTGAAAAGATGATTGGGATTACCAGGAGAGCATGTTACTCCGCTTGTGCTTCTGTCTCGGATTAAGAGTCTCATGGAGCTTAGAGCCCCAGACCTAGCGCACATGACGCCTGTGTTTGAGGCGATACGGGCATTGAAAGCCGCATTAATTGCACGTGCGCATGTGCGCAGGTGAGAGTACGTGTCTGTGTGACTGTCCACGCGCTCACATGAAGAGGAGTGTGATGGCTGGGCACACATGCAAGTCAAGTCCTATTCATACACCCTGGCCATTCCCACTCCCCTTGCCATGCCATGAGCTTCAAGGTATGGTATGGAGTAATATGTTATATGCTCCCGTCTGGTGGGGACTTAATAACCCAACCAGATCAATCGAGATAAAGTTTAAGAAAAGGTTAGGTTTCTAAGAATGCTGGTTTTCATGAGCACTTTTTAGTTTAATAGTCAATTTGAAGGGTTGAATATTTGATGTCAACTAAAAAAAAGGTTAGATTTGAATGATAAATTTAAAAATGTTGACTGCTTAAATGAGTCTCTACAAGTGTTTTTTGAATTATGTTGATGGCTGATAAAAAACTTCACAGAATTGGATACATGAATTATTAGGTTGGCTGGAAATGAGATGTCTATCTTTACCTCTGTCTCTGGTTCCTCATCCAACATAGGTAGGTGACTGCAGCCACGCACATCTTCTCATATCTCTCTCTGTTGTCAGAGTTTGCTGGGAGAACAACAGGTGAGAGGGGTGAACATTCCAAACTCCAACTTCAAGTGCTGTCTTTCTTTTGATTTACAACTTATTTATTCCATGGTTGACTAGAGAAACTAATTAAATTAGGTGGTAACAGGACACGTGGCCAGAGGACCGTTCCAAAGGGGATCTTAGTGTTGAAAGCATTAGGTACAGACACGAAGATATTGGGATTCAAGAGTTGAGGATCACAGTATTATATTGGCCGCATGATCCGGGCATGGAAGATCTAACTATAAGGATCTCAGGTTTAAAAGTTCGCACAAGCATCCCACATGGGGGGTCTGGCACTTGCTCTACGGCATCTTGTTGGAATTTTCCTTCAATTAACCATGTAAACTTAGGTTGTGAATAGAGTAATAAAGGGTGCAGCACCTATGAACTTTGTCCTCGAAAACATAGACACTGCTTTATCCTTGTACTGTCTAATGGGACGACAAGACCACTGTCCTCGCTATCTCTGAGAAAAGATCATTCAAATGAGAAGTAAATTCAGGCTTTGCTTAATACCGCTTTGGATTGGATACCGATTCAGAGAAATTTTCAAAAGAAAAATTCAAAGAATTTGGGCTCTTCTGGAAACGATGAAAGAATCTCGCAAGGATTGTACTGCAGCCAAAACAAGGTACCCATGCTTCTCTTTCACCTGTCCTTGGTTGTTGGATCAAACTCACTATGCATGAATTTGTCATGCATGCTTCCTTTTTGATACAAAGCAGCAGGCAGTCATAGTAGCAAGAAACTCTCTTTTTTTAATTTTTTTTTTTTTACGAGAAAGTGACATACATCACTCATTAACATCCACGAGAAGTTAATCCTCATTCTTGCCCACATCAATGGATAAGTGTTTTGTTCCTATGTCATGCTGGCAGTGAAAGTGACTACGACTGTCCGTCTAGCTTCTGTTGACAAGTGACATCCTATGGTAACTCTTCTTCTCCACCACTTCATATGATTTCAAGGTGTCGACTCTCTGAGATATTGTGGCACAGCACTTGAACAATTTGCTAATAGGATAGGATTCTTGGCCTGAGCATTATTATAATATTGTAGCATAAATAAATTAGTAAATTGATATTTTTCTAATCACGTGATGACAGGCTGGAAGGTAGTGGATCCACCATCATGATGCCATTGTATGTTCTATTTGGAGTGCTCGTGGGGGTTGGAGATCAGGTTGAAAGATCATTGTGTGGTACCTTCGAGACCATGGTAAGATGGCTCGATAACTGAAATAAAAACGCCAAGCCTCGTGTTGTTTACCTTCGTTCATGATAAATTAACAAAAAAAGACAGAAAGATTGTTTATTTTTGTTTTTCCTCTGTTGCTTAGGCTACTTGCTTCCAACTGCATTGACATGCCACGAAAAAAAATAACAGAGGGAAGAAAGGGAGAGAGTTACAACGACAAACTAAACGAGATCTCTTCGAGATTTCTGTAGATTCATCCTTCTATTTCTTCTACAGAGCAGGGGATATAGGGTCAATCTCTTTAAATCTTCTTTCCACTTTCTTTCCTTGACATCTGTAGAAGACAGACAAACCAAAACCATTGAGAATGAGTTAAAGAACATAACACGAACCTAACCAGATTTATTTATTATAATTAACATGAGACAATGCTGACCATCGAAGTCTCTTAACTGGTCTTGTAGGTCTTGGCTTGCCGAGAGAAGTGGATTGAAGGAAGCCCATTTGCTTTTTCTGGCGTATAGTTTCTCTGCTCAATATTGGACTACCAATTGAAACACAGAGCAACAATGGAAGATGTGCTTATGGAAGTAAGAAAAATTCACCTCGAAATGGGTAGCTGAGTAGCCACAAGAGAATTCCAAATCACCTTCCATGGGGGTCTTCATGTAGCTGCTGATGTCCTCACTAATGAAGCTGGCCTGCAATACCAGCGAACCTCAAGAGGTTAATAACCAACGAGAGCAGGCGAAGTGGAACTTCAACCAAAATCTGCATTCATACTTTGGGTTGGCTGACGAGAGGTGAACTGGCAGTGTCATCCAACAGAGAAGAGCAATGCTCCTGGTATTGTTGCTCCGGTTCAACTTTCCTCTTCTTGCCATTACCACACTTGACTAAGTCATTGCCTTCAAAGCAAGTCCTGGAGTTGATACAGTGGAGGGAGAGCTTATCCTGTTCAGGGAAGTGAGGCGGCCCAGAGGATGCATCAGAGACCATCGACGAGTCTTCTTCTTCCTCCTCCTCCTCCTCCTCCAACAAGGAATCGCCTTTCTTATGCTCAAGAGGCAGAGAGAAGGCACAGGAGGAGTTGTCTAAGTAAGCCGTCCAACCAGATTGGCATCCACTGCTGCACTCTGAGCTGATGACATCTCGCTCCTCCTCCCCCAGCATGATCAGGTATTTGATCTCTCCCCAGTATAGTATTTGCACTGTCTGTGTTAAGTGTCCGTCAATGTGAAGTAGTAGCGGTGGTGGTGGGAAGCAGTGGGGAGGAGAGGGGGAGAAATGAAGCAGAGAAACAGATGAAATGAAGAGCATGAGAGCCAAATTTAATCCGAGACTAATTTTGTCCTTATGTCCATGCCGTCCTTCCTCCCACCACATTGCTTTCCTCGGTGCACATGAAAAAAATTAAAACTGCCAGTTGGGCAACGGACGCTTTGTTGGTGAACATGGACTTGGCGGACAGTGAGTGAGACTCCGACACTGTACCACATAGATTTAGAGATAGAGAGAGAGAGGAGGAGTACTCTCACACCCACACTGATCTCACCTCGCGCTGCGCTCTTCCTTGGAAATCTCTGTTTCTCTCTCATCCCGTAGAAGGAATGGAGCCAAAACAGCCTCACATGCAATACAGCGAGGCAAAGCGTACCTATCCACGCCGGGTTTCATTATTCGCCTTTAAAATCCCGTGAACGGAGCAAATTTTGGCGTTGGGGAGGTGAGGCGTATCCTATTACTATCTGTACGGCCGCAGGTCCCTCCATCTTACTCGAGGACCCTGTTCAATGTTTTCTTTGTCATATCCCACGTAGATTCTCACACTCCTTGTTGAAGGTTCTGGTATTGAGACCTGTGTATTGTTCCATGGGGTTATCTGGAGCGGTTAGTGCGTAGAAATTTGTCATTTGAGAGCGTGGGTTTGAACCGCGGGGTAGTCAGGGCGTAATTCCCTGGTCCCTCTGCACCTCCTCTCACTGCGCACTAACTTCTCCCGCTATTGTGATTTACCTTATTGAGACCTGTGTAACGTAACTCTATTCCCACCTAATCCAGCCCTTTCAATCGCTTCCCTCGTGTAATAACCTGACACTCAAATTCAGTCTGGTCAGAATAATGGAGTAATGAAGAACGCGTGTCATGAAAGACAATCCTCTTGTCTGATCCGATTATTACTATTCAGTCAATCTCACAGGAAGAGTTTTTTTTGTCTCTTAATTGAAGCATGCATATATCCTGCACGATTGTTTGTATTCCTTCAGTGCTAGCTAGATTTGTAGAAATTTTTACTTCCTGATCGATGATTAAGAAATTTGTCACATTAAGTGATAGCTCCAACTTATAGCTAGCTAGGAAGCCTGGCCATCAACTATCATCGATCAGCTAGCAATAATGCTGCTGGTGGAGATCGAACTAACAAGTGTGAGTAATTATTGGCGCTTTAATTCTCCCTGCAGGGGAGATATATTTCTTCCACAAACCATGATTCGCACCTGCAGCAAAAGCAATCAGTAATCTAAATGGTCAATTATATTCTGACCATCAAAATGCCGTCGAATGGTTTTGATGAGTGTTGCATGACTCGCTTAGCGAAGACTGAAGACTTTGTTCTTTGTCTAGGTAATTTATTCCCTCCGTGAAACAGGGAAAGGTAAATAGAGCTCCAAGTAATAATATTTATGCAATGATCAGTTGTCATTGTTATTTTGGAACCACCTAATCACTGATCAGGATCGTACTTTGCAGTCTAAACATGCATGAACATGGACGGCCAGGCACGGCGTGCGTGCTCTTCTCTTTGCCCTCGCACTTAACGGAGTCTGGGACCATGGTTCTTTACCCCGCACCTCTCACCGCTTTCCACTTCCATCTCCTGCATGTGCTAATGGCCTCTTCACATGCCCGCCATGTAGATGGTACGTAATTAGCCTGTATGTTACGTTGGATTCTTAACTTGAAGCCTAGCTAGCTAGTTTGGATCATGAAATTGAATGCCCCCACCTATTTGGAGGCCGATGTAGCTAAGAGACACTAACTAGAATTCAATATCCATCTATGCTTATGATACATACATTGATTTGATCTGCCACCTCGGTCTGCTACTGTTCGCTGTTGAGTTAAAACTGCTATCCAACAAAAATACTTCATACAGCTGCCAAAGAATTGAATCTGCCGGCCCCGTATCGAACTGTTTTATCTTAACCACTCCGAAAGGATTTAATTACTTGACTGAAGAAGGGAATGAATATGGGGGAGCCCTTAATTTGTGGGTGTGTTAAAGAGTACCTAGCTGCCCATCTTTTACCGAATCTGCAGCCTCGAGGCGAGGGGTAGCTCAAGCCATGTGCAACGTTAATTCATGGTATAGAAGGGGTGGGGTCCGTTGCTTGCATGGATCCTACAATGTAAGGGACCCATTAGAAGACCAAGACGCAGGTCCTGTTGTCCTCTTTCTATTATCTACACCAGCTGCCTATGTGAATGTATCTCAAAGAATTGGTGTAGTTCCTTTTTGCCTTTGGACTTTGGAAATATATAGTGATTTTTCATTTTTTTTTTTTTAACTATCTTGTCATGGTCACTGGTCGATCAATTATTAGTTATGTTCCTTGATACAAATTGCAATGATAAGTCACTCAGTGATGGTCCTGCAAGTGGAAGGATATGATCTAGGGAACATGGCTGTCCTCCCAAGTCAGCTTGGAGAAGACAGTTGGAGGTGAAGTCCACTTAAAGTCCAATACTAAAGATAGAGAGCAAGGTACATGCATGCTAGCATCTAAACTTCTAGCCCATTTTTTTTAGAGAACTCTTTAATTAGTTCAATCATCTGCTCATTTAAAAGAGGCTTGAACCTTTACTATTAATGAAAAACCATCTAGCTAGCTCCTAGTAGTAAGGTGAATACTATGCTTGTCCTTTTGAAGATGTATTTCTTCTCCTCTAATGGATTCCTCATGAGAAGAATTTTGTTTTTTCCTTGATATATGTAGTTATCGATTGCTGACTGCTTAGTCTCGACTTTGTCTCAATCTTCTTCCTCAAAGAGTTAGATTTTGCATGCAATCCTATCTCATCAGTTAATTATTAAGGTCTGAAGAGTAAGTTTTGGATATTTAGTTAACCATCCATTTAAAAGAACCATATTAACTATCGCCTGTCCCGGATCAACTGTACGTACGTTGACACTTGACCACCATGGAGGCAGCAAACAAACTTATTCGAGCTAAGTGCATGTGCACAGTTCTACTCAACTAATTGCTTACTGATAGAGATAGATGGTCACTGATGTCCAAGTTATTTATTCATTTGACAAGATTGTGATGGATTAATTACAATATCTAAACAGCGACGAGGTGGATAAGGAACTGGTGATTACTGAATTAACTATCTTTCGCTAGCAGAAAAGCTATCTTCTGGAAGATTAATAATTATTGAGACAAAAATCTTTGACTTATATGTATAATTAAATACATCTTAGATTGATTAATATTTATTGGAGATCACGATAAAGTTAGAGGTCTGGAGTTGTCTTTTAGCTCATGCTGGTGTCCACTGCCTCTAGCTATCAAGAAGCTTGGGCTTGTGTTGACTATTGCTGCACATCTAGCTAGCAATCAAGGAAGTCAAACTACACACAAATTAATCAGACATGTACGTAGGTTTCAGACGGTAGTCAGAAGTCAGATCATAATGTGGCAAGGCGATTCGTTCGCCCCTAGCGCTCCCGTCAACCTGTCCTTAGGTCAACATGGAGGAGGTAAATCACGGGTGACTACTAGTTATTAGTGCAAATGGCTAAGACATGGGAGAGGTTATGCTCGGTCATGTCAAATTTCGATCCCAAAACTTTATGTATCACCCCATGTCTTAATCATCGCACCACCCCGAAAGCACATAAATCAAACCATAATGCAGTTATAAGATGTGTGTCGTTGTCATATTAATGCTCCATCTTAATTAATTACTTTGACATTTCTAGCATCGTAATTTTAAATGAATTCATAGATTTAAATTAGTCAAATTGAATAATTGATCTCATCATATTGTAATAAGTCTATCGTCTTTAATCAATTGAACATGGGAACAATATTGTGATTCATCTCTTTATTTAGGAAGCCCATTTCAAGTCTAACCCACAACAATCCCTCTCTGGACTAAAACCTCTCCGGCCCAATTCATCTCTTTACGCCTGAAGTTGTAACCTCACTTAAGTTTACACTGGAACGACGGCACATCTTCCTTCTTCGCCTGTGCCACGTTTTTGTTTAGCTCGTGGCCGCAGGGTAATCGAAGGGCAGCGGGATGACGTCGGCGGTGAGGAGGTCGGCGTGGCGGAAGCCGTAGTCGCGGAGCACCTGGTCGTCGGCGAAGTGCAACGCCCTCTGCATCCCTTCCCAGCAGCTCTCCGCGGTGTACATCTTGTTGAGGTCCCCGCTGCAGGGCTGGCAACCGGTGAAGTGCGTGATCAATGGCCGCCGAAGCTTCTCCGCACCCATCATGCGCTTCTCCCGCATCCGCCCGTAGGCCGTGCTCGCCGGCTCCGCGTGCCTCCGCCGCATCCCTTCCTCCTGCCGCTCCACCGCCGCATACGCCCCCGCGAACTCCTCCAGCCGCCCCAGCGTCTTCAGCCAGTAGCTCTCTAATTCAAACTCGCTCTCGAGGTAGATCTTGTCGCCCCATCGCTCCTTCTGCTTCAGGAGGATGTAGACGAGCGCCGATTGGTCGTCCGATTCGTTATACAACTAATTAATTCAGCCCGCCAAGATTATTTACAAAATTTATTCCTTTTTTTTTCTAATTAAATTAAATCAGAAATTTGAATAATGAACATTGAATACCTTGTCGTTGAGCTCTTCCTTGAGGATCTTGCCCCAGCTAGCGTAGTCGGGGGAAATAGGGCTCATGGAGGCCCACTCCGCCATGAAGTCGAGCGACCATTGGCAGTTGCGAATGAGGAAGACGCCGGCGTTGAGGCTGACCCAGCTACGCTTCTCGTAGACCAGGTGGGCCCAGCCATGCAGCACCATGTTATGGAACCCGTAGCGGTCCATCGGCAGCTCCGAGTCCATGTCCGTGAAGGCCGCATCGGAGTCGACCCACCAGACCCACTCAGCCTCCGGGTGGGCCAGCATGGCCGCCCGGATCGCAGGAATTTTGGCCCAGTAGGAGCCCATCTTCGGGTGGAGCAGCGCCGTGTTGTAGAACAACTCGATGCCGTGGCGGCGGCAGTAGTCGGCCTTGTTCTTGAACAGGCGAAGCAAGAGGTGGTCCCCCACCGGATTGCGGCACGGGCCCGGCTGGGACCCGCTCACCATCAGGATCCGCTGGCCGCCGCCGGCGAGGTGGGGGTTCAGGCGGCGCCACTCCCGGCGCTTCGCGTCCCAGTCGGCGACCGGGCGGTCGATGGCGTAGGAGAGGGAGGGGTCGTCGTAGAAGGTGGCGTCCGGAAGGCGGACGCGGTGCCTCGGCGGGACGCGGGAGCGAGAATCGGCGACGGGGGAGGAGAAGTTGGATGAGTAAGTGGTATAGACGCCGTAGAAAACAACGAGGAGGGCGACGGCGGCGGCGAGAAAGACGATGACGCGAGAGAGGTAAGAGAAGGAGGACTTGGAGGGGCGGCGAGTCGTAGCCACGGAAGACGCCCCCATGGCGGCTAGAGCATCAAACAGAAAGGCTTCAAGGCGTCCGGCCGTGACGGCGCCGGCACAGTTACGGCAGGTGATTGTCCATGCTCATCGACGCTTACCTCAATTCCCCTGCTTGCTCTGCTTGTGCTCGGAGAATCAAATGGACACCATTTCGCGCAGTTGAGGATGAGGATGGTGGTGGTTTCCTCGCTTCCCATGTAGCATTGCGGTTGAGATGACGACTTAGGCGCCAGAGACGACGACGAAGGCAGGCGAGTTCAGGAAACGGACAGCGACGGGCTCAATTCGCGCCACTATTAACGGTCGACATGGTTCCACGAGGGATCAGTTGGGTGACGCATTGCGGGGATTGCGGAGAGAGTTGCTCCATGAAATGGGGTAAAGTGTGCGGCCTCATTTTATGATCCTGGTTAATTCGAAGACAATTAATTTTAATTGGAAGCAAAATACAGTCAGACTGTTTGCCTTTGCTCAGATCAAATTCTGACTTAATTTGAGAATAAGTCAAGCAGTTCAGAATGGTCAGTCTAACAATATTTAATAAATTAAATGATTTAATAAATATAACATATCAAATTAATATTTAAATTGATATTTAAGAATATAAATATAAATTTAATTATTTTTCAAATAAAATGTTAACTGAAATTTATAATATTATAAGTTTTTTTTTTTTTTTGGAATGAAACCATGACAGCGATTTATTACTTGCTGATCTGAATTCAGGTTATAACAAGAAAAAATGGATGAAAGAAAAATAATGCAATTTCATTCGACTTTCTTTCTTTCTTTCAATCAAAATCAAATCATGTCATATGATTATTATGATGCTGACACGATCAAATCACCAATTCATTCATTTTTAAGTTGTCACGATGATGCCACGATCAAATGATGATTACGACCGAAGAGAGTATGTAATTGGTGACTATAATTAGTTGTGATGCTTATTACATCATAATTTACTCAAATTTATTCGGTTTGATTAAGTTCAGAAAACTTTTAGTTAAAATATTTTAATTAGTTATTGATCCGGTAATAAATAGGGGCGATGACACGTGAAAAGTCAACGGTCAACGCCGTGAGTATCCGGCCGAGTGGACGTGTGTGTATCCGATTCTGCATTACAGCTTGGTCTGATGCTAAGCTTCTGACGCTAAGAAGACTCAAGCATGACTAGCAAGGAGGAACGAGGGTCGAGCGGCCGAGTGGCCTCCCCCCTCAGTCGAACAAGGAGCGCAGCTTCGGCCCTGTAAATACGATTTCTTCGCTCGGCGAGACAGAACCGAGACAATAGGATGATTGGCCGAGCGGACATCCCGCTCGGTCCGGCCCTAGTGTCTCCTGAAAGGCACTAGCCGGACGGTCCCTCCGCTTGGCCCGGTAGAGGACGAAGGAAGCAGTTGACGATATCTTCTTGGGGACCAGTATCGCCGACAGGTGGCATGGTCGGCGACATGGTAGATAGAGAATCGTACGAAAGAAGCTTCTACTGTCTCGTCAGGGATATGCTCGTGCTATTGAGGTATAACGTCAGGTATGCTTTTCTGGCATATCCATTCCAAGTATGCTTTGAGGAGCGTGCACGCCTCGAGGATCGTGCACACTCCTCTGGGGAGCCCTATATAAGGACCCCCAGACTTCGACGGAGGTATGCTTACTTCTTTACTGTAGCTACAGTTCTCGTTTTCTCTTTGCTCTACTTCTTTCCACCGGAGATCTTACTTGAGCGTCGGATGGTCATCACCGGGGAACCCCTCCCCCGCTTGGCGTTGTGCTTGCAGGTCCACGTCGGCTGGAGATCTACGCTTGCATAGTCTTCGACCAGTCAACGGGAGCGCCACATCCCCAACGTCCATCGACTCAGCTTTCGGACAGGAACAAATTTGGCGTCGTCTATGGGAACGCACCTGAATCCGAGCTAAGAAGATGGAAGAAGCTGGACGTCGGCACACTGTGACGCTCTCTCAAGAGGAGCTCGACGCGCTCATTGATAATGTGTATTTTTGTGTATTATTTTGACTCTTATACTTAGCATTTTATACCTTCTCGTATACTTAATATTGTGTTTATATCATGATTTGCGAGTAGGATTTATTTTGGACTTAAATGTAAATTTCCTACAATTGTGGAATTTAATCGCATGTTTTTATTTTTGGTTTTATAGGAAATTCAAAGAGTCATGGATTAGGATCGAGCCGGATCGAATTTGGCTTGATTTGGAGGCCAAATGAGGAAGATCAAGCTGAATTAATGTGGACCGTTGATCAAGATCCAGTGAGATCCTGCCCCTTCAGTCAGATCAAGTGATCCAACCCTTCATCATGATTTAAAGCGATCTGGACCGTTGATCGAGATCAAGGCATCCAAGGGTTCATCTAAGAAGTGGAGCTCCAATTCAAATTTGATCCAAAAGTCTACTTTTCAAACCCAATCTTCAAACCCATTCTTCAAGCCCGATTATAAAAGCCCAATTTCATCTTCTTATTGGATCCGGATCTGGAACTCACTCAAACCTCTCAACCCAAAACCAAAACCCGAACCCTTCTCCTCCTTACCTTTTCGCGATGCACAGTAGCAAAAATGCACCCCTTCTGTTCGCATTTCTTTCTCCTCTTCCGCAGATAGGGCACAGCACCTCCCCTCGCCTTTCTTTCTCTTCTCTCCGGCCGGCGGCCCTGCTTCTTCCCTTACCTTTACTGCCGCCGGCCGGACCTCCACATCCCACCCTTCGTCTTCTTGATTTCAAATGGCAAGCAGCAACGACACTCTTCAAGGTGGCGTTTAGCTTCAGCAGCGATTCCGGACATCCACCTCACTGGAGGGGTTCTCCGGTGAGATCCTTCACCTTCCGACTTCTCTGTCTTTCTGGGGTTCGGACGGGCAGAGGAAGAAGAAGGCGGCAGAGCAGAGGGAGGTCCGACAGTAGTCCATCACAGTCCAGCAACTTCCGTAGAAGGGGTTCTTCGGTGGAAGATTCATCTCATCCGCACCGTTGTCAAAGTTTGCAGCAACCTACAGTGAGCTCCTGTCCACCAGTTTTGGGGGTTCCCAAGCCGGGTCCTCGTGTGACGGCGAGGATAGTCATTGGTATTGAAGAAGTTGTGTGGAATGTGGTTGAAGTTTTTAGTTTATTTTCTGTTCATTGTTGATGTTTGCTTGTGTTGAAGTTATTTTATTGAATGCTTGTATTGAATATGAATTTTCATGTTTAAATTGCGCTTACTAAGCTTAATTAGTTACACGCCTATAATGTGTTCGATGAAATGCTTCAACCAATAATTATGTTCAATTTGATGCATTTTAATTTGTTTAATTCTTGCTTTGTCTTGTTCTTTCAATATCAGTAAGTTCTAGTTCTTTATTTGGATGCAATTAGGATAGATTAGTTTAGGTTTCATTACGTGCTTTAGGGTTCATTAAATGCTTTGCTTTACTTTATTTCATATTGTCTTTTATTTCTGCAATGGTAGTTAGGTTAGACTTAATTTTTATTACTTACATTGTCTTTCATTTACTAGATTAGTTTTCATTTAATGTTTTGCTATTTCATTTTTTAATTTAGTTGTGTTGATAGTTAATTCATAACGTAGAGTGACAATGCGTTGTGGATTAATTATTCGCACTTAGTTAGATTTCATTCTAACACTAAACTAATTTCCTACTTGCTTTGCTCTTCATTTGTTAAATTTAGAATCAAAATCCAAAACCCCCATTTCCATATTGAAAACCCTAAAAATAAAAATAATATACGACCTTAAGTTTACCATCCTATCGTTGCTTTCGTTGGCGAACGACCCGAGTCATTCCTATGCTACATAGCGTAGGAGGGGTTTGGTACTTCATTGTTTGATGCCCAATTCGTGACAAATTGGGTCATAATCACTCATACAGGCGCGAGCGGCCAAGATAATAGAGTAGCAACAGAAAGCGCTAGCTGATCGGCTGGCGCAACAAGCAACCTCAGCATCTGGAGGTCGAGCGGCGCACGAAGATCGGTCGGAACAGCTCTCTATATAGGCCCAAAACAAGGGGCCGACCAGCACGCAAGCAGAGGCACCACCCGTCCTGATTCCATTCCATCGGGCCTTGTTCCAGATGCCATCTGAAATCGCGAAAGCAAATCGAGACCGGTCTTCCTCTGACAAAGCTCCCGCTCGGGACGCGAGAAAGGGCAAGGCGCCCCGAGCTGACTCCTCCCCCGAACGGATCAACCGCCAATTCTCCGAGGCAATTCTGCAGGATCCTCTACTAAGGCACTACGCACTCTTGGCGATCGGCAAATACAATGGGTTGACAGATCCGGACGACCTCCTCGGTAAGTTCGATAACGTCGCAACCCTTCATCAATACACAGATGTAGTTAAATGCCGAGTCTTCCTCACCACGTTATCCGACTCGGCACAACGTTGGTTTCGAAGATTACCAGACGGATCAATTCAGAGCTTCAAAGATTTCCGAACGACCTTCCTCCACTACTTCGCGAGAAGTAGGCGCTATCAGAAGACCAGCGTCAGTCTGCTCTCTATGAAGCAAGGGCCGAGAGAGACTCTACGGGTCTACATTCAACGCTTTAACCAAGCGGCCATGGACATCCCCACAGTCTCGTCTAAAACAATGATGCATGCCATCACCCAAGGGCTCATCGACGGGGACTTTTTATGCTCACTCATCAGGAAGCCGCCCCACAATTACGACCATATGCTAAAGAAGGCCAGCGAGTATATCAATGTGGAAGAAGCTCAGGCAGCCCGAAGGAAAGAAGCGCCATCAGAACCATCGGCACATGCCGAACGAAGGCCGCCAACTAGCCACCAGCCTCCGAGAGTGCCCCGAGCCGACGTGGCACGACCACATCAGGAGGCAAGGTCACACGTCGTCCAACACGTGGCTGCCGAGCGGCCAAGGCCCAAGGGAAAGGTATGGACTCCCATGTTCCGTACCTTCCATCAATCGGTAACCCACAACACCCGCGACTATCACGGAGTCCCTGCAGTAGCTCAACCGACTCCTAGGAGTTATCGCCGTCGATCGCCTTCCCCCGAATTGCGATATAGGCGGCCAAGCGTCGGACGACGAGAGGAGGCTAGGCGGTCACCCGAGCGGCATCATCATCATCAAGCCAGGGGTGACGACCACGCCCAAGCCCCACACGAGCGAGTCAGGCACTCCGCTCGGGAGGAGAAGAACCGAAGCAACACCGCGCGGGGTGAGATCAACATCATAGCTGGTGGACCAACCAGCGGAGACTCCAATCGAGCTCGAAAGTCATATGCTTGGCGATTGGAGATCCATGCTGTAGGGTGCAGCCAAGAGAGGGCGAGCGGACCCGAAATCAGCTTTGGTCCCAAGGATCTTTATGGGATTGAAGTGTCACACGACGACGCCCTCATCATCCGTGCGGTAATTGCCAACTACACTATTCATCGCATATTTATTGATACAGGGAGCTCGGTCAACATCATCTTCAAGAAGGCCTTCGACCAACTCCAGATCGACCAGGCCGAGTTGCTACCAATGGCAACCCCTTTGTATGGGTTCACCGACAATGAGGTACAAACGATCGGTCAAACAAGGTTGGTCATATCACTTGGAGAGGAGCCGCTTCGGAGGACCAGGACTACCACCTTCATCGTTGTGGACGCCCCATCAGCTTATAACGTCATTCTGGGCCGGCTGACCCTCAACAAATTTCGGGCGGTAGCCTCTACCTATTGTCAGAATATCAAGTTCACCGTGGAGGATTAGGTCGGAGAAGTGAAAGGAGATCAACTGCTTGGCGCTGCTATGTCGAAATGGTGAAAGCGGAGGCCAGGTCCGCTCGGAAAACCCCCCGACTCGAGGTAAATGTCATAACCGAGAAACCTCCTACTTTAGTTTATAAAGAGAAAGAGAAGGTGCAGATATACCCCGGCCGGCCAGAGGCAACAACCTTCGTAGTGTCCAACCTACAAGCTGAGCAGAAGGCCAAGCTGGTTAGATGTCTTCAGCAAAATCATGATGTCTTCGCCTGGTCAAGCTGGTTAGATATCAAGCTGATTAGATGTCTTCAGCAAAATCATGATGTCTTCACCTGGTCTACCCATGAACTACCCGACATTTCCCCGAGTGTAGCACAACATGAGTTCCACGTCCGACCGGACGCTAGGCCGGTGAAGCAGAGGAAAAGGGACTTCGGCGCCAAGCAGAATCAGATCATCCAAGCTGAAGTAGAAGAGCTATTGGAGGTCGGCCACATCAGAGAGGTCCAGTTTCTGTGCTGGCTCGCGAATATGGTGTTGGTCTCGAAACCCGGCAACAAGTGGAGGGTCTGCATCGACTTTCGAGACCTCAACAAGGTCTGCCCGAAGGACTTCTACCCACTGCTGAGGATCGACTAGATGGTGGAATCCACAGCTGGGTGCGAGCTGATATGCATGCTGGACGCGTATCATGGGTATCATCAAGTGCCGCTCACCCGTGAGGATCAAGAGAAGGTGAGCTTCATCACGGCGGACGACACCTACTGCTACAACGTGATGTCATTCGGACTAAAGAATGCTGGGGCTACCTACCAAAGGCTCATGAATAAGGTGTTCTGAGAGCAGATCGGACGAAACATGGAGGTATATGTCGAAAATGTTAGAGTGTATACTAAAAGCCTAGCTTTTTGTATAAACAAGAATCACATTGGTCAAATGTCTACATTTATGATAAATGTAGTTGTTCAATTAATTTATATTGTAGATAACATGGTGTGTGGTGTCACACATAGAGGATCATGTTATCAGTACCTTATAAATTATAAACAGTAGCTCACGACCATAATGGAAAGGAACAAACCATTGGAAGGTCGTAGTGTAATTAGGTATTAGTTTATCTTAATTATATAATTACACTAGTACACTTAGAGTGTATTGAGTAGGACCATTAGAGGTCGTTTCTTTTATACTGACTTTATAAAGAAACAAAGACCTCAGTTATTATGGAAGTGTGTGCTCTTAATCCTAATATAATAACAAGCACATATATTTGATATTTATTTCTTTAATTTATCAATGGGTGAGATTTAGTTCGATGAATCAATAAGCCCGATAAGTTGGGAAATGATATCACTTATAGTGTGTTGTTGATTATAGAAAGCGTGTCCTAGTGATCTAGGTTGAGAATGTCCCCAAGAGGAGCTCATAAGAATTGTCATGTTAAACCCTACAGTGGACTTAGTCCGACATAACGATGAAGTTGAGTGGTACTACTTGAGCTAGATATTAATTAAGTGAGTTGTCGGAACTTACTTAATTAGTGGGCATTGTTATATTAAACAGGGATACTAACACACCATAATAAGAAGGAGCCCAAATGTAATTGGGATTGGTGTAGTTCAATAATAGTTCTTTAGTGGAATGAATTATTATTGATGAAATTAAGTTGTGTGTTCGGGGGGATGCTTAATTTCATCGGGAGACCAAAACCAATTCCTCCTTTCGGTCCCTATCGTAGCCTCTAGTATATAGAGATTTATACTCACCGCATACCCACCTTCTTACCCATCCAACGGGTGCCAAGCTAGCTTGGAACCCAAGCTAGGCCCGGCCAAGATGTAGGTGGCTGGCCAAAGCATGGGTCCCAAGCTTAGGGACCACTAGAATATTAAAAGGATTTTATTAAAATTATTTCATGTGGATATCATGATTTTAAAGAGAGTTTAAAATTAAAATTTCCTTTTATAGCTTTCTACAAAGATTAAGAGAAGAGATTAATCTCTTTCCTTATTTGTATTTTAAAAGGATGATTTTAATTTTTTGGTAAAAACTTTCCTTATTTGTAAATCATCTACATGTTTAAAAGAGAGTTTAAAATTTGAAATCTTTCCTTATTTGTTGATTAAAGGAGGATTTTAAATTTTAAGAAAACTTTCCTTTTTAACCATGTTCATGATTTAAAAGAGAGTTTAAAATTAAATATTATCTTTTATAAGTTTCTACAAAAGATTAAGAAAAGATTTGATATCTTTCCTTATTTGTAGATTAAAAGAGATTTTAATTTTTAGAGATAACTTTCTTTTTATCCACATGTTTAAAAGAAAGATTTTAATTTATTAAATTTCCTTTTTATAAACCAATCATGAAGGGATAAAATTGTTGGAGAAATTTTTATAAATTTCTGGAAGCAAATAAGGAAGTTTTAATTGGTGTTTAAAATTTTATTTGCTTGGAGAATTTATTTGTTGTGGCCGGCCATTAAAATTTGAAAAGAGAAAATTGTTTTAATTAAATAAATTTTCCTTTTCAATGGCAAAAGAATTAAGGAAGTTTTTTATTAAATTTTCCTTATTTGCCAAGACCAAGGATTATAAAAGAGGGGGTAGAGGAGGCTTCAAGGCTAACGACTCTATTCTATTTTTCTTTCTCTTTTCCTTGGTGTTGTGGCCGGCCAACCTCTCTTCCTCTTGGTGGTGGCCGAACCTTCTCTATTGGCTTGGAGCTCTTGTGGTGGCCGGATACTACTTGGAGAAGAAGAAGAAGAATGATAGAAAGCTTGTATCCCTTGGAGCTTAGTTGGTGTTTTGTTCTTTGTCCTTGGTGAAGCTTCTTTGTATTGGCCGAACCTAGCTAGGAGGAGAAGAAGGTGCTTGGTGGTTTCTCATCTCGGAAGATCGTTGCCCACACAACGTCCGAGGTTAGAAGAGGAATACGGTAGAAGATCAAGAGATCTTTCTAGAAGGTATAACTAGTAATTTTTCTTTCCGCATCATGCTAGTTATTTATGGAAATAATACCAAATACAAGAGGCTTACGATTCTAGTATTTCGAATATGTTTTTCGAAGTTGTGTTCTTTTGTTTTATTTTTCCTTGTGATTTGATTGTTCTTTTCGGTTAACCTAAAGTTATTTTAGGAAATTAAATATTAGATTTCTATAAAAGGTTTTGTCTAGTCGGTGGTGGTTGCTCCCATATCCAAGAAGGCCATGTGCCTCGCCACGTCAGTACTGGGAACCAATTATGGAAATTAATATTTAATGGAATTAATAACTTAAGGTGATTTGGGTCGAACGTGTTAAGTTCCGCAGGAGATCCAAGTCAAAACCTAAAAGAACAAATAGATTAAGTTTTGGATCAAACGTGTTAAGTTCCGCAGGCGATCCAAAATTTAATTTAAAAGAACACATGGTAGCTAGGAAAAGGTTCAGACCTTTGTACAAAATTTTTGTACAGTGGAACCTCTAGGCTTTCCGAGTAGCAACCAACAATTGGTATCAGAGCTAGGGTTTTGCCTCTGTGTATTTGGTATTAGTTTAATTATGCACATGTCATACATAATTTAGGCAGGTTAATAGTAGGATGTGCTAACTTTGTGGATGCAGGATCCAACTATTATGGCTTTTAGTTATTATGTGTGTGATTGGACCCTTGGACATGTCAAGGGCATTTATATGTGTGTGCATGATTGTATTAAAATACAGCAGGAGCTGTATTTAGTTTTATTAGGATTTTATTTTTGATCTAGATATATGTACATTCCTTTTATGGAATATAGGATCAAAAATGTAAAATTCTATTTATGTCGCGGATCGAATCTTGCAAAGCGTGGAACCTTCTAAGGACCAGAGGCGCAGCGAAACTAGGAGCAAGATGGATGCGACAGCTAGACCCGGTAGCGGTGGGGATGACAACACACGGAGGACAACTAGAGATAAAGCCATAATAGTTGAAAATTAGATTTTCTATTTATTGCTTTTATATTGTCTGCATGTTGGTTTACATATTTAGTAGGCTAGCATAGTTAAAATTCCTCATTTATAAATAACTAAGTGGAAGAGGGATTTTTAAGTAAATCCCATGGTCTCCATTACTGGTTTGTAAGTGATGCAAACAAGTTTGCGCGTTGGCTCTGAGTGCCTTCCTCCATAACGGATGAGCTTGTTTGTGGATCACTAGAACAGACTTCCATTTTTGGATGACTATAGGAAGTTAATTAAGAGCGTGTGATCTTCCCCAACGGAAGGGGCATAATCTTATTAATGGACTTAGTGTCAAGTAATGGTATACACTTAGACACATTTAATAGTATCCTCCCCAACGGAGTCACTACTATCACTTGTGTGACCAAAGGGAAACCAACTATTGATTTGTCATAAAACTAGATTGGCAATATAATAAAATTAATAAACCCCTCTTACAAATGTTTGAATTTGTATACGTCCACACTAACGTGGCATACAAGATTCATGGTGTTTGAGGTAATTTTATTTGTCAAAAAGTTATATTGACAAGATAGTCAATGGGTAAAACTCTCCTCTTACAAATGATGAATTTGTATACGTCCACACTAACGTGGCATGCAAAATTCACGGTGTTTGAGATGTTGGTGAATTTAAATAATATTGTTTGAGGAATCAATGTTATTTTAAATTCAAAGAGTTTTGACCAAATATTTGATCAAAGACAGATCAACTATTAATTTTATTCGTCATAAAGTAAAGTTGACGAGATAATAAAATTAATGAATAAAATATCCTCTTCGATTTTGAATACACAAAATTCATGGAGTTTTTAAGGAGTTGATCTTGACCAAATATTTTTGTGATTCTTAGGATGTTTGTCAATCCCTAGTAGTCATACTATAGAAAAAGACTTAGTAGTCCCAATTGTAATGATTGGAAATAGGACTTGGACATTAAGATAGACTGTCTTCTTAGAACTAAGAACAATTTAGGTGTATTTAATTCATTAGTTGAAACATGTCTAGTGGTGTTATCTACCAGAACCTGGAGTGTAGATACAAGATACCATTAATCATGTCTGCAATTCATTGCAGGGTTCCAGGAAACCCGACAACTAAATGAAAGGTAAATCACCGTCCACATGGGCACTACTGTAAAAGTGGTAGTTGTTGCAGTGGGAGATGTTTATCTTTTGAAAAGAATAAAATATGGATTTTAAGTAATTGTCTTTACGTACCAAGAAAGAACCTGATTTCAGTTTCTAAACTATTATAGATATTGTGTCTATTTTGATAACAAAGTTGTTATCAAGAAAATAGGGAAGTTATCTATTCCGGTATGATGGTTGACAATTTATAATCCAATAACTCCACGATGCAACAAATGGAAATTAGTAACGATCTTCTAATTTTAAGAGAAAGCAATCTTGAAATGAACCAATTATATCTTTGGCATCTAAAGCTATGTTATACTTGAGTAGGATTCATTGGTAGCTGATGAACTTTGGGTTCATTGGTAGTGAAATCTTTCCAACTGCGAGTCTTACTTGGAAGGAAAATAACCAAGAAGCTTTTAAGTCCAAGGGTATGGAGTCAAAGATATGTTGAAATCGGTTCATTCGATTTGTGTGATCCTATGACTATCGGATAAGAGGTAGTATTGAATATTTTGTCCATTTTATAGACAACTATTCAAGATACAAATAAATTTACTTAATGTACCGCAAGACTAAGTACTTTGATTAGTTCAAAGAGTACAAGGTTGATGCGGAGAAATGTTAAAGTAAAAAGTCACTATGGAAGATCGTAGTGACAAGTACCTCTTGAGAGATTTTAGGAGTCACTTATCAGAAGTTGGATTTCAATCCCAACTAGCTGCATCTGGTACACCCCAACAGAATGATGTAGTAGAAAGAAGGTAAAGGATTCTTATGGAATAATTAGATAGATGATGAGTTATTCAAAAAATTACCAAATTTATTTTAAGGATAAACTTTGAAAACGAAAGTGAACATAGTACCTTCCAAGTTAGAACTTTCTACTCATATAAAATTGCTGAATAGGTGAAAACTTATTTTGAAGCATATTCGGATTCGGGTAATCCAGCACATATGTTAAAGAGAGACAATGATAAGTTGGATAGGAGTTCACTTGTTTGTAAGTTATCCTAGATAAACAAAAGTAGTTTTATAGTCTTAAAAATCAGAAGGTCATTGTTAGCATCAATGACTGATTTTTAGAAAAAGACTATATAATGAACCACGTGCTCATAAGTAAATTTGTTCTTAAGGAAATAATAAAGGACATGTCTAACCTAGTACCAACTGTACAAGATGAGATACCACAAGAAAGCTGCAACACGTATCACAAATGATACACAATTGCAGAAAGTGCCTTGTCGTAGTGGGAGGGTTGTTAGGCAACCTAAATAGGTTCATATTTTGGGAGAGTTTTTGGATTCGATCCCTGGAGGACATGAACCTGATCTCCGGTCATATGATGAAGTACTCCAAGATAAAGATGCAGTATCTTGGCAAAAAGTAATGAATAACAGAATTAGAATATATGTATTCTAATAAAATCTGGAAGCTTGTAGAATAACCAAATGGTGTAAAAGTCATTGGATGTAAAAAGGTCTATAATAGGAAAAGAGGGATAGACAGGAAGGTAGTAACTTTCAAAGCAACGCTTGATGAAAAAGGAAACTTTTTCACTGATAGTCATGCTTAAGTCTATCCGGATTCTTTTATCTATTTGGCAAGTGGATGTCAAGACAGCATTCCTTAATGGAAGTCTTGAAGAAAGCATCCATATAAAGCAACCAGAAGGGTTCATTGCAAAGGGCTAAGAGCATCTTGTGTGCAAGCTCAATCAGTCTATGGACTGAGGTAAAGCTTCAAGGTCTTGGAACATCCGGTTTATCAAAGTAATCCAGATCTATGGATTTAGTAACCGGATAAGTCTTGTGTATACAAAAGGTGTGATGAAAGCGTGGTGGTATTTTTTGTACTATACGTAGATAACATTTTTGGTAGTTGGAAACAATATCAAAATGTTGTCAGAAGTAAGGGTATGGTTGTTCAAACAATTCGATATAAAGGACTTGGGAGAATGTATATATTCTTAAGATCAAAGTAATAAGTGATCGCAAGAAAAGAATATTTTACTTATCCCAAGCTTCATATATCAGAAAAATCCTTGCTCGTTTTAAGCATGCAAAACTCCAAGAAAGGTTTCTTACCTTTTCAGGATGGAGTAACTTTATCTAAAGATATGTCTTTGTAGACATCAAAGGAGATAAAGGAAATAAAGGCAGTTATTTATGCTTCGGCTGTCGGAAGCCTAATGTATGCTATGTACGAGATAAGAAATCTGTTTTGCCAAGGGCATAGTTAGCAGATATCAAAGTAACCCTGGACAAGGACAGTGGATTGCAGTAAAGCATATATTGAAGTACCTTAGAGGTACTAGAGATTATATGCTAGCTTACAAGGCAGTTAATTTGGTCCTTGTGGGTTGCATGGATTTTGACTTCCAATCGGATAGGGACAATAATAAGTTAACCTCGGGGTTTTGTGTTTATTTTAGGAGGTAAAGTCATAACTATGGAAGAGTGATAAACATATGTGTTTTTCTGAACTCCACCATAGAAGCTTAGTATATGGCAAGCCTTTGAGGTAGTCATAAAAGCTGAATGACTCAATAACCTCAAGATAGACTTAGATATGATTTCTGGTTTGTCCAAAGATTATTACAAATTTATTGTAATAATGTTGGTGCAGTAGCAAACTCGAAGAAACCATAAGTCTATAAGGAAAGTAAACACAATAGAGCGCAAGTACCACCCAATACGAGAAATCGTATAAACGAGGAGAAGTTGTTGACACCTAGAATGCATCAGATGATGACCTATAGATCTTTTCACTAAGGTCCTTAAGGCGAGAGCTTTTGATGGACATGTTGAAGGGTTGGGAATCAGATGTATGGCAGCAGATATGACAGCTTAGTCTTTTAGTATAAGTGGGAGATTGTTAGAGTGTATACTAAAAGCCTAGCTTTTTGTATAAACAAGAATCACATTGGTCAAATGTCTACATTTATGATAAATGTAGTTGTTCAATTAATTTATATTATAGATAACATGGTGTGTGGTGTCACACATAGAGGATCATGTTATCAGTACCTTATAAATTATAAACAGTAGCTCACGACCATAATGAAAAGGATCAAACCATTGGAAGGTCGTAATGTAATTAGGTATTAGTTTATCTTAATTATATAATTACACTAGTACACTTAGAGTGTATTGAGTAGGACCATTAGAGGTCGTTTCTTTTATACTGACTTTATAAAGAAACAAAGACCTCAGTTATTATGGAAGTGTGTGCTCTTAATCCTAATATAATAACAAGCACATATATTTGATATTTATTTCTTTAATTTATCAATGGGTGAGATTTAGTTCGATGAATCAATAAGCCCGATAAGTTGGGAAATGATATCACTTATAGTGTGTGTTGTTGATTATAGAAGGAAACTGTGTCCTAGTGATCTAGGTTGAGAATGTCCCCAAGAGGAGCTCATAAGAATTGTCATGTTAAACCCTGCAGGTGGACTTAGTCCGACATGACGATGAAGTTGAGTGGTACTACTCTTGAAGCTATATATTAATTAAGTGAGTTGTCAGTAACTTACTTAATTAGTGGGCATTTGTTATATTAAACACAGGGAGACTAACACACTCATAATAAGAAGGAGCCCAAAATGTAATTTGGGATTGGTGCGGTAGTTCAATAATAGTTCTTTAGTGGAATGAATTATTATTGATGAAATTAAGTTGTGTGTTCGGGGCGAACACGGGATGCTTAATTTCATCGGAAGACCAAAACCAATTCCTCCTTTCGGTCCCTATCGTAGCCTCTAGTATATAGAGATTTATACCCACCGCATACCCACCTTCTTACCCATCCAATGGGGCCGGCCAAGCTAGCTTGGAACCCAAGCTAGGGCCGGCCAAGTCCAAGTGGATGAGCCATGTAGGTGGCCGGCCAAAGCATGGGTCCCAAGCTTAGGTGGCCGGCCACTAGAATATTAAAAAGGATTTTTATTAAAATTATTTCTTATGTGGATATCATGATTTTAAAAGAGAGTTTAAAAATTAAAAATTTCCTTTTATAGCTTTCTACAAAAGATTAAGAGAAGAGATTAATCTCTTTCCTTATTTGTATTTTAAAAGGATGATTTTAATTTTTTGGTAAAAACTTTCCTTATTTGTAAATCATCTACATGTTTAAAAGAGAGTTTAAAATTTGAAATCTTTCCTTATTTGTTGATTAAAGGAGGATTTTAAATTTTAAGAAAACTTTCCTTTTTAACCATGTTCATGATTTAAAAGAGAGTTTAAAATTAAATATTATCTTTTATAAGTTTCTACAAAAGATTAAGAAAAGATTTGATATCTTTCCTTATTTGTAGATTAAAAGAGATTTTAATTTTTAGAGATAACTTTCTTTTTATCCACATGTTTAAAAGAAAGATTTTAATTTATTAAATTTCCTTTTTATAAACCAATCATGAAGGGATAAAATTGTTGGAGAAATTTTTATAAATTTCCGGAAGCAAATAAGGAAGTTTTAATTGGTGTTTAAAATTTTATTTGCTTGGAGAATTTATTTGTTGTGGCCATTAAAATTTGAAAAGAGAAAATTGTTTTAATTAAATAAATTTTCCTTTTCAATGGCAAAAGAATTAAGGAAGTTTTTTATTAAATTTTCCTTATTTGTCAAGACCAAGGATTATAAAAGAGGGGGTAGAGGAGGCTTCAAGGCTAACGACTCTATTCTATTTTTCTTTCTCTTTTCCTTGGTGTTGTGGCCGGCCAACCTCTCTTCCTCTTGGTGGTGGCCGAACCTTCTCTATTGGCTTGGAGCTCTTGTGGTGGCCGGATACTACTTGGAGAAGAAGAAGAAGAAGGAGAGAAAGCTTGTATCCCTTGGAGCTTGGTTGGTGTTTTGTTCTTCGTCCTTGGTGAAGCTTCTTTGTGTTGGCCGAACCTAGCTAGGAGGAGAAGAAGGTGATTGGTGGTTTCTCATCTCGGAAGATCGTTGCCCACACAACGTCCGAGGTTAGAAGAGGAATACGGTAGAAGATCAAGAGGTCTTTCTAGAAGGTATAACTAGTAATTTTTCTTTCCGTATCATGCTAGTTATTTATGGAAATAATACCAAATACAAGAGGCTTACAATTCTAGTATTTCTAATATGTTTTTCGAAGTTGTGTTCTTTTGTTTTATTTTTCCTTGTGATTTGATTGTTCTTTTCGGTTAACCTAAAGTTATTTTAGGAAATTAAATATTAGATTTCTATAAAAGGTTTTGTCTAGTCGGTGGTGGTTGCTCCCATATCCAAGAAGGCCATGTGCCTCGCTACGTCAGTACTGGGAACCAATTATGGAAATTAATATTTAATGGAATTAATAACTTAAGGTGATTTGGGTCGAACGTGTTAAGTTCCGCAGGAGATCCAAGTCAAAACCTAAAAGAACAAATAGATTAAGTTTTGGATCAAACGTGTTAAGTTCCGCAGGCGATCCAAAATTTAATTTAAAAGAACACATGGTAGCTAGGAAAAGGTTCAGACCTTTGTATAAAATTTTTGTACAGTGGAACCTCTAGGCTTTCCGAGTAGCAACCAACAAATAATATACTCATCAAGTCCCTCCGAGCTACCGACCTCTATGCAGACATAAAAGAAACCTGCCAGATGCTCCGCGCATATGGAATTAAGCTGAACCCGAGCAAATGTCTGTTCGGCGCAAAGGGTGGAAAATTCCTCGGCTATATCGTCACCGAGCGGGGCATCGAGGCGAACTCTAGTAAGGTGAGGGGCGTTGTAAGATATGTCACCGCCAGAGAATTTGAAGGAAACTCAGAGCCTCACCGGTCGGATAACTGCCTTATCTCGATTCATCTCCAAGTCTGCCGACCGGAGCCTCCCTTTCTTCAAGATACTACACCGAGCCACTAAGTTCCAATGGGGCGAAGAATGCGACCGGGCGTTTGAAGAGCTAAAAACATATCTGAATTCTTTGCATGTATTAGCTAAGTCAACTGCCGGTGAGCCGCTTCGCATTTACTTGTCCTCAACCGAGCACGCTGTAAGCTCGGCGTTGGTGCGGTCGAACGGCGAGGAACAACCAATGTATTTCCTGAGCCACATTTTAAAAGATGTTGAATTCCGCTACACTGGTCTCGAGAAGCTTGCCTTTGCTTTGGTGCTCGCCGCTCGGAGGCTTCGCCCATACTTTCTCGCGCATACAATCATAGTGATGACCAACATCCCTCTGGGTAGAGTCCTCCTCAATCCAGAGGCGCCCAGATGGCTGATCAAGTGGACGACGGAGCTTAGCGAATTCGACATACAGTATCAGCCCCGACTGGCCATCAAGACGCAATCCTTGGCGGACTTTGTCAATGAAGTATAGAATCTTGAGCTAGAAGCCACTTGGAGGGTATATGTGGACAGATCGTCCACTCGGTAAAGAAGCGGAGTCGGTGTACTACTGATCTCCCCCCAAGAGGAACGGATGCACTTGTCCGTTCGATTAGAATATCGGGCAACTAACAACGAGGCCGAATACGAGGCACTCATAGCAGGCCTACAGGCCGCTCGGCATGTCGGAGCGATCAAGGTCTTGATTCACTCGGATTCCTAGTTAGCCGCTCAGCAACTCACCGGGACATTCAAGATAAGCAACATTCGACTCAAGCTCTACGCTGAGGCCTTTGAAAAGCTAAAGGCCGACTTCCGGGAGGTGGTTATTCAGAAGATAACCCGAACTGGAAACCAAGTGGCAGATGAGATGGCTAAGCTAGCTAGCTCCATATCATCGATTGTTATATCGCAGCCGATCGGGCAGGATATCTCTAGTGGCACACATTGATCGAATAGAATGGCTCACCTTCCCAAATGATTGGAGGACAGCGCTGATAGAGTTCCTGCGATCGGGAATTACATCGTCCGATCAGGAGAAAACCCACCTGTTGAGAAGAAGGGCAGGAAGATTCACGCTAATCGAGAATCAACTATACAAGAAAGCTTTCTCCCGACCCCTGCTCAAATGCGTTGGGCCAGAGGACATCGACTACATTCTACAGGAAGTGCATCAAGGAACTTGCGGAGGACACCCGGGCGGTCGGTCATTGGCCAGAAAGATACTGCTGGCCGGATATTTTTGGCCGACCCTCCAAGCAGATGCCGCTCGGATAGTATCCACCTGCTTGTCCTGCCAGAAGTACCACAGCCTCTTGCACCGACCCGCGGAGAAGATGAGAGCGGTCGTAGTATCCTGCCCGTTCGACCAGTGGGGCATGAATATAGTGGGACCCTTTCCTATGGCGACCGGTCAACGAAAGTTCCTGCTCGTCGCCATAGACTACTTTTCCAAATGGGTTGAGGCTGAGCCGTTAGCAAGAATAATCGAGCAGATGGTTAAGAAATTCATCTGGCAACACATCATATGTCGGTTTGGAATCCCGCGCCAGCTCGTCTCTGACAACGGAAGGCAGTTCGCCGGACAACATCTCAGAGAATGGTGCTAGGGGTGTGGGATTCAACAGGCCTTCACCTCCGTAGCATATCCCCAAAGTAACGGACAAACCGAAGTCGCTAATCAGGAGATTCTGCGAATTCTTCAAGTTCGGCTCGATCACGTCGAAGGCAGCTGGGCAGACGAGCTGCCTGGCGTGCTATGGGCAATCTACACGACTCCAAAGGAGGGGACGAGAGTGACCCCGTTCCACTTGGTTTATGGAGGCAAAGTAGTCGTCCCTGTTGAAGTCGGAGTTGAATCCGATCGGGTGCAGCAGTATAGCGAGGACTACGCCGAGCGGAGACTCTTGGAGCTGGACTTGGTAGACGAGGCGCACGCCAAAGTAGCCGTTCGGCTGACGGCCTGCCAACAGAGGATGCGCCAGAACTACAATAGGCGGGTAATCCTAGATCTTTCCAGGTCGGTGACTTCGTCTAGAAGAAAGTGAAGTCAGTCGGCGATGTCACCAAGTTGGAGGCTCCTTGAGCCGAACCCTTCAAAGTAATGGAAAAGCTCTGGTCAGGTGCTTATTACCTAGAGGACGAGGACGGGCGGAGGCTAGAGCCTCCATGGAGTGCAAACCACCTCCAGTCGTACCGAGCTGGGTGAAAGGTACGATGATGTAACTAATGTCATGTAATTTTCATTTTTTCTGCGTCCTTCGACTGCAGAATTAAAATCTAAAGCAAGAGTTTACAAAGTTATCGTCGAGCGGCGAGTCCGCTTTGAAGATCGTCGAGCGGCGACGTTAAATCGCAGAGTCGGAGCGGCGACTATAAAAATCTCGCTTTGCAGACCGTCGAGCGGCGACGTTAAACCCCAGAGTCGGAGTGGCGACTATAAAACATCGCTTTGCAGACCGTCAAGCGGCGACGTTAAACTCCAGAGTCGGAGCGACGACTATAAAAATCCCGCTTTGAAGACCGTCGACCGACGACGTTAAACCCCAGAGTCGGAGCGGCGACTATAAAAACCCCGCTTTGAAGACCATCGAGCGGCGACGTTAAACCCCAGAGTCAGAGTGGCAACTATAAAAACCTCGCTTTGAATACCGTCGAGCGGCGACGTTAAACCCCAGAGTCGGAGCGACGACTATAAAAACCCCACTTTGAAGATCGTCAAGCGGCGACGTTAAACTCCATAATCGGAGCACCGACTATAAAAACTCCGCTTTGAATACCGTCGAGCGGCGATATTAAACCCTAGAGTCGGAGCATCGACTATAAAAACCCCGCTTTGAAGACCGTCAAGTGACGACGTTAAATCCCAGAGTCGGAGCGACGACTATAAAAACCCCGCTTTAAAGATCATCGAGCGGCGACGTTTAACCCTAGAGTCATAGCGGCGACTATAAAAACCCCGCCTTAAAGACCGTCGAGCGGCGACGTTAAACCCTAGAGTCGAACGACAACTATAAATATCCTCCTGGAAGACCGTCGAGCGGCGACGTTAAACCCATGACTCAAGCGACGGTAGAACGACAACCTTAAACGTCCGCCTTGGAAGATCGTCTAGTGGAGACGTTAAAAGCAAGAAGTCAGAGCCGAACAGGAGGCCGCCAGCTCCTCTTCAAGGCGCTTCACCTGGCCCTGCAGCTCTGCCTCCTTGGCTAAGCGACTCTCCTGCTGGACCACCAGGAAGTCCTCCACCTTCTTCAGATCCTCTGCCAGCTGTCGGGCCTCCTTGTTTTTTTCCAGATCGGCGATGACCCGTAGTTTCCTTGTGGAAGCCAGATCGAGTTTCCGGTTATAAGTCTTCAGCTGTGCCTCGATCTGGCCCAACCTACTGGACTGCTCGGCCGATTTTTGCTGCTCCGCCGCAAGGAGTTATTGAGCCCTCTCCAACTCGGCCTTCAGATGGGTGACCAGCAGTCCTTGGGAGGAGGAGGCTTCTCCAGAAATTTTGAGCCTCTTCATCTCATCTTCCACTTGGGTCAGCCGCTGGCACATGGCAATATTCTCCACCCAAAACTGCAAGTAAAGATTAGTGCCAAGCAGAGGTAACTTATGAACTGATATTTGCAAATACTAACCCCAGTGGACATCTCTAGATGGCTGTCAGCCAGCGCATCCGGAGGTTTCATGGTTGATCGCGCCCTCGCCTCCTCTGAATGTAGACTTGATGCTGAGGAGAGCTGGGCTGGTCGCCTGGCGTAAGAAGATACTGAGTAGGCAGGCGAAGGGTAGCAGTGATGGATCATTTCCCGCCCGGCGCTGATTAAGCGGAAGCAGACGGGTCGGAGGCTTGAGCAGGACGGACTGGAAGAATGGTTGATCGGGTTATCTTCCGCCTAGTCGGAGGAAGGGAGGTGATTGGCTGAACGGGGAGCGGCTCCTGTAGCTCAGCCACGGACGGAGTCCGATCGGAGGAAGTAGCCTCCACTGTGGCGGGAGCTGGGGACGGGACGCCTCCCCCCGCCGAGGCTTGGACGACTGAAGTGGCGGATCGGGAAGGCGCCTCCGTTCGGCGCCTCTTGCGGGAGAGCGGTACGTCGTCGCCCGAGGACCCCAAACCCTCAACAAGGATAACAGGCGGCGCCTCTTGGACTGCTCCTGGGTCGGTTACCCCTCCCATGCTGGGTGTCCGTTCGGCGGTCCCGTCGCCCGCAGTTGTATTTTCCCCAGCTGTGCATTCTTGCGAGCTGACAGGGGTCAATCCGAACCGCTCCATCTCCTTGGCAGCAGCTGCTTCGATCTCGGCATGCTTAGCCTTAATTATACCAGCCGCCCGGGCACGCATCATGATGTCGGCTGCAAAAGAAGAACATAAACAGTTAGACCGAAAGGAAGAAGGTTAAGAAATTTCAGACCTATGCTGTTCGAGAGCTTCACTCGGTTCGGACTCAGCCCAAACATATACATCACGCCCTCTGGCAACAACTTGTGGATGTTGAACTTCAACCCGACCAACATATTGGCAACATGAAGGTAATCCGGTTGAGTTTTATATCTTTTCAGCTCGGGCTGGGGTGGCAGGGTGGTCTGCCATTGAGTTCGGAAGTGGGACCGCTCGGGAAGTCTCAAATAGAAAAAGTACTACTTCCAGTGTTTGTTGGAGTAGGGCATCTTGTCGAAGAAGACCAGACCAATACGAGATTGGAACAGATAGGTGCCCAGCTCAGACTATTTGGCATAGTAGAAATAGTGGAAGACCCGAGGGGTCAGTGGAATGTTGTGCACTCGGAACAACGCCACCACGCCGCACAGCAGGCGGAAGGAATTGGGGACGAGCTGGACGAGCGGGATTTGAAAATAATTACAAACTTCAGTTATGAATGGATGGATAGGAAACCGGAGACCGGCCACGAACTGGTCTCGGAAAAAACATATGGTGTCGGTCAACAGGTTGTGTGGCCGGTTGGACAGTCCGGCCAGGATAATCTCGTGGTCAGACGGAATGTCAAAGGCGTTGATAAGGTGCGCCGCATCGCCCGCATCAAACCTGGTCTCCATGGTGGTATACCAGAGACCAGGGAGGGGGTCGACTAGCTAGATGGAACTGGCCATGATCGGAAAACAAATAAGCGGAACGACTCGCTAAAGGAATTGTCGGAAAACCATAAAGCAGGATCGATAGAAGGTTCACCGGGCAAAATGGCGGAACGCCTGAAAGCGCTAAAGGGCGAGAAAGAAAATCGAAGGAACAGAAGTGGGAGCTTACAGAAAAGGGGAGCGCTAGAGTAGAAAGTCGGAGATCGCCAGAGAAATGAACGCGGACAGTCGCCGGAGCACACGAACATGAAAACAGCAACGATGAAACAGAAGTCGACGAAGCGGCCTTATAAAGATCAAGTCCGACCGAGCGGAGTCGTCTGATCTAGGTCACGAAAATCGACGCACGCATCCAATCGTCGAATTTGAACCGTCGCACGTCACATCATCTCTAACTCATCGATCACGTGGTGACGGCGGTGGCGCCACGTGGCATTCACCTACAGGGGCGCATTTAATGAGCTCCATTACTGGGCATGGCCGCGTGCTCAGCTTAATGACGATGATTTATGAGAATTTCGAGAAAATCCGGATGACGTCAGCTTTGACCGCCCGTGGACCAGGACCCAGAATGGTGAATTTTGCATAAGTATCGGCACACGTATCACCGAATGGCAGAGTGAGGCCGGTCGAACCCTCTGCTGCAGCACGACCGAACGACCGATGGAGCACTAGACTAATTTTGTCCAGTCAGTCGGACCTCCCGTCTCCTTCGACTAGACTTGAAGGGAAGACATGTGATCCGATAATAAGTAGGGGCGATGACACGTGGAAAGTCAATGGTCAACACCGTGAGTATCCGGTCGAGTGGATGTATGTGTATCCGATTCTGCATTACAGCTCGGCCTGATGCCGAGCTTCCAATGCTAAGAAGACTCAAGCATGACTAGTAAGGAGGAACGAGGGCCGAGCGGCCGAGCGACCTCCCTGCTTGGTCGAACGAGGAGCACAACTTCGGCCCTACAAATACGGTTTCTTCGCTCGGCGAGACAGAACCGAGACAATAGGATGATTGGTCGAGCGGACATCCCGCTCGGTCCGGCCCTAGTGTCGCATGAAAGGCACTAGCCGGACGGTCCCTCCGCTCGGCCCGATAGAGGACAAAGGAAGCAATTGACGATATCTTCTTGGGGACCAGTGTCGCCGACAGGTGGCATGGTCAGACAAAGAATCGTACGGAGGAAGCTTCTACTATCTCGTCAGAAATATGCTCGTGCTATTGAGGTATAGCGTCAGACACGTTTTTCTGACACATCCATTCCAAGTATGCTTTGAGAAACGTGCACGCCTCGGGGATCGTGCACGCACCTCTGGGGAGCCCTATATAAGGACCCCCAGACTTCGACGGAAGTATGCTCACTTCTTTACTGTAACTACAGTTCTCGTTTCCTCTTTTCTCTACTTCTTTCCACCGGAGATCTTACTTGAGCGTCGAAGGGTCATCGTCGGGGAACCTCTCCCTGGCTCGGCATTGTGCTTGCAGGTCCACGTCGGCGGGAGATCTACGCTTGCAGAGTCTTCGACCAGTCAACGGGAGCGTCACATCTCCAGCGTCCATCGACTCAATTTTCGGACAAGAACCGTTATAATTTTCTAGCTTTGAGTATTAAAATTAGTTTTATTTTTTATTTTTAATAATTCAGAGCTCTTACGAGATGCTGAGTCTATCTGACTTCAGATGAAAAAACGTCAAGAGGAAGAACACTCGCAAAACCTCGTTATTGCATCAGAAAATGTCACATTGGAAAAGAAAGGAAACTTGTCTTGTTCACTTCCTCCAAAAAACTGAGGAGAAGTAAAGAGTGCATGACTAGGAAAGGAAATTGAAATTGCAACAGAAAACATTAAGAAAATGAAAAGTATCGTTTGGTGAAACGGATGGAAAATATATATAATTGTCAATTTGGCTCTTTGTCAACTAATTCCGTCTGCGTCTGGCTTGCATTATTGTAATTGACTTTTAACATTTTCTGTATAACTTGATCAGTTTGCAAATTTTAATTAATGCTGCATGTCTAATGGCTACAGTGGCATCAAATTAAACTGATCACGGGAATAATAGGAAAACTCCCCTAACCCACAACTCACTGTCTGTTATAATCAGGAATTAATCAATAAATTTGGAGCTAATACGGAGATGGTGTATACAATGGCGGAGCCGGATGATCTATCCCGGTTGATTCCAAGTTGTGAGCAATGATTGCTGACTTTGTCGCCATCGACCTGGATTAATTCCTCTTTCTCTCATATTTTTTCATTTGTTTTTCACTGTAAATTCAAGATTCGACGCCATCAATATCCGGGTTGTAGCCCAGGTAAACCGTGTTCAAGAGAAGAGGTGTAAAATGCGTTAAAGATCTTGAACACGTTCAAAATGGCGTGGGATAGGTCAGAGCATGTGAGTGTATTTTTTTTATTTTAATTATTCAAAAAATAATAATTTTAAAATTAAAAATTGAATAAAATAGGTAAATAATAAAACATGAGTGTATTTTTTATTATTATTATTATTATTATTTAACGATAAAAATCTAATTTTTGTGGTATACTTTTTCTGTTATGGTATTTCTCACAAATATCTATTTTATTTAATAAATATAGAGTTATGATATTCTTAAGGAAAAATCTCAAAGAAAATTCTTAAAGATAGACATATAAATGATGGGACCCATCATTTCACTTTTTGTGAGTCTCATCATTCATGTGTCTATCTTTAAGAATTTTTCTTGAGATTTTTCTTTAAGAATATCATTTCTCATAAATATATTAAAAAATATTAATATCATTTTTAAAAATAGTAAAACTATTTTTTAAATAGTAAGATTATTATTAAAAATAATAATAATAATATTTTAAAATATATTTATTTGATATGATATAATTTTAAGATAATTGAATGTAATGTGAGATCAATAAATAATGAGTATTAATGTGAATAAAAGAAATATGTTGTTATAATGAGTACGTGACAGTAAACTTCATACTTTTTGATGAGGTGATGGGTGCTATAATGGAAGTGGGTTGTGGATGCTCTTAGAATGGTCTACATAAATAGGATTTCCTGAGTATGTTTAGTCATTGTTCCGGTTAAATACTTATCAATCCACTAGTCAAAGTGTGTTTTCTTCGGAAGAGAAGATAAAGGATCCTAAAAGATACTCTAAAAGGAGATTAGATAAGCACTAGAGAGATTCCGACCTTACAACTCTGATGCTCAAGTCAGGATTCATTTTGGGTAATATATTGGAAGAAGAAGATAGAGAAGAAGAGGATCTAGTGGAGTTGTAGAGAGTTCAGATCCTAGAAGCTTTTTGTATTTACCTTCTCTGGAGTTTATATAATCATCAAAAGAGTATCTCCACGTCAACGTCGATAAGGGAATAGATCCAACTAGTTGTCTCTCAATCTGTTAAGCGTCACATTTTTGAAGGAGAGCATCTAGAAGACCAAATCTGACAACCCATTAACCGTCTCGCAATTCATCTTGTGTCACATGTTTTAAAATATTCATTGTCGTTGTCTATAGCCTCTAGAAAAATCGGTCTCATTAATGAGGAGTTAGTGTGGATTTGATCTAGTGATCTAGGATGAAGAAGGAAATGACATTAATGTAGAGTATCATTTTAGCAAAAAAATGATTATGTTACCCCAGGTTAGAGCTGTCAGACGAGCTAACCCGTAGTGAGGCTGGTTGGCCCGTGGCAGGCTAACCATTTGGCGGGACAGGGCAGGCCGACCTGTCAACTTGGCGGGTTGCGGGTTTGGCGGGCCAACCCACGGGCCCATTATTTTTTAAAAATAAAAAAAAAACTCATATCTTCAACATTTTACTTCGAAAAGATTTAATCAATCAAATATATCCATAAACATGTATTTTAAATAAAAATGGATACAAATGAGTACTTATGTGGGATGAAAAGTACTATTTTTATTTTGAAATTATAACAAAGAAAGATAATAAATTGATATAAAACTTAGTATACATATGTTTCTCAACCCGCGGGTCAACCCAAGCCCGCCGCGGGCCGATCCGCACGGGTCGCGGGCCGACCCGCACGGGTCGCGGGCCGAGGCGGGTCAGCCCGCGGTGGGTCGGCCCGCGGCGGGTTTGGATTGATAAAATTTTGACTCAACCCACTTAAATTGTTTGGCAGGGTGTGCCAATCCGACGGGCCAAACCCAAATTGACAGCTCTACCCCAGGTACCCCTCACAGTCCATCTCCAAGTTATGTGAAGGGGATTAACTGATAGCCGACCATCAATCAATATAGAGTGTCATTGAAGATAGTTGGAATTGACGACTGAGGCTGAGACATGACATGTTGGGATATGAGACATGATATCAAGATATGAGATTGAGACATGATAATGAGATTTCAGGTCGAGGCGTGATATAGGGATCTAAGGTCGAGACGATGTCGAGATCTAAGCCCGAGACATGATATCGAGATCTGAGACCAAGACAGGATGTCAAGATTTGAGGCCAAGATGTGATGTCAAAATCTAAGATTGAGGCTGAGACCCGAGTGATGTCGGGATCTGAGCCCGAGACATTATGCCAAGACATGATGTCAAGATTTGAGGTAGAGAATCGAGTGATGTCAGGATCGAGACATGATGCCGAGGTCTGAGGCCGAGACATGATGCCGAGGTTTAAGGTCGAGACATGATATCAGTATCTAAGGTTGAGAACCGGGTGATGTCGGAATCTGAGATCGAGACATGATGTTGGATCTAAGGTTGAGGCTGAGACCTGAGCGATGTCAAGATATGAGGCCAAGACATGATCCCAAGATCTGAGATCGAGATAGGATGTCAAAATCTAGGACGGAAACATAATGTTAGGATCTTAGACTAAGATCGGGCGATACCAGGATCTAAGGCCGAGGCATGATCCTTAGATCTGAGACCGAGATATGATGTCAGGATATGAGGGAGCTGGATGTCTTGGCTGAGTCGTAGACGAGGTTTGCGTCTGATGCCGATTGCCGAGTTATCTCTGAGTGAACTCAACTCCTTGCTACTCGAGCAAGTTGGACTAGCCCTGAGTCTCTTTTAGACCAAGTCTGATTCTCTTTACGTCACGATCCGTTTTGATGTTGATCGACAGTTCAGTATTATTCTTGACCGTAGATTCCCGCTACATCAGTCATCTATGTTTTGCTTCAGGGCTTTATCCAATTGCAAGCCAGCAAGGCTGCAAAGTGCTTTAAGTTGCAACCGAATCAAGTGTTCATGCGGCTTCTTGTAAATTGTAATTTGCACCATGTGAAGCAACCCTCCCGAGCAAATTCATCGTCATCCTCCTCCCTCGTCCTTGCACACTGTAATTGCCGTAGATTCGCAAGAGACATAATTCTATTTGTCCATCTTTCCTCGGT
This sequence comes from Zingiber officinale, assembly GCF_018446385.1. Taxonomy (NCBI): domain Eukaryota; kingdom Viridiplantae; phylum Streptophyta; class Magnoliopsida; order Zingiberales; family Zingiberaceae; genus Zingiber; species Zingiber officinale. The sequence continues at coordinate 80,715,455 of NC_056007.1, forward strand.
TCATGGGGAATTGCCAGGCGGCAGATACGGCCGCAGTGGTGATCCAACACCGCGACGGCAGACTAGAGAAGGCCTACTGGTCTCTCCTCGCCACCCAAGTCATGGCCGACAACCCCGGCCACTACGTCGCTTCCATCCTCACCTGCACCTCCCGCCCTTCTTCTCCCGCATCCCACCATCACCGAGGGAAGCCAGTGGAGTACCTTAAGCTGCTCCGCCCTGACGAAACCCTCGTCGTCGGCCACGTCTACCGCCTTGTCAGCTTCGAAGGTCTGTAATGCATTCCGCTGTCGATCCCGAACAATATTGCTTTCTAGCTAACTAATTTGGGGGACAGAGGTGTTGAGGGAGTTCGCATCGAAGAGACACGTCAGGCTCAGCCGGCTGCTCGACAAACAGGAAGAGAAAGCCAGCTCCAGTACCGTGAATGACGACGACAGACACAGAGAAATGGCGGACTCGGAAACTGTCACTGTCCCTGCGGTGCGTGGTTATCTGAGTCCCAAAATCAATAAATGTGTGGTGTTGTTAAACGATCTTTGCTAATCACTTGAATTTGGCAAATGCATTCCCAGAAACGGGAAGAGCATAAAGCGGAGGCAGAAGTGGACAAGCAAATGGAGGAAGTGGCTCAAGGCATGAAGTTTTGCTGCAACACGCCGAGTGGTGGTGCCACACGCCAGGGGCAGTGGAAGCCAGCTCTGGAGAGCATTGCAGAGGTCGGAGAACAAGCACGAAAATAATAAGCAACAGAAAGGGACAAAAAGTAACTATTGGATTTCTCCTTATTTCGTGTAAAGTTTATGGTGGTGAGAAATAAGCGTGCCCTTGAGTAGGATTCAGGGATCCTTAATTGTCAGCCGTTTGTATAAGTTTATTGGTGTAGTGACCCTTTTGTTTGGAGTATATGGGCTGTAACATCAGGGTTTCTGATTAGTTGCCAACTAAATGTGTTTGAGGTTTTCCGACGTATACCATTTATCCTTCACTGAGAAATAAACACTGGAGCCGTGGCCTAGAATTGCTGATTGTTATTAAAAATGAAAAAAAAAAAAAATAGACATCAATTCAATAATCATCACAGGAAAAATGATCCTGGTGGTGAGAGGTAAGGGACTGGTGACAATGAAGCTGATGCAAATGGAAATAGACAGTAATTGAGTAGGCAGATAACGATGCACAAACATAAACTAAAGCATGCTCTACCAGTCTACCACTCGCAATGCAATTCCATAACTGAAGGCGTGGCAAACATCTCAGCCAAGCCTACTGATCCATATGTTGACAATTATTACACAATATATTCCGTCCAGTTAAAGCCACAATTCATAATTAAATGTCTAGTATCTATACGAAAAGCTAAAGTAAAATGTTTGAAATTTCCCAAAAAAAACATTCAGCCATTACTAAGAAGTACAAGCTCTAGGGGCGTCTATGCCAGAATGAAATGACAAATGCAGAGGCAAGAGCGTAACATACTTCGTTTTCCCCATGTGGGATTTTGTCGCCCCTACCACAGTTGTCATCCTCAATGACCTCTGCAAAAGTAAATAAATTAATAAAATTATTACATAGAAAATTTTAACCTTAAGAGCCTCGTGTTGTATATAACTAAATAATGGATGCTAGCAAAAACTCTAAGGGGTGCTGGTTCCAGAAGGGAATGGGAATGATAGAAGTGGGGAATGAGAATGGAGGAGTTTTCATTCCCCCCATTTTGCTAAGTAATGGTCCATATCATATTTGGGGGATTGAATCCGTAGGACCCACTACTAATTTCCCAAACCAAGCACTAATTTTCCATTCCTTTCGCATTCCCCACTCCCATACTATCCAACCAAGCACCCCCTAAATCTTTCATAACAACGTCAAACTGCAGGCAATAGTAATTAGACGCGACACAATTTGCAAGTCATCCGATAACATTAAGAAACAGAACAACAATATTCTTTCCCCACAATATTATTACATATCACCTCTTCATAGCACCAAAATCAACACTATAAGAATATAAAGTATTTCAGTCATGGGAAAGCTTAAAGGAATCCCCATTGATACTACCTGGGGAGCAGATGAGACAATGATATAACAGCATCAAAATGAGATACGGGAGTTGAGCAAGCAAGTACAATGCACCTATGGTTGTAACCAAGTTCACAGCATAAGGACATCTACAACGGATGTAGTAGTAGATGACGAGTTCATACTATAAAACACATTTAGAAGCCCAATCTATCAATAACTACGTATGTGCACGAGCGCACATATATGTTTATGTTTGTGTGTATCTGATAATAACTTCAAAACATAAGATACGATACCAATAGTTGGCACTTGAGACAAATCCGATATCCTATAGATGACAATGCTTCAAAACTTAAAAAATATACTAGTTTAGCACTTTTAGATATTTAATGCAGTATTATGTGATCTCATGTGCCAAAATACAGTCAAAATAAAGGGTCTTTATCGCCATGTCATTTGTCAGGGTCAAGCATAAAATATTCTTTGCATGAAAGAATTTATCAATCAATACAAACTTGGTTCTTAGCTAAAGTATTATACATGATAATGATTGGTACAATAGCTATGAGAGAGCTTCATGCCAAAGGGAACTATGTTTCTACATGATGTGCATAAGTGTGAGAATCCAAAAAAAACGATGAAAATATAAAACGGGACAAAAATTGAGCATGTGGCAATAATCAAAGTAAATAGATTCAGATGTGCAGCATTGAACAACATGTTGTTTAGCTCATGTTGGGTAAATTACTAGTCAATATTTGGTTGACCCAACATCACGATCATCAAGAATATGTAATCAAGGCAATTAAACGATTTAAACATAAATTTCCAATTGTAAGTCTGTCCTGTTTAGCTCACACACTTTCAGTTTAATCTACGTGTCCCAAGACATAGCACTAACTATTGTGAGATCAACGACAATTGTACGATTATTATATAAAGATTGTAAACCTTATCCTAAGATGCTTTTTTGCAACTTCTTTACCCAAGATACATTGTTAGTAAAGAAACATCGTAGAATAGATAAACTAAATCCCTTCTGCTTTAATATCTAACAATCTGAAACAAAAAGGTATGTGTTGTGGTAAAGTACCAATACTGGATATGCCAGCCAATGTAAGAAAACCTAAGGTCTGGCATAGTAGACATGGCCCTATGCTTATATTTCAAAACTTATTCCAAATGAAATGAAATTGATATTAGCACCGAAATGTTAAAGTTACAGAGGTATAACAACTTGAATAAGAAAAGGGGCGTGATAACAATCTTATTATATTATATGACATTGCCAAATAGACAACAGTATAAATTCATGTTGCTACGTATATCATATCAGTAATAAATTAGGCAGTCAAGCCCACCAATATATGTGAAAAACAACTAAAATTAGCTTAGATTGTGTGGATAACCCTGGCAAAGATATAAACTCAGGAGACATCGTATCAAACATCCTGTGTGCTTTAAGAAGTAGAAACTGAAACAAGGTATTGTAGTATTTCTTGTATATCCACAAATTGACAGTGGCAGATCTTGTGTCATAACAGATAAGCAATACCTCGGATCTTAACTGTCGACCTTTTATGGTTAAAATGAGACTTGACTATCAATTGTTCAGCATACAGCATAGTATATATCCCTCTAATATCGATAATACAGTGACTGATTTAAGTAATTAACTAAAACAAACCTTTCCAAAATTCATCATCGACAACTGATACTCCATGAACAGAAACAAGAACACCATCAGGGACACTCAACTCGTAAAGAAAATAGAATCAGGTCTGACATAAGAACACCAAAAATCTGGGTTTGCTTAGATATAAGTAAACAGTGTTGAGGCTTTTGAGTTCAGGTATTATTAAGAAGAAAATTTTAAAATTAAGCTCTAAAATATTCCTTCGTAGACCAAATCAATAATGTACTTATAACATATGCAAGAACAAACTGCACATCGCACCGATTGAATTTTTTTTCAACTTCCAGTTATAACTTTTGAATGAAGGAGGAAAAGGGGGGAAAAAAACAAACGCTAGCAGATGAAGAGAGCAAAGGAGCGTACCTAATCTTTTTAATGAGAATAGTGCGGAGCTTGCGGCCGAGATCCTGGGAGCGGATACGTAGCTCGAGGTTCTTCCGGGCGAGGACGCGCTTCTCAGAGTTCTTGAGGTGATGACCGACCTGGCGCTTGATGAGACGCTCCATCCCGCTCTCCCGCATCTTCCGCTCCATGACCGCCAGCGCCTGCTCCAGGTTTCCATTCCGCACCTGTACCCGGATACCCCGTGCGCCAAACCATCCACAGAGGCCTCCGCCCGTCTGGAAGAGGAACGTTCCAGCCGACGCCTGCGGACCCGACGGCGACCGTGCGAACGGTAGGGATGGGGACAGCTGACGTACCAGGCGATTCATGGAAGGCAACGACGATCGCGAAGGGGAATTCGAATACTTACAACCCGTGCTCACCGGAGGGGGTGAAAAACGAACGGAGTGATGATGCGCCACCTCAAGCCGGCGCTAGGGTTTGCGGCACCCAAGCACTACAGGTCAAGAACACGTAGGAATGCTGCCTCCTCAATGCAAACTCTACGGATCTGACTATAAAATTTTTTTCAATTAACTGAATTAATTAAATTTTATCATTAAAATCGAAACAAATACAATATAATAAATTTTTAAAGAAAAACTTTATCAATACAATATAATAATATAATGGGTAATGCTAAATGGCCAGAATCTGGCCAGCTAGAATCAATACATGCAAGTGTACACATGGGTATTTTGGTAATATCATCTGTGTACATTAATTACATGCATGTACATGCATACATTTTAATTGGAGCATAGGTAATTCTAGCTGGCCAGATTCTGGCCAACAAGAATTATCGAAAAAAAAGGCATCTCATATTTAATAAATCATCAAATAAACGTCTCTTTTGTAAAAATCGTTAAATGGGCGTGTCACCATATGTTTTATATCGAAAAGATTATTAATTACCCCTAATAAATGTCAAAATATTTCTATTCGTACAAATACGAATACCTTATGATAAAATTGAGAAGAATTATGATACTCATAAGTAAAATTCTTAAGAAAAATTGTTAAGAATAGATATATAAATGATAGGACCCATAAAAAATGAAATGATGGATCCCATCATTTATGTGTCTATACTTAAAAATTTTCTTTAAAAATATCATTTCTCAATTGGAGAAGAGATATAATATTCATAAGAAAAATTTTTAAGGATAGACACATAAATGATGGGATCCACCATTTCATTTTTTTTTTTTTTTTTTTTTTTTTATAAAGACACATAAGAAAAGAAATAAGAAAGTGAAAAGAAAACAATGTAAAAACTATTTTAGAAACGAAGCAGCAAGAACTTCCACAGACAAATAAATAAATAAAAATCTTACTTAAATAAAGAAAAAGAAGGATCTTAATTGTAACTAGTACAACTAGTACCAGCTAATAAAATATTATTTTAGCAGTGTAACAACTATTAATAGTTGTTATAATTTTTTAAAATGAATTCGACCAATTTAAAATAATGTTCGATGAAATTTAATCAATTTTAACTAAAGTTAATAAATAATATATTAATGTAATAATATTTTATTTACAATAATTCGGATTAAAATAAAATAATTAATTTTGAAATAATATTTTGGGGTGACTTTTTTTAATGTTCATTTGACTATTACCTAAATGTATTAACACCTTTTTTTTGTTAGATTATATAATTATAATTATTTGTTTATACTCTTAGGGTAATTTAGTTTTTTACTTTTTTAATTTAGGATTTAGCGTAAGTACAATTTTGATTGAGTTTCTTTTATTTTCACAATACTTAGTTTGCTTTGGTATTCGGTTATTCGTGAACACAATTTGTTCTATCATCATGAGTGACTGCACAGAAGATTCGCTTTAATGGATCATTGTTCAATTGGATGGAAAAAAATATTCGTATTGGGGATATGTTATGAAAAAAAAAATTGCGAGGAAATCTTATGTGAGAATATGTTTCAGGTGTGCAAATTCAACCTACAGACATTAATGTCGATGATTATACAAGTCGTTAGATGTTTGGGAGACCGATAATATGAAGATTATTACATGGATCAATAATTATGTTTCACACTCCGTTGGTGCTCAGTTGGCCGAGTACGAGACGGCCAAAGAGGTTTGGGATCATCTGTCAAGATTATACGCGCATTCTAACTTTGTCAAAAAATATCAATTAGAAGCAGATACGTGCACTTCAGCAACAAGATATGGGGATCCAAGATTTTTATTCTTCTATGTCGGAACAATGGGACCAGTTAGCACTCACAGAATCCTCAGAATTGGGAGCATTCCTAGCTTATGTCACTCGTAGAGAAGAGCAACGCCTGGTCTTCATGATGACTCTTCATAATGACTTTGAAGGATTGCGTGGAACAAATTTGCATCGTAGTCCTCTCCCTTCCATTGATTCAGTAGTACATGAATTGCTAGCTGAGGAGATTCGTCTTAAGTCTCAGGTTGATAAGAGGACTGTTGCACCATCTACGCCATCTGTTTTTGCAGCACCACAACAAGCTATGCCGCATAATCAAAGTAGGTCGACTTCGAAGGTTTCTAGTGATGAGTGTGCTTATTGCAAAGAAAAAGGGCATTGGAAGTCTCAATGTCTATTATTGTTGAACAAAGGTAAACTACCGTAGCAGCAAAAATAACCACCACAACAACAATATCAACAGCAATGACCTCAACAACTATCATTTATACATCAGAATACTTCATGGAAATCTGATAATCAACCACAACAGTCGCTGATCCGGAGATGGCTTAATGGCAGGAAAGGAAATTATGAGGGGGAGGAGGGGCAATTTTGTTATCGCACTATTTAGGGATTTATTAAGGGAAGAAAGCACTGTGCAAAGAAGGGCTTCGTGTTGGGCTGGTTCCGCCGCCAGGGAAGATGAGCTCTCTTTAATTTCCTCCCTCCTGTTCACCTAGCTCCTTTCCCTCTCAGCAACGTCACTTCCTCCTCCTCCTTTTGGATTTTCCGGTTGCCATCGAACGACGACGACTTCTTCATCTCCTGTCGTCGGTGGCCCCTCTCTCCCTCTCTGCTCGTTGGGAGATGTCTCCGACCACCACTGCTCCCTCGCGTGCCGACCCTTTTCTTGCGTATCGGGTGCCGCCATGAGGGGGCTAGGCTGCTGCTGCGAGAGATTCTACGCTGCCGCTCTTCTGCTTCTTCTCCTCACTCACGACGCCGCCACCGGAGGTACCCAGCGCCGCCCTCTTCATGCCGCCTTTCCGTCCGGTGCCTCCTGGCCGGCAAACCCACGGCCCAACGTAGTCGGAGAGCACTGCTGCCGCCCTGGTAGGCCTTCAGCGTTACTTGCAGCAGCCTCTTCCTGAGTTCGCCGGTGCGCCGACCGTCCACTGCCCTCGTCATCGTTCCACCGACCGTCCAGGAACTCTAATTGTCCTAGCCGCCATCAGCGCTATAGCTCAACGCCGCGCCTTTTTCTCCTTCGCCGCCCAACCATTGGATTAGTTGTCGGCGTTCACAGCCGCGTCCAGTGGTCGCCAGCATTCCAGCTTCGCCTCCCTCTCCCCCCTTACTAGCGTCCTGCTCCCCTACCGACGTCTTTCTCTCCGCTGTTCACTGTTCACCGCCATCTGATACTTCCCTCCGGGGTCGTCGCCCATCTTATTGTCGCTTTGAGATCGTCGGTTGACCGTGCTCATGCAACATCTGCCCTGAACCACAGCCGATTTCCATCGCCTCAGACGACCTCCGAGCCGCAGTCGCCCCCCATCATCGTAGACGGCCTCCGATCCGTGTCGTCATACATTTCCTACGCTGATTTGGTATCTGATCTATATGGTTGTGTTCCGGCCTTCGAGCCGTGGCTATGTTGCAGTCTCTGTGTCTTCTGACATGTGTGTTAGATTCTAGTTTGTATGTCATATCCCGGCCTGCGTGCCGATCTCGTTTCCCCGCCTACGTGCCGATCTCGTTTCCCGGGTTGTGTGCTGATTTCGTGTCCCGGCCTGCGTGTCGCTAGTACCTTTTGGCATGTGTGCTGCTAGTACCTTCTGGCCTGCGTGCCGTTAGTATCTCTCGGTCTGCGTGTTGATATCATGTTCCGGCCTGAGTGCCGATATTAGTGCCCGGTCTGCGTGTCGATATTAGTGCCCGGCCTGCGTGCCACTATTATCTCCCGACCTCCAACTCGTCTTCCGGCTCCGCGTCGTCAGATCTAGCCTGATCAGAGTCATCTACTCTTCCGGATCGCGACAACTCGAGTCGCATCCCATCCGAGGGCGCCCCCCTGGGCCAGGGTACGTTCTCCGTTCATATTCTATGTATATTTCATTATTTTATGGCTTAGTCTTGTACTCATATATTCGTTGAATCTGCCTCGAGCATCGGGGTACCGGGGGCTGGGTCAACCCGGTCGCTGGCTGCAGGTAGCGTTGACCAGAGACTTTTGAAGACTTGGTCAACACCGAAGCCATCTCAGCACACCCCCCCTCCAGGACGTGATGATTCGGTCAACATTCCATCAACCTCGCCCCGGCGGTCCGTCTGACTCAGATTCCGGACAGGATCAGTCGCCAAATGGACTATCTCAGTCTAGTAATGCAGTGGTTGCCCCCTCTTTAGATCCTTATATGCTTTAGTAGTTTCAATAATTCCTTGCTTCACAACCCTCTGTCATGTCTGCTTCTTCTCATATAGGTTTGTCATCCTCCGGTACATCAGGTATATTTTCCTCTTTATGGATCTTAGATTCTAGAGCCTCTCATCATATGTCACCTAACTTATCATCTTTTATCTCCTTATCTTCTAATTCATTTTTATCAGTTATGACGGCTGGCGGTACTCCAATATCATTATTAGGTATTGGTTCTGTTGTTACAACTTGCTTGTCTCTTTTTGATGTCTATTATATTCCTAGTCTTACACTTAATCTTGTTTCTGTTAGTCAATTGTCTAAGTCTGGATATTTAATATCTTTTTCTTCCTACAATTGTTATGTGCAGGACCCGCGATCTCAGAAAGTGATTGGGATAGGCCGTAGGCAAGGGGGACTATATGTCTTGGATAAGCTTCAAGTACCAGATGTTGCAACTTCTAATGTCGATTTGTCATCTTTCCGATTAAGTCGTTCTTCATCTGATTTTTACTTGTGGCATACTCGTCTAGGTCATGTTTCAGCCTCTCGTTTATAATTTTTAGCTTTGTCTGGAGTATTAAGAACTTTAAAAAGTCATGATATTTCAGATTGTAGTGGTTGTAAAATGGCAAAATTTTCTACATTACATTTTAATAAAAGTCTATGTTTTTCTCCTAATCCTTTTGATCTTGTTCATTCTGATGTATGGGGATCTTCTCCTGTTACTACAAAAGATAGATCAAAATATTATGTTTCTTTTATTGATGATTGCACTCGCTATACTTGGGTTTATCTTATGAAATATAGATCTGATTATCTTACCATTGTTAATAACTTTAAAGCTCTTGTCAAAACTCATCATTCAACGGTTATCAAGTGTTTTCGTTATGATTTTGGAGGGGGGGTTACATCAGAAGGTACTATACATCAAACCTTGTGTCGAGAAACACCTGATCAGAATGGGATTGCAGAGAGAAAACATAGACATCTTATTGAGACAGCTCGTTCATTCTTATTATCTGCAGATGTTCCTAGTATTTTTTTGGGGAGAAGCAGTTCTTACTGCTACTCATGTAATTAATAGGATTCCAACTTCTCACAATTCAGGTTTGTCTCCTTTTCAAAAATTATATGCTCATGCTCCTGATTATTCCTCTTTACATGTTTTTGGTTGTACCTGTTTTGTTCTCTGACCACATGTTGAGCGTGATAAGTTGTCCTCTAAGTTTGTTTTGTATGTCTTCCTTGGTTATGACATTAGTCAAAAAGTATATCGTTGTTTTGATACAGTTAGTAAAAAATTATATGTCTCTCATCATGTTGTGTTTCTTGAGCATATTCTTTTCTTCTTCATACCTCTTCTATCACATAACATGACTCATGCAGATTTTATTCGCATTAATCTCTTCAGTATCGACACCGACGAAGCCTCCCCCACGACTACTCTTCCACATGATGACTTCACTGAATCTGATATTCTCTCTCCTCCACCTCCACCTCCACCTCCACCTCCCCCTCCTACGACTGTTCCTTCACCTCTAGAGATTGTGGATAATCCTATTCGTCGGTCTAGACATCCTCGTAAGTCTACTAAACTACCTGATTTTGCTTATTCTTGTTATTCTACTTCCTTTGTCTCTTTTGTTGCCTCTATTCATCATCTTTCTGAGTTTTTGTCTTATAGAGAAGTTGTTGGTAATCCTCTTTAGCAGATTGCTATGGATGAGGAATTAACTGCTATGCATCATACTCATACTTGGAATTTGGTACTTCTACCACCAGGGAAACGTGTCATTGGTTCTCGTTGGGTCTATAAGATCAAAACTAAATTTGATGGTTCTATCGAACGGTACAAAGCTCGTCTTGTTGCTAAAGGTTACTCTCAGAAGTATGACATGAATTATGAGGAAACTTTTGCCCTTGTTGCTAAAATGACCACAGTTCGTATGTTAATTGTTGTTGCCTCTGTTTGTTAATGGAAGATATCTCATATGGATGTCAAAAATGCTTTCTTGAATGGTGATCTTCAAGAAAAAGTGTATATGGTGCCTCCTCCTAGAGTTACTCACCGATCTGGTGAAGTTTGCAGGCTTCGCAAAGCTCTCTATGGACTCAAACAAGCACCACGTGCTTGGTTTGCCAAGTTCTCCACGATAGTTACCTCGCTTGGTTTTCATCCCAGTAATCATGATTCAGCTTTATTTATCAAGTGCACATATGCATGTCGTATATTTTTATCTTTATATGTGGATGATATGATAATTACTGGTGATGATTTTGATGGAATTGAGTCTTTGACGTTTGAATTAGCTTGTTGTTTCGCTATGAATGACTTGGATTTATTGCGCTATTTTATAGGGATTAAAATCGCCTCTTCACCTAAAGGTTATCTCTTATCTCAGTCAGAGTACATAGATGATCTATTTGAGCGTGCACATCTTATTGACAACAGGGTAGTTGATACTCTCCTTGGGACTAATGCTAGGTACTCTCCATCAGATGGTTTTCCTTTGCCAGATCCTAACCTCTACTGTATAGTTGTGGGAAGCTTTGCTTATCTCACTGTGACTCGTCCTGATATTTGCGTATGTTGTACATGTGGTTAGTCAGTTTGTCACTGCACCCACCACAGTTCAATTGGCTGTTGTTCTTCGCATTTTCGGTATCTTCGGGAAACTCAGTTTTAGAGTCTCTTATTCCCTTCTATTTCCTCATTAGAGCTCTGTGCATACTCTAATGCTGATTGGGCGGGTGATCTTACGGATCATAAGTCAACCACTAGCTTCTGTATTTTTCTTGGAGATTCCCTTATCTCTTTGAGATCCTCCACATAAGCTGAGTATCGTGTCATGGCTACCACTACTTGTGAGATTATTTAGCTACATTGGTTGCTTGCAGATATGAGAATTTTTCTTCAGAAACCTACTGCTCTTCATTGTGATAATCAGAGTGTCATTCAAATTACGCACAATACAGTTTTTCATGAGAGAACGAAACATATTGAGATAAATTGTCATTTCACTCATCATCATTTTCAGATTGGCACTATCGCATTGCCTTTTGGTCTTTCCTCACTGCAGATAGCTGATATATTTACCAAGGTTCATTCCACTTCACGCTTCCAATTTTTATCTGACAAACTCTCAATGCTTCTAGCTGTAGCATCGTGAGTTTGAGGGAATGTTAGATTATATAATTAGAATTATTTATTTATAACCTTGAGAGTAATTTAGTCTTTTACCTTTTTAACCCTTTTTAATTTAGGGTTTAAGTTTTTTGATAATTCACTATATAAGACTTTGTACTCTTTATTTCTTAAATTTTTTTTTTTTTTATTCATCAATAAAGATGATTACGTTTTTTTCACATCACTTTCTACACTTTTTACTTTTTACCTTATAATATATGAGAGAGTATAATTGCTTGAAATAAATTAAACCAAGGACATGATATAATTAAATTATTTTTAAAAACAATATTAATTAGATTTAAACTCTCAACTTTCAACTAAAAATATTTTTACTCGATTTCTAATTTTTAACGATCTTCATATCTTAAATAAAAACTTTCAAAAAAATAAATGATAAAAATGTTAATGCAATATTAGTTTTGATTTTCTTTTATCAAATTAATCAACATAAATAGAAAACATTGTATTTGTAATTTATTACAGACTTAAAAAAAAATAGAGGAATAAAATTAATTTTGTGTTCACAAATTTATAAACAAGTAAATCCTTTGAATTACGCATTAATTCACTAATAATTAACTCGGTAATATTAAATATGGGATGATTATTTGATCGTAAAAAAAATTTTCATCGACTGTTAGAATAAATTGGAGAAGTACACGTATAGATCAATTTTGATAGACAATATTTTTAGTCCTCAGGGCGTAGCACAGTTGGGACACATAATTTCATGATCGAAAGATCTAGAATTTAATCGTCGAGATGTCATTATACGAGGTTAACATTCTGACCATACGTGTGAGGTTTCATATTTTTTAATAGATAATATTTTCAGATCCGCTCCTCATTAAAAAATAATAATAAAATAATTAGTTGACTAATGATTTTAGCCGGCATTAAGTTTAATATGATTAATAAAAATAATAAATAATAAATAATGTTAACAAAATTACAGGGTTCTAATAAGATGTCTCGGTCACTCACACATTTAATAAGAGCAATGAAGCCTAGATGAGTATTAAGTTAAAATCATCTAGCCTAATCAAATTGGTTTCTTCTGAATAAATTAAACTGATCAAATTTTTTAAAAAATGAATCTATAAAATAGCAATTAATTGGTTAAAAATCAAATTAACTATTTAAAAAAACAATTGTTTTAAATAAAATTCAATTTCAATCTTAAAAAATAGTGTTAAAAATTAAACTTAGTTAAAAAAATCGGTTAATTCGGTCTATTTGATTTCACTAAATAAAAAATTTTAAAATTGAAATCAAATCCAATTAACTGATTTTTAGGACAAAATTAAATTTTTAAATAAATTAACCGAACTCAATTTTAAAATTCAATCAATTTGTTCGATTTAATTAGATTTTTACTTACCCCTAATGAATCTCCAAATAAAGTTCGTTCAATTTTAAAATTCAGTCAGTATGTATTATGATTATATCTTTTAATGACAAATCAGATATATAAAGTTCAAGTTAGACTTAGCTACAAGATATTATAAGGAATTTTCTTCTCAATAAATAACAAATATAAGAATATTGATGGTTTAAGTATTCATATGACTTTTTTGATTTACTCTTAACTAATAAAAAAATTTTATGGAGTTGAATGAATCAGTCATTCATAAGATTAATAAGACTTAGATATAAGTCGTAAATTTTTTCAAAAAATAAGAGCAATGAAAATGAATAAGATATCTCAACTAAATTTATTAAATTAAGAAATGATAACTTGTCTTCTAGACAGATAATGTAATTTATGATCACATGACATCAAGCAGGCACTTGAGATGTTTCAAAATCATTTTTGTAAATGACACATATGCTAGCCTATTGAACAAGGATTCTCTTGAAGCACTATACCTCGCCGGCCTATCTATTGAACATCAGACTCCCTAACCCAATTTTTAAAATAAAATTTTGAAATAATCAATTTTTTAAATTCAATCAATTCCATTGATTAATTTAAATTAACTAAACTTTTGATCACCCTAATCACAAATAATTAAGTAGTCACTTTAATTATTTGGTGCATCAACAGAGCTACACAAAACTAATAATAATTAGATTTAAACTCTAACTTTCAACAAAAAATATTTTTAATCGATTTTTAATTTTTAATGAGCTTCGTATCTTAAATAAAAACTTTCAAAAAAAGAAATGATAAAAATGCTAATGCAATATTAGTTTTGATTTTTTTTTTATTGAATTAACCAACATAAATAGAAAACATTTTATTCGTAATTTATTATAGACTTAGAAAAATTACTGGAGGGATAAAATTAATTTTGTGTTAAGAATTTATAAACAAGTAAATCTTTTAAATTAAACATTAGTTCACTCCCGATGATATTAAATCTGGGATGATTAATTCTATCGTACCAAAATTTTTCATCCACTGTTTGAATAAATTAGGGAAGGACATCAGCTTGATAGATAATATTTTCATATCCGCTATTCATTAAAAAAAATTCTCAATAAAATAATTAGTTTACTAATGATTTTAGCCGACATTAAATTCGAGATGATTATTAAAAATAATAATAATAATAATAAATCGATTGTAAATAAAATCAAAAGGTTGTAATGAGATGTTACACTCCTATATTTAATAAGAGCAGGTTGTAATGAGATGTTACACTACTATATTTAATAAGAGCAATGAAGCCTAGATGAGTATTTAGTTAAAATTATCTAGTTATTCAGTTAAAATCATCTAGCCATCAATGAAGTTGGATGAGTATTCAATTAAAATCATCTAGCATAATTGAATTTTTTTTTTAACAAATTAAACTGATCAAATTAAAAAAAAATTAATTAATTAAACCTATAAAATATCAATTAATCGATAAAAATCAAATTAATCAATTTTTTATAAAAAAATAAATTGTTTTAAATAAAATTCAATTTCGATATAAAAAAATGTTAAAAATTCAATTTAGTAAAAAAAAAAACGTTTAATCCGATCTATTCAGTTTAACTGAATAAAAAAATTTTAAAACGGAAACTGAACCGAATTAATTAATTTTTTAGGAAAAAATTAAATCTTTAAATAAACCAAATTGAATTTTAAAATTCAGTTAGTTTGTTCGGTTTAATTGAATTTTTACTTACTCCTAATGAAACTCCGGGGAGAAGTATTGTGATTAGACCTTCCAATGATAGATCAGACATATAGAGTTCAAGTTAAACTCAGTTGCAGTGTATTGTGGGGGATTTTCTTTTCCATAGATAGTGAGTCTAAGAATGTTGGTTGTTTAAGTCTCCACATATGCTTTTTCGATTTACCCCGAACTAATGAAAAAATTTTATGAAGTTAAATCGGTCATTCCTAAAATTAGTAAGGCTTAGATATATGATACGGTGTATAATGGTGGGGTCCAATAAAGTTGGGCAATTAGAAGTCAAAAGAATGGGACGAACAGAAGTTAAGGGGACGGGACAGTCAACAGGTATGGAAAGAGGAAGTAAGACCGGGTGATGGCGTCAGCAACCTGATTCTCGATCAGGTACTCACAGACCGGAACTTCATACCTGAGACACCTGGGTAGACAATCGGGGTGAATACCTTACCTGGATTTGACGGGTTGGGCTCTCACGACTTAGTTGTACTTAAGCCTAGTGCTCTCAGTAAGCTAAACTCACGATTAGCTCTTGGACGATCTCTCCACGACTCCCGGTCCCTCAAGGTTTAGGCCAGGCATTATACCCGACTGGTCATCTTGAGCTGCCCTATTCATACCCGATCGTGACAGAAGGCGCTACATGACAACAAGGTCAAGGTATCGTAGCCGTCTGTCAGATAATAACTATTGTATGTCAGGGAATATTCCAACGGTCTGCAGCCACCTGCGAATAAAACCTTCCTTCAGTCAATAGGAGGAAGATGTCATGTGTCCTCCATCATCCGACAAGTCCTAACACCCGACATTCTCTAACATTAGTTAGGCTCCGGAAGGTACGCACTGTGAGATTCTTTTCCTTACGCAGGTACACTCTCTCGCACATTCGCATTTGTCTTCTACTTTCTTTCTCCTTCGTACATTGTTCTTCTGGGGAAAAAGTACCTGACTTGAACGTCGGAGGGCCTACTCTGGGGACTTTTTCCCTGGTTTCTGGCCTTAACGTTCGTGTGCTTGTCTGAGTGTGCGCAGAACTCAGGTACAGCCGACTCAATCATTGTCGTCCGTCAGCACCACCTGGGAGTCCATTTTCGGAAGCGCCTACGAGAAAGGCGTCTCAGTCGCCCCTCCGTCAACGCTTGCAACAGTTCATCCGACCTTCATCTGACTCAGATTCCGGGCATGATCAATATACATTATCAATTTTAAAGAATAAAAGAACAATGGAAACAAATAAGATATCTAAACTAAACTTATGGAATTAAGGAATGATAACTAAACCTTAAACCTTAAATTCTAAACCCTAAACTTATGGAATTAAGAAATGATAACTTGTCTTCCAGACAGAAAGAGTGTAATATATGATCACAGACATCAAGCAGGCCACCTGAGATGTTTTACATCGCCGGCTCATCTGTGAACATCTCCAAGGCTCCCTAACCTACTTTTTAAAATAAAATTTTGAAATAATCAAATTTTAAATTCAATCGATTCCATTGATTAATCTAAATTAACTGAATTTTGGATCACCCTAATCACAAATAATTAGCTAGTCACTTTAATTATTTGGTGCATCAACATAGCTACACAAAACTATACTTGTCGACAATTAGGATCCAGCCAGCCAGCCAAAAAAAGGCCACGGCTTATAAGTCATCAACAGGGACAATTGATAAAAATGAAACGTAAGGAATCTGTTATACATCAGTTTGGCTAAACAATTGACTTCACTAAAGCTAAGAAGGTTGGCGAGAAACCACATTGTAATTACAGCCTAAAAACGTAACTAACTCAATCTGCAATCCGACACAAGCTCCTCCAAGTTTTCACAAATTCCACAATTTCCTATTCTTTAAAATATTTTTCACATGGCCGGTATTATATATAATTGAGTTACAAATCCGGACGATTTCCTGCTTAATTTCGTTAAGTATATGCCAAGAATTGATTTGCTGGTTTGGTTAATTAGTTCGGAGGAAGGTATGGCTTGTTCAATGGTAGGCAGACCAACACGGTTTCTTGGCCTGAGATCTCGGTTTTTGCCAATATTTGCTTACCTCAGTCGACAACGACCAGACCAGCTGAACAAATCCGCCATCCGCATGATACTAATGATTACATGCTGTTCAGAGTCCATCTCTAAATTTCTAAATTATACGAAGAAAAGTAAATCAGTGAAAGAAATTTTTCTCTGTAAAGACGTACGCCCACCCGATACATCTGCGCTGTTACGGTTGGAGGC
This sequence comes from Zingiber officinale, assembly GCF_018446385.1. Taxonomy (NCBI): domain Eukaryota; kingdom Viridiplantae; phylum Streptophyta; class Magnoliopsida; order Zingiberales; family Zingiberaceae; genus Zingiber; species Zingiber officinale. Next base: position 80,732,721 of record NC_056007.1, read on the forward strand.
TCCATGCAGGTCCGTTCGCAAGCCCACGCGTCAATTAAATCACTCGTGGGTTTTCGACGTCGGTTTGTGCGTTCGGACCTCCCGTTTGACCACTTTAACTCGAGGCTTCCTCGACCTCACGCTCCCTCCATCCCACAGAACACGCTCTTTCTTCTTAATTCTCTCCGATATATATATATATACTCGCCTATTCTTATATCCGTTAATATTCGTATAGTCTACGGACGACTGAAAACTGATCTATTTGGCCATGGGCAATTGCCAGACGACTGACGTGGTCGCCGTCCTGATCCAGCACCCGGACGGGAGGACGGAGAAAGCCAACTGCCCGCTCTCCGCCAGCCACGTCATGGCCGCGAACCCCGGCCACTACGTCGCCGTCGTCATCACCCTCATCTCACAGCGGCGCTCCTCCTCCTCCTCCGCCTCCGCAACGGCTGACGACCGTCGGGAGAAGGTGGTCCGGTACCTAAAACTGCTCGGCCCGGAGGAGCCTCTTCAGCTCGGCCATTTCTACCGCCTCGTCAGCTTCGAAGGTACATCTGATCATGTGCATGTATGCTCAGCTGACTACTCGAAAAGTTGAAATTGCAAATACAATTTAACGACGACGACGACGTACGAATCGTCGGTCAACGTTCGTCAACCGTGCTAATTACAGACGTGCTGCGCGAGTTCGGGACGAAGAGGCGAGTACGGCTCAGTAAGCTGCTGTCCAAGAAGAAGGAGATCATCAAGAAATCGTGCGACGGCGAAGCCAATGCTTCAGCTGCCTCGTCGTCTCCGGTGAGTTGTGATATTCTCAATATATGCGAGGGTAATTTAGGCATTTTCTTTGTCGTTTCGTGCAACTGTGGAATTCCTAACCGGGAATTCCGCGTCCGGTCGACCCATGCTCTCCCCCTCTCCTTTTCCGCACGTCATCGTCTAAAACTATTTTATGACGACCGAACGAACAGAAAAGGGCACATTAACTAATCGACTGTTTTGCTCTTAGTTTATTTAACGTATGATTAATTAATTTTGCGTCTTATTATAACTAATAAGTAAGTTAATTATGATAAATAATTGTGTTATGATCAGGAAGCAGAATTAGAAGAGGAGGGAATGCAGAGACTAGGAATATTCCATTGCACGGGGAGCGCAAAGCAGGGTCAATGGAGGCCAACCTTGCAGACCATTTATGAGATAGCGAAACTTTAATTAATCTAGTAGATATAATATGGGGCCAAGTTTGGCTTAATTAAGTCGCTGGCGTTTGCAGTAATTTGGTTTCAGGTGTATCATGTATGAGCACGAATATGCACAGTGATTTGATATATATATATATATATATATAGACTATAGTGCCAGGTTTTTAATTTCGTGGTATATTGTTTTTACTTAATCATGGTTTACATTAAAATATTTGGATTTTATATCATATGAAGAACATCGATGTAGTCATCAGATCTGGAGCAAGATCGGACAATTTGGGTAGGGAAAAAAATATAAATAACAAGAAATATCTTCTATGCTAATAGTTCGTGATACAGGGTAATCAGCGAACGTCACGTTAACGTAGCTAAGAAGGTTAAGGCTACATTTGATAGAAGGTGATATGTCATTGTAATATAATCAAAATTTTATTATAATATTGATTATTTTATTTAATACAGTTTTAAAATTATAATTATAATATAATATGGATTACAAAAAAGTTAACAAAGTTTTGTAATATATATTAAAAGATCAACATCATATAATCTAATTACATTATGAGATCATTGTTTAACTAAATTTTAAATACCAAATATACCCCTTGATCCCGTCAGAAGCTGAGTCGGATGGAGGCGGGCCTAGATGGACTGGAAGTTGACGGAAGGTCGCCAAAGCGTTAGATCTACCTGGTACCCTCCTGGAAAGGTTCACACGGGCGGCTGACGAAAGAAGATGACCAAGACTATGACGCTTCTGCTCTGCGCACACTCAGACGAGCCCACGAGCCGTTAGAGACCAGAAACCAGGGAAAAAGTCCCCGGGTCAGACCCTCCGACGCTCAAGTCAAGTATTTTTTCCCCAGAAAACACAGAGAAAGGACGAAAAGTAAAGACTGGTGAGAAATGACGAGTGAGCATACATGCACAAAGGACAAATTAAACATTCCTTTTTATACTGCAACGGATGTCTCTAGGACCTGCGCGAGTGTTAGGAAATGTCGGCTGTCAGGCTTTGTCTGGCGGTGATTGACACGTGGCTCTTCCTAATAGGCTGGCGGCAAAACCGAAGGCGTAGCGAGCCCCGACTGTTAGCATATTCCCTGACACATTGATTGCTCTCTGACATTCTCTGACAAGCGGTTACGATTCCTTGACTTGTTTGTCCTGTAGTGCCTAAACGTTAGGTCTGCATCCTGACCTGCTTTGATCCACTACTATCCATGGCTTGTACGTTCCGACCTGCCCAACCGGTCTATTTACCGACCTGCATTTATCTACTGTAATCCATGGCTTGCACGTTCCGACCTGTCCGACCGGTCTATTTCCTGCCTTGCATTTGTCTACTGTAATCCATGGCTTGCACGTTCCGACCTGCCCGACCGGTCGGCTTCCTGACCTGCGTTTGTCTACTGTAATCCATGACTTGCACGTTCCGACTTGCCCGACCGACCTGCTTCCTGACCTGCATACTGTTTGTAAGACCGATAGGTTCGATAGAGGGGGGGGGTGAATATCGATTCGAAAATATAGAGTATTAGCGCAGCGGAAAAGTAAAGTAGACACAGTTGTTTTTTACTTCGTTCGGAGCCTGTGACGACTCCTACTCGAAGGCCCGTGGTCCTTGACCACTTTCGTTGGGCAATCACTAGCAATTCGAATATAATTACAGAATGAATACAGGAAATGCTTAATGAAACAAAGTAATACCGACAAGAAAATTAACCAAAAACGAAGAAGCACTTTGTCGGAGCTTTGTTAGCGTCGCAGGAACGTAGAGCAGTGGGACCAGCAGTCGAAAGTTCTCAGTTGATGATTGATTCTGAAGCTCCTGCCTGGGGCTTCTTTTATATGCTGTCCCGGGCGCCTGAATCCCTTCCGGGCGCCTGGAATGTGACGTAGCTGCACAAACCATGATGCTCCACGTGGCGACGACTCGGCTGGATGAAATTTGCCTTCCGGGCGCCCGGATCCCTTCCGGGCGCCCGGACCTCCGGGCGCCCGGATCCCCTCCGGGCGCCCGGACCCCTCTTCTCCAGAAAGTCCTTCTCCTGCAAGAAAATGTTAGTCCGAGGCAAATGTACCCTGCAACAAAAGAATGTTAGCACAGTTTTATAGATGAGCAAAGTATGACTTAGATTCCGTCTTTCCGAGACCGGAATCTAGTCACGATCTCGACTTAGATATCCGAAATGGATCTAAGCCGGATCGACGCCTAATGTTCCCTACCCGGGAACGCGTCCTCGCAGTCACTCCCCTCCAGTGACTTACCTTACTTACCTGCCAGACGTCTGGTCAGCCCGTCGACCCGTCTGGACTTCTCGCCAAGCGTCCGGTTAGCCCGTCGACCCGCTTGGACTTCTCGCCAGCTATCCGGTCAGCCCGTCGACCTAGCTGGACTTCTTGCCAGCTATCCGGTCAGCCCGTCGACCTAGCTGGACTTTTCCTGCACACTTGATAAAGGTGTCAGATAACAACACACCTAACTTAACCTGATTTGTCATTCATCAAAACCTGAGTTAGACCGTTAGTGCTAACCGCACCAACAATCTCCCCCTTTTTGATGGAATGACAACCTGGTTAAGTTAGTTATAAAAATATGCAAAAATAGGCATGATTTTTGAGGTTTTTTAAGGTTTAAGTTAGTTTTTTTTTGTTTTCATTTAGTTGCTCTAACTTAACCAACCTAACCCTCCCCCTTTGGCATTCATCAAAAAACAAGGGTAAACAATCACAGTGAGAAATACCGAAAACAATAATACCTTGAACAATAACTGAGTTTTTAAATCCAAGAGAAGATCAAATTGACTTGGGGGAGTATAAAGTTTTGAAAATTTGTTTAAAGTATTAGCTTTTAGCTTTTAGAAAAAAATGCTAAGTTTAGATAGGTTAATTTTCAAACATAAGTGTACAAGGTCTAAAAAAAAATTTTCAAAACAAGTTTCAACTTTGAAATGCTACTTAAACATAAGTTTTCAAAACCAAAATCCCAAAGCTAAGTTTGAAAAGTCTATTTTTCAAAACTAATTGAAATTTATTTTTCAACACTAAATGTACAAGATTTAATTTTCAAAACAAGGAAAATAACTTTGAGAAGCTTAGTTTGTAAACTAAATTTTGTAAAATTTATCCTTCAAATTAAATTGTCAAAATTAAGTAAAGTCAAATTTTTAAGAAGTAGACTCAGGACAATTTTCAAAGTAAAATTAAGTTTAAATCTTTACTTTTAGTTTTCAAAGGAGTCTTGGTAAACGTAAGATGAAATTTGTTTTTCAAAATCAAATTTTTCAAAGTTTAAAAGTATTAGATTCAAAACCATGGTTTAAAATACTTGAAAAGTTCAGTTTTCAAAGAATAGGTAAAGAGTTTGTGAGTTTAAAAATTTCACAATTTTAAACAAATTATTTTTAAACTCTGATTTTCAAAATTAAGTTTAAAATTCAATTTGGAAAACTAAAGTAGTTTATTTCTCCCCCTGAATTTGATATCTAACTTTAACCAGCTGTCTAACCAATTAGGTACTAACTAACTATTAGAAAATAGTAGCTTTCACTTGGTTAGTCAGATTAAGTTAATTATAATCAGTCAGTGTTTGACTTGACTGATGAACTTTAATCTGATTAATATTTGAATTGTATTTAGCGTCCAGACTTATACTGATGCACTGAAATAAGCATCTTAAGTCCAGACAGATGGCCTATGCATCTCACCCCTTTCTATGTTTGTCAAACACAAGCAAGGTAAACCTAAGGTGTTGGTGAGATGCTCAAAAACTAGTCCTATGGGTACATGCTTTCTAAGGATGTAAACCTAGTCTAAGGCCAAAACTGTTTTTGAAAGTCTAAAAATGAAAATTTTGAAAACAAACAAGTTTAGCCTATAAGTTGATAAAATCAGTTTTGAAAGTATTTATGAAGGATCCTAGTCTATTGAGCACATCCCTAATTGTCGTCGTAAGTTGCTAAATTCACTTTCAGGGAGTGGTTTTGTAAAAATGTCAGCTAAATTTGATTTAGACTCAATGTACTTGAGTTCAATATCACCTTTAGTAACATGATCCCTGATGAAGTGATGCCTAACTTCAATATGTTTGGTTCTTGAATGATGCACAGGATTCTTGGTTAAGTTAATCGAACTTATATTATCAATTAATACTTTTACATTTGTGATATTTAAGTTGAAATCTTTTAGAGTATGCATCATCCATAATATTTGTGCAACACACTCGCCTATAGCTATGTATTCTGACTCAGTTGTAGATAGTGCAACACAGTGTTGCTTTCTACTAAACCAGCTGACAAGGGATGGACCAAGTAGTTGGCATCCACCACTTGTGCTTTTGCGGTCTAATTTGCATCCGGCATAATCTGAATCAGAATATCCTATTAATTCAAAGTTGTTGGTTCTAGGATACCAAATACCTACATTTGTGGTTCCCTTGAGGTATCTAAAGATTCTTTTGACTTGAGTCAAATGAGATTCTTTAGCACAGGTTTGGTATCGAGCACACATACTAACTGCAAATAAAATGTCAGGTCGGCTTGCAGTTAAGTAAAGTAGACTACCTATCGCGCTCCGATAATGTTTTAAGTCTACTGATTTTCCATTAGGATCATCATCTAGGATTGTGTTTACTACCATAGGTGTTTTATTTCTTTAGTATTTTCCATTCCAAATTTTCTAAGTAACTCCTTAGTATATTTTTGTTGATAAATATAATTTCCTTCATTTGTTTGTTTGACTTGTAACCCTAGAAAATAAGTTAATTTTCCTACCAGACTCATTTCGAATTCGTGTTCCATTAGGTTTGTAAATTCGTTTAAAAATTCTGAGTTGGTTGAACCAAAGATGATATCATCTACATAAATTTGAGCTATAAAAATATCTTCTTTTATTGATTTCACAAATAGTGTTGGGTCAATTTGACCTTGATTGAACCCTTTAGAGGTTAAGTAAGAGGTTAGTCTTTCATACCATGCCCTAGGTGCCTGTTTAAGTCCATATAATGCCTTTTTTAATTTGTAGACATAATCAGGGTGTTCTAGGCTTTCAAAACCTGGCGGCTGACCTACATACACTTCTTCTTTTATCAATCCATTAAGAAAGGCAGACTTGACATCCATTTGGTATAGTTTGAATCCTTTATGGGCTGCATAGCTTAGTAACATTCTAATGGACTCTAGTCTAGCTACCGGAGCATAAGTTTCATCGTAGTCAAGTCCTTCAATTTGACTGAACCCTTTGGCAACTAACCCGGCCTTGTTCCTAGTAATTTCTCCAGTTTCACTTAACTTGTTTCTAAATACCCATTTGGTTTCTATTATTTTCTTATCGGTAGGTTGAGGTACTAGGTCCCAAACTTCATTGCGCTCAAATTGAGCTAATTCTTCTTGCATAGCTATGACCCAGTCTGGGTCAAGTAGAGATTCAGCTACAGTTTTGGGTTCAATATTTGAGATTAACGAGATTTGACTTAGGTTTCTGAAAGATGACCTAGTTTGAACCCTCAGGTCTGGGTCACCAATTATTTGATTAGTAGGATGGTTTGGGTTGACTCTTATGGTTCTAGGAGGTTGACTTTCTTGTAGGTGTTCTTCTTCTTCATTATTTTGGGTTTGGTTTGTTCCCTCAGAATTGATATGTTCGTGAACAGAGTCAACTGGTTGAGGTTGGGCTTGTTCTAGGTTTTGATTGGATTCTTTGAATTTTACATTGGTGGTTTCTTCAATTCTTAAAGTGACTTTATTATAAATTCTGTAGCCTCTACTATTCAGAGAATAACCTAGAAAAATTCCATTCTCTATTTTGGAAGTGAATTTGCCTAAGTGTTCTCTAGTATTTAGGATAAAGGCTGGGCAACCAAATACCTTAAAGTACTTTATATTAGGTTGCTTGTTGTAAAATATTTCAAAAAATGTTTTATTGTGGTTTTTGTTTAGTGTTGTTCGGTTTTGTACATAGCAGGCTGTACTAACAGCTTCTGCCCAAAAATATTTAGGTAAGTTGTATTCATTTAGCATAGTTCTAGATGCTTCAAGTAAGGTTCTATTTTTCCTTTCTACAATTCCGTTTTGTTGGGGAGTTTTAGGGCAAGAAAATTCATGATGGTAGCCATTTTCAAGGCAAAATTTATCAAAATTATGATTTTTAAATTCTCCTCCATTATCACTTCTGATTCTTTTAATTTTTATGCCTTTTTCATTTTCAATTTGTTTGCAGAAATTTGTAAAAATTTCAAAAGTTTCATCTTTATGTTTTAAGAATTTGACCCAAGTGAACCTAGAATAGTCGTCTATTATAACTAGACAGTACAGACTTCCATTTATTGATTTGACCCCGTGGGAGTCAAATAAATCTAAGTGTAAAAGTTCTAGGACTGAGTTGGTTTGGGATTCATTAATTGGTTTGTGGGTAGATTTTGTTTGTTTGCCTTGTTGACAAGCATTACATATTGTTGAATCTAAGTTAGGTAATTTTGGTAAGCCTCTAACTAGACCGTTTAATTTACTTATGTTTCTGAAATGGGTGTGTGACATTCTTCTGTGCCATAACCAGGTTTCTTCTTTTTGCGTTAAATAACACTTGACTGAAGAAGTGGTTAAGTTGATGGCATAGATATTGTCTTTTCTAAAGCCTTTTAGGCTTATAGTTGGATTATCTAGATGTTTGATCAAACATTCTGTGGATAGAAATTTTACCTTATACCTAGTGTCACACAATTGACTTATACTCAGAAGATTGTATTTAAAATTTTCAACAAGTAGAACATTTGAAATTATGAAATCTATGTTTAATTCAATATTACCTATACCAATTACCTTGAGTTTACCGTTGTTCCCAAAGGCAACTATTCCTAGGCTTTTGAAGGTTAATTGAGTGAACTTGGTGTGATCTCCAGTCATATGTTTGGAGCAACCACTGTCCAAAATCCACTTGGTTTCCTACAACACGTAGGATTTATGTTAGTCTTAGTTTATCAATTTTTTAATCAATCATTACTTAAGAAATTGATTTAAGTTTTAAAATTAAAATTTTGAAAATAATTTTTAAGTTTAAAGTTTTGAAAATAATTTTTAAGTTTTAAAATTAAAATTTTGAAAATAATTTTTAAGTTTTAAAATTAAAATTTTGAAAATAATTTTTAAGTTTAAAATTAAAATTTTGAAAATAATTTTTAAGTTTAAAATTTTGAAAATAATTTTTAAGTTTTAAAATTAAAAATTTTGAAAATAATTTTTAAGTTTAAAATTTTGAAAATAATTTTTAAGTTTTAAAATTAAAATTTTGAAAATAATTTTTAAGTTTAAAATTAAAATTTTTGAAAATAATTTTTAAGTTTAAAATTAAAATTTTGAAAATAATTTTTAAGTTTAAAATTAAAATTTTGAAAATAATTTTTAAGTTTAAAATTAAAATTTTGAAAATAATTTTAAGTTTAAAATTAAAATTTTGAAAATAATTTTAAGTTTAAAATTAAAATTTTGAAAATAATTTTAAGTTTAAAATTAAAATTTTGAAAATAATTTTAAGTTTAAAATTAAAATTTTGAAAATAATTTTAAGTTTAAAATTAAAATTTTGAAAATAATTTTAAGTTTAAAATTAAAATTTTGAAAATAATTTTAAGTTTAAAATTAAAATTTTGAAAATAATTTTAAGTTTAAAATTAAAATTTTGAAAATAATTTTAAGTTTAAAATTAAAATTTTGAAAATAATTTTAAGTTTAAAATTAAAATTTTGAAAATAATTTTAAGTTTAAAATTAAAATTTTTGAAAATAATTTTTAAGTTTAAAATTAAAATTTTGAAAATAATTTTTAAGTTTAAAATTAAAATTTTTGAAAATAATTTTTAAGTTTAAAATTAAAATTTTGAAAATAATTTTTAAGTTTAAAATTAAAATTTTGAAAATAATTTTTAAGTTTAAAATTTTGAAAATAATTTTTAAGTTTAAAATTAAAATTTTGAAAATAATTTTTAAGTTTAAAATTAAAATTTTTGAAAATAATTTTTAAGTTTAAAATTAAAATTTTTGAAAATAATTTTTAAGTTTAAAATTAAAATTTTGAAAATAATTTTTAAGTTTAAAATTTTGAAAATAATTTTTAAGTTTTAAAATTAAAATTTTGAAAATAATTTTTAAGTTTAAAATTTTGAAAATAATTTTTAAGTTTAAAATTAAAATTTTTTAAAAATTTAAAATTAAGTTAAGCCTTATTCATCTCACCCGATCTATATTATCAATCAGGGAATCCTATGATTTTGTGAGATGAAATTGGTTTGATTACAGACTTTTGGTTTAACTTGTGTTAGATTCAGATTTAGTTTTGGTTTCCACAAATAGGCATTCTTCGGATAAACTTCTAAGCTTGGTGAGTCACAGGGACATCATTAGAAGTAACCAACCTTTCGAGATTTTCCGAATAGTCCTATCCACGGAGCTTAGTACTCAATCTTGGTCTGACTGATTAGGATCCATTTAAGGGTAGCTTCGGTCAGTTCCACTTGGCCAAATGCACCAGATCGAAGCCATATCTTTCTAGACATACAATGCCCAAGCTTCCCTAACGTACTATCATCCAAAAACTTCACGGTACTATGGGTCGAGTTAACCTCGGTCCCTTTTAACTAATCTGATTACCCTACCGGGTTAGTTTGTTTTGGGTTACCCTCGGGTATGTTAGTTTTGGAGGTGCCAGCTATCTGGAGCCTCCCCCGAATTATTGGCCATTAATTTAGATTTTTGGTTTGTGTCGATTCTTTTATAGTTATAATCAACTTGGTGATAGTCTAAATTTTGTTGAGTTTTGAATTTTGATTTTAAGTTAAATTTATTTTTAGTTTTGATCTGATTTATTCAAGTTTATATAATGTATTTTATCTTTAGGTATATAGAATTGATTAAGTCCTACTTGCGTGGTTAAGCACGCTTTCGGAACCCAAGCTTGTTTAGTTGCTTTGTGTTGGGTTAATAATGATTTAAAGGTTTTGTTTGATTTTGACTTATATCCAAGTCCGGTTTTATTATAGCATGCCTTTTGGTTATTTAGAATTAAATCTAAATTTTTAGATCTTGTTGTGAATTTTTCCAACAATTCTTTTAACTTATTAATTTCACTTTTTAATGATATATTCTCCTCCTCAAGTGTTCGGTCCTGAGTTGGATTCGAATTTTTTAATTGTTCCTTGAGGTTTTGATTTTCCTCAAGAAGCGATTTATTTTCATTTTCCAATTTAACTAATTTTTTATTTAAACACGAGATAATTCTAAAGAATTTATGATTTAAGTTTCGGTATACCTCTTCGGAACCTTCGGAAACGAGTGCGGACTTGTGGCTCGATTCGTCGGACCCGTCTTCCGATTCCTCCGATTCGTCTTCCGTTTCAGCTCGCGAGCCATCAGCGTGAGGTGACTTTGGTGTTTTGCCTTTCTCCCTCCGATTCGTCCGAGGAGGAATCGTCCCATGTTGCTTTGAGGGCTTTCTTCTTTGTTGACTTTGGTTTGTCAAGTTTCAATCTTGGGCATTCGTTCTTGTAGTGCCCCTTTTTGTTACACCCGAAACATGTGACATTTCTTGAGTCGGCTGGCGAACTGATCTTCTGAAGATCCTGTTTGTTGAAGCTTCTCTTTTTCCTGGTGAACATCTTCCTTACCAGGTTCACCAGGTGTTCTTCGTCCTCAGAGTCTTGATCGGAATCTTCTTCAGATTCGGGCTTGTTCTTCTTTTCTTTAGAGGAACCTGCAATTAAAGCTACACCTTTCTCGACCCCGGCGTTAGTTTGCTCATGAAGTTCTAATTCACAAAAGAGTTCATCCAATTTTAATTTAGATAGATTTTTTGAAATTTTGTAAGCATCTACAATTGATGCCCACAAATTATTTCGCGGAAAAGCATTTAACGCGTACCTTATTAAGTCTCGGTTCTCCATTTGGTGTCCTATCGCGTGGAGACCGTTGAGGATATCTTTGATCCTCGCGTGGAGCTGACTTGCCGTTTCACCTTCCTGCATTTTTATATTAAAAATTTTATTTAACAGCAAATCTCTTTTTGTTACCTTCGCGTCGCTTGTTCCTTCGTGCAGCTCGATCAGTTTATCCCAGAGCTCCTTAGCGTTTTCATGCGGTCCGACCCGGTTCAGTTCTTCGTGTTAGTCCGCAGTGTAGAGTGTTGATGGCTTTGTTCTCCATTGATGCCTTTTTCTTTAAATCATTTGTCCATTCTTCAGGGTCTATTATTTTCCCGGAGTTGTCTACTGGAATTTTATAAGCCTTTGTGACGCTCATCCATTGGTCGTAGTCTGTCTTCATGTAGACCTCCATTCTTCTCTTCCAATAGAAAAATCATCCCGTTGAATAGGGGAGGACGTATCTTGAAGCCTTCTTGTTGAGACATCTTATCCGCACACACTAAATTAACTAGAAAAATTCCAAGACTTCGTCTTGGATTAGCAGTGCGGAAAAAAAACTCTAAGTGTAACGAAAAAAAATCTTCCAAAAAGATAATAATATCAGTTTGGAATTAAAAAATATTTCACCCCCTGTCTGATTGGTGGTTGCACCAAATCAGAGCGGTACCCGCTCTGATACCACTTGTAAGACCGATAGGTTCGATAGAGGGGGGGTGAATATCGATTCGAAAATATAGAGTATTAGCGCAGCGGAAAAGTAAAGTAGACACAGTTGTTTTTTACTTCGTTCGGAGCCTGTGACGACTCCTACTCGAAGGCCCGTGGTCCTTGACCACTTTCGTTGGGCAATCACTAGCAATTCGAATATAATTACAGAATGAATACAGGAAATGCTTAATGAAACAAAGTAATACCGACAAGAAAATTAACCAAAAACGAAGAAGCACTTTGTCGGAGCTTTGTTAGCGTCGCAGGAACGTAGAGCAGTGGGACCAGCAGTCGAAAGTTCTCAGTTGATGATTGATTCTGAAGCTCCTGCCTGGGGCTTCTTTTATATGCTGTCCCGGGCGCCTGAATCCCTTCCGGGCGCCTGGAATGTGACGTAGCTGCACAAACCATGATGCTCCACGTGGCGACGACTCGGCTGGATGAAATTTGCCTTCCGGGCGCCCGGATCCCTTCCGGGCGCCCGGACCTCCGGGCGCCCGGATCCCCTCCGGGCGCCCGGACCCCTCTTCTCCAGAAAGTCCTTCTCCTGCAAGAAAAGGTTAGTCCGAGGCAAATGTACCCTGCAGCAAAAGAATGTTAGCACAGTTTTATAGATGAGCAAAGTATGACTTAGATTCCGTCTTTCCGAGACCGGAATCTAGTCACGATCTCGACTTAGATATCCGAAATGGATCTAAGCCGGATCGACGCCTAATGTTCCCTACCCGGGAACGTGTCCTCGCAGTCACTCCCCTCCAGTGACTTACCTTACTTACCTGCCAGACGTCCGGTCAGCCCGTCGACCCGTCTGGACTTCTCGCCAAGCGTCCGGTCAGCCCGTCGACCCGCTTGGACTTCTCGCCAGCTATCCGGTCAGCCCGTCGACCTAGCTGGACTTCTTGCCAGCTATCCGGTCAGCCCGTCGACTTAGCTGGACTTTTCCTGCACACTTGATAAAGGTGTCAGACAACAACACACCTAACTTAACCTGATTTGTCATTCATCAAAACCTGAGTTAGACCGTTAGTGCTAACCGCACCAACACTGTTATCCATGGTTTGCACGTCCCGACTTGTACGCCATGTCTATTTCCCGACCTGCTTCTATTTACTGTTATCCATGGCCTGTACATCCCGACCTGCATGCTAGGTCTATGTCCAAATCTGTTTACTGTTTACTGCTATCCATGGCTTGTACGTCCCGACTTGTACGCCCGGTCTGTTTATTCTACGCCTAGAGCCTTCTCTCCTTTACCTTGGCTTGTGGGCTGTCCTTAACTATACCTGGCCTATGGGCCCTGTCCTTGACCGCTATCCAGGCTAGCCCTTATTCGACTTATACTCCCATCCTTGGACCTCCCCATCAGCTGAGACTTGGCCCCTAGCCCTGTAAGCTTGACTTCTGACCAGCCACGGAGGCTGGACTTCTGACCTCCACGTAAGATTGACTTCTGACCTCCATGTAAGCCTGATTTTTTACCAGCCATGGTGGCTTGACTTCTGCCCATCCTGTGGTCTTGACTCCTAACCACATCATCTTACGAACCCCACGAACATGCACCGTATCACCCCTACTATATTTTCGGCGTCAATCGGTCATCGACGTTGTTTCCGTCGCTGGCCACGGGGTGTCGCTATCGGTCGCTGCCTTTGGGTACCGTTAGCCGCCGCCGGCCTCGGTCGCCACCTGCTACTGCCGGTCATCGACATCATTGTCGCCACCTCCGGGCACCATCTGCCACTGCCATCAGTCGCCACCTCCAACTTCCGCAGAGGTGTGGCGGTTGCTGCCATCGGCTATCGCCTCTGGCAAAGGTCGCAGGATATTTGTGATATTTTATAATAATACGATTTAAATCCTTATAAAAAAATATTAGATTTCAAACAAAAGAATATAATCATCCTTGTAATAAAAAATTACATACATTACATTATCAGACATAGTAATGTAATCAAAATTACATTACAAATTAGATTACATTACAAGCTAGATTACATTACGCCTAACTAAACACAGCCTAATAGTTTTGCCAACGTGACAATCAAAAGTCAAAGCAATTGTATGCTGGTTCCAAGGATTCCCGACTCCTGACTTGGGTACCTATTTGACTCCCTACTCCAGATGCCTAACTCATGTTCCAATCCGACTTTCGATGTCTAACTCAAATTCCAAGCACCCTTGGCTAAATAGAAATAGCTTTAACTATAAAGAATTACAATGATGAACTATCATTAAAAACGTGGACAACGTAGTCATTATCGTGAAGAAGTTGAAAAAAAAAACTATTCACTTCTAAAAAATGTACAATAATCATCATTTATCTCGTAAAATGTGATAATGATTACAAGAAATGAGGGACACGAGAATAGCATGATGGATAGTCACGATCCCATAAAAGATAGTCAATCATCGTGAGAAAAAACATATAGATATATAACACATCAAATCCTAATTCCTTTACACATGCTCCCTTTTTTTTTTAAATACTTAAATTCTTGAGTATCGAAGAAGTAACTACGTTTCTCATAGTACAAAAAGCTTTACAAGATGATGTGATTTAATCATACCATAATCAACATCAATACGAACATAAATACGTAAGTATATGCCCATGTTTTTCGATTTAGAATATAAAATTATCTCCATCTATATTGACACGATTATTTAGGGAAAAAATATCACTAAGTAAGCATACTGAAAAAATATTTTAATATAATATTTTTCTTATTATTAAATTAAATTAATCTTACTTTATATTTATATATTTATATGATAGCAATTATAGTTACAAGTCAAATAATATCGAAAATAAACCTATTTTTAAATATAAAATAGAATCAAACATATTTTTAATTATTAATTTTTTAAAGAAATAGGGTGTCAATAATAAAAATAATTTTTAAATTTTAAAAATCCTTGATAATGGTCTCAGCCCATTAAGACAACCACGGCCCACCCACACTCCACGATTTCAAATCCCCTTTCTTAGGGACATCTCCAATGTAAGATTTTTAAAGAGATTTAGAAAATAAAAAAAAATTGAACAATTTTTTTTTTAACTATTGTGGATGAAAGGTTTGAGCTTTATATTTTAAGAGTAGTGAAATTTTAAAATTATTTTTTTCTTTGAAATTGATGTAATACGTACATAGTCATGCAATTATATGTTATTAATTAGACCACTTAAAAATTATTTAGAACTCTTTAGAATTTTAATATTTTAATAGTTTTTAGAATGTTGATGTGATGACGTGGTATATTAAAATCATAAAAAATGTTTTTTTAGAACTTAAGATGCCCTAAGGGTATCTCCAATAGTTAAAGTTCTACAAAAGCTTTTTTTATGATTCCAATATGTCACATCATGCCACATCAACATTCTAAAAACCTATTGAAACAACTCCAATAGTCAAAAGCTTTTAGGGCATGTTTGGTTCAGGGTTATCTTTGATAACCTTGGTTATCCATCCAAGGTTATCCACCAAAACCTTGTTTGGTTTTGGTAATTAATGATTCCTAAGTTATGCTACATGCCCGACACATCAGCAAGTTGGGCATATAGTCCGGAATCAGAAAACCCCATAAAACTGGGGTTTTCTTTGATTCCCTGGTTAACCAAAAAATTAAGACAATATTATCCTTCGTTATTTACCCTTTGAGACATAAATAACTTTATAGATTTACCAAATTTCAATCAACCCCTCCAATATAACCAAACCCTCTCGAGCGAACATGTGAAACCCAACCCGCCGCTCCTCCTCTCGCGAACAGCACGAAAACCCTAGCCTTTCGCCGCTTCTCCTCTCGCGTACACGCACGACCTTTTCCCTCTCGCGGCGACCTAGCGCCGGTTCTCTGCGACATCCTCCCTCTCGCGCACACGAAGCTCAGGCCTTCTAGCGGCGTTTCTCTACGATGATCCCCACTCGGCTTCTTGGAAAAGGTATGATCTTATACACTGTTAGAACTGATCTTAGCGTTTCTCTGCACCGGTTGTCCGCGACATCCTCCCTCTCGCGCACACGAAGCTCAGGGCGTCCAGCGGGGTTTTTTTAGCGATTGTTGCATCATGATTTGGTCGATTTGAACTGATTTTATACATTGCTAGAACTGATCAACTTTGATTTGGTCAATTTGAAAGACCAATGATTGTCATCTATGGGTTGCCCTTTTGGTTAGTTGCTGTTTAGATCAATAATATTTAGTTGTTGTTTAGTTTTTATTTAGCTCTTGTTTAGATCTTGTCGGTTAGGTCTTGGTTAGTTGTCCATGCCTCATGTCTTTGTCCTCCCCTGCAGAGGAAGCGAAACGCACTCCATTTGTTCCTCTTCCGCCTTCCACTACCGATAAGGTTAGGGTTCTGAGTTTCCTTCGACCATCGTTTTGTACTGTGTACTGACAATTGTCGTTTGGATGATGTTTTTTTTTTTTTTGGTGTTATGCGTTTCCTCGTATTGATAAGAAGTGTGTTCTGGATGCGTAGTGTTAGTCTACTGACAAGAGTTTTATAACCTTTGATTGAAGAGTGATTCAGGAAATGGGTTCTGAGGATATAGGTTTATTAGTTGGAGGGTTCTGAATGCTGATCATTAATAAAGCAAACTAATATGTTAATAAATGTAAAACGTGAAAAGTAACTTAAGATGTCTCCTAGTTATGTTTACCTCAAAGGAAATATCTTTTAACATTTCTTCACAAAAAGAGTCATCCAAAGCCGTAGCACTCTTGGTTGCTACTTCTGTTACAGCAATTGCATCTTCCGTTAGGCAATCAAGTTCATTAAGTAAAGCTTCAGCTGAAATCATGAACACTTTATAATATTTATTTGAGTAAAAAGACCATTAATTAAAATATTAATCTAATTAAAAAGACCATTTATTTGCATCTTTTGAACTTTTAAAATGTATACTTGTTAGGCTTCTGCCTAATGAAAAAGATAGTGTTAGATTGACACTAACAGAAGGCATGTACTCATCCTATTGCATATGGGCTCAAACCTGAACAATGACAAAAACATATCACTAAGATAAAACTAAGCTTTTGAGTGTATGTTGTCCTCTTTCTATATATTTTTTCTAAACCTTAATTCCAATGAATTACTTTTCATGAATACTCAGTTTCCTATGTGCATTATAAATACATTTTTCAACAAGGAATAATTTAGCTGAGAACAAAAAGTGACTTGCAATCCAGTTTCGTTTGCATGAATGATAACAACTTACAATTATACTTGATTAGTTGCTGTTTAGTACTTGTTTTGTGTTGTTTAGTTCTTGTTTAGTTTTTGTTTGGTTCTTGCAACTTGTAAGTTGAACCTACAAATTCTCTTTCAACTATTTAGTTTTTGTTGTAACTTGCTGTTTACAATTTGAAATTTTCTACCATGCTAATTTATTATTTGGTTCATTGCCCTATTTACATGATAGGTTGATATGACTCAGTTAGCAGTACGACAGGAGATGAAAATGATTTCTGTACTTATTATGCGTATGAAGATGATGGAAAGCAAGTTATTTATGCTCTTATCGTTGGCAATGGTCTTAGCTATTAAGAGGAGGAGTGCTAGATTGAGGAGGAGCATATCATATGCTTATCATGCATTGTCTAGATATAATATTAGGTCTATAAACATAAATGAGATGACTTTTCATAGTGATCGACAATGTGTTGATAACTGTAGGATGGATAGAAGATCTTTAAGCAAACTTTGTTATTTGCTAACGACGCGTGGGAAATTGAAAGGGAACAGAAATATGTCAATTAATGAACTTGTAATATCTTTTCTTCACATTATTGCACATAATGTGAAGAATAGAGTCCTAAAACGGCAAACAGCTAGATCCGGCGAGACAATTAGTAGGCATTTTCATTTAGTTTTGAACTCTATTATGCGGTTACACAACATTTTGCTTAAGAAGCCAGAACCAATCCCAGAAAATTGCACGGATGACAGGTGGAAATGGTTCAAGGTACAAGTATATGATTTCTATACATTTTTTTTATTAATTAATTTAATGTACATAATAAAATAAATTAATTTTATAATATTTCTTTGAGTGTAGGGTTGTTTGGGAGCATTAGATGGGACTTATATTAATGTCAATGTGCCAGCAAATGATAAACCTAGGTATCGAACCAGAAAAGGTGAAATTGCAACCAATGTCTTGGGTGTATGCACACCGAATATGCAATTTACCTATGTCCTACCGGGTTGGGAAGGATCTGCGGCAGATGGTAGAGTCCTAAGGGATGCTATTAGTAGGAGGAATAACTTGAAGATTCCTCAAGGTAATTAAGTTGTAATTATTGTAAAATAATAGTCACTTGTAATATGTTTAACAAATATTTGGTTTATATATTCGATTTATATATACATATATATATTAATACTTGTTCACTCGTGATATATATATAGGTTGTTATTATTTGTGTGATGCTGGATACACAAATGGGGAAGGTTTTTTGGCACCATATAGAGGTCAAAGGTACCACTTAACTGAATGGAGGCAAGGTTACCAACCAGCGACAGCCAAAGAATACTTTAACATGAAGCATTCTCAAGCAAGAAATTGCATTGAGAGGTGTTTTGGCATTTTGAAAGCTAGATGGGCTATATTGAGAGATAAGTCATTTTATTCTGTTAAGACTCAATGTAAGATTATTTCTGCTTGTTGTATTCTCCATAATTTCATAAGGTATGAAATGACAATTGATCCGATAGAGACTGAGCTTGATGCCCTTGATTCAAATGAAAGTGGTGGTGGTGGTGGTGGTGGTGGTGGTGATGATGATGATGATGATGATGATGATGATGATGATGATGATGATGATGATCTGATTAGGTATTGTGAGACCAGTTCTGCTTGGACTGAATGGAGAGAAAAGCTTGCAGATGATATGTTCACGAGCTGGCAGTCATCAATTAATTAAATTTAATGTTCTTTTTTAAAATTTAGGTTTCATTTCCATGTACTGAACTTTTTAATTATGTTGTATTTGAGTTTATTATCCATTTGAATCATTTGAACAATATGATTGTTTCTGCATTTTGTGTATTATTCATTTGAACAATTTAATTATGATTTGTGCAAAAATAATGTGTTATTTGAATGGTTTAATTTCAGTTTTCAATGGAAGGAAAGAGCCAAAAGATGTCAAATGTAGTTGAAAACGTAGAAAGTTCAATGCTACTGAAGATCAAAAGAAAAACTCAAAGTACCAAACGCTTATGGACAAAACAAGAGGATGCTGCATTGGTTGATTGCCTTGTTGAGTTGAGTAAAGATTCAGCTTGGAAGAGCGAGAATGGTTTTCGAACTGGGTACTTGGTGCATTTGGAGAAACTCATGGCTGCTAAATTGCCATCAAGTAGTTTGAAGGCTACTCCTCATATTGAGTCAAGATACAAGCTACTAAAGAGACAGTTTCATGCTATCACTGAGATGTTGAATCATAGTAGTGGATTTGGGTGGAACGATGTTGAGAAGTGTATTATTACAACAAAAGATGTCTTTGATGATTGGGTTAAGGTAACTTTTTCTACTTTGCGTATTTCCATTTCTTTGATAACTGTGGGTGTTTTTTTTTTTGCTAATGATATGTTTTTAATTTAGAGTCATCCAGCTGCTATTGGGTTAAGGAACAAAGAGTTCCCCCACCTGGATGACTTGATGTTTGTGTGGGGGAAAGATCATGCCACAGGAGCTAATGCAGAAACCCCTGCTGATGCAGTAGAAGAGATAAATTTATGCGATGAAGAGGTCGACACATCTAATGCAGAAATATTTGCTGAAAGTTACAAAGGTGAAGAATCTAATGATGCCAACCAAACAATAAGGAAATCTGAGACTCTGGATTCATCAATTTGTCCATCAAACAAGAAGCCAACCACTAGAAAGAGAAAAGGAAAGGCTGATGATGCTTTAGATGACTTGGTGGGAGAGATTCACAAGTATGTTATTGCTGTTACTGAGGCTAATGAGGAGATGAAGGGAATTTCCACATACTTCAAGAAACAAACCGAGAGTGGTGATAGAAAAATGAAGATATATGATGAGCTAATAGAACTTTCTGATTTCTCTGAGCAAGAAATTATGGATGTCGTAGAGCATATTCTCAAGGTTGAACACAAGATTGACAATTTCTTTGCAATGCCAAAGGCATTTAGGAGAAATTATGTGATAAAGCAGCTCAACGAGATCCATCCAAAATGAATTAAATATTTGAATTAGGTTCTTGGTACTTATGTTTTGATACTTTGGTTTGAACTTGAATGTATCTTTTTGTTTGGATTAAACTTGGATGTATCTTTTTGTTTGGATTGAACTTGGATGAATCTTTTTTTTTTGGATTGAACTTGGATGTTATTGGATTGAACTTTAATCAACTTAATGTGTTGGGTCTACCTTGGCTGTTGCCAACTTTGTGCATCCATGTGACAATCCTTATGGTGCTGTTGCCAACTTTTTTTTGGATTCACAATTTTGTGCAGGAGCATCTCGGTCATTCTTCTCAGGCTACGTTATTCTTTGTTCTTTGACTCTGTTTTTGTGTCAATTTTGGTTGCTTCATGTGATACAAGGTGTGTTCCATCAATAGTGTGCAGTATGATCCACGAACCTTGGCTCCACCATTCAACAATGGCTAAATTAGACATTCTTATTATGTTGTGCGGATATAGTTTGTAATATAGTATGATAATAACCTTTTAGTTTTCTTATCACATTTTGTATAAAACTGTTGTCCTGTCCCAAAATAGATTATCTAAAAGTGCACATATTGATGTTGCCTTACCTCATTTATTCCTTATGTGCTTGTATGAACTGTTGGATTGCCTTTAGTAAACGTGTCATTATTGTTCTTCTTCCAGAATAAATTATAGTAAGATAAGATAATGCATTAACGTGCCATTAGCATCTATGTTACATTTTACATCCACTTCTTTCTGAGATGTTCTCTTCATCATATGTTTCAGTACCAAGGGAATAATGGATGGCAACCTTTGAAGTATCCTGGACTTTGTGAGAAACTACTTGCAAAAAGTCAAACTGTGGTACGTGTAAATGTAATTATGTAGAGTTTGATTTATTCAACTTGTCTTCTATCTTCAACTATGACTTCCTTGCTTTGATTGATAAGTGTGCACTTAATTATCTCATGAACAGAATTAGTTGCCATGAATGAATGGATAGGTGGATCTCACCTATTAATAAAACTCAAATTTTCTTAGTATCCTGGTTGGTAAAAACTACGATTCTGAAAAGTTTGTAAGCTGATGATGTTATAGCTATAACAAATATATATGTACATCATCAACATTGTTGTCACAATCATACTATTTAAAAGAATCTGTTTTTTACATATAAACTGGAATTTAAAAGAACCCTGTTTTTTACATATTCCATCCATACTATTTTGCTATTTAATGGATAAAGCACTGACTTTACTGCTAATACATGCTCAATTCAAGGCCTATCATTGTGCCGTTGGCATGGCTGAATATACACTGATATGGCAGGAGAGTCTATACATATTTGTGAAAAATGTAATTTTTATGGTGCTCTTAAAATGAGCTAGCATGATAGACATACTATAACAAGGATGGAGCTGAGTATGTTAATCTGTTTTTCTTATTTACTTGTACTACTTTCTTCAACTAAAACCTCATCAAATTCTGAGCTATTCTTTTGTGTCAGGCTGGGTTTTTTCTGATTCATTATGCTCACTTGTGGCAAGAACACCTGGACAAGCTTTTTGATCTATACTCTACAGGAAAGCTTAAGGTTCATTCCATCTTACTTGCACATCCTTTGGTTTCGCACTATGTATGAGCCACAAATGATAATGAATGGAGAGTGCAACAAGATAAATTCAAATTATTTGCATATGCATAATTCTGTTTCTCCCACACCAATATTGATCGGTTAAATATGATACTCATTTAGTTGATAATTGAATGAATTTACCTAAATGTGGTATTCTTCAATTGTTTCAGGTGGTTGTGTGTGTGGATCCTCAATTTTCCAAGACGATGGCAAAATTATAAGTCAAGATTTTTACTTCGGGGGGGGGGGGGGGGGGGAAAAAAATACTTCATTTATCATACAAATAAAAGTACAATGTAGGAATACTAGTGATCAACTACGTAATTCGAAGATCATTATTTGAAGAAAATTGTTATCGTAATGTATCTTTTTTTTTTTATTTTACATCTCAAGTGGGATGATTGTTTTGTCCATTGATTAATAAACTAAAATGGTGATTTTTGCTCTCTGAATTACTGATATTTACCACTCTGTTGGCATATTCCATCGAAGAAAGTAGATTTGCTCAAATGTTATGCAATGAATTTTCATAGCAAAATCAAATTATATGGATTTTTTTTTTCACAAAAAAGAACCGCAATAGTATATTGATATTTAAAAAAAAAAACCTTCGGAGAAGATCTTTAGCCAACGGTACTCTTTTGTTCTGTAACCATATTTACATTAATAAATAAGAAGAAATCAGACTAATAAACATGAATTGATCAACATCAATTGGTATATTTTTAATCACTACTACAATTTAAAATTTTTAAAAAAATTGATCAAATTAATATTATGAGATCATACGTCTTATTTTAGAAGACTAATAATCTCATTGAAACTATTATAGAAGACTTAAATACTATTATAAAAATTTAAAAATTTTAAAAATAAAAAATTAAATAAAAAAATTAAAATTAAAAAAATGTAAAAAAATAAAAAAAATATAAATATAAATAATATAAAAATATAAAAACATTAAAAAATAAAAAACACATAAAAAAAATATACAGGAAAAAGAAAAGTAAAAAAATATTAAAAAATAAATAATAATAATAATAATAATAATAATAATATTATTATTATTATTATTATTATTATTATTATTATTATTATTATTATTATTATGTATAGTTGGTTTTGTAACTGAGGGTAATACGGTAAAATATTAAACTAGGGTATTCATTAAAACCTTCAAACAAATAAGTTTTTGTTGCATTACCTAGGTTGAACCAAACAACATTGGTTATGTTTTATTCCCTATAACCTTGGTTATGTGATTACCTAGTAATCACATAACCAAGGTTATACATGATGACTTGAACCAAACGCACCCTAAGAGTTCTAAAAAGTTCTAAATAATTTTGAAGTGGTCTAATTAATAACATGTAATTTTATGACTACATACATATTACATAAATTTAAAAAAAAAAACAACTTTAAAATTTTACTACTGCTCTTAAAATACAAAATTCAAATCTTACATCCACAATAGTTAAAAAAAAATTATTTAATTTTTTCATTTTTCAAATCTCTTTAAAAACTTTGTATTGGAGATCCCTAAGGGATCCCACACTGAATCACTGAATCATGTGCCTTCACGGCCATTTGTCACCTAATCGCGCGTGGGAAAGAAAGGTAGGACGTTCCGTTTCCCCACCTCTACTTCCCCTCTTTAACCCTCTCCAGACGTCGTCTTCTCGACTGTTCCACCATCTCTCCCTCCCGCCGCCGCAGATCAAAGGTTCAACGACATGAGCTACTACAACCAGCAGCAGCCCCCTGTTGGCGTCCCCCCTCCGCAAGGTACATTTCCATCTCTATTCATCTATAGATCTCTCAATCGGGTTTCCGAACCAGTTGTCTGAAGGTTGCGGTTAATTTCTTCTCGTTGTCGATTGTGGATGGTTAGGCTATCCTCCGGAAGGATACCCTAAGGACGCCTACCCGCCGCCGGGTTATCCGCCGCAGGGATACCCACCTGCCGGCTACCCGCAGCAGGGGTACCCGCCGCAAGGATACCCTCCGCCCTACGCTCACCCGCCGCCCCAGCAACAGAGCAGCGGCCCTTCCTTCATGGAGGGATGTTAACGATCTCGACCTTTAATCTTTGTATTTTAGATTCCGTTTGTTCTCCTTGAGCATATCCGTTAAGGATCGGTCGAGCTTTATCTTTGTGCGATCTTCCCACGGACACCAGATCCGCCTATCCGCCGGCCGCTGCGATCTTGATCAGATCCACGCGGTCTCACGGTGGAGGTAGTGGCTGCGATGGGGGATGCGCGCTATGGTCAACCAGGTAGGTGCGGTTGTGGTGGCGTGTCGGTTTTCGTCGCACGTTTCATTAAATTTGTCTATAGAAATCTTACTCCTCCGTTTGATTTTTCAATAGAACTGGTATTCAATCTTCGAATTTGGCTGTAGCTTCGAAGGTATTTTAGTGAAGAACTACTTCTATTAAACTAACACATCTCTAATCACTTTTTCTATCGGTTGTGTGATTGTCGCAGTTTGGCCGCTCTTTGTTGCTGCTGCCTCCTGGATGCTTGCTTTTGATTTGGGAATTTGAATTTGGAACTCGCAAGTCTAGTCCTGTTATCTTCTTTTCTTCAACAAACCCTTTGTTACCTTCTAATTGAATCATTTTGGTAACTGTAAACCTCGGATGTTAGAACCCAATTTCAATTGGTTTTCATAAAAGTACTGCAATTTGACTGTAGTGATGCTTTGATCCGTTATTTAACTCCAACCGCATGCTTCTTTCGAGCAGATTGATTGAAGCAATGCACATTAACTACTTAGAAAACAACTGTTAATAACCTTAACAATTTAAATTTGTAGATTGTAAAGATTTGGGAACAGTTGGATCCAGTATGTAAACATACTGCGGCGACTCATGATTGTTTCAATATATTGTTTTAAATGAATTATGTTATCTAATCATGTTGGAACATAACCATCTTTACCATTAACAATACAGTTTTAACAAATAATTTTATTTTTTGAAAACTTTTGGAGATGTTAAATTTTCTAAACAACAGCCCGTGCATTTTCTTTTGGAATGGCCAAAGTTTTTCCATAGGCTTATAAATGCTATTTGCTATAGTACGTTGGAACAAACACTCTTTTCAATTGACCCCGTCTCAATCATTATCGAGGCACTATGTAAAAATTGATTAAAATATTTATTTTAAAAAATATATAAATTTATAAAATAAATTTTTATATAAAATTTAGTTTTTAAAATTGTTTTAAGATATAAAGTTATTAATTAAAATTTTATATTATGTTAAAATTATTTAATATTTTTTAAGATATTATTGAACTAAATAAGGTTTTGTTAATTTTAATTTTAAAAACGGTTAAAGCTGTATTAATTATGAGACATTATCTAAGCTATATTGTTAGTAACATTTTACAAATTATGTATTGAAAAAAAATAATTTTTTATATTTTTTTGCAATTTCTTAAACGGAGCATCTAACTTTCTAAATTACAAAATGGTATATCACACTTTAGTAATTACAAAATGGTATACCAATATATCTAATCTTCCTGTTTTACTCCTCCTAACAATTATATTTTCATGCTACCTCTCTCTCTCTCTCCCGCACTTTCCACTCATAGAAAAGTAATTAAATCTCTTGTTTTCTTTTCTCTCAACTAAACGAATTTGATTCAAATTAAAAAAATTCAAAACCTGGATCACCACTAAGAAAGTCAAAAATAATAATAGAGAGTATATTTAAACTTCTTATAATTTTAGAAATCTACAGGACCTGAAATGGTTATAATCTAATGTCTCTAGATCGATCAGTAGATTTCAATCAAAATCTACTAATCGATAGACTTAATATTACAATCATTTTAAGTCATGGATTTCTAAAATTATAAAGAGTCAAAATACTCTCTCTATTACTATTTTCAACTTTCCTAGGGGTGAACAAGATATTTTGAAAAAAAAAATATTTTTTTTTCTGTTGAGCTTGATATCTCCCATATCAGGTCTAAGAAAAAAAGAATTTATATTTTTCAAAACTTCTAGACCACCCCTAAGAAAGTCGAAAATAGTAATAGAGAACATATTTAGACTCCTTACAATTTTAAAAATTCAGATGATCTGAAATGATTGTAATCTAAGGTCTCTCACCTGATTAGTGGGTTTTGGTCCAAATATACTCTCCATTATTATTTTCGACTTTCTTAGTGGTGGATTAGAAATTTTGAAACAAAACTAAATCTCTTTTTTGATTTTTTTCCTTTTTTCTGGTGGGTCTCTC
Source organism: Zingiber officinale (assembly GCF_018446385.1). Classification (NCBI taxonomy): domain Eukaryota; kingdom Viridiplantae; phylum Streptophyta; class Magnoliopsida; order Zingiberales; family Zingiberaceae; genus Zingiber; species Zingiber officinale. Next base: position 80,758,619 of record NC_056007.1, read on the forward strand.
ATCTCCCATAATAGATATGAGAGAATTTTTTTTTTTTTTCAAAACTTCTAGACCACCCTAGGAAAACCAAAAATAATAACGGAGAATATTTTTGGACTTCTTACAATTTAAAAAATTTATAGGGTTTGAAATGATTATAATATGAGATCTCTAGATCGATTAGTAGGTTTTAGTGGAAATCCACTAATTGACCTAGAGACATCAGATTGTAACTATTTCAAATACTATGGATTTCTAAAATTGCATGTAGTTTAAATATGTTCTCCATTATTATTTTTAGCTTCTCCAGTGGTGGACTAGAGGTTTTGAAAAAATTAGATCTTTTTTGTTCTTTTTTTTTTTCTGTTAGGTGATATCAGACCCAAATTGAACTTGATATCCCTTTATATCAGACCCAACGTGAGATTCATCTCTCATAATAAGTATGAGAAAAAAAATAAAAAAATAAGATGAAAAAAAAGATAATTTTTTTTTTAAATCTACAAATCACCAAAGCCGAAAATAATAATAGAAATTATATTTGGACTACTAAAAATTTAGAAATTGATAATATCTGAAATGGTTACAATTTAATATTTCTAGATCAGTCTCTCCCTCTCTAATATTGAGTTAACCGAATAAAAATAAATAAAAATCTGATAAAAATGTATAATTATTGAAAAGTTGATTTTATTATGTTGAAAACTAAAATGACTGATATTTTATAGTTTGATTTGTTCGGATTTATGTTAAAAGTTAAGTTAGTTTGGAAAATTTTTAATTTATTTAATTTCAATTAAATTTCAGTAAATTTAATTTTAAACTGATTGTTTAATCTTAAATATACTAAGACAGACTATCTTGAAAATGTATACATGAAAAAAATACCATAGTATACTCTGGTATTTCCACTTATAACATTATTATTAACTTGGAACAAAATTATTTTGAGTAGGCGGCGTGGGGTTAATGGTACAAATTATACTTATCTCCATATCTCCATATTGACAGCTTTTCTCGTAGTGATAACATCATTCGATTCGGATTTCAATGGTACTATAAGTAAACTGATCGTCACTTCCAAATTGGCATTGCCTAATGCTTTCATATATATTGGAGTGCATACTCCTCTTTCGTGACAGCTTCCTCTGGACATGTGGGCATTTGGTTGATTTCTCTGGGATATATTCTCATCCACCATTCTAATTGTTTCAAATACCTATTAAATTATAATATCCTATTTTGAAGGGTATTGATCGCCTTGTAAATAGATCGTCTTGAAATTCAGCTAGGGAAGGGTATTGACACCACACTCAAGCAAGATGAGAAGGTGAGTGATAAGTCATGGAGTTTTGATCGCCACAAGTTGCCTTGATAAGATCGAAATTAGTTCTTTGCCTAAGAACAAGAAGGAAGCTCTCACAAAAGAGAAACTCAAATTTTCATTCAAACTTACATGATTTGTCATACAAGAGTTCTCCTATTTAACATCCCTTAAGATACCCTATAAACTAATTATGCAATAAATATCATGCTTGCATGCATGAATTTTATTATTCACTAATGCAACCACTAATCCCTAATACTAGCTTAATGCAACCATGCATGCATGGTATTTGTTATACTAGTCTAGGAACTTTCAAAAATGCATTAAAAACCCACAAAGGACATCAAAAGTCACTTTAGAAAAACCCCCCATGCATGCACACGAAAATGGTTCTCATGTTGGTCCAATTTCACTTTCAAATTGAAGGAATGTGATCCACTTAGTTGTTGCCTCCATTGTGCATTGATCCTCCTTTTCCTTGAGCCTCATTATTAAGCCTTCCAAAGCTTGCTTCATTCTCTTAGTCTTGGACCTTGTCATGGGTCCCCCAATTCCCTTCAATGCATCTTCTTGGCTCACATCAGGACCGCCAGCCCCGTGAGCGACCTTTGAGGTCGCTCGCCCTCGAGGGGCTGCCAGCCCTGCAAGCGACCTCCAAGGACGCTCGCCCTTGGGGGTCACCAAGCACGGAAGTGACCTCTTAGGTCGCTCACCCTCTGTGGATCGCTGGCCCCTCGAGCAACCTCCGAGGTTGCTCATGCTCAGTGGGTCATCTCCTCCCTAGCCACGTGCATCTCCCTCACAGGGCCGTCGATAGAAAAAGGACATCGAGTGTAGTCGTCTATCACCGTCTTACATTGTCAGTAGTGACGGTGAGAGATAGATATGTGCGTTGCAGCATAACTGATTTGGACAGAAGCAAAAAATAATGAAAAATTTATCCATGGAAGGATTTATAAATCTATCGGGTCATTTGGTAAACAAAAGAAAAGAAAAGAATTTCTCATATTTTTCGAAGTAAATAAAAGAAAGGAATATAATCCTTCTTTGTTTACAAAGTAAACAGAGGTAAGTTTTTCATGATGAAAAAATTTCCATAATTTTTATTTCCTTCACGTAAACAAAGCATAAGAGATCTCAATGCGGATTGGATTGAGAAGAGGAGGTTGGAATAAATAAAATTTTAATTAAATCGAATACTTTAGAATTTATTTTCTTCTTTAAAAAATAAGTTATATTAGTTAATTTGGTTTGGATTTGATTTTGATTTTAAAATCTGATTAAACTGAATCAATTAAAATAAAAAAAAATAAACGAATTAGTAAATTTCTTAGTAAATGAACATATAAATCCTTAATTAATCGATAAGTCTTTCATGATACTATTATTGTTGAAAAATTTGATTGATTTAGTTAATTGAAAAAAATAATTTTATTTTAATTAATTTATTTTGATTTGACTTAGTTAATCGAATATTTAACCCTATAAAATAGACATGTAGTTATAAAAGAAAAGACAAACACAGCCATCTAAAATATATGATATTTCAATTATCTATATATATATATATCTTGCGGGACTTAAGATGCGTGACTGTGTGCACCTACTCCTCTAGACCGATCAAGACATATCCTGATCGGTCTGGGAGGCTTCTGATCGGTCTGTGGACCGATCAGGATATGATCAATTAAAAAATTTAACATTTCCTTATATAAATTTTTAATACCTTAATATATCCCTTTAACATATTACAATACTCAATAAATGCTTAAATTAATTTTTTTTTAATTTTTTTTTAAAACCAAACACTATAACCTAATTGGGAAGCCTAAACCCCAGAGGTAAAATCTAAAAAAAAAAAATAACTTTAACACTATAACCAAAGCCTGAACCCTAGAAATAAACTCTTAAAAAAAATATTTTATTTTTTATTTTTTAATTCATAAATAAAAAAAATTAAAAATAAAAATAAAAACAGTTGTTATCTGTGCGGCGCGTACAGTCGTATATTGTAGCTTCGCGCATGATAACAAAATTATATATATATATATATATATATATATATATATATATATATATATATATATATATAAAGTAAGGGCTCTCGACCACTTTATATAAAATAAAAGTAGAAGACGAATATTCAACAAGAATATTTCAGTAATCTTTATTCTTTTCCAGAATGCAACAACATAATATATGAAGAAGAGTTAAATATATATATATATATAAAAAGTAAGGGCTCTCGACCACTTTATATAAAATAAAAGTAGAAGACGAATATTCAACAAGAATATTTCAGTAATCTTTATTCTTTTCCAGAATGCAACAACATAATATATGAAGAAGAGATTAACTTTGCTTCAATTTTTTTATCAAATTTTGGGTAACGTGGGCTAGTTAACATTAAGTATGAATTGCAACCTCACTTATAACACTTTTATTTACTTGGTAGAAAATTATTCTGAGAAGGACGGCCAGGAGTCGATGATCCTAATGGATGAAATTGTCGTGTTACTCCTCAGACCAATTGATGGAAATATTAAAGACATATTTATCTTTTATATCATAATAGATGAAATTGTAATTGTTGCCATATGGACAACTGACTTCTCTTGGAGTATCAGCAACAGAATTCAGTCCGTTATGGACTATGACGTAAGGACATAAGGTGGGACGGATTTCAATCTAGCCATCAGCAAAATGACAACTACCTCTGAAACCACATTGGCTAGCCCTAAATCCTCTCATATTTTCTTTAAATAATATTCAATTGGATAAAAAATATGTTAAATTTTCTTTAAATGATATTTAATTGGATAAAATATATATTAAGTTTTCCTTTTACATGGTGCTAAATTTAAGAGGAATTTTATTAAAATAAGAAAAAAAAATATACTCAATTTAATAGAAAATATACTCGAATTCTAATGTAAAATGTTGAATTTAAGAGGAACTATACTCATTTTTGAATTTTTTGTACTTAAAAAATCTGAGGGGCAATTAGGTCATAATATTGCATGAGGGAGTTGAAGCAAATAAAACTTTACATGCAGGGAGTAGAAACAAAATTTTTTATGAATAGGAATTACATGCAAAATTTAAGTTGTGATTGGAGATTTTTCTCTACTTTACTCCTAAATTAACTGACCGAATAAGTTTAGAAACTTAATTTTCCTTTTTAAAAGTATTAATTATTTTAATTAATTCGATTGGATTTTAAAACTTCTAATTTGAATACATCCAATAAATCAAATATTAAAATTAATCAAATATAAAGATAAAATAGGATATAAATATATAATTAAAAAGTTTGGTTATTTTAATTGAAAATTAAATTAATCTTTATTTTGAAAAGGTTCTAATTTTGAACTTTTTGTACTTAAAAAATTTGAGGGGTAATTAGGTCATAATATTTACATGAGAGAGTTGAAGCAAATAAAACTTTACATGCAAAGAGTGAAAACAAAATTTTTTATGAATATGAATTGTATGTAAAATTTAAATTATGATTGGAGATTTTTCTCTACTTTACTCCTAAATTAACTGACTTATTCAGAAACTTAATTTTCCTTTTTAAAAGTATTAATTATTTTAATTAATTCGATTGGATTTTAAAACTTCTAATTTGAATACATCCAATAAATAAAATATTAAAATTAATCAAATATAAAGTTAAAATAGGATATAAATATATAATTATTAAAAGTTTGATTATTTTAATTGAAAATTAAATTAATCTTTATTTTCTCGATTCCGTTTGTTCAAATTTTATTGGAAATTCGGTTGTTGAATTAGTTTGAAAAAAATTTGATTCATTCGGTTTTAATTAAATAGATTGAGTAGGTTCAATTTTAAACCTATTATTCAGCTCTGGGCATTAATTTGATTTCTGCAGTATGTTTGCCGTATTTTTATCATTTATACAACTGCTTTTTAAAATTGTATTAATAAAATTAAATATCTTTAATAATTTTATATAAAAATCTATTTTTTAAAATAATATTCTAAAAAAATTAAGGTCTAATGTTTTTTTTTTTTTATCTAGGCCCTCTACGGATCGGCTGTTATCTTCTTCGTCAACAAACCCCTTTTACCGTCCTGCTGAGCCTCAGATGTTAAATCCAATTTCAATTGATTTTCTTGTTCTCATCGCATTTCATATATTTTTATATTCTAGATGTTTAAGAGAACAGTACTTGGATAGTTATTGAACCAAAAGTTTTTAGGCTGGGAAGGAAGTCAAGGAACAAAAATGAAGTAGTCTAACTGTAGTGATGCTTTGATCGGTTATTTAACTCCTACCGCATGCTTCTTTTGAGTAGATTGATTTAAGCAACGCATATTAACTACATAGAAACAAACTGTTAATAACCTTGACGATTAAAATTTGCAGATTGTAAAGATTTGGGAACAGTAACATCTAGAGCTGTATCTATATTCGACGGAGCCTGAAGCGCGTATTCAAAAATTGATCCTTTTACTACGATAAATAATGATAAAGTTTAATTTATAAATAATATATATACTAAATATATAAATAAATAAAAAATAATATATTATTATAAACACTATTTGGTTATTGTAAGGTAACAAAATTTATAAAATATGAATAATCCAATTGTGAGATTACTTCTTTCTCAATCTATAACATTGATAGCTCATTTAGTGTATCCTGTACCATTGAGACCAATGCGATGACTGCAGATAGTAACAAGGCGACAAGTAATAATCATCATGCAATTAGGTTGTCGTTCACACAAGCGACCGAGATAGCTTGCGACAACCACTACGTCGTGCAATTAGGTCAGGCGAGCAAAGGCCAACCACCAGCCCGTGTTACATGAGATAGCCACTGTGAGAATTGACGTGATTAGGTCACATAAATGATCGTTGTTGTACAATTAGGATATAATTAGTGTCGCATGTTGCAAGACGAAGAAGATGGCCAAAGAAGAAGATTAGGATTACCTCTTGTTCAGTGAAACCATGCATTGGTAGAAAAGAACACTGGAGAATAAATCACATATAAAGAAATGCAACACCAGAGAAGAAATTGCATTCAAAAAAAAGTCGTGCATCGGTGCGTGCCTTGAAGCCGTGAGAATAGGTTTAGGGGTTATTTAGGGTTTATGCCTCTCATTTTATTTTAGATATAATTAAAAAAATGGATCTTTCAATATTTCATTGGACTCTCATTTTATTTTAGATATAATTAAAAAAAAATGGACTTTTCATTGGACTAGACCCTGAGACGATTGTCTCTCTGTCCTCATGGAAGTCATGACTATGGTATCATCTAGTATGTAAACCTATTGTGATGGCTTATGAGGATACTGTTTGTAGTTGAGAAGATATTCTAGGATTTTAGTGAATTAAGTTAGCTCTAGGTTTGCAAAGCTGGCCATAATAAACACCTAGTTTAGTAACGCATATGAACCAAACAGCTGGATCCGCCCCGATTGTCTCTAAAATTAATTGGATAATTAGATTAAGAAAATAATTTTAACAAAATACATTATTTTTAAACTCCCAGATAATTATCTAAACAACCGGTACATACCTCTTGGAAAGACAGATAAAAGAATGAATCATTTATATTTATAGTCGAATTGTGGTCCCGATTCAATCGTAATTAGTTATAATCCCTTCTTAGATTTATTGTTCTCATATTATAATTTAGGTCAGGTCGGATGATCAGATGTCATCGATAGTGAGCAAGTGGTCAGCTAGCCTGACGTCAGGGGACAACCTCTGGATGATTTTCAGCCACTTGCTATGATATAAATTATAACCTGGGGAGACAATGAACTCAGAAATGGATCGCAACTAATTGTGGCCGATCGCGGCTACAATCTGACCGTAATTATAAGTGATTATCCTCTGTTCCACTTTTTTGTAGCTCAGGAGATTTGGACACTTATAAAAAAGTGGACTAAGGGATGAACCACTTATAATTACTGTCAGATCGTGATCATGATCTGATCGTAATTAATTACAATTTCTCCTTAGATTTACTATCTCCCCACTCGACGCAAGACTACCTAGTCACTTGTCCCCGATGACTTTTGGTCATTGTTTCAACCCAAATTATAAGGACACTAAACCTAAAGAGGAATCACTATCCATTACTAGTGGATCACAACTATAATCTAACCGTGCTTGTAAATGGTTCATCTCTGAATATATTTTGTTGGGGCTAGAGGATCAACCCCCCCCCCCCCCCCTCGATAAATCCTATTTGCTACGATATGTTTGAAGAAACACTCTTTTTAAATTGCTTTGCGTGCAAGTTCTTAGTAAACTTCGCCCCCACGATTGCTATCTTAAGAGTCAAACACGAGCAAGTGCGTGCGAACCCATCGGACGATCGACAGCTGCAGACTGACAGGGAGCTCTGTCCCATTTAACAATCAAAGCTTGCCGTTTATATCGGTCTCCCGAATCAGTTGAAGTTTTTGCGCTTTTCTTCCCCAAATCCACAGCTTCCTTCGCCTTCCAATCCGTAACCCTAATCCCGACTCGCCCAAGACCATGGCTTCATCGCCTCCGGATTCGGAGATGTCCTTCTCCGACTTCCCGGAAGATGTCCAGATCAACATCCTCTCGTTCCTCTCCCCCTCCGAGGTCTCCGCCTTCGCCTGCACCTCCCGCCGCTTCGCCGCCCTCTGCGGCGTCTCCGACCCCGACAGCGCCCTCTGGCTCGCCATGTGCGAGCGCCGCTGGGGCTCATGCACCAGCCTCCGCTCCTGGTCCTCCTCGCCCGCCGCCTCCTTCTCCCGTCTCTACAAAGAGCTGGATCGATGGGAGAGCCTTATCGGTTTCTGGCGCAGGATTGGCCGTGGCGGACCGCACCTCGTCTTCTTCGAATGGGGTCCGTCCTACATTGCTGGATCGCTGATCTTCCCCGCGCCTGATGCCTGCGGCGAAGGATATGGCGTTCTCAAGCTGCCCTTCCTCTGGTTGGGTCTTTCCCGGTGCGGCGAAGCGATCAGTTTGCTCCACCCGGGCGGTTGCTCAGATTCGTCGGCGGATCTGTTGGGCACGATTCCGGATTCCTCGGTCTCACCCTCGGGCTTCTCAGATCGCGACTTGGTTCCCGTGAGCATTAACTTCATGGGTTGCAGCCATTTCGTTGTGGAAGACGGTCACTGCTGCGCTGATGGTAGGACAGAAGAGTCGACTGGGTTTCTGGAGGAGATCGAAGCGACATCGCCTCCGGACAGGTTGATGTCAGAGATCTATAAGCACTTCGCTAATCGGACGAGTCCTAGTGGTGATAAGGCAATGAGAAGGCAGAGGAAGAAGGAAAGGGGGCGCTTTGGGAGGCAGCATTATTTGGAGCCGGAGCATTTCGTGAAGATCAATAACTACTATCCCACTCCAGACCGACCTTTGCAGGGCTTGTGGAAGGTGTTTCCTTCTTGTTCCTTCTCTCTTTGTGAAAAATTTCATTTTTATTCGAGATTGGAGCTTCTCATGCGTAGCTTGTTTGGAACAAACAATTATGCAAATAATGTTGGAATCATACTTTTAGTGAATACCTTTGCTTGGAATTACAATCTCGACGTAGAAAATTTTGTGATGTTATCTGACCAGCAGTGATGTGATATTTAAGTCTTTTAGTTTTTTTTTGGCTGCGTTGCTATATGCCCAAATCCAATTTAGTCGCTTACTTCCTCAAGACAAATGCACTAGGCAACAACTCTGGTGCTAGCAAATAGAAGAAATGACATTTATATTTCGAAGAGTTTACATCTCCTGTGGTATTAGATTTCTTTTCTTTAAAGTGATACTTCAAAATAAAATAGCTGCCTGCTTTTATTGTGATCAGTGTAAGCTTTCCTAAACAAAATTTCCTCCAGCAGGGGATCTCTGAGGACATGCTACTTGAGTTCTACCTTGTCTCCTATGATGACATTGGTGGTATCACATGTCGGAGAGTGAGCGAAGGAGAACAATTCTCTGGTTATTCTCCTGTCTTCTGGACTTCAAACACTACATTTCTCGAGTCACCATTTTCTAAGGAGGAACAAGATCTGTATGGAAATCGCGAGCACATACATCTCGTGGCTTCAAACCCGAGAAACGTGGTGAGTGCAGCTGTCTTACGGATTCTTTGCATTAGCTCTTCTTATGACTTGGCAATTCCAAGCTCATCAGCTTCTACGGGTGATTCTAAAAATGTAGAAGGTAGAGTATGGGAATATGATGATGGAACTTTTGGGTTTGGATTTTTTCGAAATAACTATGTTGTTGACTTGAAGCATATTGCTTTAAGTGGGTCTCTACTTGATACTGTAGAATATTTCTCCAACCATTCAAGTTGATAATCCATTTCTGAGTTACTTGTTATACAAACTATACCGTAAGCTAAATATTTACAGTCCTGTGACTCTCCATATTGTGCCATGTTAATGTTTTAAGTTACACACAGCTGCTGATTTAGCAACAATGCCTGTACTGACTGCTGAGCATAATGAAAGAAAAGGATTATATAGTAAGTTAACTGGTACTTTTACTTTCTTAAACAACAACATTGGCATAGACACAGTATTAAAGGGTATGAATTTAGATAGTCAGCAATAGGAATGCTCTAATATCTATAATTCGATTGAGCTCAGTTTTTTTTTCTTTGTTATTATTGTTATTGTTTTGTCTGTCTATGTAGTTAATGTCTAACGTTCTATAGAACTCAGCTTTTCTCTTTTTTTGTGTTTCCTTTTTTTTGTTGCTGTGTGTATGCGTTGAAGTTAGAGTTCTGATGAATTAAAATTCTAATCAAATTCTAATGACTGTGCCAATGGCTAACTAATACTCATAAGAATGTCTGATATAGAACACCCGTGAAAATGTGAGATTGAAACAAATTACAAGAGGTCTTAGACATCAAAGATACACTTCTCATATTGTTGTGCACTTGTCTTTGGTATATTTGAAGATTGTAATGCAACCTCATCAAACTGTTATTGTGCTGGCGGGTACATGTAGAGGGCAGCGTAATCTTCCTGAGTAACTTTTGAGAATGCCAACCAGATATGCAGGATATGTTTTTTTTTTTTAAAGATTTGGCCTAGAAGATCCGCCTTTTGAACATCAATTCTGCGGATAACTGGTGATATTGGAGAGGTAATATGATTTTTTTTTTGACTAAACATATAATCCTACTGTGTATGTATTTTAAGGTTTTACTTCTGTGTAATCCTTTTGTAAATATCTCTTCAAGTTTTCATCAAAGATTCACCCAAAAATAGTTCGATTGAGACTTTGTTACTATAATGTCTCTGTTATATCCGTTGATTTTTTTATTTTTTTTAATTTTTTTTACGATATGGCAATTCCTAGAATGTTGTCCCTACGTGTGAAGTCAACATATCCGCTCTTATATCAATAGGAATAACAATTTTAGCGTTTGGTTTGTGAACATCAGATGCTAGTAACGCAATCAGAGTGACTGAAACTTCTAGTTCAACATTAAGCAGAGAAACTTCCTAGTGTGGCTCACTCTGTAGGAGATAAATCTTAATACAACCAGAAGCAACTAAAGAAAAATGTGGGCAGGAAAATGCATTGCAATACAGAGACCGAGGTTATTGCTAATAAAATGCATAATTTGCATCATATGGACCAAACCATAAATAAGGACCTATTTATTTTGATCGTAAGATGTTATTAGATGTGATATTATACCCCATTTAGAGTGGGCTTAGACAAGGTTATGTTTTTATTGAAAGCGTTAGTTTATGAATTTGAACAGTAAAACTTAATGGAAGTCTCCTAAAACTACTTTACTTACCACTAAACTAAGAACGCCAAATTTAAGTATTTAACAAAGAACTTAAATTATTGCTAGAGGTGGTATACCGTATGACATATTAAATTTTTTATATGATAACTGAACGTTCTAATATAAACAAAATAGGTGCCGACACGGTATCAAAATTTGGTATGTTAAAGTTTTAATTTATCGAATTTTTAATATGGTATAAATTTTATATCCTAGTACTAAAATATCGGTATTGGTATGATATATATTGTATCGAAATATTAAATTTCATATCGATATTGAAGAGTTTGGTATAATATAATATCGTATCGAAATTTTTGATACAATATTAATATCAATATATTTGATATATATATTGATATGATATATACAATATATTAAAATTTTCAATATTTCTCCCCTAATTATTATATTGTAAAAAAGACAAGCAACCCTTATCGAACATAGTTGATATATGTAAAATCTTTTATGATTTACTTTCTTTCTAAATCGCATGAGATAATTCTGAATAGGGATGGTAATGAGGTAGATTAAAATTCAGCCTCATAACAAATCTGTCCCGGCAGAGTCGATTTAAACCAATCCAGACAGGACAGGTTTAGACCCATTTAAACAAGTCTCAAGGCGGATCCGGGATGGGTTATGAGTTTAATCAGACCCGCTCCATACCCGTCTCGTATACTATTTTTTATTTTTTAATTAATTATTAATTAAATAAAAATTGATAATTAATTTTTAATTGAATTAAAATTGATAGATTTTAATTTGTGATAATATTTTTTGTTACAAAATATTATTAATATAAATGTTGAAAATAAATTTAATATTTAATTAATTTTTGAAATTTTATATTTTATATTTAAAAAAAAATATATGACGGATCTAGTAGGTCTAATTTGGATCCGTCCTACTAGATTTGCGGGGTAGGATGGGCCGGGTCCAAAGGGAGACGGAGTGGGTCTCGGGTTTAACCAAATCCGCTCCAACTTAAATCTGTTACCGCCCTAATTCTGAGAGGACTCTTGAAAGAGAATTATCACTTTTTGCTACAAGGAACGGCGAGTAATTTCATTCGCAGCGGCATAACCCACAAAGCGAGCGTGTCTGAACTTCAAGGCCTAGGGCATCTCCTTGAGCTCCCATTGTGCTCCATGTTGATAAAAAAACCTAGTTAGGGAGCCGCACCTTTTTTACATGGTGGGGTTCATATAAAAAACCTCTCTCTATTGGGCATGCCTTAATGGGTTTCCATAGATGCCTCCTAATGGATCGAATGGATTTACTCTGGTGTTCGACCCATCTGATTCACTACCCGTTTTACATATCATATTATTAAGTTTCTAATATTTTTAAGGTAGCAACCTCGCAGAAACCAGAGCAAAACCACGGAAGCACCAAAGCTGCAGGAATGGCTGTCGGGTAGGATTCCTTGCTTTTTCTTTTCACATGTTGTACCTTGTTTTTTCCTTCGATTTCTTAGCTTTGACACTTTTTTGGACATTTTTCTTTCAGTAAGAACAAGAGGATCTCAAAAGGGCAAAAGGAGGGAAGAAGAAACGTAATTTTAACTTCATTTCTCTCGTTCTTTTTTATTTATTTATTTTGGTCTAGGTCGGATGCAATTCGTGTTAATTCCATTTTTTGTTTGATATGGATAACATGGTCGATTGATTGTTTCAGGGTAGATCCTTTCGCTAAGAAGGGCTGGTATGATATCAAAGCGCCTTCAGTATTCAGCGTCAGGAACGTTGGGAAAACACTTGTATCGAGGACGCAGGGAACCAAGGTCTGTTACCATGAAAGAATGCTATGCAATCTTCTTGTTGGATATTTTTTCAATTCCGTGACCTGATATTAGCTTACTTCAGTTTTCACTTAGGTTTATCTTTATTAGCGTCATTGCGTGTTGTTGCTGAAGTGGCAGTGCTGCATTGAGAAAAAATTTTCTCTAGAGAGTTAGACCCAACCCAAGTTTTTCAGGTCAAGGAAAATTTAGATAATGTCAGTTATCAGTTTTTAAGCCACCATCAAAGCAGTTAATAATTGTAATTTTACAAATTTGCTTATTGCAATCTAAAATCAAAATAATGCAAATCTGTGGGTCTGTTCAGAGTGGAATGGATACTATATCTTTGGAACATTGTCTTTTGCCCAAGCAGATAGTCACCCTGATGTTAATCCCTTCAACATTAGAATTACTTGCCGTGCAGGATGAGGATAACAGAAGGCTTTTGTGCCCTATTCTAACCCATGCTTGATTGTCCGGCTCATCTTCCATGATCCCTATTACGCAGTATGGAGAAGATAATCGTGCCCCTATTTTGTTCTAGTGATAGTGAAAGGGTGAATTGCTGCCATAGAGCACCCTTTCTACATTCCTAAATACAGGCTTCTTAGGGATCTAAGTAAGGTTTGACCATTCTGATGCTGAGATTCTGGATGGAAACGAGTACAGATGCAGTTCTATGTACCCCACAGTTAAATTTTAGTTACTTCATGGTTATTTTGTTTCTTGATTCACATGGCATATTTTAATCTTTATTTTTTCAATTTGTCATTTCACATAGGTTAGTTGTGTTAATTGTTTTACTAGAGAGTCTATATAGTCTGTATGAAAATCAAAATGTCTATATTCTAAATGGTTAGTTGTATTTATCCAGTTAAATGACAGCTTGACTTGGTTCTTCGAGAATTATCACTACTGGAATTTCGACCGCTCTGGTTTTACACTTTTTTTTTTTCCCCTAACATCCATGGTTGTTATACATGCATCTTGTGTAAAGTTTAGTTTTTGTATGTGAATTTTCGTTCTAGGAGTCATGTACAAATGGGTAACACAAATAAAAATATAGCGAGCCTTGTTCTGGCTAAAACAGAATGCATCTTATTGCCATCGGCTGAATCTTGAAGCTCATATCTCTAATTAGTTTGTATTGTTGAGGTTGAATATCAACAATGCTGCTACTGCCAGTTGCTTTTTCCATGGATAAAATTGTTGGGACCTTGACGTCCGCTATAGGGGGGGTGAATAGCGTCTCACCCAAAACTTTACTTCCTATAATGTTAGTGCACAGCGGAATACAAAAGCAAACTAACAAATACGAAAGTTAACCTAAAACAAGAAGAAAGAAGACAACAAACCAAACACAAACCCTAACACAAAGCGTGTACGTGGTTCGGAGATAACTTGCTCCTACTCCACGGCGTGTCCGTAAGGTGGACGATCCCTCAATCCGTAGGTGGATTAGTCCCCGGCAAACTCCGGCTAGCTCAACCTCCTTGTGGGTGGAGAAACCTCACCACAACTCCAACCAAGACCTCTTGGCACACAAAGATCTCTTGAGCACTTTGGTGACTACTAATTAGGCTTTAACCAAGTCTAATTTCGTCACCTTGGCCGGCCATCCCAAGCTCCTTCTTATAGAGCTTGGAGCAAATCAGAAAGCTGATTTGCCCGTTACCAGTCGACTGGTCAATGCACCAGTCGACTGGTGCCAACGGCTATCTCAACGACTCTCTGCTACAGTGCATCAGTCGACTGCTACAATCATCAGTCGACTGCTACAGTACTGCTACAGTAACGCTACAGTACTGCTACAGTAACGCTACAGTAAACCCTAATTTTGGGATTTTGCCTCGAGTACATTCACTCAGCACTCGTTCTCTCCCGACCAACCTAGACCTAGCCTTCTAGCCTCCTCCATCAGCCTAATCGCTCCCCCTTTACCTAAACTCCCCCTTGAGTTAGGATTTCTTGCAAAGGTGTATAGGTTTCCCACTTAAACCTAGACTTCTCCCCCTTTGCCATACATCAAAAAGAGCTCCAACAATATCCCAATTGTTGAAAACATGTCATCCAAATTGACCCTAAACTCATGTATTTATCCCCCATTGATCTCATACATTTAAACGAGTTAACACGGTCAAGAACAATGTCGAAAAACACTTTTAGGCTGGTATCAGTCGACTGAACTAGGTACCAGTCGACTGCCCCCTTCGACAGAACCTTACAGAAACATTCTGTGGTCGAAATCTACTGTTACCAGTCGACTGGTATCGGCACCAGTCGACTGGTATCGACAAAATGAGCTTACAGAAACATTCTGTGCTCAAAAACACTGTTACCAGTCGACTGGTACCCTATTTCTGAAAAAATCAGCCTTTTCAGGCCAACTTCAGAAATGCACCAGAAATTCCACAGACCTCCAAAAATTCCCAAATTTTGTGGAGAGGTCTATTGTACCCATGTCTACTTGGGAAAAATATATATAAAAATACATTTATCACAGATCCCAAGATTGACACAAAATTCAAAACTAGCTAAATGGTTCAATTAAACCTTGACCTAAAGTCCTAGTTTTGGCTTCCTCTTGATGTATCTGCCCATACTAAACCATAATGCATTACTAGCATTAGTTTATATGGCATCTCTACATCAAAAACTAATTTTTCATGCAATATGAACCCAATTCATATTTCTATGCATGAAACTCAACTCAATTGTGCCAACCCACTATGTTAGAGACTTAAGTCCGTCTCCTAACCACTTGGCACATTTGATAACCCATCTACCATGGGTCCCAAAGGCTCTTCCTAACCTTAGGAATCTTAACCTTAGTCACCTCCCTTGGTGATTCATCCACTATGGCTAGGCCACTTCGGTGCACCTCGGGTGACACTTGGCCTACAAAACTCACCTTCTTAACCTTAGACACATTGTCTTTGGTTAATTTCTTCTTGTCCTTAACCTTGGACATCCCATCCTTGCCATAATTATATGCCACCCTAGCATATTCCTTCTTATTGGCCTTAGATGACTCTCCCTTATCCTTGGTCACACCTCCCTTACCAATGTCATGTGCTACCTTAGCACTTGACCTCTTTTTGGTCTTGGAGGGACCTAATTTGACATTTTTAGGTTTTTGACTACCCAAATACATGTCAAGTCCTTTAGGTCCAATAATGAACCTCTCTAGGACTTTCTCCATTTCCTCAAGCTTTGCCTTCAAGACTTGATTTTCTAATTCTAGGGTTCTAACCCTAAAGTCAACATGTCCACCTTGGACATGCCTAGACCTACCCACCTTCCTAGGCATATGTCTCCCTTTCTTGGGATTAATGCTTAGGTTTTCACCCACTTTCCTTCCCTTAGGCAAAGTGGTTTGGGTCTTAATAGGTCTACCCTTAGTGTATGATTTCTTAGGGTTATCTACCGTGTTAACCCTATTCCTATCATTATACCTAAATCCATGATTATGCTTGGGTAAATAATCTACATTATTTCTAACAAGCATATAAGAATTAGAGCTTGGATCAAGCTTCAAAATAGGAATTACCTTCCCTTTTACCTTTGAAGCTCCCCCTTGACTTGTGCTCCTCTTCTTTTCCCATTTCTTCAAGTGCGCCAATTTCTTGAGCTCTCCTCTCCTTGGGCACTTTGTGTGGTAGTGACCCCACTCACCACATGTAAAGCACCTAATGTGCTTCTTCTCCTTCTTCTTCCTACAACTCACATTAGTTTCTAAATTAACTTTAGTGAGTTTAGGGTTTACCTCCTTTACCTTCTTGAGCGAAGGACACCTACTCTTGTAGTGCCCCATCTTACCACACTCAAAGCATTTGATGTGGTCCTTTTTGCTCTTCTTGGTAGTTGAGGTGGAGGGTTGAACTTCCAAGATCTCCTCTTCCTTGGATTGCTCTTCTTCCTCTTCACTTGAAGATGTGGATGGTTCCACTTCTTCCTCCCTTGAAGATGTGGATGATACCTCCTCATCTTCCTTCTCCTCCTCGGATGTTGAGCTCGTGTCAACATTCGATTGGTCCTTCTCTTCTTGGACCAATGAGTCCTTCTCCTTGGGTTCCTCCTCTTCTTGGATTTGTGTAGGACTCTCATGAAGCGCAATTACCTTTTTCCAAAGGTCACTTGCATTCTCGTATTACCTACATTCAATATCGCATTAGGAGGTAATAAATTAATTAAAATTCTAGTTACCTCCTTGTCCGTCTCCGATTGCTCCCTTTGCTCCTTGGTCCAATATCGACGTCGGAGACGCTTTCCCTTCTTGTCGGTTGGAGTGTTAACCGGTTCCTCCATAGCAATCCATTGGTCCCAATTCATTTGGAACCACATCTCCATGCGCTTCCTCCAATAGTCGAAGTCCTCGCGCTCGTATGGAGGTGGGATTCGGATGTCCCATCCGAGAGGTCCCTCCGACTCCATCTTCTTCCTCTAGCCGCTCTCTTGGCGATTAGTCCAACAAGAGCTCACCTTGCTCTGATACCACTTGTTGGGACCTTGACGTCCGCTAGAGGGGGGGTGAATAGCGTCTCACCCAAAACTTTACTTCCTATAATGTTAGTGCACAGCGGAATACAAAAGCAAACTAACAAATACGAAAGTTAACCTAAAACAAGAAGAAAGAAGACAACAAACCAAACACAAACCCTAACACAAAGCGTGTACGTGGTTCGGAGATAACTTGCTCCTACTCCACGGCGTGTCCGTAAGGTGGACGATCCCTCAATCCGTCGGTGGATTAGTCCCCGGCAAACTCCGGCTAGCTCAACCTCCTTGTGGGTGGAGAAACCTCACCACAACTCCAACCAAGACCTCTTGGCACACAAAGATCTCTTGAGCACTTTGGTGACTACTAATTAGGCTTTAACCAAGTCTAATTTCGTCACCTTGGCCGGCCATCCCAAGCTCCTTCTTATAGAGCTTGGAGCAAATCAGAAAGCTGATTTGCCCGTTACAGTCGACTGGTCAATGCATCAGTCGACTGCTACAATCATCAGTCGACTGCTACAGTACTGCTACAGTAACGCTACAGTAACGCTACAGTAAACCCTAATTTTAAGATTTTGCCTCGAGTACATTCACTCAGCACTCGTTCTCTCCCGACCAACCTAGACCTAGCCTTCTAGCCTCCTCCATCAGCCTCGCGTCCCTCGGATGTCTCCCCATCCTTCACGTCTTGCCTTCTGGAGCTTCCTTCGGCCTTGTCCATATTGTCGGGTCTTCCTTTGCCAAGAGGCTCCTCACCTCCGGGGCTTCATCCATTGTCAAGTCACACTTGGACTTACGTTGCCAAGACTACATGCTTGGACTTACACCGCCAAGACTCATTCTTGGACTTTCCTCCTTTGCCAAGATCACACTTGAACTTTTCTTGTTGTACTTGTATCCTGCACACTCACAATGCATATCAAATACAACAATAAACCTAACTTAAACCTTTGCCCAAACATCAAAACCTAGGGCACCTAGATTGCTCCAACAAAAATTAGTTACTAATCCTTGTGACTGTGTATAACTAAGCTGTTTATGGACTAGCCAAGTTCCTTCTGATTAGCACTTTGAGCTTTTTACTCTAATAGTGCAAAATTTTAGGGCTACAAACTAGTTAGTCCTGCCATTTAGCAATTGAATTGATTTGTTATCCATACTCCTATCAATTTCTTTTATTTATTTCAATGTAGTTTGATGATCGTATCAAACCTCCTTGTTGATGCTTTTATAGTTGTCTTTTAGATGCATGTGGAACTGAGATTTGTTTTTACCTAGCTACCTTGTTGCTCATCGTAATATATTCTTTATTCTCGTTTTCAGATTGTCTCTGAGGGCCTCAACCAGAGTGTTTGAGGTTTCTTTAGTGGACCTTCAGAATGAGGAGGACCAGACTTACAGTAAGATTCGACTTCGTGCAGAGGATGTACAAGGAAAGAATGTCCTGACTAATTTTTGGGTATGCCTCTTACATCTTGGCAAACAATCATGTTCTCTTGGTGTTTAACCTGGTTTCTTTTGATCCAGGGAATGAATGCCACTACTGATAAACTTAGATTCTCTTGCCAAACAATCTCTTTGAATTTGTTATGTTGCATCATATCAATTGGCAAAAATATGCATGGAACTGCTAAGATGTAGGTTCATGGTGATTAGTTTAGTTGATTCAATCTCGTATACACTTGTAAACAGAAGTATCATTTCTTTGTAAACAGAAGTATCATTTCTTGTGCTTAATGCCAAACTTATCGAACGTTTAACTAGAAATATCGTAATGACAACTATATTGCAATGTAAAGGATGTTACACGTCTTCAATGACCATGACTCAGACCGGCGTCCTTTGATGGGTCGTCGCTGATCACTATATCGAACTCCCTGGATCATGAGAACAGTTGCTTTCAGATCCCGAGGCAGGAGACGATGGAAAGGACGGCGCAACGCACGGAGGCGGCGGCGGCATCGAAGACCGTCGACAATCTCCTCTCATGCAACGCCCAGACGGTGCTGAGGCATTCTACCGTGGCCAGCAGGACGCCCATCAGTCTCTCCTTTTCGGAAGTGGGGAAAGGAAGGAATGGCCGCACGCCTCGTCAGAACGCAGGACGGCAATAAACGAAAGCACTAGGGAGATAAAGCTGGCGTCGCTTTGAGCGGAGAATTATTACGAGCGGTACTGCTACACGGCGCCAATCACGAGCCGATTTTGAGTCAGCCGATGCAAACCTAACCAGCTAAATAGAGAATTATTATCTGAGAAAGTTTCAATTTGTCTATAAAATTTTTTGATAGAATTTTTTTAAAACAAAAATTGAATAATCTTTTTTAAAACTTTCTAATTATTTCTAAAATATAAAAATTAAATGAATTATTTTCTAAAATTGTAATAAATTATAAAAATTAATAATTAGATAATTTTAAATAAATATAATTAATTTTTTTACTTTGTTATTCGACTCATTAAAATCAACTTAATGTTTCAGGGCTTTCATTTCTTTTATTTTTTTATTTAATTATTGTACTATTTATGTTAATTTATTTTTTTATCCGCAATAATAGAAGTATAGATTTACAAATTAGTATGCCTTTTATAAATTTATTACTTTTAAAATCATAAAACTCAATGCGAGCTGTAGACCAGATTTGAATTTATATGCGTAATGGATAGTAATCGGATTTATCCTGAGTTAAATATTGTTAAACACTTTTGGGAGATCTGATAGTAATCAGATTTATCATTAGTAATGAGATTATGTTTTCTTAGTAGTAACCAGATTTATCATTAGTAATGAGATTATTTTTTCTTGAGCTTTAGCTCAGAATTATTTTCATCCAAGTATTAGACAATTCTACTAGGCAATATAACTGAGACCTATCGAGCAATATGATTAAATTCTACCGAGTAATATAACAAAATTCCACCGAGAAATATGGATAATCTCCTGAGCAATTGCATTCTTTGATGCTACAATAATATATTTGATATGCTATAGTAAATACTACACTATCAAATGTTTTGGAAATCATATTTATATCCTGAGCAATAAATTTCCATATTCTATAGTTTGCTACAGAAATACTCTAGTCCAGCATTGCTACAATGTTACAGAAAATCATATTTATTTCCCTAGCAATAATTCTCATCATGGAAATCATATTTATCTCCTGAACAATAATTCTCGTATTCTACAATGATGCTACGGTGCCAATAATTCTCGTATGCTACAATGATGCTACGGTGCCAACTCTGCTATAGTATGCTGGAAATCAAAATGTCTCCTCTCAAGCAATGACATTCACAATAAATTGTTACAATATCAACACTATAGTAATGTTACAATAATGCAAAGCATGAGTAAATGTTCAAAAATCAAGGAAGGAACCCTTGACGAAGACCCTTCAACACTTAAGTCAGTACGATATTCGAGCAGGCAAATGGAGAGATGAATAGTAGGATACGTGCGCATAAGTAAGACTGTCGTAAGACGTGCACGTGCGTACCTAGTCAATGGAGCCCTTTTATATACCACCTCTCACAACTTTCGTAATTATGAGGTGACAGAGAATGTCAGAGGTTGTCGAGTTAAGAGAAGACATACAGCGTGGGCGATGTACAATAACTGTCCGAGGAATCTTCCATTACCCATATGTGTACCTTTTTTATCTTTTATAACTTACGCCATTAATGAAGCGAATGAAGGAATATACAGTTATAAGTTGTTGGTTGATGAGAAGTGTAATCACTTTTAAGAAGGTTTTAGTGAATGCTCGCATTATAATAGAGGAATATTCTCTGACAAACGGTTATTATTCTGACAAGTTGTTATGATTTTTTGACCATATTGTCTGCCGAGTGTATCCTGACCGGATTTTTAAATCGGTTGACTATAATCCATTCTTCCTTAAGATGCTCAGTTATGTACTGGGTGGTGTTAGAGGTATGTTTTAGAAGTAGTGTTAGAGATATGTTTTAGAAGTAATATGAAACTAACTCCTCTAGATCTTGTCGATTCTTTAGACGACCGACCATATACTAGGATACTTGTCTTTAAGACAGTGGCGTAGCCGGTATACAACACAAAATATATAATAAAAGTCATATATTAACTTCATATGTTTTTACAATATTACAAAATAGCTCATCTCACTCAATATATGGTATCAAACAATCATTTATCATATCATCTCCCAACCGATTACAAAGTAAAATTTTGAGTATTTTCATTGCTGAAAACACTCTCTCTACAACAGTTGTAACAGGTAATAGCAATTTTGAGTATTTTCATTGCTGAAAACACTCTCTCTACAACAGTTGTAACAGGTAATAGCAATGCTAAGCAATGCTAATTTAAAAAGTAAATATACCAAATGATACAACCAATGTTTTTTTAATTGAACCATCATTTTAGAAAGCTGGCTAATCCCCACAACCTTAGAGACTTGATTATTGTTGTGCCCAAAAGATATCCAGATATCTCCACAATGACATGATATTATCCACTTTGGACATAGACCCTCATGACTTTGCTCTTGGTCTCTCCTCAAAATGTCTCATGTCAATGGAGATATCGTACATCCCTTTAACCCCATGATCTTTACTAAATCTTTCCAATGTGGGACTTTGATTGAACCCCAACAATCCTCCCCTCAAACGAAGGACCACAATTATTCTCATGGTCCGGGCCTCCCTGTGAGCATCTGGTCATCATGACCTGCTCTGCGCCTCCTCGCAAACATCCTATCATCCTGATTTACTCCGGGTTTCCCCGCGAGTATTCGATCACCCTGACTAGTTCCGAACCCCCCTATAAGGGGTTGGATCTAGTCAATTTTTACCTATTTCGAGCCTATCCGGGAGCATTCGGTCACCCAGACCTACTTCGACCCTCCCTGCAAGCATCCGATCACCCTGACCTGCTCCAACCCTCCTCGCAAGCATTTGGTCACCTTAACCTACTTCGGGTTCCCCGTGAACATTCGGTCACTCTGGCCTACTTCGAGCCTCCCTGCGATCATTCAGTCACCCCTGACTTACTCCGGCCTTCCTCGCAAGCATCCGGTCACCCTGACCTACTCCGGGCACACCCTCGACTTCGTTCAAGACCACCCCATATTGTATGGGGTCTGGACCATGACTCTAATACCATTTGTTGTGCAAAAGGATATACACATATCTTCACATGGCATGATATTACCCACTTTGGGCCTAGACCCTCATGACTTTGCTTTTGGGCTTTCCTCAAAAGGTCTCATGCCAATGGAGATATCATACATCTTGTTAACTTTATGATCTTTATCAAATCTTTCCAATATGGGACTTTAATTGAACCCCAACAATTGTTACTCCGCATATCAAAAATAAATTTATCAAGTTGATGCTCAAGATGCATTAACTCCATCGGGGAAAAATTGGATGGATAAAACTGAGCAAAATGAAATAATTTTCATCATAAGCAGAGAATGAATTTGATAGATCAAGGCAAGCCATATATAATAACAACTTTGTATTTACCTCGTTAAAGCGATTATTCAACTCTTGAAGTTGTAAATTTATCACTTCATAAAATATTTCAACGTGTTAATAGTGAAGATTTGTCCTTCCTTGAATATTTCGTCGCGATCTTCTATGAAAGATAAACAAGTCTTCCATGTGGGGGTGACTATCTCATATTTAACACAAAATAAAGAAACTTCATTCGGTAACAAATCCCAACCATCATATCTCATGGTTTGCAGTTGATGTTTGCTTGATCTCACAAGAATCATATCATTTACGATGTCTTGATCTTTTTTTTACAAAGCTTATGACAAATCATTCATGACTCTCAAGATATTTTTCATTAAGTGTATCTGAAATATAAATTCATATTTTTAATCAATTTCAACAAATTATTTGCTTGAGCCTTTTGCTTGTAATTTTTTCCCCTCCTCTTCGACAAATAAAAGGACATCAATAATCGAAGGATACAAGTATATCGAGCTTAATAATGTATTAAAATGAACCATAACATGTGTTCCCAGTTCTTTTTAATATTTTCTCTGGATTCATACATCGTCTAGTGAAGATATCACCATTGCCAATTCCTTTAATAATTTTTTTAAATTGATTCTCATATGTTTTTTCACTTGCATGACGCTCTAATAATATTGTTCAATTATACAACCATATCAAAAAAAAAAAAAAAAAAAAAAGTAGAAATCCTCATATGATTTTCAGCAACGGCTACAAGCGTAAGTTATAGTTGATGTGTAAAACAATGAACATAATAAACAGATTTGTTCTCCATTATAATTAAGCTATTTAAGTCATTGAATTCTCCTCTTATATTGCACTCCATCCTATCCTAATCCCCGCAAATTAGATATAGATAATTCATATTGACACAACAAATAATCAATTTATCTATTAATTTATTAATAGAGTTTCCTATTGATTTATACACTGTTTACTGCCAATTAGATTACTAATAACTATTTAAAATTTTGGTTTTAAATTGATAAGATTGTAAATTTTGCTGTCAATTTATATGGACTTCAAATTTTTAAGATTGTTCAAACAATTTATTTTACAACATCTACAATTTATGCTAATTATCATTTACTAAATAAAATAGATATATTCCTCAATTGACTCCAAACTTCAATTATAATTATTTATTTGGAAAGACTTAAAGTCGAGAAGAGCGGGTTCCAGTATTTAAAAAAAAAAATTCTATTTTTTAAACATATTCGTTCATTCTTATTATTTTTTAAATTTTAAGTAATTTTTATTCTGTCTTTCTGAAGAAGTCAGTGTGACTTCTCCAGGAATTATACTGATTTTTATAATTTATTTTATATATTTTTTTGCTTCCTTTTAACTAAATTTAAAATATCTTCATAAATGTAAATATGTCATTGCTCAATTAACACGCATAATCATAAGAAAAATGTTTTTTTATAAAAAATGTTTTTTTTTGTAATTTTTATATCGATTTTAAAACATGTATTTCTTTTACATTTTCATATTTTAGAATAATATGTTTTGTAAATTATAAAAATCTCATTTTTTTAGTTGCTACACAGACTACTACTACGTTGAATTGTTTATTTTTTAAAATTTTAAAAATCATTTTTTGCATACTTTTAATTTCTTTCGAATTGTTTTTTTTAGTGAAACAGAAAAAAAAACTCATCCGGAACCTCAACTATCATATACTTGATTTATTTCAGTATTGGGTGATAAAATATTTATACTTTTAGATTTATTTTGACGACAAATAAAAAATTATTTAGCGAGTTGATTAGCTGAATTAAAAAGTATATTAATTTTTTTTTATAAAAACTGAAATAATATAATTTGCCTTTCATCGGCCCCGCAAACCCTAACCTATATCCCTTGTCACTGGCTTCATATCTCCTATCTGCGGGCTCCCATATCTCTGTCGGCGTCTCCCATATCTCCGATCTGCAGAAACAAGCTAGGGCATGGCAAATCACGATCTAACTTCTCGTATCGCACCTCAACTCGATCGTCACCTTGTCTTCCCGCTCCTCGAGTTTTTGCAGGAGCGGGAGCTGTACCCGAACGATGAGATTCTCAAGGCCAAGATCCAGCTTCTCTCCCACACCAACATGGTCGACTACGCCATGGACATCCATAAGGCCCTTTACCATACAGAAGACGTTCCCCAAGGTCCTCTTTGCTTCCGTATGTTTATTCTCTTTTTTTTTTTTTTTAGTTCATGTGGTGTGGAATTTGCGGGTTTTGCAGCCATGGTGGATAGGAGGGTGGAGGTCGTCTCTAGGTTGAAATCCCTTGAAGAATCCGCAGCGCCACTCATATCCTTTCTTCAAGATGCTAACTTGGTTCAGGAATTGAGGCCCGACAGACAGTATAATATCCAAATGCTTCACGACCGCTTTCAGGTTTGATATTTCGAATTCATTTATGCAAAGAGGGACGGTTTTCATCTAAACTACTTGCTGTTGATAAAGTTTGTATATAGGCTACTGCTGTAATTTGTCAAGTTTTAGGCAATGAGCAGCAAAAAGAGTTATTTTATGAGCAGTTGATGATGACTTTTTTCGCGTTGCCCATTGAATAGATTGGCGCTGATCAGATTGAGGCTCTTTATCAGTATGCAAAGTTCCAATTTGAATGTGGTAACTATTCTGGTGCTGCGGATTATTTGTACCAATATCGCGCCCTGTGCACTAATAGTGAGAGAAGTTTGAGTGCGTTGTGGGGAAAACTTGCTGCCGAAATTTTAATGCAAAATTGGGATGTTGCTCTCGAGGAGCTCAATCGTCTAAAAGAGATAATTGATTCAAAGGTACTATTTGTTATTTAATCCATAGAGTTTGGTCTCAGAAGTTTTATCTTGCTCACTTTAATCCTTTCTGTTTTGTTTGCATACTGTGCAGAGTTTTTCTTCTCCTTTAAATCAGTTGCAGAACAGAATCTGGCTGATGCACTGGAGCCTTTTCATCTTCTTTAACCATGAAAATGGAAGAAATAGTATCATTGATTTATTCTTCCAGGACAGGTGTTCCTTTTGTCCCGCTAAACTTTCTTTTCTCCAATATTTTCCATCTATAATTTGTGTAATTAGCATTAATTCATCTTATTCATTTTTTGTTAATAGTTTGTTAGTCACTTTAATGACTTGTTATTTAGAAGTTTTTTCCCTATCACAGAACAATTTTTCTCGTGGACAATTATATGCACTTCTATATACCCTTTACCATTGCCCCACTAGTCTATCAATCTTGTTACTCACTTGTGTTGGTTGTACTATATTACTCTTTATTTATTGTTTGAATTTCAAAATGAACCTTCTTTTTACTCACTGGTTTTGTTCTTGTATTTTCACTTCTGCCTTGTTTGTACCACTAGTTAATTTTCTGACTGCTTGTATTTACCTGGTTTCATAAATGCTCATCAAAGAAACAAAAGGAAACTTAGAACCACTGTAGATCATGCTTAGAAACAACTGGATGATAATAGAAAACCTGTTTGATGACTATGGGCCTAGTTAGTGAGATGGCTGCAACTGTTACTCAGTATTGGCTCGCTTAACTATTGTTCTAATTAGCTGCACCAGAGTCTATTTATTTAAGATGATAAGGATATGTTCAAGGGCAACAAACTGATTCTATATTTATGGGAGTTTATTAGAGTAGATGGTGCAAAGAATAGAGATAGACAAAAGGAAATGTTATCTTAAGTAATAAAAATGATTTACACGATTGGAGTATTACTAGCCATATATTCTTTCATAGAACTTTGTGAAGTGATAGGATTTTTATGACTGACCCCCAAAAAGTTGCCATTGAAATGCTTGGTCGATTTGACTAAGATATGTATACTTTGGATAGCTCTCCACAGTTTCCTTTCATATAATCTATTTTTTTTCCTTTGTGTGAGATGTCTGAAAAAATCTATGTAAGTGCTACATAGGCTTGAAAATATATCATATTCATGTATCCGAAACATCATTTCAATGTGCTACAAAGACCAGAAAATAAACATTTCAAGAGTTAGAGGACATGGAATTGAAAGCTTATTCTTATGATAGGTTTTGTAATTGAAAACAGTAAATAGATAAAAACTCCTTTTTGGTTGACACCTTTCTACAAGGGATTTGGCAAACAATAGCTGACCTTTGGTGACAAAAGAGAGAACTTACTGAATTGCTCAATTTTAGAATGAAGAATTGTAACATGTAGTTAAAAGCATGAACTTGCTATAATATGAGATGAACAATCTTCATTTTTGAGCTACATATCGTTTTTTCCCATCTTGTCAGGTACTTGAATGCTATTCAGACAAATGCACATCACCTTCTCCGATATCTTGCCACCGCTGTCATTGTCAACAAAAGAAGGAGAAATATGCTGAAAGAGTTGGTCAAAGTTATCCAACAAGAGCAGCACTGTTACAAGGATCCCATAACAGAACTTTTAGAATCTTTATATGTTAATTATGACTTTGATGAAGCTCAGAAGAAACTCAAGGAGTGTGAGCAAGTAAGTTTCATCAAGTAATACAATTTATTTGCCCATAGTAATTCTTATTGGAATATTTATCTTAATCTTGTTTCAGTATTGTAATAATTAAGAAATTGTTTTGGGAATACTTTAAAAATGATCATCTTCACTTGCATTGAAAAAATAGTTATTTATAAGATTATGCATTGGTATGATATGCTTTGAACACATGATGAAGATTGAATTTGCTTAAAATGTCTGGTGGCTTAACCATCATGCTTGTATTCATTGTATATAAGACATCTCTCTCAATCCCTCCATCGTTTTGCAAAAATGATCTTAAATATTTAAACCTCTTGGTTCCGAGCAACTCATCAGTTTCTATCTTAACAATTGTTCCATTACGTCTAATATTGCTAAATTTAAATTCTATATATTCTGTCTTTATTCTACTAAATCTAAATTCTTTCCCTTCTAGTATTTTTCGTCAAGATTCTAGTTTGACATTTACTCCTTTACGTGTTTCATCTATTAAAACAATATCTGCAAACATGCACCACAGTCCTGTGTCTTGAATGTGTGCAGTGAGTTTGTTCATAATTAGTGTAAAAAGATAGGGACTTAGCGCTAATTCATGATATAATTCTTATCTTTATTGGAAATGTTTCAGTTACTTCTCCTAAAGTCTTTACTCTGGTCGTTACATCCTCGTACATATCCTTAATTAGTGCAATATATGTTACGCTAACACATCTCTTTTTTATAATTCTCCGTATAATTTCTCTTGAGTCTCTATCATAAGTTTTTTCTAAGTCGATGAATACTATGTGTAGGTCTTGTTTTTACTTTCGATAATTTTGAATTAATTATCTAAGAAGATGTGTAGCTTCTATTGTTGATCTTGTAGGTATGAATCCAAATTGATTTTCAGTCACCGTGGTCTTCTTTAATATTTTTTCTATTACTTTCCCCCAAAGTTTCATGTTATGACTCATTAGTTTAATATCCTTATATTTTGTATAATTTTGTATGTTTGTCCAACGACTTTTCTATTGTGCATCCCAAGACCTTAACTTGCACAAGACAAATATACCCTTGAATACCTAAACATAAAAAATTGCTAAAAATAGTAAAAAGGATGTTCGGAGCCTCCGAAAAAACCCTAAACAATGCTTTTTATCTGAAAGTTGGCCAGTTATAGATTTCACCTGGTAACAAATCTAGATCCCTGGAAAATTTTGATTAAAAAAAAAGAGCGTCTCTGATATCCAAATCAAAAGTTATAACCTTTAGAAATTTGCTCCATCGATCCCGTATCAAGTAGTTTGCAATTAAGATGGTTGTATCCGTGGGAAGAGACCTGTTTTGTATGAAGATCTGCTTTAGTATATATATATAAAGCCTTCATGTTCCCTCTAAATTGTTTTAAGGTGATTGCTCACTTGTTTGAAGTGATAACTGATAAGAATCAAGCAACAACCAAATTTTATTGCTTTGACATGTAAATTCATTATACCATTATGACATTCATTGACATGCATTATTTAAAAGCTAATGAAACTTTCTAAAAAAGTCTTTCTATTTTAAGTTTTTTTACATCAGAGAAATATGAGACTTCTCCTTTTCTTTGATGTTATTTCCTGAAACATTTACTTGCTCTACTTGACTACTTGTATGTTTTCATGCTGTCATTTGAAATGATAATTTTTTTATTCTTCTGTTACCTAGGTGATTTTGAATGATCCCTTCCTTGGCAAACGGGTCGGAGATTCCAACTTCGCAACTGTTCCATTGAGGGATGAATTCCTGGAAAATACCAGGCTCTTTATTTTTGAGACTTACTGCCGCATCCATCGATGCATTGATATCAGGTAGGCCCTATGCATCCCTAGATCTTGCAACATGTGTATCAGTAGCAAATGACCTTTTCTATGTCCTTTTTAGATATAGATACAAAAACTGGTGTGAAATTCTATTTTTCTGCTAAAAGTGTTAAATTCATTATGTTGTCTGTCAAATATAACGTTAAGATGTCTGGTTTTGACAAAAAGTTAACTTCAAGATCAAACTGTTGCTGGGCTTTTATATATAAAAGTTTTCATTTTATTTTTAAATATTTTGTTGTCTTCTCGGATGTTTTTTCACCTTAAATGACAATTTTTATTAAAGTGAATTGTTGACAATTGCTAAACAGTGTGCTCGCTGAAAAGTTGAACTTGAACATGACCTATGATGAATCTCTGGCTTGGATAACAAATCTCATTCGCAACTCGAAGCTTGAAGCCAAAATAGATGCTGCTTTGGGGACCGTCACCATGCCTGTTGTTCATCAAAATGTGTAAGTATACACTATGATGCATGAACGATTCTAGTTGTCCATAGCTATTTCTAGATTTCGACATTGAGATTAAGCATTTATCTGCTGCTAAGTGGTACTGCTTCTTACTCATTTCTGCTGGTCTCATACTTGATAGTTTTTCTGTCGATGATATTTAGTATGGTGTAATTTTTTGATGGTTAATAATCTTATTTTTTTTTTATAGTTTTTCTTACGTTCTTTCAACTTTACATCTTCATGCTTATTATCTTTCCAGGCATGAACAGATAATAGAATCCATGAAGAATCTCAATACGCGGACTTACTTGTTGGCAAAGAACATCGTGGAACCTGCACAAGTTGCACAAGCTTCTCGTTAAGGGAGGCAGTTGGTAGGACCACTCTTGAGATCTTTGATTATTGCGAAGGCTTTTGTTGGTATACTAATGTTCTTCGGGACCTGATTTAGGCGTTTTTGTTGTAAGCTTGTTTTTTTTAAAAATATATCTATCCCAAGTATCTTGAATGGCTAGTATTATTTTCATATTCCTTTTCACTTGTTTATCTTGATGTTTCGCATGTCTCGTCTTTTATTGGATGTCTCTAAAATAAAACGTGGGACATCAAGTAATATAACTTTATATCTGTATAGTAAATGAATGCAGATAACACATGCAACGAACCAGTAGAATCTCGGGGCAATCTGTGTGACTTGTTAGGATTGTTAGACCAATCAGTATCCTCATACCAAATTTAAGATAAAAAAATTATTTTATTAAATTTAAATATTTATTTTTTATTACATGATACATCAGTTTTTTTATAATTTATCATATATTTATTTTTTTTTTTCTTTTTTCTTTATATTTTTTTTATTATTAGATGGGGAAAGAGATAGAGGAGAGAAATTTTTTTTATTATTAAAGGAAGGAGAGAGAAAATTTTTATTATTAGAAGGAGGAGAGAGAAATATTATTTTAATATTTAGGGAATGTAATTAATTTCTTAAATTTAAAAAAATATTATTCATAAAATATATGTTTAGGGAATGAGTAGGATAAGATAAAAATTTAATTTAAGATAATTGATATGAATGCTGTTATACTCAATGAAATATTTCTTTTTCTTGCACTGATTAGGAAGATGCGGCCTTGATTATTTTTAAATAATCGCCTGTGTTTGAAGAAAAATTATTTATGGAGTCATTTGTTTTTGCATAATTCCATCCGTAAAGTTTGTTATTTAATATTTTTTATCAAATGATTTCCGACTTTTATTGTGACGGTGGAATGTAGGGAATGACAATATGCTGATTAATGAACGTATTTCTCGATTGTCTACGTCATTTCTCTAAATATTTATTTAGCTATTAACTTAAACAAGGAAAATTATTTGTGGCTTAAGTCTTAACATAAAACGCGTTGATTAGTACTTTGAAAATTACCAGTGTTGATGCAGCTGCACCGTCGCTCGGGAATAAACGGGAATGATATTTGCAAGCAGCGGAGGTCAAATGTATTTT
The DNA here is from genome assembly GCF_018446385.1 of Zingiber officinale. Lineage (NCBI taxonomy): Eukaryota > Viridiplantae > Streptophyta > Magnoliopsida > Zingiberales > Zingiberaceae > Zingiber > Zingiber officinale. The sequence goes on from NC_056007.1 coordinate 80,789,808, forward strand.
TTTTCTAATAATTTTGAATGACTAAGGCGAAATTTTCTCCGCCAGAACAGAAGCAGCCTGATTTCTAAAAAGACAAAACGGGCGTCCACACTCCCCCACACTGCGAGGAGGGATTTGTGGTGTGGCGGGGATCACGCGGTTCGCTAGCTTTCGCGTTGTTCTGATGCTTTGGAGAAAAAACAGGGAAGGCGCCAACGCCCACCGACACCTTTCGCTGATGCCTTCCAATTCCCGTCGCTTTCGCATGACGATGCCACGCTTCCAGAGTTACGCACCCCTTCGACGAACGTACAACATCGAGCAATATTTTATTTCCTCCACCTTATTTTTAGCTCATCGTGGCCGTACGATTCGGAGACCGACGGCCAGCCGGAAAGGAGGTGTCTGGCTCCGCTTTAGGCCGCGGGGCACGTGACACAGGGAAAGCAGATGCTTGACGTGTAATGTGGAATGAAACCTGACGGGGGCTTCGGCGGTGGGGCCGTCGTTATTTTTCACTTTGCTGTTCCGTCAATGGTTTGCTGCAGTGGATGCTGGTGCTTCGGGCACGGGGGATGTATTAGCCCACGTGTCTCGGTGCGAGACGGGAGAAGGGACGAGGGCGGAATCGGTTTCACAAGCCGACGGATGAATGGCGGCCGTGCTGACGTCATTCACCCACCTTGTTCGACGGAGTCGAAGGGTAGAATAAACACACGAATACACACCGACTCGATCTCGCGTCTTTCTCTTGTCTTCCTTGTCGAAGCTTCGACTGTTTTCTCACGCTCGATGAACGAAACGGCGTTAGTTAAGCAACCGTAACGCTATGATGTGGCTTCTGCTGCCGCTGTCCCTCCTCTGTCCGACCGTCGGAGGAGAAGGCGAAGGCGGAGGCAGCCGGAGGGTCCTCCATCAGCCGCTGTACCCAATTCAGTGGACCCCTCCGCCGCCCCTTCAGGAGTTCTCGGATCCGGCGCCGGAAGGCTCTAATCCCTCTGTCCCGGGCGTCCTTTCCCCGCCTGAGACCACGGGTCAGGCCCACGCCTCTGCCGCCGCCTCAGCCTCTTCGACTTCCTCTTCTGCGTCCGAGACGGTCGTCGCCGTCGCTGTCCCCGTCTCCATAGCGGTCCTCGTAGTCATTCTCTTGACGGGGCTGTACTTGTACCGACGGCGAAGGGCGGAGAGGCCGTCCGATTCCGGGAAGCTCATGGGCCGTTGTGATAGCAGTGGCCGGATGGAAAGCCGCGCAGCCTCTGCTGCTGTGCCGGCGCCGGATTTTCTCTACCTCGGCGCCGCGGACACGGCGTCGACGGGGGCCTCAAGTTGCGGGGGAAGCCAGGAACTTATTGGATCGCCGCTGGGGGTGGAGCCGGTTGTGGAGATGCATCCCCCGAGCCCCGAGCTCCAGCCGCTACCGCCGTTGAGCGCGATTGCTTCGAGGAAAAGTTTGGGGCGTGCTCCGACCGCATCCTCGGACGAGGATACTTTCTATACTCCGCAGAAGTCATTGGCATCCGCCACCAGCGAGACACCAAGCAGTCCAGTATCGCGGCGTAGCCTCCCTAGTATGAGTAGCGGAGGTAAGGAATTCTTGATGAGCTCGGTGGCGGAGGCTGCCCCTCACTCACGGCGATCATCCCCTCGAATGCAATTCACCAATTACCCTAATTCCGAAGTGAAACAGATGATCCTGCCATTGAATCGGCAACCTCCAGCACCACCTCCGCCGCCTCCGCCACCTCCTCGACCACCTCCACGATTGTACAATGCCACCAGGAATCCACCGCCTCCACCCCCGCCCCCGCCGCAGCCTCCGCCCCCGGCCCCGCCGCTGCCTTCATCCATTTCTGACGCGTTTACCAAAAACGATGAATCAATCAACGCTCCTATTGCACCATTCTCGAGGCGTCGGCTACTGCATCCCCTTCCCCCCGAAGCTACACGTATTAACATACCGCTCCTTCCTACGAAGCTTGGCAATCGAGTCGCTGCCAGTTCTTCGCATCAGAATGACGAGGTGGGAGAACGTTTGGATGGTGATACGAAGCCTAGATTAAAGCCCCTTCACTGGGACAAAGTTAAAGCAAGTTCCGATCGAGCAATGGTTTGGGACCAGTTGAAATCGAGCTCATTTCAGTAAGATTTGATCAAAGATGCAGTCTTACAAAGTTTCAAAAGCCATCAATGGTGATAATTATATTACTTTGTTCATTTTGGCAGATTGAATGAGGATGCAATGGAAACTCTTTTCATCAACAATTCCACAAGTTCTATTTCTCATAATGATTCGAGAAGAAGACAGGATGCGCTCTCCTTCAAGCATGAAAACAGAGTGTTGGATCCGAAGAAATCACAGAATATTGCAATCCTCCTGAGGGCATTGAATGTAACAAGAGAAGAGATCTGCGAAGCACTTTTAGATGGTAAGCAGATTATTTCCTTGCATCAGTTTGCTTGAGCTAATTTGCCGCTTCTCATAAAATATGTTGATATAGCTTGCATCATACTCAAAGTCAAATTGGAATTAATTTTTGGCTTATGCTTATATGAATTTTCTTTTGTCGACTCCTCTTATGATTGAACATTCTTAGTTTCCATCAAGGTAGTTGGGTAGTAACTCTCATATTAAAATGACCCGATAATTATTTAATTGGATTCTATGGGCCTTTGTGTAATTGGAAAACCAATTTGGAGCTTCTTCTGTGTATATAAAACTGTATCGTTGCCATCTAACTTTTCAGGAGATAAAAAGCTAAGATGTCTTTTTCCATCTTTATTAATTGTCTTTGGTCTCAATTATTGTCTGTGTTTATTTTACAATTACAAGCATCTGCCTAGTTAAATGTGATTTTGTTGGTTTCTGTTCTAAAATGGATAGAAGTACTAAAGGGTAAAAGGTTGCATGAGAAAATATAAGGAGCGGCAAAGATATACTAGTCTAGAGAAGAAAATGGATAGAGATACCTAAGAGTAAAAGGTTACAAGTAGGGCTGTAAACGAGCCGAGCCGAGCTTTGGGATGTTCAAGCTTGTTTGATAAGATAACCGAGCCGAGCCGAGCCGAGCTTAAAATGAACCAAGCTTTTGAAATGAGTGTTCAAGCTTGGCTTGGTTTATTTTTTATGAGCTTGAGCTTGGTTCGTTTAGATGTTATCAAGCTCTCAATTCAAGCTTGGCTTGAGCTTGGTTCGTTTAGATGTTATCAAGCTCTCAATTCAAGCTTGGCTTGAGCTTGGCTTGGGCTTGGTTCGAGCTTGGCTTGAGCTTGGTTTGAGCTTGGTTCGTTTAGATGTTATCAAGCTCTCAATTCAAGCTTGACAGGAGCTTGGCTTGGGCTTGGTTCGAGCTTGGCTTGAGCTTGGTTTGAGCTTGGTTCATTTAGATATTATCAAGCTCTCAATTCAAGCTTGTTTGATTGTTTGAAATTTTTAATTGTTTGATTAGTTATTAAGATTGATAATTTAAATTTATTTATTTTATTTTATTATTTATTTAGCATATTGAAAGAGTTTTATTAATAAATATGGTTCGTGAACATTGTTCACGAACATTGTTCACGAACGTTGTTCACGAACGTTAACGAGCTGAACACATATGTGTTCAAGCTTGTTTGTTTAGCTTAACGAGCTGTTCAAGCTTGTTTGTTTAATTAATTTTATGTATATTGAACGAACATAAACAAGCTCTTACCAAGCCGAACACCAAGCTTGTTCACGAACGCTTGGTTCATTTACAGCCCTAGTTACAAGGGGTATTGCCATATAAATTCACTTTTTTTTTTAAATGTTTTACAAGGGGCATTGGTGAATTCATCACAATGCCAACAAGAATAAGATTTTTCTGCATACATATATACTCATGTCAATGTTTATCATCCTCTTGTGGTTCTACCATCAGTGACTCTAAAAGGTTGCTGATTGGCTAAAATAGGATTTATTTGAAGATGGTTAGATTTGATTTACTAACTTATCCAAAAAAACTAGCGCTATTAGGAAAAAGACTAGTTTATATAATGGACCACCACACTACTAATGGACGTGGAGCATAAAATATCCACCAAGGCACCAACTCGTATTTGAATTAGGCTTTGTCTAAGTTTTTGTCTCTGTATGTCCTCTTGGAAAAGACCATATAGAATCTGAAGGTTACAACTTGCTTACTCTTAAAACTGGTGGAAAACAAACACATGTTTTTGGCTTTGCCTAAACATTTAATTTGTGATTTGACTTGAGTATTGGTGGTTAACTTAAAGAGAAATGAAAAAGACAAGCACACCTAATTAGTTTAATCGAAACTAGTTTTATCTTGAATATCTAATACTATCAAAGAAAAATAAATTAATCACTGTGCATCTTCAAACAATTTTCTTTTCTGTCCCAACCAAAGCAAACTATATTCTATTCTCTACCAATAACAAGCATAACACTTTATATTAGAAAAATCAAAGAGACTAAACAAAGTGAGCAACAAGGCTCTGCCTTAGGTCAGTTGCACAAACATAAAGAATTTCAGAAGATATATGACCAATGGTAATCCAAAGGGACAAGTTTGACTTGATAATCTTGGGCCCCTTAGCTGAAATGTCACCAACCAAGTTTCTTTGCCAATAAGTAATTCCTGATCACTCTCTCGTACATTATACGTCTTGAAAGGTATAATTGATTCAGAATGATGCATCGGAAGATGACTGTTAGCATCCATTTCCAAAATGAAGATAGTTTTCTTCAATGAGAGAGCTTCAAGAGAAGCATATTGTATAGTAGAACAGGCTCAAAACTATCATGGTGTCAGTTAACTTGGAGAGAAGATACATAAAAATAACTATATATTTTCTGTAATTCCTAGTTTCTCTCCTCCCATTTCTCTGTAAATAAACATACCCCAAGTATCACAGTTCAAAAGGATAATAAGAAAAGAAGAAACAAAAATATGTTCATTAACTGTCGCCCCCATTCGTTTCGTTGTTTTGGTGTTGCCAAAGCTACCTTTGATGGTTACATTAGTCATTAGATGCCATAATCAATTATGTTTGATCAAAGCATCAACCCTTATGCCTCAGGATTGATGCAGATGGACCTGTTTAATCTAGTAGGATTATCTGATGATTATAACTATTGTGATGTAAGTTTTATATAGTTTCCAACTTGAACTTTATTAAACAATAACATTTTCTGCAACAGGTAATGCTAGATGTTTGGGAACTGAGCTTTTGGAAACTTTGGTCAAAATGGCTCCCACAAAGGAGGAAGAACTGAAACTACGAGACTACCCAGGTGACCTACAAAAGTTAGGTTCAGCTGAGCGCTTTCTAAAAGCAGTCTTGGATGTCCCATTTGCCTTCAAAAGAGTTGATGCGATGCTATATAGAGCCAATTTTGATACAGAAGTCAAATTTCTATTGAAATCTTTTCAAACTTTGGAGGTAATTATTGCAATCATGCTTCACCATTTTTGCAACTAAAAGCCAAGATATTGTTCGATTTCTTTTGCTAATATTCTTGATTTAGTGAACCATAAAGTTGTTCATGGAAAAACTCATGTAATTTTTTTTTTACAAACTGAAAATTCTTATATTTTTTTCTAACGTCATCACTTATTTCTCATTTTACAAATAATTAGGCTTAATTTACTAAATTGGAATTTGGATGGTTATCATATCAGACTGCAGCATTACATCACTTTCACTTCTTTCTTAGTTTCATTTTTCAGTATTTCTGTTTAGTTATGAATAACTGTGAGTCAGTCACCCATAAAATAATCTTGTTGAGATGTTCTAAAGACTGTCAAACACAAATCAATAAATTAACACTGAATGTCAATATTTTTACAGCATTAATTATCTCTTCAAATCCTGGAACATTTTACAGGCAGCATGCGAAGATCTAAGAAGCAGCAGACAGTTTCTTAAGCTCCTAGAAGCTGTTCTTAGGACTGGGAACAGGATGAATGTGGGAACCAACCGTGGTGAAGCTAAAGCATTCAAGCTTGACACACTTCTCAAACTAGCAGATGTGAAAGGGACAGATGGGAAAACCACACTTCTCCACTTTGTCGTTCAAGAAATCATCCGGTCTGAAGGATCAGGCACTGAGCCAACAACAGAAAATCAATCTAACAACCTAGGAGAAGAACAATTCAGGAAACAAGGCTTAAAAGTTGTAGCTGGGCTAAGCAAAGAGCTTGGAAATGTCAGACGGGCAGCTGGAATGGACTCGGATGTGCTGAGTGGATATGTCTTAAAGCTAGAAGCTGGCCTTGAGAAGATAAAGTCTGTCATACAGCTAGAGAAGTCATGCACACAAGGGCTGAAGTTTTTTGAGATGATGAAGATATTTCTTGTAGAGGCTGAAAAGGAGATCGATCGTGTTAAAGTCAAGGAGAAGACGGTGATGAACTCGGTAAAGGAGACTACGGAGTACTTTCACGGCGATGCTGCAAAGGAGGAAGCCCACCCTCTTAGAATCTTCATGGTGGTGAGAGACTTCCTATCAGTCCTAGATAACGTCTGCAAGGAAGTGGGCAATTTGCACGAGAGGACAGTGATGGGATCTGCTAGTTCCTTCCTAATATCTGGCAGTTCTTCTCATCCAGTCTTTCAAAGGTCTGAATGGCGACGAGATGCCCACTCGGATAACGATAGCTCATCGTCATATAACTGATCAGTGATGGTCTGACTTGTATGCATGCTTCAGCCGATCTATGTGAAGATGATCAGGGGATTGAGAATACGACCAAGTAAAACGACTCCGTGGTATATTGGCAGGGTCAGTTAATGTACAAGAGGAATAAACAAGACCTTAGAGGAAGGCACAATCATACATACGGTGTTTCGTACAGTTCGAAGATAGAGATTAGCGTTCGGTCTCCTCCTGTTGTAAATTATCAGACGGGCATAGATATTTATATTCTTTTTAAATTATTCAAATTTTGTGTAGTTTTCTGCAAAAGACTTTTTACGGAGGGTTCTTTTATCCGTCCGATCTAGTGGGATCGTTTTAATTCCTACAGTTTAAATTTAAAGCCTTGGGAGGAAACCCGACGAAGGGTCGCCTCGTCGACGCGAGTGGATGAGAGAACATGTCTCCTCTCTGTCCCTCGATCTGCCCAGCGTCGCCCACCGCTACGCCACCCTCCTCGAACGCCTGGCTGCCGCTTCCGGACGGGCTACTCTGCTCCGTCGCCTCCGCGCCGTGCACTCTCACTTCCTCGCCTCTGGATTTAGACCCCGAGCGCACATCCTCAACCGCCTCATCGACCTCTACTCCAAGTTCGGCGACCTTCCCTCCGCCCGCCGCCTCTTCGACGCCACCTCCTCCCGAAGAAGCGATTCTATCGCCGCCACCTCCCTCATCACCGCCTACTCGGCCGATGGCCTCCACGACGCCGCCCGCCAGATTTTCGAGAGCACACCGTTGGCCTCTCGTGACACTGTTTTCTATAACGCGATGATCACCGGCTACTCTCGCGCCTCCGACGGCCACGCGGCTATTTCTGTCTACCGTCGTATGATGACCGATGGCGTCCCCTGCGACAGCTATACATTCACGAGCGTTCTCAGTGCTGCAGCGGCTGTACTTCCTCTTGAGCTCACACAGTGCCGACAGATCCATTGCGCTGTGGAGAAGTCAGGAACTGGAATAGCAATCTCCGTATCGAACGCTCTCATCGCGCTGTATACCAAGTGCGAGGCTGCGGAGGCTGCAGTGTACGCTCGGAAAGTGTTCGATCTAATGCTTGGCAGGGATGAGCTGTCCTGGACCTCGATGGTGGTTGGCTATGTTAGGAGAGGTGACATCATTGAGGCTCGTCGGGTCTTTGATGCAATGGAGCAAAGATTTGATGTGGTATGGAATGCGATGATTTCAGGGTATGTCCATCACGGGCTTTTTGCTGAAGCCCTTGAGATGTTTAGGAACATGCACTCGATAGGCATCCCTATGGATGAATTTTCTTACACTAGCGTCCTCAGTGCTTGTACAAATGCAGGCCTCTTCGGGCACGGCAAGGCTGTTCATGCCCACATCATCCGTTCAGGGCCAGATTTTGATCCAGAATCTGCATTGCCTGTTGAGAACATGTTAGTCACTCTCTATTCAAAAGATGGAAAAGTCAATGTTGCAAAAAGGATCTTCAATGACATTCGGAAAAAGGACATTGTTTCCTGGAATGCCATGTTGTCAGGGTATCTGAACAATGGGTGCGTTCGTGATGCGGTTTATATGTTCAAGGAAATGCCACAGAAGAATCAATTGACGTGGATGGTCATGATCTCGGGCTACTTGCATAATGGTCTTGCAGAGGAATGTTTAAAACTTTTCAGTCACATGATGGACAAGTGTGTCAAACCGTGCGACTATACTTTTGCGGGAGCTATTGCTGCTTGTGGCAATTTAGGGGCACTTGAGCATGGAAGGCAGCTCCATGCTCAGCTGATCCAATATGGCTACGAGTCGGGCAACTCAGCAGGAAATGCATTGTTGACAATGTATGCAAAATGTGGTTCGATGGAGGCAGCACATCTAGCTTTTCTTTTGATGCCGAATGTTGATTTTGTGTCTTGGAATGCAATGATAGCAGCCCTTGGTCAGCATGGGTATGGAAGAGAAGCAATTGATCTCTTTGACCGGATGATTGACGATGGCATGATGCCAGACCGGATATCTTTTCTCACAGTCCTGTCAGCCTGCAGCCATTCAGGTTTAGTCGAGGAAGGATTCCGATATTTTGAATCCATGGAACGCCAATATGGTATTAGCCCAGGGGAAGATCATTATGCCAGATTGATCGATTTGCTTGGTCGAGCTGGTCGAATTTCTGAAGCTTGGAATGTCATCCAAACAATGCCTTCGGTACCTGGTCCAGCTATTTGGGAGGCTGTTCTCTCTGGGTGCCGTATTCATGGTGATATGTCTCTTGGGATACATGCTGCAGAGCAGCTTTTGAAGGTGATTCCGCAACAGGATGGGACATATGTCCTCTTGTCTCATATCTACGCAGCTGTCGGCCAGTGGGCCGAAGTGGCTAAAGTAAGAAAACTGATGAAGGATAGAGGAGTAAAAAAGGAACCTGGATGCAGCTGGATTGAAGTTGCCAATAAGGTTCATGTGTTCCTTGTGAATGATACAACACATCCTGATGGACAACATGTTTACAAGTTCCTTGAGATTCTAAGTGTCAAGATGCGAAAACTGGGTTACGTGCCAGATACCAAGTTTGTGTTGCATGACGTTGAGACTGAGCAAAAAGAGTATGTCTTGTCTACCCATAGTGAGAAATTGGCCGTTGCATATGGCCTTCTAAAGTTACCAACTGAAGCTCCAGTAAGAGTTCTTAAGAATCTAAGAATCTGTGGAGATTGCCATTCTGCAATCATGTTCATGTCAATCGCAGTTGGTAGAGAGATTGTTGTCAGAGATGGTAAGCGGTTTCATCATTTCAAGGATGGTCAGTGTTCTTGTGGGAATTATTGGTGATGCTTGCATCTCATCCAGACCCTTGACTCTTATTATGCCATTGCTGCTTTGCATCCAATGGAGTTTTTTCTTGGCTAATCAAGTTCAATTTATTTTAACCCCTCGAAGAGCCTAAATCTGGCATAGCATGGATTTAGATTTTGGACTTGTATATTTTGGACGAGGCCAAGGTCTATCCATGAATTAAAAGAGTTTGAAATATAAGAATTATTTTACATGCGAAAACAAGGTCGCATGGATTGACCTTCCCTAGACCTTCCACCATGTTTCAACAAGAAGTAAAAGGACTAGCCACAAGCCACAGGATAGCACTTGCAAGCGAACATGACGCCTAGAACTTGAAGTCTTCAGTGCATTGCTCTCTAGCACCACCATTTCATTCAGTGTATTGGTCTTCTGCTGTTCTGCATTGGTTTAGCATTCAATTAGCATGGTGCTTAAAATACTTGGCAGGCCATCAACAGGCGTGGTGCCTTTCGTGTTGGTGGTTTAGGATTTCACAAACTTATTGCTCAAAAATGAAGTGCTCTCTTTTCAAGTATCAGTTGCCGTCTTGAAATTGTGGAAACGTACTGACGAACTATAAATCTTGGCGTTTGTTTTTGTTCCAGCTGACAACTTCAGATTAAATATTTTAGATTAGTGGTTGAATATGATAAATTAATAGATTTTTTTTTTACTGACAGTCATCTCGCCGAAGGCAACCTCGACTCTGCTTCACTTTGTCTTGGTTCATAGAACCTCCATTGACAGCGAAGTTATGTTGATGTTGCGGCATTCACTCCCTCTGGCACTGCTAAACTTCTGCCTTGTTCTTGTTGGATCTTCTGTCCAATATTCCCTCAAGTAAGCTCCTCAATTCACTATCTTTGTTTTTTTTTCCAAACTGATCTAAGCCATGGATAAATATTTAACCATTTAGATAAATATTCTGTTGCGACAAATAACTAGCAATCATGTTCCTGGTCTTGGCCAAGGACCTTCTTACACTGTTCCGAATTCTGATACCTGCACGCACACTTTTTTTTAATAATAATAATAATAATAATAATAATAATAATAATAATAATTGGAATTCTCTACAAGCATCTAAGTTTGTGAACGTCAAAGCATTTAAGCCTTCACTTTGTTGCTTTTTTGGCCCTGACACCACACAATCCTCAAGCCAGCAGTTGTGGATTGGCCAAACCACACTAAAAGCACCAAATCTTGTGCTCTGTAACAGACAGACGAAAAAGAAAGAAAAATATAATAATCAAAGAGAAGTGATTAAGCCCAGCTTGACGTTTAACAAGAGGAAATCACTAGATTTAAGGCAGTATTATAAAGGCAGAAAGTAAATAAAGACTTAAATGTAATGTACTCTTTGTGTTCTAGTCTAAGCACAACAGCAGGAGACTCTTTCAAAGTTTGGCAACAAGGACCTTAGAACAGGCACTTCAAGATTCCCTATATTCTTTACGACAATTTTGTCAACTAGATGAATTCTCTAGTATCCAGCCTAGATAAAAAAATGTTTGTCAACAAAGCAAGGGAATCGCACTGAGTTGGCTTTTACTTCCAGAGGGGGAAAATATTCTTGTCCAACCTTCACGCATCACCAGTTCACAAGCTCACAAGGACCTGCTATGATGCTATCTCTAATCAGGCCCACAAAACGAACTTTATACTCAATTTTTTCAAAATACGTAAATCGTCTCAGGTTCTTGATAAAGTTTTTAAAGTACGATGAGAGCAGGCCCAATGGAGTGGAGGGTAGGCATGATGATGTATTGCTCTTGTATTGTGATCAAATTATAGCTTTCTTGGCTTCTCTGATGCAGTGCATCTGAAAAGTACTAATAAGCAATCTACTTCTCCGTTGACTGGTTCTACCGAATCGATTCCTCAAATGCAATGGGCCACATGCTGCCATCATTTTTTTTCCTCACGAGAAAGAAAGCCACCTAACTTAGGATGCTCCATCATCATCACAAGAACAGAACAGGAGCATCCAAGGAAAAAAAAAACCATGCAAGAATAATAATTAATATAATTGAACATATATAAAATTCAGGAACTTTTTGATAAATCAGTCAAAGAGATGTTGGAGAATCTATAAACTAAATACTAGATGTTTTGTGAGATTAACCAAATTTAATTGTAGCAAAGCAAGGATTGCATCAGTTATCGGAGAATATTCAGCAGCCAAAGGGCAGAAACGGCAAAGCAGTGTCATGAAGAGGAGAGAGAAGGTGAAGATCTAAAAGATGCCATTAAATTGCAATAAAAAGCAGAGAAAGGGAAAAGAGAAGCAGAAGCAGTGTTTGTGATCATATCGATTGTCTATTCTAATGATAGAGCAGCTGAAAGGGCAAGAGGGATTCAGAGCTCTTCCTCTTTGGTTTGTCCAGTTCCATCCGAATTGAAAGCTACCTGCTTTTCCTTGTTTCCGAGTACTCTGCATGAAGCTGGTGGTGTAGGGTTGGTGGGTGCGTGGGTTGAGCGAGAGAGCCTGACAAGAGTGCAGGGGTGTGGGCATGGAAGGGGGCATATTGTGGGCTTCCAGCTGCTTGGGGCTTCGAGTTTGAAGACACCTGGAAAAGGGTCCAAGCCAAGTTTCGTCAAGGTGGGTTACTCTTTCCCATCAACTTTTTATTCTTCTTTCTATACCTGTGATGGTCTACCTGCTGTTGCTTCTCTTGCTCTTGGGCTTTAGCCTTCACTTTGCTTGATCTGGTCGGCTCTGTTTTCTTGTGCTCTGAGGTGAGTTGTTGTTTACTTCCCAGCAACGTTTGCCATTCTTGTCAATGCAGGTTATGTTTCCCCCCGTTTATGCTCCCTTTTTCGTGTGTTTCACTATTTTCATCTTTCTTCAGTGTTCCTCAACAAGCTTTCATTTTTCTCCTTTTCTTTCCTCCTTCCATTATAGTCTTGTTCTTTCAACGTTTGTGATCTGTACTTCTCCATGGCTCTTGCAACTCCATTTTTTTTTTCTTTTTGAGCCGTCAATACCGAGTTCAACTTTTAAAACTTCAAGCGCATACACAATCGCATGCAGCCTTGGCTTTCATGCGACTGCTCCATGTGATTTTCATGTGAGGTCTCTTTTCTAACTTGACGAGATTCATTTACCTCAGCAATTGCCATTGCATCCTTCAACTCCTCCATGGCATTAAAAAGCATTCAGAGATGCTCACTGTCTGTGGTTCCATTCTCCTAACATAAATGATGATATTTTTGCTGTTTCAGGTGACTTGAGGAATTTGGGTTCAGATCTGTGCTTGAGGGTGTTACCCTGTTCCTTTAACTGTAAACTAGTTTTGAGAGTAGGTTTCTGTCTCCGCTGCACCAAGTTGCTCCAGAAAAAGATTCCACGGTCGTTGTGAAACTAAAAATAGAAGGTGCAATCTTTTTGGTTCCACAATGAAGTTTATGAAGCTTGGATCCAAACCTGATTTTTTCCAGAGTGAAGGAAAGGATGTCAGGTGACTTGCTACTTTACTACATGATGTTTGTGTTTTATTTATTTGGCCATCAATGATTGTTTGGAGATCCAATGGAGTTGCTTGTGAATGAACTGTATGATAGAGCTATGCGAAAAGTAGCCATGTTGATGTCTCCCATGTTACTTCAAAATCAAAGCTGTTTGTTATAAAATCATTACTAAAAGTGTCTTTGAGTTGCATCTAGTATCTGCAAGATGTTTCATGGAACAAGCGAACCACCGGGTGAATGGAGTAGTATGTTTTTGTTGCAACTCGGTCATTATCTAAGTCACAATAGCTAGTTCAATCTATTATTTAGCTCTTTTTTTCCTCCTATTTGAAAATTTGTCATTCTGTTCCTATATTAAGATGGCCTACCTCTCTTTGCAGGTCAGTGGCAACTGACTTACCAGCTGACATTATTATTCATGTTGGAAATATCAAATTTCATTTACACAAGGTAAGTTGTATGGGTTAATCTTTCTTATGCTTCATTCCTTCTAGCTTTGAGCATTGAATCTGAGAAGTTTGAATAAGGCATAAACAAGGTTTTAGGCGATGGAAGCTGAGAACATTAAATTTAACATAGGTTACATTATAATTCAGAGCAATTTTATGATTTTTGCAAACATATGGGTAACTTAGGATAATGTAGATGATTGTGTATGCTTATATGATAAACAAAGATCGTATACAAATATGGAAAACTGTGATTTCAGTTTGATGATAGGGATAAGAATTGGTGTACGATAGAACTTGGTATATTCCTCAGCCACTCTTCTGTACTATTCTGCTTATGTAATTCCTTGTCTTTGCGTTAGTTTCCCCTGTTGTCCAAGAGCCAACTTATGCAGAAACTGATCGCGTCCCCACATGGTGAAAAAAGTGATGAGGTTTCCATTTCCGATATCCCTGGAGGTGCTGCAGCATTTGAAATCTGTGCGAAGTTTTGCTATGGTATTACTGTGACACTCAATGCCCACAATGTAGCTGTTGCACTTTGTGCTGCTGAGTACTTAGAAATGAATGAAACAGTTGAGAAAGGGAACCTTATTTATAAGATCGGTGTGTTCCTAAGAACAAGCATTTTACGTGGCTGGAAAGACTCCATCATAGTTCTTCAGACTACAAGATTTCTTCTGCCTTGGTTAGAGGACTTGAAATTGATTAGCGATTGCATAGACTCTATAGCATCCAAGGCCTCAATTGATCCTTCAGAAGTAGAATGGTCATATACGTACAATAGGCGAAAGCTTCCATTTGAAAACGGTCACGATCCTCATTTGAATGGAGTTAGAAAAGAATATTCAGTGCCCAATGACTGGTGGGTTGAAGACTTGTGCGAGCTTCAGATTGACTTCTTTAAAAAAGTTATATTGACCATTAAAACTAAGGCGAAAGCTGATGCTGAATTGATTGGAGAGGCATTGAAATCATATACATACAGAAAACTCTCAAGTTTGGGCAAAGGATTTGCAAATAATGGAAATGGAGGTGATGCAGCAAAGAACAGATCATTGCTAGAGACAATCATTTCATTATTGCCCTCAAATAAGGGCTGTGTCTCCTGCAGTTTTCTACTTAAGTTACTGAGAGCTGGTAGATTACTAGATTGTAGCGAAACTAGCATGAACGAACTTGTGAAGCGGATAGGAAGACAATTAGAAGATGCCACGGTGCCTGATTTACTGATTCCTTCTACCTCAGGCGAGGATACCATGTATGACATCGACATGGTTCTCAATATAGTGGAAGAATTCATGATGCAGGAAAACTGTGCCGCCCAACCCAGTCCAGCAGCAACAAGCAGAAAGATTCATGAGTTAAGTAGACCAGCTTTGACCCCAGCCAGTGCAAAGGTCACCGTAGCTAAGCTAGTTGATGGATATCTTGCTGAGGTTGTGAAAGATCATAACCTACCACTTTCCAAGTTTATTGATCTTGTTGAAATAGTACCAAGTGATTCAAGACCCACTCATGATGAGCTTTATCTTGCCATTGATACTTTCCTCAAGGTAACTTAACATAACTCTATGAAGATAATATAAAAGGTCTCTCTCTTGAACAAATTATAAGAATGCTTTGATTCTATAAAAGTTCCTCATTGCATTGATATTCTTAATGTCATAAATAGGAACATCCAGCCCTTAGCAAGAATGAGAAGAAAAGGCTATGTGCATTGATAGACTGTAAGAAGCTTTCAGCGGATGCATGCGCACATTCTGTTCAGAATGAACGACTACCATTGCGAATGGTTGTGCAGGTCTTGTACTTTCAGCAGATGAGAGCGTTGGCTGCTACCTCTACCCAAGCTGAAAGTGGCGCATCGTATGGTAGCTCAAGGTCAGTCATCACAACCAACACCGAGGACGAATGCCCTGATGGCCTAGTTGATGATGACCCAAAAGCCATAAAGCTCCATGTTGGGGGGAAGGTCAACGAACATGATTGGAGCAGCGGTAGTGACAACAAAAACACAAACATTTGTGCCAAGAGCAGCAACAGTAAGGTGAAAGGCATAGTGATGCCAAAGAAGATGCTCGGGAAGCTATTATCAAGCAACCGACGGAGTAGTGAGAATAGTAGCTTGTCCGATACATCAGGAAGTCCAAGCTCCAACCAAGAGGAGCCTAAGTTGACCCCTTATAGGAGTATAAGATACGAAGTTTAGTAGCTTCCAGGACGCAATTATGATACTGTCTTGTTCAAGTGAAAACGCAGTTTGCTTGCAGCTAAATTGTGTGCCACTAGCTAAATTGAAATAGTTGATGTTCTAAACATGTATGGAATTTACTAATCAAAGACTATTTGGCTCCTTTTTCACTGGGCATAGAAAGTGACTCATGATTCACCAGTTTTACTCACTATGAACTACTGTCATCCGAGTAATGCAGCTACAAAGGTTTGGATAAGAAATATTATATACAGCTGCTTATATAGGAAAATAGAGTTTGAACAATGTGTTGGATATTTTAAATAAATGAAAAGATAGGAAGGAAAATTCACGATTTGAAGGAAAAGTCGTGACTTTTGATTATTTCAATATCATGCTGTGCTTGATTGTCTATAACGAGACTAAGTTAGATGGAAAATACAGTACACATTCTTATTTTCCTTTCCTTTATTTTTTTGAATTATCTTAGTGTAAAGTTTAGGCAATTAGTTTTATTTAATATTATAGGATATTTGGTGTTTGTGTTACATAATTTATAGATCAAATAAAGCCTTAAGGACAAGGTTTGAAACATAATTTGAAATTCAATACATTCGTTGTTTCCTTTTAAAGCATTCAAGATTGGTCTTGATTTTTAGCGCACTAGCCTCGTATTACACTAACAATTTTAAGGCTTTATGTTACCACTCAAAATGACTAATTTTATGAAAGACCTAACATTTAGTATAGTTAAGCTTGCCAGGTTTGATGGCGGCAACTGTTGGTGCAGAAAGTATCAGATGATCGAACCTAAGTTTAATAATAGTAAAGAGTTTAAAGTTAAGGTTTGTTATTTTTCTAACAAGTCTGACTAAGTGTGCATGAAAGTTCTAAGTGATCTTAGGCAAGGTGAAAGTCCTAGTTGAGACTAGATAAAGAAATTTTAGTGGACACTAGACAGGTGGAAAGTCTCAGTTGACACTAGGTAATGAAGTCCTGGCTTGTGGGACTGGACGAAGTCTTGGTCGGTCAAGGACGTCGAGTAAAAATCCTAGGGTTGAGGACACTAGGTGAAATTCTTGGAGGTCGCGGACATTAGGCGGAAGACTGGACGGGTTGGGGATCGAATGCCCAGCGAAAAGTCCTAAAATCTCGGATGCCAAGCAAGTCCAAATGATCTGGAGGACCGATTTGACATCAGCTAAATTCTCCTGAAAGTAGTAGGGGAGGACACGTTTCCCGTTGAGCGAACATTAAGTGTCAGGCCAACCTAGGGTTTCGTAGAAATTTGAAAATCAGAACCGAACAGTCTAGAGACTGTCAAATATTTTATATCCATATTATGCCTATTTTTTTACTAACTCTGTGATGCAGAATAATGAAGTTGGAAGTTGGCTGGAAATAGGTGGTCCAGGCGCCCGGACACAGACTAGGTACAAGCACTCGGGAAGGAATTGAGCGGGTGACTAGTAGGCGTTGAGGTGACGCTTGCAGATTGGCTAGCCTATGCAAATCCAGGCACTCGGACGGGTCTAGATGCTCAGAGTTGGATAAATTTTTAGAGATAAGCTTTCGCCGACGTGTAGCCACGTCGACACAATCCATGCGCCTAGACAGAGCTATAAAAGAAGGGTTTGACCAACACCTAAGAGACAACTTCTTCTATGACTTTGGTTCTTACGCGGTGCTCCAAAAAGCTCTTGGCGATGCTCAAACGCTGCTCTGACAACCTATGATCAAGTTCTGCTGATTCTCTTGTTGTGAGTAAATTTACTTTGTAGTTCTTGTATTTAAATCTTGTAATCTTTTGCTATTATCTTTATTCCGTTGTGTTTACTCCGACGGTTTTACGAAAATGTGAAAAAGTCACGAGCGTTATTTCCTCCCCTTTCTAGCACTTTTGATCCAATAATTGGTATCAAAGTGCCACCCGGGGGGGGGGGGGGGGGCCCATTTTTTTAGCAAAAAATATATTTCGTTTAAGCTTAAAAAATATTCTTACACCTTTTTTTCGATTTTACATTTTCAAATTTTCATCATAAGTCAGAATTGGAATAATAACCATTTCTGGTAAATTTATCATATTTTTTTTTTAATTTCTCAAAGTTGGTGCAACACCACTCGAACAATATTTAAGTATATTTCTTTTCTCCTGTATACTAATCTAAGACTGAGTCTTGGTACATTTTACTTTTTGCTTTTCTCTTACGAGGTTTATTCTAAATCACCCATCAAGAAGGCTACAGCTAACACTGCTCGCCTACCTCTTTTCTCCGATGAGGACTTCGACTACTGGAAAGGCTGGATGGAGTACCACCTGAAGACTAGGTGGAGATGTGGATCATTATTCAAATCAGATTCACACTTCCCACTGAAGACGGAGTACCCATCGCCTACGACAAATGGGAGGCACCAACTCATAAGAAGACCGAGGCCAATGTAAAGGCAACCCAAACCTTGCAGTATGGACTAACCAAAAAAGAGCTAAACCAAGTCGGTCCATTCTCAAGTACAAAGGACCTATGGGAGAAGCTGATTGAACAACACGAAGGCACCTTCGATGAAAAGGTAAGTAAATGCCACCTTATTTTAAATAAGTTATATAATATTAAAATATAGGATGGTGAATCAATCACACACTCAGATCTAAAATTTGCTCAACGGTCTCCAAGCGATTGGTCAGAAAGTGGAAAATCACGACATTATTAGATATGCCTTAAATGCTTTTCTGAGGAACACTTTATGGGCATCCATGGTAGATGCTTATAAGAATCTTTCTTTAATTAGATTAGATGAACAGTTTTCTGATTTTAAACTTTATGAACAATCTAATGCTACTTTGACCAAGAAAGGTATCACGTTATTTACAGGAAAATTCACAAACAAGAAGTTGAAGCCAAGTACCAACCTGAACCTGAATCCGAAGATGAATCAGATTTTGAAAACGAAGACGAGATCGCCGCTGAACTAGTCAACCTAGTTGGGAAAATGCTTAAGAAGAAAAAGATAATCCAATCCACGAGTAAGCAACCAGGTCTGAATCAAACCACGAAACCCAAATTAGAAGTGATTTGCTACGGGTATAACTAGAAGGGACACTACAAGCCAAAATGTCTAAACAAAAAGCAAAGAAGAAGGGAGGCTCAAAAAATAATGTGGGCTAAGTCATCAAAAGACTCTAAAGAAGATCAATTTTTGAAAACCACATGATTCACCCCCCTCATGTGCAACCCGATCCAACAAGTGGTATCAGGGCAGGTTTTGCTCTGAATTGGTGCAACCACCAATCAAGCCAGGGAGATTTTTTTTAATTTTTATTTTCTGAATTTTAGTTTTTCGTATTCAATTTGAATTGGTAGAACTTACCCTTTCAAATAATGATTTCTCATTCGGTTTTTAACTCGAAGTTGGTGCAACACCACTCGAGTTCCTTGAAATTTTTTTCTTCTTCTCAAACTCTGCTAATCCAAGACCAAGTCTTGGTACCATTCTTCAGTGTTCTATCTACAGTTCTAAATGACCCAAAATGAAGGGTACGACATTGTTCATCCCTCACTCTTCAACGGGGACGATTTCCTATACTGGAAGAAGCGGATGGAGGTATACTTGAAAATTGACTTTGACTAATGGTTCAGCATCACTAAATGGTACAAGACGCCAATTGACAATGCTAGAATTCCAATGGACTCGAAAAAATAGAATCTAAAAATGAAGAAGAAGGCCCAGATTGATTTCAAGGCCCTTAACACAATCCAGTGCAGGTTAACAAAGGAGGAGCTGAACCACGTCGGCCCACACGAAAATGCCAAGGAGCTATGAGACAAACTCAAAGAACTATACGAGGGAACCAACGATGCAAAGGTAATGAAAAGATATCTATACTTAAATAAATTATTTAATATAAAAATGCAGGAAGGTGAGACTGCTAGTTAGCTGCACGCGAGGATAAAAGATATTCTCAACCGACTTCACACAATAGACCACCAGATGGAGAACCAGGATCTTATAAGGTATGCTCTAAATGCATTTCCTTGAAATGCACTGTGGACATCCATCGTGGATGCCTATAAGATTTCGCGGAATTTGTTCAAGTTAAAGTTAGATGAACTTTTTTGTGAATTAGAGCTACACGAACAGACTAACGCTAAATCTGAGAAAGGCGTTGCTTTTATTGTAGGAACATCAAAAGAAAAGACCAGAATCAAACCAAAACCTGAAGTTGAGTCTGACCAAGACTCAAATGATAAAGAATACTTGATGAACTTGGTAAGAAAAATGTTCACTAGGAGAAAGAAGAATTTCACAAAAAGTGACATGCAGAAGATCAACTCAACCTCAAACTACAGCAACAACAAGACGAATATCACATGTTTCAGATGCAACAAAAAGGGACACTATAAGAACAACTGCCCAAATCTGAAGAAAAAGAAGGCCCTTAAAGTAACGTGCAATGAATTGGACGGTGAAGAACCAAAGCACACCAACTACCTCATACTGATAGCATACAAACCTGAATTAGAAAGCGAATCGGAAGATGGGTCCGAACTCGAATCGAGCCACGAGTTCACACTCATTTCTGAAGGTTTCAATGAGGTACAATTTACTTTAAGCAAAAAGTTCTTTAAAATTATTACATGCTTACATAAAAAATTAACTTGGTCTGAAAATTAAATAAACAAACTAATATGCTACATAATGATCAATTGAACTCAAACTCAATAGTTAAGCCAATTCAACCTGAAACCCCGACTCAAGTTGTAAAAATTGAGGAGGATAATTCCAGATTTAAAGGTGAAATACTTGAACTAAAAAATCTACTAGAAAAATTGATAACTAGATCCAAGTACCTTGACATGATACTTAGATCACAAAGAGTTGTGTATAACAAGTCCGGTCTCGGATAAAAATCCATCTCAACTAACAAAACCTTTATATTACTAATAAATCAAAATAAGGATCAAGTAAAGCCTGGGTTCCGAAAGCGTGTCTAACCACGCAAGTAGGACTCAATCAATTTTATGTACCTAAAAATAAAATCCACTATCTAAAACCAAATAATCCAACTAAAATTATAAATTCAAAATCAAAACAAAATAAACCTTCAAAGTTAAATTCCAAAATAAAATCAAATAAATCAAACTTAAGTTTAAAAGGTAAAATAAAGTCGAATAGTTCAAACCCAAATTGAAAAAATAAATTTAAATCAAATAACTTAAATTATCATCAAGTCCACTATAATTATAAGAGTAATCGACATAAACCCAAAACTTAAACCAAAGGGATCAATAATTCAAGGGGAGACTCCAAATTAGTTCGTGCTTCCAAAAAAATAAATAGTTTACCCAGTTGGGTAATTAAGACTAGTTTAAAAAGGGACAACAGTTTAACATGACCAACGGTACTAGTGAAGTTTTGGATGGTAGTAAGTTAGAGAAACTCTATCTATGCATATCTAGGAAGATATGACTTCGACCTGGTGCATTTGGCTTAGTGGAACTAATTGAAGCTACCCCTTATGAATCCTAGCTAGTTAGACCAAAGTTTTGTATTAAGTTCAATGGATTGGACTATTTAGAAAATCTCGAAGGTATGGTTACTCTAATGATGTCCAGGTGACTCACCATAGCCCAGAAGTTTATCCGAAAAATGCTTATTTGTTGAAACCAAAACTAAACTTGAATCTAACACAAAGTTAAATCCAACCCTAAAAATTCCATCTAACTCATTGTTGGTGCAAGGAGCACCAGACGATCAAACCTGAGTTTTGCTTATGTCAAAGGGTCCAAAGTTAAGTTGGCTTATGATCTAACAAGTTTGATTGAGCTCGCAAGAAAGCCCTAAGCTGTCTTAGGCAAAAGTCCTAGTGGATTCTAGGCAGGTGGAAAACCTTAGGGGGTGGTAACCCTAGGGGGTGGTAACCCTAAGGGGTGGTAACCCTAGGTGAAGAAAAGTCCTAGCTGCGGTTAGGCAGGTGGAAAATCCTAGGGGGTGGTAACCCTAGGTCCTAGGGGGAGGTAACTTTAGGTGGTGGAAAACCCTAAGGGCCGGTAACCTTAGGTCCTAGGGGATGGTAACCCTAGGTGGTGGAAAACGCTAAGAGGCGGTAACCTTAGGTCCTAGGGGGTGGTAACCCTAGGTGATGGGAAACCCTAAGGGGCGGTAACCTTAGGTCCTAGGGGGTGGTAACCCTAGGTAGAAAGTCCAGTCAGTTTGGAGGACCAATCTGGCAAATAGGTAAACTCTTCTAAGTAGAATAGGTGAGGACGCGTTCTCTAGTGAGGGAACAGTTGGCTTCAGTTCGACCTAGGGTTTCCAGAGGTGAAATTTGAAGTCAGAAGCGGACAGTCCGATGACTTTCAAATATTTATTTTAATTTTATTTTATTTTGCTTAACTCTGTTTTGCAGGATATGTTTTATATTTTGGACTAACACATTTTGCAAGGAGTGAAAAAGATGTAAAACCTCGGATGAACAGTACCCGAGGCACCCTTCATGGAGCTTGGAGGCGCCTCGAGTGCACTAATCGAAGACCTCCGCACAACAGGGTAGAGGGCGCCCTCCATGGAGCTTGGAGGCGCCCTCAGGCGGATAAGCAGGGGGCTACGCGGGGCTTATCGACGCTGCGGATTTGGCGGGGTTGGAGGTGCCCTCCATGCTATTGGAGATGCCCTCAATAGTCTATATAAGCCTGTCTCGACCAGATGCTTCAATACAACAGTTTTCAACGATTCTTCAACTGCGCACTACTAACAAAACAATCCGGCAAAGCCATAATGCTACTCTGACAACCATAAGCTCGACTTTCTCCATTCTTGAGTTGTTGGTATACTTTTATTTATTATATTTAAATTGTAATACTCCTTCTGTAATATTTCCGGATTGATAGTGAAACACTCAATGAGTGTGGGCCTTGGAGTAGGAGTCGCCATAAGCTCTGAACCAAGTAATTCCTTGGTGTGCTCATGTGTTGTTTCTTTTATTCCGATGCGTAACATTTACTCCGATGGATTGTTTTAAAACGATGTGAAAGCCACGAGCGCTATTCACCCTTCCCCC
The DNA here is from genome assembly GCF_018446385.1 of Zingiber officinale. Classification (NCBI taxonomy): domain Eukaryota; kingdom Viridiplantae; phylum Streptophyta; class Magnoliopsida; order Zingiberales; family Zingiberaceae; genus Zingiber; species Zingiber officinale. The sequence continues at coordinate 80,812,439 of NC_056007.1, forward strand.
CAGCCCCCGCCCCACTCTAGCACTTTCGATTTTACAATTGGTATCAGAGCGGGGTTGTTTCAAATTGGTGAAACCACCATTCAAGCAATTTTTTCATGATAATTTTAAATTTTTCGGAGTCAATCGGGATTGGTAAAATTGCTACCTTCTGATTTATTTTATCAATCGAGTTTTTTCCCATCTCTCAAAGTCGGTGCAATCACCACTCGAGTTCTTATTATATTCTCTTACTCCCGCACTACTAAATCCAAGACCCAATCTTGGAATCTTTGTTGTTTTTTTTTTGTGTGTACGAGGTTTTCTCTTAAATGGCTCATCAAGAAGGGTATAGCACAGCCCGTCTGCCACTCTTCACCGACGAAGACTTCAGCTACTGGAAGGGACGAATGGAGTCCTACCTCCAAACCCAATTCGAGATGTGGATAATCATCAAAACTGACATCTCACTCCCACTCGACGGCACGGGAAAACTAGTATCATGCGAGAACTGGAATGCAAGTATAATAAAGAAAGTCGAGGCCAACACCATGTTGGATCGTGAAAGTCGATAGAGGGGGGGGGGTGAATATCGATTTAGAAATTCGTTGAAAATCGAGTGCACAACAGAAAGAAAAAAAAACATAGCGCTAACACAAGTAATTTTTTACTTGGTTCGGAGCCTTGGTCGGCTCTTACTCCAAGGCCCGCACTCGTCGAGTGCTTTCGTTGGGAAATCCACTAGCAGTTTGAAAATTTGATTACAAGTTTAAGGTACAAGAACTTTTTTTAAAAAATATCGACAATAGTAAAGAAATAAAGGCAGCACGTTATCGGAGTCGCTTCGCGACGTCGCAGGAGTACAACACAACAGAGCAAGCTTTGGAAGGCTTTGTTGTTCGTTGTTCTTTGCTCCAGGGTGCATCCTCCATATATAGGAGGCTCCGGGCGCCTGGATCCCTTCCGGGCGCCTGGAGTGTGACGTAGCCCGTCAAACCAGAGTGTTCCACGTGGCAAAGCGTCCTCACAGTCACTCCCTTCCAGTGACTTACCTTAACTTACCTGCCAGACGCCCGGTCACCCCTTCGACCTGTTTGGACTTCGTGCCAAACGTCCGGTCAGCCCTTCGACCTGTCTGGACTTCGTGCCAACTATCATGTCAGCCCATCGACCTAGCTGGACTTTGTGTCAGACGTCAGGTCAGCCCTTCGACCCGTCTAAACTTCATGCCAGACATCCGATCAGCCCATCGATCAGTCTGGGCTTCTTGCCAGCTATTAGGTAGACCCGTTGACCTAGCTGGACTTCTCCTGCACACTTCATCAGAGTGTTTAGATTAATATGAAACTAACTTAATCTACTTTTTCATTCATCAAAACTTGAGTTAGACCGCTAGTGCAAATCGTACCAACAATCTCCTCCTTTTTGATGCAATGACAACCTGTGTAAGATATCATAAAATTTAAAATAATAAATGTTATTGGATGAAAAATCTTATTGGATTTTTCCAGGATTTTTAAGAATTTTTCGGGATTTAAACGGAGTCCGTATGACCCGTTTTGAGAGGATGGATTCGGGGTACAGATGGAGACCTATTCAGTGTACCCAAATTAATTGGGAGTTGATTAGGAGGGAGCTTTGGGTTTAATTAAACTAAACCTAGGTATTTAATTGATTTTTTTTTTATTTCTTCTCATTTCTCCTCCGATTTCTTTCTCCGAGCTAGTTTCTTTCCTCTCGAGCCTCCCTCTCTCGATTTCTCCTCGCCCGATCACCGATCGCTGCGTGCTCACCGCTAGCAGCGTCTTCTCCTCTAGCGTGCCTCGGCCAAGCCTCCATTCTCTCTCTCTCTCTCTCTTGCTTGCGGTAATGCCTTTATCACGCCTTCGACGTCGATAAACGGAGCATCCATCGGCGTCGATTAGCGGAGCATCCGTCGGCGCAGATCCAGTCGCTAATGGCCCTTCTTCGGCCTCCGGTGAGAGTGACCGATTCGCCTTTTGTGCGCCACCAACCGACGTGTAGATCGGTGCCAGCCCTAGTTGCGGACCTCTGGTGCTCACCGGAAGTTGTGCGCGCGAGCCGGAGACATGGGTGGGTTTCTTGAGCCTTTCTCCAATCCATCTCCTTCTTGCGCTGGTACTGACCACTGAGCCCCAATGCGGGCAGTTGCTAACTCCGATTGCCATGGCTAGCCGTCGCCCTGTTCCTTACGCACCTGTGCCTTAGATCGAACCCCTCCACTCCGGTCAATTGATGCCGGTGACTATGGTCTTACTTCAGTTGTGCTCCCCTCATCAAGAAGTTGACAGTGGATAGGTTTTGGCTACTTGTGGCTTGTTGCAACCACTAGACATCTATTTTGATCATCATGCTGCTCAAGATTCAGTGTTGGTCCTTTCCTGGTGATCAGAAGGCAGTTTTGGTGAAGCTATTGGGGTTGATGTGTGTTGCTGAGTAGGTGATGCATTCTGATTAGGTAACATTATCTAATTGGATCTTTTCATTCAAATCTAAGTAATTAAATGTTGTTGAGGTTGATATAAATGTATATCTGATTTAGGGTGATTGTTTGGATGGCAGTGACCAAATGACTTCGATGGTGAACCTCTTCAGTTGAGAGTGATGGAGAAATCATCCAATTCGGATTTAGGGCTCTTGATTTGCTGTGTGATCTTTCTTTAGCTGAGGATTGAAAGAAGGGGGTTGTTAAAATTGGTTTTCATGGTAAGCACAGATCCGATCCATAGATATATTGATATAGGTTTTAGAATGTGTCATTATGTAGTGGATTGGTAATTAAGGGATGAATTTAGAAGGGTTTCCCTAACTAGATTGGGGAGTTTATTTAGCTATTTGTTACCTATGTAATTAGTTAAATATATTATGTGATCGCAGGACTTTATTTCGAGGCGAGCGTCTCGACGTGGGATTGATTTATCTAGCACGATCGACAGATTTAAGGCGGGTATTTCTTCCTTGGCCTTTGCGTAGATTTTCTTGTACTTAGTGCATGGTTATTATCGGATGAATTAGGCTGCTTTATCTTATATCATGATCGGTTGCTGTTTTTCCTGCACGATACTTATGCTTGACCCTTGTGATGATCTATTTAATTCATATACAGTTTCCACTCTTGATATCTACTCTGTTGTGATTACACGTGTAGAGTATGTCTTGTAGGGATTGTTGGGTTGTTGGTATTACCATGCTGATTGGGTATATGATGTGGACTGTATATAGGTGGGTATGTTTTTTAGGAGTCATCTTGTTGACCGTGCATTTACATGTGGTGTGTACATACGTATTTGTCATGTACTTTTGGAGGAGTTGTGTTGATTGTATGTTTGGGGTATATGCACATGTCTGTTGTATTTTTACTGGAGGATACATGTTGATTGTACTTATATTTTTGTGTACATGTGTCTGGTGAGATTATTGGAGATTTTTGGTTGATTATACATGTGTAGTTATGTACATATGTTTGGTGGGATATGTGGAGGTATCATGACGATTATATTCTTGTGGTGTAGTGCTTATGTGGTTTAGAGGTTGCATGGATGATGACAGTGTTTGTATCATGATTATATATATATCATGTTCATCATTCATTGCATCTGACAACTAGTCTCCCTTGTGGTTGAGAGGGTCGTCAATCTTTTATAGCTGTCCACTCTACCACTGATGGAGAGTGGTAGCTGGGAGTGGAGCTATGTCCTGTCGCGCTTACTCAGTTGCTCAGTGTTTTTTACTTTGTCAGCCTCGAACACTCTGGAGTAGTGGATCTTGAGGGTACAGTAGTCAGGGGGCTTGAGTTGTGAGTGGTCAGAGACCCTTAGCTATGTAGTTAGATAACTACATAGTATACTATCGCCTCAGTCGCTTTATAGCGGTTACGTGCGTGAGGCTTGTACGGTTTGTCACGGACCCAAGCCTCTCGGACATACCGGCATCGTGGTGTCTGGAGAGGTGCTGGGGGTGACCATGGAGCATGCATACACATTTGCATATGATGCCTGGTGCATTTGTGGATATATATTTGCATACATGCCTAGTAGATACTAGTTGCATGTGATTGTGATATATTGCACTTTTTTGAGATATGATTGTTGCATTTGGTTGTCATGCTGCATACATGTCATTTATTTTACATGTATATGCAGTCGTATTTATATTGCACAGGTGTCACGGGTATATCTGTTGCAGATCCGGTGAGTTTACTGATCATTGTACCATGTGTCGATTCCAGATTGGGTATGTATCTGTCATTATGTTAGTTATGGTTTGTACAGTTTATATGTCAGGATATTATGTCAGATATGTTTAGGTGCATTGATTATGATAGTATGATCATATTCTTTATTCCATACTGAGACTGTATGTAAAGCCCCAAATTTCCTCAATTAGAGTCCTAAAAATAATTTAAAAATATTTAAAAATGCTATAGAAATATTATAGAGATTTTTAGAAAATTTTAGAGTATTTTTATGTAATTTTTGGAGGTCGTTTGGTATTTTTACTAAACGAAGGAAGTTTCGACAAAAAAATGTCCAAGCCGAGAATTGAACCCACGACCTTTGACTCAATCAAAACCCGGCTGACCAGGTGGGCAAACGGATTTTTCTGTTTAGAAAAGGTAGCAAATTTATTTAAGATAGCTAACAGAATATTATAAAAGGGATAAGTTGATATTGGATTTGTCTGTTTAGAAAATGTAGCGAATTTATTTAAGATAGTTAACAGAATATTATAAAAGGGATAAGCTGATGTTGGATTTGTCTATCTAGAAAAGTTAGCGAATTTATTTAAGATAGTTAACAGATTATTTAAGATAGTTAACAAAATATTGGATTATAAAAGGGATAAGTTGATGTTGGATTTATCTATATAGAAAAGGTAGCGAATTTATTTAAGGAGTTAACAGAAATATTAAGTTATAAAAAGGGATAAGTTGATGCTCTGTTTTCCGGTGACTTAAACCATTCTCTCCTTCTCTTCTGCGTACGATGGCGGAGCTCGGGCAGAAAACGAAAGGGAGTTAGGTCATCATCTCCGGTAGTCGACCAAGGTCCTAGAAGCCCTTTTTGTTCGGTTATGAGTCCAAGAAGCAAGGTAAGTGATTCTCACCTGCAGTAGGAGTAGTTTCGGACCTTTCTTCTTCTTGAATTCGAAGCATAAGAAGCGCTTATAGTGCAGATTTTTAATTAAGCATATAGTGCAGATTTTAATTAAGCTTATAATGCAGATTTTTATGTAGAGCTTATATTACAGATTTTAATTAAGCGCTTATAGTGCAGATTTTTAATTAAGCCTATAGTGCAGATTTTAATTAAGCTTATAGTGCAGATTTTTAATTAAGCATATAGTGCAGATTTTAATTAAACTTATAATGCAGATTTTTATATAAGCTTATAGTGCATATTTTAATTAAGCATATAGTGCAGATTTTAATTAAGCTTATAGTGCAGATTTTTAATTAAGCTTATAGTGCAGATTTTAATTAAGTTTATAGGTGCAGATTTTAATTAAGCCTATAGTGCAGATTTCAATCAAGCTTATAGTGCAGATTTTTATGTAAGCTTATAGTGCAGATTTTAGTTAAGCTTGTAATGCAGATTTCTTAGAGCTTAAAATACAGATTTCTTTAGAGCAGATTTCTTTAGAGCTTGTAGTGAAGATTTCTTAAGAGCTTATGGTGCAGATTTCTTTAAAGTTTATAGTGCAGATTTTTGGTGGAACTTATAATGCAGTTTTTAAAGAAAAAGATTATAGTGCAGTTTGGTTAAGTATTATAGTGCAGAATTTATGTTTGCATAGTATGCAGAAATAGTGTAGCATAGAATGCAGAATCTTGATTAAAATAGTATGCAGAATTTTGATTAGCATAGTATGCAGATTTTTGTTTATGCATTTCAAAGTTAGAATTTGTTTAAACATTTCAGTTTTTAAAGAAGCATTCTTTTATTAGAAGTATTAACAAGTATAAGAAAGATAAAGAAAAGAAAGAAAAAGGCCAAGGCCTTAAGTAGATCCCAAAGTCAAGACTTTAGGGATTTTGGCACACAAGGTGCTAAAGAAAATGCCGAGGCATTATATATTAGAAGTATTAAAAGATAATAAGTATTTTACTTTTATCAGTGGCACTGTGTTGGACTCTCAGTTGTCCTTGGGTTGGGCTCCCATAGTCGTCCCTAGGTTTAGATAACCTAGTATGCAGGACTCTCAGTAGTCCTTGGGCTGGGCTCCCATAGTCGGTCCCTAGGTTTAGATAACCTAGTAAACCCTACTAGATTCGGGACCAGCTATCTCGGGTCTAGTTAGGGATGCGCGCATAGCAAGTACAGTTGCGGGCCCAAGAAGAAGTTGATTATTATTTTGAAGTATTAAAGTATAAGTTTTCAAACAAAAGAAATAAGCTTCACATAAGTTTAAAATTCAGCAAGTTTAGCTTTCTTATATACTGACATGTTGTTTAGATTTGCTTACATGTTTAGTATTCAGTATGCTATGTTTCGTTTGCTATTAGATGAGCATTCAGTTTCTAGATTTCTTGCAGCTTACATGCATACTCGAGTTTTGTGAGTTAGATAGCGCTTACTAAGCAATTTTGCTTATAGATGCATTTCCTCTTACTGCAGATAAAGGAAAGGAAAAGTTATAGCAAAGGAAGGCGACAAGGAGGTGCAGATGGATGTGTGATGCCTGGACTATAGAAGCCTTGGGACCTAGCATAAGAATTTATTAAGATTGCCATTTATTAAGAATATATTAGATGAGTCATTTAGTCTTCCGCTGCTAGTTAATTGTATGTTTTGAGTTCTCCAAGAGTTTTAGGAATTACTATCAACATGTGAACAAGGATAGTTAAGTAAAGTTAGTAGTCCAGTAGCGCTCCGCCCTCACAGTCCAGTAGTGAGGAGGGTGGGGTGTTACAAGTTGGTATCAGAGCAGTTCCTATTCTCCAACATCACACATCAGCACCAACCTTGCCGTCTTCAAGTAAGAAAGTATTTAAGTTTTCCTTTTATGCTTTCTTTATTATTTGCAGTATGGAGTAATTGCTTAAATGCGCTTTAGTAAGATAGAAGTTTTGTCTCTCTTATATTCATATACATAAGTATGTTTAGAAAGGATAGAGAAGATATCAAGCCTTCCAAGGACCCCTAATGGGTACGATGCGATATGATTAATAGAGGACCGAGAAGTTAAGAGACTAAGGAACAAAGAGTACCATTAGTGAAAGTCATTTAGAACCAGAAGCACGAGGAAGTTACTTAGGAGCGTGAGGACAGTATGAGACAGAGATATCCAGAATTATTCTAAGTTCGAGGACGAACTTTTTATAAGGTAGGGAGAATTGTAACGCCCCAAATTTCCTCAATTAGACTCCTAAAAATAATTTTTAGGATATTTAAAAATGCTATAGAAATATTCTAGGGATTTTTAGAAATTTTTAGAGTATTTTTATGTAATTTTTGGAGGTCGTTTGGTATTTTTACTAAACGAAGGAAGTTTCGACAAAAAAATGTCCAAGCTGAGAATTGAACCCACGACCTTTGACTCGGTCAAAACCCGGCTGACCAGGTGGGTAAACGGATTTTTCTGTTTAGAAAAGGTAGCGAATTTATTTAAAATAGTTAACAGAATATTATAAAAGGGATAAGTTGATGTTGGATTTGTCTGTTTAGAAAAGGTAGCGAATTTATTTAAGATAGTTAACAGAATATTATAAAAGGTATAAGTTGATGTTGGATTTGTCTGTTTAGAAAAGTTAGCGAATTTATTTAAGATAGTTAACAGATTATTTAAGATAGTTAACAAAATATTGGATTATAAAAGGGATCAGTTGATGTTGGATTTGTCTGTATAGAAAAGGTAGCGAATTTATTTAAGGAGTTAACAGAAATATTAAGTTATAAAAAGGGATAAGTTGATGCTCTGTTTTCCGGTGACTTAAACCATTCTCTCCTTCTCTTCTGCGTACGATGGCGGAGCTCGGGCAGAAAATGAAAGGGAGTTAGGGCATCATCTCCGATAGTCGACCAAGGTCCTAGAAGCCCTTTTTGTTCGGTTATGAGTCCAAGAAGCAAGGTAAGTGCTTCTCACCTGCAGTAGGAGTAGTTTTGGACCTTTGTTTTTCTTGAATTCGAAGCATAAGAAGCGCTTATAGTGCATATTTTTAATTAAGCATATAGTGCAGATTTTAATTAAGGTTATAATGCAAATTTTTATGTAGAGCTTATATTGCAGATTTTATTTAAGCGCTTATAGTGCAGATTTTTAATTAAGCCTATAGTGCAGATTTTAATTAAGGCTTATAGTGCAAATTTTTAATTAAGCCTATAGTGCAGATTTTAATTAAACTTATAATGCAGATTTTTATGTAAGCTTATAGTGCATATTTTAATTAAGCATATAGTGCAGATTTTTAATTAAGCTTATAGTGCAGATTTTAATTAAGTTTATAGGTGCAGATTTTAATTAAGCCTATAGTGCAGATTTCAATCAAGCTTATAGTGCAGATTTTTATGTAAGCTTATAGTGCAAATTTTAGTTAAGCTTGTAATGCAGATTTCTTAGAGCTTAAAATACAGATTTCTTTAGAGCAGATTTCTTTAGAGCTTGTAGTGCAGATTTCTTAAGAACTTATGGTGCAGATTTCTTTAAAGTTTATAGTGCAGATTTTTGGTGGAACTTATAATGCAGTTTTTAAAGAAAAAGAGTATAGTGCAATTTGGTTAAGTATTATAGTGCAGAATTTATGTTTGCATAGTATGCAGAAATAGTATAGCATATAATGCAGAATCTTGATTAGAATAGTATGCAGAATTTTGATTAGCATAGTATGCAGATTTTTGTTTATGCATTTCAAAGTTAGAATTTGTTTAAATATTTCAGTTTTTAAAGAAGCATTCTTTTATTAGAAGTATTAACAAGTATAAGAAAGATAAAGAAAAGAAAGAAAAAGGCCAAGGCCTTAAGTAGATCCCAAAGTCAAGACTTTAGGGATTTTGGCACACAAGGTGCTAAAGAAAATGCCGAGGCATTATATATTAGAAGTATTAAAAGATAACAAGTATTTTACTTTTATCAGTGGCACTGTGTTGGACTCTCAGTTGTCCTTGGGTTGGGCTCCCATAGTCGTCCCTAGGTTTAGATAACCTAGTATGCAGGACTCTCAGTAGTCCTTGGGCTGGGCTCCCATAGTCGGTCCCTAGGTTTAGATAACCTAGTAAACCCTACTAGTTAGGGATGTGCGCATAGCAAGTACAGTTGTCGGGCCCAAGAAGAAGTTGATTATTATTTTGAACTATTAAAGTATAAGTTTTCAAACAAAAGAAATAAGCTTCACATAAGTTTAAAATTCAGCAAGTTTAGCTTTCTTATATACTGACATGTTGTTTAGATTTGCTTACATGTTTAGTATTCAGTATGCTATGTTTCGTTTACTATTAGATGAGCATTCAGTTTCTAGATTTCTTGCAGCTTACATGCATACTCGAGTTTTGTGAGTTAGATAGCGCTTACTAAGCAATTTTGCTTATAGATGCATTTCCTCTTACTGCAGATAAAGGAAAGGAAAAGTTATAGCAAAGGAAGGCGACAAGGAGGTGCGGATAGATGTGTGATGCCTGGACTATATAAGCCTTGGGACCTAGCATAAGAATTTATTAAGATTGTCATTTATTAAGAATATATTAGATGAGTCATTTAGTCTTCCGCTGCTAGTTAATTGTATGTTTTGAGTTCTCCGAGAGTTTTAGAAATTACTATCAACATGTGAACAAGGATAGTTAAGTAAAGTTAGTAGTCCAGTAGCGCTCCACCCTCACAGTCCAGTAGTGAGGAGGGTGGGGTGTTACACTGTATACTTGTGATCTCCATGTTTGTTTATGGACCATGCACTATCTTGTCTATTACCCGCTGAGTTACCTATACTCACCACCGCATGTATACATTTATGTTTTCAGATAGCTTGTAGATGGTTGGTGTCTCTCGGAGTATCCTGTCTGCCGGGTCCTACGTCACATCCGAAGACCGTTTTGAGTTTTGTATATGTTTTACTTGTATTTGGTAATTGCTGTATTTGATGTGTTGTTGTATTTGTTGTTGTGGTTGTTGTATAAAATCTAGCCGACTAGCAGTGTGTTGATTGTGTTGTATTGGGCTTTCCGTTATCGTTTTTCCGCTGTGTTGGTTTTTAATGCAGCCGAGTGGGTTGTTCGTTGTATATATATAATTGTGTGGTTGTTGTTATATTTGTCCAGCCGTGTAGGCTGAGATTATTAACTGCGTGGTTGTGTATATATTCCAGCCGCATGTGGCTGATGTATATTTTGTATGTATATATGTTTTGGATTGTCACCGGTGCAGGGGAGATGCTGCCGGATTTTTGTCTGGCAGAGACTCCTCTAGGGGCGTGACAACCTGGGTTAAGTTAGTGAAAATTATGCAAGTTAAAACAAGGTTTTTTAGTTAGTTGTTTTCTATTTGATATTTCGTTGTTTTGTTTTAACTAACTTAAACCACCTAATTCTCCCTCTTTGACATTCATCAAAAAGTAACACAGAAAAAAATAAGTGATTTTGGGAAGTAAAAGAAATTTATCAAAGAATTAAAGTCAGATTGACTTAGGGGAGTCTAAAATAGAAAATATAGAACATTTTACTTTAAACTTTAACTTTTTCAAAAAATAGCTAAGTTTAAGAAATCATTAACTTAGAAAGATAATTTTAGAAAGATAACTTTGTAACATTTAGAGTAATTTTCAAGGATAAACTTTTGCAAAATTAACCTAATTTTCAATATAAGCTTTGCAAATTTAAAACACCTTTTAAACATAATTTTCAAATATACCATCTTTACAAAAGTGAGATTAATAAATCTAAGTTTTCAAAAATCCAAATTTTAACTTAGTGGATAAAATTAATTTTCAAAATTAAGTTTGTAAAATCTAATTTTCAAAACTAAGTAAAATCTATTTTTCAAAGTTAAGTTTGCAGAATCCAATTTTCAAAACTAAGTAAAATCTAATTTTCAAAGCTAAGTTTGTAGAATTCAATTTTCAAAACTAAGTAAAATCTATTTTCTAAAAAAACTTAGTTTTTAAAATATTTTTAAGGAAATATTTTTCAAAAACTAATTTCAAAATAAGTATGAAGCAGTTAATTCTCCCCCTGAACCTGACATAATTTTAAAATAAAACTTTTGAAAATATTTACCAGAAAAATATTTAAAGTAAGATTTTCAAAGTTTATATATATGTTTTAAAAAAAGTTGATGTAGGATTTTAGAAAGATTTTTTTTTTTTTAAAAAAAAGGTCTATGAAATTTTTAAATAAAAAACTTAAGGAAATAATATTGTAAGTAAATTTGATCCTATCCCTGAATTTAATATTCCCTTAATTTATTACTCTCCATTAATTTAACGTTCAAGACCTTAACACATTTTTCTACCTAAGTGTTTAGGGGATTTAGGGTTAGTAACACTTATGTTTATAAAGTATTTTTTTTTTTACATAAGTATTTCTATATACTTGGTATAATTGTTTGATTAAAATAAGATTATTGAAATTAATCAATAATTAATTATTCTAAGTAAGTAATTTGTTACTAATTCAATAATAGTTAATCTTTTTCAATAGTTTATTGATTAACTTTTATTTTACTTGACTTATTTAGTATTAATTTATTTTATATTAATTGATTAAAAATATTAGTTACAATTTTTTTTTACTTAAGTTACGTTGAATTGGGATTAGCTAAGTTTAGAATTAATATTAATTTATAATTAATTATTCTAAGTAAGCAATTTGTTACTAACTCAATAATAGTTAATCTTTTTCAATGGTTTATTGATTAACTTTTATTTTACTTTATTTAGTATTAATTTATTTTATATTAATTGATTGAAAATATTAGTTAAAATTTTTTTTACTTAAGTTACGTTGAATTGGGATTAGCTAAGTTTAGAATTAATATTAATTTATTAGAGTTATTAAACAAAGTTAAATAATGTTAAGGTTTAATTTGAGTCCATCTTAATTATGATAAATTATGATTTAATTAGAGTAAAATTAAAATTTTGATTAATGTTGAAATTAAGATCGAGTTAAATTAAGTTATAATTAGCTTTTTAATATAAAGCTAATTAAGTACATTAGAGTACAATATTAGAAGTTTTTACTTTAATTATTTACTTATTAATTATTTAATCAAATTTTAATTATTTGTTAATATTTAAGTTTTAAATTAGTTTAATCTAGTTTAATTTTAAATGGAGTTTTAAATTTCAAGCTTAAGTACAAGTTTAATTTTAAGTTGTAAATTAAGCTTTAATTTCAAATTCAAATTTAAGTTTTAATTTTTTTTTAAAGTTAATTTAAGTTTTAAGTTTTATTTTAAGGTAATCAAATGTTAATAATTTCATAAGGATTTAGATTTAGTTTAACTTTAAATTTACTTGAAATGCTTTTTAAGTTAAAATATTTTTTTTAAAAGAATTATTTAAAACAAATTTAAAATAATTTTTTTAAAAGGATTTAAAATGACTTTTAAATAATTTTAAAATAACTTTTAAGTAATTTTTAAAAGAATTTTTAAAATTTTTTAAAAAACTTTTAACAGGATTTTAAAAATATTTTTAAATAATTTTAAAAAGAATTTTAAAATGATTTTTAAAATATTTTAAAAAGAATTTTTAAAATATTTTTTAAAATATTTTAAAATAATTTATAAAATAATTTTTAAAAGGTTTTAAAAAATATTTTTAAAAGAATTTTTTAAATATATCAAAATAAGTTTTAAAAGAATTTTTAAAAATATTTTTAAAAGGATTTTAAAAATATTTTTAAATAATTTTCAAATGGATTTTAAAAGAATTTTCAAATATTTTTGAATAATTTCTAAAAGGATTTTAAAAATAATTTTTAACTAATTTTTAAAAGGATTTTTTAAAATTATTTTAAAATATATTTTTTAAAAAGGATTATAAAGTATTTTAAAATAATTTTTAAAAGGATTTTAAAAATATTTTTAAAATAATTTTTAAAAGAATGTTTAAATGATTTTAAATAATTTTTAAAATAATTTTAAAAATTTTTTAATAATTTTTTAAAAGAAATTTTAGAATATTTATAAATACTTTTTAAAAGAATTTCTAAAAGAAATTTTAAAATATGTTTAAATAATTTATAGAAGGATTTTTGAAAGAATGTTAAAAATAATTTCTAAAAGAATTTTTAAATAATTTTTAAAAGAATTTTCAAAATATTTTAAATATTTTTTAAAGGATTTTTAAAATAATTTTTAAATAATTTTTATAAGAATTTTTAAAATATTTTTTTAAAAAAATTAATAAGAATTTTTAAATGGATTTTAAAAGTATTTTTAATTAATTTTAAAATAATTTTTAAAATTTTTTAAAAATAATTTTTAAAATAATTTTTAAAAATAATTTTTAAAATAATTTTTAAAAATAATTTTTAAAGTCTTAAAAAGAATTTTTGAAAGAATTTTAAAATAAATTTTTTTAAGGTTTCTTTTTTAAATTTAAAATAATTTTTAAAAGAGTTTTTCAAATAATTTTTTAAAGTTTTGATGATAATTTTTAAAAGAATTTTTAAGATAGTTTTTGAAATAATTTTTAAAATAGTTTTTGAAATAATTTTTAAAATAATTTTTAAGATAGTTTTTGAAATAATATTTTTAATAATTTTTTGAAATAATTTTTTTAAAAAAAGTTTTATGATAATTTTTTGAAATAATTTTTTAAAATAATTTTTTAGATTGTTTTTGAAGTTTAAAAGAATTTTTAAAATAAATTTTTAGTTAAAAAGATTTTTGATAAAATAATTTAATTTATTTTGAATTAACTTAATATAATTTTAATATAATTTAATATAATTTAATTTAATTTTAATTTTACTTAATTTTAATTTAATTTTAATTTAAGTTCTTAATCATTTCACCCGATCTAAATTTTCAATTAGGGAATCGTATAATTTTGTGAGATGAATTAGGTTCAATTTTAGGATTTGATTTAACTTTATGTTACATTCAGATTTTGTTTTGGGCTCAACAAATAGACATTGTTTGGATAATCTTCTGCGCTATGGTGAGTCACTTGGACATCATTAGAGTAACCATGCTTTCGAGGTTTTCCAAATAGTCCTGTCCACTGAACTTAATACAAAACCTTGGTCTAACTAGTTAGGATTCGTAAAGGATAGCTTCGGTTAGTTCCACTAAGCCAAATGCACCAGCTTGAAGCCATATCTTCCTAGACATGCATAGACAAAGTTTCCCTAACGTCACACTCCAGGCGCCTGGAAGGGATCCAAGCGCCTGGAAGGGATCCAGGCGCCCGGAGCCTCCTATATAAGGAGGATGCACCCTGGAGCAAAGAACAACGAACAACAAAGCCTTCCAAAGCTTGCTATGCTGTGTTGTACTCCTGCGACGTCGCGAAGCGACTCCGACAACGTGCTGCCTTTATTTCTTTACTATTGTCGATATTTTTTAAAAAAAGTTCTTGTACCTTAAACTTGTAATCGAGCCCAAGCTCTAAAACAAAGGTTGAATTCACTTGCTATGGTTGTAACAAAAAGGGCATCAAGGCAAATTGTCCAAATCAGAAGGAAGCGAAGAAGCAACGAAGAAAGAAGGCGCTACAAGCAACATTGGATGAATCATCATCGGAAGACTTTGATGAAAATCTCGAACAAACAAGTTTCCTCGTACTTACGGCCCGAGAGCAATTCATCGAATCCAAGTCTGAGACAAAATTAGAAGCTAAGTCCGAGCGAAGCCACAGATTCGTATCCGGTTCAGAAGGTTCCCAAACCAATGTAAGTATTTCTTTAATTAGATCACACAATTTGATTTCTTACTTGTCAAGAAAATTAGCCAAGTCTAACCTCCGAATTAAGTCACTCCAAGAGGAGGTCAAAGCCCACAAGGAAGTGACCATCCCAAGCTCCTTGACAGAATCAGTTCAGACTGGAACTTCAACTCATGTCCAAGAGCTTAAGGAAGAAAATTCTAGCCTGAAGTCAAGGAACTAAAGGATACATTGGAACGATTTACCTTGGGTTCCAAGAATCTTGATCTGATTCTTGGGAAACAAAGAGTCGTATACAATCGATCCAGACTCGGATACAAGGCTAAACATAAATTTAAATCATACTTATCTCTTGTTAATTGTATCAATAGAAGAACAGTCCAAGCATGGGTCCCCAAGTAGAACTTGATTAATCAAGTTGGACTTGGTCAATATTGGATCCCTAAGGATCAAATCCATTACCTTGATAGACCTTATCGAGGCTATGATCCAGGGGGAGCCAATAGAAAGACCATTTTTACCATTAGATAGATTTGTTTGATGCCTGCTTTACTGCTTTCAAAATACATGCTTAGACTAGGATAGATAAGGACCTAGACTTGATTCACACTTGACTAGTTAGACCTAGGATTTTTAAAAAGGAAATTAAATATTTAATTTCTTTAAACGACTTTGTCTAGAAAGTGGTGGATGATTCTAAACCTAAGAAGGCCTAGTACCTCGCCACAACCTGAAAGCTTATTATTGAAATAAATATTTAATTAACTAACTGTTAAACCTAAGCCTAACTCAAATGTGAGTCAACCCTTAGATGATAATCTAAATTGAAGATAAAAAGTTAACTATCTCACAAAACAGATAAGGTTCCCTGATTGATAATATAGAAGAAGGGTGAGATGGATTTACGTTTAAATTAGTCCAATAAACTCTAACTCAATCAATTAAACATTAACTTAAATTTAATTAAATTATAAAACTTTTACTAAATTAAACTTACCTAAACTTAAACTAAATTAAATTTAATTAAATTAAAACTCTTACTAAATTAAACTTACTTAAATTTAATTAAATTATAAAACTCTTACTAAATTAAACTTACCTTAACTTAAACTAAATTAAACTTACCTAAACTTAAACTAAATTAAACTAAATTAAACTCAATTAAACTCAATTTAAAATTAAACTTAAATTCAAATCAAATCAACTTAAAATAAATCATCTCATAATCACCCGTAGGTATAACATATTTTACAATCTAGATTGGGTGAGATGGAAAATTAAGGGATTGAACTTGATCAAACTATCTTTTAATTCATTAAATTAGATCCAAATCAAATACTTTATGTGTAGGAACATAATGATTTGGACCAATGGATGTTGGATAGTGGATGCTCCAGATATATAACTGGAGATAGATTGAAGTTCACTAAGCTGAAACTCAAGAACTTAGGGTCAGTTGCGTTCGACAATGACGAAAAACTTAAGGTAATCGAAACATGTAATATCGAACTGAATTCCAATTTTATTATTCGAAAAGCACTATTAGTTGATAAATTCAACTTTAACTTACTTAGCATAAGTCAACTGTGTGACTCTGATTTTTAATTACTTTTTCCAACTTTGAGTGTATAATTATAAATGATGAAGTTGTTTTTCTTTAAATACTCATGCTTGGACTCTAGGACACTAAAATATTTTTTTGGCATTAATAAGGGGGAGTGAAAATTTAAAATGATTTTTCAAAATTAAAGTTATTTTTAAAGTACAAATCTTTTTTTTTGAAAAGTTAAAGTTTTTTTTTTTAATTTTCAAAGTTAAACTCTGTTCTTTCAAAAGTTAAAAGTTATTTTTCAAAGTTTAACATTTTTTAAAAAAAGATAAAGTTTTTTTTTTAAAGTTAAACTCCTTTTTGAAAAGTTATAGTGTTTTAAATCTAAAAATTGTTTTTCTTTTCTTTGAAAAGTTTAAACTAAGATTCTCAATTTTTTAAAGCTAAGTACTCAAAATCTTTTTTAAGCTAAGTGTTATAAAGCTTAATATATACTAAGTGTTTTCTTCCAAACTCATATAGACTAAGTGTTTTATTCTTCAAAACTCATTATTTTTTCAAACCTTCAAAACCTTAGTCTGTTTAAAAGTATTTTCAACTCTCTTGAAAATATTTTTGATATATATCAAAGGGAGAGAGAAGCTAAAGTAAGAAAAAAAAAAAGAAAATTAAGGGGGAGCTAAGAGCAAATTAAGAAGAAACTTAAGGGGAGTTAACAAATCAAATTAAAATCAAATTAATTGTTCTTAACTTGTTCTATATTCTGCATGTCTTAATTATTGCATTTTCTCTCATACTTATTGCTATATATTTTACTTAACTTTGAATTGTGTTGCCATAATCAAAAAGGGAAGATTGTTGGTGTGGGAAGCATCAAACAACCGAACCTATGTTTTAATAATGGCAAAGGGTTCAAAGTTAAGGTTACTTGTTATCTAACAAGTTTAAATGAACTTGCAGGAAAGTCCTAAGTGTTCTTAGGCAAAAGTCCTAGCTATGGTTATGTAGGTGAAAACCCTAGGGGGTGGTAATCCTAGGTGAAAAGTCTTGGCGGATCGAGCACTTTGGGCGAAACCCTAGAGTCGGGGACTCTAGGTGAAAATCCTGGTAGTCGTGAACCAGGTGGAAGATTGGACGGGTCAGGGATTGGACATCCAGCGGAAAAGTTCTGAAGACTCGGACGCTGAGCAAAAGTCTAGTCAATCTGGAGGACCGGTCTAGCAAAAAGTAAACTCTCTTGAGAGGAGTAGGTGAGGATGCGTTCTCCGACGAGAGAACAGTAAACGTCGATTCGACTTAGAGTTTCAGAGAAACTCAAAGTCAGAACGGACAGTCCGGAGACTGTCAAAATAATTTACTATTTCATATTTTATTGTGTTAACTCTATTTTACAGGGTATGTTTGGTATTTTAGATTAACGTATCTTGCAAGGAGTGAAAAAGACTTAAAAGGCTTGGATGAACAGTGTCTGAGGCGCCTCCGGAGCTGTTGGAGGTGCCTCGGGTGCTTTAGATGAAGGCTCCACACAGCAAGGCATGAAGGCGCCTTGGATGATGTATGGAAGGTGCCTTCCATAGAGCTTGAAGGCGCCTTCAGATGGATAAATAACGCAGGCCACGGAAGCTATCGACTCCGATGCGGAAGGCATAAGTATCCCTGCTGGAGGTGCCTTTCATGGAGGCTGAAGGCACCTTCAGCAAGCTATATAAGGATGTCTCGACTAGATGCACAACAACAACATTCCAAGCAACTTTCCCTTCTTCACGCCGTTGTGAAAACACTTCCTCGACGCTCAAAAGTTGTCCTGACAACCACCGTGCTGAAGATCTTTATTTCCGAATCATTGGTATTCTTTAAGTCTTATAATTACTTGTAATCAATCATTGTACCTGTACTTCTTTTGATTGAGTAGTGATTGCCCATCGAAAGCACTCTTACATGCAGGCCTTGGAGTAGGAGTCACCACAGGCTCCGAACCAAGTAACTATTGGTGTTTGTGATTGTTTTGTTGTGTCTTTATTCCACTGCCTATCTCAGAGTTTAGTTTTAAAACGAGCGCTATTCCCCCCCCCCCCCCCCCCCCCTTTTTCCCCCTTGCGCAACAATCCTACATCTAGGATAATGCTAAATAAGTATAAACTTCCAAAATATTTTTGGGCAGAAGCTGTTAGCACAACCTGCTATGTATAAAACAGAACCGCAATAAATAAAACTTATAATAAACCTTATTTGAATTTTATTATAATAAACAACCTAATATTAAATATTTTAAAGTATTCAGATGACCAGTTTATATATTAAATACAAGAAAACACCTAAGAAAATTTACCTCAAAAGTAGAAAATAGAATTTTTGTGAGTTACTCATTAAACAGTAGAGGGAATAAAGTATATAACAAGAATACACTAAGAATCGAAGAGACCACAAATGTAAAATTTGAAGAATCTAATCTGAACCTAGAATAAACTGTATGACCCTTGGCAGCCAGTTAGAGGGGGGCGAATAACCCTATAAAAATAACACGAACATTCCTCAAACTATAGTGGCTTTATATTAAACTAATACTTGCATAAAATAAATACGAGAATGAAAAAAGAAGAGGCACGAAAGAGTTTACTTGGTTACCACCGGGGAGGTTGTTAATCCAAGAAAGTTGAAAGCTCACTAAACTCTCTTTCAGGAGGAGAAGCCTCTTTACAGCAATTAAAACACTCGATTACAGAACAAAACTAAAGAGGAATCAATAACAAGTGTTGTTTTGAACCATTGGGACCAGGGTTGTATTTATAGCCCTCGTTGGGGTGCCTGGAAGGGTTCCATGTGCCTCTAGAAGATAATATCCCCATCGCAACGGATCACGTTAATTGCGATCCAGATAAAATTCATGGTCCGGTGCCCGGGCCTAAGTTGACTTTATGTTAACTATTTGGTCTGGGTTCTTGCTCCGGATCCGCTCGGTTGGGTCTGGGTCTTCCGCTCTAGCTCCTTTCACTTGGGTGATCTTGGCCATCCAGAATAGGACTCATCCGAACCCAACTTATGGCCTTCGAGCAATCTTCTGCTCCGGTTTCTCGTCCCTCGATTTTAGTTCGAGTTCTTACTCTAGCTCCACTCGCTTGGGTCCAGGTCCTCCACTCTGGCTCCTTTCATTTGGGTGATCTTGGCCATCCGGAATAAGGCTCATCCGAACTCAACTTATGGCTTTTGAGCAATCTTTCGCTCCGACTTCTCGTCTTTCAGAAATGCCGCACGTCTCCTTTTCATCCCTCGCGTACTCTTCCGTAGCACCTCGTCCCACGGAAGCACCGAGCTCGTCCGCTCTCTCCCGTGCCATCTTTCTCGCTAGCCACGTCTTTCGCTTGACTTCCTGTGCTTCTAAGTTCCTGTACACTTAGACACAGAGGTTAAATATTAATAGGACATAACCTGACTTGATTGATCACATCAAAACTACCTTAGGGTACTTACAATCTTCTCCTTTTAGATGTGAGCAACTCAAGTTAAGTTAGGGTAAACAAACATAAAGATACAATAACAAGGTAAGAAATTTGTAACTCAATAATGTGTAAAAAAATTAAATTACCCCTCCTAGATTTAATCTTTCTTTCTCCCCCTTGATCACATTAAATAGGGTACTTTTAAAATGACTTTGGAAGATCTAAATTTAAATCCAAGGAAAAACAAAAAATATGAAAGGTTAATCTTCAAAAACTATGGTTTTATAAACAAAAATTAAAAAAAAAACTCCTTTAATTGTTGATAAATTTAACAAGAGTTGAACAGGTAAAAAAAAAATTTCACAAAAATTTGAAGTAAAATTTTTTTAAAAAATTGCACTTTGATAACTAATTCATAGAAAATTTTCTAACGGAAAAAATTTCAAAAAAAATGTTTAGATAAAATTTCACAGAAAAATAAATTTGCTAAAATAACTCTAACAAATATGATTTTTATTTAAATAAATTTTAATTATCAGAATTTTTCTAACAGAAATTTTGAAAAATAATTTAAAGTATTAGTTAAGTATTTCACAGTAAGTCAATTAAATATTTATTTCAATAATTGGCTTCCAGGCTATGGCGAGACACTAGATCATCTTGATTATTGGAACAACAACTACTTTTTAGACAAAGTCTTTTAAAGAAATTAAATATTTAGTTTTCTCTCTGAAAGCCCTAAGTTAAAAGAAATCAATCTAAATATGATTTTAGAACCCAAAATAGGTTCTTTCCTACAGTATTAATAAAAAATTTAATAGGAATGCATTTCTGCGATATTTTCCTAATTTTGCCCTTAAAATACCAGTTAAACCTTCGATGATATTTGTAATTTCTTTCTTGAGCATGCGAAAAATTTGAATGTGAGTTTTCATTTTCTAACATTTCTATTTTATCTTTTAATTTTATTTTTTCATCTATTAATTTATGAAATTCTTCTTTTAAGCATGCATATTCTTTCTTTGATTTTACATACTTTGTTCTCTTTTTATATAATGATTTATTTAGCATTTGCATAATTTAAAATAATTGCTTTGGAGAAAGTTTACTTACCTAACTTACTATATATTCGTCGGTAGACGCTCCCCCTTCATTGTTGCTTTCTTCTGTAGCGTCTCCCCCTTCATCGATACTCATTTCCGATGTACTTTAGTTATCTTCTGGTAGATATTCAGCTATGAGTGTTGTTCCGGTAGATTCCTCGATCTCAGATTCTTTCGTCGACAACTTGGTGTCCATCAAGGAGTTGGATTCTACTTCTTTTGGTTTTTCGTAGAGCTCCAAGAACTTTTCCCAAAGTTCTTTTGTGCATTGTAGTTGCTGATTTTGTCGAGTTCTTGAGCAGGAAGAACACTGAGTAAGTGGAACTTTGCCTTACCATTTGCTATGAATTTGTCACGTTGCGTTTGAGTCCAAAGATGCTCCTTGAGTTCTTTTCCATCTTTTCTTTTGGGGACATCAAAACCAAATTTCATAGAAAGCATTATATCAAAATTAGTTCGAAAAAATACCTCCATTTTTCGTTTCCAGAATGAGAACTCCCCCTCAAACGTTGGCGGGTAGATGCTCGGTCTGGCCATCTCGTGTGTTTCGTTCGGCGATTAGTCCTCCTAAAGTGAACCCGCTCTGATACCAATTGTAGGACCTTTGGCGGCCAGCTAGAGGGGGATGAATAGCCTTGGAAAAATAACATGAACCTTTTTCGAACTTCGGTGGCTTTATATTAAACTAACACTTGCATAAAATAAATACGAGACTGAAAAAGAAGAGGCATGAAAGACTTTACTTAGTTACAACCGGGGAGGTTGTTAATCCAAGGAAGTTGAAAGCTCACTAAACTCTCCTTCAGGTGGAGAAGCCTCTTCACAACAATTAAAGCACTCAATTACATAATAAAACTAAAGAGGAATCAATCACAAGTGTTGTTCTAAACCATTGAGATCAGGGCTATATTTAAAGCTCTGGTCAGGGCACCTGGAAGGGTTCCATACGCCTCTGGGGGGATAAAACTTTATCCCCATCACAACGGATCGTGTCAATCGCGATCCAGATAAAATTTATGTCCAGATGCCCGGACCTAAGTTAACTTTATGTTAATTGTTCGGTCTGGGTTCTTGCTCCGGCTCTGCTCACTTGGGTCCGGGTCTTCCACTCCGGTTCCTTTTGCTTGAGTGATCTCTGCCATCCGGAATATGGCTCACCCAAACCTAACTTTCGGCCTTCGAGCAATCTTCCATTCCGGCTTCTCGTCCCTCAGTTTTGGTCCGAGTTTTTGCTCCGGCTCCGCTCGCTTGGGTTCGGGTCTTCTGCTCTGGCTCCTTTTGCTTGGGTAATCTCAGTCATCCTGAATAGGGGTCACCCGAACCCAACTTTCGGCCTTCGAGCAATCTTCCACTCCGGCTTCTCGTCCTTCTGAAATGTTGCACGCCTCCTTCTCGTCCACCCGTGTACTCTTCCGCAACACCTCGTCCCTAGGACACACCTAGCCCGTTGGCTCTCTCCCATGTCGTCCTTCTCTCTAGCTACGTCTTTCGCTCGACTTCATGTACTCCTAAGTTTCTGTACACTTAAGCACAATGGTTAAATACCAACAGGACCTAACTTGACTTAGTTGATCACATCAAAACTACCTTGGGGTACTTACACAAAATTATATTCAACCAATTAGTTTGTTAGCACTAATCTAGGGGGAGCAAGTAACGAAGAAGAACATCAAACTCAAGAACAACAAACTAGAACCAGAAGGGTTAACCAAAATCATCCACTTGACCAAGTAATTGGTGACTCAGATCTAAGAGTCCAAACTAGATCAGCGTTTAGAAACTTAAGTCAAATAGCTTTAATCTCTAACATCGAACCCAAAATAATAGAAGAATCATTAAGTGATCCAGATTGGATCTTAGCCAGGCAAAAGGAACTAGCCCAATTTGAAAGAAATAAAGTATGAGATTTAGTTCCATTACCAGAAAATAAAAGGATAATCAAAATCAAATGGGTCTTTAGAAACAAACTAAATGAAAAAGAGAAAGTTGTTAGAAACAAGGCCAGATTAGTAGCAAAAGGATTTAGCCAAATTGAGGGACTTTACTATGATGAAACTTATGCACCAGTTGCTAGACTCGAATTAGTTAGAATGTTACTGAATTATGCAGCCAAGAAGGAGTTTAAATTATATCAAATGGATGTTAAGTCAACCTTTCTAAATAGGCTAATTAAGAAAGAGGTGTATGTAGGTCAACCCCCGGGTTTGAAGACTTAGAATGCTTGAATCATGTGTTTAAATTAAAGAAAGCCTTGTATGACCTAAAGCAAGCCTCTAAAGCTTGGTATGAAAGACCGACCACATACTTAATCTCAAAACGCTTCAAATAAGGTCAAATTGATCCAACCCTTTTTGTAAAAGTAATTAATCAAGATCTATTTATAGCTCAAGTCTATGTGAATGACATAATATTTGGATCAACTAACTCAAAATTGTTACAAGAATTCATAACACTAATGGAACAGGAGTTTGAAATGAGTCTAGTAGGACAACTAACATTCTTCCTAGGTCTACAAATCAATCAAACAAATGAAGGTAATTAAGTTTATCAACAAAAGTATACACTTGAATTACTTAAGAAATTTGGAATGAAAAACTCCAAAGATATTAAAACTCCAATGGCTACCAATACAACCCTAGATAGTGACACAAGTGGAAAATCTATAGACCTCAAATATTATAGAAGCGTCATAGGAAGCCTACTATAACTAACTACAAGTTAAATAGATATCTCATTTACAGTCTGTATGTGTGCTAGGTACCAGACTTGTGCCAAGGAATCACACTTGGCTTGTGTTAAAAGAATTTTTCGATACTTAAAAGGTACATCCAACGTAGGAATGTGGTAGCCTCGAGTAGGAAATTTTGAACTCTTAGGATACTCTGACTCCGATTATGTCGGCTGTAAACTCGATCGAAAAAGTACAAGTGGTGGTTGTTAACTACTTGGATAATCACTTGTCAACTGATTTAGTAGAAAGTAGTACTGTGTTGCTTTATCTACTACTGAGGCATGGTATATTGCAATAGGAGAATGCGTTGCACAACTATTATGAATGATGCACACCTTAAAAGACTACAATCTAAATTTTAAACACACAAAAGTGTTAATTGATAATATTAATTCAATCAACTTAACAAAAAATCCAATGCATCATTCAAGAACTAAACACATTGAAATAAAATACCACTTTATTAGGGATCATGTTGCTAAAGGAGATATTAAACTCAATTATATTGAGTCTAAATCCAACTTAGCTGGCATCTTTACCAAGCCACTCCTTGAAAGTGAATTTAGCAACTTACGACGACAACTAGGAATGTGTTTCATAGAATATGACTGCTATTTTGTTCCATTCTTTAAAATAGTTTAAAAATTCTAAATAAAAAATCTTTATTTTTATTTTCTTAAAATTCCCATTTCCTTAGACTTTCAAAATTAATTTTAGCTTTAGTCTAGATCAAATCCATAGAAAATATGTTCCTATAGATTTAGGACTTGAGCATCTCACAAACACTCTCAGACTCCCTTGATTGTGTATTTCAAAACTTAAAACGGCGTGAGATACTTATATTTGTGCATCTTAAATCTATAGGAAGCCTCTATAAGTTTACTCCGTGTTGATGCTTGGACTTAAGATGCTTATATTTGTGCATCAACACAAGTCTGAGTGAGAAATATCAAATTATAGTGATCAGGTTAGGTAATGCATCTTAGTTAAATACTAACTGGACACAGATACTTAACTTGACTAACCAAGTGAACATTGTCATCTTCTGATAGTTAGTTAGTAACTACTGGTTAGACATGGAAGGACACTTTCTAGGTGTTTAGATTATTTTTAATATTAGATTCAGGAGGAGGATATTTCAAACCAATTTTCAAAATAATTTTAAAATATAAAGTGTCTTTGAAAACTACTTTAAATATACTTTGAAAAATATTTTTGAAAACACACTCAAACTTTTCCAAAATGATTTTTGAAAAAGATTTTGACTACATTTTACAAGTAGGTTGAGAAATATACAACTTATATTAAGATATCTTGAAGAATTATGAAAATATTTTCAAATTCTTGTTTAAGATACTTTGAAATTCCTTATTAAAAAATTCTTCAAAACTCATTTCAAAATTATTTTTTAATACATAAGTACTTTTCAAAACCACTATTATGCTATTTTTGAAAATTACCTTGAAAGTTTCTTCAAAACTATTTAAACTTTAAACTTTCCAGTTAGTTTTGTAAAAGTTATCTTTCAAAACTTAGTATAAAAAATTCTAAACCTGTCCTGTATAAAATTCTGATATTTTTATATAGAATACAAGTGTTTTGATGGAAGTTTTTTTTAAAAAAAAGGTTTATAAAACTCTTTTAACTCCTTTCCCCAATAATCTTGAAAATTTTTTTGTTGTAAATTTTTATTATTCTCACTAATTACTTTACTTATTAAATATTTTTTATGAATGTCAAAGGGGGAGGGTTAGGGGTTAAGTTAGAAAATAAATGAAAATCAGAATAACTTAACTCTAAAAAACAAAGAGAAACAAAACTAACTCATTTTTTTGTGTTGCTTCTCTTAGAATAATTTTGTGTGTATTTGATGTATATTTTTCCTAACTTAACCCAGGTTATCATTACATCAAAAAGGGAGAGATTGCTGGTGCAGTTTGCACTAACGATCTAACTTAGGTTTTGATAAATGACAAGTGAGTTAAGTTAGGTGGTTTGTGATCTAATTGCGTTACCAAGTGTGCAGGACTTGGCAAGTCCAATGGACCGGACACTAGGCTGAAATCCAGCTAGGGATCGGATAGCTGATATGAAGTCCAAATAGGTCAATGGGCTAATAGGATATCTGGCAGGAAGTCCGGTTGGGTCTGCGGGACCAGACAACCGGCTGAAGTCCAGTTGGGTTTGTGGACTGGATAACTGGTATGAAGACTTGGTGGGTCAGAGGACTAGTCAAACCAACTACAAGATGGTAAGTAAAGGCAAGTCACTGGAGGAGAGTGACTTTATGAGGACGCATCCCGGTTGAGGAACAATAGATGTCGGTCCAGGTTAGGTCCATTTTGGATCCCTAATCTGAGACATTGACTAGTTCCTGGTCCTGGGAGGACAAGAACTCATTACTACTTCTTATTTTTCACTGTGCTAACTTTGTTTTATAGGTTAGATGTTTTAGTTTTGGACTAACATAATTTACATGGAAAAAGAAGCAAAAAACCTTCGGATGAACAATACCCGAAGGCGCCTTCAATGGCTATGGAAGGAGCCTTCGCGCTGTTCATGGAAGGCGCATTCCACATGATATAATTCAGACCTCATCGTGGATAGAAGTCGGGCTGTTCGGGATTAGATTTCTCGGGTTGGAGGCACCTTCAATGGCTATGGAAGGCGCCTTCCAAGCTCTTTTTAAGGATGCTCGCACAAAGCGTCAAAGACAACACTCATACGAGATTCTACGCATCCAAACGACTTTCCGGCTGCTCTAGGCTCCTGCTATGACTCTGTCGCGAAGTTGTTGTGCCCGACTACTACTCAGAGGATTTCTGATCGCGGTCGGCAGACTGACACAGGAGCTCTCTTACATCTAAGTGTTGGTAACGGAATTATTTTCTTGTACTTCATTATTGCAAAAGAACAAGTACAGTGTGTTGCACTTGTTCTAACTTTCCTTGTACTCGATTTCCTCTTCCGAAAGTATCGGAAGAGGTGTTTAAGTGGATTATCCATTGATAAGTCTGCGGGGCCTGGGTCTTGGAGTAGGAGTCGCCGAAAGCTCTGAACCAAGTAAACCGTTTGTGTTCATATGGTTTTGTCGATTATTCTCCGCTGTGTTCATACTTTGATTTGAAAACTGAAAGGACCGTTTTTTGAAAACCACGTGATTCATCCCCTTCCTCTTCTTACGTGCGACTTGATCCAACAAAAAGTACATTGGACAAAGGTTGAAACACTATATTAAAGATAAGTGTTTAAATTCCCGCTAATAAATTGAGGATGAATTTAATGATTCTTAACAAGTCTCAAAAAATACCATAAATGCTAATGACATTTGAGAACTTGCCTATATAAATGTAGGATTTAATTATTCATTAAAGTTTTAGACTTAAATTTTGACACATACATGAAAGGATTGTAGCATTACATAAAGTATATGCTGTATATAACAATTGGAAAAAAGTGAATCTATGTGAATGGTTCATGTGGTTTGTTATAAAAACCTTTGGTTCAAAGCTTAATTAGCTACCAAAATAGTTTACAAACTTATAAGAAATCATCACTAAGATAGTGGTTCAATCGAAATAAATCATTATTGATACATAAATTATCAAGATGTATTTTGTAATTCATGACTAAAGTATTTTTCAATTATTAAAAATGGTAAGGAATTATTGGATATTTTAAATAAATGAAAATTTTGAAGGAAAAGTCACGATTTTAAGGAAAAGTTGAGACTTTTGGACATTTCAATATTATGATGGGCTTGATTGTCTATATTAAGAGACCAAGTTGGATGGAAAATAAAACGCATTTCTGTTCTCATTTCATTTGTTTTCTAAATTATCTTACTCAGTTGCACGTTTAGACAATTAGATTCAACTAATCCTATAAAATATTTGATCTTTGTGTTACACAATTGATAGACTAAATAAAGTCTTAAAGACAATATTTGAAACACGATTTGGAGTCAATACATTTATTCTTTCCTTTTAAAGCATTTAAGAATGATCTTGTTTTTAGCACTAGCCTCATATTACACTAACACAATGGAGAAAAGAGGAACTAATTGTCAATTCTCTTATTCACTCCAATACCAAATAAAAGGTAAATGGAAAGACAAACTTAATGCTTGTTTATTTTGGAAGAAAGATTCTTCTACTTCGAAAAACTTCTACTCTAATTTTATCATCCGCAATGGCACACAAGTACACTTGATCCTGTCCGAGAATCAAGGCAATGGATGTTGGGACACGTGTCGTTCTTGTTGACCGTTGGTGGACTCCGAGCTAGAGGATCCTGCAATCACAGTAGCATCAGTGCCGAGCCAGGGAGGAGTTCCCCGACGATGGCCGTCCGACACTCAAGTCAGTCTCTGACGATTTGTAAGTAAGGAAGCAGAGTAACAGTGTAGCCACAGTAGAAATTATGCATACCTCCGTTGAAGTTTGGTGCTCCTTATATAGGATTATCGGGCGCACGCGTTCATACTTCTCGAGGTGTGCACGCTTCTCAAAGCTTTCCCTGAAAAGACATGTCAGGAAATCGTCTCTGACATCATATCTCAATGACCCGAACATATCTCTGATATGATAGTGGAAGCTTCCGTTGTACGATCCTCTGCCCGGCCATGCCGCCAACCATGTCGTCTGTCAATGGCACGAGTTTCCACAAGGATATCGGCTAATCTTCCTTTTGTCTATTAGTGGGCAGAGCGGGATAGCCGCTCGGCCAGCCCTCGACTGTTCGGGTGTCGAGCCCTTGGGTCGAGTGGAGTGGCCACTCGGCCAACATTCCACTGTCTAAGCTTTGCTGTTGTGCCGAGATATATCTGAGTGTGACTGCTCAGTTGCGCTCCCGTTTCGCCGGTTCTGAGATTCGACTTAAGTCCGAGCGAGCTAGTCGCTCGGCGTGTGCCTCGCCGGCACATGGTTTTCTGAGCATTGGAAGCTTGGTATGCGACCGAGCTGTGGTAACATCGGGTTGATATCGGCCTGGTTATCCTTCCCCCCGTTCAGGCAAATGGGTTGTCCAACCGGCCAGCGATATAGGGGCGTTGACCGCCTAGGCTTTGACTTCCACCATGGCGACGACCCTCTGAGGGGTGGGCCCTTATTACCGAATCACACGCCTCCCCCTCAAGTCTAGTCGAAGGAGGCTGCAAGTCCGACTGACTGGAAAAAAAGAAGCATAGAGATTGGTTGGCCAATCAGCCATCATATTGGTAGAACTTCGATCGATTCGTCAAAGAGTGTATGTCGGCCCCGAGACCAATCCTCGTAACCGATCAGTGCTCCAAATATTTACACTTGGGCTTACTTCTTCAGTGTCCTCGGACGTGTGCGGTCAATGTTGGCATCACCAGAATCTCTTCGAAATTCGTGCAGATCACCCCCGTTAAGGCCGAGCACGCGCCCATTAAATGAAAGCCAGTGAGGGAATGCCACGCGTCGCTGTCGCAGTCGCCGCATGCCCGAAACGACAGGATTTGACGCGATGTTTGGCGGTTTGAATTTGACGGCTAGATCTGCTTCTTGGGTTTTATGCCCGAGATCCGACGGCTCTTCTTGGATGAGCCGAAGGCTTATAGCCTCGCAGAGCTCCCTTCCCCCTTTACCTTTGTGTTTTGCTCGTGTCTTGCGATTTTTGTGTGATCAGTGCTCCAGCGACTTCCGTCTTCTTCTATGATGACCTTTTCTGCTCTTTTTGTAAGCTCTCTTCGATCTTTCTACAGTTCTTTTGGATCCTCGCCTCTTTTTCGTGCTCGTTGTGCTTTCTGTCCATCTCTATTTCTGTCGAAATCCTATTTTCTTGTTTTCCGACAATGGCTAGCTCTTCTCGGTAGTCTGACCCCGCTCCTGGTCTCTGGTACAGTACCATGGAGACCAAATTTGATTCGGGCGACGCTGAGAACCTTAGGAATGTCTTTGATATCCCCTATGATCATGATATAATCTTAGCCTCCCTGTCCAATCGGCCAAAGAACCCGCCGACCGGCACTATCTATCTTTTCCGAGACCAATTTATGGTCGGTCTCCAATTCCAAATCCACCCCTTCATCATTGAAGTCTGTAACTATTTTCGTGTCCCCCTTTCACAACTCGTACCAAACTCTTTCCGTTTGTTGTGCGTCGTCATAATTTTGTTTCGGCTGCACGATATTCCCCTAACCCCGCGTGCCTTTCATTACTTTTACTACCCCAAGCAGTCTGAGCTGGGGACTTTCCTCTTTCAGCCGCGGATTGGGGTGGTCTCTTTTGACAAGATGCCTACTTCCAACAAGCATTGGAAGGAGTATAGTTTCTCTTTACGTCTTCCCGAGCGGCTTTGCTACTGAATGCGCTGGTAGGTCGGCTTGCCCCCTCAGCTCGATCTGAAGAAGTACAAGAGCCAGCTGGACTATTTTCACGCAGCGACCATGTTGGCCGGCCAGAAATATGACATCCATAAGCTACTGCTGGAAGGTGTCATGTACATCTTCGGCCTGAGTCCAATCCGAGCCCGACTCCCGCGCGGCTTAGGTAAGAAACTTCTTGGGTTCTTTCCTTTGAGTCTAACTGATTTCCTTTTTCCTTTTTGCAACCCAAATCATGATGCGAGCACGGGTGGCCGGCTATAGCAAGCTGAAGTATGCCGAGGTCAAGGCGGTCGCTGCAAAGGAGTTGGTGAGCCTCGGCTTAGCGCCGGTCGACTCCCACGAGGGCACGCCTATTGGGGAGACGCCCGCCGTGGGCGAAGGCACCACCGACCAGATGGCCGATATTGAGGCGGCTAGTGACTCGCTCCCAACCCCTGAAGCACAACCCGCTACTCGGACCGGAGGCTCCGAGTCTTCGGGTGATGAAGTGCCACTTACTAGGCGCAAGAGGCGCCGCACGGATAATCCACCCCACTCTACCACCTCGACAGTGGGGGTCGCCGAGAGGGTCGGCACCTCTTCTCCCATGACCCTCCCTACAATGGCGGAGCTTACTTTGTCTGACCGAACCCCGTCTCTGGCTGAGCTGCCACCAAAGACCCTTGCTGCCCCGCCGGTCGCATCTCTGCTGCCGATCCAACTGAGACCATTGCGGTCCAGGATCAATCCTGCTGCCTCTCCTTCCGGTTCGGTGGTCTCCTCCTCGTTGGACCCGAGCGGCCGGCGATCCGTGACGGCGGTCATCAACCTTCCAACAGAGGATTACCTTGAGCAGTGCACCCTTCCGAATAATCCCAAGCACAAGATTCTGATCCACGGGCCACTTGCCTATATTTGGGAGGAAGCGAGGGTCCGAGCGACGACGATGTCACCAGGGGCGCTCGGCAACAACCACATGTAGATGTCTACCGGGGTACGTATTTCATCAACAATTCATAATTTACCTCCAATCGATGCTTAACATTTGCTTGTTTATCTGCAGTACTAGGTGGAGAGCATGGCCATGTGCCAGCGACTCGCTTTTGTGGAGGACGAGCTGAAGAAGCTCAAGATCTCGGGTGGCGCCTCTTCCTCCCAGTGGGCATCGGTCGTCGAGTTACAGGCCGATCTGGAGAAGGCCCAGAAGCTCCTTGAGACCGAGCAGAAGAAGTCCGCCAATCAAGAAGTTCGGCTGGGCCAGCTCGAGGCGCAGGTGAAGACTTATGATAAAAAAAAATCGAGTTGGCTACAACAAGGAAGAAACGAATCATCGCCGATCTGGAGCTAAAGAATCAGGAGCCTTGGTAGCTTTCCCAGAAGCTCAAAGAAGCCGAGAACTACATGATTACTGAGCGGGACTGCCGCACGGCTGGAGAAGCCTCTCTGAAGGGGAAACTCAAGGTTGACGAGGACACCCTGGAGGCCTCCTGCTCGGCTCTGGGGACCTACCAGGAATCTGAGCTAGGCTTGAAGCGCTGAAGCAAGCTTACCTCCGCTCGAACCAGTTCATCGACAAGGTTATTCAGCGGATCATCCGCGTCTTTGAGCTGGCCATCGACGGGACGCTTCAACAACTCAAGACGGACGACCACCTTCCCTCCGAGATGACGAACAACATCATCAGTCGCAGCAAATTAAACGACTCAATGACTGATGATGTTTTCGATTATATAGAGTGATGTCGAGCGTTTGTCTTGTAAAAGTTTTTTGAAGTCTCATTGTATGTCCGCTGATCGGCGGTTCTTCCTCTTGATCAATGAATTATCCGCCCACTCGGTTGGCTTTCTCTTTAAAATGCCTCGTTTGTTTGCATGTCTGGCCCTGATCCTTCCGTTCGGCTATATTCATCGTCTATCTTTACGATTTATGCACTTGGGTTTAAGGTTGCCGCTCGACTGTCGATGGAGACATGAGTTTAACGTCGCCGCTCGACAATTTGATGAAGACTTGGGTTTAAGGTCGCCGCTCGACCGTTGGTGGAGACAGGGGTTTAACGTCGCCGCTCGATGATTTGACGAAGACGTGGGTTTAAGGTCGCTGCTCAACCGTCGATGGGGACAGGGGTTTAACCCCACCGCTCGATAATTTGATGAAGACGTGGGTTTAAGGTCCCCGATTGACCGTCGATGGAGACAGGGGTTTAACGTCGCTGCTCGACGATTTGATGAAGATGTGGGTTTAAGGTCGCCGCTCGACCGTCAATGGAGACAGGGGTTTAACATCGTCGTTCAATGATTTGACAAAGACGTGGATTTAAGGTCGCCGCTCGACCGTCGATGGAGACAGGGGTTTAACGTCGCCGCTCGCCGATTTGATAAAGACATGGGTTTAAGGTCACCGCTCGACCGTTGATGGAGACAGGGGTTTAACGTCGCCACTCGACGATTTGACGAAGATGTGGGTTTAAGGTCGTCGCTCGACCGTCGATGGAGACAGGGGTTTAACGTCACCACTCGACGATTTGACGAAGACGTTGGTTTAAGATCACCACTCGACCATCGATGGAGACAGGAGTTTAACGTCGCCGCTCAACGATTTGACGAAGACGTGGGTTTAAGGTTGTCGCTTGACTGTCGATGGAGACAAGGGTTTAACATCGCCGCTCGACGATTTGCTGCGTCGTTCAGCCCAGAGTTCAAAATTTGAATCCTTTATTTCTACCCTGTATACAAGGAGCACATGGATATAAAGATACATTGATTATTACATCGGAGCACCTCTCACCCAACTCGATAAGGCTGGAGATGGTTCGCGCTCCACGGTCGTTCCAGTCACCGTCCATCCTCATCTTTCAAGTAATAGGCGCCCGAACGGAGCTTCTCTATGACCTTGAAGGGTCCAACCCACGGGGCTTCTAACTTGGTGACGTCGTCGATCAGCTTTACTTTCTTCCATACCAGATCACCGACGTGAAACGACCTCGGGATCACCCTCTAATTGTAGTTCTGCTTCATCCTCTGGCGGTAGGCCATCAGCTGGACGACTGCTTTAGCACGCGATTCATCTACTAAGTCCAGTTTCAGCAGCCTTCACTCGACGTTATCTTCATCATAGTGTTGTAGCCGATCGGACTCAACTTCAACTTCGACGGAGATGACTGCTTCACCGTCATACACCAGGTGGAAAGGAGTTGCCCCGATCCCTTCCTTAGGAGTCTTGCAGAGCGCCCAGAACACGCTGGGGAGCTCATCGACCCAGCTGCCTTCCATATGATCGAGCCGAGCGCGCAGGACTCAGAGGATTTCCTAATTGGCGACCTCTACTTGTCCATTGCTCTGAGGGTAGACCACTGAGGTGAAGGCTTGCTGAATGGCATATCCTTGGCACCATTCTTTGAGTCCTTGATTGGCAAACTGCCTTCTGTTATCTGAGACTAGCTGACGCGGGATGTCGAACCGACAAATGATATGCTGCCAAATGAACTTCATGACCATCTGTTCAGATATTCTCGCCAGCGGCTCGACTTCGACCCATTTGGAGAAGTAATCTACTGCGACGAGCAGGAACTTGTGTTGTCCTGTCGCCATGGGGAATGACCCAACAGTGTCCATGCCCCATTGGTCGAATGGGAAAGAGACCGTGGACGCCTTCATTTCTTCGGTCCGTCGTTGTGAGAGGTTATGATACTTCTGGCAGGACAAACAGGTGGCCACCGTCTGGGTGACATCCTCTTGGAGGGTCGGCCAGAAATATCCAGCCAATAGAATCTTTCTTGTCAGTGAGCAGCCGTCCGGATGTCCTCCGCATGACCCTTGATGTACCTCCCGCAGTATGTAATTGACATCCTCCGATCCGACACACTTAAGCAGAGGTCTAGAGAAGGCCTTCTTGTAGAGCTGATCCCCGATTAGGATGAACCAACCAGCTCTCCTCCTCAATATTCGAGCCTCCTCCTCATCGAACGGTGTAGCTCCTGACCGCAAGAATTCCACTAGAGTCATTCTCCAGTCACTTGAAAAGGAGAGTCCCTCCATTCGATCGACATGAGCCACTAAAGATACTTGCTCGATCGGCTGTGGTATGATGATCGACGATAGCGAACTGGCTAGTTTGGCCAGCTCGTCCGCAGCTTGGTTCTCCGATTGGAGGATTTTATGTATGACAACCTCCCGAAAGTTGGCCTTTCATTTTTCGAAGGCTTCAGCGTAGAGCTTGAATCGCGCATTAGTTATCTCAAATGTCCCGGTCAACTACTGAGCGACCAATTGAGAGTTTGAGTGGATGAGGACCTTGATGGCTCCAACGTGTCGGGCGGCTTGCAAGCCGGCTATAAGCGCCTCATACTCGGCTTCATTATTCGTGGCTTTGTAATCCAGTCGAACGGACAACTGCATTCTCTCCCCTTGGGACGAGATGAGCAATATGTCGACCCCACTACCCTGCCGAGTGAATGATCCATCCACATATATCCTCGAAATGGCTTCCGACTCTGGATTTTGCATCTCAGTAACGAAATCCGCCAAGGATTGCACTTTGATGGTCGTCCGAGGCTAATATTGGATGTCGAATTCGCTAAGCTCCGTCATCCATTTGATAAGCTGACCGGACGCCTCTAGATTGAGGAGGACTCTACCCAAGGGGCTATTGGTCATTACGATGATGGAGTGAGTGAGAAAGTACGGGCGAAGCCTCCGAGTGGCCAATACCAATGCATAAGCCAACTTCTCGAGACCGGTGTAGCGAGACTCGGCATCTTTTAATATATGACTCAGGAAATACACTGACTACTCCTCACCGTTCAGCTTAACCAGCGCTGAGCCGACCGTGTGCTCGGTCGAGGACAGATAAATTCGGAGTGGTTCGCTGACAATTGGCTTAGCTAGTACAGGCAATGAGTTAAGGTATTCCTTAAGCTCTTCTAACGCTCGGTCACACTCCTAGTCCCATTAAAACTTGGTGGCTCAACGCAATATCTTGAAGAATGGTAAACTCTGATCGGATGATTTGGAGATGAACTGAGACAACGCTGTTATCCGACCGGTGAGACGTTGGGCTTCCTTTAAATTTTTTGGCGGTGGCATGTCTTGTAGTGCTTTTACTTTGCTAGAATTTACCTCGATACCCCACTGGATGACGATGTAACCCAAGAATCGCCCGCTCTTGGCGCCGAACAAACACTTGTTAGGATTCAGTTTGATTCTGTATGTCCTGAGTGTCTGGCAGGTCTCCTTGGTATCTTCACATACGTCAGTAGCTTGAAAGGACTTAATTAATATGTCGTCAACATATAATCAGATTTTGTTCGGCGTTGAAGTCTCTCTTTTTCTGCTTTACAAGTCGAGCGTTCGATCGGACGTGCAACTCATGCTGCGCGACGCTCGGGGAGATCTCAGGAAGCTCGTACGTCGACCATGCGAATACATCGTGGTTCTTCTGGAGACACGTGATCAGCTCCGCCTTCTGCTCTGCCTCCAGATCGGACGCTATGAAGGTTGTTGCCTCCGCTCCATCGGGATGGACTTGCACTTCCTCTTTCTCCTCATAAACTAAAGTAGGTGGTTTTTCAATGATGGCGCTTACCTCTAGCCTGGGAGCCTTACGAGCGGATCTAGCCTCGGTCTTGACTATCTCGACATAACATCGTCGAGCGGCCAGATGATCACCTTTGACTCCTCCAACCCGATCGTCTATCGGGAACTTGATTTTTTGATAGTAGGTTGAAACTACCACTCGGAACTCATTGAGGGCAGGTCGGCCCAAGATGACGTTGTAGGCTAAGGGGGTGGGGTGTCTACCACAATGAAGTTTGTGGTCCTGGTCCTCCTTAGTGGCTCCTCTCCGAGTGATATGACCAACTTAGTTTGGCCGATCAACTACACCTTGTTGCCAATGAACCCATATAGTGGGGTCATCATTGGCAGTAGCTCGCCTCGGTCGATCTGGAGCTGATCGAAAGCCTTCTTGAAGATAATGTTTACCGAGCTCTCTGTGTCAACAAAAATTCGATGGATAGTATAGTTAGCGATTACCGCTCGGATGATGAGGGCATCATCGTGAGGGACTTCCACTCCCTCGAGGTCCCGGGGCCCGAAGCTAATCTCAGGTCCACTCGCCTTTTCTCGGTTAGAACCTACTGCATGTATCTCCAATCGGTGAGCGTATGACTTCCTGGCTCGGTTGGAGTCACCGCTGGTCGGCCCACCGATGATGATGTTTATTCCCCCCCCCCTGAGTGTATTGCTTCTGTTTTCCTCCTCCCGAGCGGATGACCTGTTCTGCTCGTGAGAGGCTAGGGGATGATCGACACTTTCTTTATGTTGATGATGGTGTCGTTGACCGGGTGATCTTCTTACATCCTCCCACTGTCCGGCAGATTGATGCTCATGTCGTCGGTTAGGAGAGGGAGATCAGCGATGATAGCCCCTTGGGGCCGGCCTGGTGATTGGCATCAGACTGTGGCAATCGCGTGTGTTGTACGAAGTCGACTGGAGGAAGGAGCAAAATATGGGTGCCCATACCTTGCCTTTTGATGTCTTTAGCCAGTCGGAAGCCACATGCTGCACAGCATGCACCCTCTTTTCCTGGTGAGGTCGTCCTTCGGCTCTTGGCCCTTTCGGCGATTGGTGGTTGCTCGGCGGTCGCCATTCGATCGGCACCGAGTGTTTGGCTGGTGCCTCCTTCCTTCTTGCCGTTTGGGCCTCCTCCACATTTATATACTCATTAGCCTTTTTGAGCATGTGGTCATAGTCGTGGGGCGGCTTTCTAATGAGCGACCGGAAGAAGTCTCCCTCGACGAGCCCCTAGGTGAAGGCGTTCATCATGGTCTCAGATGAGACCGAGGGGATATCCATAGCTACTTGGTTAAATCGTTGAATGTACGCCCGAATAGCTTCTCTCAGTCCTTGCTTCAAAGAAAATAAACTGACGCTCATTTTTTGGTAGCGCTTACTGCTCGCGAAGTGGTGTAGGAAGGCCATTCGGAAATCCTTGAAGCTCCGTTGCGTCGAGCCGGAGAGTGTGGTGAGGAAGACCCGGCACTTCACCCCATCTGTATATTGGTGAAGTGTAGCTACGTTGTCGAACTTGCCCAAATGATCATCTGGGTCGGTCGATCCGTTGTACTCTCCGATCGTCAATGGAGCATAGTACCTCAGCAACGGACCCTGCAATATTGCTTCGGAGAACTGACGATTGATCCGCTCGGGGGGTGCGTCGCCTCACGACGCTTTGCCTTTCCGGGCATCTTGAACGGGCACTTCGTTCAAAGAAGATCCCTGCTCTTGATTCGCCTATACGATTTTCGAGGGAGTCTGGAACAGAGCCCGGTGGAATGGTATCGACGTGGGGGTCCTTCTCCCTGTGTGCTGGTCGTCCCTCTATTTTGTCCCCAGATGGAGAGCTGTTCCGGTCGATCTTCCTGCGCTGCTCAGTCTCCTGACGTTGACGTGGCATGTTGCGCCAGTCGATCAGCCAGCGCCTTCTGTTGTTGCTGCTCGACTATCTTGGCTGCTCGAGCTTATACGAGCATATCGAGCTCCTCTTGAGTGAGCGTCACGGTGTGAAGTCGTCCAGCTTCTTCCATCTTCTCGGCTCGGATGCAGGTGTGTTCCCACAGACGGCGCCAAATTTAATCCTGTCCGAGAGTCGAGGCAATGGATGCTGGGAGACGTGTCGCTTCTGTTGACCGTTGGTGGACTCTGAGCTGGAGGATCCTGTAATCACAGCAGTGTCAGTGCTGAGCTAGGGAGGGGTTCCCCGACGATGACCCTCCGACGCTCAAGTCAGTCTCCGGCGATGTGTAAGTAAGGAAGCGGAGAAGCAAAGTAACAATGTAGCTACAGTAGAAATTATGCATACCTCCGTTGAAGCTTGGTGCTCCTTATATAGGGCTACCAGGAGCGCGCGTGCATGTTTCTCGAGGCGTGTACGCTTCTCAAAGCTTTTCCTGAAAAGACATGTCAAGAAAGCATCTTTGACACCATATCTCAATGACCCGAGCATATCTCTGACATGACAGTGGAAGTTTCCAATGTATGATGCTCTACCCGGCCATGTAGCCAACCATGCCATTTGTCGATGGCATGAGTTCCCACAAGGAAATCGGCTGATCCTCCTTTTGTCTGTTAGTGGGTCGAGCGGGATGGCCACTCGGCCATCCCTTAGCCGTCCGGGTGTCCGACCCTTAGGCCGAGTGGAGTGGCCACTCGGCCAACATTCCACTATCCGAGCTCCGCTATTGTGCCGAGATATATCTCAATGTGACTGCTCAGTTGTGCTCCTGTTTCGCCAGTTCTGAGTTCGACTTAAGTCCGAGCGAGCTGGCCGCTCAACGTGCGCCTCGCCGACACATGGTTTTCTGAGCGTCGGAAGCTCGGTATGCGACCGAGCTATGGTAACATCGGGTTGATATCGGCCTGATTATCCTTCCTCCCGATCAGGCAAATGGGTTGTCCGATCGGCCAGCGATACAGGGGCATTGATCGCGTAGGCTGATATGGGTTATGATAAGTTGACCCTTTATAGGAGAAGGAAAGGGGATAACAAGGACGAGGAAGGCTGAAAAAGGCAAGATGAGGGGCCGCCCAGAAAAGGTTTGACCCGATAAGGGGGTCGCTACACGTATGGCAAACAGAGATTGATCGAACTTAATAAACCGACCGAGCATATAAGTTCGGCAGGCAATGACCGACCGAGGTAGGGTCAACCGAGCGAGAAGGCTTATATATGCCAAACCGATTAACCTCGACCGAAAGGGCATGATCGGTAGAGCTCCATATACCGACCGAGTACAGTGGATCTACAGAACATATAAGACCAGTAGGTAGGATTCGACCAAATATAAAAGATCGACCGGGTATGAATGGTCGGTCAAACATAAGGGATCAACCCGACATAAGGAAAGTTTAACCTTAGGCGGTCTGAGACATGGTAGGGTCACTTAGGAATATGAGTTTGGTAAGTAATGACTGATCGGACACAAGTGCTCGGTCAGGCATGAATGACCGACCGAGCATAAAGAACCAGCCGAGTGCAAAAGTTCTTAACCTTGCACATAACAGACAAGGATCGGATGAACGTACCAGACCAGCCAAGCATATGAGCTCGGTATGAAAAGACCGACCGAGTATAGGATACCGATCAGACATAAAAACACTTAGCATCAAAGCTGTCCTGAAAGCCTATATACGCCCAACTGGGTAGTCTCAATCGACAAAGTAGAATCGACCGAGCCTAACAGATCGGTCGAGCACAAAGGTATTTAGTAGCATACGATCAATCGAAGGAAGGGTTAAAGGGCAATGGTGCTTTTATACACCCTACTGGTTAATCTCGATCGACAAGGCGTGACCGTCCGGGCTCAATAGACCGGCTGAGTATGAGAAGTAGATTGAACATAAAGGTCTTCAACCTTACACGGTTTTTGGCATATTTATAATAGTAAACTCCTGGTCGAGTATAAATAACCAATCAAGTATAGAATACCGGCCGAGACTAGTATAACAAAATATATTCCTCGTACATACAGAATAGGCTTATGTGACTAACCAAGTGTATGTAGCAGGTGAACCATAACAATATGTGATCATATGACAGCTTAATTAATTTGGCGGCAAATAGCTTCCAAAAGCAGCAGGTATGCTAAACGACAAAGAAGGTATATCTTGGGTAAGAAAAAGATTCCTTAAACTATTATTGCAGTTCTAACTTACATCATCTCTTAACAAACTTTAACAAACCGGGGTCCACCTCATGACTGTGGATGTTAGATGAGGTGGAATAAAAATGGGAATCCTCTCCACTGGCAAGGTACACAAACATACGCATTGCATCAAATCAAATCCTAATTTTCATATTTCTTCTTCTTCTTTTCATCGGAGACTAACTTGAGCGTTGGAGGACCTAGCCAGGGATTCCCACCCCGGTCTTAGGTCACTAACGCTTTGGCGGTTGGTCTCTGTTAGGGTTGTAAGGTTGCAAACATAGTCCCACATTGAAAACACATGGAAAAGATCATGGATTTATAAAAGAAAAAGATATCTCTATTGGCATGAGACCTTTTGGGTAGAGCCCAAGAGCAAAACCATGAGGGCTTAGGCCCAAAGTGGACAATATCATGCAATTGTGAAGATATCTAAATTATTTTCAATCCTACAATTAGTATCAGAGTCTGGACTGCCAGAAGGTTTAACCGCCAACTGTGCACAAGAGCTATGGTCTGATTGAGCCATGTGAGTACAATATTGACCTCAAACAAAGAAAGTGGGGGCTCCTATGTTCGGATCAAGAGGACCATACACCAGGCAGGAAGTTCTAGTTGCGGCTAGGCAAGGAAGTCCTAGTAAGTTGGGTGGACCGAGGGGCAAGAAGACCTGGTGGGTAGAGGATCGGGCGTGGGAAGCCTGTGGTCCTTTGTTTGAGGGGGGGAGATTGTTGGGGTTGCAAGGTTGCAAACATAGTCCCACATTGAAAACACATGGAAAAGATCACGGGTTTATAAAAGAAAAAGATATCTCCATTGGCATGAGGCCTTTTGGGTAGAGCCCAAGAGCAAAACCATGAGAGTTTAGGCCCAAAGTGGACAATATCATGCAATTATGGAGATATCTAAATTCTTTTCGATCCTACAGTCTCATCGTGTGCAAGAGAACGAGATCATTTCATCTATTTGATTATCGAGCTTCGGTCGATCCGCGGAGCCACCTCGCCAGAATTTCTCTTTGCAAGGTATTACTCATAGATCCGCTTTGGTTTTCTCGGGTCCATTGTTCTGCATTTAAGTGATTGGAAGGTCCGCTGTGGTTTTCTTGGACCTTTCCCCGTTCATCGACATCAGAATCGTTATTCATCACCACTCATCGTCGCCCAGTGCTTCATCTCGCAAGCTCTCAGACATGATCAAATTTGGCGTCGTCTGTGGGAACTCACACCTGAATCTGAGACTACATGATGGAGGACGCTGGAAAGCCTAACACTATTACTCTGACCCAAGAAGACTTGGAGCTGTTCATCAACTCCAGGGTTCAAGAAGCATTACAACAGCAACAGCAGCAGCAGGCCAACACTGGAGGTACCTTACCAGTAGCAATAAATCCGGCGATCTCGACTACAGATCGCCGCAAAAACAGAGGTATGGAAGAAGATGATGTGGCTTATATAACTCCTGCTCCTGTTTCCCCCACTAGACATCCTCGGGCCTTCTTCCGCACTCCCATGGAACAAGGAGGATGAAAGCCGATGCTGTAAGAATCCTCTGACGAGGCACCAATGAAGGAAAAACGCAAGGGAAAAATGGTAATTAGTGATAGCTCTCCTGAGAGAATTGTTACTCCATTCTCTCAGAGAGTTCTTGGCGCTATCAGAATTTGAATGTCGAAGAATACTCTGGAACTACATACCCAGAGGATCATCTTGCTAAATTTGAGACTGCCGCTCTGCTACAGCAATTTTCTGATGGGGTTAAATGTCGAATGTTCCTTACCACCCTTGGTGGAGCAACCCAAAGATGGTTTAAACGATTACCAAAAGGCTCCATTCGACGTTTCAAGGATTTCTGTAAAATATTTCTGCATCATTTCTCTAGCAACCGAAGATATCATAAGACCCCATGGGGTCTTTTCTCTATCAAACAAGGGCCTAAGGAAAGTATCAGAGCATATATTAAGAGATTTAATCAGGTAGCTATTGATGTTCCTAATGCTACTACAGAGATCTTGGTAAGTGCTTTCTCTCAAGGTCTCAACGATAATGATTTTTTCAAGGACTTAGTGCATAATCCCCCAACCAATTTTGATTTATTGATTGAGCGGGCTACTGAATTCATTAATGTCGAAGAAGCCCAAGCAGCTCGCAAGAAGGAGAATGTAGTGTCTGTCTCAACCACAGTCTACGAGGGAGCTATAACTCCTGTTTATCTTCCAAGGGGGCCTCACGGAACTCCCCCTCCACACCGTCAGCCTGAGCGAAGATCCCAAGCAGTCCAGCATGTGGAGATGCCACAAGAAGTCCCCTAGAGATTGTGTACCTATCATATGTCGGGTACTCATTACACTGAAGATTGCTTTGCCTTGAAGAACCAGAGGACAAATAACAATTGTTATCGCCGGAGATCTCCCAACCGACAACCCTACTAAAGGTAGAACAGTCCACCTAAGCGAGAATATCA
Source organism: Zingiber officinale (assembly GCF_018446385.1). Classification (NCBI taxonomy): domain Eukaryota; kingdom Viridiplantae; phylum Streptophyta; class Magnoliopsida; order Zingiberales; family Zingiberaceae; genus Zingiber; species Zingiber officinale. Next base: position 80,854,571 of record NC_056007.1, read on the forward strand.
GGTGACTGAGACACAACAGGGGGCATTACAACTGACGGGCGGGCCATCCTGGCCGCACGAACCAGCACAGCCCGAGATAGCGATTGCTTGACAGGAAAAAAATTGGAGCAATGCCGCCCGAGGAAATATTAATATGATAACGGGTGGGCCTACTGATGGTGATTCGAATCGGGTGAGAAAGGTACACGCTTGACGACTGCAGATCATGCTGTTGGATGCAGCACAGAAAAAGCAGTGGGGCCAAAGATCAGTTTTGGCTCTAAAGATCTAGAGGGGGTAGAAGTACCCCATGATGACGCTCTGATAATAAAAGCTGTCATAGCTAACTATAATATTTCCCGTACTTTTATTGATACTGGTAGCTCTATCAATATTATTTTCAAAAAAAACTTTTGACCAGTTGTAGATAGATCCGAGCAAGCTCTAACCCATGGTAACTCCTCTTTATGATTTCATGAGCAATGAAGTTCAACCACTCGGTCAGATAAAACTAGCCATCTCTCTAGGGGAGGAGCCCCTAATGAGAACCAGGAGATCTTATTTCATGGTAGTGGATGCACCTTCTGCATATAACGTTATACTGGGTCAGTCGACCTTGAACGAGTTTCGGGCGGTACTTTCTTTCAAAAGGTGAAGTTCTCCGTTGATGACCAAATGGGAGAAGTCCATGGAGATCAATTACTCGCACGGAAATGCTATGTGGAAATCATTCGAACAGAGGTTAATGTCGCCCGCAAAGCTCAGAGGATAGAAGTTAATGCTATCCAAGAGAAACCACCCAATTTGATATACGAAGAAAAGGAGGAGGTGCAAATACAGGTCGGGCGACCAGAAGCTGTAACTTATGTGGCGGCCAACCTAGACCTTCCGCTCAAGACTGAGTTAATACAGTGTTTGAGCCAGAATAGCGATGTGTTCGCATGGACTTCCAAGGAGGTCACAGGTATTTCTCCTCTAGTAATGGAATATTCATTACATGTTTATCCTGATGCTAGGCTTGTCAAGCAAAAGAAAAGAGACTTTGGGGTCGACCAGAACCAAATCATCAAGGAAGTAGTGGATAAGCTACTGGAGGCGGGATATATTCGGAAGGTACAATTTCCTAGCTGGTTAACCAACGTCGTCCTGGTACCTAAACTAGGGAATAAGTGGAGAGTGTGTATTGACTTTTGGGACCTCAATAAAGCTTGCCCAAAGGATTACTATCCTCTGCCGCGCATTAATCAAGTGGTGGACTCTACCGTCGGATGCGAGTACATTGGTATGTTGGATGCCTACCAGGGCTATCATCAAGTACCTCTTGCTAAGGACGACCAGGAAAAGGTTAGTTTTATTACAGCTGAAGGTACCTATTGTTACAAGGCTATGCCTTTTAGACTAAAGAATGCAGGGGCAACCTATCAGAGGCTCATGAACAAAGTCTTTCGGAAACAGATAGGAAGAAATATGGAAGTATATGTAGATGACATTTTGATTAAATCTCCTCAGGCTGTTGATTTGTGCAGAGATATAGAGGAAACCTGTCGAACCTTAGGACAATACATACTCAAGCTCAATCCTGGCAAGTGCTTGTTTGGGGCTAGAGGTGGTAAATTCCTAGTCTATATGGTGATAGAGCGAGGGATAGAGGCAAATCCCAACAAAGTTCGAGCAATTCAGGATATGGAGCCCCCACGCAATATGAAAGAAGCTCAAAGACTAACCAGGCGAATCACTGCGTTATCCCGCTTCATCTCTCGATCAGCCGATCGAAGTTTTTACTTCTTCAAGATACTTCGAAAGGCCAATAAATTCCAGTGGGATGAAGAATGTGACAACGTATTTCGAGAATTAATAGATTACTTGTCAACCTTACCTATGTTAGCTAAGCCTGTAGTAGGAGAAACCTTATGGGTTTATCTTTCAGCAAATGAGCATGTTGTAGGCTCAGTACTGGTGAGGCAGGAGGGTAAGGAACAACAACCCATGTATTTTTCAAGTCATCTATTGAAAGGAACCGAATGTAGATATACTACACTCGAGAAATTAGCCTATGCCTTGGTCTTGACATCTAGAAGATTGCGTCCTTACTTCTTATCGCACGTAATCATAGTATTAACTAATAGCACTCTCGACCGAGTGCTCCTTAATCCAGAAGCATCCGGGCGATTGATCAAGTGGGCGACCAAGCTTAGGGAATATGACATACAGTATCAGCCTCATTCGGCAATTAAAGTACAAGCTCTAACAGATTTTATAATAGAAGTGCAAGGTCCCGAAGAAGAAGGGACTTGGAAAATTTATATAGATGGGTCTTCTACTAGACAAGGTAGTGGTATTGGTATTCTTCTTATATCTCCAAGAGAGGATCGGGTTCAACTTTCTATTCGGCTATGTTACAGAGCCACCAATAATGAAGCAGAATATGAAGCATTGATAGCTGGCTTACAAGCAGCTCGGTATGTGGGAGCTACTCGGGTATGGATTTATTCTGATTCTCAGCTGACAACGCAACAATTATCGGGCAACTTCGAGATTAGTAGTGGTCAGCTCAAGTTATATGCAGAAGCTTTTGATATATTGAAAGTTACATTCCAAGAGGTAAATATACAAAAGATTCCCCGATCAGAGAATCAAGTGGTAGATGAACTAGCAAAGCTTGTGTCAGCAATAATACCTTGGAACCTAGACCGATCAGTGGAACAAATAGTATTGGCGTCTTGTATTGAGAGACAAGCTAACATAGAAATACAGGGCAATTGGAGAGTGTCAATCATATCATTTTTACAGCAAGGTATCTTATCAGCAGATGTAGTGCAAGCTAGAATTTTTAAGAAGAAAGCCGCCCGATATACTTTGATAGGGGATCATCTTTACAAAAGAGCTTTTTCTAGTCCCTTACTCAAATTCATTGGACCAGAAGATATGCAATATATTTTATAGGAGGTTCATTAAGGTTCATGTGGTAGTCATATTGGGGGAAGATCTTTAGTACGTAAGATATTATTGGCCGGGTATTTTTGGCCTACTCTACATGAAGATGCAACTCAACTCGTAAGAACATGTATATCTTGTCAAAAGCATCAAAATATCTCACATCATCCCACTCAGTTGTTAAAGGCTTCCATCGTTTCTTGCCCTTTTGATCAATGGGGTATAGATATAGTAGGTCCATTCCTCCTAGCCACGGCTCAAAGAAGGTTTCTATTGGTAGCTGTAGATTATTTCTCAAAATGGGTGGAAGCTGAACCATTAGCAAGAATTAATGAGAATGCAGTCATTAAATTCTTGTGGCAACACATTATTTATAGATTCAGTATTCCCCATAAGTTAATCTCTGATAATGGGAGACAATTCCAGGGACAGAGAATCAGAGAATGGTGTGCAGGATGTGGCATTACACAAGCATTCACCTCTATAGCATATCCACAGAGTAACGGGCAAGCAAAAGTGACCAATAGAGAAATCATCAGAGGACTTAAGACTAAACTAGATCATGTTGGTGGTAGTTGGGTAGATGAGTTACCCAGTGTGCTATGGGCTTATCATACCACCCCTCGAGAAGCTACAGAGATAACTCCATTTCAACTAGTATACAGGGGAGAAGTAGTAGTCCCCATTGAAGTTGGGGTAGAATCTGATCGGAGACGGCTTTATGATGAAGATAATGATGGTCGATGTCTTATGGAACTTGATCTTATCGAAGTAGCTCGGGACAAGACAACAACTCGTCTTGTATCTTATCGACAGCGAATGAGACAGAACTACAACAAAAGAGGTATCCCCCGATTCTTTCAAGTAGGGGATTTAGTATGGAAGCGTGTTAAACCTGTGGGAGATGTTACTAAACTAGCGCCCCAATGGAGAGGACCATATAAAGTTATACAGAAACTTACTTCCGACTCTTATTATCTCCAAGACTCAGAAGAAAGAAATCTTGAGAGACCCTGGAGTGTGAATCACTTACAACCATACAAAGCCTAACAAGTATGCTTGTAATTTGTCCATATATTCCATTTAATTTTTGGATATAATGAAAAGAAGCAGGCATATGCTCTTTAATCAATACATTGCGTTGATAAAGTGAACCGAACAATTCTTCTTTCGAGCGTGTTTCCTCCGCTCGACAACAGACGATTGAGGACCTTAAGGAGTGACCGGTCTAGCTTCCTTAAAGGGAACTGGAGACTTTAAACCATTGATAGTCGAGCGTGCCTCCTCCGCTCAAAGTTATTCAAGCGTGCTTCCTCCGCTCAGCAACGGTCGATCAGGGACCTTAAGGAATGACCGATCTGGCTTCCTTAAAGGGAACCGGAGACTTTAAACCATTGATAGTCGAGCGTGCCTCCTCCGCTCAAAGTTATTTAAGCATGCTTCTTCCGCTCGACAATAGTAGATCGGGGACCTTAAGGAATGACCAGGCTAGCTTCCTTGAGGGGAACCAGAGACTTTAACCCCTTGATAGTCGAGCATGCTTCCTCCTCTCATCGCTATTCGAGCGTGCTTCCTCCGCTCTGCAATAGTCGATCGGGGACCTTAAGGAGTGATCGGTTTGACTTTCTTGAGGGGAACCGAAGACTTTAAACTCTTGATAGTCGAGTGTGCCTCCTCCGTTCATTACTATTCGAGCGTGTTTCCTCCGCTCAAGTCTATCCAAGCATGCTCCCTCCGCTTGCCAATAGTCGATCGGGGACTTTAAGGAGTGACCGGTCTGGCTTCCTTGAGGGGAATCGGAGACTTTAAACCATTGATATTCGAGCGTGCCTCCTCCGCTCAAAGTTATTCGAGCATGCTTCCTCCACTCGCCGACAGTCGATCGGGGACCTTAAGGAGTGATCGGTCTAGCTTCCTTGAGGGGAACCGGAGACTTTAAACCATTGAAATTCTAGCGCGCCTCCTCCGCTCAAAGTTATTCAAGCGTGCTTCCTCTGCTCGCCGACAGTCGATCGGGGACCTTAAGGAGTGACCGGTCTAGCTTCCTTGAAGGGAATCGGAGACTTTAAACCATTGATATTCGAGCATGCCTCCTCCGCTCAAAGTTATTCGAGCGTGCTTCCTCCGCTCGCCGACAGTATATCAGGGACCTTAAGGAGTGACCGGTCTGGCTTCCTTGAGGGGAACCGAAGACTTTAAACCATTGATATTCGAGCATGCCTCTTCCGCTCAAAGTTATTCAAGCGTGCTTCCTCCGCTCGTCGACAGTCGATCCGGGACCTTAGGGAGTGACTGATCTGGCTTCCTTAAGGGGAACCGAAGACTTTAAACCCTCAAAGTTCGAGCGGGCTTCCTCCGCTTGGCACCAGTTAATCAGGAAGCTTTAAGGAAAATTCAACTGCATTTCTTAGAGGATGGGCGGAAACCCTAAGCCTAGAACTAGTATATATCAGATTTCATCTTCCTCAATATATCATTATCGCAGGCTCGGATTACATGTCTGGCCGAGATATATCAATACTCTGGCCTTCTTGCATCAATACAAATTCGCTCGGGATTACATGCTCGACCGAGATATATCAATACTCTGTCCATCTTACATCAATGCAAATTCGCTCGGGATTACATGCCCGACCGAGATATATCAATACTCTGGCCTTCTTGTGTCAATACAAATTCGCTCAGGATTATATGCCCGACCGAAATATATCAATACTCTATCCATCTTACATCAATGCAAATTCGCTCGGGATTGTTGGGACATTGACGTTCGCTAGAGGGGGGTGAATAGCGTCTCACCCAAATCGTTGCTTCCTACGCTTGTTAGTGCACAGCGGAAACAAAAATACTAACAAACAAAAGCAAAGCTAACCCTAGAAAACAATAAACAAGAAGCAAACCCAATGACACGTTGTTTAACGTGGTTCAGAGATGAAGCTCCTACTCCACGGCTGTTCGTAAGGTGGACGATCCCGATCCGTCGGTGGATGACTCCCCGGAAAGCCTCCAGCTAACTCGTGTAGCTCCTTGTGGGTGGAGAAACCTTGCCACAAACTCTCACCAAGGACTCTTGAGAAGCTAGGGCACTGGTAGACTACTAATAGGGGTTAACCACCTCTATTTCGTCAACCTTAACCAAGCTTCCAATGCTTGGTTATATAGGCCACAAGTTAGAAAACCCCGCCTACCAGTCGACTGCCAAAACATGCAGTTGACTGCCCTTCGTGGAAATTCGACCGTTGCAGCCCAACGGCTCGATACCAACTCTCTGTTTGCTCCCAGTCGACTGCCCCAGTCGACTGATGAAACCACCAGTCGACTGCTACAGTAACGCTACAGTACTTCTACAGTAAATCCTAATTCTAGGATTTTACCCCAAATACATTCACTCAGCACTCGTTCTCGCCTGACCAACCTAGACCTAGCCTTCTAGCCTCCTTCATCAGCCTTGCGTCCCTTGGATGCCTCCCCATCCTTCACGTCTTGCCTTCTGGAGCTTCTATCGGTCTTGTCATTATTGTCGAGTCTTCCTTTGCCAAGAGGTCGCGCCTCCAGGACTTCATCCATTACCAAGTCACACTTGGACTTACGTTGCCAAGACTACATGCTTGGACTTATACCATCAAGACTCATCCTTGGACTCTCCTCCTTTACCAAGATCACACTTAGACTTTCCTTGTTGTACCTATATCCTGCACACTCACAATGCATATCAAATACAACAATAATCCTAACTTAAACCTTTGTTCAAACATCAAAACTTAGGGTACCCAGATTGCTCCAATAGGGATTACATGCCCGACCGAGATATATCAATACTCTGACCTTCTTGCATCAATACAAATTCGCTCGGGATTACATGCTCGACCGAGATATATCAATACTCTGTCCATCTTGCATCAATGCGAATTCGCTCAGGAGTGCATGCCCGATCAAGATATATCAATACCTGCGCCTCCTCACTGTTGGAGCAATCCCAATGGTTCGTGGGACCATGTGTTTTGGTGTTTGGGCAAAGGGTTTAAGTTAGGTTTACCCTCATTATTTGATATATGTACTTGAGTTGTGCAGGACTACAGGTGACACATGTGACTCAGGTTGACGACTTCGGGTCCGATGAAGGATGGCATTGAGGACAAGCCGCGGGCTTGAATGCATCTGAGGGATTGTGGACAAGGCAGCAAGGACAAGGGCCGAGGGAAGCGACTTCGAGGCATACGCGAAGGATGACATTGGAGACAAGCCGCGGGCTTGGATGCATCCGAGGGACGAGAGCCAAAGGAAGTAGGCTTGAAGGCAAGAGGTCAAGGCTGCAAAGAAGAGTCAAGTGAGTCGTGAGGGTCCGAGTGCGAGAGAAATGTACTCGGGATGGGAAACCCTAAGTTTAGGGTTGTACCAGTCGACTGGTACTGGAACCAGTCGACTGGTGGTGAGCACAGAAGCTCTCTGTGCCTAAAACGGCTAGGACCAGTCGACTGGTCCAGGGACCAGTCGACTGATAGATAGCCGTTGAGAGTGCTGTTGGGCTGGCACCAGTCGACTGGTGCAAGGACCAGTCGACTGGTAACGGGCAAATCAGCAAGGCTGATTTCCCCAAGCTCTATAAGAAGGAGCTTGGTATGGCCGGCCAAGGCGACGAAATTAGACTTGGTTAAAGCCTAATTAGTAGTCACAAGAGTTCTCAAGTGCTTGTGTAATCCAAGAGGTCTTGGTGAGTTTGTGGTGAGGTTTCTCCACCCACAAGGAGCGACTTGAGATAGTCGGAGTTTCCGGGGGCTAATCCACCGAAGGATCGGGATCGTCCACCTTACAGACAGCCGTGGAGTAGGAGCATCATCTCCGAACCACGTTAAACGAACGTGTTATTGGTTTGCTAGTTCTTTTCTTTGTATTTAGCTTTCGTATTCATTGTTTTAGTATTTGTATTTCCGCTTGCGCACTAACGAATATGTAGGAAGCGAGTATTTGGGGGTGCCGTCTATCCAACCCCCCTTCAAGCCGGCCACCGATCCTCCAATAATTGGTATCAGAGCGAGGACGCTCTCCATTGGACTAACCGCCAAGGAAGCAAGAAGATGACCGGCTTGATAGATCCGCCAAAGTTCGAAGGAGGAAGCTTATGGGACATCACCTTTTGGATGATGAAGATGAAGAACTTCTTCGAGACGGATTGGGACACAATGATGGTGGTGGAAGAGCCATTTGAAGTCCCTAAAGACAAGAAAGGGAAGAAGCTCCGAACACGACATTGGACGGAGGAGCAAACCTCACGATCGGAGGCAAACTCAAAGGTAATAGCAATTTTAATTGATTTATTGCCTCCTAATATGATAAGTGGTGTAGGTAAATATGAGAACGCCCATGAATTGTGGAGCAAAGTGAAGAAATTACCATGGGAGGAATTTTTGCCTACACAAGAAGAAGAAGAAAAATTCGAAGAAAGTGATGAAGTGGTCCAAGAGGAGAAGAAGGACCAATCGGATGTGGAGCCCAAGGAGATGGGCTTAGTAGCTCAAGAAGAGGAGGAGGAGCAACCGGAAGATGATGAGCACTCAACTTCCGAGGAGGAGGAGAAGGATGAAGAAATGTCATCCACTAGTGTGGATGAGGAGACATCCTCAAAGGTTGAAGAACAATCCAAGACAAGCGAAGAAGAAGAAGTCTTGGAAATCAACCTAGCAAGCACCTCCACCGAAGTGAAGTCAAAAGACCATATAATATGCTTCGGGTGCAATGAGAAGGGACACTACAAGAGTAGATGTCCATTGGGTAAGAAGAAGGTAACTCCTAAACCCAATCAAGTTATTTTGAATACTAACATGGGTTGTAGGAATAAAGAAGCCCAAAAGAAGGAGAAGAAATGGCACATAGTGTGCTTCACGTGTGGTGAGCGGGGGCATTACCACACCAAATGCCCAAAGAAGAAAGAAATCAAGAAGTTGGCGCATTTGAAGAAATGGGAGAAGAAGAGAAGCAAGAGTCAAGGGGGAGCTTCAAGGGTAAGGGAGGTATACCCTAATTTGAAGTATAATTCAAATTCAAATTCTTATATTCCCATGCATGCTAGGAAAAATAATGATAATCATTATATAGCAATGAAGAATTTTGGATTTAGATATCATGATAGGAATAAGGTAAATGCTAGAGATAACCCTAGGAGACCTATGCATGATAACTCTAAAAATGTTAGACCTAAAGAGACCCAAGGCATTAATCCCAAGAAGGGGAGACATATGCCTAGAAAGGGTAGGTCTAGGAATGTCCAAGGTGGACATGTTGACTCTAGGGTTAGGAACCTAGAAAGGGAGAATCAAGCTTTGAAGGCAAAGCTTGATGGTTTAGAGAAATTCCTTAAGAGATTCACTATTGGATCTAAGGGATTAAGCATGATGTTGGGGAGTCAAAAACCCAACAATGATAGATCGGGTTTGGGATACCGATCTAGTCCCTCCAAGGCCAAGGAGAGATCATATGCTAGGTTGGCAAATGATCATGGCAAGGGAGAGTTCTCCAAGGCTACGAGAAAGTCTTATGTTAGGGTTGCATATGACTATAGCAAGGAGAAGTTAATAAATGGCAAGGGAAAGCCATTTAAAGGTAAGGAGAAGTTAACCAAGGACAAGGTGTCCAAGGTTAAAAAGGTTAGGTTTGTAGGCCAAGTGTCACCGGAGGTGCACCGATGTGGCCTAGTAATTGTAGATGAGTCACCTAGGGAGGTGACTAAGGTTAAGGGCTCTAGGGGGAGTTCTAAGAGTCAAATTGGGACCCATGGCCAATGGATCTCAAGTGGGTTTTACTTGGGGGTCTAGAGGAGCCATGGAGTGTGCCAAGTGGTTTAGAGACGGACTTGAGTCTCAAACCTAGAGAATTGGCACACATGGATTGTGTTTCATGCAAGAAATATGAAATTTGGGGTCATATAGCATGATAATTGGTTTTAGATGTATAGATGCCATATAAACCAATGCTAGGGATGCACTGTGGGTTGGTATGGGCAAATACATCAAGAGGAAGTCAAAACTAGGACTTTAGGTCAAGGTTCAATTGAACCATTTAGCTAGTTTTGGATTTTGTGTCAATCTTGGGATTGGTAATAGATACATTTTGTAATGTATTTTTTCCAAGTAGACACTGGTACAATAGACCTCTCCACAAAATTTGGGAATTTTTGGAGGTCTAGGGAATTACTGGTGCATTTCTGAAGTTGGCCTGAAAAGATTGATTTTTTCAGAAATAGGGTACCAGTCGACTGGTACAGATACCAGTCGACTGGTAACAATGTTTTTGAGCACAGAATGGTTCTGTAAGCTCATTTTGACGAGGGCAGTCGACTGGCACTTGGGGCAGTCGACTGATACCAGCCTGAAAGTGTTGTTTCAGCGCTGTTCTTGACCATGTCAACTCACTTAGATGTATGGGATCCAAGGAGGATTTATACATGAGTCTAGGGTCAATTTGGATGATAAGTTTTCAACAATTGGGATATTGTTGGAGAACTTTTTGGATGTTAGGCAAAGGGGGAGAAGTAAGGTTTAATTGGGAAAACCTTAAGTGCCTTTGTGTAGGGGGAGCCTTGGGATAGGTTCTTAAAAAGCCCATGGTAAAATCCTAGCTCAATGGGGAGCATAGGTGTAGGGGGAGCCTTGGGATAGGTTCTTAAAAAGCCCTGTGGGAAAATCCTAGCTCAATGGGGAGCTTAGGTGTAAGGGGAGCCTTGTGATAGGTTCCAATGCATGTCCATACGGCAGTTGCCAAGTGTGTAGCCTTGGCAATGTAAGTCCATTCGGCGGAGTAAGTCCAAGTGTGTAGCCTTGGCATCGTAAGTCCATTTGTATTAGCATGTTTATTTGCTATATGTTTTCCCTAACTTAAACGTATTGCCAAACACCAAAAAGGGGGAGATTGTTGGAGCAATCCCAATGGTTCGTGGGACCATGTGTTTTGGTGTTTGGGCAAAGGGTTTAAGTTACGTTTACCCTCGTTATTTGATATGTGTACTTGAGTTGTGCAGGACTGCAGGTGACACATGTGACTCAGGTTGACGGCTTCGGGTCCGATGAAGGATGGCATTGAGGACAAGTCGCGGGCTTGAATGCATCTGAGGGATCGTGGACAAGGCAGCAAGGACAAGGGCCGAGGGAAGAGACTTCGAGGCATACGCGAAGGATGGCATTGGAGACAAGCCGCGGGCTTGGATGCATCCGAGGGACGAGAGCCAAAGGAAGTAGGCTTGAAGGCAAGAGGTCAAGGCTGCAAAGAAGAGTCAAGTGAGTCGTGAGGGTCCGAGTGCGAGAGAAATGTACTCGGGATGGGAAACCCTAAGTTTAGGGTTGTACCAGTCGACTGGTACTGGAACCAGTCGACTGGTGGTGAGCACAGAAGCTCTCTGTGCCTAAAACGGCTGGGACCAGTCGACTGGTCCAGGGACCAGTCGACTGATAGATAGCCGTTGAGAGTACCGTTGGGCTGGCACCAGTCGACTGGTGCAAGGACCAGTCGACTGGTAACGGGCAAATCAGCAAGGCTGATTTCCCCAAGCTCTATAAGAAGGAGCTTGGTATGGTCGGCCAAGGCGACGAAATTAGACTTGGTTAAAGCCTAATTAGTAGTCACAAGAGTTCTCAAGTGCTTGTGTAATTCAAGAGGTCTTGGTGAGTTTGTGGTGAGGTTTCTCCACCCACAAGGAGCGACTTGAGATAGCCGGAGTTTCCGGGGGCTAATCCACCGAAGGATCGGGATCGTCCACCTTACGGACAGCCGTGGAGTAGGAGCATCATCTCTGAACCACGTTAAACGAACGTGTTATTGGTTTGCTAGTTCTTTTCTTTGTATTTAGCTTTCGTATTCATTGTTTTAGTATTTGTATTTCCGCTTGCGCACTAACGAATACGTAGGAAGCGAGTATTTGGGGGTGCCGTCTATCCAACCCCCCTTCAAGCCGGCCACCGATCCTCCAACACTCACATCATGTCGTATTCGCTCGGGAGCACAGTCCCAACCAGAATATATCAATCTGCCAGATTTCAAGCATTATCCTATATTCGTTCGGGAATATATGCTCAACCTAAATGTGACAATATTCTTGCCTTCTCATATCAATGTCAACTCGCTTGGGAGGATATCCCTGACCGAAATGTAGTGATACCCCGGCCTTTTCAGATTAATTCATATCTGCTTAGAAGTCCATTCCTGATCGAGATATATCAATTCCGATTCTCTCGGGTGAACATTTCTGACTGAAATATTTGCTTGTAAGTACATTCTCTCGGGAATTCGTGAGCACATTTTCGACCAGAATATATCAATCCACTGGATTTCAAATTCGCTCGGGAGCACAGTCTCAACCAGAATTTATTAATCTGCTGGATTTCAAGTATTATCTTATATTCACTTGGAAGTATATGCTCGATCAAAATATATCAACTTTCTGACCTTCATATATTAATGCAAATTCATTCGGGAGTATATTCCTGATTGAAAAATGTCAAGGTGATGACTCTCTTACATTCACTCGAGAGTACATTTACAATTAAAATAGCCCCAAGTTCTGGAGTAAAATGAGAATAATTTCGAAGATAAGCTGGTATGTTTTAACTCTTGAGTAGTCATTTATAATTCAGAAACATACTACATGCACCCAATTACTTCACAAATTTTTCTTTTCATGCTTCAATTAACATATGTTCATCCATCTACAAGTATACTTGAAGCAGTGGGTAAGCTTCACAAATATAGTCTCAAAAGAATCCAACACAAATAGTTTTACTTGTCCACTAGAGTTCTACTTAAAATTGCTGACAAGGTCCTTGGGTAGCTCCTTGTTAAGTCACCGGCGTTGTATGAATCGGGGAGGAGGTTCTTGAGGTAAGAACCCTCCTTCTCGTAATTGTGTCAGAATCCCATCAACTGAATGAGTTAAGGTCCCCACAATGTGACTGACGAACTCATTCGTGAACTCAGGAGAGGTTAGGTATTTTCACCGATGGTTTTCCCATCTTTCCTCTTCACCCGCCTTATATGTCTGTAATTCTGACTCAAGGCGTTCCGCTTTCTCTTAGAAATTGGCCTTTTCAGTTTTGAGACGCTCTGACTCCTTGGTGAAGAAGTCTATTTTTGAATCTTGAGCTTTCAATCTCTCTTGCAACTGTAATAGCTCAAAATTCAGAGAGGCCAACTCCTGAGCTGAATCTGGAGATCTAGACACGGAAGTTTGAAATTGTTCTAGGATAGAAGATCTTAGAACAACATCCGAAATAGCCTTATTTTTCTGGCCTACTTCAACACTCAACTAGGAGGATAGACTCTATATTTGCAACTCCAAAGCCTTTTTCTCTTCTTCTTTAACCCCTAATATTTGGTGATGCTGCTGCAAATCCTTCTCCAAAAGGGGAATCAGATTGGCTTGAGAACTTACTTTCTCTTGGAGTTGGGTGACCTCATTACCCGGAGAAGAGGAGGCTGCCTTTAGGGCCCTTAATTGATTCTTCAACTCTTTATTCTCCCCCTCTAGGCCAGCAGCCAAGTTGCCCATATAGAAGCTTGAGGCGAAAAACTAGATGAATATAATAACATAATTAGAATCCGTGGACATAAGCTATAAAGATATATCTGGAATACTTATAGCGGAGGCTTGTCGATTGTAAGTATCAGCCTGATCAAAAATATTTTTGCCTCTCAGAGAGTTATGGCATTGTACCCAAGAGTCAGCCATGGAGTCCTTCAGCTGAAAGATGCCAATAGAAGAAGGAATAGGGTCGTTCCTCAACAAAGAAGGAAGACCTTGGTCCAACTTGAAAAGCACTTGAGGAGGGGCCGGAGCTAAAGGCCCTATAGAAGGAGAAGGCAAAGACCCCGGAGGGGAGGAAGAAAGTGATAAACTGGGACGAGAGGAAGAGGGACCAATGCTAGAAGAAAGAGGAGGTCTTGGTATAGTTGTAGGAATGGTGGGAGGTAAAACAGAAGGCTTAGAATCAACAGTTGGACTAATAGCCACATCTTGGGAGATAGAACTGGAGGACCTTTTACAAGGGGTCCTTCTAGCTCTCACTACAGGAAGAGAAGGAGAAGAAGTCTGAGAAGGCGAAGGAGACAGCGACACGGCCGAAGTTACCCTGGAAGAATGAACAACTTGAAGAATGGGCGGAATCAATAAACCTGGTCACATCATGTTAAGAGCAATGTTGGGACGAATACGAGTATAAGGCATAGGTTGTAAGACCGTTAGATTCGATATAGGGGGGGTGAATATCGATTCGAAAATCTCGAGTTAAAACGCAGCGGAAAAAGTAAAGAAGTAAAGAGATGAACACTGTTGATTTTTACTTCGTTCGGAGCCTGTGACGACTCCTACTCGAAGGCCCGTACTCCTTGAGTACTTTCGTTGGGCAATCACTATCAATTCGAATATTATAGAGTTAAGTACAAGAATTGACAGATAAAGAAAATACCGACAATAGAATTAAAACAAAACCAGCACTGAGTCGGAGAGCTTTTCGTGGCGTCGCAAGAGCACAGAGCAGCAGATCTTGGATTCTAAGTTCTTGTTGAAGCTCTACCCTTGCCCCTTCTTTTATATGAAGCTCAGGGCGCCCCGGATCCCTTCCAGGCGCCCTGGTGAGACGTGGCAGGTCCAACCAGTGAGCTCCTGGGGATAAAACTTGCCTCCCGGGCGCCCGGATCCCCTCGGGGCGCCCGGACCCCTCTTCTCCAGAAAGTCCTTCTCCTGCAAGAAAAGGTTAGTCCGAGGCAAATGTACCCTGCAGCAAAGATTGTTAGCACAATTTTATAGATAGGCAAAGTATGACTTAGATTCCGTCTTTCCGAGACCGGAATCTAGTCACGATCTCGACTTAGATATCCGAAATGGATCCAAGCCAGATCGACGCCTAATGTTCCCTTCCCGGGGACGCGTTCTCACAGTCACTCCCCTCCAGTGACTTACCTCACTTACCTGCCAGACGTCCGGTCAGCCCGTCGACCCGTCTGGACTTCTTGCCAAGCGTCCGGTCAGCCCGTCGACCCGCCTGGGCTTCTCGCCAGCTATCCGGTCAGCCCGTCGACCTAGCTGGACTTCTCGCCAAGCGTCCGGTCAGCCCGTCGACCCTCTTGGACTTCTCGCCAGCTATCCGGTCAGCCCGTCGACCTAGCTGGACTTTTCCTGCACACTTGATCAAAGTGTCAGACAACAACATAACTAACTTAACCTACTTGTCATTCATCAAAACCTGGGTTAGACCGTTAGTGCTACCCGCACCAACAATCTCCCCCTTTTTGATGAAATGACAACCTGGTTAAGTTAGTGAAAGAATATGCACAAATTTAAAGTCATGCATTTGTGTGGTTTTTAAGGTAGTTTGTGTTTTCAATTTGGTTTAGCTAACTTAACCACCTAACCCTTCTCCCCCTTTGGCATTCATAAAAAAAAAAGCATGGATTAACTAAGCATAGACTTTAAACAAAAAACATGTCAAGATAATCTGGGGAAGTTTAAACTTTTGAAACTTGTTTAAAGCGTTAGCTTTTAGATTTTAGAAAAATAGCCAAGTTTAGACAAAATCTCACATACAAGTTTCAATTTTGAAATGCTTTTCAAATAAGTTTTCAAAAATTCCAAAACTGAGTTTGAAAAGGATTAAAAGATTTAATTTGTAAACTTAAGTTTTTGAAAAATCTAATTTCCACAATTTTCAATACTAAGTTTTTGCAAGTTAAATTTTCAAAGTAAGTTTCAACTTTTCAAACATAAGTTCTCAACATCAAAATTCCAAAACTAAGTTTTCAAAACTGATTGAAATTTATTTTTCAATACTAAGTTTGTAAAAGAATCAATTTTCAAAATTAAGGAAAATGATTTTGAGAAGCTTAGTTTGTAAACTTAAGTTTTGAAAGAAATCTAATTTCCACAATTTTCAATAACAAAGCAATTTTTAAAACTAATTTTTGTAAAAGTTAACTTTCAAATCAAAATGTCAAAATTAAGTAAAATCAAATTTTAAGAACTAGAGTTTTAAATTCAATTTTCAAAAACTAAGTTAAATCTAATCAATTTTCAATAAAAAGTAAAACAGCTTAGTTTTTCAAAAATAGGTTTAAGAAAACATTTTTCAAACATAAATTTTAAAATATTTTTAAATAAAGAAAAAATTTTAATTAATCTCTCCCCCTGAACTTGACATAAAATTTTAAAAGTCTTTGCTAAAAATATTCAAAGTAATTTTTTTTAAAATTGAGGTAGAATTTTCTAGAGAGATTTTAAAGAGAAGATTAAAAACTAACACTTAAGGAGATAAATAAACCTCCCCCTGAATTTGATACTCCGTTAATATATTAATCCTCCTTATTTATTACTCCCCCTTAATATAATGCTAAGGTTTGAGTGTGTTAAATTTCAAGCCCTGACACATTTGTCTACCTAGTAACACTTATATTATTATCTCTGTATCCTTGGTATAATTATCTATTTGAGTTTGATTAATCATTAATTTTAGATTCAGGCTTGTAAGCTTTAGTTTAAGGTTAAATAAGATACGATTTTATTAATTCAATAACAGTTAACCATTATCAATAATTTATCGATTAATTTTTACTTGATTTAATAATTTAATACTTATTTAAAATGATTTAACCTTTATATTAATTAATTGAATTGGTTAATAAAAGTATTAGTTATAATTCGATTTTTTCACTTACTTCCTTTTAAGTTGGATTAACTTAGTTTAAAGTTAGTAGTAATTTGAAGTACAAAAAAATTATTAAACATAGTTAAAGTTCAATTTGAATTAATAGTTAATAAGGATAACTTATGATTTAATTTATAGTAAAATTAGGATTTTGATTAACGTTAAAATTAAGATTTATTGAATTAAATTAAGAATTAATTAACTATTTAGTGTAAGTTAATTTTTTAAGTTCTTATTTCAATTATTCACTTATTTAATTGAGTTTATAATCTTAAGTTAATCAAATTTTAATTATTTGTTAACAACATATTTCAATGTAATTTTGAATTTAATTATTTAATTTTATTTAGTTTTAAGTTTATTCTGAACATAGTTTTTGAAGGTAATTTAAGTTTGATTTTAATTGTGAATTATGTTTAAATTTTAAGTCTTAAACCTAAATTAACTTTAAAGTTTTAATGTTAAGTTTTAACTATAAAAATATGTTTTAACTTTAAAGTTTTAAAGTTAAACTAATGTTTGAGGTTACAATAATAATAATGTTTAATGTTAAAAATATGCCTAAAGTCTAAATCATAATTTTTAATAGTTTTTATTATTATTATTATTATTAGTATTAAAGTGAAAAGTTATTTTTAAAAGAGTTTTCTAAAATAAGTTTTAATAATTTTAAAAAGAATTTTTAAAAGAATTTTTAAAATAAGTTTTAAAAGTTATTTTTTAAAAGAGTTTTTAAAATAATTTTTAAAAGTTTTTAAAAGTTATTTTTAAAAGAATTTTTAAAGTAGGTTTTAAAAGTTATTTTTTAAAAGAGTTTTTAAAATAAGTTTTAAAAGTTTTTAAAAGTAATTTTTAAAAGAATTTTTAAAATAAGTTTTAAAAGTAATTTTTAAAAGGGTTTTTTTTTAAAAAAAATAAGTTTTTAAAAGTAATTTTTAAAAGAATTTCTAAAATAAGTTTTAAAAGTTTTTTTTTTTTTAAAATTTTAAAATGATTTTTAAAATAAGTTTTAATAATTTTTAAAAGAATTTTTAAAATAAGTTTTAAAAGTTTTAAAATAATTTTTAAAATTATTTTTAAAATAAATTTTTAAAATTAGTTTTAAAAGTTTTAAAATAATTTTTAAAATAAGTTTTAAAAGTTTTAAAATAATTTTTAAAATGATTTTTAAAATAAGTTTTAAAAGTTTTTAAAATAATTTTTTAAAATTAGTTTTAAAGGTTTTAAAAGAATTTTTAAAATAATTTTTTAAAATAAGTTTTAATAGTTTTTTAAAAGAATTTTTAAAATAATTTTCAAAATAAGTTTTAAAAGTTTTTTTTAAAAGAATTTTCAAAATAATTGTTAAAATAAGTTTTAAAAGTTTTTAAAAGAATTTTTAAAATAAGTTTTAAAAGTTTTTAAAAGAATTTTTAAAATAAATTTAAAAAGTTTTAAAAAGAATTTTTAAAATAAGTTTTAAAAGTTTTTTAAAATAATTTTTAAAATTAGTTTTAAAAGTTTTAAAAGAATTTTTAAAATAAGTTTTAAAAGAACTTTTAAAATAATTTTTAAAATTAGTTTTAAAAGTTTTAAAAGAATTTTTAAAAGAATTTTTAAAATAAGTTTTAAAAGAACTTTTAAAAGAGTTTTTAAAATAATTTTTAGGTTAAGATAATTTAAGTTTAATAAATTTGTAAGTAAAAGAGAAATTAAATTTAATTTTTAAAATAAAATTTTAAATTAAAGAAAATGTTATTTTAATTTAATTGATTTAATTTTAATTTAATTTAATTTAATTAATTTCTTTTAGGTCCTTAGTCATCTCACCTGATCTATATTTTCAATCAGGGAATCCTACAATTTTGTGAGATGAATTAGATTTAATTATAGGGTTTGATTTAACTTGTGTTAGATTCAGGTTTAGCTTTGGTATCAACAAATAGGCATTCTTCGGATAAACTTCTAAGCTTGGCGAGTCACTTGGACGTCATTAGAAGTAACCAACCTTTCGAGGTTTTCCGAATAGTCCTATCCATGGAGCTTAGTACTAAACATTCGTCTAACTAGTTAGGTTCTGTTTAAGGGTAGCTTCGGTCAGTTCCACTTGGCCAAATGCACCAGATCGAAGCCATATCTTTCTAGACATGCGATGCCCAAGCTTCCCTAACGTACTATCATCCAAAAACTTTACCCGTACCGTGATTCAAGTTAAACTGGGTTCCTTTTTAACTAATCCTAATTACCCTGCTGGGTTAGTTTATTTGGGTTACCCTGTCGGTGCCAGCTATTCTGGAGCCTCCCCTTAAATTATTGATTTTTCTTTTTAAGATTTCTTGTATAATTAGAGTTGGTTTTAGTTAAGTTTTATTGTTTAATTTGTAATTTAAATTTAAGTTTTTAATTTTGAATTAATTAAATTGGTCAAATTATCTTTCTTTAAAAGAGTATATTTAACATTTAAATTTTCTTTCAATTTCAATTTCAATTTTATTGGGTTAATTGAATTATCTTTCTTTAATAGCTTATTTTTAAAGTTTAAGTTTTTATTTATTTTTGAGTTAATTAAATTGTTTGAATTATATTTCTTTAAAGATTTATCTTTTAACTTTTTATTAATTGTTAATTTTAAATTTTCTAGATTATTTTTGTTTAATATGTTATCTTTTACATTTAATTTTAAGTTTGTTAACTTTCGTTTTGATTTTATCAAAGTGTTTGATTTTATCCTTATATTTTCTTTACCTTTTAAGTTGATATAATTAGTGGAATTTATTAAATAAGTCTTATCATTAAAATTTAATTTTTTGTTAATTAAATTATCTTGGGTTTGGATAGAATTTTCCAGATTGATATTGTCTAGATTATTAAATAATTTATTAATTATGTCTAGATTAATATTGACCTTGTCATCCTTTTTGTTTGAATTTTCAAATTTGTTTAGGTTTAAATTCGAATTTTTAGATTTATTGATTATTTTTAGATTTTCTGTATTTTCTAAATTAATTATATTTATTTTCTCAGAAAATATCCTAGGGGTATTTTCTATATTTTCTGAATTAATTATATTTATTTTATCAGAAAATATCCTAGGGGTATTTTCGCAAGTATTGTCATGTATACTATTTTCACATATACTTTCAGACATATCCAAATTAACATGCACATATTTTAAACTACTACTAGCAAGGGTGTTTTGGTAATTATTACTAACCTTGAGCGCAACCCCTAATTCAGCAGGCTTCTCCGTTGGATCTGACTCGAGTCCGGATTCGACTTTAACTTGATCTTCTAGCTCCATTGGCGTCTCGTGAAGCTTGATCAACTGGGTCCATAGCTCATATGCATTCTTGTATTTTTCTAGTCTGCATATAATATTGTTAGGTAAGATATTATAAATAATTTTACTTACGTTTTTATTCAGCTCCGAGTTCTGAGAAGGTTTTTTCAATATTAGCATATAATCAATATCTACGCTTCCTAAGAAGCATTCCATTCTTCGCCTCCAGTAGTTGAAATCTTCATCGTACGGTGGTGGTTCATTGGGGTTCCATCCTTCTTGAAAAGACATTTTTCTTGCACACAATGAAACAAAGACAAAATCCCAAGACTTGGTCTTGGATTAGCAGTGCTGGAAAAAAATAATATTTCACTACTAATTTTTTTTTTTTAAAAAAAAATAATAAAATATTATTAAAATATTAATAAAAAATATTATCTCAAATTTTTGAAAATGTAATATTTTGTCGATACTAAATAATAGTGAAAAGATGACGATGTATTTTTCAAAACCAGTTTTGGAGGGAAAAAACGAAAGGCGTAGGGGGGTTGCAAAATCAATATCTACGTATAATTTTTCTTTAAAAAGACCCCCTCTTTGTCTGATTGGTGGTTGCACCAAATCAGAGCGGTACCTGCTCTGATACCACTTGTAAGACCGTTAGATTCGATATAGGGGGGAGGGTGAATATCGATTCGAAAATCTCGAGTTAAAACGCAGCGGAAAAAGTAAAGAAGTAAAGAGATGAACACTGTTGATTTTTACTTCATTCGGAGCCTGTGACGACTCCTACTCGAAGGCCCGTACTCCTTGAGTACTTTCGTTGGGCAA
The DNA here is from genome assembly GCF_018446385.1 of Zingiber officinale. Taxonomy (NCBI): domain Eukaryota; kingdom Viridiplantae; phylum Streptophyta; class Magnoliopsida; order Zingiberales; family Zingiberaceae; genus Zingiber; species Zingiber officinale. The sequence continues at coordinate 80,875,253 of NC_056007.1, forward strand.
TCACTATCAATTCGAATATTACAGAGTTAAGTACAAGAATTGACAGATAAAGAAAATACCGACAATAGAATTAAAACAAAACCAGCACTGAGTCGGAGAGCTTTTCGTGGCGTCGCAAGAGCACAGAGCAGCAGATCTTGGATTCTAAGTTCTTGTTGAAGCTCTACCCTTGCCCCTTCTTTTATATGAAGCTCAGGGCGCCCCGGATCCCTTCCAGGCGCCCTGGTGAGACGTGGCAGGTCCAACCAGTGAGCTCCACGTGGCGACGCACAATCGGGATAAAACTTGCCTCCCGGGCGCCCGGACCTCCGGGCGCCCGGATCCCCTCGGGGCGCCCGGACCTCCGGGCGCCCGGACCCCTCTTCTCCAGAAAGTCCTTCTCCTGCAAGAAAAGGTTAGTCCGAGGCAAATGTACCCTGCAGCAAAGATTGTTAGCACAATTTTATAGATAGGCAAAGTATGACTTAGATTCCGTCTTTCCGAGACCGGAATCTAGTCACGATCTCGACTTAGATATCCGAAATGGATCCAAGCCGGATCGACGCCTAATGTTCCCTTCCCGGGAACGCGTCCTCACAGTCACTCCCCTCCAGTGACTTACCTCACTTACCTGCCAGACGTCCGGTCAACCCGTCGACCCGTCTGGACTTCTTGCCAAGCGTCCGGTCAGCCCGTCGACCCGCCTGGGCTTCTCACCAGCTATCCGGTCAGCCCGTCGACCTAGCTGGACTTCTCACCAAGCGTCCGGTCAGCCCGTCGACCCTCTTGGACTTCTCGCCAGCTATCCGGTCAGCCCGTCGACCTAGCTGGACTTTTCCTGCACACTTGATCAAAGTGTCAGACAACAACATAACTAACTTAACCTACTTGTCATTCATCAAAACCTGGGTTAGACCGTTAGTGCTACCCGCACCAACATAGGTTCCTTACCCCTCTCACGAGACATCTAAGCAATAACAATGGGAATTTGCTCCAGTTCATAAATAGTGATCGGAGCCAAGCTATTCTTTGAAACAAGTGTACTCTCTCGTCGAGCAATGAAGGGACTCTCCTCCTCGGAAGATTCAGGCTCCTCAACAGGGACATCTTGAGGGGGAAGCCAACCGAGAGACGAAGGGGTCGGGTTGAGACGACGATCCTCTTATAACTTTTCCCCTAACCTAGCCAAAATTGGTTTTGTTAACCTTGTGTTCTTGTACATCAGAGTTGGGAAAATGACATCAACTGAAAAGGATAAAAACCATAGGTTTTTAGCGAAAACAAGTTAAGGGTAGCAAATGAATACAACAGGGAGTATGTAATTCACCAAAAGGAGCCTCCAATTCTCTGTCTATAGGGCTTATCCCGAAAATAAAAAGTAAGCTTTCAACAATTAATGTAGGCAAATAAAATTTAGCCCCTTTCAATTTTGACATGGATGCATAAAAGGTCAAGTCAGCAGTATCATCTTGGAGATTTGGAAGAACGGAAAGAGTTCATTGTCAAGTGTTAGGGTATGGAGGAGGAGAAGGTAGACGCAAAAAGAAGAACTTTTGTCTCCATTCTGCTTCTGCTGGAATTTTGTTGAATAAGATAGCCTTGGAACGACTCTGAAACTTAAAAAGGCTATCTTCTACTTGACGGAGAACAAAAAATTGGTGGAATAAACGAGGAGACGGGGAAAAGTCAAGTAACTGAGAAACAGTGATAAAGTCAGACAATATGGAAAAAGATTGAGGGATAAGCTGATTCAAGGGCACGCTGAAATATTGACTTACAACAACAAAGAAAAGATGGAGAGGAAGCCGAAAACCAGAAATCGCTTGTTCCCAAAAGACAGCAACACTCTCTGGAGGAGGAAGATGAGGGCGGTCCTCCAGAGTAGGAAGGACTAAATAGGAAGGGAACCCAAAATTTAAACCCATTGCATAAACTTCCGACTCACTGGCACTGGAAGAGCAATTAACGAACCACTCAGAGGGGGAAGAAGAAGAGGTCATCGTGAACAAAGGATCAGGGGAGGAAGGAGAACCTTAATGGAACAGAGAAGGAACGAATGCAGCGAAGGAAGAAGACGACGGGATGAACCCCTTTGGTTTGCTTCTAAAACCCTTGACGCTATTACTGAAAAGGGTAAACATTAGAGCGAGAAAAGGGTAAACTGACAGCGAGCCATTAAGAGGCTAAGTAGAATATTGGGTATGCAAGAAAGGATATACTTACCTGGATAACCGTGATAAATACATTCCCCAAGTACAAAGTTCAAACTGAAAAAGTTACGGGATCCCGAGGCAAGTTATGATTAATCTTTTGAAATCCCGGTGAGATTAGAGTCATAGGATATATGAAATAAAGGGTAGATCGGTTGAATATTTTCACCCGATCATCTTAAGTCACCAAGAAAAGGTAGGCATTTGACTCATTCGACTGGGTCATCCGAGTTAACAAGCTCGCCCTACCACTATACGCCGGGCGAGAAACGACCAACCCGGGCAACCCCCTTGTCTTTCGTGTATAGAAAGAATAACAATATTTAAGAGGAAAAATATGGACAAACACATAAGAACACTCGAGATTGGGTGAGCATACACGGAATATACCCTAATCCTCACAAAATGTCCAAAAAGGAGAAAAACACATACACGCGCATATAGGCTAAGTTATATAGTCATACATGATGAGACTAAGCTATCAGGATAAGTTGATCGGGATATTAATTTACATATGTATGAGCACACAACCATTCAATCAATCCCTGTAGAGTCATACATAAAAAAGATGAAAGGGCATTCAGAAAGTATGATTAATTAAGCTTTGTCAAATTCAAAATAACAATCAGCAAAAATTCATCAGTCAAGAGAAAGTCTATAAAACATTAGGACTACAACATAACAGTAGCTACAATAGTTGTGGAAAGAAGTCGAGAGGGCGATTTTTCACTATCCTCCTCGTGTCGGGAAAGCTGGCGGGGGGGAGGGGGGTCCGCCACCAATAACTTCAATTCTTTTAGCTGCTCCATTCCTTCCTTTGTCACAAACTTGATAGAATTTATGAAGAAGTTGGAGACCGGAACAACGAAATCAGAGGATTTGAGGTAGGCCTTTCTGCGCTCTTCAAAGCGGGTGTCTTCGTTGGCCTTATAGTTTGCTAGTTCCTCCTGTACAGCCTTTAGAGCAGTCTCTTTGAGGTTCAAAGCAGATAACTGATTGGTTAATTCCGTAGCATGTGTATCCTTTAGTGACTGCAACTGGGAAGATAGTCAAGCAACTTCAGATGTCTATTCTTCTAATTTGGAGGATAGTTCAGTACCACAAGCATTGGCTAATTGTAGTTGAGACTGGACACTTTCTATGTCAGCTTTATATTGTTGTGATTGCTCAGTTTCCGTCTCGAGCAACTGGATAATTTTTTCCAATTGAGTGGACAAACCCTTGAGTTTTTTGTCCACTTGATCAGGAGATAGCTCAGAAACCTATTTCTTCAGAGCTTCATTCTCTTGGATTAGGGTATGTAACAAATGGGCTATAGTCATGTTATATATCCAGCGCTGTAAAATAAAGAGCATTAAGTGGACATGTAATGGAATAGGATTGTAGAGGAAAATAAAGGTACCTTCGTCTCCTCCAGAGAGAATTTATCAACCATTTCGGAGTAGTCAATGCCTTCGAATACTCGGCGTACCTCCTCCCTAACTGTGGTGAAAGACCCTCCCAAGAGTATGGGTTGGGTAGCAATAATGAAAGAAGTAGAAGACAAAGAAGTTTGAAGCGAATGGGGACAGTAGATAACGTAGGGCATGTTGTGAGGGGGTAAAGTCATCTATTCAGGAAAGTTCATAAAAAAGGGAGGTGAAGAGCTACCACTCGGGATTGTTGGGGTGGCAGACAAAGAAGGAACAAGGGAAGAATAAAGAGCCGAGAGAGGAAGATCAGGAGAAGAAGGAGCAGCATCCGAAGGGTGAAGGTCTCCAGAATGAGAAACAGATTTCTGTTTCGCGGATGGAGTAAGGATCAACTTACATTTTTTCTTAGCAGGAGTTGCTTCATGGGATTGCTTCGAAGCCGGCAAATAGATAGGCTCATCGACGAAAGGAAGATTGGCAGAAGCTCCTTCCAAAGCTACATCTGAGAGCCAGAAACACCCTCTATGTCAGTAGGGATTGCAGACGAAGAGGGCTGACCCAATGCAGCAAGAAGCTCTCGCTCCTTAGAGGCGACTAATTCCTCTGATAGGTACAATTGATCATCGATCGCAGCTGCATACACAACGTCCACTACACAAAACAAAAAACATCTTAGTTAGTAAAAAAAGATTGGGGTAAGTGAATAAAGACTTACCAAGGGAGTCATGAAGCTCTATCTTGACAGGACTTAACCCGAAGAGATAGAGGAGATCATTGCAAATCCATTTATGAATGAACAGACGAAAACCTGATAGCTTCTTGGAGTAAGTAACAAAAGAAGGGTGTCTATGCAATTCTTTTTTGTTAGGAAGAGCAGGTAGAGAAGATTTCCAAGAAGAAGACCAAGGGACAGGCTCTAGAAGTTCCACAAAAAAAAATGAGATTTTCATCCCTTAATGGAAGAGGGCATCTCCTAAAAGAAGGTCATCTTAGGTCTTGATTGAAATAGGAAGACATCGAGATCTGATTTCTTTGGATATGAAAACATGAAGAAATTTTGGAGAGTTGGAGGAATGTCGTGAATATGGAAAAGCATGTACAAACCACAAAGATAGCGAAAAGTATTGGGGGTGAATTGTTGTAGGGGAAGGTCAAAATACTGGCTAATTTCTACCAAAAAAGAGGAATAGGAAAATGCAAGCCCGCCACTAGTTGATCTTTGAAAAAGGTGACATAATTCTTGGGGGGAAGGTGAGGGTAAACATTAGCATCAAGAATGGTAATGCAATAGGTCTTGGGGATATCATATAAAGAACGAAGAGCGGACCTATCAGATTTGCGAAAAACAGAATGAATTTGGACATACCAAGCCAAGAAGGACACTTCAGTCATAGAACAATGCAAGAATGCAAGAAAAAACAACTTACTGAGGTTTTAAGAAGAGGGAGCAACACAGAGAAACAGGAAAGGAAAGGAGGTCAGTGGAGAATGCGAAAAACCCAGACAATCTGGTGAAGAGCATAAGGAAGAAGAAGAAGAGGTAAAGGGTTTACGGTTCTTCAAAAATATCAAGTAATAAAAAACACCGTTGGATGTAAAGAGCACCCATGAGGAGAGCCGTGGATCTCGCAAAGAAAATACGCGACAGGACGTCCTCACAAAAGCGTGCGTCTTATTACGTCAGAAAAGAGAAATTATCAAACGCGTGTCAGGAAATGGTAAGCGCACATTTATAATAGACACAACAGGGCAAATCATACTCATATCAGCGCCGCCATATCGCATACTACTAAGGTTCTCTTTCCATTGAAGGACCAATCAGTGAGCAAAAGATGTTGAAAAAGTGTCTGGCTTCCTAGGTGTAATAAATAGAGGGGATTATTATTAAATTATAATGTTAAAAAGAATTAAGATATCTGAACGATTCATAAGTCCGCCCGATCTTGTAAACAGGGCGGGCCTCAAAGAGTTATTTAATCACATACAAGGGATTGTCCGCTTTTTCATTCCGTGTGTGACCAAACACATTACATTACACATCCTTCTCAAATATCAAACTTTAACATTATCAACAGTAATTTTACAAACATAGTTCTTGGGTCATCATAAGTATATCAAACTCATTTGAATGGTTCCTGATCAAGTAAGGAGAAGGGAATATTTTGCCCGGTACTATGATAAGGATAGAGAGATATGGCGTCCAACGAAATTTCACTGTCATTTATAGACGTCAAATCGTATTCCCGCACCTAAATGGGAGCGGGAAGTAGAATGACAGCTTGGGAAGAAGGGAAAGGTTGGCCCCGTCTTCAAGTGTTTGTGAGGTTTCCCCTCACAAACAAGTGATTAAAGGGTTCTCTCTGACCTAATTTGATCCAACTCGGCTTGCAGAATATCCACCTTAGCTTGCAGCCGATCTAACTCTTGTCGTTGTTGTAATATTAGCAAATTGTCTATATGGACCTTCATGGTTAGTGCAGCTATCTCTGAAGCATGGCGAGCCTTCAAATCATTTAACTCTTTAGTCTTGTGTTCTAGATCTCGATAAACTTTGTCCCTTAAAAAAGTTTCAGATCGAGCTTGGGACTGGGCTGCCGATGACAGCACCTCCAGTTCTCTACGCGGGGAACGATGCCAGTCTAGAGCCTGCATCGCCTCAGCCAAAGTTTTCCCTTTCTCTCGCAATAATTGATCCCAAAGGGAAAGATCTGAGGCCATGAGTCTCAACAAATCTATAGAGTAAAACGGAGCAAAGAGGAATGGAGATGGGTGTGGAAGGAAGCAAGAGCACAACTCTATTTAACGTGCCAAAAAGGAAGTCACCCTGTAGGAGAGCTCACGAGATCACTGTAGGAGAGGTCACAGGATCACTGTAAAAAGGAGTCACAGGAGCACTGTAAGAGATGTCACAAGATCATTGTAAGAGTTATCACAGAGTTGTCATAGAAGGTAGAAAGAGGTCAGAAATAGACTTAGGTCTAGTCAATCGGCTACACCTCCTTCGACTAAACTTGAAGAGGAGGCTAGTGATATGGGTTATGATAAGTGGACCCTTTGTAGGAGAAGGAAAGGGGATAACAAAGACGAGGAAGGCTGAAAAGGGCAAGATGAGGGGCTGCCCAGAAAAGGTCTGACCCGATAAGGGGGTCGCTACACGTATGACAAATAGAGATCGGTCGAACTTAATAAACCGACCGAGCATATAAGTTCGGTAGGCAAAGGCCGACCGAGGGAGGGTCGACCGGGCGAGAAGGCTTATATATGCCAAACTGATTAACCTCGACCAATAGGGCATGATCGGCAGAGCTCCATAGACCGGCCGAGTACAGTGGATCTGCAGAACATATAAGACCGGCAGGCAGGATCCGACCAAATATAAAAGACCGACCGAGTATGAATGGTCGGTTAAACATAAAGGATCAACCCGGCGTAAGAAAAGTTTAATCTTAGGCGGTCTGAGACATGGTAGGGTCACTTAGACATATGAGTTTGGTAAGCAAAGACCAATCGGATACAAGTGCTCGGTCGGGCATGAATGACCGATCGAGCATAGAGAACCAACCGAGTGCAGAAGTTCTTAACCTTGCGCATAACAGACAAGGATCGGACGAACATACCAGACCGGCCAAGCATATGAGCTCGGTATGAAAAAACCAGCCGAGTATAGGATACTGATCAGACATAAAAACACTTAGCATTAAAGCTGTCCTGAAAGCCTATATACGCCCAACCGGGTAGTCTCGATCGATAAAGTAGAATCGGTCGAGCGTAACAGACCGGTTGAGCACAAAGGTATTTAGTAGCATATGATCAACCGAAGGAAGGGTTAAAGGGCAATGGTGCTTTTATACGCCCGACTGGTTAATCTCGATCGACAAGGCGTGACCGTCCGAGCTCAATAGACCGACCGAGTATGAGAAGTAGATTAAACATAAATGTCTTCAACCTTACACAGTTTCTGGTATATTTATAATAGTAAAGTCCTGGTCGAGTATAAATAACCAATCGAGTATAGAATACCGGCCGAAACTGGTATAACAAAAGATATTCTTCATACATACAGAATGAGTTTATGTGACTAACCAAGTGTATGTAGCAGGTGAATCATAACAATATGTGATCATATGACAACTTAATTAATTTGACGGCAAATAGCTTCCAGAAATCTCTACAGGTATGTTAAACGACAAAGAATGTACATCTGGGGTAAGAAAAAGATTCCTGAAACTATTATTGCAGTTCTAACTTACGTCATCTCTTAACAAACTTTAACAAACTGGGGTTCACCTCATGACTATGGAGGTTAGATGAGGTGGAATAAAATGGGGAATCCTCCCCACTGACAAGGTACACAAACATACACATTGTATCAAATCAAATCCTAATTTTCATATTTCTTCTTCTTCTTCTTCTTCTCGCCGAAGACTAACTTGAGTATCGAAGGGTCTAGCCAGGGATTCCCACCCCGGTCTTAGGTCACTAACGCTTTGTCGGTTAGTTTCATCGTGTGCAGGGGAACAAGATCATTTCATCTATTTGATTATCGAGCTTCGATCGATCCACGGAGCCACCTCGTCGGAATTTCTCTTTGCAATGTATTACTCATAGATCCGCTTTGATTTTCTCGGGTCTATTGTTATATATTTAAGTGTTTGGAAGGTCCGTTGCGATTTTCTCGGACCTTTTCCCGTTCATCGACATCAAAATCATTCATCACCACTCATCGTCGCCCAGTGCTTCATCTCGCAAGCTCTCAGACAGGATCATAGGCTTTGACTTCCACCGTGATAACGACCCTTTGAGGGGTGATCCTTATCACCAGATCAACACTCATTCATGCTTTATATACAATTTTATCATTATTTTTTAAAAAAAATTCCAACCAAATAAAATTTGCAGATAATTATTCATTGCTAATTTATAAGTCAAATAATAAATCAGTCAACACCGAATATGATTATTTTTAAAACTAGGGTGCAATGAAAGAGTGTACCGTTATTATCAGACATTAATCCTAAACTATGATATGCTTACAATTTTTTCCCAAATAAAATGAACAATTATAAAATACTAAACTTTCAGACGTCTACCCGCCCTTTCCGATTTATTCATATATCTATGGTATCAAATCGGTCGTTCAGGCACGGGCCACCTCCTGCCACAGATTGAAGTTGGCATTCCGCTATCAATAAAGTTAAGCGTACAAAAAAACAAAATTATTATAATAATTATTAATGAATTACCACCATCCAGTTTCAACTCAACAAAGCTGGTGCGCAACAATTGCCACGCCCATCCGGAAAGCGATCCAACGGAGGTGGGGAAGGGGGGGGCCGGCCGCGGAAACACGGAGCCGCCCGCCCCTCGAAACCCCAGGACTTTGGAACACCTAACGCCACCACCACTTTCATCACCAGTTTTGACGCCACTCCACCAAAGGCGGTAACCACACCACTAACGATCCAGCCGTCCAACCCATAACTCAACCCCACCACCCCGCATCAATTTAACTCAAACGGTGAGTTAGCCAAACCCCAAGTGAGCACTATATAACTTCTCGTCCTTCCCCACTCGCCTTTTGCCCCTCCCTCTCTTCCAGCTACGCTTCCCTCTGTTTCTTGCTTCCGAAGTTTCCGACGGCGTTTTTTTGAGAAAATTAAATCATTTCAGAAATCACAAGAGGGATAGAACTGACCGGTGGATGAGTGATCGGCGGAGATGAGCTGCAACGGGTGCCGAGTTCTCCGCAAGGGCTGCAGTGACTCCTGCCTTCTGCGGCCTTGCCTCCAGTGGATCGACTCCGCCGAGGCCCAAGCACACGCCACCGTGTTCGTCGCTAAGTTCTTCGGCCGCGCCGGCCTCATGTCTTTCATTTCCGCCGTCCCCCCTTCACGACGCGCAGGTTCGTGCCTTCGAATCCACGGGTTCGATTCGTCTTTTTGGCTTTCTGGCACTACTGATCTCGTTTGGTCGCAGCTCTTTTCCAATCCTTGCTATTCGAGGCTTGCGGGCGAACCATCAACCCGGTGAATGGCGCCGTGGGACTGCTAGGGACCGGGAACTGGCATCTCTGCCAGGCGGCCGTGGAAACGGTCCTTCGCGGCGGCGCGCTTTGTCCGATTTCGGAACTCGCGTCTGACGGTCGCTCCGACGAGGCGTCGCCCGAGGCCGAAGGCCTAAGCTCGCCGCCGAAAATGGGCTTCTCCTCCTTCTCATCGGTCAAGCGACGGAAGGCTCCTGTTCCCTTCTACGAAGACAACGCACCGCCGTGCGACCTGGACTTGTGCCTGATTCCTCGATCCTCAGGCAGCGGAGCGAGGGAGAAGAAACGGAGTTGGCGGCCAGGGACTCCCTCGATGAACTCGGAGGGATCGGTAACGACCAGCGGCGGCGAAAGTCCCGGAAGCAACCAAACAACCACCGAACCGAAGCTTCTCGATCTCTTCGTGTGACGGCCAGTTCCGTAGATCACGCCTAGCGACCTCTCCCGTTTTGATCCCTGCGAAAGTTTTGCTGTTGCCCTAAGCCGGCGAGACACGCGAATTAATCCTTATTCTCTTTTTACGGTAACGACCTGGGGGCTGGATGCAGCCAGCCAGTTGATGTATAATTAGTGCATCAACCCAGTTTATTAAATAAAATCTTGTCGGTGCCGGAATCATTCGAAGAATTGAGGTTTTACAATTGTGGAGTTTGTCATGGCTCAATCAACATGTGTAAAATTGCGGATCGTCTCCAAAAAAAAAAAAAAAATACATTACGAACACTCGGGCATAATTTTTATCGACGGCATCAGTAATAATATATAGTTAAACGGGATAATCTTAATTAAATGGCCTCTATCGACCAAGCCGATTTGGGATTCGGCGAATATAATAAACGTTTGAATCCGTCCTCCTATAAAAAGACGCAGTGCCTTTCGATGTGTCGTACTTATCCACGCCTCGCGTCTCTGTAATCCTTTTGAGGCCAAACAAAAATGAGCGCGGAACCACGCTCGTCGGCGTGGATGGATAGGGAGGTGAAGCCCGTCGCGTAGCGGAGACAGAGGAGAGAGAGAGCGGTCAGCTTTTTTGGCGAAGCGAGAGGAGGCGTGCAGTGAAGGAGAAGGCATCCGTTCTCTCCATCAATCATCCCGTGCGGTGGGCGATGCGGCGCTGTGTCAGCGACAGCGTTGCTGCGGCGTCCCCCCTTGGCTTCCACGCCCACGTCGCGGGCGTAGGCGACCCCACCGCGATGGGAAAGCAGCGGAGGGAGAGGGAGAGGGAGAGGGAGGGGGCGGGCGCGACGCAATCGGGTCGGTGCATTGTTCGTCTGTTATTCCTTTTTGCGAAAAAAAGGTAAAAACAATATTCTGTTTCTTTACTTTACCAATGCATGAAGTGCAGTGCATGCAGTTGATTCCAACACACCACCATCACTTGCGCTACGCCCCGCCGCGTTCGGTGGCGGGACCTGCGCCCCACTCTTCCTGCTACTTGCGCACCGAACCTTCTCCCTCCTTTCGTATCTTTATCTCCTTTCGCTCTTTTATTTTCTTTTCTTTTCTTTTTTGATCGCGAGGACGAGGCGAATCGACGGTCTTGGAGAATCAGGCGAGAAAATCCCTCGATAGAAATGGGACGATGCTAGTGGTGGGAGTGGAGTTGCAACTTGGAGATTTGCTTGTTTTGTTTCGCTCAAATCAGGTCGCAAAAGGGAGCAGCGAACGGTCGTGGTGGGGCTAATTAATGTGCAGGCGATACGCAGAAGCGTCAAGGCAAAGTAAAGCGAAGTAGTGTTATTCGATTGGGCTTGCGGATGTGATGCCACTCTCTCGGCCTGCGTCTGTGCCTCTGTGGTGTGTTGGGGCAGCCACCTGTAAATTGTCTATCTTCTCCTACATGTCATCTATATTTTTGATAAGAATATATGCCAAAAATATAATGAATGAAATGTCTATGATGGACAGGAATCCCACATGATTCCCACTGATTGCATGGTTCAGAATTCAATTCGAACGAAACTGGACAGTATGAAAATAGATCGATATATTTACCGCCATGGTCTCTTAAAAAACGTCATCCGAGTCATCAATCAACAAATCTTTTCTCTTGCTCGTCAGAAACGATATGAAATTACAAGTTGGTGTATGCGCCGGCCTACGGAAAAATTGTTTGTTTCTATTCCCACCCATGAATTCTTAAAGTTATCCTAATTACGACCCTTCAATTTCTGATGGGTGGGGGGTGTGGCCAAAAATTAAGAATATTCATCGCATGCGAACAAAAGGCAAGAGACGGCCGACCAACGTTTCGATGAGGTCAAGTACCTCCTACTGATAGAGATGAATTGGACGAATATAAATTATTAGAGGATTAATTGATTGTAGTATCTTGGCTCTTAAATTGATTTCTGGATTTGATCACTTGTTTGTGTGTTTGGTGACGCGGATTCCATTCCAACTAGGCGTTTGCTTTTATTGGATTGGACTCGACGTTTAAATAATCTCCAGAGTCCTCGGTGAAGACCGAAGATGATGTCGCCCACCATATTGTGTTTGCTTCGCGTAGAGGAGTTGCGCGTGTTCATGTGGCCCCGTAAATGAGTCAGGTTAGGATTGACAAAATCCGACATGATCTTATCTGTCGAATTTATAAAATACGGTTAAGGGCAAATGCTTTAGCTATATATTTAAATGTCCTTGTTTTTTGCAATAAATAAATAAATACAGCTTTCGTCCAATTAACATATATCCATCTTAAAGTTACACAATGTTATCAATCCATCTTACTTAATTAGAACTACTTTTTTATTTCTAATATATATATATTTTTTATGGTGGGATGAAATAATAATAAGTATTTCAAATCACAGTTTTATAAAAATTAAATTATTTTATCGTCGAAATTCATTTAAGTAAAATATTATTTCATTCCATATATCTCTATTCAGCACGATCATGCAGAGTCCCATGTAGATGTAAGAGGATAGTACTTGTTCACGGGCTATTGTTTATAAGTAGGTGGCAAGAGTTAACGGGCTACATTCAATTTCATCTATCTCAACGGTGTTGTAATGAGCGAAACTATTTTCAGAGCAGGAATGCTTGAGAGCACCAATACAAGTAGAAAGACCGAAGACAAACAGGAATTACCTTCACTCTCAGGTAAAACATTGAACCCCTTTTATGACGGTATCAATACGAATTGTGTTGCTAGCCTTGTTGACATGCCGAGATGAGCAGATGACCCACTGCGCCATTGTAGATGATGTGATGGTAAAAGTTACAGAGACGGATCTAAATTATAGCTGTAGTGGGATGTAGCATATCCCAAATTTACGATTAATTACTAATAGTGAAGGCTCATACATCAAGATGTTGAAATGAGATTCATTTTCTTACCTGGTAGCTTGTTATGATATCTCAAATGGAAATAAATCAAGTGATAATATAAATTATGAGGGGAAAATCATTCCTTAAAAAAAATCTATCACGTCTAAATCATATAACAATTTGATTACATAAATAATAAAAAAATATAATTTGGATGAATAAATTTGTTTGTAGCATATTCCTCTAGAATAATGACTCTAATTAATTAATTATGTCTGTCGAATTTGATATAACATTAATGTGATATGTTAATGTACAAATGGACGTAACTGATTATGCCTACGTATACTATTGGGTCTGCCACATTTCTTCATCGTATATCTCGATGATATTAAGGATTTCACATAATGTAATGGACTCAATTTTATAGACTCAATATATTAAACGAGATTTAGTTAAGAATATAGATATAAATTCTATTATAAATAATTTTATAATTCAAAATTTCATATGCACAATCACATTAAACAATATCATGTACTGAGTATATCTTTAATTTTTTTTTAAAAAAAAAATCTAGCTCTCGATTATGTCAATTAAATTTTACCTTCCGAATTTAGGGGTTGAGTTAGGATATTAAACACAAAAAATTTGAATATATATATATATATATATATATATATTCATGTCTTATTTCTGGATCCGTCACTGGTAAAAGAGCCCGTCAAGGATAGATTAAAGGTGGGAAAAACAATCAATGTGTGTTGAATAAGTGTGAATGGAGAAAAAGGTGGAAGAGAAGAAGCTCTATTGTGAATGGGACTTTAGTCCCACATTGGGAGTTTCAAGACACTTTTGTTGGTTTATATTGATTCACATACATTGAGGTTGTGAACAAATGCATGGGTCCCACTCGCTCGGTCGGTCTCTTTGTCAGCCCGGCCAATTTCTCTGCTCTGGTCTGCCGCTCTGCAGACCTACCCTGCCACTCTGGTCTTCTGCTCTGCTGACCTGGTCTTCCACTCTGCAGACTTGGTCTTTCGCTCTGCACTTTACATAAACCAGCCCATGTTGGTAGCCTGAGATTATCCGCTCAGGTCTTTTCAACAGATAAGTGAATTTAAATACGATATATTTAAATTCAGCTAATACCCGGTAAAATCTCCGGCAACAGATTGTTTGTGTCCAACAATCTTGAAACAGAGTTGCTTCTGTTGAGATGACCACGGAACAAAATGTTGAGGTGCAACAGACTCAACACTTGCAGGCCCCTCCACCCCGATTGGAACTATGCCAATCAGTCACGGACTTCAAGAGGTGGCAGCAGAAGATGCTCTTCTACCTAATCACGCTCAACCTGGCTCGGTTCTTGACCGAGGACCCTCCCAAGCGAGCTGAGGATGCTGATGCTCAGACCATCAGTACAGTGGAGGCATGGACTCATTCTGAGTTCTTTTGCCGAAACTACATCCTCAACTGCCGAGCCGACTCGCTGTACGCTGTGTATAGCATGAAGAGAACGGCTAAGAAGTTGTGGGAGTCCTTGGACAAGAAATACAAGACGGAGGATGCAGGGGCAAAGAAGTTCATCGTGGGCCGATTCCTGGACTACAAGATGGTTAACTCCAAGACAGTGATCAGCCAAGTCCAGGAGCTTCAGGTGATCTTGCACGAGATCCACTCAAAAGGGATGGTTCTAAGTAAAATCTTCCAGGTGACTGCTATCATTGAGAAGCTGCCTCCTGGCTGGAAGGACTTCAAGAATTAAGTCCAGGGCCCAGATTTGCACTGAACCAAGTTGACTCGTGTGCGAGCGCGACTTGAGCACACGAATGCCGGACAGACAAAAGGGTTACGCACACAGTGAAGAAAGCAAAAGCTCTCCTCCTCATTCCCCTCCTCTGTCATGCAACTACTGCTCGGCAAAGTGTTGCGATAGCATTCGGGTACCGCTTAGCTCGCCTTGACTACTAGTGCTTGGTCGGATTCACGGTAGGTCGTTGTATCCTGGGAAACAGACGCCCCTTGTAAGCCTCAAAGCACAGCCAGAGGTGGGTGAATCTGTTTCAAGGAAATTACGCCTCGCAGGCCTCGGTCAGCTCGGTCGGTCGGTCTCTTTGTCCGCCCGGCCGATTTCTCTGCTCTGGTCTGCCACTCTGCAGACCTGCCCTGCCACTCTGGTCTTCTGCTCTGCTGACTTGGTCTTCCACTCTGCAGACTTGGTCTTTCGCTCTGCACTTTACATAAACCAGCCCCTGTTGGTAGCCTGAGATTATCCGCTCAGGTCTTTTCAACAGATAAGTGAATTTAAATACGATATATTTAAATTCAGCTAATACCCGGTAAAATCTCCGGCAACAGATTGTTTGTGTCCAACAATCTTGAAACAGAGTTGCTTCTGTTGAGATGGCCACGGAACAAAATGTTGAGGTGCAACAAACTCAACACGTGCAGGCCCCCTTCACCCCAATTTGAACTATGCCAATCAGTCACGGAGAAAAGCTAGAGAAGTTCAGTGGACTGAACTTCAAGAGGTGGCAGCAGAAGATGCTCTTCTACCTAATCACGCTCAACCTGGCTCGGTTCTTGACCGAGGACCCTCCCAAGCGAGCTGAGTATGCTGATGCTCAGACCATCAGTACAGTGGAGGCATGGACTCATTCTGAGTTCTTTTGCCGAAACTACATCCTCAACTGCCGTGCCGACTCGCTGTACGTTGTGTATAGCATGAAGAGAACGGCTAAGAAGCTGTGGGAGTCCTTGGACAAGAAATACAAGACGGAGGATGCAGGGGCAAAGAAGTTCATCGTGGGCCGATTCCTGGACTACAAGATGGTTAACTCCAAGACAGTGATCAGCCAAGTCCAGGAGCTTCAGGTGATCTTGCACGAGATCCACTCAAAAGGGATGGTTCTAAGTGAAATCTTCCAGGTGACTGCTATCATTGAGAAGCTGCCTCCTGGCTGGAAGGACTTCAAGAATTACCTGAAGCACAAGCGGAAGGAGATGAATGTGGAGGAACTCATTGTTCGACTTCGCATCGAAGAAGATAACAAGAGTTCAGAGAGGAAACTGTTCTCTCAGCCTATTGTGAAAGCCAACGTGGTCGAGCATGGTCAAAGCTCGAAACGGAAAAACCCCAAATCTTCCAAGATGGGACCCAGAGGAGGCATCAGCAAGAAGAAGTTCTCTGGGAAGTGCTTCAACTGTGACAAAGTGTAAGACCGATAGGTTCGATAGAGGGGGGGGTGAATATCGATTCGAAAATATAGAGTATTAGCGCAGCGGAAAAGTAAAGTAGACACAGTTGTTTTTTACTTCGTTCGGAGCCTGTGACGACTCCTACTCGAAGGCCCGTGGTCCTTGACCACTTTCGTTGGGCAATCACTAGCAATTCGAATATAATTATAGAATGAATACAGGAAATGCTTAATGAAACAAAGTAATACCGACAAGAAAATTAACCAAAAACGAAGAAGCACTTTGTCGGAGCTTTGTTAGCGTCGCAGGAACGTAGAGCAGTGGGACCAGCAGTCGAAAGTTCTCAGTTGATGATTGATTCTGAAGCTCCTGCCTGGGGCTTCTTTTATATGCTGTCCCGGGCGCCTGAATCCCTTCCGGGCGCCTGGAATGTGACGTAGCTGCACAAACCATGATGCTCCACGTGGCGACGACTCGGCTGGATGAAATTTGCCTTCCGGGCGCCCGGACCCCTCTTCTCCAGAAAGTCCTTCTCCTGCAAGAAAAGGTTAGTCCGAGGCAAATGTACCCTGCAGCAAAAGAATGTTAGCACAGTTTTATAGATGAGCAAAGTATGACTTAGATTCCGTCTTTCCGAGACCGGAATCTAGTCACGATCTCGACTTAGATATCCGAAATGGATCTAAGCCGGATCGACGCCTAATGTTCCCTACCCGGGAACGCGTCCTCGCAGTCACTCCCCTCCAGTGACTTACCTCACTTACCTGCCAGACGTCCGGTCAGCCCGTCGACCCGTCTGGACTTCTCGCCAAGCGTCCGGTCAGCCCGTCGACCCGCTTGGACTTCTCGCCAGCTATCCGGTCAGCTCGTCGACCTAGCTGGACTTCTCGCCAGCTATCCGGTCAGCCCGTCGACCTAGCTGGACTTTTCCTGCACACTTGATAAAGGTGTCAGACAACAACACACCTAACTTAACCTGATTTGTCATTCATCAAAACCTGAGTTAGACCGTTAGTGCTAACCGCACCAACAATCTCCCCCTTTTTGATGGAATGACAACCTGGTTAAGTTAGTTATAAAAATATGCAAAAATAGGCATGATAAGTTAGTTTTTTAAGTTTGCATTTAGTTGCTCTAACTTAACCAACTTAACCCTCCCCCTTTGGCATTCATCGAAAATAAGGGTAAACAATCACAGTGAGAATACTGAAAACAATAGTACTTTGAACAATAACTGAGTTTTTAAATCCAAGAGAAGATCAAATTGACTTGGGGGAGTATAAAGTTTTGAAAATTTGTTCAAAGCATTAGCTTTTAGCTTTCAAAACATAAGCTTTCAAAACAAGTTAATTTTTAAACATAAGTGTATAAGGTCAAAAAAAATTCTTCAAAACAAGATTCAACTTTGAGATGCTACTTAAACATAAGCTTTCAAAACCAAAATTCCAAAACTGAGTTTGAAAGAGTCTGAAATTTATTTTTCAATACTAAGTGTACAAGAGAATTTTCAAAATCAAGGAAAATAATTTTGAAAAGCTTAGTTTGTAAAATTTATCTTTCAAATTAAGTAAAATTAAGTTTTAAATCTTTACTTTTAGTTTTCAAAATCTTTCAAATTAAGGAGTATTGGTAAACGTAAGATGAAATTTGTTTTTCAAAATCAAAATTTTTCAAAGTTTAAAAGTATTAGATTCAAAACCATGGTTTAAACTACTTGAAAAGTTAAAAAAAATTTGTGAGTTTAAAAATTTCACAATTTTAACCAACTTATTTTTAAACTTTGATTTTCAAAATTAAGTTTAAAATTCAATTTGGAAAAATAAATAGTTATATTTCTCCCCCTGAATTTGATACCTATCTTCAACCAGCTGTCTAACCAATTAGGTACTAACTAACTATCAGAAGACAGTAGCTTTCACTAGGTTAGTCAGATTAAGTTAATTGTAATCAGTCAGTGTTTGACTTGACTGATGAACTTTAATCTGATTAATATTTGATTTGTATTTAACGTCCAGACTTATACTGATGCACTGAAATAAGCATCTTAAGTCCAGACAGATGGCCTATGCATCTCACCCCTTTCTATGTTTGTCAAACACAAGCAAGGTAATCCTAGGGTGTTGGTGAGATGCTCAAGAACTAAACCTATGGGTACATGCTTTCTAAGGATGTAAGACTAGTCTAAGGCCAAAACTGTTTTTGAAAGTCTAAAAATGGAAATTTTGAAAACAAACAAGTTTAGCCTATAAGTTGATAAAATCAGTTTTGAAAATATTTTTGAAGGATCCTAGTCTATTGAGCAAGAACATATTCAATGTAAATTTGAAATGTCACTAAATACATCCAAAATATTTTACAAATAGTGTAGCTATAGAAGTAGGTCATCACTAAAGCTACTGAGATGATGAAGGGGGTGGTCCAGATCCCAAGGATCGAAGAAGTGTCATCAGCTCAGTGTGGCGGGTGTTCCCGGCAGCTCGTAACTCGGCAACCTCTCGCCGTATGTCCCGATGAAAATCTGAGTTCTCCTGCTGGAGACTCGCCATGGCTCTCTCTAGTCCGGTCATACGGTCGGCTAGAGTGCGGGAAGCGTGTCGTGGTGCTCGAGCTGGGGGTGGTGGTGGAGCCGGTTCGGCTTCCTCCGGAAATAGTGCGAGCATGAACTCGTCCATCTGTGCGTCTGGATCGGGCTGGTGCTGTGCCCCCCTCCGCCAAGTCATAGTCCCGTCATCTCTATCTACCTGGATGCCGGCTAGGGAAAAGTTCCGAGAGGATATAACATCGAACTCGGTCATATGGACCACGTCTCCTCTAGTGACATCAATGTGTAGTGAGGACATATAGGCTGTCAGAATGTGACCAAATGGCATATGGACACGACTGTCAGTCACGTATCCGGCTGCGTAAATGATGGTGGAGAAGATATGTAGGCTAATGTCAATCTCCAACCTATGAATCAGGGCATAAAGTAGGAATGAATGGAATGGGCGCATCACAGCGATGTCCCGAGTGGTCAGAGGTAAAATGCAAAGAACTACAACCCTATAAAGGGCGTAGTCCTGGACTCTAAGTTCTACTGACCTAAACTGTGTCACAGTGGGATCTCTCTCTCCCCCCAAAAAATACGAATACATCGTATCGAGAGTAATATGTGAGTAGGGATCGTCGAACGGTAGATCCCTCGGAGGATAGCACAAAAAGGGGCAAGTAGAAGGACGCAACTCTAAAAACTCTCGGATAGTCGTAGGGGTAAATATGATATCAGTGCCTGCTGCCCTAGTGGTATAGGTGAAGTCATCTATTTTTACTAAGTTATTGCAAAATTCGGCACATAGACTTATGTTTATTGGACTGGTACATTCTACAAGGTTGCTTAAATTGTAGTGGCCTATAACCTCTAAGGCAGGAGGACATGACCTTAAGAAGAATGCTCTATCTATGCAGGTAGTCCTAATGGCCTTATAGATGGTGGACTCAAATTTAATCCTAAGTTCGTCTGTGGGAAACCTAGGGTCTGCACTAGCATTGGAGGGTCCAGCACCAGTATTTGTTCGTTTCTTACTGTATATAAATAATATATAAAAAAAATTTAGAAGACAACAACAAAAAATATTTTAGAGAGGGGAAGAATATTTTACCGAGGAGCCATCGAAAAAATATAGATTTGACGACCTCGGTTGAATCGCAACAGCGTCTTCACCGCACGAAAATTTTAATTTAGAGTACTTTCGCACTGAGGTTCAAAGTGAACCTTGGCAAAAGTGAGAATGAGTGGGGCAGAGGTTGGGGGCGCCTGCTGCCCCTTATTTATAGGGCACTCCGGGCGCCCGGGGTTGCTGGGGCGGGGCGCCCGGGACCCCTTCCGGGCGCCCCCGACGAGAATACCAGGGGCGCCCGCCCCTGGTTTTTTTTTTTTTTTTAAAAAAAAAAATTTTAAGTTAAAATTTTGAAAATACTTTTTAAGTTTAAAAAATTTAAGTTATAGTTTTGAAAATACTTTTTTAAGTTTTAAAAAAAAATTTTAAGTTAGAATTTTGAAAATACTTTTTAAGTTAAAAAAAATTAAGTTAAAATTTGAAAATAATTTTTAAGTTTAAAATTACAATTTTTAAGTTTATAATTTTGAAAATAATTTTTAAGTTGAAAATAATTTTTAAGTTGAAAATAATTTTTAAGTTTAAAATTTTGAAAATAATTTTTAAGTTTAAAATTTTGAAAATAATTTTTAAGTTTAAAATTAAAATTTTGAAAATAATTAAAATTTAAAATTTTGAAAATAATTTTTTAAGTTTAAAATTTAAATTTTGAAAATAATTAAAATTTAAAATTTTGAAAATAATTTTTTAAGTTTAAAATTTTGAAAATAATTTTTAAGTTTAAAATTAAAATTTTTGAAAATAATTTTTAAGTTTAAAATTAAAATTTTTGAAAATAATTTTTAAGTTTAAAATTAAAATTTTGAAAATAATTTTTAAGTTTAAAATTTTGAAAATAATTTTTAAGTTTAAAATTAAAATTTTGAAAATAATTTTTAAGTTTAAAATTAAAATTTTGAAAATAATTTTTAAGTTTAAAATTAAAATTTTTGAAAATAATTTTTAAGTTTAAAATTTTGAAAATAATTTTTAAGTTTAAAATTAAAATTTTTGAAAATAATTTTTAAGTTTAAAATTTTGAAAATAATTTTTAAGTTTAAAATTAAAATTTTTGAAAATAATTTTTAAGTTTAAAATTAAAATTTTTGAAAATAATTTTTAAGTTTAAAATTAAAATTTTTGAAAATAATTTTTAAGTTTAAAATTAAATTTTTTGAAAATATAAAAATAAGTTAAGCCTTATTCATCTCACCCGATCTATATTATCAAACAGGGAATCCTATGATTTTGTGAGATGAAATTGGTTTGATTACAGATTTTTTGTTTAACTTGTGTTAGATTCAGATTTAGTTTTGGTTTCCACAAATAGGCATTATTCGGATAAACTTCTAAGCTTGGTGAGTCACAGGGACATCATTAGAAGTAACCAACCTTTCGAAGTTTTCCGAATAGTCCTATCCACGGAACTTAGTACTAAATCTTGGTCTAACTGGTTAGGATTCGTTTAAGGGTAGCTTCGGTCAGTTCCACTTGGCCAAATGCACCAGATCGAAGCCATATCTTTCTAGACATGCGATGCTCAAGCTTCCCTAACGTACTATCATCCAAAAACTTCACCAGTACCATGAGTCAAGTTAACTTCGGTCTCTTTTTAACCAATCTTGATTACCCTGTCGGGTTATGTTAGTTTTGGAGGTGCCAGCTATTCTGGAGCCTCCTCCTGAATTATTGGCCATTAATTTAGATTTTTGGGTTTGTGTCGATTCTTTTTATAGTTATAGTCAACTTGGTGATAGTCTAAATTTTGAGTTTTGAATTTTGATTTTAAGTTAAATTTATTTTTTAGGTTTTGATCTGATTTATTCAAGTTTATATAATGTATTTTATCTTTAGGTATATAGAATTGATTAAGTCCTACTTGCGTGGTTAAGCACGCTTTCGGGACCCAAGCTTGTTTAGTTGCTTTGTGTTGGGTTAATAATGATTTAAAGGTTTTGTTTGATTTTGACTTATATCCAAGTCCGGTTTTATTATAGCATGCCTTTTGGTTATTTAGAATTAAATCTAAATTTTTAGATCTTGTTGTGAATTTTTCCAACAATTCTTTTAACTTATTAATTTCACTTTTTAATGATAAATTCTCCTCCTCAAGTGTTCGGTCTTGAGTTGAATTCGAATTTTTTAATTGTTCCTTGAGGTTTTGATTTTCCTCAAGAAGCGATTTATTTTCATTTTCCAATTTAACTAATTTTTTATTTAAACACGAGATAATTCTAAAGAATTTATGATTTAAGTTTCGGTATACCTCTTCGGAACCTTCGGAAACGAGTACGGACTCGTGGCTCGATTCGGGTTCGGACCCGTCTTCCGATTCCTCTGATTCGTCTTCCGTTTCAGCTTCACGAGCCATCAGCGCGAGGTGACTTTGGTGCTTTTCTCCTTCCGATTCGTCTGAGGAGGAATCGTCCCATGTTGCTTTGAGGGCTTTCTTCTTTGTTGACTTTGGTTTGTCAAGTTTCAATCTTGGGCATTCGTTCTTGTAGTGCCCTTTTTGTTACACCGAAACATGTGACATTTCTTGAGTCGGCTAAATCTTCGAAGATCCTGTTTGTTGAAGCTTCTCTTTTCCTGGTGAACATCTTCCTTACCAGTTCACCTGTCTTCGTCCTCCGAGTCTTGATCGGAATCTTCTTGATTCGGGCTTGTTCTTCTTTTCTTTAGAGGAACTGCGAATAAAGCTACACCTTTCTCGACCCGGTGTTAGTTTGCTCATGAAGTTCTAATTCACAAAAGAGTTCATCCAATTTTAATTTAGATAGATTTTTGAAATTTTGTAAGCATCTACAATTGATGCCCACAAATTATTTCACGGAAAAGCATTTAACGCGTACCTTATTAAGTCTCGGTTCTCCATTTGGTGTCCTATCGCGTGGAGACCGTTGAGGATATCTTTGATCCTCGCGTGGAGCTGACTTGCCGTTTCTCCTTCCTGCATTTTTATATTAAAAATTTTATTTAACAGCAAATCTCTTTTTGTTACCTTCGCGTCGCTTGTTCCTTCGTGCAGCTCGATCAGTTTATCCCAGAGCTCCTTAGCGTTTTCATGCGGTCCGACCCGGTTCAGTTCTTCTCGTGTTAGTCCGCAGTGTAGAGTGTTGATGGCTTTGTTTTCAATTGATGCCTTTTTCTTTAAATCATTTGTCCATTCTTCAGGGTCTATTATTTTCCCGGAGTTGTCTACTGGAATTTTATAAGCCTTTGTGACGCTCATCCATTGGTCGTAGTCTGTCTTCATGTAGACCTCCATTCTTCTCTTCCAAGATGAAAAATCATCCCCGTTGAATAGGGGAGGACGAACTGTGTGAAGCCTTCTTGTTGAGACATCTTATCCTGCACACACTAAATTAACTAGAAAAATTCCAAGACTTCGTCTTGGATTAGCAGTGAGGGAAAAATAGAAACTCTAAGTGTAACGAAAAATCTTCCAAAAGATAATAATATCAGTTTGGAATTAAAAATATTTCCCCTGCTCGATTGGTGGTTGCACCAAATCGAGGCGGCTCCGATACCACTTGTAAGACCGATAGGTTCGATAGAGGGGGTGAATATCGATTCAAAATATAGAGTATTAGCGCAGCGGAAAAGTAAAGTAGACACAATTGTTTTTTACTTCGTTCGAGCTGTGACGACTCCTACTCGAAGGCCCGTGGTCCTTGACCACTTTCGTTGGGCAATCACTAGCAATTCGAATATAATTACATGAATACAGGAAATGCTTAATGAAACAAAGTAATACCGACAAGAAAATTAACCAAAAACGAAGAAGCACTTTGTCGGAGCTTTGTTAGCGTCGCGAGAACGTAGAGCAGTGGGACCAGCAGTCGAAAGTTCTCGATTGATGATTGATTCTGAAGCTCCTGCCTGGGCTTCTTTTATATGCTGTCCCGGGCGCCTGGAATGTGACGTAGCTGCACAAACCATGATGCTCCACGTGGCGACGACTCGGCTGGATGAAATTTGCCTTGGGCGCCGGATCCTTCCGGCGCCGGACCTCAGCGCCGGATCCTCAGGCGCCGGACCTCTTCTCGAAAGTCCTTCTCCTGCAAGAAAAGGTTAGTCCGAGGCAAATGTACCCTGCAGCAAAAGAATGTTAGCACAGTTTTATAGATGAGCAAAGTATGACTTACATTCCGTCTTTTCGAGACCGGAATCTAGTCACGATCTCGACTTAGATATCCGAAATGGATCTAAGCCGGATCGACGCCTAATGTTCCCTACCCGGGAACGCGTCCTCGCAGTCACTCCCCTCCAGTGACTTACCTCACTTACCTGCCAGACGTCCGGTCAGCCCGTCGACCCGTCTGGACTTCTCGCCAAGCGTCCGGTCAGCCCGTCGACCCGCTTGGACTTCTCGCCAGCTATCCGGTCAGCCCGTCGACCTAGCTGGACTTCTCGCCAGCTATCCGGTCAGCCCGTCGACCTAGCTGGACTTTTCCTGCACACTTGATAAAGGTGTCAGACAACAACACACCTAACTTAACCTGATTTGTCATTCATCAAAACCTGAGTTAGACCGTTAGTGCTAACCGCACCAACACAAAGTGGGTCACAAATCTTCGGAGTGCTGAAAGCCGAATAAGAAGCAAGAGGCCAACCTGAACGAGGGACCAGAAATGGTCGACCTCTGCGCCGTGGTCTCTAAGTTGAACCTGATCGGTTCAAACCCGCGGCAATGGTGGATCGATACTGGAGCCACCAGACATGTGTGCTGCAACAAGGAGCTGCTCCACAACTTCGAGGAAGTCACTGGAGACAAACTGTTCATGGGGAACTCAGCAACCTCGGACATCATGGGCCAAGGAAAAGTTGTGCTGAAGATGACCTCGGGCAAGGATCTCACTCTGAACAATATGGTGTATGTTCCGGATATTCGAAAGAATCCAGTGTCCGGATCATTGTTAAGCAAGCATGACTTTCGCATTGTCTTTGAGTCGGACAGAGTTGTATTGTCCAAGAATAGAGTGTTTGTAGGAAGGGGCTATGTATCTGATGGGTTGTTTAACCTCAATGTAATGGCGATTAGGCCTAAGATAAATAAAACTGAAAGCTCTTCCACTTATATGCTTGGGTGTTCGTGTTTATGGCATGATAGACTAGGACATGTTAACTACAATGTATTGCGTAGATTAATTAATATGCAAAGCATACCTACATTCCACCTTGACCCAAAATACAAATGTGGGATTTGTGTTGAAGCGAAAATGACAAGGTCATCATTTCAATATATTGAAAGAAGTAATGAACCACTTGACCTAATCCACACTGATGTGTGCGACTTAAAAGGTACACCAACACGTGGTGGTAATAAATACTTCATCACTTTTGTAGATGATAACACAAAATATTGTTATATGTATCTTCTCAAAAGTAAGGATAAAGCTATAGAGAAATTTGTTCTCTATAAGAATGAGGTTGAAAACCAATTTAATAAAAAAATTAAGGTTGTTCGAAGTGACCGAGACGGTGAATATGTGTCACCGTTCGCTGAGTTGTGTGCTGAACATGGGATCAGACATGAAACAACAGCTCCTTATACTCCTCAGCAAAATGGAGTTGCCGAGCGAAAGAATCGAACTCTAAAGGAGATGATGAATGCTCTTCTACTAAGCTCTGGATTACCAGAGTCCATGTGGGGGGAAGTTATGTTAACAGCTAATTACCTTTTAAATAAGGTGCCCCGGAAGAAAATAGATAAGAGCCCTTATGAGTTGTGGAATGGAAAACAACCGTCCTATAAATATTTAAGAATGTGGGGGTGTCTTGCCAAAGTGTTGGTGTCTGATCCGAAAAAAATTAAGATAGGACCAAAGACTGTTGATTGTATATTTATTGGATATGCACATAACAACAGTGCTTATCGATTTTGTGTGTATGAGTCACACATACTAGAGATACACAAGAACTCGATAATCGAATCGAGAAACACCTCGTTCTTCGAGTATGTGTTTCCATATAAGACCCGAGAGGATGCTAGCTCCTCAAAACGGGCAAATGAAACACAAGGCGAAGAAGAAGATGATGATGATGAACCAGTTGAGGTTGAACTTAGACGAAGTAAAAGAGCTCGGGTAGAAAAATCCTACGGATAAGATTTTATCACTTTCATGCTGGAAAATAAGCCCCAGAGTTACTCAGAAGCAGTAAGCTCGTCTGATGGACCTCACTGGAGAGACACAATTGCATCTGAGATAGAATCTATCTTGCAAAATCACACTTGGGAACTTGTGGATCTTCCTCCGGGAAGTAAACCACTAGGTTACAAATGAATCTTCAAGAAGAAAATGAAATCAGATGGCACAATCGATAAATACAAGGCCAGATTGGTAATCAAAGGATATCAACAATGAGAAGGCCTTGATTACTTCAATACATACTCTCCGGTGTCGAGAATAACTTCCATTAGAGTATTGTTGGCTATTGTCGCTCTATGAAATCTCGAAATACATCAAATGGATGTAAAAATAGCCTTTCTAAACGGGGATTTAGAAGAGAAAATCTACATGGACCAACCTGAGGGGTTTTCTGTGCCAGGACAGGAAAACAAGGTCTGTAGATTGGTGAAGTCATTATATGACTTGAAACAAGTACCAATGCAATGGCATGAGAAATTTGATAATGTCATGAAGGAATGTGGATTCAAGATCAATGAATGTGATAAATGTGTTTACATGAGAGCCACAGAGAATGACTATGTCATCTTGTGCCTCTATGTAGATGACATACTTATCATTGGGAGTAATGATAAGATAATCAAATCCACTAAAGATATGTTGAACTCAAGATTTAACATGAAAGACATGGACCTACCTGATGTGATTCTAGGAATCAAAATTCTTAGAACGACAGAAGTACTTGTTCTTAGTCAGTCCCATTACGTGGACAAGATTCTTGAGAAATTCACCAAGGGTGATACTGCGTTGGCATGAACGTCGATAGATACGAGTCAACATCTATTGAAAAATCGAGGTGAAAATATCTTTCAGATAGAGTACTCTCGAGTAATTGGAAGTCTGATGTACTTAATGAGTTGTACACGACCAGACTTGGACTACGCAGTAAGCAAACTGAGTAGATACACGAGTAATCCCGGTGCTGAGTACTGGAAAGGGATAACAAGAGTACTGAGGTACTTGAGGTATACTCGTGAATATGGACTGCACTATACAAAATATCTTGTTGTGATCGAAGGATACAACGATGCGAATTGGATATCTGATATAAAAGACTCTAAGTCTACGAGTGGATATGCCTTCACTCTAGCGGGTGCAGCCATTTTCTAAAAATCTTCTAAGCAAACCATAATAACCAGATCCACAATGGAATATGAGTTTGTAGCTCTTAACAAATATGGTGAAGAGGCTGAATGGCTCCGGCAATTCTTAGAAAATATTCCACGATGGTCGAAACCAGTGCTGGTGATTTGCATACATTGCGATAGTCAATCAGCAATTGGTCGGGCACAAAGCCATCTGTATAATGATAAGTCTAGACATATACGTCGTAGACATAATACCATTAGACAACTACTCTCAACGGGAGTTATCACTGTTGACTATGTGAAGTCAAAAAATAACCTAGCGGATCCGCTAACCAAGGGGTTAAATCGAGAGTTAGTTGCAAGCTCATCAAGAGGAATGAGCTTGATGTCGTTGTCAGCGATCAGTGCAGGGGACACCCAACCTATGCTGACTAGAGATCCCAAGAACTAGGTTCAAAGGGACAACTAATCTGCACTGACTAGACACACTATAGGGGGATAACCCAATGAAACAATGACTAGACCAGGGTAAGTCGATGGGCTTTTAATGATCAAGAAGAGTAGATGACAACTCTTGAGGGATCACTTATGTGAGAAAGAAGTGAAGCCGCTTCGAAGAGAATTGGAGGCACAATTCTTAGAGCTTCTCACAGAACCAGGCGTGTTCATGGCCAAGAACGAACACACTCATGAGAACTGAGTTGTATCAGGGAGAGTCTTGGGTGAGATTTGTCACTGCTTACACAGACGACAGTATAGTTCAAGGACATCGTGTCTACTATCAGCCAGTAAGCAACCAAATCTTCACAAGGGAAGGCTCAAAGGGTAAAACCTACCTATCATATACTTGACTCAACTGCTGAATGCTATCACTTACCCTATCTCCATTCATGTGGGGGATTGTTGAATAAGTGTGAATGGAGAAAGAGGTGTTGGTGCGGTTAGCACTAACGGTCTAACTCAGGTTTTTGATGAATGACAAATCAGGTTAAGTTAGGTTTGTTGTTGTCTGACACTTTTATCAAGTGTGCAGGAAAAGTCCAGCTAGGTCGACGGGCTGACCGGATAGCTGGCGAGAAGTCCAAGCGGGTCGACGGGCTGACCGGACGCTTGGCGAGAAGTCCAGCTAGGTCGACGGGCTGACCGGATAGCTGGCGAGAAGTCCAAGCGGGTCGACGGGCTGACCGGACGCTTGGCGAGAAGTCCAGACGGGTCGACGGGCTGACCGGACGTCTGGCAGGTAAGTGAGGTAAGTCACTGGAGGGGAGTGACTGCGAGGACGCGTTCCCGGGTAGGGAACATTAGGTGTCGATCCGGCTTAGATCCATTTCGGATTTCTAAGTCGAGATCGTGACTAGATTCCGGTCTCGGAAAGACGGAATCTAAGTCATACTTTGCTCATCTATAAAACTGTGCTAACATTCTTTGCTGCAGGGTACATTTGCCTCGGACTAACCTTTTCTTGCAGGAGAAGGACTTTCTGGAGAAGAGGGGTCCGGGCGCCCGGAGGGGATCCGGGCGCCCGGAGGTCCGGGCGCCCGGAAGGCAAATTTCATCCAGCCGAGTCGTCGCCACGTGGAGCATCATGGTTTGTGCAGCTACGTCACATTCCAGGCGCCCGGAAGGGATCCAGGCGCCCGGGACAGCATATAAAAGAAGCCCCAGGCAGGAGCTTCAGAATCAATCATCAACTGAGAACTTTTCGACTGCTGGTCCTGCTGCTCTACGTTCCTGCGACGCTAACAAAGCTCCGACAAAGTGCTTCTTCGTTTTTCTTAATTTCCTTGTCGGTATTACTTTGTTTCATTAGCATTTCCTGTATTCATTTTGTAATTATATTCGAATTGCTAGTGATTGCCCAACGAAAGTGGTCAAGGACCACGGGCCTTCGAGTAGGAGTCGTCACAGGCTCCGAACGAAGTAAAAACAATTGTGTCTACTTTACTTTTCCGCTGCGCTTATACTCGATATTTTCGAATCGATATTCACCCCCCCCCTCTATCGACTCTAACGGTCTTACAAGTGGTATCAGAGCAGGTACCGCTCTGATTTGGTGCAACCACCAATCAGACAGGGGGTGAAATATTTTTTTTCAATTCCAAACTGATATTATTATCTTTTTGGAAGATTTTTTTTCCGTTACACTTAGAGTTTCTATTTTTTCCCGCACTGCTAATCCAAGACGAAGTCTTGGGATTTTTTCCAGTTAATTTAGTGTGTGCAGGATAAGATGTCTCAACAAGAAGGCTTCAGCACAGTTCGTCCTCCCCTATTCAACGGGGATGACTTTTCGTACTGGAAGAGAAGAATGGAGGTCTACATGAAGACAGACTACGACCAATGGATGAGCGTCACAAAGGCTTATAAAATTCCAGTAGACAACTCCGGGAAAATAATAGACCCTGAAGAATGGACAAATGATTTAAAGAAAAAGGCGTCAATTGAAAACAAAGCCATCAACACTCTACACTGCGGAATAACACGAGAAGAACTGAACCGGGTCGGACCGCATGAAAACGCTAAGGAGCTCTGGGATAAACTGATCGAGCTGCACGAAGGAACAAGCGACGCGAAGGTAACAAAAAGAGATTTGCTGTTAAATAAAATGAGAAACGGCAAGTCAGCTCCACGCGAGGGTCAAAGATATCCTCAACGGTCTCCACGCGATAGGACACCAAATGGAGAACCGAGACTTAATAAGGTACGCGTTAAATGCTTTTCCGCGAAATAATTTGTGGGCATCAATTGTAGATGCCTACAAAATTTCAAAATATTTATCTAAATTAAAATTGGATGAACTCTTCTATGAATTAGAACTTCATGAGCAAACTAACGCCGGGGTCGAGAAAGGTGTAGCTTTATTCGCAGGTTCCTCTAAAGAAAAGAAGAACAAACCCGAATCTGAAGAAGATTCCGATCAAGACTCTGAAGACGAAGAACACCTGGTGAACCTGGTAAGGAAAATGTTCACCAGGAAAAAGAGAAACTTCAGCAAATAGGATCTTCAGAAGATCAGTTCGCCAGCCGACTCAAGAAATGTCACATGTTTCGGATGTAACAAAAAGGGGCACTACAAGAACGAATGCCCAAGATTGAAACTTGACAAACCAAAGTCAACAAAGAAGAAAGCCCTCAAAGCAACATGGGACGATTCCTCCTCAGACGAATCAGAGGGAGAAAGGCAAAAGCACCAAAGTCACCTCGCGCTGATCGAAGCTGAAACGGAAGACGAATCGGAGGAACCGGAAGACCGGTCCGAACCCGAATCGTGCCACGAGTCCCCACTCGCTTCCGAAGGTTCCGAAGAGGTATACCTAAACTTAAATCATAAATTCTTTAGAATTATCTCGTGTTTAAATAAAAAATTAGTTAAATTGGAAAATGAAAATAAATCGCTTCTTGAGGAAAATCAAAACCTCAAGGAACAATTAAAAAATTCGAATCCAACTCAAGACCGAACACTTGAGGAGGAGAATTTATCATTGAAAAGTGAAATTAATAAGTTAAAAGAATTGTTGGAAAAATTCACAACAAGATCTAAAAATTTAGATTTAATTCTAAATAACCAAAAGGCATGCTATAATAAAACCGGACTTGGATATAAGTCAAAATCAAACAAAACCTTTAAATCATTATTAACCCAACACAAAGCAACTAAACAAGCTTGGGTCCCGAAAGCATGCTTAACCACGCAAGTAGGACTTAATCAATTCTATATACCTAAAGATAAAATACATTATATAAAATTGAATAAATCAGATAAAAAACTAAAAAATAAATTTAACTTAAAATCAAAATTCAAAACTCCACAAAACTTAGACTATCACCAAGTTGATTATAACTATAAAAAGAATCGACACAAATCCAAAATCTAAATTAATGGCCAATAATTCAGGGGGAGGCTCCAGAATAGCTGGCACCTCCAAAACTAACATACCCGACAGGGTAACCCAAAACAAACTAACCCGACAGGGTAATCAGGATTAGTTAAAAAGAGACCGAGGTTAACTTAACTCATGGTACTGGTGAAGTTTTTGGATGATAGTACGTTAGGGAAGCTTGGGCATCGCATGTCTAGAAAGATATGGCTTCGATCTGGTGCATTTGGCCAAGTGGAACTGACCGAAGCTACCCTTAAACGAATCCTAATCAGTTAGATCAAGATTTAGTACTAAGTTCCGTGGATAGGACTATTCGGAAAACTTCGAAAGGTTGGTTACTTCTAATGATGTCCCTGTGACTCACCAAGCTTAGAAGTTTATCCGAAGAATGCCTATTTGTGGAAACCAAAACTAAATCTGAATCTAACACAAGTTAAACCAAAAGTCTGTAATCAAACCAATTTCATCTCACAAAATCATAGGATTCCCTGATTGATAATATAGATCGGGTGAGATGAATAAGGCTTAATTTAATTTTAAACTTAAAAAATTATTTTCAAAAATTTTAATCTTAAAAAATTATTTTCAAAATTTTAAACATAAAAATTAATTTCAAAATTTTAATTTTAAACTTAAAAATTAATTTCAAAATTTTAATTTTAAACTTAAAAATTTTAAACATAAAAATTAATTTCAAAATTTTAATTTTAAACTTAAAAAATTATTTTCAAAATTTTAAACATAAAAATTAATTTCAAAATTTTAATTTTAAACTTAAAAATTATTTTCAAAATTTTAAACATAAAAATTAATTTCAAAATTTTAATTTTAAACTTAAAAAATTATTTTCAAAATTTTAAACATAAAAATTAATTTCAAAATTCTAATTTTAAACTTAAAAATTAATTTCAAAATTTTAATTTTAACTTTAAAAAATTATTTTAAAAAATTTTAATTTTAAACTTAAAAAATCAATTTCAAAAATTTTAAACTTAAAAATGAATTTCAAAATTTTAATTTTAAACTATTTTCAAAATTTTAAAACTTAAAAATGAATTTCAAAAATTTTAATTTTAAACTTAAAAATTAATTTCAAAAATTTTAATTTTAAACTTAAAAATTAATTTCAAAAATTTAATTTTAAACTTAAAAATTAATTTCAAAATTTTAATTTTAACTTTAAAAAATTATTTTAAAAAAATTTTAATTTTAAACTTAAAAAATCAATTTCAAAAATTTTAAACTTAAAAATGAATTTCAAAATTTTAATTTTAAACTATTTTCAAAATTTTAAAACTTAAAAATGAATTTCAAAAATTTTAATTTTAAACTTAAAAATTAATTTCAAAAATTTTAAACTTAAAAATTAAACTCAAAATTTAATTTTAAACTTAAAATTCTAAAACCTAAATTAGTTTTCATCTCAATTAAATTTAAAAAAAAAAAAAAAACTTAAATAATGATTGATTAAAAAATTGATAAACTAAGACTAACATAAAAATCCTACTTGTTGTAGGAAACCAAGTGGATTTTGGACAGTGGTTGCTCCAAACATATGACTGGAGATCACACCAAGTTCACTCAATTAACCTACAAAAGCCTAGGAACAGATGCCTTTGGAAACAACGGTAAACTCAAGGTAATTGGTATAGGTAATATTGAATTAAAAATAGATTTCATAATTTCAAATGTTCTACTTGTTGAAAATTTTAAATACAATCTTCTGAGTATAAGTCAATTGTGTGACACTAGGTATAAGGTAAAATTTCTATCCACAGAATGTTTGATCAAACATCTAGATAATCCAACTATAAGCTTAAAAGGCTTTAGAAAAGACAATATCTATGCCATCAACTTAACCACTTCTTCAGTCAAGTGTTATTTAACGCAAAAAGAAGAAACCTGGTTATGGCACAGAAGAATGTCACACACCCATTTCAGAAACATAAGTAAATTAAACGGTCTAGTTAGAGGTTTACCAAAATTACCTAACTTAGATTCAACAATATGTAATGCTTGTCAACAAGGCAAACAAACAAAATCTACCCACAAACCAATTAATGAATCCCAAACCAACTCAGTCCTAGAACTTTTACACTTAGATTTATTTGACTCCCACGGGGTCAAATCAATAAATGGAAGTCTGTACTGTTTAGTTATAATAGATAACTATTCTAGGTTCACTTGGGTCAAATTCTTAAAACATAAAGATGAAACTTTTGAAATTTTTACGAATTTCTGCAAACAAATTGAAAATGAAAAAGGCATAAAAATTAAAAGAATCAGAAGTGATAATGGAGGAGAATTTAAAAATCATAATTTTGATAAATTTTGCCTTGAAAATGGCTACCATCATGAATTTTCTTGCCCTAAAACTCCCCAACAAAATGGAATTGTAGAAAGGAAAAATAGAACCTTACTTGAAGCATCTAGAACTATGCTAAATGAATACAACTTACCTAAATATTTTTGGGCAGAAGCTGTTAGTACAGCCTGCTATGTACAAAACCGAACAACACTAAACAAAAACCACAATAAAACATTTTTTGAAATATTTTACAACAAGCAACCTAATATAAAATACTTTAAGGTATTTGGTTGCCCAGCCTTTATCCTAAATACTAGAGAACACTTAGGCAAATTCACTTCCAAAATAGAAAATGGAATTTTTCTAGGTTACTCTCTGAATAGCAGAGGCTATAGAATTTATAATAAAGTCACTTTAAGAATTGAAGAAACCACCAATGTAAAATTCAAAGAATCCAATCAAAACCTAGAACAAGCCCAACCTCAACCAGTTGACTCTGTTCACGAACATATCAATTCTGAGGGAACAAACCAAACCCAAAATAATGAAGAAGAAGAACAACTACAAGAAAGTCAACCTCCTAGAACCATAAGAGTCAACCCAAACCATCCTACTAATCAAATAATTGGTGACCCAGACCTGAGGGTTCAAACTAGGTCATCTTTCAGAAACCTAAGTCAAATCTCGTTAATCTCAAATATTGAACCCAAAACTGTAGCTGAATCTCTACTTGACCCAGACTGGGTCATAGCTATGCAAGAAGAATTAGCTCAATTTGAGCGCAATGAAGTTTGGGACCTAGTACCTCAACCTACCGATAAGAAAATAATAGAAACCAAATGGGTATTTCGAAACAAATTAAGTGAAACTGGAGAAATTACTAGGAACAAGGCCAGGTTAGTTGCCAAAGGGTTCAGTCAAGTTGAAGGACTTGACTACGATGAAACTTATGCCCCGGTAGCTAGACTAGAGTCCATTAGAATGTTACTAAGCTATGCAGCCCATAAAGGATTCAAACTATACCAAATGGATATCAAGTCTACCTTTCTTAATGGATTGATAAAAGAAGAAGTGTATGTAGGTCAGCCGCCAGGTTTTGAAAGCCTAGAACACCCTGATTATGTCTACAAATTAAAAAAGACATTATATGGACTTAAACAGGCACCTAGGGCATGGTATGAAAGACTAACCTCTTACTTAACCTCTAAAGGGTTCAATCAAGGTCAAATTGACCCAACACTATTTGTGAAATCAATAAAAGAAGATATTTTTATAGCTCAAATTTATGTAGATGATATCATCTTTGGTTCAACCAACTCAGAATTTTTAAACGAATTTACAAACCTAATGGAACACGAATTCGAAATGAGTCTGGTAGGAAAATTAACTTATTTTCTAGGGTTACAAGTCAAACAAACAAATGAAGGAAATTATATTTATTAACAAAAATATACTAAGGAGTTACTTAGAAAATTTGGAATGGAAAATACTAAAGAAATAAAAACACCTATGGTAGTAAACACAATCCTAGATGATGATCCTAATGGAAAATCAGTAGACTTAA
The DNA here is from genome assembly GCF_018446385.1 of Zingiber officinale. Taxonomy (NCBI): domain Eukaryota; kingdom Viridiplantae; phylum Streptophyta; class Magnoliopsida; order Zingiberales; family Zingiberaceae; genus Zingiber; species Zingiber officinale. Next base: position 80,910,038 of record NC_056007.1, read on the forward strand.
AACATTCTCGGAGCGATAGGTAGTCTACTTTACTTAACTGCAAGTCGACCCGACATTTTATTTGCAGTTAGTATGTGTGCTCGATACCAAACTTGTGCTAAATCTCATTTGACTCAAGTCAAAAGAATCTTTAGATACCTCAAGGGAACCACAAATGTAGGTATTTGGTATCCTAGGACCAACAACTTTGAATTAATAGGATATTCTGATTTAGATTATGCCGGATGCAAATTAGACCGCAAAAGCACAAGTGGTGGATGCCAACTACTTGGTCCATCCCTTGTCAGCTGGTTTAGTAGAAAGCAACACTGTGTTGCACTATCTACAACTGAGTCAGAATACATAGCTATAGGCGAGTGTGTTGCACAAATATTATGGATGATGCATACTCTAAAAGATTTCAACTTAAATATCACAAATGTAAAAGTATTAATTGATAATATAAGTTCGATTAACTTAACCAAGAATCCTGTGCATCATTCAAGAACCAAACATATTGAAGTTAGGCATCACTTCATCAGGGATCATGTTACTAAAGGTGATATTGAACTCAAGTACATTGAGTCTAAATCAAATTTAGCTGACATTTTTACAAAACCACTCCCTGAAAGTGAATTTAGCAACTTACGACGACAATTAGGGATGTGCTCAATAGACTAGGATCCTTCATAAATACTTTCAAAACTGATTTTATCAACTTATAGGCTAAACTTGTTTGTTTTCAAAATTTCCATTTTTAAACTTTCAAAAACAGTTTTGGCCTTAGACTAGTCTTACATCCTTAGAAAGCATGTACCCATAGGTTTAGCTCTTGAGCATCTCACCAACACCTTAGGTTTACCTTGCTTGTGGTTGATAAACATAGAAAGGGGTGAGATGCATAGGCCATCTGTCTGGACTTAAGATGCTTATTTCAGTGCATCAGTATAAGTCTGGACGTTAAATACAATTCAAATATTAATCAGATTAAAGTTCATCATCGAGTCAAACACTGACTGATTATAATTAATCTGACTAACCAAGTGAAAGCTACTATTTTCTAATAGTTAGTTAGTACCTAATTGGTTAGACAGCTGGTTGAAGTTAAATATCAAATTCAGGGGGAGAAATAAAACTACTTTAGTTTTCCAAATTGAATTTTAAACTTAATTTTGAAAATCAAAGTTTAAAAATAATTTGTTTAAAATTGTGAAAATTTTAAACTCACAAACTTTTTATCCTTTTTACCTATTCTTTGAAAACTGAACTTTTCAAGTATTTTAAACCATAGTTTTGAATCTAATACTTTTAAACTTTGAAAAATTTGATTTTGAAAAGCAAACTTTACAAAAACATTCCAAAAATTTTTTCTTACGTTTATCACACTCCTTTGAAAACTAAAAGTAAAGATTTAAACTTAATTTTACTTTGAAAATTGTCCTGAGTCTACTTCTTAAAGATTTGACTTTACTTAATTTTGACAATTTAATTTGAAGGATAAATTTTACAAAATTTAGTTTACAAACTAAGCTTCTCAAAGTTATTTTCCTTGTTTTGAAAATTGAATCTTGTACACTTAGTGTTGAAAAATAAATTTCAATTAGTTTTGAAAAATAGACTTTTCAAACTTAGCTTTGGGACTTTGGTTTTGAAAACTTATGTTTAAGTAGCATTTCAAAGTTGAAACTTGTTTTGAAAAATTTTTTTTAGACCTTATACACTTATGTTTGAAAATTAACCTATCTAAACTTAGCATTTTTTTTCTAAAAGCTAGAAGCTATTGCTTTAAACAAATTTTCAAAACTTTATACCCCCCCAAGTCAATTTGATCTTCTCTTGGATTTAAAAAGCTCAGTTATTGTTCAAGGTATTACTGTTTTCAGTATTTCTCGCTATGATTGTTTACCCTTGTTTTTTTGATGAATGCCAAAGGGGGAGGGTTAGGTTGGTTAAGTTAGGGCAACTAAATGCAAACTTAAAAAAAAACTAACTTAAACCTTAAAAACCTCAAAAATCATGCTTGATTTTTGCATACTTTTTATCACTAACTTAACCAGGTTGTCATTCCATCAAAAAGGGGGAGATTGTTGGTGCGGTTAGCACTAACGGTCTAACTCAGGTTTTTGATGAATGACAAATCAGGTTAAGTTAGGTTTGTTGTTGTCTGACACTTTTATCAAGTGTGCAGGAAAAGTCCAGCTAGGTCGACGGGCTGACCGGATAGCTGGCGAGAAGTCCAAGCGGGTCGACGGGCTGACCGGACGCTTGGCGAGAAGTCCAGCTAGGTCGACGGGCTGACCGGATAGCTGGCGAGAAGTCCAAGCGGGTCGACGGGCTGACCGGACGCTTGGCGAGAAGTCCAGACGGGTCGACGGGCTGACCGGACGTCTGGCAGGTAAGTGAGGTAAGTCACTGGAGGGGAGTGACTGCGAGGACGCGTTCCCGGGTAGGGAACATTAGGCGTCGATCCGGCTTAGATCCATTTCGGATTTCTAAGTCGAGATCGTGACTAGATTCCGGTCTCGGAAAGACGGAATCTAAGTCATACTTTGCTCATCTATAAAACTGTGCTAACATTCTTTGCTGCAGGGTACATTTGCCTCGGACTAACCTTTTCTTGCAGGAGAAGGACTTTCTGGAGAAGAGGGGTCCGGGCGCCCGGAGGGGATCCGGGCGCCCGGAGGTCCGGGCGCCCGGAAGGGATCCGTGCGCCCGGAAGGCAAATTTCATCCAGCCGAGTCGTCGCCACGTGGAGCATCATGGTTTGTGCAGCTACGTCACATTCCAGGCGCCCGGAAGGGATCCAGGCGCCCGGGACAGCATATAAAAGAAGCCCCAGGTAGGAGCTTCAGAATCAATCATCAACTGAGAACTTTTCGACTGCTGGTCCTGCTGCTCTACGTTCCTGCGACGCTAACAAAGCTCCGACAAAGTGCTTCTTCGTTTTTCATAATTTCCTTGTCGGTATTACTTTGTTTCATTAGCATTTCCTGTATTCATTTTGTAATTATATTCGAATTGCTAGTGATTGCCCAACGAAAGTGGTCAAGGACCACGGGCTTTCGAGTAGGAGTCGTCACAGGCTCCGAACGAAGTAAAAACAATTGTGTCTACTTTACTTTTCCGCTGCGCTTATACTCGATATTTTCGAATCCATATTCCCCCCCCCCCCCCCCTCTATCGACTCTAACGGTCTTACAAGAGGTGGAAGAGAAGAAGCTCTATTGTGAGTGAGACTTTAGTCCCACATTGGGAGTTTCAAGACACTTTTGTTGGTTTATATTGATTCACATATATTGAGGTTGTGAACAAATGCATGGGGAGAGGCTCTCTCTCACGCGTGGGTGCGCAGGGGGGTGCAAATCCAAGGCCCGGATTTGCACTAAACCAAGTTGACTCGTGTGCAAGCGCGACCAGCACACACGAATGCCGGACCGATCGGGGCAAAAATTTGCCCAAGTGGAACAACCAACATTTTGTACGTTTCGTAGCTTGGTGAGTAATGATCATTAATCGATCATTAATTTTGCCGTTCATTTAAGCTCCTATAAAAGGAGGCTGTGACTACAGGCAAAAGGGTTATGCACACAGCGAAGAAAGCAGAAGCTCTCCTCCTCATTCCCCTCCTCTGTCGTGCAACTATGGCAAAGTGTCGCGATAGCATTCGGGTATCGCTCAGCTCGCCGTGACCACCAGTGCTTGGTCGGATTCACGGTCGGTCGTTGTATCTTGGGAAACAGACATCCCTTGTAAGCCTCGAAGTACAGCTGGAGGTGGGCGAATCTGTTTCAAGGAAATTGCGCCTCGCGAGACTCGGTTAGCTCGCCCGGTCGGTCTCTTTGTCCGCCCGGCCGATTTCTCTGCTCTGCTGCTCTGGTCTGCCGCTCTGCAGACTTGCCCTGGTCTTCTGCTCTGCTGACCTGGTCTTCCGCTCTACTGACCTGGTCTTCCGCTCTGCTGGTTTTCTACTCTGCAGATCTGGTCTTCCGCTCTGCAAACCTGGTCTTTCGCTCTGCACTTTACAGAAACCAGCCTCTGCTGACAGCCTGAGATTATCCGCTCAGGTCTTTTCAACAGATAAGTGAATTTAAATACGATATATTTAAATTCAGCTAATACCGCGTAAAATCTCCGGCAACAGATTGTTTGTGTCCAACAATGTGGAAGTCAAAATTAAAGTAGTCAAAGATATGAAATCATCGGGTCACTAAAGTTAGCCGAGCAGGTGGCAACAAACCGATTGGATATGGTCGTTCACTCAGCCAAAGGAGGGCCCAGGAACAAGGTGTCACCCGAAGGCTCGTCCGACCAGATCGCTCGCCCGACCGGGCGATAGGCAGCGCCTCGATAGCCGAATAACTAAAGAGAGGAGAACATATGTTTACAACTGTGACGACCCTATAAGGGTTAGTCCGACCGGAGAATCTGTCTGGTCGTACAAGGAACAACCTACCGAACTAAGCGACCTTGAAGAAGAATAGCCTCAAGCGATCGGGCGAGAAATCCCAGTCGAGTGGCTCACCCGCTCAGCCAAATAGTGGGAACCCTTGCTTAGCTCATCGTATCCTTCTGGGAGTTAGTGTCGCTGATAACAGGGCATAGTTAGCAAGTAAATCATACGACGGAAGCTTCCACTATCATATAAGGGATTTACACGCTTTGTTAAGAAACAGTGTCAGAGACACTTTTCTGACTTGTCTTTTCATAGAAAAAATGGGGAAATGTGCACGTGCTTTAAGAAGTGTGTGCGTACGCTACAAAGTCACTATATAAAGCGGATCCATGTACCGGCGGAGGTATGCATTATTTGTGATTACGCTATTATTGCTGTTACAGTTCTCTTTGTTCTTCACTATTATCGATGACTAATTTGAGCGTCGGAGGGTCAACACCGGGGACCCCTTCTCTAGCCCGGTACTAACGTTCTTAGTTTTACAAAACAGAGCGAAGCCTTCATACGTTTAACCATAGAACCACATTCCTAATTAGCTATCTTCATCCCTTTCGAATAGGATTAGTAGATAAGACCTCCTGAACTTTAGTCATATCTTTGATTCAGATATAACAAATATTCTCAGGTTTGAATTGAAGTTCATTTATATATTTAAATTTATTATATGATAAAATTTATACTTCGAACATCTATTTTATTATTTTTAATAATTTTTATTTATTTTTTAAAAATAATTTTACCTATTATTATGAGTTAGAATTTATCTTTTACATAAACGTTTGTTACCCTATTATTAATTTTTTTATAAAATCTAAAAAAAATGATGGATTTATCTTCTTTTCGCCGCTGATCTTGTTTGAAAATTGAAGAGATGACGCACTAAAAACGTTGGTTGTATTGTTGACCGAAAGAAGATTTTTTACTCCACGGAGAAAGTTTCTTTCGATCCTGCCCATTCTCAGTCCTCAGACGAGCAAACAAAATATTAGTGCCCAAAAACCAGGGGAGTTCTTGGCGAAGACCCTTCGATGCTCAAGTCAATACAATTTTGGACGGGTGAATGAAGAACAGTAGATAACGTGCGCGTGAGAGTAAGTTTCAGATGTTCAGAGAACGTACCTTGTCAACGAAGAGGATCCCCTTTATATACCACCTTTCATAACCTCTGTAATTATGAGGTGACTAAGATTGTAAGAGGTTATTGGATAATGGAAAGTGTACAACCTACGCAATATGCAATAATTGTCCGAGGAATCTTCTATTTACCCATTATATATACCTTTTTTTTGTCGTTTATAGCTTATGTCGTGCTGAGGTCGTTGAAAGAATATGCTATTATAAGTGGTTGGCTGATGAGAGACATAATAATCCTTGAAGAAAGTTCCAACAGAATATTCACTGATATGTGGTTATTATTCTGATAGGTTAGAATTCTCTGCTCGTGTTATCGGCTGAGTATATTTCGATCAACCGTCTTTATACTTGTCATTGCATTAAGCTGCTTTGTTATGTATTGAATGCTAGAAATTCATTCGGAGAATAATATGATGCATTGGGCGTATTGGAAATTCGTTCAAGAAGCAATATGATAAACTATGTGTACTGGAAATTCGTTTAAGAATCAATATGAAGTCAAGTCCTTAAGCCCGACCGACTTTTTATCTGGCCTGACATGCATAGAGAGATTTATGAGGTTAAGTACCTTAAGCATGACCGCCCTTTTATCTGGCCAGACATGCATAGAGAGATTTATGAGACTAAATGCCTTAAGCTTGACCGACCTTTTATTTGGTCGGACATGCATAGAGAGATTTATAAACATCAGGGAGGCTAACCCTTATTTTGACCATACATATAGATGGTCGATTATAAGGTGGGTCGGATATTCCGGCCGATCTATAGGGTCGGTTGTTTTTAAACCCGATCGACTATTGTATGACCGGACATGCTATCTTTACAGTTCAAAAGAAAAGCACTAAACCCCTTATGTTTGACCGAGTTAAGGGCGGATTGCCTCTCTTCCACACGACTTATAATCCGATCAGGTTGGACCTGAGAGCCGGTTAGGCTGAACTTAAGAGCCTTAGCGCTAGACAAACAATGAAGTCAAGTGAAGAATGCTCTCTTCCCTTGGCTTTAACTACCACATCATCTTAACTTTGACCACTACATCACCTTGGCGTTGACGACCACGTTATCTTCTGAGTCTACTCGTTACAATCCACATCAACTACAAATCCTTTTCTAATCAATGCATAAAATAATCGCTATCCATCTTGACATCAAAATTAAAGCACAAATACCTTTTGTAAACAATTGCTAGCTCTAACCAAATATTGCATTGTATATATACACACTTTTCTTTGATTATCACAAGAAAACGAGCATGACCATGACCAAAGAAGGCAATCAATCTGGTGTTACAAATGCAGGGGAAGGGGGGACGAGGGAGGAGAATGATTGAAATAGAAGAGGAGAAGAAAATGCACGAATCAGACATGCAAAATACTAGATTCTTTTATTTCATCGGCACTCCTGGTTAGAAAAAGGAAGAGTTTCTGTGATGTTAGTGATAACAAGTTTGCTGAGAACCTGCTGTGCTATTACATCTGCTTGGCTTTTCTTTTAAGCTGTACGAGATGCCCTTGCAGGCTACATTGCTTTACCTGTTTTGCAAATTTACATAAGTTAGGGAAGTGAAACCTGAAATGATGGACAAAGGAAAAAAGAAGCGAGACTTGCATGCAAAGCTGCTGCTGTGGACAAGAAATCTCTTGATCGATCAAGTAGTGCTCTTTCTTGTGCAGCCAATTTCGTAATATCAGATACCAAGATAACCGTGCCTTCCACCTGCAAATAGGCATTTGCTGACAAATTACGCCATGATTATCCCAACTAGGCTCACCAATTTTATATATAGTGAATTATGCAAGGAGTTTGATGTCAATGAGATGCACGTGCAATGGATAATGAGTCAACAGACACTGCCTAAATCATTTGGTACTACTACATCAGGTTGGTCAGCCCCGGTAGAAACCCCTAAAACAGTGATGTGCAAAAAAAAAGCCACGAATCAGAATAGCAGCTAAATCAGAAGGATTCTTCATTTCTCATAATTCTGATCAATAGCAGTAAATTGAACCTTGGATCCATTTACATTAATATATCCCATACAATGGTTTCTGTTTGTCTGAACAGAATATATGCAACGACAATCCAAAATACAACCATATTTATGTAAATATCCAGGATTAATTTTGATGTTGATCAACCGAGTTAAATTATGTCATGTGTATTTGATGTCTTATGTTTGAGTATGCAGAGACTTAGGAATACAAAAAGTCGAGCGAAAACGCAGTGAACGAGAAGGATGACACGGGAAGAGAGCCGACGGGCTTGATGCATCCCAAAGATGAGGTGCAGTGGAAGAGTACACTGATGAAGCGAGAAGGACGCATGGATGCATGCATCCGAGAGATGAGAAGTCGGAAAGAAGCATGCTCAAGGAGAAGGTCAGAGTTAGGTTCAGTGAGCTCAATTTCGAACTGCCGGATCATCACCAAAGCAAGCGGAACAAAGAATGGTCGCCTTTATGACTTGAGGCACCTTAGCTGTCTTAAGGCGCCTCCAATGAACCGAGGCACCTCCGATGCTGCCAGATTAGAAAACTAGCCATTGCGCGTGGATAAAGAACAGTCGATTGGAGATATCTCCAAAGTGTCATGTCAGCAAAACGATCATTTCGACAGTAGGCTATAATAGAGGCCTTGTCCTCTAGGTTAAGTAACACACTCTGTATTCATTTCTAAATTCAATTTTAGCTATCTGTACGATCAACTACTATAAGAACCTACTTCACCTCTGACCCTTGTCGCGGAAGGAGATTGATAGTGCTTCCAATCTTCTTGGATTAACAACTATCCAGGTTGTAATCAAGTACATACTCAAGTCTTTTATTCTTTACATGTTATTTTTATTTAATTAATTACTGTGTCCTTGCTAGCAAGTTAGCAAGAGAAAGACTTTAACTTTTGATTGCAAGTTATTCACCCCCTTTTAGTCGGTCGACCGATCCTAACAATTTATACACTAAAAGTATGAAAAACTAATGTAGAAGAAAAGGTCAGGATTAAGCCTAATGTAGATGCAAGGTGATCACAATTAAGTCCAATGCAGATGCGATATGACAATAATGATATTGTAGAGGAAGCAATCACCTTTGATAAAAGAGAGCATATTGAGGATCCCATTGCTTGCATCATATCAACAGCTGAACCAACAGCATCCTTAAGTTCCAGGATGTCCGCCTGCGAAGCAAGATAATTAAATTTGACAAAAGTGGAATTGTCTATCCCAACGATAATGTTTGTTGGTATGGAAAGATATATACAAACCTTGGCCCCACTAACAATAGGAAGGCGGAGAGTGCTAGCCTTTAATGCTTCAATTGCTCCTGACAATAAGCTTGAATGCTCTCTGTCGATGAGTGACCATTCTTCCAGATAGGACAACTGCAATATTAATAAAGTCAGATGTGAGTTCATAGAAGTGAATAATAGTTGGCATAAAGGATTTACATAAATTCATGGCTTCGTGGCAGGTCTCATAGAAAAAAAAAAGAAAAATAAAGATCTCTAAGAATTCTTGCGCTCTGTAAATAGTTACAAACAGAAAAGCAAAAAATACTAGGGTATAGCATGATTTTTCCAATCTTTGAAGACTCCAACACATAAATTATAGCTTATAACTGGAGCTGAAAGACACTAGGAAATAATAAAGAAGCAAAAATAAGCAGCAACACCATAACATTCGCAATTGCTACTTACAAGGAACATTCCAACTTAGATTATGGGTAAGTTGATAAGGATTCATGGTGCAACACCAGGCAACATCACACTTTCAAGATGAATTTCACCAAATAGTGAATTTTATTAATTGAGGAGATAAATTATAATCAGAAAAATGTGGTCTTTTATAAACTCCAATCCAATTAAACTTTTAAAATTAATAATACAAACGGGATATGAAATACTCACTTACCTAATATGATTTAACAATTAGGAAACAAATAGTCTGACTTGCACAAATAAAATACTACCAATTAACTCTAATACCAATACTTTCTATCCTTAATTAGAGAAACTACCAAATAACAAAATTAAGCAAAAAAAATTCCAAATTTGCATCATTCTCCCCAACCAAGAAGAACTGACTTTGTCAAGTGGAGAGATTAAAGATTGAGTCAAGCGGTTGCAGGAGAACAAGACGTTAGTCTTTCATAATAAATTTCATCAAATAATGAAGTTTATTAACTAAAAACATAAATTAAAAAGACTTTTAAAGGCGCGAACCCAATTAAACTTAAAATAAAATAAAGCAAACATTGTAAAAAATACTCACTTAGCTGACTTGACAACTTAAAAAATAAATTATCTACGACTTGTACGCCAAGTAATAAAATTAAATACCAAATAAATTCCAAATTTGCATCAAGTCAATTGCTCCATAACAAAATATCATATGAGATGCTAACATTGGAAAAATCATCTGATAATGGCCTTCAATCAGAAAAAATTATTTATGTTTGACCAAATTAGTTAATTAGATAAATGTGGTTCTGTTGTCTGAGATTGGCAAATAGTGGCTTGGATCAAAACTAACAAAGAAACTCCAGTGAACATTTCAGCTGGAATTGTTTCACAATAGTCTGAAGTGACTCAAGTCGGTTACTTTTTCAACATCTGAAAGAATGTTTTCATGAAAGTGGTATTGTATACTGATAGATTAGCAACTTTTCTAGAAATAAATCTAACTGCAATTGTTAACTCTTGAAATATACCTCACTTGTTTTCCAATAATGAACAAAGAGCAGAATAGTTCTTGTTGGCTTCCACCATAATGTGCAACATTGATTGCCAACTACAGTTTGACAAGTGGACAACAATAATGTATTAAGAAACTATACATACTAACTGTCAGATCATTAAAATCTCTAGAAGTAATCATAGATCATGCCGTGAATAACCAAAAGCACCAAATATGAACAAAAAATCATAAACCATCATGTCAAAATAGACATTTCATAATCGAAGAGAAAATAAGTTTAACGCAGATTTACTTGTTCCTTAAGGATGGAAGCCAGCTTTAAATTTTGAGTCAGAAGTTGTAGTTTGATCCTTTTAGTAGTAATAGAATCACGTAACTCTGAAGTAGTTGTCCATGCATCATATATATTTTTCTGTAAAAATCAAATGAAAGCATTAGGAAATAAAGCACAATATATGCAGATTTGACTCTCCATAACAATTTGGAAGGTTGGTATGGATTAATAAGAAGCCATGCCAATCCAGATGTAACTTCTCTTGCCTAGTCCATGAAACACCATTCCTTTACAGATTATATTAGTCATTGGATATATTTCTCTCTCACATTCTGGATTCTTTATATATGTTAAACAACCAGAATCACAAATAAAATTAATCAACTTATTTACAACTGTTCTCTCCCTATATATATTAAATTGGTTTGAAGTAATAGACTTCCTTGGTCTAGGGAGTGCAGCTTGACTAACAATACTCAATTATATATTCATATGTGAAGTAGTGAAACAACGCATATGGATATGTGAGCAACAATCATATATTGCATGAACTCTTTTTGAAGATAATGCGAGTTGATGCACACGGGTCGTGAAAAGTATGATACCAAAGATGGGGTTATGTCAGGATCTCTCAGCAGAATTATGATGGAAGAAAAAAAGTGAACCATAGGCCTCTGAACCTTGCATCACTTGCAGGGCACCCTTGATACCGTGCATGTAATATGTGCCTTGCGAGAATCCTTATTACATAGGGATATTGTAATACCCTGGAAATCTAATTAGTATCTATTGCTTATGGGACTAGGCTTTGCATACTGAGTTAGAAACTTTATAATTCCGTCCCAGGTGGTTTGAACTTGGTCATGACAATTATTCTGTCAGAGAAATCACTATGCTATGCAGGTGATTATCGAACCTATTGTGCATCAAGGTGAATATATTGTTCAGCCAGGATAAGAACTAATGTCAAGACAACAACTTGGTGGTCCTCTGAATGCAAATATCTCCAAAGAGGTTCTTGTATCCAATTTGTGTTGTATGTCGCTCAATGAGGATGATCTGTTCATAAGTTGGGCAAATTGTAATGCTCCAATCAATCTTGTTCATCCTGTAATGGGGCTAGGTTTGGCATAGTACATGAGTTACATTGCTTCACACTGCTTATTAGAAAATACACCCTTTTTTTGAAGTTAGACCGCATTGGTGGATTCTATATATTTAAGTCACACTTTTAGATTTGCCCTAGAAATGAAGGGACCATCATAACCACTTAGCTCCTGACCAGGGTCTGTTTTGTCCTGGAGATGTTTGCTACTTTCTGTAACTTTTGCATTTCAACTTTCCTGACAAGGGATTATTGCAGCATGCCATAACACACCTGAGACATCTTCCTAAGATTGTGCAATTTCCAGCTTACTATTCTTGTACCCTCACATCTTATGACACAAAACAATAGTCCATCTTTAGCATCTCCAGGTTGCTGCCCAGCCCATAAATACAAAGATATTAGATAGTGACCTCTAACAATTTATCTTAACCTTCTTTCAGAAAGAAAGTTCATACCATTTAATCATGGTTTCCATCGACTTTGGATGGCTTATAAAGTGGCACTGATAAAGAATTGTATTTTGAAATTGGATAAGAATGAAAGAGACCATGAGTCACCATGAGTTACTAAAAAGAATGGGTTGGTCATCTAGCAAAACTTCTGGTAGCTTGGCCTTCTAGTGGCTAATAGGAACTGTTAGAATTATTAGAATTACAATTGGATTTGTGATTGTATGTTAATAAGTTTAAATCCACATTGGATATTTAATTAGAGATATATGGTTAAGTTGACCGCCTAGTGGCTGACAATAATTGATGGGGAGTGTTAGAATTATTAAAATTAGAATTGGATTTATATTTATATGTGGGATAGGTTTAGATCCATATTGGGTATTTAATTATATGATATTTTGATTGATTGAGTTATATATATAGGCAACACAATACTATAATATTTTTATCAGTTCTGTAACGTCACAAACAGGGCACATAAAAAGCAGGGATAAGTTTTTTTTTGTGATAATCCAGATGTCCAGCCTACTAATTCTAGAGGTAGACGACCTTCCCTCCTGATTCAACTACCGGATAAATCCAGAGCATGGCTTATGCACAGTTAGAGACTGACCTCCATAATATTCGTCTCTATTGAAATTCGAACTCCAATTCTCTTATTTATTCCCTTGTTCCCCTAAGTGTTTTACCACTATACAATCAGTGGGGGCAGGGATAAGCTTTCTTATCATCATGTAAGGTTGCAAATAATGGATATGACTAGTAAAATCTGGTTTTTTGTTCATGAATTTCAAAGGAAATTTATATTCTTTCTGGAAATCGTTTAACTGGAACAGAGACCAACAATAATGTCGTGGAATAGAGGAAATATTTTGAAGAGAAAGTAAATTACTTGCCAAAAATTCTTAACGAGTAATGGCATCTATGTCAGGTTCCCCAAGTTAGGTTACACAAATAGAAACTTCATGAAAAACTATCAAACATATACAGAAAACTAATCTTCAGAATATTCATTACCTCTATAGTTAGTTTCTGAAGTAGCAGGACTGCATTGGCCCTGGCATTTACACATCGCCACTGTAAATGTCGGTTATCAAGCAACCTCAACAAGTGAGCCTCCTCAATCCGATTCTCCCCTTTCTTTGCCCTGCGCACTTCAGTGGCAAAGCTTATAATGGAAGGTGCATTGCCCACACGAGTAATTGGTGAGGTACACATTGCTACATTAGTCCTTGCTCGTAGAGGACTAGACATACCCCTTGATGCCGCAAGCTTACTAGGTGAAGAAGGTCTCGTGGGGCCCCGAAGTGGTGAAGAAATTGAACTTGGAGAAGACAAGGGGCTATCAGATAATTTCTTCATCCCACCCCACCTCGGTGCCCCAGGCCTTGAATCTGGCGAAGGCAATGGGGAACAAGGTTCTGGATACTGACTCAGCCGGCTGTTCGTCTCTTGCCTATACCTCGCCGGTACACTAATCCCACGAGGAGTCACCTTTGCCCTCGAGAGAACACTGAACTCTGGCGTACCAGAATTACTGCCAGAAGACACACTGTCGGTATCGGATGAAGCTGAGAGATCACCCCCATCAAAAGAAGCCCTCCTCGAACTATCAAACAACATCGACTGGTGGAGCAACCTGACGGTGGCCAAGATCGGTTCTTTCTTCTCAGAGGAACAGCTCAAACTCCTCATCATCGGATTCGATGGCTGGGCTCGGGAAGCAGGCCACCGGTGGTGGTTCTCAAAGGGCCTTGTGTTCTCCAAATGCTCACCAGTCCTCGCTGCAGCAGAGCCGATGGCAGCGGGTCGCCGCCGCTCTGGAGTGGGGGTGCTAGGGGAGACAGCCTTAGCGCGGCTGGTCTGGTAGAAGAAAGATTCACCCTGAAACGAGACGGAAAGACTTCGTGTCGTCGTGCAGAGGGTGCTGGCGGCGGCGGCGGAGGGTTCTGCCTCTGTCGGCACGCTACGGCCCGCAGGCGTGGAAGGTCGAGCCCGATCTGCGGAGCAGGATCGCTTCTGGGAGCCGGATTGGCGCAATGCCGGTGGCGTCGACGGCCGGGTGCTCGGGAAGGGCGACGGAAAACGCCGAGAGATCGAAGAAGAGAAGGTAGTGGTGGCAGAATACGAACTAGAATTCGAAGAGGCAGAGGGAGAACTAAAAGAGGAGAGATAACGGGAACTGATCTCCGTGGTACGAGGCCGTCTCACCGCGCCACCGGCATTGTCCTTTTCCGATGGGATCAGGGGCAGGCGATAAGGGTTCTGGAGATCTTCGCGAGCGGGAGAAGGAGAGCCGATCTTGCGTGGGTTCGTAGGGTTCCGGGAGGCAGCTGCAGCGGCTACCATGGATCTAGTGGCAGATCTCGCTCGATCTCCCGCTTCCTTCTCGAATTATAGCAACCGGCACGGCAGGCAAGGGAGGAACGCGATCACATCACCAGGCGGAGCACCAGACCGTAGGCTTCACACTCCCTGGAGCTGCAGAATTAGGAAGAGAACGAGAGTGTGGGAAGCAAGAGAGAGGCTTTGCGCTTGCTTGCCTTTGCCTTTGCCTTTGCCTTTGCCTTGCAAGCTCAAAGACTAGATTTGCCTTTACACAAAACACGCAGTACATTTGTCCGTGAAGTGTGGTTTTGCTGCTAAGCAATGCAAAGATTTTTGCTGCGTGACTAAAGATAATGACCAGCAGAAGGGAGTTGGTTTAGGAGCCAGTTATACATTTATGTAAAAAAAAAATAAAAAATCCCGGACGTCCCATGATTATGTGTAAAGGATAAATTAAAATTAAATAGACTACTAGGGCGATATTTTTCGTCCACTTCATTATCTTCATCCATGGTATACCACTTGATTAACATGCGGATGGTGCATATGGCAACAGCATTTACACTAGTTTTCTTATCCAAAATTTTATAATTTAAGATAAAAAAAATTATTAAATTTAAATATCTATTTTCCATTGCATATATGCTTATTTTATTTTTTTCTCTCTGTTATAAGATTTTGGGAATAAAATCCATTCTCCAATAACATACATACCATTTTTTTTCAAAATATATAATTTAGAGTAAAAAAATACTTTATTAAATTTAGATATATATTTTTATTATACTATATATACCGAAATTTAGAAAGTACTATTTATAAATATAAAATTTAAGGAATAAATAGGGTAGCTGATGTAAAGATTTTTTTATTTATTTTATTTAAAATTTAATTTAAAATTTTTAAATAGGGTAATAATTGATTTGAATATTCTAAATTTTAAAAATAATATTATTTATAAATATAAATTTAAAAAAATAATATAATAGCTGATGTAAATTTTTTTTAACTAATTATTTATAATTTAAAATAAATTTTTTAAATAGTATAACTGATACCTATACTCTAAGGCTCGAATAATACATGGAATGTCATAAATGGTGACATCGGAAGAAGGAAGAGTAGTGGGGTGACATGGAGCAGTTAAAAGATTCGTTGTTGTATGGGTATTCATGTGGTAAAAGTGCATGTTGCTCGTGTATCCTCCATGCTAAGATTAATGTGACAAAAGATGATTTATTTGTCCCTAGTATTTTTATCAATTCGTTTTTAAATTAATATAAAGAAAATAAATTATAGATGACTACTAGTCATTAAGTATAAGTAGTCAAGGTATGGGGAGAGCATGTTTGGACGTGTCAAATTTCATTTCCAAAATATCATGTGATAACACTCTGTCTTAATAATTATACTGCCTGAGAAGAACAAAAAAAATCATAGTAATTGAGAAAAATAGGATGAATTATTCGAACCCTTCATCAAATATGGTAAATTATCAACGCTATATTGGGCATTCATGCAATCACGCTTCATGGATTGTAAATCTCCGGTTCGATTGGTTCCACCAAGTCGGTCGTTAAAAAACAAAAAAAAAAATAGAGAAAGGGTAATTCGATTGTAAAAATGTGTTTATAAATAATGTTTATTATTCATCTGTGAATAACATAGATGTATACATTCTCCAATTCCTTGTTTTTATTAATGGTATCGAAGCCTCAAACTATCAATGTATTATTATTGTCCTTCGTCAAATTCTCATGCAAGGAGACCATGCAGCTCCATGGGATGCCTGGACCGAACAAACCCCATCAACTCTTTAACAACTATATGAGAAAGGCAACCTAACCATAGTGCCTTTGAAATCCCATATTTGGCTCAAATTCCCTTGCTCCGACTCTCTCACAAGCCACCTCAGCACCTCTTCAGTATACAACATGAATTTAAGGTAAAAGTCAAGATGACACTTTTCTTTTTCAAATCACACCAGCTCTCTATTTTAATTTTTTATTAAAAGGTCATCAATAAGATTAACTAAATCTATTATTATTTTTTTTTTTTTGTCCGTTCGTCGTTTTTCTCGTCCTAAATCCGTTGTGCATACTTCCATCTTGGCTTCTTGCTCTGGTGTGTTGTGACACCTTGGGTTACTCATTCTGGCTCTACTCAACCTAACTATTATTTGATAGTTATGATTTTATACTTATCCTTCTACATTATTGCAATTATTTCCTGTTATAGAATTCTTTGCATTACTAATTTATTATTTTTATATAATTAAATAAAGATAAATATTTTAGAAATTAATCTATGTATACAAGTTATGCTTCATATTTAGTGAATCAAGAGATGACCATACACCTTAATTGGGCGAAGCACAAACACCGAAATTATCAAAAATAATAAACGAAAATTAAAGAAAAATTCGACTGCAAAAAGAGAGAATTACCTCAACAACATACACCCAACTAGAACAACCAACTATTATGAGGGATACATTCTACCAAATCATTTGACCAGTTTTATTGGACCACTTTATACTAGGAATTGAACATAATTAAAAAACAGATTAGTCATATGTCAAAGATATTATATGGTAGTTGAGTCAGTTCGCTACCTTCCTATCACTCTTCTTTGTTTAGGATTTTCAACTAAAAATTGGACTCTTCTTTAAATCAACAATAAATGCATGTCTTCGTGGTCACATTTCTAGCATGGCTCAGTGTTTTTTGGTAATCTAGTGATTAATTCGGAAGGTGATTAGTTCAATCTATAAAAAAATTTTATTGATTATTAAAATAAATTCGGAAGTGCAAGTGAGGGGCGGTCCGACAACTTAACATTCCCTTTTTTTCATTTCACCGACGGAAAATACCTTACAATAATGTGTCATGGTTAGAAATTGAATCATGAATAATTAGGAGAATACATAAGCGTAGCAAGGCTCAGTGATTAAATCCGAGGAGGACATTACAGTTGATTAGTCCAAGTCATTTGCAACCAAATCTAAACCGGGTCTGTCAAGATTTCATCATTAAGAATGTAGCGAAGATTAGGTGTGATGGATGGCTGTTTTCAGCTGCATTAACTAACATTGCTTAGCTTGCAAATGCAGCTAAAACTTGAGCAGAGCTCACTGTATCTCAATTCTTCTTCCAAATGTGAAGTAACTTAGACATGATTGAGCAGAGCCCACGTAGATTTTTCTTGCTTTCAATTTTTGTTGGAGTTCCCTCGGTGAATAAAATTAGGGCTTAATTGAATACAATCGCCTCATCATTCGTTGCCTGAGAAATGCAATACTCACGGTGTAGTGAGACATCCATCACAGAAAGCTTTTTAGCATTTCATGCAAATATAAAATCACGCTTGATCCGGTGATAAGGCCGGGGGGCCCTTACGAGGGAAGGGTCAACGACACATGGAGGTCAACAGTCAAGGGGGGGCCAATCTCATGGGCTTGACGAGCGGGCAGGTCATGCCGATCACCAGATAATGACCCCCATCAGAGGGAACAACCACCTGGCCGTAAGCCCGGGTTTCCAATGAAGGAAAGAGGATCATATGACCGAGCGGAGGGTCCGCTCGGCCACGGTGCAAGGCAAGAGTACAAAGGCCGAGCGGCCTGCCCGCTCGGCCAGGGAGTCAGGCAACGAGATCCGAGCAGGTGACGACCCTGAATCTTCCCGGACGGACGCACATCTACGTTGGGTCGGGGTAGAACGTCTGCCGAGCGGCTGGACGCCCGGCCTGGGAAGAAGAAATCAAGAGACGAGGGATAGCGAGAACGTCATCTCAGTAACCCCTATCGTCATGGTCAACGGCCAGGCCATACGCAGTATTGTACGGCAGAAGGTTCTGCTGTCCCATCAAGGAGATGCTCGGACTGTAGTAGTATGACGTCAGATATGTTCTTCTGACAAGCCCATACCGAAGTATGGTGCAGGACACGTGTATGCCTTGATACGTGTGCACCAGGCTCCCTATAGATCTATATAAGAATCCTCAGACTTCGCCGAAGGTATGCAATCTCTGATCCTGGGAGCCACCTTCTTGTTTTCCGTTTGCCTGACTTGAGCGTCGGAGGGTCGTCGGAGGGAACCCCTCCCCGGCCCGACTTCTTTGCAGGTTCGCCGGAGCTCCATACGGCTAGTCAGAAAGCCGCGTCATCAGTCTGGAGAGCGCCACGTGCCCAGCGTCCATCGATTCAGCGTTCAAACAGGATCAATTTGGCGCCGTCTGTGGGAACTCACCTGTATCCGAGCGGAAGAGATGGACGAAACTGGACGAACGCACACCGTGGCACTCTCTCAAGAGGAACTGGACGCCCTGGTAGAGGCAAGGGCCGCTAAACTCATGGAGCAGCAGAAGTAGAAGGCTCAAGTCGAGCGGGCGCCGCAGCAAGCTACTTCGACATCTGCCGGTCGGGCGGTCCCAGTGGACCAACCGGAGCATATATTCACAGGAGGCTTCCATAGGGCCCTATTCCGTACGCCTCTGGAAGTTGCGCCGGCTAACCCTGAGCCAGGATCTTCGTCTGACGATGCCCCCGTTCGGGACCACAGAAAGGGAAAGGCGACCCAAACGGGTACATCCCCCGAGCGGATCAACCGGCAATTTTCAGAGGTCATCTTGCGGGATCCTCTGCCAAAGCATTATGTTCCACCGACGATCGGGGAATACAACGGAACTACCGACCCGAACGACCATCTGGGTAAGTTCGACAACACAGCTACCCTACACCAATACACAGATGGAGTAAAGTGCCGGATATTTCTGGCCAACCCTGCAAGCAGACGCCGCTCGGACCGTCGCCACGTGCCTCTCCTGCCAGAAGTACCACAATGTCTCCCACCGACCGGCGGAGGAAATGAAAGCATCTACAGTCTCCTGTCCATTCGATCAGTGGGGAATGGATATCATAGGTCCCTTCCCTATGGCCACCGGTCAGCCGAAGTTTCTTCTAGTGGCGGTCGACTACTTTTCCAAATGGGTGGAGGCCGAGCCACTGGCCAAGATCACCGAGCAGATGGTCAAAAAGTTTATATGGCAACACATCATCTGTCGGTTTGGCATCCCCCGTCGACTTGTTTCCGATAACGGGCGGCAATTCGCGGGAAAGTTGCTCGAAGAATGGTGCAAAAGCTACAGCATCGAGCAACACTTCACGTCCGTGGCGTATCCCCAAAGCAATGGTCAAGCCGAAGTAACCAACCGGGAAATTCTTCGCATTCTGTGCGCTCGGCTCGACTATTTGGGAGGAAGCTGGGCGGATGAAGTGTCGGGCGTCCTATGGGCCATCCGAACGACCCCGAAGGAGGGAACGGGCGTGACGCCATTCCACTTAGTGTATGGTGGTGAAGCAGTGATTCCAGTTGAAGTGGGCGTAGAGTCCGTCCGGGTCCAAAACTACGATGAAGACAACGCCGGGCGGAGGCAGCTGGAGCTAGACTTGGTCGACGAAGAACGGGCTAAGGCATCCGTCCGGCTGATGATGTACCGACAAAGAATGAAGCAGACCTACAACCGGCGCGTGATCCCCAGAGCGTTCCAAGTCGGCGACTTAGTATGGAAGAAAATAAAGCCGGTCGGGGACTTTCGAAAGCTGGAGGCCCCATGGGCAGGCCCATTCAAGGTCGTCGAAAAACTTCGCTCGGACGCCTATTATCTGGAAGATGAAGACGGACGGCAGCTAGATCGACCGTGGAGCGCTATCCACCTCCAGCCTTACCGAGCGGGGTGAGAGGTGCGCCAATGTAATATGCTTTGTACACTTGATATTCGGTTATCTCCTCTTTATGCAGGAATGAAGTGAAAACTCGAATAATATTGTTCTTCTAACGGCTTATTGACCGAAGACCCCGTACCGTTCAGACGGAGGTATATTATCCGAGCCAAAGGCTCGATGCCGAAGACCTTGCGCAGTTCGGCCAGGTAGACATTGCCCAAATTAGGCTTAAAAGCCCGTCGAGCTCCAACGTTAAAAATCGAGAGACGAACCGGCGTCTATAAACCCTCCGGCCGGAAGACCGTCGAGCTCCGACGTTAAAAATCGAGAGACGAACCGACGTCTATAAACCCTCAGGCCGGAAGACCGTCGAGCTCCGACGTTAAAAATCGAGAGACGAACCGGCGTCTATAAATCCTCCGGTCGGAAGACCGTCGAGCTCCGACGTTAAAAATCGAGAGACGAACCGGCGTCTATAAACCCTCCGGCCGGAAGCCCGTCGAGCTCCGACGTTAAAAATCGAGAGACGAACCGGCGTCTATAAACCCTCCGGTCGGAAGACCGTCGAGCTTCGACGTTAAAAATCGAGAGATGAACCGGCGTCTATAAACCCTCCGGCCGGAAGACCGTCGAACTCCAACGTTAAAAATCGAGAGACGAACCGACGTCTATAAACCCTCCGGTCGGAAGACCGTCGAGCTCCGACGTTAAAAATCGGTCGGAAGCCCGTCGAGCTCCAACGTTAAAAATCGAGAGACGAACCGGCGTCTATAAACCCTCCGGCCGGAAGACCGTCGAACTCCGATGTTAAAAATCGAGAGACGAACCGACGTCTATAAACCCTCCGGCCGGAAGACCGTCGAGCTCCGACGTTAAAAATCGAAAGACGAACCGACGTCTATAAACCCTCCGGCCGGAAGCTCGTCGAGCTCCGACGTTAAAAATCGAGAGACGAACCGACGTCTATAAACCCTCCGGCCGAAATCCCATCGAGCTGCGACGTTAAAAATCGAGAGACGAACCGGCGTCTATAAACCCTCCGGTCGGAAGACCGTCGAGCTCCGACGTTAAAAATCGAGAGACGAACCGGCGTCTATAAACCCTCCGGCCGGAAGACCGTCGAGCTCCGACGTTAAAAATCGAGAGACGAACCGGCGTCTATAAACCCTTCGGCCGGAAGATCGTCGAGCTCCGACGTTAAAAATCGAGAGACGAACCGGCGTTTATAAACCCTCCGGCCGGAAGACCGTCGAGCTCCGACGTTAAAAATAGAGAGACGAACCGGCATCTATAAACCCTCCGGCCGGAAGACCGTCGAACTCCGACGTTAAAAATCGAGAGACGAACCGGCGTCTATAAACCCTCCGGCCGGAAGACCGTAGAGTTCCGACGTTAAAAATCGAGAGACGAACCGGCGTCTATAAACCCTCCAGTCGGAAGACCGTCGAGTTCCGACGTTAAAAATCGAGAGACGAACCAGCGTTTATAAACCCTCTGGCCGGAAGACCGTCGAGTTCCGACGTTAAAAATCGAGAGACGAACCGGCGTCTATAAACCCTCCGGCCGGAAGACCGTCGAGCTCCGACGTTAAAAATCGAGAGACGAACCGGCGTCTATAAACCCTCCGGACGGATAGCTTTTCGCAGGGTACGACCCGGTTGTAAGCGCCGACCAGTAACAGGTCCTGCTATTAAGGCAAGAATATTACTGCCGAGCGGCTCCCTTATAAAGAATACTTAGCGTGAAAAAATTCTGGCCGAAACAAAGGTTAAGGATGAATACTGGTCGAGCAATCAAATAACAAACAAAAAACAGAGTTCATTTACGCCGAACGGCGGACAGACAAAAGAAGTAATAGCAAGAGTATTTGCATCGAATGACGGGCATACAAAAAACGGTTCAAATACTCCTCACTCATCGAAATTAAAAAGGGCGTCGGGGATAGAGCCCATCATGACAGCCAGATCTTCTGGGGGGACGGACAGCTCGGTGGGTAGATGACCCTTAGTCTTCAAATAATCAACCGCCACCTTGATAGCCTCTTCAAAAGTTAGAGACAGCTTGTCGCCGAACTTTTCACCGAACTCGTCTGAGCGGACGAAAGCTTTCCTCACTTCAGCCGACCGGCCAGGCTCCCCGTCTTGATATTCTTTGAGCGCGGCTCGGGAAGCGTCAAGGGCAGCCTGGAGATCTTTCAAATCCCCTTCAAATTTAGCCTGATCGGCCGAGCGGCCCTCCCGTTCAGCGGTCAGCAGGGCGTCCAAGTCCTTCACGCGCTGTTCTAGCCCCCGATTTTCCACCTTCTTCGCGTCCATATCGTCGATGGCCTTGCGCTTCCGGGTGGTCGCGGTCTTTATTTCTTTATCGCGTTGCTTGACCAGAGCCTCGAGCTGAGCCACCTCACACGCCAGGTCAGAAGATCTTTTCCGTTCGGCTTCCAAGAGCTTTTTGGTTTTCTCCAAAGCAGCCGAGGATTGTCCTTGGTTTTCCCCCGAGATTTTGAGCTTTTTCAGCTCATCCTCCAGCTCGGCCAGGTGGTTGCTGATCGCGATCTGTTCCACCCAGTTCTGTGAACGGATGTGATCAAGTTAGAAGCTAAACTAAAGTAACCAACAAGACAAAGGATATACCCCAGTCGCCTGCTGCAAAATTGCTATCGCCTAGTTGGCTGGTTGTCATGAGCGCGACTCGGATCCGAGCGTCCTCCCAGACTTTGGCGAGAGGCCCTGTGAGGGTGATTTGCTGTTCGGGAACCATTGGCCGATCAGCGGCCAATAAGTATTCCTCCGATGGAAATCGCAGAACAGTTTTAATCACCCGCGGGCCGCTCGGATCATCTTGGGGCGCAGCTGCTTTGCCAGAGGGCTCGCCAATTGTGGAAGGACGGTCGCCCAATCGTCTAAGGCGACGCAGGGCCCGAGGAGAACTGGTAGGCGGCACCTCAAAAGCAGCTAGGGGCGAGCCGATCTGCGTCGGGGTACTCTCTGTGGAAACCGCCTCGGAGATCACGGGAGCATCGTCACCCCTCTCGGAATGTTGCTCATCGGAGGGGGTCGGGTGAGAGACTTGCTCTTGCCATCTGCGTTTCCGAGCCGACAAAGGAGCTTCATCCGCCGAGCGGTCCTCTACCTCGGCTTGATCCGCTTCGCCCACAGCCTCGTTGAGAGAGACAGGAGCGGCTATAGCTTCAGGGACAATCTGAGTCCCCTCACCCCCTTCAGTTGCCGAGCCAGCCAGGACAAGCCCCCGTTCGGCGACCTCCTTGTTCTTCGCCGCCTCAATCTCAGCAGCTCTCAACTTAAGCCGATCAGTAGCGTTGGCGCGCCACATGATTTCAGTTGCAGAAACGAAGAATAAATCAGTTAGAACAAAGGAAAGAGGGCGAAAAGAATGCTTACTCATGCTGCAAGGCAGGTCGGCTTGGACAGGGGACAAGCCAAATATATATAGCGCTCCTTGAAGGAGCAACTTATCGATGTTGTATCGCTGGCCGATCAGCCGGTTGGCTGCATGAAGATAGGCCGGATCGCTCTTAAATTTGCCGAGCTCCGGTTGGGTCGGCACCGCCGTCTGCCATTTGGTTCGGAAAGCCGGCAGCTCGGGAAAACGCAAGTAGAAAAAATATTCCTTCCAGTGCTTGTTGGAGCTCAGCATGTTGTCGAAAAGAACAAAACCTATCCTAGATTGGAAAATGAAAGTGCCCCACTCGGATTGTTTCGGATAGTAGAAGTAGTGAAAGATTTTGGGGTCCAGTGGGATGTCGTTCAGTTTAAAAAGAATTACAACCCCGCTCAGCAGCCTAATGGAGTTCGGAACTAGTTGGCCGAGCGGGATGCGAAAATAGTTGCACACTTGTAGGAGGAACCGGTGCGGAGGAAATCGCAGCCTGGCCAAAAATTGGTCTCGGAAAAAGAGAACGGTGCCGGGCGGCGGGCCATGAGGCCGGTCGGTGGGGGTGGCTAATATTATGTCATGGTCGGCGGGGAGTTCATATGTCCGAGCGAGGCGCAGTGCATCCTCCTCGTCAAACCGGCTCTCCATGGTCATGTACCAAAGACCAGGAGTGCCGGTGGTCGGCTGGGAAGTGCTCGCCATGGTCAGAAGTAAGGAAGAAATGAAATGCGGAAAGGAAACAAGAGAGCAAGCGGGGAAGGATGGTGATAAGACAAAAAGGACAGCTAACGAAAAATGCAAAGGAATGATGAAGTGAAGGGTGAGGGAGGCTTACGAGCGAGAGAATGATCGAAGAAAGGGGCTGCGAAGTCGCCGGAGAGCCGAAAGACGAGGTCGCCGGAGCAAAGAAAGCAGCAAGGCTCCTGAACGTGAGGGAGCAGAAATGCGGCGGAGAGAAGAATCGAAAGCTTTATAGTGTTGGGCCCGAATGGCCTCCGCCATCGGATTCAGGTCGCAAGAAATGAAGCTATCATCGAGCCGTTCATTTTAAATGGCGGTTGTCCCATCGGAGGTAACGCCACCGCCGTACGCTGACGGCAGCGGGATCAACACGTGTCAGCAAGACACCGGGCGCATTTAATGAAAGCCCATTACCGCGCGCAGCACTCGTGCCCGGCTTTGATAGAGAAGATTTGGCACGAAGTCCGAGGGAATACCGAATGCGTCAGCATTGACCATCCGTCCATTGATAGCGCCGAACGGGCATGATGAAGAATGTAAGCCGAGCGGATGAGCATTCCTGGGGCCGGCCTAGCGGCCATTACTCAGTCAGACCGGCAGTCCAGTCAGTCGGACTTTGACGCCTCTTTTGACTGGACTTAAAGGGGAGGCAAGTGATCCGGTGATAAGGTCGGGGGGCCCTCATGAGGGAAGGGTCAACGACACGTGGAGGTCAACAGTCAAGGGAGGCCAATCTCATGGGCTTGACGAGCGGGCAGGTCATACCGATCACCGGATAATGACCCCCATCAGAGGGAACAATCACCTGGCCGTAAGCCCGGGTTTCCAATGAAGGAAAGAGGATCATATGACCGAGCGGAGGGTCCGCTCGGCCGCGGTGCAAGGCAAGAGTACAAAGGCCGAGCGGCCTGCCCGCTCGGCCAGGGAGTCAGGCAACGAGATCCAAGCAGGTGACGACCCTGAATCTTCCCGGACGGACGCACATCTACGCTGGGTCGGGGTAGAACGTCTGCCGAGCGGCTGGACGCCCGACCTGGGGAGAAGAAATCAAGAGACGAGGGACAGCGAGAACGTCATCTCAGTAACCCCTATCGTCATGGTCAACGGCCAGGCCATACGCAGTATTGTACGACAGAAGGTTCTGCTGTCCCATCAAGGAGATGCTCGGACTGTAGTAGTATGACGTCAGGTATGTTCTTCTGACAAGCCCATACCGAAGTATGGTGCAGGACACGTGTATGCCTTGATACGTGTGCGCCAGGCTCCCTGTAGATCTATATAAGAATCCTCAGACTTCGCCGAAGGTATGCAATCTCTGATCCTGGGAGCCACCTTCTTGTTTTCCGTTTGCCTGACTTGAGCGTCGGAGGGTCGTCGCCGGGAACCCCTCCCCGGCCCGACTTCTTTGCAGGTTCGCCGGAGCTCCATACGGCCAGTCAGAAAGTCACGTCATCAGTCTGGAGAGCGTCACGTACCCAGCGTCCATTGATTCAACGTTCAGACAGGATCAACGCTGAATGACATGGATCATTTGGGAATGACGTTAAAAAAAAGTAATTACCTATGAGAGATTTTATCCTCGTAATACTCCTTATTTTAATATTATTGGAGCAGTTACCGATAGCTATTATAACATGTACAAATTAGTCATAGTACCAAGTAGCTACTATTTTTGTACTATTGTAGTAGTTAGTCATAGTTATAATATGTCGGAGCTATTCTTTAATTAATTATTACATATAACATTTAATATAATATTGTTATAGTAATATAATATTGTTATATAGTAGTGTAATAATTTAAAACTTATAGCTAAGATTTAGAATTACATTATAAGTATATATGTTATGTGTTGGAACAACTACTCTACAACGTAAAAAATCATTAATTTCACTTTAATCAAATAAACAATAAATCATAAATGTTAAATGATAAACACATTGTAGTTGATATGGCGAATGTTAAAACTGTCATGGGGGACAAAGAAGGTTAAAACGGCATACTGAGTTGGGTCAAAGTCAAGAGAGGTCAAGGATCATCTCTTCCTGATTGAGTCGACCGACCACTATTCTAAGTCTGATCTGCCAAAGTCCAACTCATCCAAAAGGCCGACCTAGCAGAAAGTTCGACCAACCACTCTTTTAAGGTCAACCTACCAGAAAGTTTGACCGACCACTCTTCTAAAGCCGACCCGCCAAAAGTCCGACCCACCCAAAAAGCTGACCTATCGAAAAGTTCTACCTGCTCAAAAGTTTGTCCCGCCCAAAAGACTGACTTGCTAGAAAGTTTGACCGACCACTCCTTTAAGGTCGACTTGCCAAAAGTCTGACCTGCCCAAAAGGTTGACTCGTCAGAAAGTCCAACCCGCCCAAAAGCAAATGTCTGACTCGCCCAAAAGGCCAACTCGCCAAAAAGTCTGACCCACCAGAATGTCTGACTGACCACTCTTCTTATGTCGATCTGCCAAAAGTCGGGCATGCCAAAAATCTGACCCGCGAGAAAGTCCAACCGGCCACTTTTTTAAGGTTGATCGGACTAAGCCGACTCCACCAACCGTCCACCCAGCCAGTCTTCCCAGTCTTCTTGTCGAGCCGAGCTGACCAGTTTGTTTGGAAGAGCAGAACCGAGCTGATCCATTAAAATCTTGTTAAACCGCTGGATCCATCAACCTTCATCTCATCTACTGACATCTAAACAAGAGTAACATGCCCCACTGACACCTAGACAAGAGTAACATAACACTTTGACATATAGGCAGGGGTAACATTACCCCCTGTCATCTTTTCTCTTGACATGACTCTCCTATAAAAAACCTTGTCCCACATAGGAGAGAGAGAGAGAGAGGGGGTGAGGGAAGGAGGAAAAGGAGAGAGACTCCTTAGTGCATATACTTATTTTATTATTTATTTTCCTATATTATTCATCTTCTTGAGACAGGACATCACTAGAAACTAACTAAAGCGGTTGCGATCAGCTCACCGATCTACCAGGGATGCCCTCTAGACCAAGGTACGTTTCCCATACTTATTCTTCACATATTTCATCTTTCTACATTTTATTGGTACCTTATATATTTTTGGGACCGACCTCGAATGTCGAAGTGTAAGGTTCGGGTAAGCCTAGTCTGTTTTCAGATTCTTCTAGCGACGGGATAGCTCACCCTCTTCTCTTGGTTTTTAGTTTGAAGTTTTATCTTCACAGTTAACACTATCATCGTATCATTGACGGTTCCATCTTTTCAACTTTCAAATAGGATCAATAGCAATTATAAAATAACTTTTATATATTATAATAATTAAAAAATTATATATTATAAAAAAAATTTATATATATTATAGTGGCAAAAGACGATATCGCTCGCCCCCAACGCACCACGTCCAAGGTCTTCACGAGGGAGATAAATTATGGTAGCTGGAGAAGTTAGTGCGCAGTGGGAAGAGGTGCACAGGGACCAAAGAATTATACCCTGACTACCCCACGATTCGAACACACACTCTCAAGTGACAAGCTTCTACGCACTAATCGCTTCAGAGATAAAACATTGATAGTATGGATAGTTGCTTTAACAACATTGAATATTCTTGAGGTAAAACATCTCATAAAATGTTCTTTTGACTTTTTCTAAAAGATGCTCTTTAACAATTTATATAAGTTGATATGTATTTTAATTTTTGCCCAATCATCTTTCAACGTCGCTGGCATTTTTTGCTTGAGTGAAAAAACAAAAAATAAGTAGAAGTTGACTTTTGATCTCATCGAGGAGAACTCCGGCGAACGAGGGGCACGAGGCTCGATCATTTACCATGGCTGACCATTCACATTTACAATCCCGTTTTTAAAATTCTACGGTATCGTTGTTGGAAAACGAGCCTTAAAAACCACAGGCATTTCACCGATTTCTGTCTTCATTAAAATTGTAAATAATTGACAATAGCTGATGAGATTATATTTGCCAAAGTAAAAGGTGATAATGTTTACTCGTACGGTTCAGTATTGTTAGTCCTCTCGTTAGACACAAATCGATAGATTATGGGGACATTTTATTTTATCACAATGATTGTTTATATGAGAAAAATCAGATATTCAATAAGATATTTTATATTCGTTGAAAATTTATCTCAAAACCTATTAGATCAACCACTCGTATAATTAAAGAGCACAGAGATTACACTTGAAGGTTAGTTAGCTAGTGTGAATTGCACTTAAAGCTGATGTCCTTAACTTAATGGAAAGGAGATGAAGGCTAACTCAAAAGGCATCTTACCATCATGTTGCTTCAGGACTTTCAATCATCAATCAATATTATAAAAAGTCAGTACATTACTCTTATCTGTTTGATAAAGACCACAAAGTTAACTTTTGTTACTAAACTGTGGCAATTGTCCATACAACATCATTTTTGTCAAAAGCAAACCTCTTCTTTTTTTTTTTTAAGAAGAAAAGGATTGCTATGCATAATAGAAATACTTGAAGAAAAAAAGAATTTGCATTTTAACCTCTCTGTTCCAGTGAGATCTTGCGACTTTCTGTGAGCATTCCACCACCATGAACTTTTGGCCTCCAATCTCATCACCTTTACAGGTTGGTACAGTTCATCCACTTTCCCTGCTCTCCCTTCTTTTCTTAGGAGACATCCAATTGCCATTATGACATGTGGTCTCAAGAACCAAAGTGAAAACTAGCTTTTAAGTCTCAACGGAATCTCACTTTCTTCTTAACCTTTTTTTAAATAAATGTTGCATAATTTGTGTTTGTTGCTAGTACAATGAGCTACTTGCATTCATTAATGAACTCATCATGTTTGAATTGACTGAAATATATATCTATCTATTTCTTGGACCGGAAGGTTTACTTAAATGCTCACATAGTAAACATGTCTTAGAAATTAAGCAACAGCAGATCACTTCTGACATTACATCTGAAATCTTGATGAACCCACCAAATAGCTCATGAAAAATCTCCGGGCCAACTTTGTAGTTAGTGGCCATCAATGTGCACTTGCAAGTTTACCAATATAAGCATAAAAAACAGGACGTTATTACTAATCTGCAAGTTAAGATACTACATCGCATAAACTCATGCTAGCATTTTCTACTTGGGTCTGTCCCAAGTAGAGAGAAGCTAAGACTCAGCAAATTAGGATTACACATTTAGACAAGTGCAAAGAGCAACGGCTGGTTCATGGAGATCCACGGTTAGGGTGGAACGGTGGCGGAGGCGGCGTAGATCTGGGGATGTAAGGCATAAGCGGAGTTCCATGTTCGATTGGACCATGATCAATGATTGCTCTTGAACTTGGAGGTGGATCGTAGTGGGGATAATCAGCCTTGTTGATGCTTGCTAGATCCTTATCATTTCTGATATTGACAGTGTGGTATCTGTTATCCTGTGAAAATAGGATGTTTATTAGTAACACATAAACAAGAGAAAAGAATCTCTGATGACAGTAGAGTACATGTATGGACCAAGGTACCTTGTCCAGTTCATATAAATAGAAAGGATGCTTCATCTTATTTAGTTCTATCACGGTTTCAAGTTTGAAAGATTCTATTCTTAATGGGCCCAAGAGGCAAGTCAACGAGGGGATGACTAACAGATTATTAGGGAGGCCATGCATTGACATAATCACGAGCCAATCCAACAATCTTTTCTAACAATAACAATCACCGAGTCTTATCTCAGAAATAATGTTGAATTGTATACCCAGCTAAATTATCTCAGTTGTTCTGCTTATAAAGCTCACCCTGCAAGTGAGTAATCTAACGATGTTGATACCCAATTCACTTACCTTGCGCTTCCTGTTACTGAAGATGATCACGGCACTTCTACCTTGCAGAGGGATAACTGTTACAGTGCTATCAGCCAATGCGGGACCTGAGATTCCACGACGACAATGTTCATCATCAGAAAACTATTTTGACCTTCTTAAGACGACAATGACAATGCAGTTCCATCAGTTGTTCATCGCTTTTGAAGAACATTAAGCTACCTGCGCCGTTGAGAACCATAGTGTTGAAGGAAAGGAACGCAAATGAAGCCCCCGCGACCAAAATCAAAGCAAGAAGGCGCGAAGTCATCATCTTCCAACCAAATTCTTCCCCTCAAGCAACGTTTCTAATCTCTATGGCTCCACCAAGCACTGAGAAAAAACCTTAATTAGCCAAGGAGCCTATGGAGCTTGGGAGGTACAAATGGGGCAGGCAGGCAAGCAGGGTGCCAAAATTTCAAAAAACAAAAACACCGTCAGGAGCTGGCTCCCATGCTCCTCTCCATTACTACCCTGGCAGAGGCACGGAGAGCCCGTGGGGGATTAAATGCGAGAGCATGGGGAAGCGAGCTGGTTTTGGGCAGTGATGAAAGGCACGCACTCGGGAAAGACAGAAACAGAGCTTTGAGAGCACGTCGTGGTTTTATATTGCTGCACTGCAACAACTGAGCGAAGAAGCAGTAATGGCGCCATGGCGGTGGTGATGGGTGCCCAAATGGACCGGCCGTCAACGTCCCGGCCCAATGAATACTTTCCCTTCGTTGTCACGCCCGATAGTAGGACTGGCCCAAGACTAGTTGAGGCAGTTGAGGCCGTATGTGAAAAAAAAATTAGGCTATGATATTATTTAAAAAAAAATCATTGGGACTTCAGATTGACAATAATGAATTTTTTAATAAATATATTTATATAATAATAATAATAATAATATAAATTCCTACTAATTTATCAAAATAAAAATATTTAAAATTTAAAAATAAAAATTTAATTTATATCTTACAATTTCAATATAATAATACTCTAAAATTTAATTCTTACATGTATAAATATAATAAATTTTCTTTTAGACATTTATATATAATGATATAAAATTTGAGTCATGTATAAATATAATAAACATTCTTTTAGACACATTATTTATATATAATGATACAAACTTTGAATTTTATAGGTATAAATATAATAAACAATTTTTTAGACATATTTTAATGAGAGGAGATCCTCTGATCCAGAGGATGCTCCCTTTATATGCATTAGTAGGGATGGATAGTCTCCACTTGTAAAATAGGTGGGGACCATTCATCACCACCAATGCATGTAAAGGGATCATTCTCTGGACCGTAAAAGCGGTCCAGAGGATTCAACCTGTATTTTTATAAACAAGAGAAAAAAATAACAATTGTTTAATTAGTATACAATGCGTTCTATAATAAAGAACCTCTCAATACATTTCAAAGTTAAATCTATTTTTTTAAATAATAATAATAATTATCACTTCTCCTTCTGTTTTCTAAATCATCATTTTGTTCATTTTTTAGAATAATAATGCATTCTCTGTAAAATGAAATCCTACCATCAAATTTGTACATTCTTTGATTTGTTATCCAGCAATAATTAATGAATGACTTCTAGCAAAAAAAAGCATAATGTGTTGATTGAGTCATCAATTTAATAAAAAAATTCTCATTACATAATATTAAATTTAATCATACACTAGAAAAACAAGGAATTGTTGTGCTTAAGCTTTAAGCTGATAAAACAAAACAACTAACTTTTTTCTTAAAAAAATTCAAAAGATGATTTTTTTTATTTTTATTTACGAAAAACTAGTTAGTGTACATCACAGTCTCATTCCTGGTCACTTCTTCAAATTGGCTTCAAGTTAGAAAAGAGCCAAAAGAAAATAGAGGAAAGTAACAAGAGAAATCTAATGGAAAAGTAGGATTTCTATAGATAGGATTTTGATAAATTCATTAGAACATAACAAAAACTATGGGAAATCTAATAAGATTATGCAACTTGCAAATCTAAATATATATTACAAATCTTTTAATAATTATATATATATATATATATATGATCCTGTCGGGAAGCTGAGAAGATGAACCTGCCAGAATGTCGTGTCTGGAAGGTTGACCGCATCCCCATGACCCGGTTGATGATCTGTCCGCTGCGTTGACCAAGTCGTCTGAAGTCCTCCGGGCAACTATACCTGCAGCCAGTGACCGGGTTGCCCCGGTCTCTGGTACCTCGGTGCTCGAGGCGGATCCCACAAATGCATAAGCAGCCGCATAATAACATGATAATAAAATAAGCATGAAACTAGTGCAATGACATACCCTGGCCCGGGGGGGCGCCCTCGGATGGATCAATGAGATACTGAGATGACTGCATCGTCGCGATCCCGAATAGTAGATAAATGACCATCGAACGCGTAGCTGGCTCCAGTAGCTCGAAGCCGGACGCGATATAGATCCGCAGGACGGAGCACGGTCTGACTACAGCGTCGGCTCGCAGGGCGGAATATGATGATGGCTCCCAGGCCGGCACAAGGCACACGTGCTGGGTATAATAACGGCTCGTAGGCCAGATAATAGACGTAACTCACCTGCATGATAACAATCCAAATAACGAAACACAACACGGCTCGATGGCCGGAAACACTGCACTGTATCGGATCTGTGTCGCACGCGGCGGGGACAGCGGCTGTGCAACCGTCGGAATTGACGGTCGGGAAACCGGAGTCGGCTTAATACCACTGGAAGAGGCGGCAGCGGCTGCGATGACCACTAGATACGATGCCGGCCACTGGGGGCAGCGGCGTTGGCCGCAGGGAGTGGTGCCAGCCGCTAGGGGCTGCCGGAAATGACGCGACTATGGATGCAGGAGCCTGTAGCTGGGCTCCGGGACGAGGCTAGCGCAGAGAAGGGAGAAAGGAGAAGGAAAGCGACGTCCGGAGCGGCTGCGTGCTTGAGGCGGCGGCGCAGCTCATGAGGAAGCTGAAATCAGTGGGGGGCGATGATGGAGTCGGCGAACAGTGGGGGATGAGGAGGAAGAAAAACCGTGACCAGTAACCGGCGCTTGAGGATGGCAACGAAGGAGTAGGCAGAGTTGGCGATGGTGACGACGAACCCTAGCGAATTCCCCCTTTCCTCCCCTGGCCGCGGCCTTTTTCCACAAACCCTCCTCTCCTCCTCTCTGGCGGCGGATCCCCCCACCCCTTAAAGCCCTAGCTTGTAAAAAGACCTAAGTGCCCCTGTCTTTTTTTCCTAATTTCCTCTCTGCCACTCAACTATATCCGGATCAATATATATTAAAAATGGGTTTCAATTTTATTAGGGCTCCTAGGCATAGGCCTTAGTAGCTTATGCCTCAAGTCTCTCCTGTCCAATAGTACAATCTAATTAATTTTAAGATAGACAATTTGATACAACATTTTATTCATAAAATAAAATTTAAAATGTATGACTTCTCTTGACATGATATCCCAATTTCACTATTAATTCAATCATCCTAAAGATATTGGAAATTGAACTCTTATTATTTAAGAATATACTTACTCTCTTATCACAACACCAATACTTGAAAGACATCTTATTTATTTGCCCCACAAATGGAGGGGATCTTGTTTTACATATTAGGAGATTTTATATTGTTATTGAAAACTAAATGCATAGTCGACAACAGATAAATCGATCGAAATTGATAACTTATCTACTTTACAAATTGGAATAAGATTAATAGAATTATTGTTTTACTCGATCTGGTTTCTATTTCAATTAGTGTTTTTTTATGTACATGGAAAAACAAACAAATCTAACATGCATTAGCACGAACATCTGGACCGCAGAAAAATCCATTCCAACATGTGTGTGGCCCGAAAACGTACCAATAGTTTATTGATGTCGTTCGATTGGCCCGACAGGATAACTGATGTCATCCACCATGTGATGCCTTACACCTAGCGACACTACAAGCTACTGAATCTCTCTGTTGGGCCTTTGTCCGTTCTATTCGGCAGACAGGTAGGCGTGTAAATGAGATTAAACTTAGTCTTGGATTCATTGGCGTCAGATAAGGCATGCATCTTTCTTTAGTCATGCGTGGTAAGTGATTAATTTATGATGGATGTATATATTTGAAAAAAAAAATACTCTCAGTCTCTCACCCCTTAAGTCGATTATAAATCGATTTATGATTTATTTCCGTAATTTGAAAATAGATGGTGAGGAGTGTGAACATATCATCTTTTACTAAATAGATGGAGTCGTGCCGGGCAAAACACGACAAGGAAAAGTAGATCCGTCGTGTATTTTTTTTTTTTAATATTAACAGTTTTTATTTAATTTAAATAGTTACAGATTATTTAATTTCTAATCTTTACATCTAAATTGCTTTTTATAACTTTATCAACTGCTTTTTATTTTTTTTGGTTGGCACTAATTTTATCAACGTCTTTCGTTTCCACACGACTTGCAATCATGCAGCAAATCATATGCACACATTGACTTAACAAAGTCAACGCTTATTTTCGGAGAATGGAAAAAATGGCCAATTAAAATATTAATTAAGGTTCAAAAATGAGATAATAAAGTAAGCAGCACGAAACTTTGGTCAATCTCCCGGTCTGTGAAAAAGGATATTATAATAATGAAATATAAAAGGGAGAGAATAAATAAAATTATTATTATTTTTAAATTCAATCTCTTAGAATAAAAAAAGGAATAGAAAGAAAGAATGATAAACTTGAATATAACCGACTAAACAATTCGTGTTATTGTATTAGTTATTTTTTATTTTCCACATTTTCACTTTTCCTATGTCATAAAATTACAACCCGAAAATAATTCCCGAGTATTGTTCTAATTTTTTCACAAGAAAACATTTGCAATTTGTAAAAAGAAAAATAAATGTCCAAAAGTACTTTGTCACTTGGAGTGATTTTCATCAATGATTTTTTGTTTAAAGTTGATACATATATTTAAGTCTTTAGTTCGACTAATTTGAGATGACTAATATAATTACACATAAGTTTTTTATTAACCATTGAGATAAATTAAGAAAACACATGTAGAGACACATCTTAATAATTAACGTTCTCGAGTCCGCTATCCATTGAGAGAAAAATCCTCTATAGTATACAGTAGTTGAGTCTCAAACTCACCTAGTCTGTCATTAGAGGGTCTAATCACCACACCCTATCCCAGGGCATGACTTTCATCTTTGTTGGTAATGTGGGGGTATGAGGGTTTCATGTTGAGCTCCCATACCCCCACATCATAAGTCTTACCTTCAAGTTTATTGGAAGGAGGCGTGAGTCCGAATGACTAGACTATTATGATGTGACAAGATGAGTTACTGACATTGACATACCTTAAGAATTTATCTATCTGGTATCGAGTATCAAACCTCTACTTGAGGGAGTAAATGGTTTTTGACCGAGGAGTCAGTAGGAGAGTTTTTGGGCCTGTCGTAAGGTGGAATCACTAGCCTGAGGCTAGGAGTTCTGAGCCTATCGTAAACCGAATCACTAGACTTGCTTCCGATTGAGGAGTTGGGGAACAGTTTCCGGGCCTGTCTTAAGTCTATTTCGCTAGAATAGGGTTAGGAGTCTTCGAGCCTGTAGTAAGTCAAAGTTGCTTCCGACTAAAGAGTAGGGGAAGGGTATCTAGGTCCGTCGTAAGGCTGAGTGGCTTAGAGTTTCAGGGTCTGTCATAAGACTCCCTCGCTAGCGTGGGGCTAGGAGTCTCTGAGCTTGTAGTATGGTGGAGTAGCTTTCGACTAAGGAGTCACCAAGCATGTCATAAGGCTGAGTGACTTTCGACTAAGGAGTGGGGGAAGAGTTTTCGAGCTTGTCATATGGATGTCTCACTAGTGCGGGGTTAGGAGTTTCTGAGCCTATCATAAGGCAATCTGAGTCTGTCGTAAGACAATTTGAGCTTATTGTAAGGCAGAGTTGGGAGAGAGCAGGGCAACATCTCATCACCATATTCAACCTGTGACTCCTAAGTGTCTGTAGAGTCAGAAAGAGGCTTACTGACATTGTGCTCAAGGGAAACTTACCATATAGATAACATCGTGCTCGATCCTCTACTTTCAAGTGTTGATAGATTCAGGGAGAGGCTTATCGACTTCATGCTTAGGGGAGGTTTACCGACAAAGATAACATCATGCTCGATCCGTGACTATGTTTGAGTCGGGAGAGATTGAATCCTGAAAAGGATAATTGTTGATCGAGATCGCTAGTCCAAGACTAGGATAATATAAGCATCGTGCTTGATCCGTGACTATCTCGAAGTCAGGGAGAGGTTTACTGGCACCATGCCTAGGAGAGGCTTATCAACATATATGAGCTAAATCCCGACTATTGCCAAGTTGAAAGAAATTGAGTCATGAAAAGGATAATTGCTGACCGAGATTACTTGTATGAGACCAGGATAATATAAACATCATGCTCAACCTACAACAATGTTCTAATCGGGGAGAGGCTTATCGACATCATGCTCAGGGAGGCTTACCAACATATATTAGTTTGATCCCGACTATGTCCGAGTTGGGAGAGATTGGGTCCTGAAAAGGACAATTGCTGATGGAGATCGCTGGTTCGAAACTAGGATAATATAAGCATCGCGGTTAATTCATTACTATGTCCGAGTTGGGGAGAGGCTTACCGACATCGTGCTTAGGGGATGCTTACCGGTATATATGAGCTTGATCCTGACTATGTCCGAGTCAGAAGATATTTGCCCCTAAAAAGGATAATTATTTATGGAGATCGTTGATCTGAGACCAAGATAATATAAGCATTGCGATTGATCCATGACTGTGTCTGAGTTACGGAGAGGCTTACCGACATATATGAGCTTGATCTCAACTATGTCTGATTTCAAAGAAATTAGGCCCTGAAAAGGATAATTGTTGATGGAGATTGCTGATCTGAGTCTAGGATAATATAAGCATTGTGCTTGATTTGTAACTATGTCTGAGTCAGGAAGAGACTTACCAACATCGTGCTCTAGGAAGGCTCATTGGTATCTATTGGCTTGATCCCGACTATATCCGAGTTGGTTGAGATTGAGCCTGAAAAGGAAAATTGCTAATGGAAATTGCTAGTCTGAGACCAAGATATATAAGCATCGTGCTCGATCCACGACTATATACGAGTCAGGGAGAGGCTTATAGTCATCATGCTTAGGGGAGGCTTACCGACATATATGAGCTCAATTTCGACTATGTTTGAGTCAGGAGAGATTAGACCCTTAAAAGGATAATTATTGATCAACATCGTTGGTCCAAGACTAGGATAATATAAGCATCATGCTCGATGCACGATTATGTTCGAGTCGAGGAGAGGCTTATCAACATCGTGCTCATGGGAGGCTTACTTGTATATATGAGCTCGATTCCAACAATTTCTGAGTCGAGAGAGATTGAGCCATGAAAAAGATAATTGTTGATGGAGATCACTGGTCTGAGACCGACATAATATAAGCATTGTGCTCTATCCCCGACTATATCCGAGTCGAGGTGAGGCTTATAGGCATCACGTTCATGGGTGGTTTATCGGTATATATGAGCTCAATCTCAACTATATCTGAGTTAGAAGAGATTGAGCCTTGAAAAGAACAATTATTAATGTATTATGTTTGAGAGGTGTCTTAAGGCAATCACCTTATGTTTATACTATTTATTTCGATAAATATAGATTCACAATTTCAGTGCACTTTACTTATATATTTGAATGGTCTTAAACTTATTTACTGAATGTCTGCAATATGACTCATAGCATGAGAGAATTTGTGATTAGATCACAACTAGTGAGAGTCTCTACTTGTTTGAGAGGTGTCTTAAGGCAATCACCTTATGTTTATACTATTTATTTCGATAAATATAGATTCACTATTTCAGTGTACTTTACTTATATATTTGAATGGTCTTAAACTCATTTACTGAATGTCTGCAATACGACTCATAGCATGAGAGAATTTGTGATTAGATCACAACTAGTGAGAGTCTCTACTTGTGTAATTATGAAAGTATTGAAACATTCCCTAGTCAATGAATTGATGTATTTGAACATCATCAATTATATGATACTAGCATGGATTATATTCTTTGATCTAACCAAGCAACTGTTACTCACTAGCTGGAGATATTGAGATGTCAAGAGTTAAATGTGGATGTTAGTTATGGTAATTAGTTCATTGGAGTGACCTGCTGTAAGACTTCATATGGTTATCTACATATATGGATATGTCAGTGAAGTACTTACTATAGCTGGAGTGCAAGTTGCCTTTGACTTGGTATTCAAGTCACCTTACTCATAGATGCTCATACTTTGATATCTTAAGCAAAACATCTCCTTGGAGATGTGAACCCGAGATGATTGGGTATAAGTCAAAGTGCCTGAAAGTGTTTGGATAGTCCATAGAGGATTCACCGCTACTTGCGAGGAGACGTATACCCTATAGTCATTTGTCAGAATTATTACTTAAAGTTTTTACAAAATAATACATGTTAAGAGTATGAGACTCTTAGCACTACAAAAAATGGACATCAGAATTAAAAAAATTAACAGTGGTCAATAAAGTACTTGTAAAAGTAGAACCAATATAATCTGTCCAACTAAACCACTTCTAAAATTAGTTCGGTTGATCTTTTTAGGAGTGGTTGGTAAACTGTTGTTGTTGGCCACATATATAAGCGGTTTGAGAAACCAATTCTATAGGTTTGTTATAGCAGTAGTTTAAGACATCTTCTAAAGGTCGCATATGAGATTAAAAAAACATGATTGCATCTCGTATTATTTTCATAATTTCATCAACCATTTATGTTCCAGTGACCCCTAATTGTTCCAACGACCCTCTCTATTCCAACGACCCATCAGATTAATTGCACCCTAGCATTATCCTTCCACATTTGCTTCATAAATTACCTTGGATTTTGTTTCTCGAGGTAATTTCTTGGTTTAGTTTTTGCAGGGTAATAATTTTTTTAAGTGTTAATGGCAATAAAATTATAATTGATTAGGGTTTGTGTTAGGGCAATAGATCTGTAAAATTTTTCACTGAATTCCTTAATTTATTTGTTTTGTCTAAGTTATTCATATTATTTTTCAAGTTTATTATTGTATTTTTCTTACAGTTTGTCTATGATGCTAAGCTTCATTTTCATATTTTTTTCCTCTAAGTTGAATAATATCACAGATTTCTCATAAGGCCATTAGCATATATACTTTTTTTAAATTTTGAAATCCTTCTATTTATATATTTAAAGTTTTATATTTATGAATTGTATTTTATGTTTGTTGAATTCTCTGAAATTTTATCTATGAAGTTTCTTTAATTTTGATAAATCTTGCTTCAATAAGTAAACTTTTATAAATTATTGAACATGATCAAATCATGCAGAAAGAATGGATGGCTACCCCACATGACAATCTTGAGTATCGGGCGAGAATCCTATATTTTTTACATTATACATTTGGTGATGTGACTCCAAAAGTTATGAGACCATATTCTTATTCCAAATACATAAACTCATTGAATCATGATCATGAGATAGTATACGAACATCTGATGATAAATGATATTTTATAAGATTATCGCATCTGGAATTTTCATGGAGAAAAACTAATTGTACAAGATTATGATAAAACTCAACTTTAGGATTCGGTACAACAAATTTCAGACGTAACTAGCCAGGAACCCATGGTACAAGAAATGTTGCATGATGCATTTGGAATGCATGAAGGATCTATATGTAATGAAAATTACATTAGTGCATCGATGAGTCATATACCGATGGAGTCTAATGTGAAAAATTTTTATTGACTAACAGAGGAAGGAAAATAACAACTATATATCGGATGCGCATAGTTTTCTAAATTGACATTCCTTGTTGAGTTATTTCAATTGAAAGTGAATGGAAAATGGAGTGATAAGTCATTTACGATATTATTGGACTTCCTTTGTCGAGTACTTTCATATAAAGCTCAAGTGCCTAAGTATTTTTATGAAGCAAAGAAATTAATTTCTAGTTTAGGACTCATTATGAAATAATACACGCTTGTCCCAATGATTGCATGATTTATTGGAGGGAAAGTGAGAATGAACAGGTTTGCAAAGTGTGTAACATTCCAAGATGAAAAAATTTGTAAAAATCATCTAGGAGGTCATATAAAAGTGGAAAAAAATGTCTTATGGTTAAAATTTCAGCAAAAGTCTTTTGGTATTTTTCGTTGAAACCGAGATTGCAACGGTTATTTATGTCATCCAAGACATTTGAAAATATGCCGTGGCATTCCAAAAAATATGTTTCAGATAGAAATCTAAGGCATCTAGCTGATTCTCGAGTATGGAAGGAATTTGATGGATGTCATTGTAAATTTGTGTCTGATCCTAGAAATGTATGCTTGGGACTTGCAGCTGATGGATTTAAATCTATTTAAAAATCAAAGCACTTCAGATAGTATTTGGCTTATTGTCTTGATGCCTTACAATTTGCCACCTTGGTAATGCATGAAGCCTCATTCTATTATTTTATCCACCCTTATTCCAGGTCCAAAAGCACATGGAAATGAAATCGATATATATTTACATCCCCTATTGACTGAATTGAAAGATTTACGGGAAAATGAGATTGCCACATATGATGGTTGTGACAAAGAAATGTTTCAAATGTGGGCTGCATTACTTTAGACAGTCTATGATTTTCCTAGTTTGGGTTGTTTGTCTGGATGGAATACATATTTCAAGAATGCATGTCCAACTTGTGTTAAAAAGACAGATGCAGTGTACCTAAAATATGGCAAAAAGTGGTCATTTAGAGGGCATCGTCATTTTCTACCACTAGATTCAGAATTCGAACAATGGCAAGTTATGACAAATCAGAGCAACATGAGTTAGATTTAGTGTCATTGTCTGGATTGGACATTTTACGAATGACATTAAACAAGAATGTGGTTTTTGGTAAGAGTAATGCATCAAAACCAAATGTGAGAATAAAAATAGGGTTAATTGAACAAATGTGAAGAAAACAAAGCATATTTTTTAGCCTGCCATACTGGGAATTTAATTTGATCCGACACAATTTAGACCTCATGCATATTGGAAAAAATGTTTGCGACAACATTGTTGGCGTTGGCGTAGTAGGGCCGGCAAGAGGGGGGGGGGGGTGAATTACCTATCAAAATAAAATAAATATCTTTTCCGTTCTTTCAACTCTAATTAAAAGCAACTATAATAATTGTTGGTACCCCAAGGTTGATTTGATGTGATCAAACAAGTTAAGTTAGGTCCTATTGTGTTTAACCTTGTGTCTACGTGTACAGGAGATTAGGAGCACAAGAAGTCGAGCAAAAGATGCAGCTAGCGAGAAGGACGATACAAGAGAGAATCGACGGGCTTGGTGTGTCTGAGGGACG
This sequence comes from Zingiber officinale, assembly GCF_018446385.1. NCBI lineage: Eukaryota > Viridiplantae > Streptophyta > Magnoliopsida > Zingiberales > Zingiberaceae > Zingiber > Zingiber officinale. The sequence continues at coordinate 80,951,509 of NC_056007.1, forward strand.
AGGTGCTGTGGAAGAGTACACGAACAGATGAGAAGGAGGTGCACGACGTTTTCGAGGGACATGAAGCCGGAGTGGAAGGTTGCTCGAGAAGGTCGGGAGTTGGGTTTAGGTGAGCCCTATTCCGGATGGTCGAAATCACCCAAGCGAGCGGATTCGGAGCGGAAGACCCGGACTGTGGTGAGTAGAACCGGAGCAAAGGGCCCGGAACCCTTCTAGGCGCCCGAAACCCTTTCGGGTGCCCGAAACCCTTTTGGGCGCCCGAAACCCGGCCCTTCCGGGTGCACGAAACCTGATTTTTATCATGTTCGATATGGACGTTGACCGACACGTCGGGGATAGAATTCTATCCCACTCCAGGCGCCTGGAAGCCTTCCAGGCACCCCGACCAACGCTATAAATACAGTCTTGGTCTAGAAGCTAAATAATAACAAGTATTCTTCAAACAACACTTGTACACACTTTAGTTTCCACTTAGCTTCTCATTTTATGTGCTTCATTGCTGTAAAGAGGCTTCTCCGACTGAAGGAGATCTTTAGTGCGCGTTCACTTCCTTGGATTAACAACCTCCCCGGTTGTAACCAAGTAAATCCTTAGAGCCGCTGTCTTTCAGTTTATTTCTTATTTTAATTAGTTTTATGCAAGTGTTCCTTTAAGTCTAAGAAATGTTCATTTTTTTTTGTATTTGTGTAGGAGCTATTCAACACCCCTTCTAGCTGGCCAACGGTCCCAATAAGTGGTATCAGAGCCAGGACGCTTTAGGAGGACTAAGCACCGATCGAAGCACCGAATCAATGGCCTGACCGAGCATAAACCCATCGAAGTTTGAGAGGGAGTTCGCTAGCTGGAAAGAGTGAATGCGGGTATTCTTTAAAACTGACTTTGAATTACTTTTAATAATGAAGTTTGGTTTTGTATCACCCGAGGGTAAGAAAGAATACTAGTGGATGAAGAAGGAGCAGGCCAACTACGCGGCAAACGACAAAGCAGAATTTCATCTACTGAGCCTCCTTCCGCCACAAGAAGTCAACCGGATCAACACCTACAACTCAGCAAAGGAGCTTTGGGAGAAGTTCCTTGAGCTATACGAAGGGACGTCCGAAGCCAAGCTCGCAAGACGGGACTTACTTCGCAACCAGCTCACCAACCTACGATTTGAAGAAGACGAAATGATCGTACACCTTCACTTTTGGATAAAGGAGCTCATCACTGAACTTTCAAATCTCGGAGAAAAGGTAAGCAACCGAGATTCACTAAGGTACGCTCTTAATGCATTCCCTAGAAATACAAAATGGGCATCACTAGTAGATGCCTTCTATATCTCTAAGGGCTTAGAATCTATTACCTTAGAAGAATTATTTTCAACTTTTAAAGTGCATGAATTGAGATGTGCAAGTACAAAGGAGTCGAAGTACAACATGACCTTCAAGGCAACGAGAGACGAACATGAGTCAGAATCCTCTCTCGACGACGAAGAAATGGTAATGATAGTAAGACGTTTTAAAAAGTTATTTAAATCAAGAAAAACTAACCATCTGCAGGGCAGAAAGAAAAGGACAATCAGATGCTACCACTGCAATGAAGAAGGGAATGTTAAGGACAACTGCCCTAAGTTAAGGAACAAGAATAAGGACAAAGGAAAGAAGCCTGCCCAAATGAACAAGTATAAGACTTTAAAGGCGACATGGGACGAAACATCGTCCTAATCGGAAGTTGAAGCTTTCTCCAGACTTGCATTAATGGCAAGTCATCAAGAAGATGAACACGAAGCAAGCTCGTCCGAATGAGCATCGAGAGCATCGATGAAGGGGGAGTTATATCGGAAGAAAGCAGCAATTCAGGGGGAGCTACGGACAATGAGATCGACAAGGTAAGTCTGGTATGATCTCTCACACCTGACAAGTTGTTTAAGTTTGTTAAATTATTAACTAAAGATTGTTGCAAATTAGAAAAGGAAATTAAAGAGTTGAAATTAATTCTAGCAAGATCTTGTCCATTAGAAAATTTTGATAAATTAAAGCTAGAAAATGACAATTTGTAAAAAGAAATAAAAAACTTAAAAAATCATACATGCACAAGTATTAGAAGATATAATTTGAACTGATATTTTAAATATCATAAAGGACAAATTAGAAACATTTTAATGAAATATATCCCTAAGAAATTCCTAATTAACCCAATTGGAAGGAACCTTTACTGGGTTCCAAAGTCTTGTCTTAATTAAAGTTTAATTAGACTTAGGGCTTTTAAAGAGTACATTAAACGTTTAATTTCCTTATCAGGTTTTGTCTAGAAGTGATTGATGATCCAATAACCAAGAAGGTCTAGTGCCTCGCCACAGCCTAGAAGTCAAAAAAGTTTAATTGACTAACTGATAGAGCATTAAAATTGAAATTAGATAATGCTTTAATAGTTACTTAAATATTTTACAGTATCCTTAATTTAGAATTTTTTTTATTCTTAGAAAATTCTTACTTAGAAATTAAAAAAAAACTTAAGTTTTTTTTAAGTATCAGCTTTAGTTTCCATAAATTTCTACAAAATTAGTTTAAAAAAAATTTGTTTAACTTAGAAAATTTTCTCATTTTTTTAATCTGTTTAACTTAAAGTTTTAAAGTTATTTTATAAACTTTACTTTACCAAAATTTTATACGTTGCACAATTTTTTTTTAAACTTAGAAATTTTTTTTGCTTAAAATTTTCTTACTTAGAAATTTTTTGAAAAGTTTTTTCAAAATTATTTGAAACTCAAAATTACCCTTAGATTTTATGGTACCCCATCTTTATGTGATCAAAGAGGGAGAAAGAAAAATTAAGTCTAGGGGGAGGTAGCTTAATTTTTTTTTTTACTTTTTTGCACATTATTACAAAATTTATTGTTTTTTACTTTATAGTACTTTATGTTGGTTTACCCTAACTTAACTTGGGTTGTTCACATCAAAAATGGGGAGATTGTTGGTACCCCAAGATTATTTGGATGTCATCAAACAAGTTAACTTAGATCCTGTTGTGTTTAGCCTTGTGTCTAAGTGTGCAAGAGTTTAGGAGCACAAGAAGTCTAGCAAAAGACGCAGTTAGCGAGAAGGAAGACACAGGAGAGAGCTGACGGGCTCGGTGCGTCTGAGGGACGAGGTGTTGCGGAAGAGTACGCGGGCGGATGAGAAGGAGGCACGTGGTATTTTCGAGGGATGAGAAGCCGGTGTGAAAGGTTGCTCGAGATGGTCGAGAGTTGGGTTCGGGTGAGTCATATTCCGGATGGTCGAAATCACCCAAGTGAGCAGAGCTGGAGTGGAAGACCCGGACTGTGGCGAGCAGAACCAAAGCAAAGGGCCCAGACTGAAAAAGTCAACTATGTTGACTTTGTGGGTCCGGGCACCCAAAACCCGATTTTTATCATGTTCAACGTGGACGTTGACCGACGCATCAGGGATAGAATTCTATCCCATTCCAGGCACCTGAAACGCTTCCAGGCATCCCGACCAAGGATATAAATACAGCCTTAGTCCAGAAGATAAATGATCCTGTCTGAGAAGCTTAACAAAACGGAAAGCTGGGAGAAAAATCTACTACTGATGAAGAATAATACCTGTAGAATATCGATCCGAGAAACCCAAAGCGGATCTAGGAGAACAAAGTCACAGGATGCCCTCCTTGTGCGAAGATCCAAAGACGAAAGGAAAGCTTTGATGAAGAAAACTGAGATCTGGAGCTTCCAAGGCTTTCTACGCACAAGAGACCAACCAACACTATTGTCAGTGACCTAAAACCAGGGTAGGAATCTCTGGCTAGACCCTCCGACGCTCAAGTTAGTGATCTCTCTCAGTGTGGAAAAAAGAAGAAGATGAACAGTATTTGAAAATTAGGGTTGTGAGTGTGAGCATCAACGTGAGCATACCTGGCCAACGGAGAGGATTCCCCCTTTTATACCACTTCATATAATCTTTGTAGTCATGAAGTGGATCTCGGTTTGTTAGAGTTTGTTATAAGATGATGTAAGCCACGTACTTACAGAAAATGGCTTTTAAGAAATCTTTTTTTACCCCAGATGTACCTTTTTTGTCGTCTGGTACCTGCAGAAGAGTCTAGAAACATTCTTCCCGCCGAGTTAGTCAACCTGTTATACGATTACATAAAGCAAATATTTTCTTAAGCTATTCATAAATATCCTTAAAATGTTTATTCTCGTCCTGTCCTATAAGTTATATTTTATCACCCCTGTTTGGATATCCTGTCTTCACTATGTTGTGGACAACCCGATATTATACTATGTTTTGTATCGGTCGGGATTGACCCTAGGTTTCGTATAGGCGGGTTATTATTTTTATTTGACACATGTCCTCTTCGTCCGATAATACATTATAAATCCTGTACGGTCTTGTAGCTACTCATTCCCGGACGATCATATACATACGCCTGATATTAGTCTATATTCGCATGTGCTAGCTCAGACAATCCTGGACGATACTGGCCTTTCTTTCTTAAGGTATATCCCGACCGATATTAGTCTATTCTTTCTTTAAGATATTGTCCCGGCCGATGTTGACCTATATTTTCTTAAGTGTATTGCCTCGTCCGGTATTTGCCTATATTTCTTTAAGCATGTTGTCCCGGACGATATTAGCCTACCCTTCTCAAGATGTACTCTGACTGGTATCAGCCTATCTTTTCTTTAAGGTATTATCCCGATCGGTGTTGGCCTATATTTTCTTTAAGATATTATCCCGGCCGGTGTTGGCCTATCTTTTCTTAAGCGTGTTACCTCGCCCGATATTTGCCTATATTTCCTTAAGCATGTTGTCCCGGACGATATTAGCCTATATTTTCTTAAGCCTAATATCCCGGCCGATATTTACATTGCTTGATTCTGCTATCTCTTTTCTTTCCCCTTTTCTCCGGGGTCCTACTAAACCTAACCCATATCACTAAATAACAACAAGCATTCTTTAAACAACACTTGTACACGCTTTAGTTTCCATTTATCTTCTCATTTTATGTGTTTCATTCCTGTAAAGAGGCTTCTCCGCTTGAAAGAGATCTTTAGTGCGTGTTCACTTCCTTGGATTAACAACCTCCCCAGTTGTAACCAAGTAAATCCTTCGAGCCTCTGTCTTTCAGTTTATTTCTTATTTTAATTAGTTTTATGCAAGTGTTCCTTTAAGTCTGAGAAAGTTTCATTTTTTTGTATTTGTGCAAGGGCTATTCAACCCCCCTTCTAGCTGGCCAATGGTCCCAACAATAACAAATGAAAATAACTACTTAAAAGATGAGACACAAGATTTATTTGGTTACAACCTAGGTGGTTGTTAATCCAAGAGCAATTGGAATTTGCTCAAGGTATTCAAATATTCAATCAAGTATGGTAATTAAACCCTAATCATAACAATCCACACAAGAAGGAATAGATACAAAACAGGGCAAAATCATAGAAATAAGAATCTTGGCAAATCCACAAGAGTTTACATCAAATCTCCATTACAAATACTCCCTCCATCTTAGAATAAGAGATCTAATCCATGGAACAAGGAAAGAATCCCAAAGAATAGGAAAAGATAAACATCTTGATCCCAAATCCAAGAAAGAAAGGGAAGAAAAGTTTATCTACGATGAAGAGCCGTCTTCGGATCCAATCCTCGTTCTCCTGGAGTCGAAGCGTTGAAGATCCGCCCTTAGATCGCCGGAATTCCTCCAAGAAGTTGGAGGAACGCCCAAATCTTGAATTTCCCCCAAAAGGGAGAAGATCCCCTTTCAAATCTTGAAGGAGGCTTTATATAGAGGTTCGGTTCGGGCGCCACACGGCCCCGAGGCACGGCCGTGTGAGGTTCACACAGCCTGCTCCATTTCCCTCTCTGCTTACTTCACACGGCCGTGACATGCACCTTCCATGACCCCCCTTGCACGGCCGTGTAGATATACACTGCCTGGACTGCTTCTACCTCTAGAAACTTGGCACGGTCGTGTGGTGTACACGGACAGAGCCCTCTTGCTCACTGGAAACCTTGCACGACCGTGTGGTGTACACGGCCAGGGCCTTCCTGGTCTCTGGAAATCTCACATGGTCGTGTAGTGTACACAGCCCGGCTCCATTTTGCTTCGAATCTTGGCACGACCGTGTGAGGTTCACACGACCACGACCACTTCCTTTTCTGCTGCAGCTACACGGCCAAGAATCTCCACACGGCCTAGGCAACCCCCCATGGCAGGGTCGTGTGAGGTACAAGAATGGTGCCTTCCTCCTTTGCTTCGCTTGCAGATTTGGCCTTAAATATGAAACCTTCACCAAATTCAACTCCTATGTACATAAAATGCACAAAAGCAGATCTCCGAACAAAAAGAGTAAATATGCTAAAAGGAAAGCTAGAAGTACGAAAGTACGCGGACAAAGCATGTACAAAGTATGTGAATGTGCGCCAAAATATGCTAAACAAGTGTATACAATCTATGCACATCATAGACAAAGCCTTACAAAGAAAACCAATATTTAATCTCCTTATAGTAACCCTAGGTTTAACCAAAAAGAACAATCGAATCACAAATTCGAAAAACAAAAGAAACACAAAATTGAAAACATAACTTCGATAATCTAGATTCATTAGCCTCTTGTGTTTAGTATTTCAAGATCTAAATAAAAGGATGAACTAGTTATGATGCGGAAACTAATAACTAGTTATACCTTTTATAGCTTATAGACCTCACGATCTTTTGCTGTATTCCTCTTCTTATCTCGGACGTCGTGTGGGCGATGATCTACCGAGACGAGAATCCACCCAAGCTTCCTTCTTCTCCAAGCAAGTTTCGGCCTCCACAAAATCTCCAAGAAAAGATGAGGTTCGGCCACCACCACCAAGCTCCAAGGGATGCTAGAAACAAAGCCTCATTTCTCTACTTCTTCTCCAAGAAAAATTTGGCCACCAACAAGCTCCTTGAGAGTTGATGCCGCCGGCCACCAATGAAGAAGAAAAGGAGGAGAGGAAGAAGATGAGGGCCGGCTACCACAAGAAATAGAAGAGAGGAATACTAGATTATGTACTCTAAGGTGAGGTACCTCTACCATCTCTTTTATATTCCTTAGTCTTAGCAAATAAGGAAAGTTTTAATAAAAACTCCTTTATTTTCTTTGCCATAGAAAGGAAAATTTAATTGATTAAAATAATTTCCTTTTCTCTATCAATGTGGCCGGCCATATCTAATCCTCCAAGGAAGGGAAGTTTTAAACACAAAATTAAAACTTCCTAATTTGTTTTCGGAAATTTTTAAATAAAAAATTTTCTTTTAAAAATTCCCTTCATGGTTGTTCATAAAAGGAAACTTTTATAAATTAAAATCTCTCTTTCAAAACATGTGGATGATTTACAAAAAGGAAAATTTTCTCCAAAATTAAAATCTTCCTTTCAATCTACAAATAAGGAAAGATATCAAATCTTTTCCTAATCTTTTGTAGAAACTATAAAAGGAAAGATTTAATTTTAAAACTTTCTTTTAAAATCATGAGGATGGTTTTATAAAAGGAAAGTTTTGTCAAAAATTAAAATCTTTCTTTTAACTACAAATAAGGAAAGATATCAAATCTTTCTCTTAATCTTTTGTAGAAAGCTATAAAAGGAAATATTTAAAATTTTTAAAACTCTCTTTTAAATCATGAACATGGTTACAAAAAAGGAAAGTTTTATAAAAAATTAAAATCTTCCTTTTAAACTACAAATAAGGAAAGATATCAAACCTTTCTCTTAATCCTTTGTAGAAAGGTATAAAAGGAAAGATTTAAATTTTAAACTCTCTTTTAAAACCATGGCTTCCACATAAGAAAGATTTTAAAAATTAAATCCTTTTAATTTTATTGTGGCCGACCACCTAAGTTTGGGTTCAAGCTAGGGCCGACCACCTAAGCAAACCAACTCACCTTGGTTTGGCCACCCCTAGCTTGGGCTCCAAGCTAGCTTGGCCGGCTACCTTAAGGTGGGTAAGAAGGTGGGTATGGGTGGGTATTATACTTTATAAATAAGAGGTTACGACAGAGACTGAGAGGAGGAATTGGTTTTGGTCTCCCGATGAACTTGAGCTTCCCGCGTTCGCCCCGAACACCCAACTCGAGTTCATCAATAATATCTCATTCCATTAAAGAGTTATTATTGAACTACCGCACCAATCCCATATTACTATATGTGCTCTTTCTTATCATGAGTGTGTTAATCTCCCTGTGTTTAAGATGTCGAATGTCCACTAATTAAGTGAGTTACTGACAACTCACTTTAATTAATATCTTAGTCAAAGAGTAGTACCACTCAACCTTATTATCGTGTCTGACTAAGTCCACCTGTAGGGTTTAACATGACAATCCTTATGAGCTCCCCTTGGGGATATTATCAACCTAGATTACTAGAACATAGTTTCCTTCTATAATCAACAAGACACACTATAAATATTATCATTTCCCAATTTATCGCGCCTCTTGATTTATCGAGTTAAATCTCATCCTTTGATAAATCAAAGAAATAAATACTAAGTACACGTGCTTGTTATTATATCGGGATTAAGAGTACACACTTCCATAATAACAAAGGTCTTGTTCTTTTATTAAGTCAGTATAAAAGGAACTTTCCTTAAATGGTCATGCTCAATACACTCAGAGTGTACTAGTGTAATTTTATAGTCAAGATAAACTAACACCAAATTACACTATGACTATTCCAATGGTTTGTTCCTATCCATCTTGTCGTGAGCAACTGTTTATAATTTATAAAGAACTGATAACATGATCTCCTGTGTGTGACACCACATACCATATTATCTACAATATAAATTAATTGAACAACTACACTTAACTTATAAATGTAGATATTTGACCAATATGATTTTTATTTCTAAGTAAATATTTATACAAAAAGTTAGGCTTTTAGTATACATTCCAACAACTGCAACGAGGAAGGGCACATCAAGGATGACTACTCTAAATTCAAGAAAAGGGACAAGGAGAAGTCTCAAAGACCGACGTCCTCTAAACGCAGGAGTTTGAAGGCTACATGGGATGAATCGTCATCCTCAGAATCAGAAGTTGAAACATTCTCAGGAGTAGCACTGATGGCCAACCATCAAATCTTTGAAGAAACCAGCTCGGAGATGAGCATAGATGAAGGGGGAGGATCATCAGAAGAAGAAAGCTACGATGAAGGGGGAGCATTAGAAATAAAGGTAAGTAAGGTACATTCACCAACTCTCAAGCAGTCTTTTCAATTTATGAGCTCCTCAAGGGGACATCATCAGCCTAAATAATTAGGACACAGATTCATTCTATAATCAACAACACACCATATAAACAGTACTATTTTCCAACTCATCGAGCCTATTGAGTTGGAAAATAGTCAGTACAAATCAAACAACCTCAAACGGTCCTGCTCAATACACACATAGTATACTAGTGTAATTTTATAGTCAAGACAGACTAATACCAAATTACACTACAATCGTTCCAATGGTTTGTCCCAATCCATCTTGGTTGTGAGCTACTATTTATAATTTATAAGGAAACGATAACATGATCTTCTGTGTGGCGCCACACACCATGTTATCTACAATATAAATTAAATAAACAACTGCATTGACATATATATAAATATAAAATGCAAACATTTGATCAAGGTAATTCTCATTTCAAAATATTTCAAAACAGATGTTCATACAAAAGCTAGACTTATAGTTTACATCCCACATTATACTTGTTATAGAAGTGTAAGGAGGATAATTTGTATACTTATATGAGTTGTTTATTTAATAATATGTTGTTGATTGAAGTAGATTTTATTTTTCATTCATCTTCTATTTGTCTATAGTATTAAAAGACAACAATTTAAAATCATTGTAGAACTATTATCTATCACATTTAAAGGATAATGGTTTTTAAATGTTGCAAAACTGTTGTTGTTATTATTAAAACACAATGGTTTAAAAACCGTTGTCGTTGAGGGGGTCTTTAATAACACCATCAGTTACAACGATTTTGGAAGGACAAAGACAACGGATAAAATTGGTTGTCTTTTAGCTTTTTTGTTGTAGTGACTAACAACATCTCACTAATAGTCTGTCTCTCACAGCTTCTGAATGGAATCAAATTTGGCACTATCTATGAGAACTTTGCCTAATTTGGAATGTGGAGATGGATGATGCCGGAAAATCCTCTCCCATCACATTATCACAAGATGACTTTGGTTTGTTGGCAGTAGCTAAAGTACAAGGGATTACGTGGAAACAACAAGTGGTAAATCCTTCATCTTCAGAAGTACCTATAGTAGAATCCATGAGATCCAAGCGATCTCAAAGGTCCTCCATAAGATATACCTTAAAATTAGGCAAAGCTCCTACTATTAGCTATCCATCACATCTGCAAAGTACTCCTTTTTCTTGGGAGATTCTTGAGGACAAGCTGCCTCATCATTTTCGACCACTTTAAATCGGAGAATATGAGGGTTGAATCGACCCTTGAAGGTCACTTGCACAAGTTTGAAAATGCAGTATTATTGCTGTAATATTATGATGGTGTCAAGTTCTGAGTGTGCCTAACGACACTCTTAGGCTTACCACAGAGATGGTTTAACTAATTTCCTGCGACCTCCATTTAGTCATTCGGGGATTTTAGAACGGTATTTTTGAAATATTTCATCAGTAGTCAGAGATACCATAAGACCATGCTCAATCTATTTGCCCTCTGGCAAAGGTCGAAGGAAATACTGACACAATATATTCAGCGCTTTAAGCAAGTTTCCTTAGATGTCTCCTCGACAACTACAAAAATACTAGTGAGTGACTTCTTATAGGGTCTATCTGATGAAAATTTCTTTTGTTCTTTAGTGAGGAAGCTCTCAACAGATTTTGATAATCTATTGAGTCGATTGATCAGGTATGTCCATGTGGAGGAAGCTTAATCTACCAGAAAAGAAAGCAATACACCAACTTCTACCATCACTCAGACAGAGTGCAAGGCTCTCCATATACCCTCGCAAGATACAGGTTAGCATCTAAGCTACCCACTTGAGCCAACAAGAAAGAAGGAGAGAGCAATGCAAGAAGTAGAAGATGCCCCAAAATTGACTATCGCGCCAGACCGACCACTTCCTAAAAAGCATAAGTGTTTTTGTGATTACCATTAATCCCATCATCATTCTACTAATAAATGTCATCAGTAATCTAAGATGCTCCGTTGAATGACAGAATCAGGAGAAGCGAATAAACGATCATCCTTGCTCCCCTCTCGAGGATCTCCTTCAAGAACATAGTGGAAAGATCATAACTGACGCTCATACCAAACATCCGATTAGCAACTTTAAAGATTAAATTTTCAAGGTCAACCCGCCACTTTTCTCAGCCGATCCATCACTCTTTCTGGCGAACACACCATTCTTCTTGGCTAGCCCGCCACTCTTCCTGGCCGACCCGCTACTCTTCTTGGCCAACTCACCACTCTTCCTTACCAATCCGCCACTCTTCAAATTTGGCGCCATACCTCATCCATCCCTACTTGACGGTTTGAGATCATCGGCTCAAGCCATCTCAAGATAAGTATGAACTTGAATTTTAGCATTCAAATTCTAAAATATCTCATTATCAAGCAGGAAGTTCAAACCGGACTGACATTGGGTCAAACACTGTGCCTCCAATCTCCAAGGCATTTTGTTGGTGCTGGAGCACCAACTAATCAAACTTATGTTTTAATATTTGACAAAGGTTCAAAGTTAATATGTGTTGTGATCTAACAAATCTAGCTGAGTATGCAGGAAAGTCCTAATTGATTTTAGGCAAAGTGAAAGTCCTAGTTGAGGCTAGGCAAAGAAGTCCTAGTTGACACTAGGTAGGTGGAAAGTCTTAGTTGCGGCTAGACAATGAAGTCCTGGCCTAGAGAACTGGGCAAAGTCTTGGTAGGTTGAGGACGCCAGGTAAAATCCTAAGGAGCACACTAGGTGAAAGTCCTGGGGGTCACGGACACCAGGCGAGAAATCCTAGGGTCGAGGACACTAGGTGAAAGTTCTGAAGTGTCAAATGCTGAGTAAAAGTTTAAATGGTTTGGAGAACCAGCTTGATAATAGGTAAACTTTCTTGAGAGGAGTAGGTGAGGAAGTGCTGCTCATAGAGGGAACAATAGGCGTCAGTTCGACCTAGAGTTTGACGAAACTCAAAGTCAAGATTGGATAGTCCAAAGACTGTCAAAATGATTCTACTTTATATATTATTTGTGCTTATGCTAACCTTATCTTGCAGAAAGTTGGTGGCTGGAAAACAAGGCTCTAGGCACCCGCAGCTTGTCCAAGCACCCGGAAGTTCGGGCGCTTGGACGTTCGAGCGCCAAGATGTTCGAGTGCTTAGAGTTGCTCCAGGCGCCCGAGTTAGTAGCGAAGAGGAGCACCGGGGTGGCTGTCGGGGCACTTGGATGGTCCAAGCGCCTAGAAGGGTCTAGGCACTCAGATTTGCAAAAGTTCATCTTCATTCTACGGTGGCACGCTTCGACTAGCCAACCCAAGTCAGTGGTACAAGCGCCCAGAGGTTGTCTGGGTGCTCGGACATGGATAAAATTTTAGGATGAAGTTTCGACGAGAGCTCATCACATTAACACACTCGAGGCGCCCGGGAGGGGATCCAGGTGCTCGGATGGGCTATAAAAAGAGGGTTAGACCAGCAGCTTAAGATCAACAATTCGAACAACTTTCGCTCTTGCGCACCGCTCTGAAAATGACTCTATGATGCCAAAACGCTGCTCCAACAATCGATGATTGAATTTTTGCTAATTCTCTTTATTGTTAGTAACTTTATTTTATAGATATTGTACTTCAAATTTATAATCTTGTTCATGCTATTAGTAATTGCCCAATGAAAGTGATTGACGATTAAGGATGACAATGGAGCGGGTCGGGGACGGATTTGTCATCCCCATCCCCACCCCATCCTCATTTTTTCAGGTTTGGGGATTCCCTGAACCCAAACCCACCGGGATCAAATCCCCATCCCATCCCCCATCCCCAAATTTAATTTATATTATTATTATGATTAGTTTATCATTATTATTAATGATAATATTAATATTACTATCAATAATAATAATAATAATCATATTATTAATATTTTCAAAAAATTTAATATTAATATTAACACTATTATTAATACTTTTTAAAAAAAATATTATTATTATTTATTAATAATAATAATATTTGGGGCGGGTTCGGGGATGAGGATGGTATTCGCATACTTGCCCCGAACCCGCCCCATCCTCGAAAAAATTGGGGATCCCCATCTTCGTTTCAGATTTTTCCCGCGGGGCCTCGAATTTGCAGGGAAAATTGTCATCCCTATCGATGATCGTGGACCTTGGAGTAGGAGTCGTCAAATGCTCTAAACCAAGTAAAAATAAATTTGTTAGTGTTGTTGTTACTTCCATTATTTATGTATTATGCTATGTTTTACTCTGAGTTTTAAATGAACGTGAAAAGTCACAAGCTCCATTCACCCCCTCTAGCACAATGATCCTATGCATTCAGGATACATCATGCCTCCAATCTCCAAGCTCTAATTGGCAGCTCAGTCGTCCTAAGCAACTCATCCCTCCTGCTTGACAGCTTGAGATTATCGACTCAAGTCATCTCATAGATAAATATGGAACTTGAATTTTATATTTTAAAAATATATATCTCATTTTTTTATCAGTCAACTTCAATTTATAAAAGTCTATCATAAAAAATTAATCAAGTTCTATCCAAGCTTAGTCCAGCTAGTCGGGAGTAATTTGACTGAACAATAGACTGTCTAATCAGTCAGACTTACACCTCCTTCAACTAAATTTAAAGGGGAGACTAGTGATATGAAGAGTAGGAAGAGCTTCCATGAGGGCAAGGAAGGTCAAATCGATAGGTTGAGTTGTGATAAAGTCAAGGGAGGTCAATGACCATCTCTTCCCGACTAACCCGACTAGCTGATCCGCCAAGGCTGAACTACCACTCTTCCTAGCCGATCCACCATTCTTTCTGGTTGAACCGACCAATCTGCTTGGCTGAACTAACCAATCTTCCTTATAGAGCAGAGCCAAGTCAACCAGTCTGCCTGCCCGAGCTGATGCAGAGCAAAATTGAGCTGACTAGTTTGCTTGACAAAGCAGAGCTAAAGCGATCAGTCTGCTTGATAAAGCTGAGTCGAGATGACCAGTCTGCCTAGCAGAGCAAAGCCAAACCAACCAATTGCCTAATAGAGCATAACTGAACCAACCAGAGCAAAGCTGAGCCGAGACATCAAAGGCTTGTTAGACCATTGGGGTCCATCAACCCTTTATCTCATCTACTGACACCTAAACATGGGTAACATGACCCTCTGACACTTTTTATGGACATGACCCTCTAACATCTAGCTAGACATAGGTAACATGATCCTCTGACATCTTTTGTCTAGACATGACTCTCCTATAAAATTTCCTACCCTGTAGACCAAGATATGAAAGAAAAAGAGACTCCTTACTACATACACTAATCTACAATATTAGGCTCTTGTACTGTTCATCTTGTTCATTCTTGACATCATCGAAAACTGACTTAAGTGTTGGAGTGGAAGGTCGGGGTAGCCCGGTCTTCATTCTAACTCCTCCTTTGCTCTTTTACTCTTTGTAGGCTCTTCCGATGATGGAGACAACTCACCCCCTTCTCCTGGTTTTTAGATCGAAGTCTTTTTCTGGTCAACACCAACAACACCTCACTGGCAGTTAGTCTCTCACAACTTCCAGACGGGATCAGTCAGGTTACGTACATTGCACAATGATCAACTTGATGAACTTGGTGAAGTTATTTGCACACATTAGCTTTATAATTCTATTACTCGATCAGTCTAGGTGAACTTTCTAGGGACCAGAGACGTTATTCATGCACATTTTGCTAGACATCAATTTTTACTTGAGGACAAGTAAAGGTTTAACTCTAAGGGATTTTGATGAATGAGTGTATTTCCTATATATATTTTTTAGTATTTAATTGCACTCATCTTGTGACATTTTAGGAGCATGCATTGCATAATTTATTCCCTTTTAGTATTATTTTTCTTTTTGTTATTCGGAGATTTAATCTTGTACTTTTTCATTGATAGGACAAAGAATGGAAGCTAAAATGGAATTAAAAGAGCCTTGTAACGAAGACATAAAGCAAAGAACACTCTCTAGCTTGGAATGAAAGGGAGAGAAGACAGAGTGACCTGGGCTTTTCAGAGCTATACACGGATTGATCATGTGTTTTACACATGACCATGTCTCATTTCAGCTGAGGCCACAGAAAAAAACATGGCTTGACCATGTGTTTTTTCTCATGGTCATGCTTTTTTCTAGCCAAAGCCATAGAAAAACGCATGGCCCGACTGTGTGTTTTTCATATGACAGTGTCTTTTTCCAACTAAACCCACAAAGAAAGATATGGTCCGACCATATATTTTTTACACAACCGTGTCCCATTTCTATTGAGGACACAAAAAAGACATGGTCAACCATGTGTTTTTTACATAGTCATGTCGCCCTGTCGCAGAATTCCCAAATCGGTATCTTTGGAAGTTCCTTTCTGTCCTAAGGGATAGGGAGACTATAAAATGATCCCCTATATGCTCATGGAAGAAGGGGGAGGGGTTCTTTGGTGACAAGGAACCCTAGGAGAGTCGTCCCAAGGAACAAGAGACGTTCTGGTCCATGTTGGAGTTGGAGGAGCAGCCTAGAGACGATCTATGCTTTATAGAATAAGTCTTTCTTTTTTTTTTCTCTCTAGAATTTGGATTGAAAATGCTTATTTACTATGTCTTATTACTATAACTCTATGTTCATGGAGTAGTGCTTTTGATTCTAAGATTAGGGAGTAGCCCTTTGACATGTAGATGTTTTATTTTTTTTATAGTTTGATATATTTACATTTCTTTATTATATGATTTGATTGTTTGTGGTCTTGCTCTACTGTGCATACATGAACTCAACGTCAAAATCGTGTTTTCATATCCCAAGGGGCGTGGAGAATGACTGAAAAGTGAACCCAATTCTTTGACCCATAGAATACAGAGATGTGGAAGGTCGGTCATGAAAGTAGTCTAGGTTACCATAGGATTCCCTAGGCAATTAATCAAGAAGCTTAATGGGTCTGCCTCGATTCAGCGTCACATAGCAAGGGAAGACAACTTGAAAACTATGGGACATCATGATAGGAGCCTCCATGAGAAAATGATTCTTCAGCAATGTCGCCTTGAAAGTAGAAGTCATGTTTGGATGGATACACCAACATAGTTCCAAAAAATTATATCGATTAATTGGGATTGTCTACCTATGAGAACAACTAATGAGAATTAGGAAACCAAATATAGGTTAGGGTGTCTACCATCATTGTGGTGAAACTGAAGTCCTAGGATCGCTTCATAACATCAGATTTCTCTCTAGAAAATTTTCCTCGTGATTTCTCTATTTTCTCAAGACTTTCTGTAGATAACTGATTTCACATCATAGATCGATACTCAATCTCTAGTCCTCGTGGGATCGATACTTTTTATTACTTAACAATGATCATGAACTTGTAGTTTGCGACATCAGGCTCAATCCTGCTGAGGGAGAGAATAACTTAATCCCTCGACTTTCAAATGACCACGGAGTCAGTAAGAGAATATAATAAGACCCAATCCCGCCTAGGGAAAGTATAACTTGATCATGCTGTGGGAGAGAATAACTCAATCCCTTGACTCCATAATGCCCATGAAGTTGGAGAGAGAATATAATAATACTCGATCTCGCTGAAGGAGATAATAACTCGATCTCTCCACTCCCAAGCCCATGGAGAGAATAGCTCCATGGAGTCGAGAAGAGAAAATAATAAGATTTGATCCTGTTGGGGGAGAGAATGACTCGATTCTGTTGAGGGAGAGAATAGTTCGATCGCTCAACTCTCAAATGCCCATGAAGTTGGGGAGAGAAAATAATATGCTCAATCCCACTAAGGGAGAGAATGACTCGATCCTACCGAGGGAGAAAATAGCTTAATCCCTCGATCCTCGAATGTCCACGGAGTTGGAGAGAGAAAATAATATGCTCAATCCCTTTGAGAGAGAATATTTTGATTCCTTGATTCCCGAATGACCACCAAGTCAAGTAGAGAATAGTTTGATTCCTCGACTCTCGAATATCTACGGAGTCAAGGAAAGAATACAATAAAACTCGATCCTACTGAAAGAGAGAGAACAACTCAATCCCTCGACTCCCGAATACCCAAGGAGTAGGGGAGAGAATATAATAGGAAGCCAGATGCGATAATAAAGGTGAACACTAAAAATTGTATTGATCGATAGGTCGGGATATATACAAACTTCAAGTATGGAATTTGTTGAATTTTGGATCTCCCACACCAATCGAGTATTTGGAGAATATGGATCTTGCTGGGATAAAGACTCATGAGCTTCTAGCACAACGTTTGAACGAAAATGATGCCCAAGTAATTCCATTTTCTTGCTTCTACACTATGGCGTTGATGTGTTTATCGAAATCCTCTGAAGTTATGGTGATGGTGAGGAGTTTTTTTTGGTGTCATCCATCTCAGTTCAAGTGTACGTTCTCACAGACGACGTCAATTTGATCACACCTGAGATCGTCGACCGATGAGATATCTATTGATATTGATGAAGTCGTGACGACTAGGAGGAAGGTGAGGCTGTCAAGATGCCTGTATAGCTGAAGAGAAGAGCTTTGTTGAGCACTACAAGGAGGGATCAATTGTCTGGAGAGTCTGTGAGAAGTAGAAGAGCGAGGGAGGAGGGTTAAAATGGAGGTCGAGAGATGCCCGACTCATCCACTTTGACATTTAAGTCAGTCTCCAACGGAGAGAAATGGAGAAGAATAGTAAAATGTGGAAATACAGCAAGAGGCATATGCCCTGTATTTGAGCATGTGTGCACGTACCTTGGCCTGCAAGGGCGGGCCTCCTTTTATATCTTGGGCTGTTAGAGAGGGCAGTGTGCTTCTGACAAGATGTCATATCTCGGTAAAGAGGGTATTCCATCACCATATCAAAGGATTACATCACCTATATCTGGTAATGTGGGAGATCTTGTTGGATCACACTACGTTGACCATGTTGTTCCATATATTATATTAGTCTACGTGCTATTGACCAGCTAGATATTTGGGCTTGGGAGAGACATCGGGTTGGAGGGGCCGAACAGGGTTGAACAAGGGGTTGGATTAGGATCGTTAGAGTCGAGTGGCGCACAGGATTGACGGACCGAATGATGAGGAGCGGTGATTTAGAGGGGCCAGTCATGAGCAAGATCTTCGAGGTGGTGCTCAAAGTAGAGGCACTAGAGGGCCATGGCGGTATGGTGGGGGATACATCCTTTGACAAAGAAGATTTGGAAGGCATGATTTAGGCGATCATGAAGAGGAAGAGGCCGATGGCGAAGAGGAGGCTAGTGAAGGAGTCAAAGGTCTAGATCAGTAGCTAGTCGTGTAGTGTGGAGCCTTGAAGCCGCTGTGCTATTTCCCGAACATGGTTGATCACCGAGATCTCATTGAGGTAGAACATCATGAGCACGTCGTAGGTGACAGCCACCGCCGAGTGTAGAAGGAAGATCGAGAAGCAGAGGGGCATTGCACAGACACACAGTGCTCCCCTTACCAATTCTAGAATCAAATCCAGCGATGCTGTCGTCATTCATCGAGCCATGAAGGAGAGGAGAAGGAAGGAGTAAAGATTGGGAGGGGGGGAGGGGTGCAATGGGAGAGTTGTCGTCGGTGCTCATGTGTGGTTGAGGATCGGCGGAGACAAGAAAGAGGGCTTATCGCTAGTGCTGTGACGTTGCGTGGATAGGGTTATAAATGAACCAAATGTTTGTGAGCAAGCTTGGTGTTTGCCTTAGTAAGAATTTGTTTATGTTCATTTAATATATACAAGATCAATTAAATACATAAGCTTGAACAACTCGTTAAAGTGTACCTACATATACCTCCTTCCATATCCGTGGGACTGCTAAGGTAGTGGATCTATCTTTGAACAACTCGTTAAACTAAACAAACAAACTTAAACATATATGAGTTTAGCTCATTAATGTTCATGAACTACGTTTGTGAATAATATTCACGAACCATATTAATATTCACGATACATACTAAATAAATAAAAAATAAATAAATAAGTTTGAATTATGAAGCTCAATAACCAATCAAACAAGTAAAAGTTTTAAGCAATCAAATAAACAAACTAAACTCGAATCAAGCTCAAGCTAAATTTGAATTGAGAGTCCAATAATATTTAAATGAACTAAGTTAAAGTCAAATTTTAAACAAGCTCTAACTCGTAAAAATTAAAGTAAACCAAGATTGAGTAATTATTTTAAAGATTTAATTTATTTTAAATTCGGATCAACTTAACTTAATTTCCAGTTAAATTACCTTATTAAATAAGTTTGAATACCTACCATTTGACTCCTCCTGTCCGTGTGAAACACGATGACAAAGAGACAATGCGAAAAGAAATATGCGAATTAGCAGAGAGTGACATGGGAACTTGTCTTTCCCATTGATTAGTTCTTGTCTGTATTCGGATCTCTTCGTCATCCTGATCCCTTTCGAATTCGAAGAACAGAAAAGACAAAACAAAACTAGTTTATATAATTTATTAGAGAAAATAAAAACTAATTCTTTTTCCGAACTAAATCCTAATCCAGTTAGCTAGGATTATGCCACCTAGAAGAATAATTCCATGTATAAGGATAAAACTAAGAATTATCCCGTTAAAGCCCCACATCTCCATGATCATCCTATGGATCATCCTTCCAACAATGAACACACCTCTTCACGTAATCATATATATGCCTGGATAGTTGGATGATCAATATATTTAAGCAAAAGGCATGGGCTAGACTTTTGTGTTCGTTGACGTTATTGAAGCTAATACTGGAAGCAGATCCTATAAGCAAATTATTGTCTGACAAACAGCAAATAATCATAATCAAAGTCCTACTTCAGATCTAAACCCATTAAGAATTCAAGGATTCTTCTCAAAGCATAATGTCATATCACCAAGTACAACTAAGCTAAATCTGGTCTTAAAAAAAACAAAACCTAGCTACTCCCATCAATTGCCTAGATTATCAAGTAATAAAGAATAGTATTAAAATACACGCTGAGACAACTGTTGATTTGATGATTTTTGTCTCCTCCAGGGTCCATGTGAACAGCCATGGCAGATTTAGCTGGTGTTTTGAATATTTATTTATTTATTTATTGGGGGTAGTTCTGTAGTTTTCCTCTGTTTATTTTATTATTATTTATCCTTTCCTGACTCTGTCTGAGGCATCTTTCCTTTGATATATACTTGAACTGCACTTGGCCAAGGCATTTGGATTTGTTAGGCATGCTCATATGAGAACTTGAGAAGCCGTGGCCATTAAAATATTCTGGTGAGAGTCTGTGAGGAGAATCTTTAAATCTTCCATCTGCCTTGGCAGATTGGGGTGTTCAGGTTATTATTCTGAGCAAGTTCTGGCTTCAGGTTGAGGAAGTTGTGCTCAGAGTAAACGTGACAGAGGAACTCAGGTGAAGATTTCTTACTCCAATTTCTTGTGGAATTATTGAGTTCTTAACTTCTTCATATCGCTCTTCCTTTTCTCTGAGGAAGTTAGCTTTTAAAACTGTCAGTTTCTTAAATTCTGCCAAGTGAACTTTTGTCCCTTTTCTTGCTTGTTTGGGACTAGAAAGAAAAGAAGAATCCTTCAAAAATAAATTACTTTTGTTTTGAGGATTATAATTTTTATGCCTTACTTGACAGATAGTTTTAGTTCTCAATTGGTCAAATTGTTTGCAAGAGATTGTTTGTTTGATACTTGTCACTTTCTCAGGTTTCTCAGATCTTACCTTTTTTTTATCGAACCCTGACATAGCCACCTAAAAAAAGCAAAATCTTAATGAAAAATAACAAAATTGATTTTAAAAAATTCTTTTTTATTTTTGAAGTTAGTCAATTTCATACACAGCAGAATTCTATATTATCGAGTTTAGAAGATTTCACCCAATTTATTGAAATTTTCAGTTGTTAAAAAAAAAAAAATCTTATTTTGCAGAATTCCAGTAGTAGCTGATTTCAATCAAATCTAAACAAAGAGAGACAATGGAGGGATTTGTCGAGCAGTATGAGAAAGAAAACATGTCGATGAAAATGGTGATGTTGAAGCAGGAAGAAACTTTCAGACAACAGGTAGGACATGGTTCATCTGATTAGACCTCTGTTCGACGAAGAAAGCATCATAAAATTTGAGATTTTCCATTTCATCTGTCTGATCCAGGTCGAGGAACTCCACCGTTTGTACCGAATTCAGAAGGAATTGATGAGAGATGCCAAACAAGATCGCGAGTCCTGGAAACAACCAGTTTTCAGTAACTCAAAGGAAGAACTAACGCTTGATGCTGATGAAGGGAGTGACCTGGAGCTGACACTCGCCACTGGAAGCCAAAGAACTCAAAGGAAGAAGACGAGTGCATCACATGCTTCAGAATCAGGATCTAGCTTTTCTTCATCCTCAGGTGAATCAGGGTCTATGAAGGCAAAGAACAGTGACTGGACAATGTCAAATGGCTCCATAAGGATCGGAGGTGAGAGATTCGAGATTGAGCAACTGAGACAGGATGGCTTAAATCAAACTTCTTGGCTCTTTCCATGTACTAAGAAACATGACATGGTAGCTTCTTTTGGATTGTAATAATTATACCATTATTACAACCTCCTAGATGTCTTCGAAGAAAAATTATACGAACAACTTGAAAGCGCGCATTATAACTAAGTAGCTAGTAGGGTTCTATAATCCACAGAGAGGTGGAGTAGAAGAGGATACATTTATTTATATTTACCACAAGAATAAATACATGAGCACATATTTCTGAAGAATAAAGAAGCCACAAAGTCAAGAGATGGAATGCCTCCGCCTAGTCGTGGAAGACGAACCCATCTGGCTCAGCCTGTGGTTGCACGTCATGAGCGCCACCACGTCCCTGCTGAGCCTGTTCAATTGGTCGGTTAATCGGTTTATCGGTTCTGATTAATTCTGATTTACCATATTTTATATAGAATCGATTAATCAACCGATATCCTTACAGATTCTACCGGTTCCAAACGAGAACCGGTTCCAGCTGCTGTGCTAATTGGTTATTTTGTTGCACTAGCACAGAATTTAGATCCAGAAGCTAGAAATTCTTCTCATGAACTTTATGTATCACGCTTCAATAGCCATCAGGGAAGAAGATAAGAGTTAACTGCTTCGTATCTTTGTTTTGTTAACTTAATTTCTCCTTCCTGTCATCATAGAAATCTTTCATGAATTTATCACAAACACTCTGTTGTATTATATGCTATAGACAAACGGAAGATCATATAAAGATATTGTCGCTCCCTGGATTTACTTTTCAATAGTGCTATTATGTTAAATTTAACAATTTTCTTCCTTAAAATAGGTTGGAGTATTAATCTACACAGTTCAACATTTTTTCATTAAAAAGCTAACCGCGTAACCATGAAGTAGTGGCAAATGCAAGCTGGTGGAGACACGATCAGAGCAATATAATAGAACTCATCTTCAACTGGGAGCTTTAAGGTTTATTCCAAATGCTTTTGTTTTTTGTTCATCTTTATATGAATGTAGGCCGAAGCATTGGAGTGGGGTATTGGGCTCTCCAAAGAAAATCGATTGGTTCCTATTTTACCGATTTACTGGCTAAACCGGTAAAAAAAATTCTAAACTGGGAACCAACCGGTAAAACGGTAAAAACCGGTTAACCAGAACCGGTTAACCGTTAAATCGGAACTAGTAAGCTATCGGTTCCGGTCGGATTTTTGATTTTCCAATGTTTTTGCACAGCTCTATCCAGGCACCGGCTCGCTAACTTCACCTTCTCCGACGCGGAAAGAAGGCTCTCTGCTCTGTGGAGCACGGTGACTACAGCCGAGAGACTAGACAGTGCGACCTCCTCCAAGTAAGCCTCTGTTCTGCTTACTAGATTCCTAGCCGAGTAGTCTGTTGTCATCTCGAGGTGATCTGCTGCGCACCGGAGCATGGCGACGTTGTCTGCCGTGATCTCGAAGTTTATGCCGTAGCAGAGTTGGCCACCAGTTCGAAAGCTCCGGTGCATGTCCGGGATTTCTGTCGTGGAGGATTTGAGGAAAATTGACCTCGAATGCTAGCTTTTGGATGCAATCACAATTTCGAGACCAGCTGGGGAGACTACAAACACAAGTTGTAATTCATCAATGTCCCAAGAGTGACTCAGTTTTATGTTCTTGTTTTCCCCCGTAATCTATCTCACCTGAGGCCTGAGCAGCTAGTTACAGTTCACATGAATGGTTTAAAGAAACATTGATGAAATAACGAAAACCAAAAGAGGCCAATTACTAGTCACTCTTGGGACATTGATGAATTATATATATATATATATAAAATTGAGAATCGTAATCAAAATTGAAATTGCTAGAATTTTTTGATAATTTAACATCCTCTGATAAAGCAAATTCAATTTATAAATACACCATCAAGAATTCAAAGTTGCACAATATTTCAAGATCTTCTGAATGCTCTTACTGCTCGACACAAAGCAGCTGTAGAATTCAACCAGACCAATGATGGTCTGGTGCTAAGAAGAACAATGCTCAGTGCAGATTTAGCGTTGTAGAACACTTCAGGACCAGTAGAATCTGCTGGGATCAAAATCTAGTATCGACCACCCCTGAGAGCAAGCACAAGATGAAGAACAGAGCCTCCCTCAATGTTGTATTCCTTAGCAGTCTTGTCGTCAGCCAGTTGCTTGCCCGCATAGATCAGCCTGCATATGAGTCAAATGCAAGGTATATTTTAGCTCAGAATAGAATTTACATAAGTTACATGCCATACCATTAAACATTTAGTAGCTAGCCATTGACTGCAATATAATATACTTAAGATTGCAGATGGCAAACATTGGCTACAAGATCGATGGGATAGTATATAGTGATTCCTGGACAAGAATCGATTTATTCTATATAGAAATCACAGGCCCCAGGAAAGTATGAAGCTTTTTTGGTTCTTTGTACTTTATGGGACTACAGTGTTTTTTTTTTTTCCTTTCAACAAACAACGTGTACATGACATTTTTAGGCAAAGAAATAAGAATAATCAAGAAAACAAACTTGGAAGTCACAGCATGGATACAATCGAGTCAGAAAAAAAGTTATTATTCATGGAGAAAAGAGATATCATGAAAAACAGAAATGTGCCAGTAGAGGAAGTCACATATGGTAACAAAAAATTGTACCATATAAATTTGGACATGATATGTGGTCTCAGCTTTGAACAAGAGTAAATGTAAATGTAAAGCATTGGTTCAGCTCTAGGTAAAAAATGGTCAACAAGGATGAGCTGGCAAAGGAGAGAAGCAAAAGAGGAAAATGATAAGCCGGAATATATATTAATATTAAGGACAAAAGGTTGATAGTTTTTAAAAAATGTTTCCGTGGAAATCAAGATATTATATTATTATCTACAACTCACAATCAAATACACAACAACCAAAACAATAAGCATTGTCTCAACTATTTGAGATCGATGGCAAAAATCTTTATTTCTCCATCAAGTTCTAAGATTATTCCATGTAATATCAAACTTTAATCTCTTTCTATGACGAGTAAAAATTTATTTAGTCATCCTTTATGCCAAAAATTGATTCACTAGGAAATCTATTGGTCATCTTTGATCATATCTATATCACCATCTTTAAAATCCAATGTAACAAATCTTTGGTAGTGATTAGTTTGTCCATAAAAGGAAAAAGCAGCAGCAGCAGCCAATGGTTGATGAGAAGTGCAATTGGTTGATGGTAATGTTAATCTGTCATATATGCAAATGGCATTGCAGATTTGCAGCAACCAACAATATTTGTTATGATGTAGGAACCATTAATTTCATTGTCCCATTTAGTAATATGTTGTTCTGTTACTTCTTGAATGTAGTTTGATGAAGCGAGAAGCCTGATATGCCAATTGTTTTAGGAAAAAGAATTTCCAAGTTCATACAGTTTGATTATGTAATATTATTACTAATTAAGGGAGATGCTGTGCTGTATATATTTAAGTCTCACTAAAAAAACTTTATAGAAAAGTTATATCAACTATTCAATAATATAAGTAGATAATACAATTACGATGTATGGAAGAATGTATCATAACCAAATCAAAGAAAAAAGGGGTACATACCTATTGACAAGGTCACATGCTAAATGCAGAGGATAAAATAGCTAATCACTCTTGGGACTACAATCACGGTGGTAGTCATAGCCAGATTAGTGCAGAACTTTATTGTTGTTGTTTCAATAGAAATACAACAAAAGTTCATCTTGAAGAAGTACAACTTTCAAAAATATAGCACAGATAAGATATAGAAGCTGAAGATCAGATGATAGTGCACCTATAATTGGGCACGATAAGTAATGACTTAAGATCTGAATGAGAGAGAGAGAGAGAGAGAGTCTATTGGTTAAAAAGAATGCGCAAGAGTCATTGGATGCCCTAGCGGCCACAAGAAATAACCCAAGTTTGCATCTACCTATTTCCACTCATTTCTCTCCAAGTAAACAGTTCCTATAACATCACTATTAAATAGAGTAAGAAAAGAAAGACTTTATTTAGATATAAAGGAGATGAGTAACAATGTATAGGAAAAGGGTCAATAGCAGGAAGTGGTATTACTTCCTTTCCATATATACATGCTACTTCCGACAATCTACAGATGTTATCATCATCTAGCCGGTCTAGTACAGAATGTTTGTTATTCATAAACAATTTCTGAATTATATAACTCTATCTACTAAAGCAGGGAAAGGGAGAGAGTTTTGCCCTTCACGAGAGAATTCAATTATCTACCCAAGACACACAAAAAGATGGTTGATTTAGAGAAAATTGGGAAGCTCATAAAGGTAAAATCCAATAATACAAAAAATTAAACATAAAGAACACCTCTGTTGTATAGGTGGAATTCCTTCTTTCTCTTCTACCCTCTCCTTGATCCTGTCAATAGTATCAGTGGGTTCAATGTCAATCTCGATTTCCTTCCCTGTTAGCGTCTTCACCTTAATCATCATCCCACCTCTAAGCCTGAGCACAAGGTGAAGAGTCGATTCTTTCTGAATGTTGTAATCAGCAAGGGTTCGGCCATCTTCCAGTTGTTTCCCAGCAAAGATTAACCTCTGCTGGTCTGGGGGTATTCCCTCTTTGTCCTGCAGCAGAAGGCAATCGACATTGCCAATCGAGCAACAAATCAATAGTCTTTACAAGAATGAGATATTCACAAATCCAGATGACTGGAAAAAATAGTCATTACAGCGTAAAACCGAGAAAAATATAACAAATGATGAGTTTTGAAGAGTTAACGAAAGCCTAAAATTCCCAGAAGAAAATTAATTCCACAACGAAACATATGAGAAAATAATGCCCAAATCAACTGTTAATATGAGACGGAAAATAAATGGAATGATGGAAAATGAAGGAAACACTCCTGTTAAAACCCTAGTCAAACCCTGGCGAACACATATTGTTGAATTGAAGAAGAGAAAGAAGGGGGCAAAGACCTGGATCTTGGCTTTGACGTTGTCGATGGTGTCGCTGCTCTCGACCTCGAGGGTGATCGTCTTCCCCGTAAGAGTCTTGACGAATATCTGCATCCTGTACCACTCGTTGATCTTTCTTCCTTGTTCGCGTCTGCACCGGACGGAGGCCAATTAATAAAGCGGAAGAATACGATCGGATTGCCAGCGTAGAACGAACGCACCTTTTGAAAACCTGCACCTTTTCAATAAATAAAATAAAATATGAAATCAATATGAAACATTTCAACCTAATATTCTTTACCATGCTATCTATTTTAATTCAACATTTATTTAATTTCATTTTTTAATCTCCTTCCTCTTAATTTTATATTCAATTTATTTTATTTTAAAATATTAAAACAAATATTAAAATTAGTCAAATTATCAGCTTAGTGATTTTTGATAGTTTGATGTGAGTTAAATTATCAACTCACTGGATAACAAAAAGCTATCCATTGCTCTTCAATTATAAGGAATATAACAAAGAAGGAACAACATGGCTGGCTTTAGGACGGTAAATAAGTCGAGTCGAGTTTTAGGATATTCAAGTTTGTTTAATAAGATAGTCGAGTCTAGCTTAAAATGAACTAAGTTTTTGAAATAATTGTTCAAGCTTGGCTTAGTTTATTTTTATGAGCTTGAGTTTATTTAAAGGTTGATTTGAGTTTAATTCGTTTAGATGTTATCGAACTCTCAATTCAAACTTGTTTGATTGTTTGAAACTTTTAATTGTTTGATTGATTATTGAGCTTGATAATTTAAATTTATTTTATTTTATTTTATTATTTATTTAGTATATTGAAAAGAGTTTTATTAATGAATACGATTCGTGAACATTGTTCGTGAACATTGTTTACGAATATTATTCACAAAGGTTAACAAACTAAATACATATATATTCAAACTTGTTTGTTTAATTTAACAAGATGTTCAAACTTATTTGTTTAATTAATCTTGTGTATATTAAATAAATATAAATAAATTTTAATTAAATCGAATATCAAATTTATTCATGAATACTTAGTTCATTTATAGTCCTAGCCGGCTTCTTGATTTGTTTGAATCCATTAGAATGTTCATATTATGTTCTTTGATGGTCATATATATTAAAATGTTTATCTATTCTTTCATCACAAAATTTCATATGTGACAAGTTTTATTGTTACTATCCTCTTACAAACACTGGTATATTTCTTTTTTTCACCTACCCTTGCTTTCAATGTAGGGAATGTTTACAGTTTCAGACCATTGGTTCAACGGTTTTTTTATTTATATGATGTTTAAATAATTTCTTTACTTCATAGCTTTGTCTTTTCTTACAGTTAGAATTTTATTTTGATATGTTTTAATGCAACAAACAATTTCCCTCAGATGGTTTGTTAGTGAAAAAAAAGGTTTAATGAAAATTGAAGAATCAAAATTCGAACATTTGTGAGATAATTATAGAGGCAATCTAAAACATCATATTAATTCTGCCTTTACTGATAATAAATCTCATCTCACAACTACTCTGGTTTCAACTTTCAATTGATGAACAATTGATATAAAATTCTCGTTTTGTCTTGAGAATGAGTGCATTCAAATTATGATATGGGATAGAATAATGATTATCGTGCAGACTAATAAGAAAGGAAATTGAAGAGGAAATAAAAAGAGAAATTGTTGAAAATAAAAAGAAATCTATCATTTTATAGGTATTATCAAAAAAGAAAATTTTATTAAGAATAGAAGATAATTTCTTAGACACCTAAACAAGATGTTTATATAAACAAACCCAAACCCATAAATATCCAACATACCAAAAATACTATAAAAATATAAATTACTAAAAATAAAAAAAAGATGCTAGGTTCTTTCGAAAAAGTCCTAAATGGTATTTTTTTTTGGGCGGAAAATTTGGCGGTTATGAGTTCTCCCATAAGAAACGTAGATTTTTAAATTCTGCATGTGTGTACAAAGACAAAGACTAATTCCGAAGCTTGAGTCAAAGTTATAACCTATTGAAGATTGTGCACTCTTATGTTGGTTTGGTATCAGTCGTCCCAAGTTGAAAAGAACTCGTCCTCGAGTTTGTAATAATATCATCAGTTTCTACATAATGAGTCAAGTGTTTCACATTAAAGACATCAGAAGTCTTCAAATCATTAAAAAAGTGCAACCTATAGTCATTGTCATTATTCTTCTATAGTACCTCACATGGTATAATTTTCTAATCCTTCAGCTTATTATACTCGCTAATGGAAAAATGATCATAAGATAATATAACCCAAACAAAATTTTCTATCTTAAAAAGTATCTAATAATGAAGACTATCAACCCAAGTCTTATACTTTGTATTGCTCTCAAGAATTGCTAGTTTCACCTGCTCATAAATGCTCCAAAGAGCTCTGTCATCTTATCTGCTTTAGGACTAAATCATTCTATATATGGAATAGAGGCTAAGTCCAGAACCCCGAATGGAATCTGCCCGTAGATAATCTCAAAATAACTCAAACCTGTAGTCTTGTTTTTCGATTTGTTGTAGGCAAACTCTACTTGAGATAATACTAAGTCCCACTACTTCGGCTTAGTTCCATTTAGTCTAGAACCCTGGATGGGTTCTACCCGTAGATAATCTCAAAATGACTCAAACCTGTAGTTTTATTTCTCGATTTGTTGTAGGCAAACTCTACTTGAGATAACACTAAGTCCCACTACTTCGGCTTAGTTCCATTTAGTCCAGAACCCCGGATAGGTTCTGCTTGTAGATAATCTCAAAATGACTCAAACCTATAGTCTTATTTCTCAATCTGTTGTAGGCATACTCTACTTGAGATAACACTAAGTCCCATTGCTTTGGCTTAGTTCCATTTAGACATCTCAGAAGATTGTCCAAACTTTGATTCACCATCTCAGTCTAACCATCAGTTTGGGGGTGATAGACACTGCTAAAGTTCAATTGTGTTCTCAATTTTTTCTATAAGCTTTTCTAGAAATTGTTGATGAACTTGGTATCACGATCTAAAGTCATGGATTGAGAAATATCATACAATCGCACGGTTTCCTTGAAGTAAAGATGAACAATCTAGATAGCATCTATAGTCTTCCTGCAAGCTACAAAATGTGCCATTATTGAAAACCTGTCAATGACAACAAGAATAGAATCCGAGATTCGTTGGGTGTGGGGTAATCCCAATAAAAATTTATGCTGACATCAAACCAAGGAGCTTCAGAAATAGGTAAACGAGTGTATAAGCCCGCATTAGTGAGAATACCTTTAGGTTGCTGGCATACATAGTATGAGTTTATAAAGTGAGCTATATCACTAGTTAACATGGACCAATAAAAGTCAGTAGAGAAAGAGCCAGTGTCTTATCATGATCAAAGTACTATTTATGAAGCTCATTGATAATTTGTTGTCTCAATGAAAAATTTGGAATGCACAACCATAATCCACGAAACAGATAACCATTATGCAAAATAAAATCATGGTGGCAACCGTCGTGTACCTCCTAGATTATCCTTCTAAATGAAGGGTTAAGTGCATACATGTCTACAAAAACCTCGAAGCCTACAACTTTGGTACTCATGGTGGCTAGTAATGAAGAGCGATAGCTCAGGGAATTTGCAACACAGTTCAGGTTCCCCTTTTAGTGTCTTAGCATAAATGTGAACTCCTATAAATAAGTTATCCACTTGACATGCAATCTACTCAACTTGTGTTGACCATTGATATAATTCAAGGTTTTATGATCAGTAAACAAGATCAACTCCTTCTGTACTAGGTAATGACAATAATGTTTCAAGGATTAAACAATGACATAGAACTCCAAGTCATAGGTAAAATAATTTTATTTGGATCCAGACAGTTTCTCATTAAAGAAATCAACTGGACGCCCAGACTAACTCAGAATACCTCTTATATCAATGTTGGATGCATCACAGTTAACCTCAAACACTTTGTCAAAATCTGGAAGTGTTAGAATTGATACCTCAGTCATCTTTTGCTTGACCAATTAAAAACTAACCTCTATACTTCTTCAAACCATTTGAAATCTCATCTTTTGAGACACTTGATGATGGGAACAATCAGAATGCTAAAAGTTTTGATGAACCAGCGGTAAAGAAGCCAAGCCATGGAAACTTCTGACATCGTGTAAGGTCCTCAGCTAAGGCCACTCCAAGATTACATTTATCTTTGCTTGATCTATGTGCACACAATTAGTAGATACAATAAATCCTCAAAAAATTATCAATATATTAAAAAAAGAACGCTTATTCTTGTTGACAAATAAGTACTTCATTTTTAGCTTTTCAAAAATAGTACAGAGTGTTGGATCGAGAAGCGCTAGAGGAGGGGGTGAATAGCGCTCGTGACTATTTTAACTGAATCGAAAAACTATCGGAGTAAAATATGCAGCGGAAAGTAAATTCAAACACATAGAGACGCAAGTGGTTTACTTCGTTCGGAGCCTATCTCGACTCCTACTCGAAGGCTCGTGGTCGTTGACCGCTTTCGGTGGCAACAACTATATAGCGCAAATCTTTACAAGTAGATGAGTACAAGTAATAACAATAAGATATACCAACGACAATGGAAAGGTGAAAGAACTGAGCTCCGGGTCGTCAGAATAATGATGCAGCACTTCGGGATCGACTTGTTAGCAGCAGGAAGTAGAAAGTTCGCTTCTGAAGTCGTTGATTAAAGCTGCACCCCAAGGCTCCCTTTTATAGCTCTACAGACGCTGATCCAGATCCCCAAGTCTCGGGATCAGGTTTGACCCGAGGCGGATCGGTCGACCGATCCCCTGTTCGGTCGACCGATCAGGCAATCTTCTCCCATCCGATCCGCCCGATTCTCTCACTCCGCTTCTATCTAGTCAAACTTCATCCGAGGTTCGGTCGACCGATCACCATGTTCGGTCGACCGATCACCATGTTCGGTCGACCGATCAGCTCTCCTGACTCTGTCAACCTGGCCTGATCCAGTCGACGCCCAAACCTGGTTCGGTCGACTGATCCCAAGGTTCGGTCGACTGATCCCAAGGTTCGGTCGACTGATCCCAAGGTTCGGTCGACCGATCCCCTGATCGAGGCTGGTCCAACCTCTGAAGATCTGATCTGCTGGCTTGTGGGTTCGGTCGACCGATCCCGGTCACTTCTAACTCTGCATAAAAATGTTAGTTACCTGCAAAACAGAGTTAGAACACAATGGAATATACAAACGTATAAATTGACAGCCTTCGGACTGTCCGAGTCTGACTTCGGATTTCCGACCAGAAACGCTAGGTCTACCCGACGCCTACTGTTCCCTCTTCCGGGGAACACGTCCTCACCTACTCCTCTCAGGAGATTTACCTATTGCCAGTACGATCCTCCAGATTGACTGGACTTTTGCTCAGCGTCCGATGCTTCCGGTCTTCATGCTGGATTTCCGGTCCTCGATGTAGGATCGAAAAGAATTTAGATATCTCCACAATTGCATGATATTGTCCACTTTGGGCCTAAGCCCTCATGGTTTTGCTCTTGGGCTCTCCCCAAAAGGCCTCATGCCAATGGAGATATCTTTTCTCTTATAAACCCATGATCTTTCCCATGTGTTTCCAATATGGGACTATGTTTGCAACCTTGCAACCCCAACAATCCCCCCTCAAACAAAGGACCATAGGCTTCCCACGTCCGATCCTCGACCCACCAGGTCTTCCTGCCCCTCGGTCTACCCGACCTACTAGGACTTCCTTGCCTAGCCGCAACTAGGACTTCCTGCCCCTCGGTCCACCCGACCTACTAGGACTTTCCTTGCCTAGCCGCAACTAGGACTTCCTGCCTAGTGTCTGGTCCTCTTGATCCGAACATAGGAGCCCCCACTTTCTTTGTTCGAGGTCAATATTGTACTCACATGGTTCAATCAGACCATAGCTCTTGTGCACAGTCGGTGGTTAAACCTTCTGGTAGTCCAGGCTCTGATACCACTTGTAGGATCGAAAAGAATTTAGATATCTCCACAATTGCATGATATTGTCCACTTTGGGCCTAAGCCCTCATGGTTTTGCTCTTGGGCTCTCCCCAAAAGGCCTCATGCCAATGGAGATATCTTTTCTCTTATAAACCCATGATCTTTCCCATGTGTTTCCAATATGGGACTATGTTTGCAACCTTGCAACCCCAACACTCGACCCATCCAGACTTCTACCCGGTTCGCGACACCAGGATTTTAACCTAGGGTTACCACCCCCTAGGATTTTTGCCCGAAGCGTCGACCCGCCAAGACTTCCCGCACAGGGTTACCACCCTATGATCTAGGGTTACCACCCCCTAGGGTTTTCCCTTGCCTAACCGCAGCTAGGACTTTTCTGAAACACTCAGTCATACACATTAGATAACAATTAAACTTAACTTTGAATCCCTTTGCCATTAATTTTCAAAGGATTTTTCAAATTGTTTAAATAGATTAAATTTTGTTAATTTAATTCATTTGATTAGATTACATTGATTATAGACTAAGTTCAACCTTGATCCATCTCACCTGATTCTAAGTTATCAATCAGGTAATCTTAAGTATTTTTGTAAGATGGTTATCTTTGATTTAAATTATTTCTAAGGATTAATTTACATTTGAGTTAAAATTATGTTTTCCAATTAGTCAATTAAATAAGTATTTCAAAGATTGATTTCCAGGTCAGGGCGAGGCTCTAGGCCTTCTTAGGTATGGGATCATCCACCCCTTCCTAGACAGAATCGCTCAAAGAAATATATATTTAATTTTCCTTTTTGAAACTCCTAGATTTAACTAGCAAGTGTAAATTATGCCTAGATCCTTAAGCTATCCTAGTCTAAGCATGTATATTGCAAGGAAAATAAATAAACAAGCATCAATCAATTTTATCTATTTATTGAGATAGTTTATCTATTTGCTCCCCCTGAATCATAGCCTCGATATGGTCTATCAAGGAAATGGATTTGATCCTTGGGGACCCAATAGTGACCAGGTCCAACTTGATTAACCAAGCTTGACTTGGGGACCCATGCTTGAATTATGTTTCTATTATTTCTATTTACTAACGACAAGTATGATTTAAACTTTGTTTTGGTCTTAAATCCAAGTCCGAATTTATTGTAAACGGCTCGCTATTTTCCAAGAATCAGATCCAGATTCTTAGAACCCAAGGTGAACCATTCCAACGTGTCATTGAGTTCTTTAATTTGAGTTTTCAAATTGGAATTTTCTTCCTCAAGTTGTTGGACTTGA
This sequence comes from Zingiber officinale, assembly GCF_018446385.1. Lineage (NCBI taxonomy): Eukaryota > Viridiplantae > Streptophyta > Magnoliopsida > Zingiberales > Zingiberaceae > Zingiber > Zingiber officinale. Next base: position 80,985,354 of record NC_056007.1, read on the forward strand.
GTTGAACTTTCAATTTGAACTGACTTAGTTAAAGAACTCGAGTCAGTCGCTCCCTTAAGGGCTGTTACCTCCTTTTGGAGCGACTTAACCCGGACGTTGGATTTAGCCAACTTTTTAAGCAAGTACGAAATTAAATTTTCCGAGTCATCTAAGTTAATACTAGACATTAAAGCACTTACTGTGGGTTTTGGTCCTTCGGAAACAGATGTGTATCCGTGGCTTCGCTCGGACTCAGTTTCTGACTCGCTCTCGGTTTCAGACTCGAATTCGGACTCAGTTTCATCAATATTTACTTGTACTAGCAACGCGAGGAAGCTTGTCGGTTCTTCTACGTCGAAATCGGATTCATCTGATGACTCGGACCAGGTCGCCTTTAATACCTTCCTTCTTTTCTTCTTGTTTGGACAATCTGGCTTGTAGTGCCCCTTTTGGTTACAACCGTAATAGGTGACTTCAGATTTGTCCTTCGTGTTTGTTTGATTCACCTTTTTTGACTTGCATATTTTCCGTACGAGCTTTATCAGTTCAGAAACAACTTCGTCATCATCCTCTGCATCTGATTCATCTTTGGATTTGGGCTTAGTTTTGCGCCTCGACATTGGTTCACACGTTTTGCTGGTACCTATAACCAAAGCAACACCTTTCTCGACCGGGCGTGCATTAGTCTGTTCATGCAATTCTAATTCCGAAAAAAGTTCGTCTAATTTGATTGAAGAGAGGTCCTTAGAAACCTTGTAAGCATCAACTATGGATGCCCACAAGGTGTTCCTTGGAAAAGCGCTAAGTGCGTACCTTATTATGTCACGATTTTCTATTCTTTGGCCGATTGCGTGAAGGCCGTTTAGGAGGTCCTGAATGCGTGCGTGAAGCTAGCTTGCCGTCTCATTTTCCTGCATTTTTAAGTTATACAATTTATTGAATAATAAATCACGCTTACTTACTTTGGTATCGGAGGTCCCTTCATGAAGCTCGATCAGCTTCTCCCATAGCTCCTTGGCTCTTGAGAATGGACCGACGCGGTTTAGTTCCTCCTTTGTTAGTCCGCACTGGAGGATACAAGTTGCTCTGGCATTTGCCTCCACCTTCTTGATTAATGTAGGTTCCCAGTCCTCACAGGGTGTAGGATTGTCGTCTTTATCCGTTGGCAGATCCAACCCAGTCTTGACGATCATCCACGTCTCGAACTGGATCTTCAGATCTTTAGGAAGTTCTCCATTCTGCCATTCCAGTAACCAAAGTCCTCTCCAATGAAGAGCGGAGGACGGACAGTGCTATAACCCTCTTGTTGGGCCATTTTAGATCAACTATGAAGAAAATATACAACAAGAAAATTCCAGGACTTGGTCCTGGATTAGTAGTGCGAAAAGTATTTAAAAAAAAATGGACTCGAGTGGTGTTGCACCAACTTCAAGCAAAAACCGATTCGAGAAAAGAATTAGAATATAGCTATAAAGCTAAATTCTAATTGACTCCGAAAAATCTGAAAATACCACGAAAAATTATTTTGAATGTGGTTGTACCGATTCAAAACGACCCCGCTCTGATACCAATTGTTGGATCGAGAAGCGCTAGAGGGGGGTGAATAGCGCTCATGGCTATTTTAACTGAATCGAAAAACTATCGGAGTAAAATACGTAGCGAAAAGTAAATTCAAACACACAGAGACGCAAGTGGTTTACTTCGTTCGGAGCCTATCTCGACTCCTACTCGAAGGCCCGCGGTCGTTAACCGCTTTCGGTAGGCAACAACTATATAGCGGAAATCTTTACAAGTAGATGAGTACAAGTAATAACAATAAGATATACCAACGACAATGGAAAGGTGAAAGAACTGAGCTCCGGGTCGTCAGAATAATGATGCAGCACTTCGGGATCGACTTGTTAGCAGCAGGAAGTAGAAAGTTCGCTTCTGAAGTCGTTGATTGAAGCTGCACCCCAAGGCTCCCTTTTATAGCTCTACAGACGCTGATCCAGATCCCCAAGTCTCGGGATCAGGTTTGACCCGAGGCGGATCGGTCGACCGATCCCCTGTTCGGTCGACCGATCAGGCGATCTTCTCCCATCCGATCCGCCCGATCCTCTCGCTCCGCTTCTATCTGGTCAAACTTCATCCGATGTTCGGTCGACCGATCACCATGTTCGGTCGACCGATCAGCTCTCCTGACTCTGTCAACCTGGCCTGATCCAGTCGACGCCCAACCCTGGTTCGGTCGACCGATCCCAAGGTTCGGTCGACCGATCCCCTGATCGAGCCTAGTCCAACCTCTGAAGATCTGATTTGCTGGCTTGTGGGTTCGGTCGACCGATCCCAGTCACTTCTAACTTTGCATAAAAATGTTAGTTACCTGCAAAATAGAGTTAGAACACAATGGAATATATAAACGTATAAACTGACAGCCTTCGGACTGTCCGGGTCTGACTTCGGGTTTCCGACCAGAAACCCTAGGTCGACCCAACGCCTACTGTTCCCTCTTCCGGGGAACGCGTCCTCACCTACTCCTCTAAGGAGATTTACCTGTTACCAGTACGATCCTCCAGATCGACTGGACTTTTGCTCAGCGTCCGATGCTTCCGGTCTTCATGCTGGATGTCCGGTCCTCGACCCATCCAGACTTCTACCTGGTTCGCGACACCAGGATTTTAACCTAGGGTTACCACCCCTAGGATTTTTGCCTGAAGCGTCGACCCGCCAAGACTTCCCGCACAGGGTTACCACCCCCTATGACCTAGGGTTACCACCTCCTAGGGTTTTCCCTTGCCTAACCGCAGCTAGGACTTTTCTGAAACACTCAGTCATACACATTAGATAACAATTAAACCTAACTTTGAATCCCTTTGCCATTATCAAAAATAAGGTTCGATCGTCGGATGCTCCCCGCACCAACACAGAGCTGATCGAAGCGTGATACCCATGTCAGGCTATTGACGAGAATGTCATTAAAGTGAATCACCACAAACTTGCAAATAAAAGGTTGTAGGATCTGATGCATAAACCTCATATATGTGTTGTGCATATTAGACAATCCAAAAGACATGATCATCCACTCATATAGCTCATGTTGTGTCTTGAATACTGTCTTCCATTTATCTCCTGAACTTATTCTGATCTAGCGATGTCACTTTTAAAGTTATTTTTTGAGAATACCCTAGAATTGGATAATTGATCCAACATGTCGTTCAAACAAGGAATTGAAAACTTGTATTTTACTGTAATTTTGTTGATGATTCGGCTGCCAACACACATACACAATGAGTCATCCTTTTTCGGCACTAGTAGGGAAGGAACTGCACAGGACTCATGCTCTCATGAATGTGATCCTTTTTTAGCAACTCTACCACCTGATGTTGTAATTCTTCAGCTTCCTTAGGACTAAGTTGATATGTTGGTCGATTAGGCAAACTCGACTTTAGAACAAGATCAATATGATGTTAGATATCTCTCATAGGTGACAACCTAGTAGGAAGATCTTTTGGTATCAATTCGATAAATTCTGCTAGCAGCTCCCGTACTTCGGATAGTAAGATAGCATCTATGGCTATGACATTGTTCTAGCAAGACAACAAGGCATCAACAACATCTCTATGCTCTATTTCATCTAAAATCTTGGATACAGAAAGCAGATTAGTAGTTTTGGCTACTAGAACTGGAGTGGTTTCTTCTCACCGTTGCGCTAACACAATCTTCTTTCCTTTGATATGAAGGTATAATTATTCTTTTGTCCATCATGGATAACATTGTGGCATTCATGGTCACCATATCACACCAAACATTGTCAAAATTGATGCTAACTAGATTTATCCCCATGCAAAGTATTTTTAGACACTTCTTTATCGGACTTCATTTGACTATGCTCTTCAGTCTAACTTGAAAGAGGAATATCTAATGGTAACAAAATTTATCTCCGAGCAAAGTATTTTTAAACACTTTTTTATCGGACTTCATTCGACTTCGCTCATCAGTTCGACTTGAAGGAGGGACATCTAATGATATCCGGATTTATCCTTGAGCATCCCAAGTCGTTAAAATCTTCTCCTGAGCAATCCATTCTTAGCTGATATAGTAATATTGCTTGCCTACTACCGTAACATTGCTCGGCTGCAACAGGAACTTTGTTACAGTAATATTGCTACAGTATTTTACTCCATGAAGCTAGATTACTCTCCCGATCAATTCATTGCTCGTCTGCTACAGTAACATTGCTTGGTTGCTATAGTAACTTTGCTATATTAACATTACTGTAGTGTCTTACTTCACAAGCCATATTGTTCTCCTAAGCAATCCATTACTCGGCTACTACAGTAACATTACTACAATAACGTTGTTATAGTATTCGCAAACCATCATATTATTCTTCCAGACAATATATTGCTTGGTTGCTACAGTATCTTTACTATAATAACAGTGCTATCACAGTAAATGCTACAATGTTATTACGCTACAGTACACCAGAAAATCAACCTCATCTCCTCGAGTAATCCCAATTTTGGATGCTACAGTAAGTGTTACAGTAATCTACAATACATACGAAGATATAATTTTTCAAAATTAGTCAATTTTCCCGAACAATATCATCAAATGCCTTCGAGCAATATACTCAAATTCTCCAGAGTAATACAAATAAATCTCACGGAGCAATTAGTCGAGTTCTGCTGTGCAACGAAGTCTCCGAAGCTTCTAGTTGTGAATGCGTGATAATTATGAAGTGGATAGGCAAGTAGTGGATGTTAAATATGGTTCCCTTGATTCGTTTCTCTCGACATGTGGTGATTAATAAATGAACAAGTGAGTAATGGATTGTCAGCGGCTGTATCTTTACGCATATGGGAGAAAGTGGGAAGAACGCGAAGGATCCGACGTGGAGATGCCTTTCTGATAGCTATATAAGCACTAGAAGAGGTAAGGTACAAGCAAATTGATTCTTTTCTTTTCGCAAGGTGGCGACTCCTTTCCATTAGTTTTCTTCTTCTTCATCTTCTTTTTTAGTTCTTTCTTTCTTTGATTGATGACTGACTTTAGCGTCGCTTGTGCCGGTAAGTTGGCCCCAGCTCTAATCCGTGTTACATTTCAGTGTGCTTGGATCTCGTCAGGTGGGAGACTGATCTCTCATTCTGGAGAGGAGCCTGAGCGATCGGAAAAAGAGACCATCAAAATGACACCGTCTGCGGGAAATTCCAACAAAAAAGTCATGATGTTCTTCTCCGACCGTCTCCTGTGGAACGAGTCAAGAGGTTGAGGTTGAGATACGAAGGTTGAAGGAAAGAACTACAAAGTCTACTCCGATGGCCTTCCTAAAGAATCCACAGATCTGAGTTTTTCATCACGTCGGGTTTCAAAAACTTTCATCCACCATTGGTATGAAGATCTATCAATGCCTTGAGGTAATTGATTCTCTCTTCAATATTTTTTGATCGATATGTTTCTTGATCATACTTGGTTTCTCCTTGCGAGTATCTATCTTGGTGATCGTCAATATGTGCACGCAAGCTGTTCGTTGAATTCCCAAAATGAGAAAAGAGCCATGAATATCCTTCTTTTTCTCCTCAAATTCACCTCATTGCCCTAAAGCTTTACACCCTCTGTTTATTTTGCTCTTCATGTTGCCAAATGATGCTATCTATTTCTTAAATAGATCCAAGAAATCTCAGTGATTTTAGGAAAAGGAAGTATAGTCGGTCCATTAAGGAATATGTCCAGCCAACACCTACTATGGAAGGATCAATCATCACTCTTGAAACCATGACATCATCTTTCCATGTAGAAGATTATTTCTTGATAGTTAGAAGATAAACAATCATTCATAGAGCGTTGTGATCGATCATCACTATTGGAACCATGGCATCATCTTTCCATGTCATTGATGCAGAAATTATTTCTTGATAGTTAGAAGATAAACAATCATTAGAAGATAATGTTGGGACTGAACTTCCACTTAGTGTGGATGTTGGGATTTTCTTCTCTGGATTGAGCAGTTGAAGTGTGGCACTCCTTGTAGCTAATTAGTTATGATTTTCCAGGAGATCATTTCTAGTATTTCCCTTTTTTCTTGCAAATATGTACTGCAGTGTTTGACCGTCAAGATTAAGAATGCTATCAATTTGTTGGGTTTCCATTACTTAGAGATTTGCCACCCATTATTATATCTCATTGTCGTTATTTTAGAACTCTTGAAGAGCTTAATATGACTCGATTCATATAATGAGGATCATCTGATAATTTAATGGAACTTTCATGGGCAAGATACTAGCATTTAATGCTTCATTATGTTTTATAGTCTTATCTTTTTTCCTAACTCAATAACAACATTACCTAGTAATTTATACATTTAGTGGATGAATTATTCTTTCTTGCTTATGCTCAGTTTGATATGAACATATCTTTTGATCCAATTTCGAGTTCTTCTTCTATAATTTGCCGTAGAAGCAACTATTGAGGATTTTTTATATATTAGTTCAACATACATAATGACATTGAAAAGTGTAGGAGAAGTAGGAGGCCCTATAAGCACACTCAATACTCACCACTCTAAGAAATCTGTCAAAAGTTTTAGAGCGATAACAAGAAGATAAATCTTCAAACAAGTTTAAAAACTCAAATATATTTTAATCTCAAAAAATAAAAAATGTTCCAAATAATACAAATGATGACCCTTTATAGGGGAGACATAGAACAACCCTCCAAGATGAGTCAAAATGCATTAAATGAATTTTATATGTCCTAAGGTCTCATTAAGCTAGGTTTATATTTCCTAAGTCTAGAGAATAAAAGTGAGTTTAATCATGAAAAAGCATGCAAGGGTATTAAAGGCTCATCAACCTTTACAAATTCTAAGAAGATCATCAAGAATATCGAAAATGTAGATTGATTTTTTCCAATTCACAAATAATATGTCTTTCTCGAGTAATATATCCTTCCTTGAACAATTTTTCCAGAGCAATGTCTTTTCCGAGCAATATGTCCTTCTCTGAACAATTTTTTCTGAGCAATATATTCTTCCCAAGTAATCATTCCCGAGCAATATGTCTTTCCCGAACAATATATCATCTCTAGTAATCTTTCCCTAGCAATATTTTTAGCCTAACAGATCTCGATCAAAATGATCATAACTTTCTATAGGCATATTATTTTTTAGCACTATTTTTTTTATTAAAAACTAGATATCTGTAACTTTCTAATGATATATTACTTGCCTTATAATTTTTTTCCCAATAACAGTAGATTAATCTTTGAAGTTGATACAAAAATCTAATGACTTCTAAACTTTTATATATGTGTCACATATGAATGATAGCAAAAGTTATATAATCATGAGCTTCTCTATTAACACAACGATGGTGGTATTAGTTGGCTATGTATTTGTAGGGAATCATTTTGGGAACTAAGACACATCGGTATTGGCATGCTATTCTCTAGGAGGATATGAGTGTTGAGCTATTGGATATGACTTTGCCGTAGAACACAAGAATCTCATGATTCTCCACAATGTATATTAATCTATGCATACAATCATTTCATAAAGCAAATACAGCCGGGGATATTGTTGATCTTATCTAGCATTGGTACATCATTAAAGGATGTGGTGCTTATATATCTTTGGCCTTCTTATTATTATCTTTCTGATTGAGGGATCAAATTCCTATTCCTGAATCAAGATAGCACTGGACTTGTATTATTTATGGCATTCTTGGTATTTTGGTGTTCTCAAAAGCAGATTGGTCTTATTCTACTATGACATCTCTCAGACATCATCATAATAATCTATGGGCTGTATATATGCTAACTGCCTCCGAGAAACTATAACGACCTATGTGCTAGATATTTTACAATAGCCCCTGGCACTATAATAGTGCTATACGCTATAATATTTGCTAATAGCCTTCGAGCAACTATAACGGTTCATAGGCCAAGTATCTTACAATAATTCCTGGGCACTATAACAATGTTATACGCTATAGTATCTGCTAACAACTTCGGGCCAACTCTGACAACCTCCAGGCTACTCTTGTGACAGCCTTCGGACTAGTCTTATGACAGCCTTTGGGCATCAATATAACAGTTTAAAGGCTAGATAACTAGTGCTTCGAGGCTAATAATAACGGTCAATGCACCAGATATTACTATTTTCACAGACTCCGGGCATCAATATAGCTTAAAGGCCAGGTAGCTAGTGCCTCTGGGCCATAATAACGTCAAATGTGCCAAATATATATATACTAACAACCTCCGAGCACAAATATAGCAACCCCTATCTTATAGTATCTTCTGAATTGTACTCTTCCATCATAGTTCAGACGATATTATTTAACCATATATCAAAATGGGGGCTAGTTTCATGGTTTTCTCAGATTTATTCAAATTACTCCTAGATGAGAGTCAGTATTATTCCTATCAACGCCACTCAATAATATTCCCAAGCAAGATTGGATTTCTGGTCTTATTAGTCAATGCAACAATATTCCCCGTGGAATCGATTTTCTAGTCTTTTCAGTCTACTCTATGATATCTCTTGTGGAATTGGTTCTCTTAGTTTAACAATCATCTTATTCATATGCCCAGTAATATTCTCAATGGATGCAGTTTTCTCATCGTAACATGTTGTGTGGTAATATCCCCGGGAGAGTTGAGTCTTCTAATTTCTTTGGTATTCCTATAGTTATCTTTGGATCAATTGAAGCTCTAACTATTCAAATATTCATATATGTCTCTTTTGGATTAATTGAATCTCTAACCATTCAGATATTCATAGATGTCTCTGCAATTGAGAAATCGAGCTCCTCTCCATCGGAATTTACTGGTTTCTGATTTTTCTTGCTCAGATAGGTTGTCTACTCTTCTAGGTATTATTATTCCCTATTTCTGGTTATCATTTTTTCGACCAAGGGATCAAACTCCTCTATTTGGTCCGAATAAATTAATCTTCTGATCCTTTTTATATATTCCATTATTATCCTCAGGAGTTTCTATTCTTTGTGAATCCTTATTATTATTTCAAGTTGGGTTTTTGCCTTTCTTGACATTCTTAATATCTTGAATAAGCATTGGTCGGATTTCTAGTCTTCTTCATATTCTTATGTTCCCACGACTAAAAGATTGAGTCTCTCTCCTTGGTCGAGACAGATCAAACTTTGGGAGGTTTTAAACTATTTTTATGTCCGCATTAGTAGGATTGAGTTATTCTTCCTGATTGGATTTTATGGGACTTATGATATTCTTGGTTCCTGATTATCCTCTTCGACCCAACACTTTTAATCAGATTTCATTCGATTATGCTCCTTAGTCGGACTTAAAGGAGAGGCATCTGATGATAACCAGATTTATCCTTGAGCAAAGTATTTTTAAATACTTCTTTATCAGACTTCATTCGACTATGCTTTTCAGTCCGACTTGAAGGAGGGACATATGATGGTAACCAGATTTATCCGAGAGTAATGTATTTTTAAACACTTTTTTATCGGACTTCATTCGACATTGTTTCTTAGTCCGACTTCCAGATTTATTCTCGAGCATCCCAAGTCATTAAAATCTTCTCTGAGCAATCCATTCTCGGCTTCTACAGTAACACTGCTCGGCTACTATAGTAACTCTGCTACATTATCATTACTCGACCGCTACAGTAACATTCCTACAGTGCCTTGCTCCATAAGCCAAATTACTCTATTGACCAGTTCATTGCTTGGCTGCTACAGTAATATTGCTCGGTTGCTACAGTAACTCTACTATAGTAACATTACTGCAGTGTCTTACTCTATAAAACTATATTGTTCTCACAAGCAATTCATTGCTTGACTACTACAGCAAAATTGTTCGGTTGCTACAGCAATATTGCTATAGTACACTGTTACAGTATTCCAGAACCATCATATTATTCTTCCAGCCAATGTATTACTCGGCTGCTACAGTAGCTCTACTACATTGTCACAATAACTACTACAATGTTATTATGTTATAGTACACCAAAAAATTAACCTTATCTCCTCCCAATTTCGGATGCTTCAATAATCTACAATACATACGAAGATATAATGTTCTCGAAATCCGTCTATTCTCTCGAACAATATCACCAAATATTTTCGAGCAATATACTCAAGTTCTCTATAGTAATACAAATAAATCTGACAGAGCAATTAGTCGAGTTCTGTCGAGTAGCGAAGTCTATGAAGCTTCTAGTTGTGAATACGACAATCATTAAGTGGATAGGCAAATAGTGGATGTCTAATATGGTTCCCTTGATTCGTTCCTCTCGACATGTTGCGATCGATAAATGGATAACTGAGTAATGGATTGTCAGAGGTTTTGTTTTCACTCATATGGGAGAAAGTGGGAAGGATGTGAATAATCCAACGTGGAGATGCCTTTCTGATAGCTATATAAGCACTAGGAGAGAAAAGGTATAGGCAAGTTGGTTCTCTTCTTCTTGTAAGCAGCGACGACTCTTTTCCATTAGCTTTCTTCTTTTTCATCTTCTTTTCTAGTCTTTTTTTTCTTCTTTCTTTCTTTCTTTCTTTCTTTCTTTGATCGATGACTGAGATGATTGACTTGAGCGTCGGAGGGGACGTGGCCCTAGGCTCCTAGCTCTAATCCGTGTTACATCTCAAGGTGTTTGGATCTCACTAGGTGAGAGATCCGTGTTACATCTCAAGGTGTTTGGATCTCACTAGGTGAGAGATTGATCTTGTGTTCTCTAGAGGAGCCAAGCGAGCGGAAAAAGAGACCATCAAAAATAATTGCTACCATTGAAAAATGGTACGAGACATCGTCTACCTACTATTATTTCGCTGTCTTTTTTCAGCCACGATAACTTATACGACTTAGGATAACATTCCGTCTTCAATTGCAATTTTTGAATAACCTCGTTGGATACAATGTTCACACAACTACCGTTGTCAATAATCATCTTGTATATTTTATTCGCAACGGTGCAGTTAGTGTAAAAATATTAGTTCTCAACCACTTATCCATTGAATCGCCTTTGGGAGTCAACAAACTCTTACAAATGACCAAAGTCTCATTGCTATCATCGTAAAGCACGTCGCCAGCTTCATACACTAGTTCGCCAATTGTTGCTTCTTCTTCTTCCATGTCTCCTTCGATGAATAAATTTTTGCCTTTCTGATTAGTAGGAGCAAGTTTCCTGCATTGATTTGCCCTATGTTCCTATTTACTACAACGATAATACCTAAAAGGAGCTTTAGAATTAACTTGTGGCGGCTACTAGGGATGACAATAGGTCGGGTTCGGGTCGGATTCTATATCCTCCGTCCCCATACCCATTGGGTATAGGATCTCCGATGGGTATACCCATACCCATTAAATGATCGGATATCTTCTATAGTTATAATTTTTCTTCTTTCTATTCAACTATTATCATTCAACAAAAATATATTAAAATTAACAACCTATTAAAAATATATATATAATTAAAAAAATAGATTAAACATCTATATAATCTCCTCCTAATATCAACAAAAATAGTAAGTTGATTTTAGAAAAAGAAAATTTTATTTAATATATGTATATATATTATTTAATCGGGTATTCGGGTCGGGTATCGGGTATTGATAGTCCCTCCATACCCTCCTCCATTCGGGTCGGATGTCGGATCCTCCATCGGGTTCGGGTGAAATTGCCATCCCTGCCGGCTGCTGCTATGACGGAAGAGAGTCAAGAGGGCAAACTGACCGACTATTTTGGTCACCTCTACCCATTGATTTTCTATTCTGCTACTTTTCAATCGTCAGTTTACATGGGAAGGCTTCTTAAACTATCCATAATGAATGAAGACAAAGGACATCTTGTAAGGCCTAACGCAATTCCCCTAAGTATTGTGCCACCATCTGCTCCTTTGCCTTAGATAAGTCATTTTGGGCAACTAATTGGTAGAACACATCCGTATAATGATAGACCAATCTCGCGCCCAGTCTTAATGAATGAAGTTGTTGGAACAGTGTTTTGGTGCAGCCGAAAGGAAGTGTTCTCTCATCTTTTTCAGCATTTTCTCCCAGTCAGTAATTTGGGACTTGTCCTGTCTGTCTTGTGAGCGTCACATCTTCTCCCATCACGCTAATGCTCGCCCCGTCACATCTTCTCCCATCACGCTAATTTCGCCCCTTGAGTTTGATGGCAATCAACTCCACCTTTATCTGATCTGGAACTTGCTTATAGTCGAAGATCCACTCCACTTTGTTGATCAAATCAACGAAGTCCTCTGCTTATAACATATTAGAAAATTCGAGCAGATCAACTTGAAAACCAAGGTCTCCATAAGATTTCTCTTGACCACAGTGTTTCTGGTGTGTAACCCGCTGGTGATACGAGTTCTCGAAGGTAGACTCAGATCCACGATCTGAGATCTAATGATCTTCGAGATCTCATGCTGCTAGACAATGGGTTAAATCTACAACTTACCTTTATAAATTCTCAAATGTCATTATGTCTTGAACGTTAGGACTATAGTGTTTGGCTTCCTCAATCAGAACCTGCTTATTGTTACGATCGCGACTACGACGTCCTTTCATTGGATATGATCTGCTTTGATATTAATTGACGTCAGACATGATAGCAATTATCCTACGGGCTGCTGAGAAGGGAATTGAGGAGAAACCTCCGAAAACAAAGAGAAATCCGACGTTCTCTAGTCTTTACTAAAATTTTTTTTTATTAAAAATAGAGAATAATCTTTTAAACATGGCGCTTATATAAATAAACACTAGCCCATAAATATCGGATATACCAAAAATATCCTAAATATCATAAAACAAAAATTAATAAAAATAGGAAAAAATTATTTGGATTCTCCAAAAAATCCTAAACAGTGTTTTTTAGGTTGAAACTGTAATTATGGATTCTCCTAAATAAATAAAGATCTTTAAATTCTATACACCTAAGTATGGACAAAATTTGATTCTGAATCCATACTTACAAAATTATGACCCATTAAAAATTGAGAGTAATGATATACAAAAAAAAAAAAAAAAAAAAAATTTAGAAATAGACATATAAATTCATGACCCATTATTTCATTTTTTATAGACCTTATTATATTATGGGTCTATCCTTACGTATTTTTTTAAGATTCATTTTTGGGTGCATATATATATATTTTTAAATTGAATACTCTGCATCACATTATTGAAATTGTTATTATTGTGAAGTTTTGGCAACTTTTTCTCATTGCAGCTAGTCTTTGTTTTCTTTTTCCTTCACGATCTTTGTTGGTAGTGGATGGCGTGGCAGTTGCCATGACCATCCACTTACAGCAGTATAGAACCTGCTTTTTTCCCCTCATTTGGATGGAAACGTCCAAGTGCAAGAACGAGAGAGTGGATAAGTTTCGGAAAACTAGATTGTTTCTTTTGGAACGAAGAAGAACATCCGGTTGATCAGGGATTTGTTATGTAGATTAGAGAAGAGTTTTTTTTTATCTTTTCGACGAAGAACACAAGATCATTTGCAAGTTATTATAAATGTCTACAGATCTCAGTTGTGTCAATCATACATTTCAAGCAATAATGGTATCAAAGCAATTGAATGCACGATGGATCTTTCTTCTTACCCTATGATCAAGTTACTATGAAAGGGATTTCTTAAATTGATATCGTTCAGTTTTGCATAAGCATCTATGCCTGTAGATCTGTGCAAGTATACCTGTAGATTTGTTCGAATGGTATGGACCTGCTCATTGCCGGAGGAATCGCTGACGGAGTTTGCTCCGTCAAGTTCTACCATCGCCAGGCAAAATCATGACTACGTTGTGATTTGCTGCCGTCCGGGCTCTGAATGCATTTGGGGTCTGATTTTGGCTGGCGGACAATATGAGATTAGTCCTCCGATTTTGACTGATGGGCGAAGGGGGTCGGAGGTGATGGCGGCGAGGGTGCTGTTGGCATGAAGAGAGAACATCGCTGGTGATGGCGAGGAAACAAACAGAATAAAAAAAAAATGTGGAACCGCCACATCAACGGCCCCCCTAGTGCCGGTCCCACGGATATGGAGGGAGAACAAACAGAATAAAAAGAGAGAGAGAGAGAGAAGTTTTACGTTTCGTTGTTGGCAAAATTGGGCTTGGCTCGATAAATGGCCCAACGACAGCATGTTTTTTTTTTTTAAAAAAAAAAACAAAGGAAGTGGAGACCCCCATGTTTGGATCAAGAGGAATAGACATTAAGCAGGAAGTCTTGGCGGACAACTTGACAGAGAAGCCTTAGTTGTGGCTAGGCAAGGATGAACTGAGAGGCAGGAAGACTTAGTAGGTCGGTTGGACCGAGGGGCAAGAAGACCTGGTAGATTGAGGATCGAACGTCAAACGGATAGACTTTCCACTTGAGGGGGCCAGTAGTTCTTCATTTGAGAGGGGGGAGGGATTGTTGAGGTGGTAAACAGAGTCCCATATTAAAAACACAGAAAGATTATGAGCTTGTAAAGGAAAAGATATCTCCATTGGTATGAAATATTTTGAGTAAAGCCTAAAAATAAAATCATGAGGCTTAGGCCCAAAGTGGACAATATGTCCCGCCCTAGAGATGTACTTATCCGACAGAACGGACGATACCCCCTTGTGATAATATTTGATATAACATGATATATTTCCATAGATCAGGAATAAATATACAGCGAAAGATATAAAAAAACACTACTCAAAAAGAGGAATTTACATAATCCCCTCACAATATATAAAACATAAATGATTGCGTACTAGTATGACTTACACAACAAGTACAAGTCTGAATAAAAGGACACCACAAGGCTAAAATCCACAAATGAAACAAAGTGTAAATACAAACAGCAAGACATAGCGGGGAAAACACGATCTAGAATGTGACGTGGGGCAGGCAGCGATGACCTATGATCGACATGACACATCATTTATTTGCTAACTTGGAAATAAAAGGAAAAGCAAGGGATAGTGAGTATAAAATACTGAGCGGGTATAAGACATATAGTGCATGATCAATATAGTGTAAGAAGATTAAAGGAAATACAGTCTCCTCGGGTAAAATGCTTACCATAAGCATAAGAGCACTAATATAATCATCTGCCAATCAAAAGTCTTAACTAATAACATAAAACTATTGGTGCAATATCCCTAGGTCAAGGTTGACCTAGTTGACTAAGCTTAAGTTGGTTCAAGCTTAAGTTTTGATGTTTGGATTTCAATGTTTGATAATACATGGAGATTGCAGATGCAATCATCCGATTGAGGAGATTGTTGATATAATTCCCCTCTAGTCAAGGACTGACTAATTTGATGTGGAGAAGAGTAAAGTAGGTCAAGGTTGACTGAATACTTGACTGGGAAAGTCCTAACTAGAGGTTAGGTAAGGAAAAATCTTAGTGAGTGAAGGCAGGTGAAAGACCTAGTGAGTGAAGCTAAACAGTTGGAAAATTCTAGTGAGTGAAGCCAGGTGAAAGACCTAGTGAGTGAAGCTAGGCAGGTGAAAGTCTCGGTGAGTGAAGCCGGGCAGTGGGAAAATCCTGGTGAGTGAAGCCAGGTGAAAATTCTAGCAAGTAAAGCTAGGTGAAAGTCCTAGTGAATGAAGCCAGGCAGATGGAAAGTCCTAGTGAGTGAAGCTAGGCAGATGGAAAGACTTGATGAGTGAAGCCAGGCACGTGGAGATCCAGGTGGGTCAAGGTTGACCGAACACTTGGCGTTGGGAAGCCCAAGTAGGACAAAGGACTGACCGGATACTTGGCACGAGAAAATTCATATGGGTCAAGGGTGACCGGACATCTGGTGGAAGTCCAAGTGGGTCATGGAGGACTGGACACTTGGCACGAGACGGTAAGTCCAAGTGAGTCAAGGTTGACCGGACACTTGGCATGAGGAGAAAAGTTCAAGTGGGTCAAAGGATTGACCGAACACTTGGTGAAGAAGTCCCAGCAGGTCAAGGTTGACAAGATGCTAGGCAAAAGGAGTCCCAACAGGTCACGGTTGACCAGATGTTGGGTTTGGGAATCTTGGAATTGAGTTTAGGCAAGTCAAGGTTGGGGTAATTGATCGGCTGATCGATTGACCCAAGCCCAATCAATTAGCCGATCGATTGGGAGAGTGCTGCGACAAGCAGTGGCCCAATCAATCGGCTGATCGATTAGGAGCAAATGTCGTGAGAACAGAGAGCTTCCCAATCGATCAACCGATCGATTGGGCAACGCTAATCGATCGACCGATCGATTGGGGCTGGGTTTATCGCACAAGTCACGATAAACGCTGAATCGATCGACCGATCGATTCAGGGTTCTCTAGTAGAGCATAGAGGCGCTCTGAATCGATCATCTGATCGATTCAAGTCTCCCCAATCGATTGGGATATGACCGTTGTGTAGGTTAAAGCCGTTGGCGAGAGATTTCTTCGACAGTTCTTCGTAACCCTTCTTCCCGATCTTCACGCGAGCTTCTCCACAACTCTCTGCCAGTTCTTGAAGCTTCTTGGAGCAAAGTATTGCTGCACTTCCAAGGTCAAGAGGCATTCCACACAAGGAGAAGAAGAGAACTAGGGTTTTCATTTGTGTAAATTTTGTAAGAGATTCTATGTATTTGCTTCTTCTTCTTTTCTTGTTGTATTGACAATTTGTGTAAGGCTTCTCCACCTTTAGTAGTTACCGTAAAGGAGTGTTTTTATAGTGGATGAGAGTGTCGTGCGTGGATCCTTGGATTAGTCACCTATTCTTGAGGTGAATACCAAGTAAATTCTCGTGTTAGCGTTGTGAGTCTTGTTTCGAGTCTTTTCGCTGCATATCAACAACAACGAAGCAAACCAACGAAGCACGACGATCTATTCACCCCCCCTCTAGCTGCAAATCGACCCTAACAAGTGATATCAGAGCGAGGTCACTTTTCACCTGAATCATCGTCAGAAGGGGCAACGAGCTAGAGGGAGAAGAAGTTGAAGCACAAAAGCTAACAAGTTGAAGACTTCATCAAGAGCTCAACTTCAAATGGAATTCCAAGATGGACTTGGATTTGACACAAGGGTGCCTCCACAATTCATATCAATGAGCTTTGATTCTTGGAAATCAAGGATCGAAAATTTTCTTATGATAGACATAGAGCAATGGTTTACTCTAATGGAAGACTTTGAAGCTCCAAAAGATTTAAAGGGCAAAATTTTCAAGAAAAGCAAATGGAGCAAGGAGAAAATTCAACGGTGCGAGGCGAATGACAAGGTAGCCAAATTATTGGTTAGTCTATTGCCAAGTACAATCATTTGCAAAATTGGAGAATACAAGGATGCAAATGAACTATCGAGCAAATTGGCCAAGTTTCATGAAGAACCCTTCACTACATCAAACCAAGAGAAATCCAAAGAGGGTGACTCATTGGAGCAAGACCAAGAAGAAGAAGACTCCGAAGTTGAGAGATGCTCAACTTCCAAAGAAGAAAGCTAAGAAGCTTCATCCTCAAAGGAGTGCAACCAAAAGAACAAAGAGGGAGCATACTCTTTGTTTCATGTGTAAGAGGATGAAGATGATGAAGCCTCCACCTCTAGGATTGAGGAGGAGTGTAGATCCTTGACTCCGGAGTGAGAAGAAGTCTCTACCTCCGGATCAAGTGAAGAAGAAGAAGATGGTGCCATCTCCACAAGTCAAGAAAAATTAAATGGAGGATCATGTGCCCCCTACAAGCAAAGGTATAACAATTTCAATTGTTAATAATAAAAATTATATCATTTGCTTTGAGTATAGGGAACATGAGTACTATAAGAGTAAGTGCTCTAAATTGGCCAAGAAGAAGGGCCAAGTGGCACCAAAGGGCAAAGAGAAATCCAAGGAGACAGCCCCCACAACAAAGAAGAGCAATGAGCACATTGTGTGCTTTTCTTGCAACCAAAAAGGACATTACCGGAGTCAATGTCCAAAGGGGAAGAAATCGGTCAAACCTAAAGAAGGAAGCATAAGTCAAGGGGGAGCTTCCAAGGTAAAACCTAAGGTATCATTTATTGAGCCTTTCCCTTTAAATCATGGTAAAAATCATGCTAGTTCTAACTTATATCATTTCAATGCTATTTATCATGAAAATAGGAAGCATGATAGAATTAAGAA
The DNA here is from genome assembly GCF_018446385.1 of Zingiber officinale. Taxonomy (NCBI): domain Eukaryota; kingdom Viridiplantae; phylum Streptophyta; class Magnoliopsida; order Zingiberales; family Zingiberaceae; genus Zingiber; species Zingiber officinale. The sequence continues at coordinate 81,003,386 of NC_056007.1, forward strand.
AAATCATGTGACCTATCATGCTAAGACTACCTCACCTAGGGATTAGGAAGGTAGATAATCATCTGGGAAAAAACACCAAGGACCATAGATACAAGCCCAAAAATAGAAATGCTCAAGGATTTAAAGAAAAATCCAAAACTATGGATTTAATGAAAGAAAATCAAGTCTTGAGGTCAAGACTTGATAAAATAGAAAAGACTCTAAAAAGGATGGAAAATATCCTTAAGGGACAAAATGGGCACAACTTAGGGCTAGGAACACAAACGCCATCCAATGGTCATAGGGGTTTGGGATACAAACCTCAAGTCAAGAAGGATGTTCCTTTTTATCATAGAGTTCCATACAGTTATGAAACAAATCCTAGGTCGAATGATTAAGTCAAAAACACAAGGGAAGTTATCCTTAAAAGTGTTTTTGCAAAGAGTAAAGTGACTAAGACTTTTAAGAAGTTTAACAAAGTCACTAAGAAGGTCACAAGCGAAGCTATCCGTAGAGTTGACCTAGAGGAAGTGACCAAGGATTTTAAGAAGCCTAGAAAGGTCATTAGGAAGGTATCTAGGGAAGTTATCCCTAGTGAATACCTTGAACATCCAAGGAGCACCAATAGGTGTTGGGTTCCTAGGAGCATATTCTCTACACCCTAGAGGGTTAGAGAGTGTCAACTTTAAATAGGTAGGGTGGTTAACCCAACCTTGATAAAGTTGACACTTGGAGGCATTTTCAAGGTTTTTTGTTAACCTTTGAAAATGAAAAGAATTATTGTTTACTCTTTGTAAGAGTAAAATATGCTAAAATTTGAGGAATTGAACTTAATTTAAATTGACACACTTGAGAAAAACATAAGAAATGTCAAATTGGGATCTTGGTATCTTCTTAAGGCGTTAAGGGTAAATTTAAGTCTAAATTTAAGTGATTACTCTTTAGAAGAGTAAAAGGTGTAAAAATTTGAGGAATTGGATTTAATTTAAATTGGCACAACTAAACCAAGAGTAAGAGAATTGCCAAGTTTGGTTTTGGCATTTTCTTGTGAAGATATGGGCAATCTAGGATTATATTTTAATCTAGCTAAGGAATTAAGGATACTTAGATGAGTTATCTAGGTATATTTTATTTATGCTAAATTGTCATGCTTTGTTTGCCCATCATATGCCATGATATCATAGTTTGCAATCATATTTATTATGAAAAACAAATAAAAATACCATGTCATGTCATACATACATCATGTAGCAATAGTATATTTTCTTTTGAAAATTATTTCTTTTTGATGTATGCCATAACTCATCATGCATTATTTTTAATTCCTTGCAAGTAAGGACAGGGTAAAATCAAAATCTACATATCACAAAGACTATAAGATTACTTGTATGTGTTTTAGTACACATTAAATACAAGTGAGATGTTAGGATAATAAACAAGACTCAAGATGTTGATTTAGTGCATCTAGTTGAGTTTTGATTTCATCAAAACATATAGTTATGTGTACTCCAATCATTGGGAAAGCTAATGTACAAGTCATGTGCATTGAGCCCAAAGAACATGGTTGAAAATTAATTTTGAAAAATATTTTAAATATACTTTGGAAAACCTTGGTGAACACTATCTTTTGATAATAATCATCATTGAAAAGTTAGACACAAACTTGGAAGAAACATTGAAGTTTTTATAAGTTTTCAATTTTGTGTCAATCTTTGAAAATAAGATGTATTTTCTTAGAAAATTATTTTTTCTACAATAATTTTCATGATTTTTAGAATTTTTTAGAATTTTTAAGGCATTTCTGAATTTCACTGAAATTGGATTTCAGGAAATCAGACCTCCAATCGATCGAGCGATCGATTGGAGTGTCCAATCGATCGAGTGATCGATTGAGACGGGTATTGTCACGAGCAGAAGCTCACTGAATCGATCATCCGATTGATTCAACCTTTCCTGGATTGATCAGTGGATCAATTCAGAGGCTTTTTCCATGAGCAGAAGCTCACGGAATCGATCAGGCGATAGATTGAATGGTTTCAATCGATTGAGAAGGCTATTTTCGCCTGTAAATGTCTGATTTCAACACTTTAAATCATTTTTAGTCTAGGCAACCATTTCTAACCCCTTGAAACACATTTGTATACATTTAGGAGGAGTTTTCATGATGAAAACAAGGTTGGATTGGTTAAGGAAGACTAAGTTGAAGTTTAGGTTGAGGTTTAGTTTCAATATTGGATTTTTGAATCCCAAAACTTCTAATTTTGGGTTTCCTAAAGGTTTAGGATTTCCAAGTCATTGTTGATGTAATGACAGAAGTTTGAAGCATGTTTTTAGAGGGAGCTACTCTTAAAAAATATTGAAATATTTTTCCGAAACCATAGAAGGTGGTAAAACCTTCATTTTGTAAAATGCTCAAGGTTGAGCATGGAGAAACAATGGTAGATTAGATATCTTCATTGTTGGAAAGAAGAATGCTCTAGGAGGAGCATTGGCTACAATGAAGGGTATGAGACCTTCATTGTTGGAAAGCAGAATGCTCAAGGGTGAGCATTGAATACAATGCAGGGTATGAGACCTTCATTGTTGAAATTGTTAATGCTCAAGGGTGAGCATTAAAGATAATGAAGGGTATGAGACCTTTATTGTAGTGTTGTGAACAACATGTGAGGTTATGAACAACGTTGAATAACTCTTCAAGGAGAGAGTTTTTAATGTGTACCAATAGGGGAGAATGTAGGGTTTAAGTTAGACCTTTATTATCCAAAGGGGAAGTTTGCCCTCTAGGAAAGGGAGAGAATGAAGGAAACCCTCATTCAAGAATTGACATGAAGAAGAAGTTGAGACTATGGGATTAGCCTAACTTAAAGGTATTATCAAATATCAAAAAGGGGAAGATTATTGGTGCAATATCCCTAGGTCAAGGTTGACCTGGTTGACTAAGCTTGAGTTGGTTCAAGCTTGAGTTTTGATGTTCGGGTTTCGATGTTTGATAATATATAGAGATTGCCGATGTAATCGTCTGATTAGGGAGATTGTTGATACAATTCCCCTCTGGTCAAGGACTGACCAGTTTGATGTGAAGAAGAGTCAAGTAGGTCAAGATTGACCAGATACTTGACTGGAAAATGTTAGGATCGTTCCTACTCGGCTAGAGAGGGGGGTGTGAATAGCCGACCCCAAATCGTCGAGTTTCTACAAACTAGGGTTAGCGCAGCAGAAAATAACACGTAGAAACGAAGGAAAAGAAAACAAACCTCAAGCAAACCGATGTAACGAGGTTCGGAGATGATACTCCTACTCCTCGGCGTGTCCGTAAGGTGGACGAAGCCTATCAATCCGTCGGTGGATGAAACCCCGGAAAACCGGCTAATACGAACACTCCTTCTGGGTGGAGAAACCTCGCCACAATACTCTTGCAACAGCAAGATGAATGTACAAGAAATACAAGAAAGCAGAAGACAATACGAATGTAAAAACAATCTTGCCTTCTTGTCGACTGGAAGAAGCAACAGCTCCAAGCGCCTACAACAGCAGGTGATCCAGTCGGAAGCTTACGCGAAGCTTTTGGAGGAGCTCAACAAAGCTCAAGCACAGCAGCACTTAGGGACAGGAAGAAGTAGAGTCGAGGCTCGCAGCAGCAACCTTCCTTTTATAACCTGCGAAGAAAGCGAAGAAAACACAGAAGAAATCTAGCCGTTGCGTCGCAATGGCTAGTGCCTGGATCGGTCTGTGGACCGATCAGGCTCCATGTGGATCGGTCCACAGACCGATCCATTCCTAGCCTTTGCTTCTGTTCCGTCTCTGATCGGTCCATGGACCGATCAGGGAACCTCCTGATCGGTCCACAGACCGATCAGGGAACTTCCTGATCGGTCTGGGGACCGATCAGGCTTTGTGCTGATCGGTCCCCAGACCGATCAGCCCCTCTTGCGCCTCGCTCCTGTTCGGCTTCTGATCGACTCCTGATCGGTCACCAGACCGATCAGAATATTCGAGGTATCACTGGATCGATCACCAGATCGATCTAGTTCATGGTTTTCGCCCAAAACAAGTCCAAACCAACATCCGGTCAATCTTGACCTGTTGGTACATTGCGCCTAGCATCCAGTCACTCCTCACCAAGTGTCCGGTCAATCCTTGACCTACTTGGACTTTCCTCAACACCGATGTCCGATCATCCCCGATCCATCTGGATTTTCCTTGCCTCGCTTCACTCACCCGGACTTTCACCGGCTTCACTCACCAGGATTTCAAACGCCTAACATCCCGTTAGGACTTTTCCATTCTCGGCTTCACTCACGGGACTTTCCAACCGCCTAACGTCCCAGTTAGGACTTTCCCACTCCTCACTCACCGGGACTTTCCACACCGCCTAACATCCCAGTTAGGACTTTCCCACCGCCTGCGACTTCACTCACCAGGACTTTCCACCGCCTAACATCCCAGTTAGGACTTTCCCGTGCCAAGTCTCCATACTTGGACTTTTCAAGTCTCCATACTTGGACTTTTCGCGCGCCAAGCTCCCTGCTACCTTTTCAATCAGTCAACCAGTCAACCTTGACCTAAGGTTGCACCTACAATCTCCCATACACCTATTCTTGGCAAACATCAATAATACAACTCTTCCAAGATTGTCAAACATCAAAACACAACTCGAGTCAGGTCAACTCGAGTCAGGTCAACCAGGTCAACCTTGACCTAAGATTGCACCAACAATCTCCCCCTTTTTGATGTTTGACAAAATCCAAAATCAAGTTAGGTTAACCCGATAACCTAACTTAGGTTTTCCAATGTTCTTCCTTGAACATTCTTCCAAAACCTACACTCTCCCCCTTGGGACATCTCTCCCCCTTTTTGACACACATCAAAAAGAGGGAATCAAGGTCAAGAGTTTCTTCCTAATGAAAGTCCCATACCTTTCATTGAAACCCTTAATTTCCCCCTTGAAACTAAACTCAACACTCAACTTAGTGACAATCCCATGTCACTAATCCTCAAAAGTCTTAAGGAGTAAAAACTCTCCCTAAGAGTCAACTCCCCTTGACAATTAGGTAAAAACTCCCCCTAAAGGTCAACTCCCCCTTGACCATTGCACCAACAATGTCTTGGAGAGTTTCAAACCTTTAGAAACCCGAAACTCAACTCCCCAAAACTGAAATTTCAGACACATGCTGAAAATCGAACCGCGCTGATCGGTCCTCGGACCGATCAAAGCTCGATCGGTCCCGGACCGATCCATGCTTCATCGATCGCATGGATCGTCACCGACGGTCACCGCATCGATCAGCCTTCACCGCATCGCACCAAGCTCTGGATCTTCGATCGGCCCGCACCGATCCATGCCATCGGATCGGTCCGCACCGATCAGATTTCTCGGATCGGTCCCCGGCACCGATCCGGACTCTGACAGAGTTTTCAAATTTCCTTCCGAAATTGAAACTCCTAGAAAATTCCGAAAATTCAAAAATTGTGAAATTTTGAGGATACATTCCTCATAACATATACTATCATGGAAAAATAGTTTTCTATGAAAATAACTTCCATTTTTCAATCTTGATATAAAGTTCAAAAACTTTGAAATAGTTCAAGTTTAACTCAACTTTGTATCACAATGTTCAATGATGAATGCAATCACTAAGATGGGCTTCATCAAGGTTTTCCAAATCAATTTCAAAATGATTTTAAACCTTTTAATTTAGGACCATAATCTTAGGGCTAAATGTACATGACTTGTACACAAGCTTTCCCTATGATCCTCCATTTCTTGAATTAGGCTCATCTAGGTACAAGAACTATGCACCTTGATCCTAATTCATGATCCTAATATCTCACACACATCTAAAGTGTATCAAACACATCCATGGCAATTTTGATGTGAGATATGGGTTTAGGTATCTTAGACTAAGGTCTCATGCATTTTCTAAACACAAATTTGATCTCAATATCAAAATGTATTTTTTATCCTTAAATCAATTCAACTGATTATTAATGCAAGAGATGATGACATGGCATAAAATGATATCATAAATGAAGACATGTACCAATGTCATGATGTCATGGCATAAAGTTTGAAACTTAAATAAACATGACATAAAAACTAGCCTAAGCATTATCATGACATTTCAAATGATAATAAAACTAAACATGATGTCATGACATGTGAGGGCAAACAATCATGGCAAGATTTAGCATAACTAAATATACCTAGATTACCTATCTAAGTATCCTTAACCACTTAGCTAACTTCAAATTTAATCCTAGATTGCCCCAAAATGGCAAAATCCTAATTTTGACACTTCTTGAACTCTAGATTAATTCATGCCACTTAAAGATCAAATTTATCCTCAAAACTTGGCATGTTTCATTTTTCCTCGAGAGTTCTCTAGATTTTCCCAAATTGTGCCAATTGAGATTAAAAATGAAATTTCCAATCTTTTAGGCACATTTAACTCTTCAAAGGAGTAAATGATAATTCCATTTCATTTTCAAAAGTTCTCAAAACCTTGAAAATGCTCCTTGAGTGTCAATTTCCTCAAAGTTGGGTTAACTACCCTTCTAATCGGAGTTGACACTCTCTAACCCATCTATGGGGTAGAGAAGATGCTCCTAGGAACCCAATACCTATTAGAGCTCATTGGGTTCACTAAATATTCACTAGGGATAACTTCCCTAGCAACCCTCCTAATGACCCTCTTAGGCTTTAAAGCCTTGGTCATTTGGGTCTCATCAAGGTCAACTATATGGGTGACTCCCCTTGTGACCTTGGTAATGGTCTTCCTAGCCCTAAGTTTTGTTCCATAATCGAATGAAACATTATGATAAGTGGGCTTGACCAATTGGGACTTAGGTTTGTGACACAAACCTTTCTTGTCCTTGGACTTGGGTTTTTGACCCCTAGACCCTAGAGTCAAATCCTTAAGAGCCTTTTCTAGAGAGTCAAGTCTTGACCTCAAGACTTGATTTTCTTTCTCTAATACCTCAAGTTTTGATTTATCATTTTTCTTTGAGGTATTCCTAGGCATGTGTCTAGATGATTTGGGATTTCTATCTAGATTTTCCTTAGCCTTAGATGAGTTAATTCTAGGGTTAGCATTTCTAGAATTGTTCTTATCTAGGCTAACATGTTACTCCTAAGCACATGTATCGATTTCTAGTGTTAACATGCTTATCATTATTGACAATGGCAATAAGACTACTAGCATGCATCCTACTAGAATTGCAAGAATGAGCTTTAAATGTTACCTTAGGGTTTGCCTTAGCTCCCCCTTTACATGTGTTTGGCCTCTTGTCCTTGTGAGGTTGCCTCCCCCTTGGACATTGACTCCTATAGTGTCCCCGTTGCTTGCATTGGAAGCACACCACGTGCTTCTTGCTTTTGCATGTCGGGACTCCGGCTTCCTTGACCTTTGGTGCCGGTGGAGTCTTTCTAACCCTCTTTGGACACTTACTCTTGTAGTGCCCAAACTTCCTACACTCAAAACACATTATGTGTAATTTGCTTGAAATCACAGTGTTTGAGTTACCTAGGGTTGTGGATGTAGATGAGCTTTCTTCTTCATCCCTTCCGGAGGTAGATGCCTCTTCTTGCTCCGATCTTGAACAAGAGCTCTCCTCCTCTTCTTCCTTGGATGTTGAGTAGCCCTCAACTCCCAATTCGCTTCCTCCATGATGTGAGCTACTTGGCTCACTAGGCTCCTTTTCATGGAATTTTGCCAAATTGTTCCACAATTCCTTGGCGTTGTTGTACCTATCTATCTTGCACAAAACATTATTAGGTAAAGCAAATTCAATAATTTTTGTTACCTCGTCATTGATTTCGGATTGTCGGATTTGCTCTTTCGTCCACTCCTTCTTCTTGATAGGTTTTCCTTCCTCATCCATCGGAGGGGAAAACCCTTCTTGTACACAAAACCAATTTAACATATTAGTCCTAAGAAAATACATCATCCTTACCTTCCAATATGTGAAGTTGTCGTGAGACTCGTAGAAGGGTTGAATCGTGACATCTTCTCCATAGAGATCCATCTCTAGCCCGTGCTCCCCCGGGTGTTGATCCGTCGAAGAGCGGCCTTGCTCTGATACCACTTGTTAGGATCGTTCGTACTCGGCTAGAGAGGGGGGTGTGAATAGCCGACCCCAAATCGTCGCGTTTCTACAAACTAGGGTTAGCGCAGCGGAAAATAACACGTAGAAACGAAGGAAAAGAAAACAAACCTCAAACAAACCGATGTAACGAGGTTCGGAGATGATACTCCTACTCCTCGGCGTGTCTGTAAGGTGGACGAAGCCTATCAATCCGTCGGTGGATGAAACCCCGGAAAACCGGCTAATACGAACACTCCTTCTGGGTGGAGAAACCTCGCCACAATACTCTTGCAACAGCAAGATGAATGTACAAGAAATACAAGAAAGCAGAAGACAATACGAATGTAAAAACAATCTTGCCTTCTCGTCGACTGGAAGAAGCAACAGCTCCAAGCGCCTACAACAGCAGGTGATCCAGTCGGAAGCTTACGCGAAGCTTTTGGAGGAGCTCAACAAAACTCAAGCACAGCAGCACTTAGGGACAGGAATAAGTAGAGTCGAGGCTCGCAGCAGCAGCTTTCCTTTTATAACCTGCGAAGAAAGCGAAGAAAACACAGAAGAAATCTAGCCGTTGCGTCGCAACGGCTAGTGCCTGGATCGGGCTTGGCCGAGCTCCTGTATGGATCGGTCTTATCCCTTTGCTACTGTTGATGGTCACTCGGCTGACCTTCTTCATCCTCTCGTCGCCCGGTGGATCGGTGTCGATCTCGTCGATCAGGAGATGGGGGATGACGGTGATATCCTCTCGGTGCCGATCGACTCACGATCGGTGCCAGACCACGGTAGTCTCACGTGTTGTGCGTCGCAACAAACCATCGGGAATATTCGAGGTATCACTAGATCGATCACCAGATCGATCTAGTTCATGGTTTTCGCCCAAAACAAGTCCAAACCAACATCCGGTCAATCTTGACCTGTTGGTACATTGCGCCTAGCATCCAGTCACTCCCTTGACCTGCTATGACTCCCCGCCAAGTGTCCGGTCAATCCCTTTGACCTACTTGGGCTTTCCTCAACACCAGATGTCCGATCATCCCTGATCCATCTGGATTTTCCCTTGCCTGGCTTCACTCACCCGGCCTTTCACCTGGCTTCACTCACCAGGATTTCCACACTGCCTAACATCCCAGTTAGGACTTTTTCACTGCCTGGCTTCACTCACCAGGACTTTCCAACTGCCTAACGTCCCAGTTAGGACTTTCCCACTGCCTGGCTTCACTCACCAGGACTTTCCACACTGCCTAACATCCCAGTTAAGACTTCCAGAAAACTCCTAACTGGAGGTTACGCAAGGGAAAATCCTGGTGAGTGAAGCCAGGTGAAAGACCTAGTGAGTGAAGCTAGGCAGTAGGAAAATCCTAGTAAGTGAAGCCAGGTGAAAGACCTAGTGAGTGAAGCTAGGAAGGTGAAAGTCCCGGTGAGTGAAGCCGGGCAGTGGAAAAATCCTTGTGAGTGAAGTTAGGTGAAAAACCCTAGTGAGTGAAGCTAGGTGAAAGTCCTGGTGAATGAAGCCAGGCAGATGGAAAGTCCTAGTGAGTGAAGCTAGGCAGATGGAAAGACTTGGTGAGTGAAGCCAGGCACGTGGAGATCCAGGTGGGTCAAGGTTGACCGAACACCTGGTGTTGGGAAGCCCAAGTAGGTCAAAGGACTGACCGGATACTTGGCATGAGGAAATCCAAATGGGTCAAGGGTGACCGGACATCTGGTGGAAGTCCAAGTGGGTCTTGGAGGACTGGACACTTGGCACGAGACAGTAAGTCCAAGTGAGTCAGGATTGACCGGACACTTGGCATGAGGAGAAAAGTCCAAGTGGGTCAAAGGATTGACCAGATACTTGGTGAAAAAGTCCCAGCAGGTAAAGGTTGATAAGATATTAGGCAGAAGGAGTCCCAACATGTCACAGTTGACTGGATATTGGGATTGGAAACCTTGAAATTGAGTTTAGGCAAGTCAAGGTTGGGGTAATTGATTGGCTGATCGATTAACCCAAGGCCAATCGATCAGCCAATCGATTGGGAGAGTGCTGCAACAAGCAGTGGCCCAATCGATCGACCGATCGATTAGGAGCAAATGTCGTGAGCACAGAGAGCTTCCCAATCGATCGATCGATCGATTGCGTAACGCTAATCGATCGATCGATCGATTGGGGCTAGGTTTATCGCGCGAGTCGTGATAAACGCTGAATCGATCGATCGATAGATTCAGGGTTCTCCAGCAGAGTACAGAGGCGCTTTGAATCGATCAACCGATCAATTCAAGCCTCTCCAATCGATTGGAATGTAACCGTTGCACAAGTTAAAGCTGTCGGTGAGCGATTTTTTCGGCAGTTCTTCGTAACCCTTCTTCCTGATCTTCACGCGAGCTTCTCCACAACTCTCCGCCAGTTTTTGAAGTTTCTTGGAGCAAAGTGTTGCTGCACTTCCAAGGTTAAGAGGCGTTCCACACAAGGAGAAGAAGAGAACTAGGGTTTTCATTTGTGTAAATCTTGTAAGAGATTCTGTGTATTTGCTTCTTCTTCTTTTCTTGTTGTATTGAGAGTTTGTGTAAGGTTTCTTCACATTCGGTAGTTACTGTAAAGGAGTGTTTTCATAGTGGATAAGCGTGTCGTGTGTGGATCCTTGAATTAGTCACCTCTTTTTGAGGTGAATACCAAGTAAATTCTCGTATTAGCATTGTGAGTCATTGTTTCGAGTCTTTTCACTGCATATTAACAACAACGAAGCAAGCCAACGAAGAGCAACGAGCTATTCACCCCTAGCTACAAATCGACCCTAAAAAAAACTCCTCTAACCTGCTCAATCAGGTATAACCAATATATCGGGAGTACATACAGTACATCCAAAACCTGAACGAACAAATACACGACCGACATATAGCAAGCATATAACAAGTCTTAACTAATGCAACAACATGCTATCACGAATGGATATTGTGGGTGGTCAAAGTATATAAATAGTCATTATCTGTGGGAGAATGCTCTACAACAGATGATCCCGTAGGTAGACAGGATGAGGTAGCTATCTAGCTCCTCATCCACTGACTGCGGGAGAATGCTCCACCACGGATGGTCCCGTTGGTAGTTAGGGTATGTAAGCAATCGCTGTCTGTGGGAGAACGCTCTACAACAGATGGTCTCATGGGTACCCAGGGTTTGTAAACAGTCACTATCTGCAGGAGAACTCTCTGTCAAGGATAGTCCCGTGAGCAGACAGGATGTATAAGTGTACCAATCAAAAATGATACGTAAGTTGTGACAATCACCTCCAAGAGTAAATTTTTACTAGCTACACTATGGTATGGTCTCACTAGCATATAGTCACAAGCTCAAACAATCGACAAGAGGTCAAGTAGGATATTTGTTGGTGTGGGAAGCATCCGACGATCGAACCCGTGTTTTGATAATGGCAAAGGGTTCAAAGTTAAGCTGTTTTGTGATCTAATAGTTTGAATGAGATTGTAGAAAAGTCCTAAGTGTACTTAGGCAAAAGTCCTGGCTGCGGTTAGGCAGGTGGAAAACCCTAGGTCAATAGGGGGTGATAACCCTATGAGGAAAGTCTTGGCGGGTCGAGGGCTTCAGGCAAAAGTCCTAAGGGGTGGTAACCCTAGGTGAAAAGTCCTGGTGTCGCGAACCAGGTGGAAGACTGGATGGGTCGGGGAGCGGGCGTCCAGCAGAAAGTCCGGAAGCATCGAGCGCTGAGCAAAAGTCCAGTCGATCTGGAGGATCGCACTGGCAACAGGTAACTCTCCTGAGAGGAGTAGGTGAGGACGCGTTCCCCGCAGAGGGAACAGTAGGTGTCGGGTCGACCTAGGGTTTCCTATAGGAAATCCGAAGTCAGACCCGGACAATCCAGAGACTGTCAATATTTTATTTACTATGACTATTATGTGCTAACTTTGTTTTGCAGGGTATGTATTTGGGACTAACACATTTTGCAGGAACAAAGGAGCAAGTCACACCTCGGATGAATAGTGGCCGAGGCGCCTCCATGGAGCTTGGAGGTCCTCAGGTGCAGAGTGTGAGCTAGCTGCGAAGAGGAGCTGGAGGCGCCTCAGACGGAGCTGGAGGCTCCTTGGACCAGAGCTTGGAGGCGCCTTGGAGTAGCCATGGAGGCGCCTCAAGCAGGATAAGAGACGAACTTTTCAGCACTGATCCACGCAGCTGACTCGGCGTGTTGGAGGCGCCTTGGATGGTATTGGAAGCGCCTCCAGCAGTGCATAAAAGGGGGTCTCGAGGCAGCAGCAAGAAGACAACTTTCTAAGCCATCTTTGTGCAACGAGCTGCTCAAGAAACGACCCGAAAAAGCTACAACTCGAAGCCGACAACCCGAAGCTCCGAATATGCTATTTCCTTTTGTTGTTGGTAAATTTAACAACTTTTATTATATGTAATTTGTAACGCCTTTCGAGCTTATAGTTGTTGCCCACCGAAAACGATCAACGATCGCAGGCCTTGGAGTAGGAGTCGTCACAGGCTCCGAACCAAGTAAACTCTTGGTGTCTTTCTGTGTTTGTTGTCTTTTATTTTATTCCGCTGCTTTAACTCGATAGTTTTATGAATCCGAAACGCGAAATAGCCACGAGCTCTATTTACTCCCCCCTCTAGCGCTTCTCGATCCAACAATTGGTATCAGAGCGAAGTCGCTTCGATTTGAAGCAACCACCAATCAAGCATATTTTTTTGTGGTTATTTTTAGTTTTACGGAGTCAATTAGAATTAGCTTAATAGCTACATTCTAATTCTTTTTACAAATCGGTTTTTGCTTGAAATTGGTGTAACACCACTCGAGCTCGTTATTTTAACTTTATTCCCGCACTACTAATCCAATACCTAGTCTTGGGATATCTCGTTCTATTCTGTACTTGCATATTAAGTAAATGACCCAGTAAGAAGGATACAGTACTGTTCATCCCCCGCTCTTCACTGGAGAAGATTTTGGGTACTGGAAGGGACGAATGGAAAATTTCCTAAAGATCCAGTTCGAGATGTAGATGATCCTCAAGACTGGATTCCAACTGCCAACCGACGAAGACGACAAGCCTACACCCTACGAGAACTGGGAACCAGCTCTAATCAAGAAGGCGGAAGCCAATGCTAGAGCAACCTGCACCCTCCAGTGTGGACTGACCAAGGAGGAGCTCAACAGAGTTGGTCCGTTTTCAACCACAAAAGAGCTATGGGAGAAGTTGATCGAATTGCACGAGGGCACCTCCGACACCAAGGTAAACAAGAGAGATTTATTGTTTAATAAATTATATAATCTTAAAATGCAGGAAGGAGAGACAGCAAGTCAACTCCATGCACGTATTCAAGATATTCTCAACTCCCTCCACGCGATCGGGCAAAAGGTCGAGAACAGAGATATAATAAGGTATGCTCTCAACGCATTTCCGAGGAGTACATTGTGGGCATCAATGGTAGATGCCTACAAAGTCTCTAAGGAGTTATCTTCTATAAAATTAGATGAGTTATTCTCTGAGTTTGAATTACATGAGCAGACTAATGCACAACCAACCGAGAAGGGCATTGCTTTGGTTGCAGGTACAAGCAGAACACGTGAACCAAGACCGAGGCATAGAACCGAACCAGAATCGGATGAAGAACCTGACTCAGACGATGAAGACAATGAGCTAACGGTTGAACTCATCAACCTTGTAAAGAAGCTCTACAAGAAGAAGAAGGGGTTCAACAAGAAGGACCTCAAGAAGGCAGTTCAGTCCAAGGAAGCTTAATCAAGCTCGAAGGTAAAATTTGAAGTGGCATGTTATGGCTGCAACCAGAAGGGACACATCAAGGCTAACTGTCCCAACCAAAAGGAGGTAAAGAAACAAAGAAAGAAAAAGGTCTTGAAGGCAACATTCGAAGAATCTTCCTCAGAAGACGACGACGACGAACTCGATCAGACGAGTCTCCTTGCACTGATGGCCCGGGACCAGATCAATATGTCCAAGAGCGAGAGCAAATCGAAAGCTGAATCGAAAAGAAGTCACAGATCCGTATCCGTTTCCGAAGGGCCTGACCCCATTGTAAGTATTCTGTGTCTAAACAATTTGGTTAATTATTTATTAAGCAAATTAGAAAAATCCAATATTAGGATCAAGCCACTTCTAAAGGAGGTAGCATCCCTTAAAGAAGTGACTAACTCCAAACCCTTGCCTGACCCAGTTCAGACTGGAAATTCAACTCAAGTCCATAAGCTTGAGGAAGAAAATTCTTGTCTGAAAACTCAGGTCAAGGATTTGAATAAGACATTGGAACAGTTTTCTTTGGGCTCTAAGAACCTTGACCTAATTCTTCGGACACAAAGAGTCGTTTACAACAGATCTGGATTAGGTTTTAAGACCAAAAAGAAATATCGATCCTATCTAACCTTAGTCAACAGACAAAATAGTAAGACAGTCCAAGCATGGATACCCAAGTCCAACTTAGTTAATCAAGTTAGACTTGGTCAATATTGGATTCCCAAGGATCAAGTACATTACCTTGATAGACCATATTGAGGCTATGATCCAGGGGGAGCCAAAAGAAAAATTATATTAATAAACAGATAAATCATTAAAAAAACATAATTAAAAACTTAAATCTAATCTATAAATTAAATAAAAATATATAAAATTGTCAATAATTTAGGTGGAGGCTTCAGAATAGCTGGTACATCCAAAACTAACCTACCCGGCAGGGTAACCCAAATCAAGCTACCCGGCAGGGTAATTAGAACTAATTAGAAAGGGAACAAATTTAACTTGACCTATGGTACTGGTGAAATTTTGGATGATAGTACGTTAGGGAAGCTTAGTCTATGCATGTCTAGGAAGACATGGCTTCGACCTGGTGCATTTAGCTAAGTGGAACTAACCGAAGTTACCCTTTATGGATCCTAACCAGTCAGACCAAGGTTTTGTATTAAGTTAAGTGGATATGACTATTTGAAAAACCTCGAAGGCATGGTTACTTTAATGATGTCCAAGTGACTCACCATAGCCCAGAAGTTTATCCGAAGAATACCTATTTGTTGAGCCCAAAGCTAAACCTGAATCTAACACAAAGTTAAATCAAACCCTATAACTGAACCCAATTCATCTCACAAAATTATATGATCCCCTTATTGAAAAATTTAGATTGGGCGAGATGACTAAGGATAAAATAAATTAAAATTTAATTAAATTAAAATTTAATTAAATTAAAATTAAATTAAATTAAAATTAAACATAAATTAATAATTAAAAATTAAATCAAATAATTAAGATCAAATTAAAAATTTATTCAAAAAAAAACTTTCTTTTAAAAAACTCATTTAAAAATGTTTTAAAAATTCTTTTAAAAAACTCATTTAAAAATGTTTTAAAAAACTCATTTAAAAATGTTTTAAAAACTTATTTAAAAATTCTTTTAAAAAACTTATTTAAAAATGTTTTAAAAAACTTATTCAAAAATATTTTAAAAACTTATTTAAAAATTCTTTTAAAAATTTATTTAAAAATTCTTTTAAAAAACTTATTTAAAAATGTTTTAAAGACGTAATTTTTTCTTAGGCTTACAAATTAAACAAACCAGAGATGGAATTTATATTTATCAAACTAAATATGCTAAGGAACTAATTAAAAAATTTGGCATGGCAAATTCAAAAATAATAAACACCCTAATGGCAACTAATATCAACATTGATTCTGACCCAGAAGGAAAACCAGTGGACACAAAGTACTATAAAAGTGCGATAGGAAGTCTACTGTACCTAACTGCATGTCGACCAGACATCCTGTTTGTAGTAGGTATGTGCGCAAGGTATCAATCTTGTGCAAAAGAGTCACATCTAACTTATGTTAAAAGAATATTTAGGTATATTAAGGGAACCCTAAATATATGCCTATGGTATCCTAGGACTTGCACCCTTGAACTAATTGGTTATTCTGACTCCGACTATGCCGAGTGCAAACTAGATAGAAAAAGCACAAGTGACAGCTGTCAATTTCTAGGTCAGTGCCTAGTAAGTTGGTCAAGTAGAAAACAACACTGTGTTGCCCTATCTACCACTGAAGCTGAATACATAGCTCTAGGAGAATGTGCATCTCAATTATTATGGATGATGCATACCCTAAAAGACTATCAATTAGAATATCAAAATACTAAAATCTCAATTGACAACATAAGTTCAATCAATTTAACCAAAAATCTAATTCACCATTCAAGGACTAAACACATAGATGTAAAACATCATTTTGTAAGGGATCACGTAGCTAGGGGAGATATTGTACTTAACTATGTTAAGTCCAAATCAAACCTAGCTGACATATTCACAAAACCCTTACCTGAACTTGAGTTCAGTGCACTTAGAAGACAAATAGAATAGAACGTATTCAGCTTGATTTTTATATTCTCTTTAAAATTCTAAGAAAAATGTTGATTTCAAAATCCCAACTTTATTAGATTTTTCAAATTTTGGACTTAGCCTATGAACTTACCCTAGAAATCATGTTCCCCTAGATTTTCAGCCACAGCATCTCACAAGTACACTAGGATTAACTTGGTTGTGTTTGAAATAAACTTAGAACGGCGTGAGATGCATAGGGTACAACCTAGACTTCAGTATGCTTATTTTTATGCATCGGAGTAAGTTTGAGCGTTAAATACCAAAAATACAGTAATCAAGCTAAGTGATCCTGACTTAGTCAAATCTAACTGGATTTTCAACTTAACTTGACTAACCAAGTGAAAGTTGTTACCCTCTAGGTAAGCAGTTAGTAGCTAATGGTTAGACATTTGGCCCAGGGGATTAAATGATTAATTTTAAATTTTAAAATTACTCATGCTTGGACTTTAGGACTACTTGAATCTGAATGAATGACCTTAATTAAAATTCTTACGAGTTAAGCTCCTCCCTCTTTGCAGCTAAAATTTAACTAAGTCCTTCAAACTAAATATCTTTCAAAACTTATCTTTTCTTAAAGAACTTTTTCAAATTCAATATTTTTCAGTTCAAAATCAAGCTAAGAACTTTTTTTTTTTTTTCAACTTTAGCTATAACATTTTCAAAGCTATTTTTCAAAAGGCCTATTAAAATTTTTAGCTAAATAACTTCTATAGCCACTTCCAAATATTCAAACTTAGCCAATTTTGAGAAAAGTTCTATTTCAAATATAAATTCTTTCGAATGTAACTAACATTTCTCAAAAAGGTTTTTCAAAAATTACCTAAGTACTTTTTTGAATTTTGCTAAGTTACTTTTTAAAGTCCAAATAATCTTCCTTAGTTAAAGTTACTCTTCAAACTTAATCCTTTAAAACTATCTTAAAAGATCTTCTCTGAATCCTTAACATTTACTTAACTAAATGTTTTACAAAGAAAATTTCTTCTAAGTGATTGTGTTTAAGTACTTCTAAATTTAACTAAGTATTTTTCAAAAGCAAAAAGTTTTTTCAAATTTAACTAAGTGTTTTGATATCACAAAATTAGCTAAGATATTTCTCAAAGTTGAAATAATTTATGACAAATAATTTTTCACTTAGCTAAAAGTCTTACAAGAACATTTCTTCTAAAAAGCTAAGTATCTTTCAAAGTATGACTAAACATTTTTTTTAAAACTCTTTTTCAAATATACCTAAGTACTCTGGTTTCTCTTTTGTTACTCTTTCCCTCCACAAGTTTTTGATATATGGCAAAGGGGGAGAGTAGCATAAAATTCAAAAGAAAGCTCTAATTAAGGGGGAGCCTTACACTTTAAAGTTTTAGCTTAAGCTTTGTTTGCGTCTAAAATTGTTTACTTATGCTAAAACTTTAAAAATTGTTACTTATGCATATGTTTACTTATGCCTGTTTTTACTTAACTTTGAATTTCAATTGTCATAATAAAAAAGGGGGAGATTGTTGGTGCGGGAAGCATCCGACGATCGAACCCGTGTTTTGATAATGGCAAAGGGTTCAAAGTTAAGTTATTTTGTGATCTAATAGTTTGAATAAGATTGCAGGAAAGTCCTAAGTGTACTTAGGCAAAAGTCCTAGGTGCGGTTAGGCAGGTGGAAAACCCTAGGGGGTGGTAACCCTAGGTCATAGGGGGTGGTAACCCTATGCGGAAAGTCTTGGCAGGTCGAGGGCTTCAGGCAAAAGTCCTAGGGGGTGGTAACCCTAGGTGGAAATTCCTGGTGTCGCGAACTAGGTGGAAGACTGGACGGGTCGGGGAGCGGGCGTCCAACAGAAAGTCCAGAAGCATCGAGCGCTGAGCAAAAGTCCAGTCAATCTGGAGGATCGCACTGCAACAGGTAACTCTCCTAAGAGGAGTAGGTGAGGACGCGTTCCTCGCAGAGGGAACAGTAGGTGTCGGGTTGACCTAGGGTTTTCGGTAGGAAATCCGAAGGTAGACCCAGACAATTCGGAGACTGTCAATATTTTATTTACTATGACTATTATGTGCTAATTTTATTTTGCAGGGTATGTGTTTGGGACTAACACATTTTGCAAGAACAAAGGAGCAAGTCACACCTCGGATGAACAGTGTCCGAGGCGCCTCTATGGAGCTTGGAGGCGCCTCGGGTGGAGAGTGTGAGCTGGCTGCGAAGAGGAGCGGGAGGCGCCTCGGATGGAGATGGAGGCGCCTTGGACCAGAGCTTAGAGGCACCTTGGAGTGGCCATGGAGGCGCCTCAAGCAGGATAAGAGACGAAATTTTCATCACTGATCCACGCGGTTGACTTGGCGTGTTGGAGGCGCCTTGGATGGTGTTGGAAGCGCCTCCAGCAGTGCATAAAAGGGGATCTCGAGGCAGCAGCAAGAACACAACTTTCTAAGCCATCTTTGTGCAACGAGCCGCTCAAGAAACGACCCGACAAAGCTACAATTCGAAGCTGACAACCCGAAGCTCCGAATATGCTATTTCCTTTTGTTGTTGGTAAATTTAACAGCTTTTATTATACATAATTTCTAACACCTTTCGAGTTTATAGTTGTTGCCCACCGGAAGTGATTAACGATCGTGGGCCTTGGAGTAGGAGTCGTCACAGACTCCGAACCAAGTAAACCCTTGATGTCTTTCTGTGTTTATTGTCTTTTATTTTATTCCGCTGCTTTAACTTGTAGTTTTACGAATCCGAAACGCGAAATAGCTACGAGCGCTATTCACTCCCCCCCCCTCTAGCGCTTCTCGATCCAACAATATTCAGCTATTCACTACGGTTTACATGCAATAACTTAAGATCACTATCTGATCTAGTGGGCAATTTAAATGCATTGGCATACATTAAGTAACAAGTTTAATAACATGTGTCTAAGTACTACAATAATAAGTACAATAGTAACAATTTCAATTCAAGAGAATTCTAGCCATCTAGTCATAATATCTCCTTGAACTTCATGGTATCATCATACATATAATAAACAATAGGATCAAGATCAAGTAGTCCTAGATGTTGATCCGAAGAAAATATCCTAAAGGGATATGCTACCCCTCCGCTAGGGAGTGATTTTCACAAAGTATAGGTAGATATAATCTCACTAACATATATGTCCTCACACAAGTATACAAGTACACTACCTATGATATCGATAACATGTAGGTATGAGAATAAGTATATAATCATACTATAATATAAATGTACAAATATAAATCTATAACTAGACTATGGTCTGGTAATATCATGCATATATATAACTAACCCAATCATGAATAACAAATAAGACTGTATAGATATCAAATAGATCAAAATATAAAGACAAACAATAAAATATCAAACTTAGGAACCAATCTAGAGTAAAGTCAAGGTAAGCAAATCAGTACTGTCAAATCAATAAAATAGATTATGCACTAAGGTCAAAGATATAAAGAAACAACTCAAGAAGTACCTACCTCAAATATACGTCGTCCTGAACTATCTTCGCGTTGGGATAAATCTCAAATCAGTATCCTGTAACACAAAAAACATAGTATAGCTAAGTTTTATCGTAAACCAAATAGTTAAACCCAATCCTAATCTGATTAAGAAAGCATCTTTTAATTCCATTTAATGATCTAATACTTCCTTCATAGTTAATCTTCTTGTAAATCAATCCAACCAATGAAACCAACTAATGAATGAATCTTCCATCCATTATCTCTTATTACCTTAATTGATTAAGCTAACAACAAGAATCAATCCACCTTCGTTTACACTTTAATTTCTAATTAACATCATCAACTGTAAATCATCAATTTATACTATTAATTGAAACTAACTAGATTTAATCAACCTTTTAATTCAATCGAAACCATCAAGGAAATGGTTAATCCCTTTCTAAATCAATAATAGATTCATCTTCTTGTACTACTATAGATTTTTATAACATTTGAATGAACCAAGCTTAGGGAGAAGGGGATTTCGTTACCCATGGCTTCTTCTCTTGGTGGCAGCTCACAGTAGTGTCACACAACGATTCAGTTCCTTCCCTGACGACTGCTCTCATGTAGCCAAACATCCAGCGATTGTAGAATGCGTGCTGTTGGGGTGGGATAGTGCAGTGACCAGTGGTGACTCACAAGCATCCGAGCAGTGATGGAGGAGCGCTTCGTTGTGGCCAAGCCGATGGTCGATGGAGCGTCAGGCGATAAGGAGCTAGGGCATGGAATATGAGAAAGGGGTGGCGGCACGTAGTGAGGTGGCGCCGATGTTGCCGCGCTAGCCTCCCACGACATGACGGTGATGGCTTTGAATCGGGAGGAAGAGGGCTTTTGTGGGGTTTCCGACGCTCGACTGGAGGCGGTGGGCGGCGTGTGACAACGCCAGCATTGGGTGGTGGTAGAGGCAATGGATGGGCAGAAGTGTAGCAATAGAGTGGAGCTAGGGCACGGGAGTGGCTACGGTGGTCATGGCCTAGCAGCGTCTTACCGGGGTGGCCGGACAGGAAGTGAGGCGGGCGATGGCAACCAAAGTTGTGAAAGGGCGGCAGCAAATGATGTTATATATATATATATATATATACACGCGAGGAATTTAAGGTTCCCTTATAACATTACATAATGATCCGATTCCAAGCAGATAATGATGACTCTGTGTGTTATGTACTCACCCAGCTTTCTGTACTCTGATATTCTATCTGTTATGATACTCAGAGGTATACTAAGAAGTCTGGTTATCTCTCTGTAGTATAATTTTGCTAATCGATTCAATGAATCTATTCTATGGATAGGTAGAAAGTGAGCAAATTTGGTTAACTGGTGAATGATTACCCAAATCGCATAATGTCCTCTCCGTATCTTGGATAGCCCCACAATAAAATCCATCGTAATATACTCTCATTTTCATTCCAGTATTTGTATCTTCTAGAGTATACCAGTTGACCTCTGATGTTCAACCTTTAAACGTTGACATGCTAGACGTCGTGTATGAAATCCGTAATGTCTTTATTCATATTATTCCACCAATAGGAACGCTTAAGGTCTCTATATATTTAGGTACCACCTAGATGAATCGTAAATTTAGATCGATGTACTTTCTAGATAAATCGTAAAATCGTAATCGATCCACTTTAATTTCAAAAATAAGTTTTCTTTATTTGCATGAGCCTCATACGTACATATACTCCCCCCTAGGTTCAAATATACATTATTAAAAATATATTCGATTCTAGCCCCTCTTAACAATTTGGTCAACAAATCTAACTCATTGTTAATGATCTCCTTAATTTAAGCTTTCTCACCGGCGAAGTGGCAATCAAAATCTACATACTTAGTCTCGGCATGGAAAATGAGATTCAAGGCTATATGCTTCATAGCTTAATTATCACACTAAAGCTTTATTGATCTTACAAGGGCTCTGCTATCATATGCTTAAATGAGTTAAGCACCTTGTTGTGTTCATGGCTCTATCTTCGTAGTTTTTTATTCAATGGTCATAACATGTACTCACTCCTACTCACCAATAGTAGCAAAGATAATTTACTTTTCGAACCAGCCTTTTGTACTACTCTGGATCAGCTATTGATTTTCCTATCCTGGATGGATCTGACACTAGGAACCATAGGAGAATTTATCGGTTTAGATAGTTTAGTCCTAGAATGTCTGGCTCCTCAAGCATATTCATTATATATTATTGGAATACAAATAATTTATTGTCGGAGATTTTTAGGGGATTTAATTGAATTTAAAAATTACATAGAATTTAAATTCAATTTACAGTTGACCTGACCTGAACAGATGATCTCAGGCTGCAAGTAGGGGCTGATTTTTATCCAAGTATCAACCTCAGAGTGACTGAGTGAGCAGAGCGTCCGAGTAAAGAGACCGGTCGGACGAGACAGACAAGCCTAACAGGAGAGGTCGGTCGGATGAGGCAGACAGGCCGAGCAAGAGAGGCTGGTCGGGTGGAGCAGATAGACTGGGCGGTAGATAGGTCGAGCTGTCAGAGAGGTCGGCCAGGTCGAGCAGACAGGTCGGTCGAAGTAGACAGGTCGGGCTGTCGGAGAGGTCGACCGGGTCGAGCAAACAGACCGGTCGGGCTGTCAGAGAAGTCGGCTGGGTCGAGCAGACATGCCGAGTGAAGAGACAGGTCGGGCTATCAAAGAGACTGGCCGACTGGACGAACTGACAGGCCGGGCGAAGATCTCGAGCGGGCAGAGAAGTCTGTCAGACTGACAAAGAGACCGATCGGGCGAGCTGATCGAGGCCTGCGAGTCACAGTTTCATTGAAACAGATTCGCCCACCTCCGGCTGTACTTCGAGGCTTACAAGGGTCGTCTGTTTCCCAGAATACAACGACCGAGCGTGAATCCGACCAAGCACTGGTGGTCACGGCGAGCTGAGTGGTACCCGAATGCTACCACGGACACTCCGCCGAGCAGGAAATGCACGACAGAGGAGGAGGAAGAAAAATGGAGAGCCTTTGCTTTGCTTGCTGTGTGAGGAAATGCATTAATCTCGAATTTAATGCATCCGTTTCACAGTAGTAAAAGATCTTTGTGGTAAAATGTTGGTTGTTCCACTTGGGTAAAATTTGCCTCGATCGGTCGGACATTCTTGTGTGCAGGTCGCGCTCGCACACGAGTCAACTTAGTTCAGTGCAATCCGGGCCCTAGATTTGCACCCCCTGCGTACCCATGCGTAAGAGAGAGTCTTTCCCCATGCATTTATTCACATCCTCAATGTATGTGAATCAATATAAACCAACAAAAAAAACCTTGAAACTTCCAATATGAGACTAAAGTCTCATTCACAATAAAACCTCTTTCCTCTTTCATTTCTTGTCCATTCACTTATTCAAGGCATATATGTTAGATATAGATATCTTCTTCTTTACAAGTATCCTTTATACCAATGAAGCACTTAAAATTACTCAAGTCTTTAGTCTGGAATTTCTTTTTTATAGAGGTAATGAAATCATCACTCGTAATAATGATAAAATCAAGCAATAAGAAGAACGAGTCTTCGATTCTATAAAATGAGATACAACACAAAGTAATCTGTAGTGCTCCCAGCCATGCCATACTATAAAAGAGCTAAACTAAATTTTTACAATTAAGGCTTTCCTTGAAATCGTACAAACGATTTCTTTTGCCTACACGTCATTCTCAACTAGGGGATACTAGCAGTTTAAAGTGCTCTAAAGACTCCTGGTAATATCCTATGAGAAGGAAATAGTGAAAGAAATTTACTTTTCAAGAATAGACAATGACATATGTTTGATGGAATAACATGTAATGAAAATAATCATCGAAAGAAGAAAAGGGACGTGTAAATATAGGCGGTCTCATTAAGATGTCAATTATTTCTTTTTACTATACTATTATGTATTATGTTAGGGTGCATGAGGACAGAAAGATTGATAAGCAATACTATGACTAAATAGAAATGACTAAAAAGAGCAAGTCAAATATTCTCTTTCATTGTTCTATCATCTCTTAGTTGCTCCACGTCATCCTTCGCCTATCTACATGCACCTCAAGCCACTGAGTGTCCAACCACCTTGGTCATTCCAAGCCATCTCCAAGTGTATTCCACCAAGTTCTACAAGGCTCCAATGCACATCAAAACTAAAAGAAATTCTAAAACCTTTTTTTTTCCACTCATCAAAACTATAATCACTCCTAATCACCCTCAATGCCATTTGCACCAACACTAATTTTCAACAAAAACATCATACTAATGGAAATCTAAGTATCAAAACTAGGATTTCCTATTATAATTCCATTAGTGATGCCCTTTAATAATGAGAAAATGTCATTAGTGTTCCTATTCCTAAAGACTCGCTGGAGACTCATTGGAACTTACAAACTAAAGCTTGGCCAACCGAAAAAAAACTCCTCAAGAGAAGGCAATATTTCCAATGATGAGAACTTTTCATTGATACTCGGCCCATTGATTAGGACAAGGAATCAGGACTTACTGATACAGAAATTCTCATGCAATCGATTTTATTCAATTATGTCAACTTACGACCGGTTATGTAGGACAATCTTAGAATCCCATCGAGACACTCAAGCAATTTGAAAGTGTGTATCAAGAGTTCTTCATTTGCAAAGTCTAGAAACATTCCTCTTTAATTTGAATGGTGGTCTCCTCTCGAATTCAGAGAGATGCATCTAGAATCTAGTTGCTAGATCTGTTAGGCAATGAAGGAAAGTTGTTGGCAGGCGTGCACATGTGTAGCTATTATTTCCTATTTGGTTGTCTAATAGGGATCTTTGTTACAATGGTCGAACATGGTGACAACAAAATTACAGGTACTTATGACCATCGTTCTCACCAAATCAGTCCAATTAAATTTATGGGACAAACTACCTTGTCTAGTTGTAATCATGCTTGCTATTTATTCAGGATAGGAGTTATATCAATGATAGGAAAAGAAAATCAGATACTACTAATCTTGGACTTAGCACATAATAGCCAAAGAATTCTCTCATGATGTTCTGGTTGATCAACTCATTGCAACCACAGCTTGAACGAGGTTACCTTCTCCTAGATATATCATAGAAGATTTAGGATGTTGATGCTCAAACTTACTCCCAATTAGGTAATGATGCCCAATTAATTATATGAGGTGAGGAAAAGGTTTCATGATACTAAATAAGGTGATGATAATTATAGTATTTTTTCTGAACTTAGTGGATTTTGACAAGAACTTGACTACTATCAGTATTTTCAAGCATTCTGTGCAGTTGATGCAGTAAACTTTCATAAATTAATAGAAAAAAAAATATATATGATGTCCTGATACTATACTCCTTGATCTCTATTAAGTTGTTGATAGATCGGACCCCTACTTTCCAACTCGGTATCAGTTGGTGCTACAAAAAAATTTATATTCTCTGTATCAGGTTTGGGTCATGAAATGTCAACTTGTCACTATCATAGTCATCCTTGACCATGATTGTGAGTGTGCTAACTCACCAAGTACCATCATGCTAAACCAAATTAGTGAGAACCCAATAGACATTTAACTAATCTAACAGTAAACTAAACATAGTAATAAATCCATAAGTATAACGATACTAGATATATACTTTACTTTTTATAGTTTGGAGATGTCATGTCGCTACCTGGTCTCAAAACTCAAAAGTCACGTCGAAAAAAATAAATCACGAAATCCAAAACACAAAAATAGGCTCACAACCTTGGCTCTGATACTAAAAAATTGTCATACCCTGGAGGTGTACTTATTCGATAAAACGGACGGTACCCTCTTGTGACAATATTTGATGCAACATGATATATGTCCACAGATCAAGAATAAATATACAGTGAAAGATAAAAACATAACCATCACTCAAAAAGAGGGATTTACACAATCTCCTCACAATATATAAAACACAAATGTCTATCTACCGGTATGACTTACACAACAAATATAGTCTGAATAAAAGGACACCACAAGGCTAAAATCCACGAACGAAACAAAGTGTACATACAAACAGCAAGACACAATAGGGAAAACACGGTCTCGAATGTGATGTGGGACTAGAAGTCGGACCTCTAAATGACACGACACACCCTCTACCTACTAACCTGAAAATAAAGGGGAAAGCAAGAGGTAGTGAGTACGAAATACTCAGCAGGTATAAGACATATAGTGCATGATCAATATAGTATAAGGAGATCAAAGGAAATATAGTCTCAGGTAAAATACTTATCATAAACATAAGAGCATGAATATAATTATCTGCTAACCAAAAGTCTAACTAATAACATAAAACTCCATTAACTTGCTCAACCAGGTATAACCAACAACTCGAGAGTGGAGCGAACGTCTAGCAGAAAGTCCTGGAGTCTCGGCCGCTGAGCAAAAGCCCAATCAGTCTAGAGGACTGGCCTGGAAACAGGTAAACTCTCCTGAGTGGAGTAGGTGAGGATGCGTTCCCCGGTAAGGGAACAGTAGGCGTCAATTCGTCCTAGGATTTCCAGATGAAAATTCGAAGTCAGAACCGGACAGTCCGGTGGCTGTCAAATTCTTATATTAATCTTGTTTTATTTGTGCTAACTCTATTTTGCAAGATATGTTTTGTATTTTGTTCTAACATATCTTGCATGGAACGAAAAAGTACTAAAAGCCCGGATAAACAGTGTCCGAGGCGCCCTCCATGGAGATTAGAGGTGCCTCGGGTGCCTTGGCTGAAGCAGCGCAGGAAGCAGGCCGAGGGCGCCCTCCATGGGGCTTGAGGGTGCCCTGGACGCTAGATGGAAGGCGCCCTCCATGGGCTTGGAGGCACCCTCAGGCATATAGGCTAAGGGTGAAGCGAAGCTTATCCATGCTGCGAATCCGGCGGGGTTGGAGGCACCCTCCATGCTGTTGAGGGCGCCCTCAACGAGCTATATAAGCCTGACTCGAGCAGCAGCAAACACATAACTAAAAAATGTAATCCTTCCTCGGTGTGCTGCTCAAAGGACGATCCGATAAAGCTACAACTCGACTCCGACGACCAGAAGCTTCAAGTTTATTAATTCCTTGTTTGTCGGTATAAGTTTTTCATATATATTGTACTTCAAATTATAACTTCCGAATTGATAGTGATTGCCTGAAGTAAACGCTCAACGAGCGTGGGCCT
This sequence comes from Zingiber officinale, assembly GCF_018446385.1. Taxonomy (NCBI): domain Eukaryota; kingdom Viridiplantae; phylum Streptophyta; class Magnoliopsida; order Zingiberales; family Zingiberaceae; genus Zingiber; species Zingiber officinale. The sequence goes on from NC_056007.1 coordinate 81,030,441, forward strand.
TGGAGTAGGAGTCGCCACAGGCTCCGAACCAAGTAAAACCCTTGGCGTTTGTGTTTGTGTTTTATTATTCCGCTGCGTATTTAATTGAAGTTTTTCGAAACGAACGTGAAAGCCACGAGCGCTATTCACCCCCCTCCTCTAGCGTTTTCGATCCAATAATTGGTATTAGAGCAGGGTCGCTCTAAATCGGTACAACTACCGTTCAGGCAATTTTTGCTTTTTCGTCTATTTTTTCAAAAAATAAAACCTTACGACTTTCGTTTCTTCCCTCTAAAACTATTTTTTAAAAAATTTATTTTCATCTTTATACTATTGGTCGGTATTAGAGAAATATCACATTTTCAAAAATTTATAATAATATTTTTTAAAATATTTTTATTAATTTTTTTTAAATTTTTTTTGCTATTTCTATTTTTCTCCCGCACTACTAATCCAAGACCAAGTCTTGGAATATTTGGTTCTTTTTCGTTTTGTGTTCAAGAGTTTCCTCTTAAATGGCCCATCAAGAAGGTTATAGCACAGCCCGCCCGCCATTCTTCACCAGCAAAGACTTTGGCTACTGGTAGGGCCGAATGGAGTCCTACCTCCAAACTCAATTCGAGATGTGGATGATCATCAGAATCGGCATCTCAATCCCACTCGACGGCATGGGAAAACCAGTATTATCCGAGAACTAGGACGCAAGTATAATAAAGAAGGTCGAGGCCAATGCCAAAGCAACGTGTACTCTTCAATGTGGTCTAACAAAGGAAGAGCTGAACCGAGTTGGTCCATTCTCAAGCGCGAAAGAACTATGGGAGAAGCTGATCAAGTTGCACAAAGGCACCTCCGATACGAAAGTAAGTAAGCGCGATCTAATTTTAAATAAGTTATATAACATAAAAATGAAGGAAGGTGAGACAACTAGCTAACTTCACGCGTGGATACAAGATCTATTGAATGGACTCCACGAGATCGAACAAAAGATAGAGAATTGAGACGTAATAAGGTACACACTCAACCCCTTTCCGAGGAATACTTTGTGGGCATCCATGATAGACGCTTGCAAAGTATCTAAGGACTAGAGCCGTCAATTTGGGTTAGAGCCGTCAATTTGGCCAGCCCCGCCAAACCAATTAAGCGGGTTGGGTTGGAATTTTATCAACCCAAGTCCGTCGTGGGCCGACCCGCCTAGGCCTGCAACCCGCCCAGGTCGGCCCACGATGGGCTTGGGTTGGCCCGCGGGTTGAGAAACACATGTAAGAAGTTTATATTAGTAGTCAATGCTGCAACTGCGAGAGTACCAGGGGTTAAATTATAGCATTTCATTATCTTCTTCGTTGAGAGGAATACTAATTAGGAAAAGCCCATACTTGTGAAGTTGAGTGTGATAGACAAAAGTTACAGAAATATATATGCACACAAAGTCGATTAATCTTAAAAGTAGATGACCTTCTTATTTGATTCGTTTATGGGATAAATCTGAAACATACATTATGCACAATGAAGAGCTTGGTGTGTGTACCCAAACTAGATGGCCTTCTTAAAAGTAGATGACCTTCTTATTTGATTCGTTTACACACGCACAACCAGGGTACCACTAATCTAAACTACTCGACGCACAGCCAGGAGTCCTAATTACTATTCCTCTTCGTTGCACAATTTTATGGCAGTTTATTATCTTTCTTTGTTATAATTTTAAAATAAAAATAGTACTTTTGACCCAACATAAGTACTTGTTTATGTCCATTTATATTTAAAATACTTGTTTATGAATACATTTGATTGATAAAATATTTCCGAAGTAAAACATTGAAGATATGAACTCTTTTTTTTAATTTTTTTAAAAAATTTGATAGGCACGCGGGTTGGCCCGACAAACCCACGACCCGCCTTGGATTGAGTTGGGTTGGAAATTTCCCAACTCGCCAAGTTGACGGCCCGCCCGCCCCGCCCCGCCAAATGGTGGGCCCGCCACGGGCTGACCCGCCCCGCCATGGGTTGGCCCGTCTGACAGCTCTACCAAGGGCCTTTCTTTAATTAGACTAGACGAGTTATTTTCCGAATTTGAATTGCACGAACAAACTAATGCACGTCCAGCCGAGAAAGGTGTTGCTTTGATTGCAGGTACAATTAGAACCCGGGAACCAAAAGCAAAGCGCAGAACCAAACCCGAGTCCGAAGATGAATCAGACTCAGAAAATGATGATGACGAGATCATAGCTGAGATCATCAACCTAGTATGTAAACTCTACAAAAAGAAGAAAGGATTCACGAAGAAGGACATCAAGAAGGCGATTCGGTCCAAGACAGTACAAGCCAGTTCAAAAGTAAAGTTCGAAGTTACTTGCTACGGCTGCAACCAAAAGGGACACATCAAAGCCAACTGTCTGAATCAAAAGGAAGCAAAAAGGCAAAGGAAGAAGAAAGTATTACAAGCAACATGGGATGAGTTTTCTTCAGAAGACTCCGATGAAGAATTCTAACAGATGAGTTTCCTCGCATTGACGACCCGGGAACAACTAGAAGAATAAAAAATCGAGAGCGAATCGAAAATCGAGTCCGAGCGAAGCCACAGATCTGTATCCATTTCTGAAGGGCCTAAACCCACTATAAGTATTTCTCAATTAAGTAAACTACATAATTTAGTTAATCCTCCCCCACACTTAAAACTCTATCCATCTTGCAAAATATAACTCATCAAGAATTCAACCAAACTCTCAAAAAGGATGAAGACAAAGTAAATATGGTGGAAAATAAAAATGTTGAGTGAGTTGTTTGACTAGAATTTAAAAGGAAAAGAAATCAAAGAATAGGAAAAAGAAATATCCTTCATCATATTCATGCAAGTCAATGATATTGTGATTTTGAAAAGAAGCAAAGCAAGTTCTAGAGTTCAATTGTCATGAGTGCATATCACACAAAAAGATAATAGAGTATAGGATTTAGGTAGTCCTCTCTAGGTAATATTGGCAATCAAACTCAATTAATAAAATGGAATCCATCACCACACTAACCAATATCATGCAAGTAGAGCATTCAATCATGTAAAATGACCTAAAATGTGATGGTCAAATTTAAAGAACTTTTACCATTTTAAAAGCATTACTAGAATAATTTCATGGAGAATTTTATTCAAAATGAAATGCTATGTAAACTACACAAAGTGCAAAGTATGGAAGCAAAATGTAAATGTAGAGTATGAAACTAAGGAAAAGTATTAACCAAAAAGAAAAACAAAGAACGAACTCCCCTTTATTCCCGGTGGTTGAAGGAGATTTAAAAGTAAGATCCATGCTGGTAGTGGAATGATTCTTCCCAGTGGTTGAAGTTGGTTAAAGTGCAAAATCCACTTTGGAAGTGGAATGTTATGCATTGAAGTAATCACCTCTCCTTCCAACATATGCTTTTTAAAAATTTACCTCGGAGGTTGAAGACGGTTCAGCTGGAGTAATCACTCCAAGAGTCTACAAAGATGGAAGGTGTTGGAACCCCAAGGTTGTTTTGGTGTGATCAACAAGTTAAGTTAAGTCCTGTGTGTTTCTAACCTTGTGTCTAAGTGTGCATGAGCTTAGGAGCACAGGTACTTGAGCGGAAGACGCAACTAGCGAGAAGGATGACACGTGCTGCATTTGAGGGACGAGGTGCTGCAGAAGAGTACACCGACAGACGAGAAGGAAGCGTGCGGTGGTTCCGAGGGACGAAAGCCGGAGCGGAAGATTGCTCGAGGAGCAAGAGACGCAGCTAGCGAGAAGGTCGGCACGGGGTGCGACCGAGGGATGAAGACTACGGATAGTACGCTAGTGGACAAGAAGGAAACACACGGTGATTCTGAGGGACGAGAAGCCGGAGGGAAGCCTGCTCGAGAAGATCGAAAGTTGGATTCGGGTGAGCCCTTTTCCGGCTGGAAGAAATCACTCAAGTGAGCGGATCTTGAGTAGAAAACCCAGACCGAGGCGGACCGAACCGGAGCAAAGGTCTTGACGGAGAAAAGTCAACATCTGTTGACTTGGGGGTCCGGGGTGCCCGGAACAGTCCAGGGCGCCCGGACTAGCCCTGGGCGCCCGGAACCCTTCCGGGTGCCCGAACCGTGAAGTTTGACCAGATCGAGCTTTGACTAGATCTGAACGTTGGGGGATAAAATTTATCCCCCCCAGGACGCCCGGAACCCTCCAGGCGCCCCGACCAAGGCTATAAATATAGCCTTGGTCCAGAAGCTTTTTAATCCATTCAGAAATTGTAACAACACTTGTGCGCTTCCACTATTTAGATTAGCTTCTCTCTTTCTGTGCCTACACTGCTGTAAAAGAGGCTTCTCCGCTTGAAGGAGATAGTAGTGCGATCATCTTCCTTGGATTAACAACCTCCCCAGTTGTAACCAAGTCAAATCCAGTGCCTCGGTTTTTTATTTTCTGCTTATTTTATTATTCTTCAAGTGTTGGTTTGAAAAGTCGAGAAGGGTATTTTTGTTTTTGTTTTTAGGGCTATTCAACCCCCCTTCTAGCCGGCCCAACGGTCCTACAAGTGGTATCAGAGCTGAGGCATTTCAGGAGGACTAACCGCTGAACGAAGCAACGAGATGGCCGGACCAAGCATCCACCCACCGAAATTCGAAGGGGATTTCGCCACTTGGAAAAAGATGATGCAGGTATTCTTTACCACCGATTTTGAATTAATGCTTACAATAGAATTTGGTTTTACAGCACCAGAAGGTAAGGAGAAAAACAATTGGGCGAAAAAGGAGCAGGCCGACTTCGTGGCTAACTGCAAAGCAGAATACCATATGCTAAGTGTTCTTCCGCCTCAAGAAGTCAACAGGATCGGGAACTACGACTCGGCAAAGGAACTTTGGGAGAAGTTCCTCGAGCTGCACGAAGGAACGTCCGAAGCCAAGCTCCCAGAAGAGATCTACTTCGCAATCAACTCACAAGCCTGCGACTTGGGGAAGACAAGACGGTTGCGCACCTGCACTCGAGAATCAAGGAGATCATCACCGGACTCTCGAATCTCGGAGAAAAGGTAAGTTACCGAGATTCGCTAAGGTACGCTTTGAATTCCTTTCCTAGAAATACCAAATGGGCATCATTAGTAGATGCCTTTTACATTTCTAAAGATTTAGAAAAGATTTCGTTAGAAGAATTTTTCTCGACTTTTGAAGTGCACGAATCAAGATGTGCAGGTTCGAAGGAGCCCAAGAACAACATCGCCCTCAAAGCTTCGAGAGACGAACCTGAGTCGGAATCTTCTCTCAATGACGAGGAAATGGTAATGATGGTAAGAAGATTCAAGAAGCTTTGTAAATCTAGATCTACTAACCATCTGCAGGGGAAAAAGAAAAGGATGATCCGCTGCTACCACTGCGATGAAGAAGGGCACGTCAAGGATAACTGCCCAAGTTGAAGAACAAGGACAAGGGTAAGAAGCCTATCCAAAAATGAAAGGCCCTAAAAGCGATGTGGGACGATACGTCGTCGGAGTCGGAAGTCGAGGCATTCTCCGGACTTGCGCTAATGGCAAGTCATCAAGACGACGATTGCGAGTCAAGCTCTTCCGAAATGAGCATCGAGAGCATTGATGAAGGGGGAGCCACGTCGGAAGAAAGCAGCAGTTCAGGGGGAGAAACGGGCAACGAGATCGACAAGGTAAGTGAGGTACGATCACTTCCTCCTGATAAACTCTTTAAGTTTGTTAAACTATTAACAAAAGACTGTTGCAAATTAGAAAGGAGATTAAAAATTTAAAAATAATTTTGCCTAAATCTTGTCCCTTTGAAGAATTAGACAAATCAAAATTAGAAAATGAGAAATTGAAATCAGAAAATAAAGATCTGAAAATTCAAGTAGATAATTTGAAAAACCATGCATGCTCATCTAATGTTAGAAAATTTAAAAATTTAAATTGGTATTATAGATATCACCAGGGAAAAATTAGGAATATTTCAAGAAAATATATACCTAAGAAATATTTAGTTAATCCAGTAGGCTGGAACCTATATTGAGTTCCTAAATCTTGCTTAATCTAAATTTTAAACGAAATTAATGCTTTCAGTGAGAAAATTAAACAGTGCATTTCTCTATGAGGCTTTGTCTAAGGAAGTGGTTGTTGCTCCAATAACCAAGAAGACATAGTGCCTCGCCATGACCTAGAAGCCAAAATATTGAAATAAATGTTTAATTAATTTTCGGTCAAAGCATTAAAATTAGAATTAATTAATGTTTTTAAATTTTTTCAAACATTTTTTTAAAAATATTTTTAAGTGAAATTTTTACTTAGAAAAATTCTAAGTTAAGATTTTTATTTTTCTATCAAAAATAATTATTGCAAAGACTTGAATTTATTTTTCAAAAATATTTTTTTTTTTACTTTGAAATTTTTTTTTGAGTTTTTTTTTCTTAAAAGAAATATTCTCTTTTGTACTTAGAAAAATTTCCAAAAAATGTTTTACAAAGCTGTCTAAGTTAGAATTTTTTTCTTATAATTTCACTTAGAAAATTTACTTAAAATTATATTTAATTTTTTTTTCAGAGACTATTTATTATTGTAAAAATCTTTATTATTTTTAAGGATCTCAAAATTTTCTAAGTTTTTACCTTTAGATTTTTTTATTAGAACCTCATTTTTTTATGTGATCAAAGGGGGAGAAGGAAAGTATAAGTCTAGGGGGAGGTAGACCAAAATTTAACTTGTTTTATTTTTACACTTAATTGCAAATTTAAGTTTATTTTATGTCTATTTTAACCCTAACTTAACTTGGGTTGCTCACACCAAAAAGGGGGAGATTGTTGGAACCCCAAGGTTGTTTTGGTGTGATCAACAAGTTAAGTTAGGTCCTGTGTATTTCTAACCTTGTGTCTAAGTGTGCAGGAGCTTAGGAGCACAGGTACTCGAGCGGAAGACACAGCTAGCGAGAAGGACGGCAGGCGGTGCGTCCGATGGATGAGGTGCTGCGGAAGAGTACACCGGCGGACGAGAAGGAAGCGTGCGGTGGTTCCGAGGGACGAAAGCCGGAGCGGAAGATTGCTCGGGGAGCAAGAGACGCAGATAGCGAGAAGGTCGGCACGGGGTGTGACCGAGGGACAAATACTGCCGATGAGTACACTGGTGGACGAGAAGGAAACACGCGGTGATTCCGAGGGACGAAAAGCCGGAGGGAAGCCTGCTCGAGAAGACCGGAAGTTGGGTTCGGGTGAGCCCTTTTCCGACTGGCAGAAATCACCCAAGTGAGCGAATCCGGAGTAGAAGACCCGGACCGAGACGGACCGAACCAGAGCAAAGGTCCCGATGGAGAAAAGTCAACATCTATTGACTTGGGGGTCCGGGGCGCCCGGAACAGTCCGGGGCGCCCGGAACAGTCCGGGGAGCCCGAACCAACCCGGGGCGCCCGAAACCCTTCCGGGCGCCCGAACCGTGAAGTTTGACCAGATCAAGGTTTGACTCGATCTAAACGTTGGGGGATAAAATTTATCCCCTCAGGGCGCCCGGAACCCTCCAGGCGCCCCGACCAAGGGTATAAATATAGCCTTGGTCCAGAAGCTTTTTAATCAATTCAGAAATTGTAACAACACTTGTGCGCTTCCACTGTTTAGATTAGCTTATCTCTTTCTGTGCCTACACTGCTGTAAAAGAGACTTCTCTGCCTGAAGGAGATAGTAGTGCGATCATCTTCCTTGGATTAACAATCTCCCCGGTTGTAACCAAGTCAAATCCGGTGCCTCGGTTTTTTATTTTCTGTTTATTTTATTATTCTTCAAGTGTTGGTTTGAAAAGTCGAGAAGGGTATTTTTGTTTTTGTTTTTAGGGCTATTCAACCCCCTTCTAGCCGACCCAACGGTCCTTCAGAAGGTAGATATCCCTCGAACACATATAAGGTAAGAAAAAGATGAAACAATATTAGTCTCTATAAAACATGTGTCAAGAAATACATCACATCAAATAAAGTCAATTATAGGCACCTCTACAAAATGTTCTAAATGATCATATAAAACACTAACCTTGTCATGCTGAAAAATACCTGGAGGTTATAGAATGGTGACTGTGACCTCCTCATCATCAAGTAACAGTTTAGGCTCTAGTCTAGGTGATTTTTGGGGTATTGCTTCCAATGTACAATCCCCTACACTTACATCATCAACATCTAGTTCAGGTGATTTTGCAACTGGAAAAGTGATTCTTGGGGTATTGTTTCCACTATACAATCCTCTACACTCTCCTCCTCATCAACATCAGTACTTGCATCATCAACAACATCTACAACAACAACATCAGTAGAGTCAGAAATCCTTACAACTACAACATCACAACAAGAAATACTAGAGGAGTCCTGTGGAGAATTGGAGACAAGATCAGGTCTATCAAAAATACTACAATCCCTCTTCTCAAGCACCTTGATATCCATAGGAATGGTCTCATCAACACTTATGGTAACCAGTTGTCCATTTCTAAATTGTTGAGGGTTGACGGTCATATTTTTTAAAAGTTTCATAGCTTCATCAGGAGTCTTATTAATCAAGGCCCCTCCACTAGCTTTATCCACCATGTATAAATCAATCGGCAATAACCCTTCATAAAAATATATGACAAGCAACTGATCACTAATTAATCTGATGTTGAGGGCAACTGAAGCAAAGTTCCTTGAATCTCTTCCAATATTAATGCAATGTATGCTCCTTGAATTGTTGAATACCACGAATCCTCTTCCGTATAGCTATATAATCATTCTGAGCTCCCTATGGGCTCTAATATGTTGGATAGGGCTTAGTAAATTGACTTGTGTACCTTCGTACCTGAAATATGAATTATCCACCCAATTAGAATTATAGGTATTAGGAAATGATTCATACTTATTATGCTGCTCCATAGGTCGATAGTACTGATGTTCAGGCTGATAGAACCGAGTCTGAGACTGATAGTATTGATAATATGGATCCATGGTCAAAGAAATTTTCTTGTTGTTATATTGAAACATTGGCAAATAAAATCAGAAGACACAGGAACATATAAGATCAAATACATGGATGTATGAACATTAAAGTAATTCAAACAATTTTTTTTTCACATTTTAATGTAAAAATAGAAAATAATCCTAAGATTATCAAACACCACTACATTCCTTGACAGTGGTGCCAATTTTGATAAATCCAAATTTTATTGTGAAATGAGTATCAAAAGAATTAAGTAACTGAATTCATTCTATACTAATGTAGTATAGAGATGACTCAGGTCGTTTCCCAACGAATGTAGTCAATGATGGTATCTTAGGATTGATTGGTTATTGATTTTAGATTTTTAGTAAGAAATTGGAGGTTTTGGATTTCATTGAATTCTTAAACTAAAGAATGAACTAGCAAGACAATTATGAGACTAAATCTAATGCAATGAAAGAAATTTTATCTATCTATTAATCATGAACACACAACATATTATCACGCTATGCTATGGATTACACCATTAACAGATCTAAACATATTGAAAACTAAACAAGAGCCAAATAAGAACAAACCAAATTACAAAGGATTGGATACTCAATGGATCAAACTAACTATTTGTCAAATGTAAAAGATCTACTCAAATCCGTGCAAATGAGTAGATAAGAAACATATCTACAACTTCATCTAACCCTACCAATTCAGATCTATGAAACTAAACAGCCAAGAAAAACATAAACAAAGCTAGAAATTGGAAAACAGAAATGCAGAAAGGGAATCTGGAAGAAGGAGATAAACTTGGGTGAGCTAGGGCATTCCTAAGCATTCACAGATCAATGAGGAACCTGTTAGGACCCTCGTCGGTCTGCTAGAGGGGGGGTGAATAGCCCCTGCACAAATTAAACAAAAATACCTTCCTCAAACTTATAACTTAATATAATACTTACATAAACAAAATAAGAAATAAACTGAAAAGAAATATGCACACGAATTACTTGGTTACAACCGGAGAGTTTGTTAATCTAAGGCAAAAAATGTACTAACAAAATCTCCTCTGGGCGGAGAAGCCTCTTACAATATTCAAAGCTCACAAAGCAAAGCTAAACTCTAAAAAAAAAAAAATTCAAGCACAAGTGTTGTTTCAAACTATTCTGCGTTATTGTAAAGCTTTGGGAGCAAGGTTGCTTATATAGCCTTGCTTGGGGCTCTTGGAAGGGTTCTAGGTGTCTGGAGTGGGATAGAACTCTATCCCCAATACGTCGGTCAAAGTCCACATCAATCTTGATAAAACTTGGGTTTCGGGCGCTCGGAAGGGTTCCAAGTGCTCGAAATGGTTCCGAGTGCCCCGAAGGGGAAAGCCAACATTTTATTGACTTTAATTTCTCTCCGAGCCTCTAGCTTTGGCTTCGCTTGTTTCAGTCCGGGTCTTTAGCTCCAGCTTTGCTTCCTTCGGTCCAGGTCTTCCACTATGGCTCTGCTCACTTAGGTGATGTCGGCCATCCGGAATAGGGTTCACCCGAACCCAACTTCCAGCCTTCTCCTCGAGCAAGCTTCCGCTCCGACTTCTTGTCCCTCAAAATGACGCACGCCTCCTTCTAGTCTGCCCGCGTACTCTTCCGCAGCACCTCGTCCCTCAGACGTGTTGGTTGCTACTCGGAAAACCTATAGGTTCCACTGTACAAAAATTTTGTACAAAGGTCTGAACCTTTTCCTAGCTACCATGTGTTCTTTTAAATTAAATTTTGGATCGCCTGCGGAACTTAACACGTTTGATCCAAAACTTAATTTATTTGTTCTTTTAGGTTTTGACTTGGATCTCCTGCGGAACTTAACACGTTCGACCCAAGTCTCCTTAAGTTATTAATTCCATTAAATATTAATTTCCATAATTGGTTCCCAGTACTGACGTGGCGAGGCACATGACCTTCTTGGATATGGGAGCAACCACCACCGACTAGACAAAACCTTTTATAGAAATCTAATATTTAATTTCCTAAAATAACTTTAGGTTAACCAAAGAGAACAATCAAATCACAAGGAAAAGAAAAAACAAAAGAACACAACATCGAAAAACATATTCGAAATTCTAGAACGTAAGCCTCTTGTATTTGGTATTATTTCCATAAATAACTAGCATGATGCGGAAAGAAAAATTACTAGTTATACCTTGTAGAAAAAACCTCTTGATCTTCTACCGTATTCCTCTTCTAACCTCGGACGTTGTGTGGGCAACGATCTACCGAGATGAGAAACCACCAACCACCTTCTTCTCCTCCAAGCAAGGTTCGGCCACAAAGGAAAGCTTCACCAAGGAGAAAAACCAAAATACTAACCAAGCTCCAAGAGATGCTAGCTTCCTCTCCTTCTTCTTCTTCTTCTCCTAGTAGTATCCGGCCACCACAAGAGCTCCAAGAGAATAGAGATGTTCGGCCACCACAAGAGGAAGAGAGGGAAAGGATCTTGGCCGGCCACACCAAAGAATAAAAGAGGAAGAGAAAACAATAGAGGTTGTGTCTTGTGAAGGCACCCTCACCCCTTCTTTTATATTCCTTGGCCTAGGCAAATTAGGAAATTTAATTACAATAAAATTTCCTTAATTCCCTTGACATGATTTAATTGAGAAAAATAAAATAATATTTCCCAATTAATCTCTAATGGCCGACCATATCAATGGGAAGCAAATTGGACAAGTTTTAATCAACAATTAAAACTTTCCTTATTTGTTTCCGGAAATTTTAAAAATAAAATTTCTCTTCAAAAATCTCTTCATGGTTAATAAAAAGAAATTTCCATAATTTTAATTTTACAACATGTGAATAATTTTTAAAGAGAAAATAAAATATCTCACCAATCTACAAATAAGGAAAGAGATCTAATCTCTTTCTTTAATCTTTTGTAAATTTTACAAGAGAGATAATTTAATTCAAATTCTCTTAATAAATTATTTCTTCCACATAATAAAAATTAAAATTAAAATTCTTTTTAATTTATTTTGGCCGGCCCTACTAGCTTGGGTTCAAGCTAGGGCCGGCCACCCAATCTTATACCTAGGCCGGCCCTAGCTTGTTCCCAAGCTAGCTTGGTCGGCCCCTATTGGGTGGGTATAGAAGGTGGGTATAGGTGGGTATAGAACTCTATAAATAAGAGGCTACGATAGGGACCGAGAGGAGGAATTGGTTTTGGTCTCCCGATAAAATTAAGCATCCCGTGTTCGCCCCGAACACACAACTTAATTTTATCAATGATAATTCATTCCACTAGAGAACTATCATTGAACTACCGCACCAATCCCAAATTACATTTTTGGGCTCCTTCTTATTATGAGTGTGTTAGTCTCCCTGTGTTTAAGATATCGAATGTCCACTAATTAAGTGAGTTACTGACAACTCATTTAATTAATATCTAAGTCCAAGAGTAGTACCACTCAACCTTATTATCATGTCAGACTAAGTCCACCTGCAGGGTTTAACATGACAATCTTTATGAGCTCCTCTTGAGGACATTATCAACCTAGTATCTCTAGGACACAGTTTCCTTCTATAATCAACAACACACACTATAAGTGATACCATTTCCCAACTTATCGGGTTTATTGATTCATCGAACTAAATCTCACCCATTGATAAATTAAAGAAATAAATATCAAACATATGTGCTTGTTATTATATTAGGATTAAGAGCACACACTTCCATAATAACTGAGGTCTTTGTTCCTTTATAAAGTCAGTATAAAAGAAACGACCTCTAATGACGACCTCTAATGGTCCTACTCAATACACTCTGAGTGTACTAGTGTAATTATATAGTCAAGATAAACTAATACCTAATTACACTACGACCTTCTAATGGTTTGTTCCTTTCCATTTTAGTCGTGAGCTACTGTTTATAATTTATAAGATACTGATAACATCATCTTCTGTATGTGACACCACATACTATGTTATCTACAATATAAATTAAATGAACAACTACAAACAAATGTAGACAATTTGACCAAATGTGATTCTTTATTCATAATGAATGTTTACAAAGCTTAGGCTTTCAGTATACACTCCAACAAGACGCACCGAGCCCGTCAGCTCTCTCCGTGTCGTCCTTCTTGCTAGCTGCATCTTTTACTTGACATCTTGTGCTCCTAAGTTCCTGCACACTTAGACACAGGATTAAACACAACAGGACATAACCTAACTTATTTGATCATATCAAAATAACCTTGGGGTACCAACAGAAACGATCAATTCAGACGATCAATTTTGATACAGTAGTAGCATCAGTTTTGAATTCAAAAATATAGAAATCAGTAGCGGCAACCGAAAACTAATGGAAGTAGAAGCACACACTCCTATCCAATTGGGTAAATTCAGAGCTTCAAGGAATAAGATCGTCGACCTAAAGACGAAGAAACTAGGTCAAATCCGCTAGCTTCTCCTCTTCTCTGCTTCTTCTTCTTCGCACGAAATCGTGGCAGAATTGGCATTCAGATGGCTGAGGTGGCCTCGCTGGCTCGAAGATGGATGATGACCAGAGAAAGGGGCGCCCTTAACCTCTCTTGACTGCTGACAGTGGATCAGAAGGAAGAGGATCGCCGGAGAGGATCGCGCCCCCTCTATTTTTGTTGCAAGAATACTGTAGAAATCGACAAAGGAAACGACACTGCAGCTTCTCCCTTTTAAATCATATCTGAGATCTGAATGGACAATTGATATTTCTCCGGATTGATCCAATGGTGGAAGTTACCCAAAATCTTATCCAAAGATGTTGATCTTCATCAAGGGTCCTGATCTAACCTTTCTTTAACTTGGATGGAACATATCGTTGATGGATGTCTTAGATCTCCTTGGATCTTGAATGAACGATCAAAATTATTCCAGAGCTTAATCTTCTCATCTAAACGTAAATTTGAGCCCAACTTGGTCTGATCTGACTCAGATCCATAATCCCTTGATGCCTACAAATAATATATCCAAATATTAGCATCAAATACTGTAAATATAAGATAATTTACAATTAAGTTTATAAATGAATACAACTCATGAAATGTGATTTAAACATGGAATTAACACATGAGAAGATCAAATGGTATGTGTATATGAATCAAAATATCATGACCAAATGATGATTATCAATGACTCGAGATAATTTGTCAATTTCCTATTGGGGAAACGCATTATTAGCAGTAACCTATATACTTAACCGAGTATCTTCTAAGTTTGTTCCATCTACTCCATATGAACGTTGGACAGATAGAAAATCAAAATTGAGTAATCTGAGACCTTAGAGGTTCGCTGATTATGTTCATGATAAAACTCACAAATATGAAAAATTAGGACTCAAGGGTAAGAAGTGTATCTTTATAAGGTACTTTGATACTTTTAAAGGTTATGTAATCATTGATGAGCAACAAGATGAAATCATCTCTGAATAGAGTCAAGAAATGCTATTTTTCTCAAAACTGAGTTCTCAATAAGAGGTGGAGTTGATAAGAAAATTCCTAATGTTCCATTATTAATGGACAAGGTATTACGAGAGATGCTTGAATATATTCAACCTAGTGGATGTGATTTGTCAATGAATTAGTTTCTCAATAGTCTAACCTATGATGAAGTAGTCATCAGATTATTCCTCAAAAAATGTTTGACATTGAGAATAAGACATTAATGATTCTCCCAGTTGATGATGAGGAAGCTTGAATGGTTGAGGAAGCATTGAAATGCTTAGATAGAAAAAAAATAGAAAGTTGCAATGGATGAGGAAATGAAGTTTATGAGAAAGATTCAAGTTTGAGATTTAGTCGATCTTCCTCCAAGCCAATGGACTATTGGGAATAAATGGATTCTCAAAATTAAGAATAAAGTATATAGGTCGATTAATCGATACAAAGCTTGTCTAGTTATAAAAGGATATACCTAAATGGAAGGTATTAATTTTAAAGAGACATTTTCCCGTATTATGAAACTTATGTCAATATATATCATCTTAGCTATAGTAGCACATTTTAACTTGAAATTATATTAGATGGATGTAAAAACGGATTCCTTAATGGTAATCTTGATCAGGAAATTTATATTGTATAGCCAGAAGGTTACATTGTTGAAAGCCAAGAGAATTAAGTATGCAGACTTAAAAAGTCTATATATGGATTAAAACAAGCATTAAGATAATGAGACATAAGATTTAATAAAGTCATTTTATCTTATGGTTTCAAAATGATCAATGAGGATTATTGTGTTTACCTAAGAAAAGAAAAAAAGAAAGTTGTTCATCTTATCATTATATGTTGATGATATGCTAAGAGCTAAAAATGACATAAAGTTTGTGATAGAAGTCAAATAATGACTTTCATCACAATTTGATATAATAGATATGAGAGAAGCCGAGTACATCTAATTAGGAGTAAAGATCATTAAAGATTGATCAAAAATGCTTTTGGATTTGTCTTAAGAGTCTTATATCACTAAAATGCTACAATACTTTAATATTTCAAATTGAAATATTGAACAAACACCAATAGCGAGGGGTATTGAAAAGAGCAAAAGTATGTATCCCAAGACTCTTGAAGAAATAGCCAAGATGTAGAAAAAATCATATGTCAGTGTCATTGATATTTTAATGTACACTATGTTGTGTACACGTCCTGATATCAGCTATGCATTCGGCTTAGTAATCATTTTCAGTCAAACCGAGGATTGAGACATTAGAAAGTAGTGAAGAGGATATTCAGATATCTCAAAAGGATAGCAGATTATTGTTTCTATTTCGAAAGATCTAACATCAGTTTGAAGGACCACATAGATATTTGGGAAGGAGACCATGATGATAAAAAATCTACATCTGGCTATGTCTTCTTGCTGAATTGTGGTGTCATCTTATGAGACAACAATAAGCAGGCTTGTGTAGTACGATCGACAATAGAAGTTGAGTATGTGGGTTATGCAACAGCTGTATAAGAAGTTGTCTGGTTAAGAAGGTTCTTGAAACATCTAAACATTACTGAGAATAGTGGGAGCCATGTTATAATGTACTATGACAATCAAGCTACTATAGCTTTTTCTAAGGATCCTCAATATCATAACAAGAGTAAGGAAATATCTATGAAATATAATTTTGTAAGGAATATTGTTGACAAGAAAAAGATAGTTCTTGAGTACATCTCTATACGTGTTATGCTTGTAGATCTTTTTACTAAGTCATTGACTAAATAATCATTTCAAGGACATGTGAAATTTTTGGGACTTTAAAAAATATAACACATTGTAAAGAAAATTAGATATATGAAATGTCATGGTCTATTCAGTGTAAATGTCTTTGTTACATTTGGATAAAGTCTTGTTGAGTATGTTGGCAGGTTGAGATAGATTCATTCACATAGACAATCATTTCTATTTTGTTAAATACAAATACAGGTTAGACTATTACTTATAAGATAACGAATGAAGCTGTGCATCGAGGCATACATGTAAGTTGGGGGCCGCCTTGATTGTTGTATCAAGATGAGATCATTTGTGAATTGACAATGATCGAGTAAATGAACTCACTATTTACTGAACTTGCTGGAAGCTAGTTGAATTCATGAGTTGAATTCAGAATTAGAGATTGAGAATGTCTAGAACAAAAATCTATATGATATTAAAATTGAGAAAAATATGCACTCTTTATTAGTAAAGAGAAAAACATCATAGTGTGTGATTCATATCATATGTGCTATAGCGACAATAAGGATAATGAGTGAATAGATCCCTACTTCTCTATCATGTGAGACTCTTGAGTCTTAGTTTACCCTAAGTGGCTATTTAGTTGTCTGCTTGAAATTCAAATCAGTGTTTACTACTTTAGCATATATCCTATTGACTATAAATGATTCGGTCTATGGAACATAACTAGTAAAGTGACTGATTAGAATAAATAGATTCTAACTAAAAAGTAAGATTAAAATAAAATTTATATTTTTGACATTCTAGTCGACCAATTATATTTTTTTGTTGAGTACTTAAAATATGATTGCAAATAATTGTATAATTGAAGATATTGAACATGCTCTCGACATAATAATCATTGTAAGGGATTAGAGATGTTTGTATTAATGCAAATAATTTAATTTGAGATAAATACAAGATGTTGATGTTTCAAATTTATTTTGAAGAGTGGTTATGTAAGATGTAATAACTTTCTAAGTATTAATTGTTTAGTACATGAACTATTTTTTCTTAAGTATGAATGGATATTCTTATATGGTCTTTGTGATTTCCTATTTGGTCTTTGTGACTTGACTTGGACGAGTGGAAGATGTTGATAATGGATGGTGTAGATAGCAACTACATTGTAGTTGTCATAACCATCCACTTACAGCAGTATAAAACCTATTATTTTTTTCCTCAATGGGATGGAAATGTCCAAATGCAAGAACAAGAGAGACTAGATAAGTTCCGAAAAACTTTGTGTGAGATCTGATCTACTTCTTTTGAAAAAAAAGAGCATCCAATTAATGAGGGATTTGATTTATGAATCAGAGAAGGGCTTTTTAGATTTCATGATCACTCTTCTGATAATAAGTACTAAGAATACAAGATCATCTGCGAGTCACATTTCAAGCAACAGTCTTCTTAAGACCAAGAAAATGCTATCTAACACTAAATTGATTGGTGTTCTGAGATCCTCTCTTTCTTCCCCATTTTGCTGTCATCAGACATCAATAACATCATGTTTAAGCAGTAAAGTTAGTAGTGGTTGTTCATCAAAAATATTTAATTTCATAAAAAAAAAAAGGTTAGTAGTGGTCGGAGTTAGCTGTTCAAGACCGAATCCTGCAATGGCACTTGTCTTCAACTCGTTGCTTTTTGGTGGAGCCAAACTGACCGGCTTTGTCTTCTAATTTCGACGGACAATTTTTTTTTACCTTTTTGGTGAAATGATAAGCGTCGCTTTTGTAAGTTTTTCATCTACGCTGGTGAACAATGACTTGAAAGGAATACAACAACCATTATTTATAAATTTTATCCCAATAAATAACATCAACTATATAAATTATTTTATATTATAGATCTCTATTTTTTTTATTATAACATCATTTATACTTAAATAAATTTTATCTTATTTTATTATTATTAAATAAGTCTTTTTAAATTTTCCTCTTCCTCGTTTCATATACGTATATGTCATAGTTTTACATCGCATAATTGAAATATTTATTAGTCATCTAAGTACATCTTATATCATCTTAAACATATCTCTCGAAATTTTTTCTCAATAGATACAACTCCGACTTTCTTTTTAATAATATCATTTCTTATTTTGTTTATTCTCGTATGTCTACACATCCACCTTAGCATCCTCATCTCTGCAACTCTCATCTTTTACTCATGTGCTCGAGTTATAGCTCAACATTCAGTTCTATATAACATAGCAGGTTTAATTGAGGTTTTCTAGAATTTTTTTTTAAATTTTAGAGGTACTTTACAGTCATATAAAACACTTGACGCTCACCTCTATTTCAACCATCTTACTTATATTCTATGTCAGACATCTTTCTCAATCCTTCCATCATTTTACAAAAATAATCCTAAATATCTAAAGCTCTCGGTTTATCATTAGCCGGACGGGCGAGTGGTTCTCCCGACTGAGATATGAAAGGTCCGATCCGACATCATCACTAGCTCAGCCACCAGCTGAGCTAAGACACTCAATACAAGAATGAGCGCCAAGTGTCTACAGAAGCAGGCCGAGCGGCTACCCCGCTCGGTCTTACATCAATACTCAGAACAGCGGAGTAGAGTTATGGCCAAGCAGGCCATACACGAACAACGCTACTATAGCCGAGTGGTTATCCTATTCGGTCAAGTACACGTGCAGCAGCTAGACAGTAGAAGTATTGGTCGAGCAGCTACCCTGCTCAACCAAATAGTAGATTCATCAGCTAGACAACGGAGACTCAGGCCGAGCGACCATCCCGCTCGGCCCAACAATGGATGACACTACAGGGGACTTTCAGCCGAGCGTCCATTCTGTTCGGCTAAGCAATATATACAGTAGGATATCCTTCTACATCTTTTTGGGAGTTAGTGCCGCCGACGGGCGGCATGGTCAGACAGAGGATCGTACGGCGGAAGCTTCCACTGTCACTTCAGAGATATGCTCGACCCGTTAAGGTACTATGTCAAGGACACTTTACTAACATGTCTCTTCAAGGAAAGCTTGGGATATTGTGCCCACTTTAAGAAGCGTGCACACACGTTATAGGAGCCCATATAAAGGGGGGTCCAGGCATCGACGGAGGTATGCTTCTCTCGCGATTTCTACTGTTGAGCTATAGTTCATATTTCTTCTTGCTTCGCCGGAGGCTGACTTGAGCGTCGGAGGGCTATCGTAGGGGACCCCTTCCCTGGCTCGACACTGACGCTACTTGTGTTGCAGGTGGGAGCAAAGTCCACAAGAGGTCAGCAGAGTGCCACGTCCCCAGCATCCGTCTCCCCGACTTTCAGACAGGATCATCTAATATTACTAAACTTCAATTTCATATATTCTGTCTTTATTCTACTAAGCCTAAAACTTTCCCTTCTAGTGTTTTCCGCCAAGATTCTAGTTTAGTATTTACTCTTTCACGTGTTTCATCTACCAAAATAATATCATCTGCAAATAATATGTACCACGGTACTGTGTCTTGAATGTGTGCAGTGAGTTCATCCATAATTAGTGTAAAAAAGAGGAGTTTAGAGTTGATCCTTTATGTAATCCTATATTTATTAAAAATGCTTCAATTACTCTGCCTGAAATTTTTACTCTAGTCGTTACATCCTCTCACATATCCTTAATTAGTTCAATATATATTACGCTAACACCTCTCTTTTCTAGAATTCTTCATATGATTTCTCTTGGGAGTCTATCATAAGTTTTTTTCTAAGTCAATGAATAGCATGTGTAGATCTAATTTTTGCTTTTGATAGTTTTTAATTAATTGTCTAAGAAAATGTATAACTTCTATTGTCGACTTTTCAAGCATGAACCCAAATTAATTTTTAGTCACCATGTCTCCTTCCTTAATATATTTTTTTACTTTTTTCCAAAGTTTCATAGTATGACTCATTAGTTTAATACCCTTATAGTTTATACAATTTTATACATCTCCCTTGTTCTTATATAAGGGAACTAGAGTATTTAACCACATTGATAAGACATTTTTTTTCATTTTCAATATCATGCTAAATAATTTTGTAAGTCATTCAATACCTTATTTCACTATGTACTTCCATACCTCTATTGGAATATCATCTGATCCAACGGATTTTACATTATGCATCTCATTTAAAGCTTGTTATACTTCTGAAGTTTGAATTCTATAATAAAAATTTAAATTTCTATACTCATTTAACCTACTTAAATTACTTAAGTTAAGTTGATCATCTAAATCTTTATTAAAAAGTTAATGAAAATATCTCTTCCACCATTCTTTTATTTTTCTATTGTTTACTAGTACCCTATTACATTCATCTTTAACATATTTTATTTGAATAAGATTTCTTATCTTCCTTTATCTCACTTTAGTTATTATATAAATATCTTTTTCCCCTTCTTTTATATCTAATTTTTAATATAATCATTCAAAAATTTCATTATTTGCTTCATTCACTACTTTCTTAGCTTCTTTCTTATTTATTATTATTATTATATATATATATATATATATATATAAAAGTTTTCCTCATTCTTATAAATATATAATTCCTTATAAGTTATTTATTTTTTTCTTTACTTTCCCTTGTTGTAACGACCCGCCTTCTACTGACTAGGCTGTGAGGCCGATCGCTACATTATGCTGTGCTAAATTACTATTGCGGAAATCTGGATTGATTAAAATTTTACTAAACTGATTACTGTAAAATCTGAACTTAATATTCTAGGTGTACCTAGGAGTTGTACACATGCTAGGGAAGATAATCTATGCCTCTCGGATGTCCTACTAGCTGTAATCAGGCATTTCAATCGATCCATGAATCGATTGAGGATCCCAGATCGATCCGAATCTGGACAGTGAAACTGGATCGGTCGATCGACCGATCCACAAGCTATCTTGTTTCGTGTGTGGATCGGTCACCGACCGATCCAGAGTACACCGATCGGTCGGATGGCCGATCGGTTTCACCGATCGGTGACCGATCGGTGAGCTCTATTGCATCGGATCGGTCGGTGACCGATCCATAACATACGCTAACTCTGTTGGATCGATCGGCCACCGACCGATCTAACCACTCGATCGATCGTAGATCGATCCGGGTTCGATTTCAACTGAACCCCTGATTTCAGCACTATTTCGTGCCTCAATCACATTACATGTTCTAAGATGGCTAGGAAACACTCTAACAACCACAACTAACATTCTAACATCATAAAGAACAATGTTCTAAGCATAATAGAGTGCATGGTTAACTAATTCATAGCGATCAACATACTAAAGTACAAATTGCTAAAACACTATAAAGTACTAATGTTTAAACAAAGCTTGCTAGAGTTCCCTAAGATCTTCTTTCCACGTTCCTGCCCACACACATCTTCGTAGCATTGTCCTCCAGCCTCCGCTAGTCCATCTTTCCTTTACCTTTATCTGCAGTATAAGGAAAAGAAAGTATCTATAAGCTTTCGCTTAGTAAGAAACCATCTACCTTACTAAAACGTGCATTCGATGCAATATGCTTTTAAAACATGCTGTTTGAAAGTGCACTGATTAGACTGAAACATGGCATGTTATCATACATAGAAATCAAAGCTAGTCATGGCATACTATCATCTAAACATGTGAAATAAAAGCTGAACATGAACACCAAAGCATGGCATACAAAGCTAACCATAACTATCATGTGTAACAACAAGGAAAACTAAGCTGAACATGAATTAAACTAGTCTGGAACTGAATTCAAACTCAGCTAACATAACTGATCTTTGTGAGTTTTGAAAAAAACTATAATATAATAGATTAAAATACATAATCATACTGCTAATGGGCCTGGCAACTGTACATGCTATGCGCGCATCCTCAACTAAACCCGGAGTTGCAAATCCCGAATTTAGCAAGGTTTACTAGGTTATCTAAACCTAGGGACCGACTATGGGAGCTCAGCCCAATGGATATCTAATCCTGTACAGTGCCACTACTGAAAATAAAATACTGAATCATAGCTAATTAATTTACCTTGCTTCTACTAGGTTATCTGAACCTAGAGGCGACTGTGGGTGCCCACCCATTGGACCGTAGTCCCATATATGTTGTGGCAAGGCTAACTAAACTATTTAAATGCTTCCATTGCATTTACTGAGCTATTAAAATGCCTAAGTTGTATTTTTCTGTGCTAAATAATTTAATCGAACACTTAGTATGCACTAATTCGCATCCTTGTGCCGAAAGTCTACATATTACTAAACTAAAACATGGAATTCATACGGAAGTTACTTATACTGCAGGTGAGGGGTTTCTTACCTCCTATTCGAAGTTTCTTACGATTCTAATCGCTAGTTTTCCCGGAAGAACGATCTCCTTGACGATTCTCCTACTTCTACGTGCTCTTCTCGCGAAGGGGAGCGTCCTCGTGCCCTTGATGTTGCCGGGAGGTGCTCCTAGGGCCCTTGGCTTGGTGCGCCGAGAGAAGGAGGAGGAGAGGAAAGGGGCGGCGTGAGGCTAGGGTGAGGAGAAGAGAATCACGATTAAAAAAAATAAAACCCTCACTTAATAATTTCTTATTTATATTAAGTGGTAATTCTGGCCCAACTTGAATATAAATTTAATTGTTTCCCTTTCCTTTCAGCAGGGCCCTGCTGGGTTCAACTGGTTACTAGAATTATCCGTAAACCATAGGTCTCGGGTTCAATTCCCGCTTAGGCCGTTTTCGGTTTCTATTTGTTTTTGCTATTTCCGCTACTTTAAAAATTCTGTAAAAATATCCTAAAATTCTAGAAAAATCATAGAATATTTCTAAAATAGTTTTGAGAATTTTCGGGCGTTACACTTGTACTTTCTGATTCCACCATCAAAATTCTTTACTTAGTGATACATGTCCCTTTGACTCACTTAGTACACTCTTAGCTACTATTTTCAACTTTGATACCATTTTATCCTACGTCGTATTAGAATCAAAGTATATTTCACCTAATACTTATACTCCTACCTTCTCCTTAAATATATTTTGATTCTTATCCTTTAACTTCCACCACTTAATTCTAGGACTCGTATATATATTTTTTCTATTGATGTTATGTTTGAGGTGTATATCCAACACTACTAACCTATGTTGGGTAGTTAAGCTTTCTCCATAGATGATCTTGCAATCTTTACAATTTTTTTTATCCTTCTTTCTAACCATAAGATAGTCAATTTATGATTTTTTTATTCTCACTTTTGAACATGACTAAGTGTTTTTCTCTTTTCTTAAAAAACATATTAATTAATATAAAGTCATATACTATCGCAAAATCTAATATAGTTTTCCCTTCCTCATTTCTTGTTCTAAACCCATAACCCTCATATACTCTCTCATATTCCTTATTTTTCACTCTGACATATCCATTTAGATCACCTTCTATTAAAATCATTTCATTTGACGGAATATTTTATAATATTTCATCTAAGTCATCCCAAAACCTTGATTTGGTAGCTTCATCTAATTCTACTTGCAGTACATAGACACTAATTATCTTCATAATTTCTTTTGTCACTATTACCTTAAGGGTTATAATTCTGTCCTCTTTTCTAACTACTACTACAACTTCATCATTTAACAAACTATCTACAACAATACTCACTCCATTTCTTTCTTAACTCTTTCCTGTGTACCATCACTTACAAGTTCTTTATCAAATTTGATTTCTCACCTACCCATTTTGTCTTTTGTACACACAAAATACTAATTTTTCTTCTAATCACCGTATCTACTGCCTCCATTAATTTACTAGTGAGAGTTCCTATGTTTCATGATTCAAATGTTAAATTATTAGTTTTCGTATCATATTTGTTCTTATCTAACCTATGATATGAGAATTCTTGCCTATTTAACACTACACCCAAGTTCTCATGGAGATGTAGCGGTCCTTGTCGATACGTTACATTTTGACCTTGCAACTCGAACTTTTCATATTTAGCACTATACCCAAATTCTGGAGGTGTAGCGATCCTTACCGAAATGCTACAGTCGGACATTACAATGCGTTCCTTCTGAGGAACAATCTAGCATTAGCACAATAGTTTAATAGATCAATTCATTGAATATTTGACATAGTTTTAACGCCGGTTGGCAACCTAACGTAACCCTTCTCCTTTATCCGAGCTTGGGACCGACCATGACTGATTCGTCACGGGCGGAGTTGTAACTTGAAAGAAATAGTTATTCACAAAAATTTAAGGATGCATCAATAACAAATCTAACGATCATCAACCCTTGACATCAAAATTGAAAATGAAAATAATGACTAACAAAGAACTAACTTGAATTCATCGCAACAACCATTGTATCGCTTACTTATTATCATAATTGATTCTGAAAATCTTCTATAAAATTGGATGATAATTTTTAACTTGGCCTCAATGGAAAAGAGTTCAAAGAAAACAATCAAAAAAATACTTTTGATACAAAATATTTAAAATCAAAGGAAATTTCTTAAAATCTCCTTATATATATACTAGGTACATTAGGTAGGGTTCATCCACTTAAATCCATTCATCATTAAAATCAGATTAGCAGATTTATGTTGAATTTACATTCAACATCTTAAACCTCCTACATACGTAAAGTATTAGATCATTAATTTGAGGTTTAATTTTTTAATGACAATTATGGTATGGGTTATTAATCTCGTATTAACCAGACTTAATCCTCAGTGAACACATTGAGAAACGTGCATCGAAGCATAGAAAAGGGTAAAGTTAATTCTAACTCTGGTTGTTCCATCATTGTATTCTTCATCAGTTCAGTAAAACTGTAAAACTGTTCAAGAAACCTCTCAACGTGACTGCTTGGAATACTGCCATTTTCCAGGTTGGAGATCTCCATGCATTATTATGGCGATCAAAGTGGGCACTGGCACTTGTCATTTCCACCCTCCTGACTGATATCTTACTTGCTCAGAAGGACATGGAAACAGTTGCTGGCTGTTCAAAATATCTACTGATAATAACCTAATTTGGTCGGGGATAGATGTTAAGAGGTACATTGATTAGGATTAGGACAAAAACAAAGACAAGATTAGCCTAAGTTTAGATTTCTTTTTGCTACACAGCCCACTAATTTTCTTTGTTTATCATTATTCTTTGGGTATAAGCTTCTCAATCTCTACTTGTTGCATTGCTGATTTTGTTACATTGCTGATTGAAGACAGAAAGCCTGACAGCGTCATAGCAACCGTTCATTATCCTCCCGTGCATTAGCATACTTGAGAATTGCTGTAGGATAGCCAGGAGACACTGCGAATGATGGTTCACTGGTACATGGCCCTATCATCCTCTTAAACTATACATATAAAAGTAAAATGATATGTTGTACGTTTTCTGTATTATCATGAATGACATCCAATGTGAATGATCTAACGCGGTTAAAATTTAATTTTTTTAAACTCTCTTATCTACATATAATAATTTTTCTCTTTTCTCTTAAAATAAAATTTTATTTTCTCTCTCCTATTATTACATGCAGCAATCGCTATGATACTGACGCTACAACGTTATAGCAGCTATTATGTAGTAGCTGCTATAACAATGAAATAGCTTCTAGAGTTGCACAGAAACTACTATAACTATACAATAGTTGTTACAACAGTGAAGTAGTTGCAACTAAATTGTAGTTGCTACAACTGTACAGTAGCTGTTACAACGGTATAGTAGTTGGTACAATGGTGTTATAGCTGCTACAACTGTGCAATAACTACTATAACTTTGTAGTACCTGTTATAACTGTGTAGTAGCTGCTACAACAGCGTACTATAGCTGCTATAACAATTTATAGTTATAACTGCTACAACTGTATAGTAGCTGCTATAACGGTACAGTAACTGCTACAATGTAGTATCTTCATAATAAGTGTTATACGTTGTAGCAGCTACTCTAATAGCTGCTACAATATTGTAGCAGTTATTGTGTAATAGTTGCTATAATGTTGTAGCAACTTCATCATCTTTAAAAATTAGTATTACAGTGATTGTTGCATGCAATCATAGGAGAGATAAATGAATTATTTATTTTAATTTAAGAGGAAAGAAATAAAAGTTATTGCATGTAGATGAGAAAGAGATTAAAAAAATTGAGCTTTTGCCGCGTCAGATAATCCACGTTGGATTTCGCTCACGATCGTGTAGAAAGTGTTGGACAACATATATATCCTGCACGTCCTTAGCTTGTACATTTTTGGGCGACCCTCACAGGTCGGACGCCCGGACGAGTATCCAAGCCCCCGGACCTATGAGGGTCGCTTAGGAGTGTGTAGGGTATATGTGTGTGTGTGTGAGTATGTTTGAAATCAATGGAGATGACGTACTGGGTAGGTGGCTCTGGTGTTGATTGTGTGAAAAGTGAAAACTCCAAGCTAGAAAAGATGACTCTGAATAGTCCTGCGTGTCGAAAGGTGTATTAACAACCGAGCCAGGGAGGGGGTCCCGACATAGATGAAGGCGCTGGAATTTCGTTTTGTTTCAATTTCCCCTGTGCAAAAATTGTACAAGTACAGAACTTTTCCTAACAACCCGCATGTTCGATCAGACATGTGTTTGATCAATCAAGCAAGATCTTGACGGATCAAAGCACACCTTGATCGAAATACAAGATCGCTGGCCTCTTGTGTTGATATTCAAAATCGAAACAAAGAAAACTAAACTAATTACATAGCGGAATCAAAGAACTAGTTGTACCTTTCCATTGTAGCTAAAGACCTCTTGATCTTCTACTATATTCCTCTCCTTTTCGTGGACGTCGTGTGGGCGACGATCTACTAAGACAACAAATACCCTTCCCTTCATTTCTCCAAACCGCCAGCCACCAAGAGAGGCTCTAGGATGGGGTGCCTCCTCCTCTTCTTCCTTCTCATCTTCTTCCTCTTCTCCAAGCCGCCGGCCACCAAGGGATCTAAGCAAGAGGCGTCGACCCCTAGCAAGCAAAAGGAAACCGCTAGCCCTAGCAAGGAAGAGGAAACTGCTGGCCCTAGCAAGGAAGAGAAGCGTCGTCCCTAGCAAGGAAGAGAAGTCGCCGACCCTAGCAAGGAAGAGAAGCTGCCGGCCCTAGGTAAAGGATGAGGTGTCGTTGGCCCTAGGTAAAGGGTTGGAGGTGGCGCCAAAAACCAAAACCAAAAACCCAACTTGGATGGGTGGATGCGAGACTTATTGTTGGTGCGGGTAGCACTAACGGTCTAACCTAGGTTTTGATGAATGACAAATAGGTTAAGTTAGTTTTGTTGTTGTCTGACACTTTGATCAAGTGTGCAGGAGAAGTCCAGACAGGTCGACGGGCTGACTGGATGTCTGGCACGAAGTCCAGCTAGGTCGACGGGCTGACCGGATAGCTGGCGAGAAGTCCAAGCGGGTCGACGGGCTGACCGGACGCTTGGCGAGAAGTCCAAGCGGGTCGACGGGCTGACCGGACGCTTGGCGAGAAGTCCAGACGGGTCGACGGGCTGACCGGACGTCTGGCAGGTAAGTGAGGTAAGTCACTGGAGGTAAGTGACTGCGAGGACGCGTTCCCGGGAAGGGAACATTAGGCGTCGATCCGGCTTAGATCCATTTCGGATTTCTAAGTCGAGATCGTGACTAGATTCCGGCCTAGGAAAGATAGAATCTAAGTCATACTAACTTGTGTTAATTCATACTATTATAAATGTGCTAATAATCTATGTTGCAGGGTATATATTGCCTCGGACTAACTTTGTTTTGCAGGAAAAGGGAGTTTTCTGGAACAAGGTGGTCCGGGCGCCAGGAGGGGATCCGGGCGCCCGGACCTTCGGGCGCCCGGAAGGCAAATTATATCCAGCCGAGTCGTCGCCACGTGGAGCATCACGGTTTGTGCAGCTACGTCGAATTCCAGGCGCCCGGAAGGGATCCAGGCGCCCGGAACATCATATAAAAGAAGCCCCAGGCAAGAGCTTAAAAAACAATCAATCTGAGAACTCTTCTACTGCTGGTCTTGCTGCTCGACGTTCAGTGCGACGCAAAAAACGCTCCGACAAAGTGCTCCTTCGGTTTTTATTTAATTTCCTTGTCGGTATTGCTTTATTTTCACTAGCATTTCCTGTATTCATTCTGTAATCATATTTCGACTTGTTAGTGATTGCCCAATGAAAGTGGTCAAGGACCACGGGCCTTCGAGTAGGAGTCGTCACAGGCTCCGAACGAAGTAAAAAATATTTGTGTCTATTTTACTTTTCCGCTGCGTTTATACTCTAAGTTTTCGAATCGATATTCACCCCCCCTCTATCGAATCTAACGGTCCTACAAGTGGTATCAGAGCAGGTACCGCTCTGATTTGGTGCAACCACCAATCAGACTGGGGGTGAAATTCTTTCTTTTTTCGGTCTTCAGTTTTACACTAAAACTTCAAACTGGTTTATCATTTTTTTATTTTTGAGCTAAATTGGTGCAACACCAATCTAGATTTTTCTACTATTTTTCTCTTCCCGCACTACTAATCCAAGACCAAGTCTTGGGATATTTTTTTCGGTTATTTACCTGTGCACAGAATGTCCCAACAAGAAGGATTCAGCATAGTGCGACCTCCACTCTTCAATGGGGACGACTTTCCGTACTGGAAGAAGCGCATGGAGGTCTACCTCAAAACAGACTTCGACCAGTGGATGAGCATTACGAGACCCTACAAAATTCCAGTGGACAACTCCGGGAATCTAGTGGATCCTGAAGACTGGACAGCAGATCTGAAGAAAAAAGCATCAACAGAAAATAAAGCGATCAACACTCTACAGTGCGGATTGACAAGAGAAGAATTTGTCCAAGACTCCGAAGACGAAGAACACCTGGTGAACTTGGTAAGAAAAATGTTCACCAGGAAAAAGAGGAGCTTCGGCAAAAAGGACCTTCAAAAGATCAGCTCTCCCTCAGAACAAAAGAACGTGACCTGCTACGGCTGCAATAAAAAGAAGGCACTCAAAGCAACGTGGGACGACTCCTCGGACGAATCGGAGGAAGAAGAGCAGAAACATCAGAGCCACCTCGCACTGATGGCCCGCGAAGCCGAAACAGAAAACGAGTCGGAAGATGAAGACGGGTCTGAACCCGAAACAAGCCACGAGTTCATACTCATTTCCGAAGGCTCGAATGAGGTATATTTTAATTTAAACAAAAAAATTTTTAGAATCATCTCCTGTTTAAATAGTAAATTAACTAAAGTAGAAAATGAAAACAAATCACTTCTTGAGGAAAATCAAAACCTCAAGGAACAAATCAAAAATTCAAATCCAACTCAAGATCTAACACTTGAGGAAGAGAATCTATCATTAAAAAATGATGTTAAAAATTTAAAAGAAATGCTAGAAAAATTTACAACAAGATCAAAAAATTTAGACTTAATCCTAAATAATCAAAAAGCATGTTATAATAAAATCGGACTAGGATATAAGTCGAATTCAAATAAAACCTTCAAATCATTAATAACCCAATACAAGTCAACCAATCTAGCTTGGGTTCCGAAAGCGTATCTGACCACGCAAGTAGGACTTAATCAATATTATATACCTAAAGAAAAAATACATTATATAAAATTGAATAAACCAAACCAAAATCCAAAATATAAACCTAAATCAAATTCAAAATCTAAACAGTTTAAAAATCAACAAAATTATCACCAAGTTAACCATAACTATAAAAAGAATCGACACAAACCTAAAATCAAAATTTAAATTAATGGCCAATAATTCAGGGGGAGGCTCCAGAATATCTGGCACCTCCAAAACTAACTTACCCGACAGGGTAACCCAAAACAAACTAACCCGGCAGGGTAATTAGGATTAGAAACCAAGTTTAACTTGAATCATGGTACTGGTGAAATTTTTGGATGATAGTACGTTAGGGAAGCTTGGGCATCGCATGTCTAGAAAGATATGGCTTCGATCTGGTGCATTTGGCCAAGTGGAACTGACCGAAGCTACCCTTAAATGGATCCTAATCAGTTAGACCAAGACTTAGTACTAAGCTCCGTGGATAGGACTATTCGGAAAATCTCGAAAGGTTGGTTACTTCTAATGACGTCCATGTGACTCACCAAGCTTAGAAATTTATCCGAAGAATGCCTATTTGTGGAGACCAAAGCTAAATCTGAATCTAACACAAGTTAAACCAAAACTCCATAAGTAAAAAATCTAATTTCATCTCACAAAATCATAGGATTCCCTGATTGATAATATAGATCGGGTGAGATGAATAAGGTTTAAAATTGTAAACTTAAAAAAAAAAAATATATTTTCAAAATTTTAATTTTTAAACTTAAAAAATTAATTTCAAAATTTTAATTTTTAAACTTAAAAAATTAATTTCAAAATTCTAATTTTAAACTTAAAAAATTAATTTCAAAATTTTAATTTTAAAACTTAAAAAAATTAATTTCAAAATTCTAATCTTAAACTTAAAAAATTAATTTCAAAATTTTAATTTTAAAACTTAAAAAATTAATTTCAAAATTTTATTTTTAAACTTAAAAAATTAATTTCAAAATTTTAATTTTTAAACTTAAAAAATTAATTTCAAAATTCTAATTTAAAACTTAAAAAATTAATTTCAAAATTTTAATTTTTAAACTTAAAAAATTAATTCAAAATTCTAATCTTAAACTTAAAAAATTAATTTCAAAATTTTAATTTTAAAACTTAAAAAATTAATTTCAAAATTCTAATTTTAAACTTAAAAATTAATTTCAAAATTTTATTTTTAAACTTAAAAAATTAATTTCAAAATTCTAATTTTAAACTTAAAAAATTAATTTCAAAATTTTATTTTTAAACTTAAAAAATTATTCTCAAACTTAAAAAATTATTTTCAAAATTCTAATTTTAAACTTAAAAAATTAATTTCAAAATTTTAATTTTTAAACTTAAAAAAATTAATTTCAAAATTCTAATTTTAAACTTAAAAAATTATTTTCAAAATTTTAATTTTAAACTTAAAAAATTAATTTCAAAATTTTAATTTTAAAATTAAAAAATTAATTTCAAAATTTTATTTTTAAACTTAAAAAATTATTTTCAAAATTCTAATTTTAAACTTAAAAAATTAATTTCAAAATTTTAATTTTTAAACTTAAAAAAATTAATTTCAAAATTCTAATTTTAAACTTAAAAAATTATTTTCAAAATTCTAATTTTAAACTTAAAAAATTACTTTCAAAATTTTAATTTTAAACTTAAAAATGAATTTCAAATTTTAAATTTTTAAACTTAAAAAATTATTTTCAAAATTTTAATTTTAAACTTAAAAATGAATTTCAAAATTTTAATTTTTAAACTTAAAAAATTATTTTCAAAATTTTAATTTTAAACTTAAGAAATTAATTTCAAAATTTTAATTTTAAAAAATTAATTTCAAAATTTAAGAATTAAAACTTAACTTTAAACCTAATTTCCAAAAAAAAAAAAAAAAAAAAACCCCTCCGGGGCGCCCGGAAGGGGATCCGGGCGCCCCGCCCTAAAGCAACCCCGGGCGCCCGGAAGGGATCCGGGCGCCCGGAGTCCCTTATAAAAAGGGGCAGCAGGCGCCCCCAACCTTTGCCCCACCAATTCTCACTTTTGTCAAGGTTCACTCCGAACCTCAGTGCGAAAGTACTCTAAATCAAAATTTTCTTGCGGTGAAGACGCTGTTGCGATTCAACCGAGGTCGTCAAATCTATATTTGTCGATGGCTCCTCGGTAAAAATTCTTCCCCTCTCTATAAATTTTATTAGAATTTGTCTTCTCATTTTTTTCTTAGAATATTCTTTTATTTATATACAGTAGGAAACGAACAAATACTGGTGCTGGACCCTCCAATGCTAGTACAGACCCTAGGTTTCCCACAGACGAACTTAGGATTAAGTTTGAGTCAACCATTTATAAGGCCATTAGGACTACCTACATAGATAGATCGTTCTTTCTAAGGTCATGTCCCTCCGCTTTAGAGGTTATAGGCCACTATAACTTAAGGAACCTTGTCGAATGTACCAGTCCAATAAACATAAGTCTGTGTGCCGAATTTTGCAATAACCTAGTGAAAGTAGACGATCTCACCTATACCACTAGGGCAGCAGGCACTGATATCACATTTTCCCCTACGACTATCCGAGAGTTTTTAGAGTTGCGTCCATCTACTTGTTCTTTTTTGTGCTATCCTCCGAGGGATCTACCATTCGGAGATCCCTACACACATATTACTTTCGATACGATTTATTCGTATTTTTTTTGGGGAGAGAGAGATCCCACTGTGACATAGTTTAGGTCAGTAGAACTTCGGGTCCAGGACTACGCTCTTTATAGGGTTGTAGTCCTTTGCATTTTACCACTGACTACTCGGGACATTGCTGTGATGTGCCCATTCCATTCGTTCTTACTCTATGCCAAGATTCATAGGTTAGACATTGACATCAGCCTACATATCTTCTCCACCATTATCTACTCAGCTGGATTCGTGACTGATAGACGAGTCCATATGCCATTTGGTCACATTCTGACAGCCTATATGTCCTCGTTGCACATTGATGTCACTAGAGGAGACATTGCCCATATGACCGAGTTCGATGTTATAGCAGCTCGGAACTTCTCCCTAGCCGATATCCAGATAGATAGAGATGACGGGACTATGTCTTGGCGGAGGGGGGCACAGCACCAGCCCGATCCAGACGCACAGATGGACGAGTTCATGCTCGCACTATTTCCAGAGGAAGCCGCACCGGCTCCACCACCGCCCCGAGCTCGAGCACCACGTCACGCTCCCCGCACTCTAGCCGACCGTATGACCGAACTAGAGAGAGCTATGGCGAGTCTCCAGCAGGAGAACTCTGATTTTCATCGGGACATTCGGCGAGAGATAGCCGAGTTACGAGCTACCGGGGATACCCGACACACTGAGCTGATGGCGCTTCTCCGATCCTTGGGATCTGGACCACCCCCTTCATCATCTCAGTAGATCTAGTTATGACTCACTTCTGTAGCTACACTACCTGTAAAATATTTTGGATCTATCTAGTGATATTTCAGACTTACATTGATTATGTTCTATCTTGATAGACTAGGATCTTTCAAAAATACTTTCAAAAATGGGTTTATCAAATTATAGGTTAAACTTGTTTGTTTTCAAAACTTACCATTTTTAGATTTTCAAAAACAGTTTTGGCCTTAGACTAGTTTTGAATCCCTAGAAAGCATGTACCCATAGGATTAGTTTTTAAGCATCTCACCAACACCTTAGGTTTACCTTGCTTGTGTTTGACAAACATAGAAAGGGGTGAGATGCATAGGCCAACTGTCCGGACTTAAGATGCTTATTTCAGTGCATCAACATAAGTCTGGACGTTAAATACAACTCAGACATTAATCAGATTAAGTTCATCAGTCAAGTCAAACACTGACTGCTTATAATCAACTTAATCTGACTAACCAAGTGAAAGCTACTATCTTCTGATAGTTAGTTAGTACCTAATTGGTTAGACAGCTGTTTAATTTTAAGTGTCAAGTTCAGGGGGAGAAATTAATCAAAATTTAATGTGTTTGACAAATGCTTTTTAAAAAACTAACTTATGTTTGAAACCTGATTTTCAAACCTAATTTTCAAACCTGATTTAAAAAGTTGACTATTTCCAAATTTAGCCCTTATCAAATTAGCCTTAAAAATTATTTTGGCAAATTTAATCTTACTAGTTTAACTTTTGCTTTGTTTTGAAAAGTTGAAAAACCTAATTTAAAAATTTTTTTTCACGCTTGAAAAGTTAAAACTTTAAATTTATACTTTTCAAAATTCAACTTGTCTCCCCCAAGTCAACTTGATTTTTTCCTTGGATTTTGTTTTCTTAAACCAAACTCAGATTTTTTTTTCAAGATTAGCTGTGATTATTCTTTTTTTTACCCTTGTTTACCCTTCTTTTTTTTTATTAATGCCAAAGGGGGAGGGTTAGGTGGTTAAGTTAGATAAACCGAATTGAAAACACTGAAAATAACTTTAAAACCAATGTACCTGGGTTTTGCGTTCTTTCACTAACTTAACCAAGTTGTCATTCCATCAAAAAAAGGGAGATTGTTGGTGCGGGTAGCACTAACGGTCTAACCCAGGTTTTGATGAATGACAAATAGGTTAAGTTAGTTTTGTTGTTGTCTGACACTTTGATCAAGTGTGCAGGAGAAGTCCAGACAGGTCGACGGGCTGACCGGATGTCTGGCACGAAGTCCAGCTAGGTCGACGGGCTGACCGGATAGCTGGCGAGAAGTCCAAGCGGGTCGACGGGCTGACCGGACGCTTGGCGAGAAGTCCAAGCGGGTCGACGGGCTGACCGGATGCTTGGCGAGAAGTCCAGATGGGTCGACGGGCTGACCGGACGTCTGGCAGGTAAGTGAGGTAAGTCACTGGAGGTGAGTGACTGCGAGGACACGTTCCCGGGAAGGGAACATTAGGCGTCGATCCGGCTTAGATCCATTTCGGATGTCTAAGTCGAGATCGTGACTAGATTCCGGTCTAGGAAAGACGGAATCTAAGTCATACTAACTTGTGCTAATTCATACTATTATAAATGTGCTAATAATCTATGTTGCAGGGTATATATTGCCTCGGACTAACTTTGTTTTGCAGGAAAAGGGAGTTTTCTGGAACAAGGTGGTCCGGGCGCCCGGAAGGCAAATTATATCCAGCCGAGTCGTCGCCACGTGGAGCATCACGGTTTGTGCAGCTACGTCACATTCCAGGCGCCCGGAACAGCATATAAAAGAAGCCCCAGGCAGGAGCTTCAAAAACAATCAATCTGAGAACTCTTCTACTGCTGGTCTTGCTGCTCGACGTTCAGTGCGACGCCAAAAACGCTCCGACAAAGTGCTCCTTCGGTTTTTATTTAATTTCCTTGTCGATATTGCTTTATTTTCACTAGCATTTCCTGTATTCATTCTGTAATCATATTTCGACTTGTTAGTGATTGCCCAACGAAAGTGGTCAAGGACCACGGGCCTTCGAGTAGGAGTCGTCACAGGCTCCGAACGAAGTAAAAAACATTTGTGTCTATTTTACTTTTCCGCTGCGTTTATACTCTAAGTTTTCGAATCGATATTCACCCCCCCCCTCTATCGAATCTAACGGTCCTACACTTTATATAGAGGCTATAATAGGGACTTAGAGGAGGAATTGGTTTAGGCCTCCTAATGGGCTTGGGCTTCCTGTGTTCGGCCCGAACACCCAACTCAAGTCCATCAATAATAACCCATATATACCACTAAAGGGTTATTATTGAACTATCGCATCAATCCCATATTACAATATGAACTCCTTCTTATCATGAGTGTGTTAATCTCCTCGTGTTTAAGATATCGTATGTCCGTTAATTAAATGAGTTACTGACAACTCAATTAATTAACATCTGATTCCAAGAGTAGTACCACTCAACTTTTTACCGTGCTGGACTAAGTCCACCTGCAAGGTTTACATGATAATCCTTATGAGCTCCTCAAGGGGACATCATCAGCCTAAATAATTAGGACACAGATTCCTTCTATAATCAACAACACACCATATAAACAATACTATTTCCTAACTCATCGGGTCTATTGATTTAACGAATAAATCTCACCCATTGATAAGTTAAAGAAATAAATACTAAGTATACGTGCTTGTTATTATATAGGGATTAAGAGGGCACACATCCATAATAACAGAGATTATGTTCTTTTATGTAGTCAGTACAAATCAAACAATCTCAAACGATCCTGCTCAATACACACATAGTGTACTAGTATAATTTTATAGTCAAGACAGACTGATACCAATTATACTATAACCGTTCTAATGGTTTGCCCCAATCCATCTTGGTTGTGAGCTACTATTTATAATTTATAAGGAACCAATAACATGATCTTCTGTGTGGCACCACACAACATATTATCTACAATATAAATTAAATGGACAACTGCATTGACATATATATAAATATAAAATGTAAACATTTGACCAAAGTGATTCTCATTTCAAAATATTTCAAAACATATGTTCATACAAAAACTAGGCTTATAGTATACATCCCAACAGTAGACCCTTCGACGCTCAAGTTAGTAATCCGATTGAAGGCGATGAAAGTAAATGAACAATGACTATAAGTATGTAAAGTTGTGGAACATCGCATCGCATACCTACGCCTATAGATGGAGACCTCCTTTTATAATGTTATTGTTTGTTTATGCACACATCTCAAAGTGCTTCCAAAAAAGGATAGACCATAAATATGCTCTAGCATCTTTCCTAAAATGGACGCATAATCCCTGCGTTTGGCAGGCTGGAATCTTCTGGTGTACAGTTTGCATGTAGAATATCCTCTGTCCTCCATAGTACAAAATGCCAAAAAGGAATATGAGGTTGTTGGGGTTGAGCGGCTCACAATATGCTCACCTGGCAAGCCGATCGAGCCCTTCATAAAGCCCAACTGGCTATTGCATGCAAGAGCCACGAGGTCGGATTTAGGGGATACTGTCAGGGATTCCTCCTCTGCTTGTCTTTTTAGTTTGGCCACTGAGTTCAATTAGACCAAGTGTTCAGTTTGTCCGATTGGACCATAGGTCCGTTCGGCTGGATGACTCAACCGGAATAGTTGATCATAGTAGCCTAAGTGATGAAGAGGACTTTGCTGTGGAGGGTACTAACTTGGTTCAAAACTCCAACCATGGTCCAATGGTCAAAGGGTCTAGTCGCATTAAGGGTCCGGTCGGATGGTCGCTCAGTTGAGACAATCGTATGCACTGGACATATGCACTGGCTCCGAATATTGACACTCCTTGACTTTGACCCGACTTAGAGGCTCTACCTTATCCACTGCATCACAAGCCTCTCTATCAAGTCAAATCGATGGAGGTTACCAGTCTAACTGACTAGACGCTTGTGTTGTGGGTGTCACCCTGTCTCCTAATCGAACGTTTGCTCTTTGTTATGACGCTTGGCTTAAGATGATGCTACACTTGTTATTGATGATTCTAGTGTCCTTTGGCTCTCGACCAAACACTCCTCCTTCATATCATCCCTCGACTCGAGCTGACATCATTTCAAAGAGGCTTGTGTTGCTTTATTGTATATCTTTTGTCCTTACTTTTATGTCCTAAATGCTTTTTATTCTTATCCTTTTGCCATGCCTTCTCTTTTTCTTAAAAAGGTCTTACTTCGCTAGTTCAAATTTACTACTTATTATGGGTACAATGATGCTTAAGACTTAGACGTGAGAGTAAGCTCATATATAACTTGGTCGAACGACTCGAGAGTCAGGGACTTAGCTGTGAGAGTAAGCTTAATTACTTATAACTCGGGTGATCGACACTAGAGTCGGGGACTTAGTCGTAAGAGCAAGCTCACTTATAACTCAGTCGAATGACTCGAGAGTCTGAGCATTAGTCATGAGAACAAACTCACTTATAATTCGATCGATTGGCACGAGAGTCTGAGACTTACTCGTGGAGGCATGGCGTATGACTTGGATGCCTTAGAGAGCAGAGGCACAGTGTATGACCCGAGTGCCTTGGAGCGTGGGTGCGAGGGTATGCTTACTTATAACTCTGCCGATTAGCACAAGAGTCTGCGAGACACAGTGTATGACTCGAATGCCTTGGAGAGCTGAGGCA
Source organism: Zingiber officinale (assembly GCF_018446385.1). Taxonomy (NCBI): domain Eukaryota; kingdom Viridiplantae; phylum Streptophyta; class Magnoliopsida; order Zingiberales; family Zingiberaceae; genus Zingiber; species Zingiber officinale. The sequence goes on from NC_056007.1 coordinate 81,068,122, forward strand.
CGGTGTATAACCCGGATGCCTTGAAGCTTGGGCACGGGGGCATACTCACTTATAACTCAGTCGGTCAGCATGAGAGTATGGGAGGTACGGTGTATGACTCGAATACCTTGGAGAGCTAAGGAGGCACGGTGTGTGACTAGGATGCCTTGAAGCTTGGATGAGAGGGCATGCTCGCTTATAACTTAGTCGGTCGGCATGAGAGTCTGGGAGGCACAGTGTATAACCTGAATGTCAACTGAGGAGGCATGGTGCATGAATCTAATGCCTTAGAATATGGGCGAGAGGGCATGCTCACTTATAACTTAGCCAATCAGCACGAGAGTCTAGGAGGCACGATGTATGACCCGAATTCCTTGAAGAGTGGAGACACGGTGTACGACCCGGATGCCTTAGAGAGCGGAGGCAGGGTGTATGACCCAAGTACCTTGGAGTTTGGGCGTAAGGGCATGCTAGCTTATAACTATATTGATCGGCACGAGAATCTGGGCGGCACGATGTATGACCTGAATGACTTGGAGAGTTGAGGAGGCATTTCGCTTATAACTCAGCCGATCAGTACGAGAGTTTGGGAGGTACGGTGTATGACCTGAATGCCTTGGAGAGCTGAGGAGGTATGGTATATGACCTGAATGCCTTGAAACATGGGTGTAAGGGCATGTTCACTTATAACTCGTCGGTCTCACTCAATATAATCCAAAACATCATTGGGCAACGACTCAATCATCTTGTCCCGGCTGATGACCTTGTTTGTCAGCGCAATCAGAATGTAGCCGTCATCCTTCAGTTGATCGAGTGTCCCGTCGATCGTGAGGTTGAAAAGTAGGAGAGCCCGATCGGCGACCTTGTCATTAAAGGCGTCTGAGCAGAGGTAGGACTTCTTCATCATCTCGAATCTGCTAGACTCGACTCCCTGATAAGTCATTAGGGCCGCTCGGGAGGTCTCCAATTCCGCCTTCAAAACCGCAAGCTCTTCATCCTTCGTAGCGAGCTGGGTCTTTACGACAATCTACTCGGCCGATCGATCCTCTTGCTCAGCCTTTAGTGCGGCTTCAGCCTCCTTCAAGTTTTGTGTCAGGAGCCGGGTCTCCTTGTTTTTGATCTCCAAGTCTTCGATGGCCTGAAACTTTCGGGTGTTGGCCGAGTGGATCTTAGACTCGAAGGTACTAGCCTGTTTATTTAGCCGAGCTTTTGGCCTTCTCCGCCTCGAGCTGCCCAGAGATCTTATTCAGATCATCCTTTAGCTGGGTGATCTCAGCGTTCATCTGCTCCAGACACTCTTGAGAAGCAGTTTCCTTGCTGCTCAGGGCGCGCAGCTACTCGAGTTCATGTTCCAAAAATGTGAACTTTTAGCACATGGCCAGACTCTCTACCTAATACTGCAAGGAAAGAAGAAATTTTAAAGAAGGACCAGAACAAACAACCATAAACATTAAAGACTTACCCCATTTGGCGAGTGCCTTGGGAGGCATGACTGCCGCACGAGCCCGGGCGTTGGCCCATATCTGGGCGAGTGGCACTTGAATAATTATTTGGTGTTGGGGATTCAGGATGCGGCGACGTCTGGGTCGTGCCACTCATCTGTCAACAGATGGATGACTGCTGTTATGTGGCGTTGGCCGCTCGGACCGAACGGGGCGAAGGTAGCTATGCCGATCGACTGAGATGATGGTATCAGTCAGATGCGTGACTTATGGGTCGTTGGTAAAGAGGGAGGCGGTATGAAAGCCACCGACGGCGCGCAGATGGTTCCTCATGGCAGTTTGGATAAGGATGGCGTCAGATCAGATGAAATCGAAGTATAGAGGACGACCACCGCTTGTTCGGGAGGAGTAGGTGTAGAGGTCTCACCCCTCTTGGACGAAAGGTGTGAGCTGGCTCCGGTGGGGGTCTGCATAGAAGTAGTGGATCGGGAGGTGACTTCCGCGCGGCACCTCTTCCGACTTATCAGCGGTTCTCCAGAAGAGGACGACTCTGAGGCTGCGTAGACTGGGAGCGATGGAAGTTGCCCTGGTGGGAGATCTGCTATACTGGCTACCCCACCGCCAGTCGTCCGACTGGCTCCTCCTTCGCTCACCTACAACGATGCTCCCTCTCTTTCACTGAGCGGGTCCTTTTGGGAGACGGCTGGCTGTAAGCATCGGCTCTCCAGCTCGGCTACGCCCGCAGCATTTAACTCCACGTCTGCGAGCTTGCATTTGTCGGCTAGACGAGCACGAAACATGATTCGGGTTGCAAAAGAAAGAGAAAAATCAGTTAGATTCAAGGGTTTAGAGAAAAAAGAGCATACCTAGACTGGTCGGGAGCTTCGTGTGGATCGGGCTCAGGCCAAACACATAGAGGGCGCCCTCTAGCAGTAATTTGTGAATATGTTACTTCTGGCCAGCCAAACTAGAGGCTGTGTGGAGGTAATTCGATAGACTCTTGTACTTTTTGAGCGCAGGGGGGCTCGCCACTTCAAGCTGCCAACCGGTCAAGAAATCTGGCCGCTCAAGAAAGCGAACGAAAAAATAGTAGTCCTTCTAATGCGTATTGGAGGATGGTATCTTATTAAAGAAGACCAAGCCCACTCGGGCTTGGAATAGGAAGGTCCCCGGCTCGGACAATTTAGGATAATAGAAGTAGTGGAAGAGCCGAGGGATCAAAGGAATGTCGTGCAGACGGAAAAGGACGACGACCTCACACAGCAGCCTAAAGGAGTTTGAAACTAATTGGTGGAGAGAAATACAAAAATATTTATAGATTGCAGAAAAGAAGGGGTAGATAGGAAACCGCAGACCAACCGTGAATTGATCCCTAAAGAAGCATAAACAATCCGTTGGTGGTTCACATGGGCGGTCGGAAGCAGAGGGAATAACGATTTGATAGTCAGATGGAATCTCGTAAGCAGCTCTCAAACTCTCAATGTCGCCTTTGTCGAACCTGGACTCGATGGACGTGTACCAGAGCCTAGGGACGGTGACGGGAGGTTGTGAGGAGCTTGCCATCAGAAACAACAGAAACAAAGAGGTCGAAGAAGAACAACGAAAAGATTCAATTGAAAGAGTGAGGAGGCTTACGGGAAGGATCGCCGGAGAGAAAAAGGAAGCAAAGCATCATCGGGAAGCTTGAAGACGAAGAGATGTGAAGTGGGGAAGACGGCGACGCACACGAGGTTTATAAACCCCGGAGCCGCTCGACTTCAATCATTCGATCCAGAGTTACGAAAACCTAGACGAAAATCCAAACGTTGAATTCGAAAGGTCGCCTGTCATGTCATCAGCGGATATCTGCCTATCACGTCAAACATGCAGTGGAAGAAAGTGGGCACATGGCGGTCAGTAACCGGATGACATTAATGAGATTTAATTAAAAGGTATGGTCGCGTGCTCGAGCATAATGAGCAGAGATTTGCACTATCTTCCAGAAATTTAGATGACGTCAAGGCGCTCGGCCAAGGAGTGCAAGGAGCAAGGAGAAAATTGCCACCAATCGCCCATCGTCTTGATCAAGCATGGATAAGCAATTATCACACAGCCAAACGGGCGAGACACATTTTGCTTCGAAGGCTTGGGTTGAGCTATAGTAACAAATCTAGTCGAGCGAAATAAGGTCGAACGAAGTGGGCATGTGCGCCGATCAGAAACTTGAGTATATGGGCCGATCGGGTCTTAGAGTCGACGAAGACATCTTGTCCAGTCAGTCGAACTTGCAGCCTCCTTCGACTAGACTTGAAGGGGAACCTTGTGATACGGCGATAGGAGAAGGCCCACTTAGCACAGGGTCACCCGACAGGGTGGAGGTCAAAGTCAAGATCAACACCCAAGTGTCAAAAGGCCAAATGGAGGATAAATGCAACGGTCGGTCGGGATAGGTAGGGCTCGATCGGCGGGAGGCATGTCTGGGCAGACAAATCCTTCCGACTCGGGAGAATATCATATGCATGCGCTCAAGTCATATTACCAAGATGCCAAGAGAGACCGGATAGTTTGTCCGAACGGAGGAAGTCAGGTTATTACACAGACACCGCACAGAAGAGCAACTGAAGTTGACAGATCGGAGGACTCTCGGCCAAGCGAATACCCGCTCGACTAAGCAGTGCGACCTGACCATGGATAGAGAGGAGTCCTGGCCGAGGGGTTGATCCGCTTGGCCAAGCAGCAAGACTACGGTTCTCGTGATATCCTATCATAAGACATTGTGGAGGACGTGACCACGAACATGTTGGAGAACGTGGCCACGAATATATCGAAGAACGTGCCCACACCTTGAGGAGTGCGCACGTCGCCCACCAGGACTCTATATAAAGGGAGGTCCATCATCGACGGAAATACGCATGATTTATTTTAGGGCACCTAATTCTACTGTTTCACTTCTTCTCCACATTCCAATGATTGATTTGAGCGTCGGAGGACCAACGCTTGGGACCCCTTCTCTGGCTCGACACTAACGTCATTTATTTTGCAGAATGGAACGGACTCCAGCACTAGCGCTGTGTTTCAAACCAACACCATGTTGATGTTGTTCTTTAAAACCATCACTAGGCGGTCTTGAAAGACCAACACTAGCGCTAGTTTGAAATAGTTGGTGCTTGTCTTTAAACACGCACTAACATGGTGCTGGTTGGTGCTAGTTTTAAACCAGCACCAGCCAACACCATGTTGGTGTCGTTGGTGCTGGTCTTTAAAGATCAACACCAATATGGTATTGGTTTCAAACCAATGTTGATGTTGATTTTTAAAGATTAGCACCAATCAGCACCACGATAGTGTTTGTTTCAAACTAGTTTTTAAATGTCAGTACTATGTTAGTGCTGATCTTTAAAGAACACCATCAACGTAGTGTTGGCTTCAAACTAGAGTTTGTGTTAATCTTTAAAAATCAACATCAACATGATACTGATTGGTATTGATTTCAAAATAATGTTGGTGTTGATTTTTAAAGATCAATATCACCTTGAATGCATGAGATAGACTTAGCACCAATAAGAAAATTATATACAAATAAGAAAGGAAAATAAAAAAATAATAAAAATCACGTCAAAGCATCCACATTGGATGTCACCCACAGTTGTGCTGGATACATTGTGCATAGACACCTTGAGCTATGAGGGTCGCTTGAATTTAGTCCGAACGCGCTAAGTGTTTTGGCTTTGAGAGTTGTCCATCAGGAGGATAATTGTTGATCTCTACAGTAGAAAATATTTCCACAGGTTTAGGAAAGAGTAAGTGGCCATCATGCATTTTGACATGGAGAAGAGCATCCACGTAAAGGAGCTTCTGAGTATTTACTAACAAAGGAGCATGCAAGCGTTAGGTATGAGATTGGGTGGAGTATCTGCAGAATCCAGTTATATATCACAATTCTCACGTCAGAAAAATTAATGGTGTGCTTCAGAGTTTGGGAAGTTTGGGGGTATTGAATGAGATGAGAAGCACATGGTGGCCCTCAGACTCAGAGGCCATTTTGTGTCTTGTGGCTTCCTTTGGTCCAAGGAAGCTCCTGCCTCACTGCCATCTGAGCACGAGCTGTGTAATTACTTTGTGGATCACCAAGCTTCCGATACTGTCACGAAAACAAGAACAAAATGATAAAGCTGTTGCACGAGAGGACAAGATGAAGATGATTTCAGCACCCACAAGATTCGCAGAGAAGGCAACAAAATGTACAGCTCAGGTCTCTGCCAAGATAGGAAAAGTGATGCAAGCATTAAATAACTGGTGAAGCTTGTTTTAAGTGTCATAAACTATGTTTTCTATCAAGATTCAGGGTAGCTATCGCATTATGAAGATTGAGATCTTGGAGAAACGGTACCAAATATAGTGACTAAATTACAGTAATTTCTTGAAGGCAGCAGAACCTAAAGAAGGAAACGATATTGTGCTCTTGTTTACAGAGGATGCAACACAGAGGAACTTACTATCTTGCACTGCAGTAATGCAGTTCTCACGGTCAATTATTTAGCGTAGAAATCAGCACTATGAACAAATCGATCAGATCCTTGTTTGACAACATGGCGCTGCGGCACTTCGATTCTCCAGACGATTTTGTTGTCGCTCGGATCCTGCAGCTTCTCAACGGGCATGGCGGCGACCTTTGACCGGCCGACGATGCAGCTCCTGCTTCGTTCTGTTTGAGGCAGCTCGCAGGCGCCGCTGACGGAGTGGCGCCTGATCTCAGCTGGGGGAATGAAACAATCGACGGAGAGACCAGGCACGTTGAACGACACCTCTTCGATCGTCCAAACCTCTTCCATCCTCGTCTTGGTGTGGCTCATCGCCTCCTCGCCGAACCTGAACAGAGTCACCACGGAACGCCCTGAATGGGCGATCATTACACCGTCGATGGCGCGGTAGTCGTCGAAGAAGGAGTTGATTGTGGTTTCCCAGTACACAGCGTCACCGCCGGCGTTGGATTGGATGCGAGTAAGATGGGAATCCTCCAAGTGGATCAGGAGCCCTGTTCGCTGGCTGAAGTAGCCGAAGAGGACGTGCCGGATGATCTCGGCGGGGCCTTCGCTACGGGCCTTCAGCGTCTGTGGATCAGCGGAGAGCTTGAGTACGAAGCAATCGTCCCCGTTGATCTTTTTCTCCCCGATGCAACGAGCACTTGCAAACATGCTTGCCGTAGTCAACGGATCAAGGCCCTGTTCCAAGAAACTCCCTCGCGTTTAATAAAAAGATGGAGTCTTTGTCAGGCAACGGTTTATGATACGGATTGAAGAGGTTTACACCTGGAGGGCGCGGCGAAGAGGGCGGACGGGGCCCTTTGCAGCGTGCGCACCGAGCCAGGGAGTGTGCCGCCAGACAATCTTTCCGTTAGAGCCCGCGTGGACCTTGCTTCCGCCGACGGCGAGCTCGACGTACCACATGTCCGGGGCCATCTGCCAGAGGACAAAACTGCCCGACTCGGCGGCGGTTGCGCCACCGCGGTTCTTCACAACCTTGGTTGGAGTCTCGAACTCTGACGCCATCATCCTCACTTTTCCCATGGCGTAGGCGTTGCGGATGAACCTCTGTAGCTTGAGACCACCCGATGCGGCTGTATACTGCTGCAGTATGTACTGGGCCGATGAGGTTTCCTGAAAGAATATGGAAGCTGCGTCAATAGGCGGAGACTGTACAAAGAAAATTAAATCCCAGACTACATTTTCCAAAGAAAACTTGCAGTTTGGGCACCGGCGCGAGAAGATGACAAAAAAAAAGGCTTAAAAGTAAAGGCATTATGGGAAAAGCAAGGTCGAGGATTACAATGGAAGTGCCTTTGATACTGAGATGCGGGAGAGGATCGACGGTGCTGACGTGAACGGGAGCGAGAGGCGCCCCCATGACCCCGAGCAAAAGCCGAAGGTCGGAAGTGCGAAACGAGCAACCGGCGGCGGCAGCAGACGAAGATGTGACGGACGGCGTCCGCGAGAACCGGCCACGAACCCAGCCGCCCCACCCTTCTCTCTGTTGACCCCCAACCTCTTTCGGCGAGTCGCCGTCGGGGCCCTCCATAAGCGGCGACAGTGCCTCCCCTACGGGCCGGAAGCTCGAGGATCTCGCTATCATCTGCGCCTCCGCCAGCGCCTGCTGAGGCTGCCTCTCCTCGCTCTGCTCCTTCCGCCGCCGCGGGAGGATCGGAAGCGCTCCAGAAGAGGAATTCCTCTTCGCCGCGGGGCTCTTAGTTCTCAATCTCACCGGCGATAGCCCCCGCACCACCTCCTCAAGCGCCGAGAAGAACCCGTGTTTCTTCTCCATGAACTCACCAACTTCCTCAGCGAGCCTCCGAACCAACCAAGTAGAAATGGAGGGAGGCCGGCAGTGCGAAGTTTATTATCACGACGACCGAGAAGAGATCACTGCCATACCACTGCAGCAACACAGAGCTGCTTGACAAGGAGAACGACGGCAACTCGAGCAGCAAACCCAATAAACGGAAGGCAAAGCGAGGAGCAAATGGTAAATTTCCAAAACATGGGAGGCGAAACCTGGAATGTGATTGATCGGGTGAGTACGGACCCGAGCTTCTCTCTTTCTGGTAGATACGGTCACCGCCCTTTAACATTATTTGCTTCACTGAAGTCCAAGGCGAGGAGAGGTGGAAGTCACCTAGAGTGTCACTGGCGGTGAGCAGCACATGTGCGGTGCCTCACTGAACGGCGCCGTTACGATAACTCTCGTTTTGCATTGACCGAGTGCCAGGCAGTGACGGAAAGGAAACGGCTTGAGCGGCACGTGACCAGCGCGCAGAACCTTGATTCCGTGTATTTAATTTTATGATAATTTATGAAAAGACGTATTTTTAAAATTTTAAATTTAAAGCCTATATTACTTTATTACTTATGAAAGGACATTATCAAAGAAATTCTCCTGATAAAATTAATTGTTTTTTTTTCTATCTCTTTGTAGGGTAACGTGAATTTAAAAAATATTTTTAAAAATCGATTCTTCTAAAATCATTTTAATACTCCAAAATAAATAATAAATAACATCATTTAACTTCTTATAACTCTAAAAATTTTTCACATGGATATGATATGGAATGATATTAGATCAATATTGGACCTATGATTTCATATCAGGTCCACCGTAGAAAATTTTGAAGATCAAAATCCACTGATGAAATTAGAGATTTCTTATTGCACCCATTTTAGTTCCTACGGATTTCTATGGTTATAATAAGTTCAAATATGTTATCCATTGTTAAAATATAAAAAGAAAGAATCATTAAAATTCTTCACGGTGGACCTGATATGGAATAATATCACTAAAATCATATCAGACCCAATATAGACTTGATATAGAATGATATCAGACCTACGTTAGCCCTGATATGATTCGATATTAGGCTCAATATGAAGAATTTTGATAATTCTTTTTTATTACATTTTAACATCTCTGCAAAGCCAAAATAAACAATAGATAGCATATTTGAACTTATTGTAACCGCAGAAATCCACAGGAATTGAAATAGGTGCAATTGGAGCTCTCTAAGTCCATCAGTGAATTTTGATCAAACCTACTGAGGTCAAAACACACTGATAGATTTAGAGATCTCAGATTGCATCTATTTATGTTCCTATATATTTCTAGAATTGCAAGGAGTTCAAGTATGCAATTCATTGTTTATTTTTGACTTCTCGAATGTGTTAAAATATAATAAAGAAGAATTGCTAAAAATCTCCACGTTGGGCTTGATATATATCATATCAGGTCTAATGTGAGCCTGATATCATTTCATATCAGGCCTACGTCGGGTCTGATATGATTCCATATCATGCCCATATTGGGTCTGATATGATACATATTAAACCCAACGTGGAAATTTTTAATGGTTCTTCATTATTATATTTTAACACTCTTGAAAAGTCAAAATAAATAATGGATAGCATATTTGAATTCCTTGCAAACCCAGAAATTCACAGAAATTGAAATGGATGCAATATGAGATCTCTAGGTCCATCAGTGGATTTTGACCGAAATCCAGTGATGGATCTAGAGAGCTCCGATTGCACTCATTTTAGTTCCTGTGAGTTTCTGAGTTGCAAGAAGTTCAAATATGTTATATATTATTTATTTCAACTTCATAGAGGTGTTAAAATATAATAAGGAAGAATCGTCAAAATTCTTCACGTTGGACCTGATATGAAATTATATTAGGCCTAATGTGAACCTGATATAAAATGATATCAGGCCCATGTTGGGCCTGATACATATCAAGTTCAATGTGAAAAATTTTGATGATATTTTTTTTATTATATTTTAACATTTTTGAGAAGTCAAAATAAATAATGGATAGCATATTTGAAATTCTTGTAACTCCAAAAATTCACAGGAACTGAAATGTGTGTAATCGGAGCTCTCTATGTCTATCAATGGATTTAACCATTGCTTATTTTGACTTCTTAAGGTGTTAAAATATTTTTAGAAGAATCGATGTGTAAAAGAGAAACGGAAAAATAAAGAAGAGAAAAGAGAAGATATACTATATGCATAAGAGGAAAAAACGAAAAGAGGGAAATGAAAAAAAAATAAAAAATAATCAAATTTATCGTAGGGATAGAATGGAAACAATATGATAAAAAAATAAGGTTATGGTATTTTTAAAGAAAAATTTCAAGGAAAACTTTTAAGAATAGACACATAAATTATGGGATCTATCATTTTATTTTTTGAATCTTATTTGTATTTGTCTATTTTTAAGAATTTTTTTTAAAATTTTTTCTTTAGGAATATTATTTCTCAAAAAAAAAAATATGTCCGAGTAAATAACAAAGTACTAAATGTAGCAGCCGTCTTGTGTTAAATTCAGAAACTTAAATACGTGATTTTAGTAAATTACCTTTAATTTTATCATGTACTGTGACGTGACGCAGTGATGCCACTGAAAGATTAAAAACCAAAAGGCCCATAATTCAACGGATGCAGAATGATGCAAGAAATTCATGGCCACTGCGTTTCAAGTCGATAGTTACACTAAAGGGTGCAACTTTATGGCCAAATCTTTGTTTTTTTCCTCCAAGGAAATCTGCAGAGTTCCAGTTAAATTTAGTTATTTCAATTCTGAGTTATGCTATTTATTACGAAAATCCTTCGGAATCAAATGAGGGCTTCCAGGAAACAACATTTACATCATGTTTGAAAATAACTTAAGTGAAGAAATTAAATTGAATTCCATTAGGAATTGAATTCCAACAGAAATTCAATTCAATTCTTATGTTTGAAATAGATTAGTGAATAACAGAATTGAATTAAATTCCTTAATTTGAAATTTATTTGAATTGAATTTCATTCTTATACATTTACCATTTTATCCTCATAACTAACCATTTAATAACAAAAACTCCAGAAAGAGAGTGTTAGCATACCACTCTTGATCTATCCAAACAAAATGTAGAGGCTACTGAGGAAGTCGTTGATTTTGTTGCTGATTCTGTTCAGTAGGTAAGAACTCGGTGGCTAATATGAAACGTACCCAAAAAGTCAGATTTCATGTCACTATACTTACTAACCAGTCAGATTTCAAGGCTCTTCCAATTTACTAATCAAGTCAATAGATTAGTTGTTGATCTCGTCGTGACCTGCCAATATATGTGGATGCCACATATTCTATTGCCAAATGCAAGGGAATCGATCAGGAAACGGAGCATGGCAAATCGATCAAGAGAATTAACAAGTAACAGGTATCAGTGTAGATACCTTATCTAAGCGGAAACGAGAAAGGAGCTCGTGTTTGTTTTGCTAGAGTTTCAATCCAGCGCACGGGAAGAAGTTGGCACACGGCGCACGGGAGCAAGCAGTCGGCAGATGAAAAAAAAAAGGTTTTAAAAGGGGCATTTAAGTAATTCTAATTCTTCAGGGTAAATTCCCTATCCAAATCAGATGGGTTTTGGTCTGATTTACTTTTGCACTGTTTCATGGAATTAGAATTCAATTCTTGAGCAATTTCATATCAAAATTTTATACCAAACAATGGAATTGAATTCCAATTCCACTAAGAATTCAATTCTTAGTCTTTCCAAACAGGGTGTTAGAGATAGGCAACAGGCAATGATGAAACTTATTGATCAATTTATCAAACGGTTATTTAGGTTTTTAAATTTTAACAAAAGATATGTGTCACTTTGTTATTTATCAAAAGATGTATCTTTTTATAGTACTTTCTTATTCTACATTTTTGATAAATTTAACTACTTTTCTTTTTATTTACTTTGTCATTTTTCTCTTTTTCTTTTCTTTCCTCCTATGCATACAACCTCTCTTCTCTTTCCTCTCATCTTTTTTCTTTTCTCTTTTTTTTCACACCAATTCTTCTAAAACATTTTAACACTCCTGAGAAGCCAAAATAAGTAATAGATAGAATTGTTTAATTTCTTGCAACTTCAGAAATCCACAGAAACTAAAATGGATACAATCGAAGCTCTCTATATATGATATATATCAGACCCAATATGGAGAATTTTAATAATTATTTCTTATTATATTTTAACACCTCTGAGAAGTCAAAATAAATAATAAATAACATATTTGAAGTTCTTGCAACTTCAGAAATCCATAGAAACTGACATAGGTGCAATCGGAGCTCTCTAGGTCCATTAGTGGATTTCAGCCAAAACTTATTAATGGACTTAGATATCTCAGATTGCATTCATTCCAGTTCCTATGAATTTCTGGAGTTGCAAATAGTTCAAATATATTATTTATTATTTATTTCAGTTTCTTGGGGTGTTAACATATAATAAGAAAGAATCATCAAAATTCTCCACGTTGGGCCTGATATAATAACTCCTTGCAACCCTAGAAATCCACAGGATCTGAAAAGAATACAATCTAAGATCTCTAGGTCCATCAATGAGTTTTGACTGAAATCCTCTGATGGATTTAAGAGCTCTGATTGCATCCGTTTCAATTTCTGTGGATTTCTGGGGTTACAAGGAGTTTAAATATGTTATTCATTATTTATTTTAGCTTCTTGGAGGTGTTACAATATAATAAGGAAGAATCACCAAAATTCTCCACGTTGAGCCTGATATTATTCCATATTAGGTCCACATGGATAGCATATTTGAACTCCTTGCAACCCCAGAAATCCACAGGGACTGAAATAGATATAATCTGAGATCTCTATGTCCATCAGTGGATTTTGACCGAAACACACTGATGGACCTAGAGAGCTCCGATTGTACTCATTTCAGTTCTTATGGATTTCTGGGTGATGCGGCAATAAAGAGAAGCCTACTTGGCACAGGTCAATGGCCACAGTGTAGGTCAAAGTCCAGGCAGCCAATAGCAAGGCTTAAGCGACCCGAGCGAGAAGTGGCTACATCGACCGATTGGAGGAACCGCTGTCCGATTGGTCGTCTGGATGAACCAGTGTTTGTCAGCCCGACCGGCAGGAGAGCGGGCCGAGCGGGCCACCCTTCTGGCTTGGGATATGACATTGCACGTGGTAATAACGAACCGATAAAATAATAAAAGAGGAAAATGCCAAGATACTAATAAAGAGAAGAGAAAATAAAAGAGAACATTCCATCTATCATTGAATGCAACGGAGGCAAGACAAAATAGTCTTCTGTCGATGATTAATACTAGTTCTATGAACGTAAGAAGCCAAGACAAAGATGTCTTCTGTCGGTAATTAATATGAAAGATGAGGGTCATTAAGAAAGGTATAAAAAAGCATGCTAAGTATGAAGAAAGTAAGATTCATCTCTGTCCCTATTATTTTCAACTTCTCTTCTTTTGTTTCTAACTTGAACGTCAGAGGGTCAACACAGAGACCCCTTTGCTGGTTTGGTTTGTTTTGCAGAGAGGAGTGAGGTCTGCATCCAGTCAGTAGAGTCGCCACCTCCTCATCTTTCCAGCTTCATGCTTTGAGAGAGGATCATTTTAGCGTCATCTGTGGGAACGTAACTTGCATCCGGACGAGAAGATGGAAGACGCTGGACGATTCACAATGGTGATGCTGATGCAAGATAAGCTCGACACGCTGATACAAGCTCGAGCGACGAAGATAGTGGAGCAACAGCAACAACAAGTGCTGACCGAGCGCAACAGGCATTGTCCGAACGCCAAGCACAAGAGCCTGCAGCCTCAGCAGCAAGTTGTCAGGCTGAGCGAAGAGACTGAGTGGAACAAATCTCCACTCGGGAACTGAACAAAAAGCTGATCAACACCTATGGGGAAGCCCCTAATGCGTCGATCCCATGCCACCGAGCGCTATTCTGGGCTCTATCAGAAGAGGGGGGCCGAGCGAATAGAGACCGGGGATATTCCTGGGATGATGCGCCCGTCCAAGATGCACGAAAGGGAAAACACCAAGGTTAGATGATTTGCCCGAACGAGTCAATCAATAGTTCACGTAGGGGATCTTAGACGACTCTCTGCCGAAGCATTATAACCCGCTGACGATTGGGGAATATAATGGAACGACCGACCCGGACGACCACTTGGCCAAGTTTGATAATGCGGCCACACTTCACCAGTACATGAATGGAGTGAAGTGCAGGGTTTTCCTCACCATGCTATCTCGATCAGCACAATGTTGGTTCAAACAGTTATCGAGCAACTCGATCCACAACTTCAAAGACTTTTGAGCGGCCTTCCTGCATCACTTCGTTAGCAGTCGTCACCATCAGAAGACAAACGTGAATATATTCTCACTGAAGCAGGGGCCTCGAGAGGTATTAAGGGCCTATATCCAGTCCTTTAATCAGGTGGCGATGGACTCCTGGTGGTCTCCTCGGATGTATAGGTGAACGCCTTCACCCAAGGGCTCATCGAAGGAGAGTTCTTCCGGTCGCTCATTCAGACGCCACCGAGGGACTTTGGCCACCTACAAAAGAAGGCCAACGAATACATCAACGTGGAAGAAGCCCAAGCGACAAGGAAGAAGGAGATGCCTGCCGAGCCCATAGGAGCATTTGAAAGACGACAGCCGAACAGTCATCAACCCCCTAAGGGGCCTTGATAAGGAGGAGCCCAATCCCACCAAGAGCCAAGAGCATATAGCGGATGGTCGCTCAAAGGCCGCCAAAGGCAAGGAATGGACGTCACTCTTCTGCTCCTTCCACCAATCAGAAACACGCAACACACATGATTGTTACAATCTGACGCCGATAGTTAGCAGATTGGCCCCGCGTGGATACCACCGTCGATCACCACCTCCTATTCAGTGACACCGAAGCCGATCTACAGGGTGAAGGAAGGAGGAAAGGAGGACAACTGAGCCACACCATCCTCAACCCCTACAAAGGAATACCTTGGGTCTCGCCCGAGCCTCTGCCAATCGGATCGGGCCATTGGCATGGGAGGAAGAGAACCAGAGTAACGCTGCTCGGGGAGAGATAAGAATGATCATCAACGGGTCGACGGGCAGAGATTCTAACCAAGCAAGGAAGTCGCATGCTCGGTGACACGAGATCCACACTGTTGGATATAGCAAGGAGAGCGCTGAAGGACTCGAGATCAGTTTCGGCCCTAGAGATTTAGAGGGAGTGGAAATTCGTCACAATGATGCACTGATCATCCGAGCGGTAATTGCCAATTATACAATCTATCGAACTTTTGTTGATACAGGGAGTTCAATGAATATCATATACAAGAAGACATTCAATCAGTTGCAAATCGACCGGAGCGAACTGTTGCCGATGAAGATCCTGCTCTATGGTTTCATGGGCAACAACGTGTTGCCGATCGGCCAAATCAAGTTGGCCATCTCACTCAGCGAGGAGCCCCTAAAGAGGATAAGGATCATAAACTTCATGGTGGTAGACGCATCGTCGGCCTACAACGTTATATTAGGCCTACTAGCCCTCAACGAGTTTCGAGCGGTAGTGTTTACCTACTACTAGAAGATTAAGTTTCTGGTGGGCGACAAGGTGGGAGAAGTCAAAGGTGACTAATTGGTCGCTCGGCGATGCTATGTCGAGCATATCAGAAGCAAGGACCGCTCTGAAAAATCCACGCTTGGAGGTGAATGCCATCATTGAGAAGCCCCCCACGATGGTTTATGAAGAAAAGAAAGAGGTTTAGGTCCTGAGCAGGTCGAAAGCGACACCTTCATTGTCGCCAATCTGGGGAGCGAGAGAAAGGAAGAGTTGTCTACCTGCCTCAGGCAGAATCATGACGTGTTCGCCTGGTCAACCCATGAGCTCCTTGGAATCTCACCGAGCATCACCCAGCACAAGCTTCATATCCGACCAGACGCTCGGCCCATGAAGTAGAGGAAAAGGGACTGTAGCACGGAGTAGAACCTGATCATTTGGGCAGAAATAGAGAAATTAATAGAGGTTGGCCACATCCGGGAAGTCTAATTCCCGAGCTGGCTCGCTAATGTCGTGCTGGTCTTCAAGCCGAGCAATAAATGGCGGGTGTGCATCGACTTCCGTGACTTGAATAAGGCGTACCCGAAGGATTTCTATCCACTGCCCTAGATAGACCAGATGGTGGATCCTACGGCGGATTGTGAGCTGATCTACATGCTCGATGCATTTCAAGACTACCACCAAGTGCCGCTCTCCAAAGAAGATTAGGAAAAGGTTAGCTTTATCACGACCGATGGAACGTTCTGCTACAACATCATGCTTATCGGACTAAAGAACGCTAGCGCTACCTACCAAAGACTAATGAATAAGGTATTTCGAAAGTAGATCGGCCGCAACTTGGAGGTATAAGTCAACGACATATTAATAAAGTCAATCCGAATTGCTGATATGTGTGCAGATATCAAAGAAACATGCCAAAACTTGAGGATATATGGGATGAAGCTAAACACAAGCAAGTGTCTATTCGGCGCTAAGAGTGGACGCTTCCTCAGATATATCGTCACCAAATGGGGTATCGAGGCGAATCTGAGCAAACTGAAGGCACTACAAGACATGCCCCTCGTCCTACAGTTTGAAGGAGGTCCAATGACTGATCGGACGGATCATCGCACTATCCAGATTCATATCAAAGTTATCCGACCGGAGCCTGCCATTCTTCAAGGTGTTGTGCCGAGCGACAAAATTTCAGTGGAATGCGGAATGCAACCGTGCTTTGGAAGAGCTTAAGGAGTATCTTAACTCCTTGCCTGTGTTAGCTAAGCCAAGTGTTGGGGAGCCGCTCTGGATCTATCTATCGGCCATCGAGTATGCGGTTGGCTTGGCATTAGTTAAGTAGAATGACCTTGAATAGCAGCCTGTATATTTTCTAAGCCATATATTGAAAGATGCAGAGTTCCGCTACACCTGTCTTGAAAAATTGGCATATACGCTGGTGTTAGCCGCTCAGAGATTCCGCCCATACTTCCTCACCCATCCGATCATCTTCATAACCAACAGTACCCTGGGAAGAGTCCTCCTTAATCCAGAAGTGTCTAGGCGACTAATTCTATGGACAACCAAACTAAGCGAGTTTGATATTCAATATCAACCCAGAACGACGATCAAAGCATAAGCCTTGGCTAATTTCATCACAGAGGTCCAGAACACCGAACCAATAGTAACTTGGAGAATATATGTCGATGGTTTGTCCACTCGACAAGGAAGTGGGATCGGCATTTTGCTCATTTCACCATGGGAAGACCAGATGCAACTTTCCGTTCGACTGAATTATCAGGTTACCAACAACGAAGCCGAGTATAAAGCCTTGATAGCCGACTTACAGGCAGCGTGGCATGTCAGAGCCACAAAAGTCTTCATTCACTCAGACTCTCAATTGACCGCCCAACAGCTATCTGGGGCGTTTAAGATTAGCAACTCCCGACTCAAGTTATACGTAGAAGTTGAAGATAAATTTTCAAGAAGTCACTGTACAGAAGGTCCCCCGATCAGACAATCAAGCAGCGGATGAACTAGCTAAATTAGCCAGTTCATTATCATCGATCATGATTGTTAGAGCCCTTGGCGGACGGCTAGAGGGGGGTGAATAGCCCTTGCACAAATCAAGCAAACAAAAAGAAACCTTTCTCAGATTTATAGCTTTATAAATCTAACACTTGCATAATAATCAAGAAACTGAAAGAGAGAGGCACCGAGAATTTACTTGGTTACAATCGAGAAGGTTGTTAATCCAAGGAAGTAAAGCACATTAATTTCTCCTTTAAGTGGAGAAGTCTCTTTACAGCAATGATAACACAGAAACAGAAAGCTAAAACAAAAAAGTGTCATTTCACTATTTTCCATTTTGCTTAGTTTCTGGGAGCAGGGTTGTCTATATAGCCTTACTCGAGGCCCTTGAAAGCGTTCCAGGTGTCTGGAATAGGATAAAAATCTATTCTCGACGCAACGGTCAAAAGCCACGTCGACCTGGATAAAAGTCAGGTTCCAAGCACCCAGAATGGTTTCGAGTGCCCCAGACTGGTCCGAGCGCCCCGGACTGGTCCGGGCACCCTAGACTGGTTCGGGTGCCCCAACCCGGTTCGAGCGCCCTGAACTGGTCCGGGCACCCCGGGCATCAGAAGTCAGCTTTTGCTGACTTTTGGTCTGGGCCTACTTCTTCGATTCTGCTAGCTTGAGTGATTTCGGGCATCCGGAATATGGCTCAACTGAACCCAACTTCCGGCCTTCTCGAGCAAACTTCTACTCTGGCTTCTCATCCCTTGGAATCGCTATTTACTTCCTTCTCATCTGCCAGCGTACTCTTCCATAGCTTTTCGTCCCTCGAACAATTGCGACTTTTTCTCCTCGAGCAATCTTTCGCTCTAGCTTCTCGTCCCTCGAAAACACCACACGGTCCCTTCTCGTCCGTCAGTGTACTCTTCCGCAACACCTCATCTCTCAAACGCACCGAGCCCGTCGGCTCTCTCCCGTGCCGTCCTTCTCGCTAGCTGCGTCTTTCGCTCAACTTCCTATGCTCCTAAGTTCCTGCACACTTAGATACAAGGTTAAACACAATAGGACCTAACTTAACTTATTTGATCACATCAAAACTACCTTGGGGTACCAATGATCTCCCCCTTTTGATGTGAGCAACCTAAGTTAAGTTAGGGTAAACTAACATAAAGTAAAAAATAAATAAATTTTGAAATAAAGTGTAAAAATTGAAAAAAGTTAAGCTACCTCCACCTATACTTAATCTTCCCTTCTCCCCCTTTGATCACATAAAAAATGGGGTACCTCAAAAAAATCTAAGGGTAACTTTTCAAAAATAAGAAAGTTTTTAGTTAAAAAAACTCTGATTTTTCAACATTTTGAAAAACTTATCAAGTTTTTGAAAACTTTGAAAATAATTTTGATATCACTTAAAAAAATTATAGTAATTTTAGAAACTTTAAGTTTTGCAAAAAAAAAAATCTAAGTAATTTTTTTTTGAGTAACTATTTAAAACATTAATTACAATTAAATGCTTTATTAGTTAGTCAATTAAACATTTTATTTCATTAATTGACTTCCAGACTGTGGCGAGACACTAGACCTTCTTGGTTATTGGAGCAACAACCACTTTCTAGACAAAGTCTCTTAAGGAAATTAAACATTTAATCTACTCTTTAAAAGCTCTAAGTCCAATTAAATTTTAATTTAGACAAGATTTTGGAATCCAATATTGGTTCTAGCGTACTAGATTAATTAAAAATCTTTTGGGTATATATTTCTTTAAAATTTTCTTAATTTGTCCCATGTGGTATTTAACATATTAGTTCAAATTATTATATTTTTTTATTGTTTTGATTAAACGAACATGCACGATTTTTCAAGTATGTTATTTCTGTTTACAAATGATCATTTTCTAATTTTATTTTATCAAATTCTTCTAATGTACAAGATTTGGCTAAAATTAATTTTAACTCTTGGTTTTCTTTTTTCTAGCTTACAACAATCCTTTGACAATAATTTAACAAACTTGAATAATTTATCGGGAAGTTGAGATCGTACCTGACTTACCTTGTCGATCCCATGATCCGTAGCTCCCCCTGAGCTGCCGCTTTCATCCGATGTAGCTCCCCCTTCATCGATGCTTTGGATGCTCATTTCAGATGAGCTTGCTTCATATTCGTTTTCTTGATGACTTGCCATTAACGCAAGTCCGGAGAAAGCCTTAATCTCTGATTCGGATGGTGTTTCGTCCCATGTACCCTTTAGCGTCTTGTACTTGTTAGATTAGATAGACTTCTTATTCTTGCCCTTGTCTTTGTTCTTCAATTTAGGACAGTTGTCTTTTACGTGTCTTTCTTCATCAAAGTGGTAGCATCTGATTCTTCTTCGTTTTCTACCTTGTAAATTATTAGATTTTCTAGATTTAAGAAATTTTTTAAATCGTCTTACCATCATTATCGTTTTGTCGTGGTATATTTTAGTATTTTAAAGACCTCAGGGATTGATAACCATCATTTAGTCATGGTATTTTGATTCATATAAGCATACTATTTGATCTTCTCATGTGTTAATTCTATGTTTATATCACATTTCATGAGTTGT
This sequence comes from Zingiber officinale, assembly GCF_018446385.1. Taxonomy (NCBI): domain Eukaryota; kingdom Viridiplantae; phylum Streptophyta; class Magnoliopsida; order Zingiberales; family Zingiberaceae; genus Zingiber; species Zingiber officinale. The sequence continues at coordinate 81,087,980 of NC_056007.1, forward strand.
ATTCATTTGTGGACTTAATTGCAAATTATCTTATATTTACAGGTTTTGATGCTAATATTCGAATATGATCTTTGTAGGCATCAAAGGGCAAGGACTCTAGTTTGATCAACCTAGATTGAGTTCAAATTCAAGCTTAAATAAGGAGATCATGTTTTAGAACAATCTTGGTCGTTCATCGAAGACCGGAGCAGATCTAAGCTATCCGTTGAAGATCCATCCCATTCAACCTAATGAGGAGTAGATCAAGACCTTTGATGAAGAGTAGCACATTCGGATCAGATTTCAAGTGACTTTCCATCGTTGATTAAGACCCAAAGTGTTCTAGACCATTGGATCAGATTTGAGTTGATTTAAAAACCAATGAGAAGGTACAGTGCTTTGAGCTCGGGCATTTTTCCTCTCCTCGCGATATTTCACTACTGTTCACCTTCATCCCCGAATTCCAGATCTGAGAGTTTGTCTTCTTCACCAACAGCGATCTCTGAGCCATCGGCGTTCATCCTCTGAGGTCAGAGAGCGGTAGAGGGAGGTACCCCAGTCCGCAATTTGGATTTTGTTCACAACTACGTTCCTGATCGAGGGAGGTTCTTGATCGGCGATCTTTGCATTCAACGAACTTGAAGGGAGGTTCCCAAGAGTTTCTGATCCTATTTCGATCCTCATTCCACAGCCAAACTAGGTTGATTTGATCAATAGATCTGGTTTGGCAATTCACAGAATCCATCCTCTATTCTTCGGCTGATGAGATTACCAGACGAACGGAGCTTAAAGGGAGGTTCCCAGGAGCTATGAGCGTCACCTGGTAATAGCTAGAAGCTTGTTCGTTGTTCGTTGGATGCTTAAAGGGAGGTTCCTTGGAGCTTATATGTTGGACAGCAAATTTAGTGAGGTTTGATCTCGAGTTTGGAAGTGGAATGTGATTTGTTTTTGTTTACTTTTGATTTCTGATACAATTGCTCAGATCTGATGATCTGATAGTTTAGTTTGCAATTTACTTCCTGTTCTGAATTTGCAATTTTGGTTAATGCAAGTTTGAGCTTAGTTTCAATTCTTGAATTTAGAAAACTCAAGTGCAATGCAACTAATCTATTGTGCTTGTGATTGAATTTAAATATTGAATGTTTGCTTGAGTTTTAAATTGCTTACTTATGTTATATGACGTTGATTGTGGTTGAGATTGGACAATCTGTTAGCTAATGAACTTGATTCAATGATGCATTAAATTTTGAATTCTATTGTGTTAATTTGATGAAGTGATAGAAAATCATGAGATCTCCTAGATTTGGTATTAGTGCTAGATGAAGAAACTGATTATAAATTTAGTCTAGAATTCACACACACTTATTAGTTATTCTTGGGAAAAAAATACAACTTGGGACTCCTTACTACAACTCTTATCTTCTTTTTAGTTCAATGGATTCCAATCTTTATTAATTTTGAAGTGCCACATGACATGCAAAATGGCTACATTAGGGATCATCTTCTGAGAACATACCTACTCAGGATGTCTGAAAGGGGAAAGCTTCGATGCTTAGCAGTTCCCTAGAACGGATCAACATGCCGTTCTCCCAAGAAATACTAGAGGATAAATTGTCGAATCATTTTTGACCCTTGATGATAGGGGAATATGAATGAGCAACTGACCCATAGGATCACCTTTTCAAATTTAAAAACATAATCATCCTTCAATAGTAAACAGATGGAGTAAAGTGTTGAGTGCTTCTCACCACACTCTCTGGCTCGGTATAGAGTTGGTTTAACCGACTTCCTGCTGAGTCCATATATTGCTTTAAGGACTTCCATAAAGCCTTCCTTCACCACTTCGCTAGCAACCATCGGTACCATAAAACCACATTGAACCTATTCTCACTCAAATAGGAGCCCAAGGAGATACTAAGGACCTACATCAAAAAGTTCAACTAAGTGGTCATGGACATTCCTTTGGGCAACCCAGAAATTCTAGTAAACGCCTTCTTTCAAGGGTTCACATGTAGTGAGTTTTTCTACTCCCTAATAAAGAAGCGTCCAAGAGACTTCGACCATTTGCATGGAAGGGCAACCAAGTACATTAATGTAGAAGAAGCTCAATCCGCTCGGAAGAAGGAGATTGCTGCACCAGTAGCTGCCCCGAAGCACCGAGCTCCCCCTACTCTCCCATACAAAGGTCCTCGGGTGGGATCTCAGTTCCATCCTCCAGTTCAAAGTCTTCTCCTAGTCAATAGCAGAGTCACGTACCCAACATGCCATCACAATTAGTAAGCGCAGCCTCCAACTCTGTCTGCATGGACTTTAGCTTTGTTTTCTAGGCATCCATGTGCTTTTGCTGATCAGACACCAACGAAATTTTGGATGTCAGTTTAGTTTCTTTTGTAGTTTCTCTAACTGGCAGAAAGTGTTGGAACCCTAAGGTTGTTTTGGTGTGAACAACAAGTTAAGTTAGGTCCCGTGTGTTTCTAACCTTGTGTCTAAGTGTGCAGGAGCATAGGAACACAGATAGTCGAGCGGAAGACGTAGCCAGCGAGAAGGATGGCACGCGGTGCGTCCGAGGGATGAGGCGCTGAGGAAAAGTACACCGGCGGACGAGAAGGAAGCGTGTGGTGGTTCCGAGGGACGAAAGCCGGAGCGGAAGATTGCTTGGGGAGCAAGAGACGCAGCTAGCGAGAAGGACGACACGCGGTGCGTCCGAGGGACGAAGACTGCGGATGAGTATGCCGGCGGATGAGAAGGAAACACGCGGCGATTCCGAGGGACGAGAAGCCGGAGGGAAGCCCACTAGAGAAGATCGTAAGTTGGGTTCGGGTGAGCCCTTTTCCGGATGGCAGAGATCACCCAAGCGAGCGGAACCGGAGTTGAAGACCCAGACCGAGGCGAAAAAAGTCAACCGGAGTTGACTTAGGGTCCAGGGCGCCCGGACCAGCCTGAGGCGCCCGGAGCAGTCCGGGGCGCTCGGAACAGCCCGGGGTGCCTGGAATGGCTCGGGGCGCCCAGACCTTGAAAATAGACCAGATCGCGTCAAACGCGATCTGAACGTTGGGGATAAAGTTTTATCCCCCCCCCCCAAGGCGCCCGGAACCCTTCCAGGCGCCCCGACCAAGGCTATAGATATAGCCTTGGTCCAGAAGCTTTTAAAAAACGAACTCCAGTAATTCATTTCCAACGCTTGTGTGCTTTAGAGTTGTATTTAAGCTTCTGTTTTCTGCGCTTCAACGTTTAAGAGGCTTCTCCGCCTGAAGGAGTATTCTAGTGTGCTTAACCTTCCTTGGATTAACAACCACATCGGTTGTAACCAAGTAAATCTTGTGCCTCGTCTTTTTAATGTTTTATTTATCTGCTTTGTTTATTTTACAAGTGTTAGCTTAAAGAGTTCGAGGAAGGGTTGTTTGCTCTTGATTTTGCAGGATATCCATCAACCCCCCTTCCAGCCGACCACAACGGTCCTACAAGTGGTATCAGAGCCGAGTACGCCTCAGAAGGACTAACCGCCGTCTGAAGCAACAAAACGATGACCGGAGCTAGCAGCTACCCACCAGCATTCGAGGGGGAGCTTGCCTCTTGGAGGCAAAGAATGGAGGTATATCTAAACTCAGATGTTGGTATTTTTTCAATAATGAAATTTGGTTATGAAGCACCGAAGAACATGAACGGAGAAAAAATCGACATACGCCTCTGGACCAAGAAGCAACGTGATGAGTCTATGGCAAACACTCGGGCAGAGTTTCACATTCTAAGTGCAATACCAAATGAAGATATCAACAGAGTCGGTGAATACAAAAGCGCAAAAGAACTTTGGGAAAAGTTATTGAAGCTCTACGAAGAACCTTTGGAAGCCAATGACTCAACAGACACCGAGCCACCGATAGGACGGTCCGAGACCGAAGAAATTGCTGAGACAGCAATCATAACGGAAGACCCACCTACAGATGAAGAAAGCTCAACCGAGACAAGCATCGATGAAGGGGGAGAGTCTTCGGAAGAAAGTAATTCAATAGGGGGAGAACCAACGGCCGACAAGGTAAGTAAGGTATGACCTCTACCCTCTGAACAACTGGTTCAATTAATCGAAAATTTTTCTGAAGATTTCTGCGAATTAAAAATTGAATCATCGAAAGAGTTTTCCGAATTAGAAAATCAACTGCCGAACACTTCTTGCAAATTAAGAATATTATCGAAAGAATTTTTCGAATTACAAAATGTTTTGACGAAAGATTCTTGCGAAATATAAATTATTTTGTCAAAAGAATTTTGCAAATCAGAAATATTGCCAAAAGATTCTTGCAAGCTACAAAATATTTTGTCGAATGAATCTTGCAAATTAGAAAAATTGCCAAATGAATTTTTACCAATTATTTTGTCAATCCAATTTTCTGTATGTTTAATATTTGTTGCTATAAAGTTAGAAGAGATAGCTTGTCGATTAAAATATCTCGACAAACTATTAATAGAAATTAACATGATACAATTTGTTGCATGCTTAATATTTGTTGCTTTAAATCTGAAAAAGTGTGATTTAAGAAGTTATGATATATTAAAATAAAAATTTAAAACCTTCTGATAAAAGCATAAAGAATAAAATATATAAACAAATAAATGCATAGAAAATTTCTCTTAATGTTATCAATTCTCTTAAATTTTCTTGCATAAAGTTTTGGGCTTAGAATTTTTTTTTTATGGCGAAAACTTAGAAACTTTTCAAAAGTTATTTTTGACTTAGAAATTTTTCCTTAACTTGGAAATATTTTTTTTCCTGAAAATCATTGAAATAGATTTTCATAATTTTTCTAAGTGTCAACCCTTAGATTCTTTTTGTACCCTATTTTTTATGTGATCAAAGGGGGAGAAGAAAGTATAAGTCTAGGGAGATGTAAATTTTGTTTGAAATTTAATTTTTCTATCTTGTTGCACGTTATTGCAATATCAATTGTTTAACTTGTTTTTTTGCACTTAAATTGCAAATTAAGTTAATTTTATTTTATGTCTATTTTTTCCCTAGCTTAACTTGGGTTGCTCACACCAAAAAGGGGGAGATTGTTGGAACCCCAAGGTTGTTTTGGTGTGAACAACAAGTTAAGTTAGGTCCTGTGTGTTTCTAACCTTGTGTCTAAGTGTGTAGGAGCTTAGGAACACAGGTAGTCGAGCGGAAGACGCAGTCAGCGAGAAGGACGACACGCGGTACGTCCGAGGGACGAGGCTTTGCGGAAGAGTACACCGGCGGACGAGAAGGAAGCGTGCAGTGGTTCCGAGGGACGAAAGCTGGAGCGGAAGATTGCTCGGGGAGCAAGAGACGCTGCTAGAGAGAAGGACGGCATGCAGTGCGTCCGAGGGATGAAGACTGCGGATGAGTATGTCGGCGGACGAGAAGGAAACACGCGGCGATTCCGAGGGACAAGAAGTCGGAGGTAAGCCCGCTCGAGAAGACCAGAAGTTGGGTTCGGGTGAGCCCTTTTCCAGATGGCAGAGATCACCCAAGCGAGCGGAACTGGAGTTGAAGACCCGGACCGAGGCGAAAAAAGGTAACTGGAGTTGACTTAGGGTACGGGGCGCCCGGAACTGTCTGGGGCGCCCGGACCAGCCCGGAGCAGTCTGAGGCGCTCGGAACAGCCCGGGGCGCCCGGACATTGAAAATCGACCAAATCGCGTCAAACACGATCTGAACGTTGGTAATAAAGTTTTATCCCCCTAGGGTGCCCAGAACCCTTCCAGGCGCCCCGACCAAGGCTATAAATATAGCCTTGGTCCAGAAGCTTTTAAAAAACGAACTCCAGTAATTCATTTACAACGCTTGTGTGCTTTAGAGTTGTATTTAGGCTTCTGTTTTCTGCGCTTCAACGTTGTAAAAGGCTTCTCCGCCTGAAGGAGTATTCTAGTGCGCTTAACCTTCCCTGGATTAACAACCACATTGGTTGTAACCAAGTAAATCTTGTGCCTCGTCTTTTTAATGTTTTATTTATCTACTTTGTTTATTTTACAAGTGTTAGCTTAAAGAGTTCGAGGAAGGGTTGTTTGCTTTTGATTTTGCAGGATATCCATCAACCCCACTTCTAGCTAGCCACAACGGTCCTACAAGTGGTATCAGAGCCGAGTACTCCTCAGAAGGACTAACAGCCGTCTGAAGCAACAAAATGATGACCAGAGCTAGCAGCTACCCACCAGCATTCGAGGGGGAGCTTGCCTCTTGGAGCCAAAGAATGGAGGTATATCTAAACTCAGATGTTGGTATTTTTTCAATAATGAAATTTGGTTATGAAGCACCGAAGAACATGAACGGAGAAAAAATCGACATACGCCTCTGGACCGAGAAGCAACGTGACGAGTCTATGGTAAACACTCGGGCAGAGTTACACATTCTAAGCGCAATACCAAATGAAGATATCAACAGAGTCGGCGAATACAAAAGCGCAAAAGAATTTGAGAAAAGTTCTTGAAGCTCTACGAAGAACCTTTGGAAGCCGACGACTCAACAGACACCGAGCCACCGACAGAACAGTCCAAGATCGAAGAAATTGCCAAGACAGCAATCATAACGGAAGACCCACCTACAGATGAAGAAAGCTCAACCGAGACAAGCATCGATGAAGGGGGAGAGTCTTCGGAAGAAAGTAATTCAACAGGGGGAGAAGCAACGACCGACAAGGTAAGTAAGGTATGACCTCTACCCTCTGAACAACTGGTTCAATTAATCGAAAAATTATCTGAAGATTTCTGTGAATTAAAAATTGAATCATCGAAAGAGTTTTTCGGATTAGAAAATCAACTGCCAAACACTTCTTGCAAATTAAGAATATTATCGAAAGAATTTTTCGAATTACAAAATGTTTTGACAAAAGATTCTTGCGAAATATAAATTATTTTGTCAAAAGAATTTTGTAAATCAGAAATATTGCCAAAAGATTCTTGCAAGCTACAAAATATTTTGTCGAATGAATCTTGCAGATTAGAAAAATTGCCAAATGAATTTTTACCAATTATTTTGTCAATCCAATTTCCTGTATGTTTAATATTTGTTGCTATAAAGTTAGAAGAAATAGCTTGTCGATTAAAGTATCTCGACAAACTACTAATAGAAATTAACATGATACAATTTGTTGCATGCTTAATATTTGTTGCTTTAAATCTGAAAAAGTGTGATTTAAGAAGTTATGATATATTAAAATAAAAATTTAAAACCTTCTGATAAAAGCATAAAGAATAAAATATATAAACAAATAAATGCATAGAAAATTTCTCTTAATGTTATCAATTCTCTTAAATTTCCTTGCATAATGTTTTGGGCTTAGAATTTTTTTTTTATGGCGAAAAGTTAGAAACTTTTCAAAAGTTATTTTTGACTTAGAAAATTTTCCTTGACTTGGAAATATTTTTTTTCCTGAAAATCATTGAAATAGATTTTTATAATTTTTCTAAGTGTCAACCCTTAGATTCTTTTTGTACCCCATTTTTTATGTGATTAAAGGGGGGAGAAGAAAGTATAAGTCTAGGGAGATGTAAAATTTTTTTTAAATTTAATTTTTCTATCTTTTTGCACGTTATTGCAATATCAATTGTTTAACTTGTTTTTTTGCACTTAAATTGTAAATTAAGTTAATTTTATTTTATGTCTATTTTTACCCTAGCTTAACTTGGGTTGCTCACACCAAAAAGGGGGAGATTGTTGGAACCCCAAGGTTGTTTTGGTGTGAACAACAAGTTAAGTTAGGTCCTGTGTGTTTCTAACCTTGTGTCTAAGTGTGTAGGAGCTTAGGAACACAGGTAGTTGAGCGGAAGACGCAACCAGCGAGAAGGACGACACGTGGTACGTCCGAGGGACGAGGCTTTGTGGAAGAGTACACCGGCGGACGAGAAGGAAGCGTGCAGTGGTTCCGAGGGATGAAAGCCTGAGCGAAAGATTGCTCAGGGAGCAAGAGAGACAGCTAGCGAGAAGAATGGAACGCGGTGCGTCCGAGGGACGAAGACTACGGATGAGTATGTCGGCGGACGAGAAGGAAACACGCGGCGATTCCGAGGGACAAGAAGCCGGAGGGAAGCCCGCTCGAGAAGACCAGAAGTTGGGTTCGGGTGAGCCCTTTTCCAGATGGCAGAGATCACCCAAGCGAGCGGAACCGGAGTTGAAGACCCGGACCGAGGCGAAAAAAGTCAACTGGAGTTGACTTAGGGTACGGGGCGCCCGGAACTGTCTGGGGCACCCGGACCAGCCCGGAGCAGTCCGGGGCGCTCGGAACAGCCCGGGGCGCTCGGAACAGCTCAGGGCGCCCGGACATTGAAAATCGACCAAATCGCGTCAAACGCGATCTGAACGTTGGTAATAAAATTTTATCCCCCTAGGGTGCCCAGAACCCTTCCAGGCGCCCCGACCAAGGCTATAAATATAGCCTTGGTCCAGAAGCTTTTAAAAAACGAACTCCAGTAAGTCATTTCCAACGCTTGTGTGCTTTAGAGTTGTATTTAAGCTTCTGTTTTCTGCGCTTCAACGTTGTAAAAGGCTTCTCCGCCTGAAGGAGTATTCTAGTGCGCTTAACCTTCCCTGGATTAACAACCACATCAGTTGTAACCAAGTAAATCTTGTGTCTCGTCTTTTTAATGTTTTATTTATCTACTTTGTTTAGTTTACAAGTGTTAGCTTAAAGAGTTCGAGGAAGGGTTGTTTGCTTTTGATTTTGCAAGATATCCATCAACCCCACTTCTAGCCGGCCACAACGGTCCTACAAGTGGTATCAGAGCCGAGTACGCCTCAGAAGGACTAACCGTCGTCTGAAGCAACAAAACGATGACCGGAGCTAGCAGCTACCCACCAGCATTCGAGGGGGAGCTTGCCTCTTGGAGGCAAAGAATGGAGGTATATCTAAACTCAGATGTTGGTATTTTTTCAATAATGAAATTTGGTTATGAAGCACCGAAGAACATGAACGGAGAAAAAATCGACATACGCCTCTGGACCAAAAAGCAACGTGATGAGTCTATGGCAAACACTCGGGCAGAGTTTCACATTCTAAGTGCAATACCAAATGAAGATATCAACAGAGTCGGTGAATACAAAAGCGCAAAAGAACTTTGGGAAAAGTTATTGAAGCTCTACGAAGAACCTTTGGAAGCCAATGACTCAACAGACACCGAGCCACCGACAGAACGGTCCGAGACCGAAGAAATTGCTGAGACAGCAATCATAACGGAAGACCCACCTACAGATGAAGAAAGCTCAACCGAGACAAGCATCAATGAAGGGGGAGAGTCTTCGGAAGAAAGTAATTCAATAGGGGGAGAACCAATGGCCGACAAGGTAAGTAAGGTATGGCCCCTACCCTCTGAACAATTTGTTCAATTAATAGAAAAATTACTTGAAGATTTCTGCGAATTAAAAATTGAATCATCAAAAGATTTTTTCAGATTAGAAAATTAGCTGTCGAACACTTCTTGCAAATTAAGAATATTATCGTAAGAATTTTTCGAATTACAAAATGTTTTGACGAAAGATTCTTTTGAAATACAAATTATTTTGTCAAAAGAATTTTGTAAATCAGAAATATTGTCAAAAGATTCTTGCAAGCTACAAAATATTTTGTCGAATGAATCTTGCAGATTAGAAAAATTACCAAATGAATTTTTACCAATTATTTTGTCAATCCAATTTCCTGCATGTTTAATATTTGTTACTATAAAGTTAGAAGAAATAGCTTGTCGATTAAAGTATCTCGACAAACTATTAATAGAAATTAACATTATACAATTTGTTGCATGCTTAATATTTGTTGCTTTAAATCTGAAAAAGTGTGATTTAAGAAGTTATGATATATTAAAATAAAAATTTAAAACCTTCTGATAAAAGCATAAAGAATAAAATATATAAACAAATAAATGCATAGAAAATTTCTCTTAATGTTATCAATTCTCTTAAATTTCCTTGCATAATGTTTTGGGCTTAGATTTTTTTTTTATGGCGAAAAGTTAGAAACTTTTCAAAAGTTATTTTTGACTTAGAAATTTTTCCTTGACTTAGAAATATTTTTTTTCCTGAAAATCATTGAAATAGATTTTTATAATTTTTCTAAGTGTCGACCCTTAGATTCTTTTTGTACCCCATTTTTTATGTGATCAAAGGGGGAGAAGAAAGTATAAGTCTAGGGAGATGTAAATTTTTTTTTTAATTTAATTTTTCTATCTTGTTGCACGTTATTGCAATATCAATTGTTTTACTTGTTTTTTTGCACTTAAATTATAAATTAAGTTAATTTTATTTTATGTTTATTTTTACCCTAACTTAACTTGGGTTGCTCACACCAAAAAGGGGGAGATTGTTGGAAGCCCAAGGTTGTTTTGGTGTGAACAATAAGTTAAGTTAGGTATTGTGTTTCTAACATTGTGTCTAAGTGTGCAGGAGCTTAGGAACACAAGTAGTCGAGCGGAAGACGTAGCCAGCGAGAAGGATGACACGCGGTACGTCCGAGGGATGAGGCGCTGCGGAAGAGTACACCGGCGGATGAGAAGGAAGCGTGTGGTGGTTCCGAGTGACAAAAGCCAGAGCGGAAGATTGTTCGGGGAGCAAGAGACGCAGCTAGCGAGAAGGACGACACGCGGTGCGTCCGAGGGACGAAGACTGCGGATGAGTACACCGGCGAACGAGAAGGAAACACGCGGCGATTCCGAGGGACGAGAAGCCGGAGGGAAGCCCGCTCGAGAAGATCGGAAGTTGGCTTCAGGTGAGCCCTTTTCTGGATGGCAGAGATTGTTGGTGCAACCTTAGGTCAAGGTTGACCTGGTTGACCAGACTCGAGTTGACTTGACTCGAGTTGTGTTTTGATATTTGACGAGTTATGTTTGACAATGTTTGTACCTTGATGTTTTACAAGGATACAAGCTTGGGAGATTGTGGGTGCAACCCGTGGTCAAGGTTGACCTGATTGACCCGAGGTGAGTTGACCTGACTCGGAAAAGTCCAAGCAGGGAGCTTGGCACGGGAAGAGTCCAAGCAGGGAGTTTGGCATGGTGAAAAGTCCAAGCAGGGAGCTTGGCACGGGAAAAGTCCAAGTATGGAGACTTGGCACGGAGAAGTCCAAGTATGGAAGCTTGGCACATGGGAAGTCGGAGAGGGCTCGGTAGCTCGTTCTCCGGTGGTCAGAGAGGGCTCGGGAGCTCGTTCTCTGGACCGGATGGAAGTCGGAGAGGGCTCGGTAGCTCGTTCTCCGAACTGTGGTCAGAGAGGGCTCGGGAGCTCGTTCTCTGGACCGGATGGAAGTCGGAGAGGGCTCGGTAGCTCGTTCTCCGAACTGTGGTCAGAGAGGGCTCAGTAGCTCGTTCTCTGGACGGCGGATGGAAAGTCCAGTGAGTGAAGCCGAGCAGACGGATAAGTCTGGTGAGTGAAGCCAGGTGGGAAAGTCCTTGTGAGTGAAGCGGGCGGTTAGAAAGTCACGGTGAGTGGGCGGGCGGTTGGAAATCACGGTGAGTGAAGCGGGAGAAAACCTGGCGAGTGAAGCCGTAAAATCTGGTGAGTGAAGCCGGGCAAGGAAAAATCCAGATGGATCAAGGGTGATCGGACATCTGGTGTTGAGAAGGTCAAGTAGGTCAAGGGAGTGACCGGATACTTGACACGAAGAGAAAAGTCCAAGTGGGTCAAAGGGATTGACCGGACACTTGGTGGGGAGTCTTAGCAGGTTAAGGGAGTGACTGGATGCTAAGCATGATGTACCAACAGGTCAAGGTTGACCGGATGTTGGTTTGGATGGTTTGGGACTTGGTTTGGGCAAAAACCAAGCTCTGGATCGATCTGGGGACCGATCCAGTGATACGGCTGATCGGTCTGGTGACCGATCAGTAATCAAACAGAATGCTTTTGTGGATTATCTGATCGGTCTGAAGACCGATCAAGAAGTAAATAGAAAAGAAGAAGGAGAAAGGCTGATCGGTCCAAGGGACCGATCAGACTCCTCCTGGACCGATCAGGACATAGCCTGATCGGTCCAGGCTTAGCCTGATCGGTCCCCAAGACCGATCAGGGACAGTGTGGACCGATCAGGGACAGTGTGGACCGATCAGGTTGGAGCCTGATCGGTCCAGCACTAGCCGTTGTGACTCAACGGCTAGGTTATTTCGGGCTCCTGTGTTCTGGTCTTTTTGCTTGCAGGTTCGCAGGTTGGCTCAGGATATCAGAGGTTATAAGAAGAGATCGAGGGCTACTACTGCTACTTCTTCTTTCTCTCCGTTTCTTCTTGCTTCTTGCAAGTTCTTCCTGGTTCCTTCTGCGAGCTTTGTTGAGCTCACACTGCCGAAGCTTCGGGTGAGCTTCCTGCTGGTTTTCTAGCTGAGCTTGGATCCGAGAAGTTGCTGCTTCATCAGGATTCCAGTCGACAACGAGAAGGCAAGCAAAGGGTTTTACATTTCGATTGTTCTTGTTTGCTTTCTCTACTGTTGTACTCCTTATTGTTGTTGCAAAGTTCTTGTGGCGAGGTTTCTCCACCCATAAGGAGTTTATATTAGCCGGTTTTCCGGGGACTCATCCACCGACGGATTGATAGGCTTCGTCCACCTTATGGACACGCCGAAGAGTAGGAGTTTCATCTCCGAACCTCGTTACATCGACGAGTTTGAGGTTTGCTATCCTCCGCTTTCGTTTCTATTTAGTTATTTCCGCTGCGCTAACCCTAATCGTAGGAAGAAACGCGAAGATTTGGGGTCGGCTATTCACACCCCCCTCTCTAGCCGCGATCATCGATCCCAACAAGTGGTATCAGAGCGAGGTCGCTCTTCGCCGGATTAACACCCGAGGGAGCACAAGCTAGAGATGGATCAATTTGGAAAAGATGTCACGATTCCACCCTTCTACGATCGCGACGACTTCGCGTTTTGGAAGGTAAGAATGAAGTACTTTCTTATGACTAACCTTGAAAATTGGAGTTGTGTTCAATTAGGTTTCAAGCCTCCGATGGACAAGAAAGGAGAAACCCTAGAGAAGAAAGAGTGGACCAAGGAACAAGTCCACCAATCCCTATTCAACGATGAGGTATTGAAAATTTTTGAATTTTCTTTACCTAATGATGTTTTGTGTAGGATAGGTGGATATAACAATGCCAAGGAGTTGTGGAACAACTTGGCCAAGCTCCATGAGGGAAGCTCCATTTCAAGCCATGAAGAGGAGTCAAGTGAGCCAAGTAACTCACTTCATGGAGGAATGGATTTAGAAGTTGAGGGCCATTCAACATCTAAAGAAGAAGAGGAGGAGAGTTCTTCTTCAAGTTCGGAGCAAGAAGAAGAAGCATCTACCTCCGGAAGGGATGAAGGAGAGAGCGTTCATCCATCCTCAACTCTAGGTAACTCAAGCCATTTAGTTTCTAGAAAATTACACATAATGTGCTTTGAGTGTAGGGAATTTGGACATTACAAGAGTAAATGTCCAAAGAGGGTTAGAAAGACTCCACCGGCGCCAAAGGTCAAGGAAGCAGGAGTCCCAACACGCAAGGGCAAGGAGCACGTGGTGTGCTTCCAATGCAAGCGAAGGGGACATTATCGGAGCCAATGTCCGAGGGGGAGGCAACCTCACAAGGACAAGAAGACGAGCACATCGATAGGGGGAGCTAAGGCAAACCCTAAGGTAATCTCTAAGGCACATTATTGCAATAATAATAAGACACATGCTAGTAGCCTTATTGCTATTGTTAATAATGGTGAGCATGATAACATTAGAAATTGATACACATGCTTAGGTGCCAAACATGTGAGCCTAGATAAGGATAACACTAGGAAAGCCAACCCTAGAATTAACCCATCTAAGGTTAAGGGAAACGTAGATAGGAATCCCAAAACTACTAGACATATGCCTAGGAGTACCTCAAAGAACAATGAAAAATTAAAAATTGAGGTATTAGAGAAGTAGAATCAAGTCTTGAGGTCAAGACTTGATACTTTGGAAAAGGCTCTTAAGAACTTGGAGAAGTTATCTCTAGGGTTTAAGGGTCAAAAACCAAAGACAAAGGACAAGAGAGGTTTGGGTCACAAACCTAAGTCCCAAATGGTCAAGCCCACTTATCACAATGTTCCATTCGATTATGGAACAAAATCTAGGGCTAGGAAGACCATCACCAAGGTCACAAGGGAAGTCACCCCTAGAGTTGATCTTGATGAGTCCCAAATGGCCAAGGCTTTAAAGCCTAAGAGGGTCATTAGGAGGGTTGCTAGGGAAGTCATCCCTAGTGAATATTTAGTGAACCCAATGAGCTCAAATAGGTATTGGGTTCCTAGGAGCGTGATTTCATCACGCTAGATGAGTTAGGGTGTGCCAACCTTACTTGACTAGGTAGCTAACCTAATCATGGCAAAAGGTGGCACTTTAGGAATTTTCAAGGTGTGATCAAGCCTTGAAAATGAAATTAAGAATTATTCCTAAGGTGATTAGAATGTGCCAATCAAATTTGAGGAATTTTCTAGAGTCAATCTAGTTGGTACATAGTGATCTAAAAGTCTTGAGGATATGATTTTAGGTCTAATACACTTAGGAATATAGAATTTATGGCAAAATGGTCGAAATTATCAAAAATGGCAACTAAGGCTAGAATTAGGTATTTTCTATACCTTTACATGTTATTTGCCATATATTGTTTGTCATATGTCATGTCATGACATCATATTTAATCTATGATCATTTGAAATGTCATGATAATGCTTAGGTTATTTATATGTCATGCTTTATTTAACTTTCATACTTTATGCCATGACATCATGACATTGGCACATGTTATTATGTATGATATCATTATATGTCATGTCATCATCTCTTCTCTTGCATTTATAATCAATGAAATTGATTTAAGGATAAAAACACAATTTGATATGGAGATCAAATTGATGTTTAGAAAATGCATGAGATTTTAGAATAAGATAACCTAAACCCATATCTCACATCAAAATTGACTTAAATGTGTTTGATACACCTTAGATGTGTGTGAGATATTAGGATAATGAGTTAGGATCAAGGTGCATGGTTCTTGTACCTAGATGAGTCTAATTCAAAATTGGGGATCATAGGGAAAGCTTATGTACAAGTCATGTACATTTAGTCCAAAGATTGTGGTCCTAAATTAAATGGTTTGAAATCATTTTAAAATTGATTTGAAAAACCTTGATGAAGCTTTTCTAGTGATAGCATTCATCATTGAACAAGTTGATACAAAGATGAGTTAACTTTGAGCTATTTCAAAGACTTTTGAACTTTGTATCAAGTTTTTAAAATAGACGTTATTTTCATAGAAAACTATTTTTCCATGATAGTATATGTTATGAGGAATGTATCCTCAAAGTTTTACAATTTTCGGAATTTTCTGAAATTTTCTAGGAGTTTCTGAATTTCGGGAAGAAACTCAGAAATTCTGATATCAGACTTGTGGACCGATTAGAGAGGATTCTGATCGGTCCAGGATAGAGTGGATCGGTCACTAGGACCGATCCAGGGGATGCTGGATCGGTCACTGGACCGATCCAGTGAAGGCTGATCGGTCTTGTGACCAATCAGAGCGTGCCAAATGCTGATTTTTCGACTGTTGACTGAAATTTCAGCTATGGGAGTTGGCATTTTGAAGGTTTGAAACTCTCCAAGACATTGTTGGTGCAATGGTCAAGGGGGAGTTGACCTTTAGGGGGAATTTTACCTATTAGTCAAGGGGGAGTTGACCTTTAGGGGGAATTTTACCTATTAGTCAAGGGGAGTTGACTTTTAGGGGGAGTTTTTACTCCTAAAGACTTGAGTGATATGGGATTATCACTAAGTTAATTGTTGGACCTTAGTATCAAGGGGGAAATTAAGAGGTTCAATGAAAGGTATGGGACTTTCATTAGGAAGAAACTCTTGACCTTGATTTACTCTTTTTTATGTGTGTCAAAAAGGGGGAGAGTGTAGGTTTGAGGAGAATAGAGAATGTTCAAGGAAGAACATTGGAAAACCTAAGTTAGGTTATCAGGTTAACCTAACTTGATTATGGGTTTGATTATGGGTTTTGTCAAACATCAAAAAGGGGGAGATTGTTGGTGCAACCTTAGGTCAAGGTTGACCTGGTTGACCAGACTCGAGTTGACTTGACTCGAGTTGTGTTTTGATATTTGACGAGTTATGTTTGACAATGTTTGTACCTTGATGTTTTACAAGGATACAAGCTTGGGAGATTGTGGGTGCAACCCGTGGTCAAGGTTGACCTGGTTGACCCGAGGTGAGTTGACCTGACTCGGAAAAGTCCAAGCAGGGAGCTTGGCACAGGAAGAGTCCAAGCAGGGAGCTTGGCACGGGAAAAGTCCAAGTATGGAGACTTGGCACGGAGAAGTCCAAGTATGGAAGCTTGGCACATGGGAAGTCGGAGAAGGCTCGGTAGCTCGTTCTCCGGACTGTGGTCAGAGAGGGCTCGGGAGCTCGTTCTCTGGACCGGATGGAAGTCGGAGAGAGCTCGGTTGCTCGTTCTCCGAACTGTGGTCAGAGAGAGCTCGGGAGCTCGTTCTCTGGACCGGATGGAAGTCGGAGAGGGCTCGGTAGCTCGTTCTCCGAACTAGTCGAGAGGGCTCATGGTGAGTGGTTCCATGGACGGATGGAAAGTCACAGTGAGTGAAGCCGGCGGACGGATAAGTCCGGTGAGTGAAGCGGGCGGTGGGAAAATCACGGTGAGTGAAGCCAGGCGGTTGGAAAGTCTGGTGAGTGAGCGGGCGGTTAAATCACGGTGAGTGAAGCGGTGAAAACCACAGTGAGTGAAGCGGTAAAAGTCTGGTGAGTGAAGCCGGGCAGGAAAATCCAAATGGATCAAGGGTGATCGAACATCCGGTGTTGAGAAGGTCAAGTAGGTCAAGGGAGTGACCGGATACTTGACACGAAGAAAAGTCCAAGTGGGTCAAAGGTTGCCGGACACTTGGTGGGGAGTCTTAGCGGGTTAAGGGTGGCCGGATGCTAAGCATGATGTACCAACAGGTCAAGGTTGACGGATGTTGGTTTGGATGGTTTGGGACTTGGTTTGGGCAAAACCAAGCTCGGATCGATTGGGGACCGATCGGTGTCTGGCTGATCGATGCGGTGACCGATCGGTAATCAACAGAATGCTTTTGTGGATTATCTGATCGGTGCGAAGACCGATCAAAATAAATAGAAAGAAGAAGGAGAAAGGCGATCGGTCCAGGACCGATCAGACTCCTCTGAACCGATCGGCATAGCTGATCGGTCGAGCTGCTGATAGGTCCCAAGACCGATCAGGACATGTGGACCGATCAGGTTGCAGACTCGGAACCTAGCCGTTGTGACTCAACGGCTAGGTTATTTCGGGCTCCTGTGTTCTGGTCTTTTTGCTTGCAGGTTCGCAGGTTGGCTCAGGATATCAGAGGTTATAAGAAGAGATCGAGGGCTGCTACTGCTACTTCTTCTTTCTCTCCGTTTCTTCTTGCTTCTTGCAAGTTCTTCCTGGTTCCTTCTGCGAGCTTTGTTGAGCTCACACTGCCGAAGCTTCGGGTGAGCTTCCTACTGGTTTTCTAGCTAAGCTTGGATCCGAGAAGTTGCTGCTTCATCAGGATTCCAGTCGACAACGAGAAGGCAAGCAAAGGGTTTTACATTTCGATTGTTCTTGTTTGCTTTCTCTACTGTTGTACTCCTTATTGCTGTTGCAAAGTTCTTGTGGCGAGGTTTCTCCACCCATAAGGAGTTTATATTAGCCGGTTTTCCGGGGACTCATCCACCGACGGATTGATAGGCTTCGTCCACCTTACGGACACGCCGAGGAGTAGGAGTTTCATCT
The DNA here is from genome assembly GCF_018446385.1 of Zingiber officinale. Taxonomy (NCBI): domain Eukaryota; kingdom Viridiplantae; phylum Streptophyta; class Magnoliopsida; order Zingiberales; family Zingiberaceae; genus Zingiber; species Zingiber officinale. Next base: position 81,105,715 of record NC_056007.1, read on the forward strand.
CCGAACCTCGTTACATCGACGAGTTTGAGGTTTGCTATCCTCCGCTTTCGTTTCTATTTAGTTATTTCCGCTGCGCTAACCCTAATCGTAGGAAGAAACGCGAAGATTTGGGGTCGGTTATTCACACCCCCCCTCTCTAGCCGCGATCATCGATCCCAACAGAGATCACCCAAACGAGCGGAACCGGAGTTGAAGACTCGGACCGAGGCGAAAAAAGTCAACTGGAGTTGACTTAGGGTCCGGGGCGCCCGGAACTGTCCGTTGTGCCCGGGCCAGCCCGGGGCGCCCGGACCAGCCAGGGGCGCCCGGAATGTCTCCAGGCGCCTGGACCTTAAAAATTGACCAGATCGTGTCAAACGCGATCTGAACGTTGGGGATAAAGTTTTATCCCCCAGGGCGCCTGGAACCCTTCCAGGCGCCCCAACCAAGGCTATAAATATAGCCTTGGTCCAGAAGCTTTTAAAAAATGAACTCCAGTAATTCATTTCCAATGCTTGTGTGCTTTAGAGTTGTATTTAAGCTTCTGTTTTCTGCGCTTCAACGTTGTAAGAGGCATCTCCGCCTGAAGGAGTATTGTAGTATGCTTAACCTTCCTTGGATTAACAACCACATCGGTTGTAACCAAGTAAATCTTGTGCCTCGTCTTTTTAATGTTTTATTTATCTACTTTGTTTATTTTACAAGTGTTAGCTTAAAGAGTTCGAGAAAGAGTTGTTTGTTTTTTATTTTGCAGGATATCTATCAACCCCCTTCCAGCTGGCCGCAACGGTCCTACAGAAAGGCTCTAGGCCTCAACCATTTTTCCGTCCAGATTGGCCACCACTTGGGTCCTCTTGGTCGTTTTAGACCAGTACCTACCTTCAGCTTGCTAAAGGGTGAGCTCCAATTTCTAATTTTTTCTATCTCAGCCCTCACCAGCTCTTGACCTCTTAAATTTGCCTTTCTAACTCGCTTAGTTGGTTGGCGGGGGTGGTAGCCGCCAATGACTCTGATTCAGATAGACGTCCCTTTAAAAACTTGTTCTCCCAGGCCAATTTGTCAAAGTTTGGGTCATGTTCATCCCGACTCCCCAAAGCTATAGAAAGAACATCATCAGAAGTATGTTGGATAAGGAAAGATGATCTAGCTAAAACTTACCATGGTTAAGTCATGAGTGAACCCATCACCCCTCTCTACAACTGTGTATTCTTCAAACCGGGTCATGGCCAACTCCCAGGCCTCAGCCAACTGACCCTTTAGCAACATTCGACCATAGGTTGGTAGTGGATAGGCCAAAGAATCTACTGCTTGCGCCGAAGGTATGTCATAGACAACCGAAAATTGATAGTGGCTTTTCGGCTAGCTGGTGGAAGCTTCAACAGGCGAAGCGAGCGGAAGGAGGGCCCATGGCGGAGGATCCAGCGTGGTATGAAATCTGCTCGGTTGAGGGATTACTTCTCGTCACCTTGGGTTGTCAAAAGGAACGGATGAGGGCGTCCACTTAGAAGACGGAGCTAGGTTTCCCTCCTAGGCTAGTTTAGTTGAGGGGGAAGTGTAATGATTGGGGGCACCTACCTAGAATGGGGTTATGCAGTTAGGATGATTCGGTGCCTTTTGCATCTAGGCTTCGGTGATGCCTCTGATTCATAGGAAGGGAGGTCCCCCAGTGTTGGAAGAGTATCAGTGAACAATTCCTCTTTCATAGTCCTTGCCTCACCGATCTCACTTGTCTATCTATTGGAAGCTTCTATAGAAGGCTCGATCGACTGATCCTCTCACTCAGCTAATGGGATTGTTCTTGATTCTAGCTCAGCCTCCTCCAAGTGCAGATATTCAGAGGTTAGTGCCATAAAAAAGATCTCCACTACATAAAGGGAAAAATAATTCAATTAGTGATAACATGAAAGCAAGTTACCAAGGCTTACTAAAGGAAGAGCAAAGCATTGTGTGGACTAGGTTCAGTCTGAACAGATAAAAGAGGCCTTCTTGCAATAGGTGGGGGGCTTTGAATTGTAGGTTGGTCAGCCTCTCTGAAGAAGAAACAAAAGCAAGATCATGCTTAAAGTTTCCTAGGTCGGGAATAGGAGGGAGGTCATACCGCCATTCAGTCATCCAGGAAACTGAAACAGGTAGTTGGATAAAAAAAAATGGGATTTCCATCCCTTATTAGAGGATGGTAGATTCTTGAAGAAAACTGCTTTAGATTGAGATTGGAACAAGAAGACCCGGGTTCAGATTTCTTAGGATAAGAGAAATAATTGAAGTTCCGCGGGGTCAAGGAGATGCCATATAGGCAAAACAAAATTGTCATATTGCACATAGAGCAGAAGACATTATGTGTGAGTTGCTAGAGAAATGGCTTATTTCGGCTAGGAAGGTGGGAATATGAAAGTGTAAACCAGCAAAAAATTGATCCTTGAAGATAGCCACATAACCTGGTGGAGGATGGCGAGGGCGGTCTTGCGAGGTTGGAATACAAATATTCTTCCTTCATCTGACATCAAATATTTTTTGTCACCTCATTATTACGGAGGTTATGAGAGGTAATATAAAAAGAGGGGGTTCTCTCCATTGCTAAGGTATGCAACACATTTTTTAGACTTTACATCATGTGCACACATCCTACTATTCATCTTCTCCACTTTTTGCTCAGTCATAGTACTGACTTAAGTGTCGAAGTGCCTGCGCTAGGGATCCACTCCTTGATTCTCGCTCTAATGTTCCCTTTTCTCTTTCTTGTGTGCGTAGAAAGGAAGGAGGAGGTATTTTCTCTCCAGTTCAAAGTCTGCTCCTAGTCAATAGCAGAGCCACGTACCAAGTGTGCCATCTCCTCCGATTTCTGACAGAATCAATATACAAGATCAATTAAATGAATAAGTTTGAACAACTAGTTTAACTAAATGAATAAACTTGGACATATATGTGTTCAGCTCATTAACGTTCATGAATAATATTCATGAATAATGTTCGTAAATCATATTCATCAATAAAACTCTTATCAACTTGCTTAATAAATAAATAAATTTTCAAAATAAACAAATAAATTTATATTATTAATCTCAATAAATAATAAAACAAGTTTAAAATATAAAAGTTTGGAACAATCAAATAAACTTTAATTGAAAACTCGATAACATCTAAATAAATCAAGCTCAAGCTCATAAAAAAGAAACTAAGTCAAATTTGAACAATTATTTTAACGGATTGATTCATTTTAGGTTTAATTTGACTCGATTATCTTATCATAAAAGTTTGAATACTACAAAACTTGGTCTAGTTTAGCTTGTTTACCGTCTTAACCTTGTGGCACTAAGTATATATATATTTTTTTTAGAGTTTAGGATTTAAAGTTTAAGCTAAATAAACTTAAAAAAAAAATACATTTGATGCTAGTAAGATGAGTACCATCAGGTAAGTTTACATGTGATCCTGTCCGAGTGCGGAGTCAATGAACGTCGGGTACGTGGTGCTCCCGGTGATGGCGTGTAGACCTTTGACTGCTGCGAACCTCCGACGAGAACCCGCAAGCACAAAACCGAGCCGGGAAGGGGTTCCCGGCAACGACCCTCCGACGCTCAAGTCAACTCCGGCGGAAAGAGAGAATGACGAGAATGAGTACTGTAGCTACAGTGATGTAGAATGCATACCTCCGTCGAAGGTTGGGGGCCCTTATATAGGGCTCCCCGGGGGTGCGTGCACGCTCCTCAAAGCATACCTAGAAATGGTCGTGTCAGAAAAGCATGTCTGGCGCCATACAGCAATCGTTCGGGCATATCTCTGACATGACAGTGGAAACTTCCACCGTACGATTCTCTGTCTGGTCCAGCCGCCAACCATGTTGTCTGTCGGCGACACACGTCTCAAGAAGGATATCCTCTGTTGCTCCCTTTGTCCCCTTCTGCGCCTTGTCCGTTTCGGGCCAAGCGGAAGAGCCGCTCGGCCCCGTAGGGCTCGGACCTGAAGGCATGCCAGACCGAGCGAGAATGATTCCTTGGTTGAGCTGCAGTTCAGCCGGGTGGACATGCCGCTCGGGTCGACAATTCCACTGTACATGGTAGCTTGTGAGCGTCGGAAGCCCGAATGTGGTCAAGCTATCTTCGCACTAGCCTTGACGTGATCCCGGCCGAGCGACCTTGAGACTTCTCTCAGCCGAGCGGTCATGAGACCGATCCGATCAGCCAAACCCGTAGGTTGACCCCTCTGACCTTGACCTTCACATGTCGTTGACCCTTGTCCATGTGAGCACCTCCCTACGCTTACCACCGGATCACGTGCCTCTCCCTCGAGTCTAGTCGAAGGAGGCTGTAAGTCCGACTGACTGGACTGGTTTAGTGTTTTTCTAGCCACCCGGCAGAGATAGTAAAAGTAATGAGGTGGGCTTGGGCGACCCGCTCGGCCGAACCTCCTTTAGCCGGTCGGCAAGGCGTGCGCTTGTACTTGTTTAAATATTTTGGCTACGCATCCGAGTCCACTTGTGGTCAGGAGCTATTGTCATTGAGATCCCTTTGGAATTTGCGCAAATCCTTCGTATTAACAACGAGCACGCGACCACGCCGGATAATGGTCTTCCTTAAATGCTGCCTAATGACTTGGGGACACGTGGAAACCTCACCGTCATCGTACGGCAAAGGTGACAGCATCGATGCGACACGCGCCTGTTCGAATTTCACGGTCGGATGCAAGCTTTGATTCTGGTGACCTAAATCGGACGATTCTGGCTGGCCGGGCTAAATGTTTATAAAACCTCAACGCCAACTTCTAGTCCACCGCTACTGTCTTCGTGCTTTGGTGATTCCTTTCGCTCCCAGCTCTCTGGCGAACTGTTCATTCGGCGTTCCGATGAAATCTTGGCACCCTTCCCCTTGCGCTTTGCTCCCCTAATAAGCTTCTTCATTGCTCTACCTTGTCACCTTATTCCTTTGTTGTGGTTCTCTATTTGTTCCTATTCTTGCCGGTTCTTCTCTGTTGAACCTCTTAAAAAAACATCGAATCTTTCCCTCTCCAGTTATGGCCAGTTCTTCTGCCCTCTCTCCCGGCCTTTGGTATCAAACCATCGAGAGTCGGTTTGATTCAAGGGATGCATTTAAACTGATCAATACCTATGACATCCCTGCTGACCACAAACTGACTTTGGCCGAGTCATCCGACCGACCTCATGACCCGCCGGCCGGCACTGTTACCTTCTTCCGCGATCAGTTTGTAGGTGGCCTTAGGTTTCCGATCCACCCCTTCATCATAGAAGTTTGCAACTATTTTCGTATTCTGCTTGGCCAGCTCGTGCCCAATTCCTTTAGGCTGCTGTGCGGCGTAGTTGTGCTCTTCCGAGTGCACAACATTCCCCTTAAGTCTTAAATTTTTCATTATTTCTACTACCCCAAGCAATCCGAGCTGGGCACCTTCTTGTTTCAAGCTCGGATCGGCTTAGTTTTCTTTGATAAAATGCTGACTTCCAACAAGCATTGGAAGGATCATTTCTTTTTTTTTTTTGAGTTTTCCCGAGCCGCCACCCTTCCGCATCAAATGGCAAACTTCGTTGTCGACTCCCCCCAACTTGAAAAGGTACCGGACCGAGCCTGCCTTTCTGCACGCGGCTAATTTGCTAGCTGGTCTGAACTAGACATCCATAAGCTGCTGCCCGAAGGGATGATGTACCTATTCGATTTAAGCCCGATCCGAACGCGGCTTCCGAACGGCCCTGGTAAGGAATAACCTTCTCTCCTTTTCTTTGCATCTAACTGATTTCTTTTCTCTTTCTTGCAGTCGAGACCATGATGAAATCGGTGGTGTTCGGCATGCTGAAACGCAAGGCCATCGAGATAGAGGCGGTTGCAGCGCAGGAGGCGGAGAACCTTGGCCTCACCCCGATCGGCTCGCATGAAGGCAAAAGTGAAGAGGAGCAAACGACAGGCAAGGCGTCAGCCGCTCGGACGGCTACAACCGATGCAGCCTGGGAAACTGCTCCATCAAGTGCGCAACCGGCCGCTCGGCCGGAGGAAGACGCATCCACTGACGATGAACTTCCGTTGGTTGGGCGCAAACGCCGTCGAACGGGCACCCCAACCCGCTCGGCCACCTCAGCTGTTCACGCGTCCGAACAGATGGGTGATCCTCCTCTAGCTCCAGCGTCCGTGGAAGCGCTATCGTCCGACCGGACCCTATCTCAGGGAGACTGCCTTCCGATCCCGTCGCTGCTCAGCCTCTCCGCTTGCTCCCTCCAGCTCGCCAGATAATCAAGCGATCTCTCATTCGCTCTGAGCCGGTCGGACAATCTTCTGCCCCTTCCGCATCCGCTTAGTCTACTCCGGGCCAGCACAGGACCATCAAGGCTTTGCTCCACCTACCGACAGAGGAATATTTGCATAAGCCCGAGCAGCCGTCGAGCCCTGAATACTTGATAACCATTCAGAGACCCCTCGCAAAAGTTTGGGAGGACGTCCAAGCGCGCGTGGGCGTGATGCCCCCTAGGCTGCTCGGTAACAGTTATCTACAACAAACCACCGAGGTAATTTTTACGAGCCTTTATTTTTACACCCCCGTTTGGCACTAACTATTTTTTTTTTGACCGAGTTGCAGTATTGGGTGGAAAGTATAGCGGTATGCCACCACTTGGCGTTTCTCGAGAAAGAGTTCAAAAAGCTCAAGGATTCAAGTGGGGCCCCCCTCAAGGTCCCTCTTATGCCGAGCTAAAGGCAGATCTGGATAAGACCAACAAACAGTTGGAGGCCGAGCGGCACAAATCTTCCAGCTTGCAAACTATGGTAAACCGGCTCAAGACCGAGGTCAAAACATACGACCATAAGATCACTTTGGCCACCAACAGGAAGAATCAGGCCATCACCGACCTGGAGGCAAAGAATGTTGTGGTCCGGGCGCTTGACGAGAAAGTCGACGAGTTGACCGACCTGCTTACTGCCAAGAAGAACGGACGTTCGGCGGAGGTGGCCACTCTTCAGAGTGATCTGAAGACCCTTCAAGACGCATTGGAGGCCTCCCGAGCTGCCTTCAAAGAATATCAGGATGCCGAGCCGAGCCGGGTGGCTGTCATGCAGTAGAACTACATCCGCTCAGAGAAATTCGTGGAGAAAACCTGTGCTCGGCTTGTCCATGCATTTGAGCTAGCCATTACTGCCACAACTGACTACCTGAAGACTAAGGGTCGGCTGCCTGAAGAATTCACTATCCCTGTCCACGATCATGCTGACCTTCTGACCATGATTCCGGATGAGACTTTTAATTACTTAGAGTGAAGTCGTGGGTGTATGTTGGTCGTTCAGCCTATTTCACTTTTTGTACTCGCCACTTAGCTAATCTATTTCACTTTTTGTACTCACCACTCGGCTAATTTTGATCAATGAACCTTCTATGGCCCTTCCTTGGTTGCCCGTCCAACCGTCGTGTGTAGTTGAGCTGTCTGACTCTTGCGAGTCTGCCTTTCAATTCGCGAGTTACCGCTTGGCATTCGAGTACAAGACCATCACTCTTTTGTAAATTTCCTTAGGATTACGCGATGCCAAGGCTGGACCCTTCGGCTACCGCTCGGTGATCTATGAGCCGGGGGGTTTATAGTCGTCGGTCCGACTCTGAGATTTAACGTTGCCGCTCGACGGTCTTCGGGCCGGGGGGTTTATAGTCGCCGGTCCGACTCTGGGATTTAATGTCGCCACTCGACGGTCTTCGGGTCGGGGCGTTTATAGTCGCCAGTCTGACTCTGGGATTTAACGTCGCCGCTCAACGGTGATTTTGCAAAAACCCTCATGTTTTTACTTCCTGCGGTTGAAAGAGACAAAGGGTGACAAATATATGTCGTTTATTACATTGGCGCACCTTTTATCCAGCTCGGTACGACTGGAGGTGGTTCGCACTCCATGGTCGCTCTAGCTTCCGTCCATTTTCATCCTCGAGGTAATATGCGCCTGAGCGGAGCTTTTCTACGATCTTGAATGGTCCGGCCCAAGGAGCTCCCAGCTTGGTCACATCGCCGACCGGCTTGACTTTCTTCCAAACGAGGTCACCGACCTGAAAAGATCTGGGCATTATCCGTCTGTTGTAATTTTGTTTCATCCTCTGCCGGTATGCCATCAACCAGACGATGGCCTTGGCTCACGCCTCGTCCACCAGGTCCAGTTCCAAATGCCTCCGCTCAGCATTGTTCTCGTCATAGACTCGGATCCGATCAGATTCTACCCCGACTTCTACTGGGACGATGGCCTCTCCCCCATACACCAGGTGGAAGGGGGTCTCTCCTGTTCCTTCCTTGGGCGTCGTTCTGAGTGCCCATAATACCCCGGCCAACACGTCTACCCAACTCCCACCTTCATGGTCGAGCCGAGCCCGCAGAACTCGCAAGATCTCCCGATTGGCGACTTCAGCTTGCCCATTGCTTTGAGGATACGCAACGGAGGTAAAAGCCTGTTGGATGTCGTACCCCCCACACCACTCCTTGAGTTGTTGGCTCGAGAACTGCCTTCCGTTGTCTGAGACGAGTCGCCACGGGATGCCGAACCGACAAATGATGTGCTGCCAGATAAATTTTTTGACCATATGCACGGTTATCTTAGCCATTGGTTCAGCCTCGATTCACTTAGAGAAATAGTCGACTGTTACTAGTAAGAACTTCCGATGTCCGGTCGCCATTGGAAATGGTCCCACAATGTCCATGCCCCATTGATCAAACGGGCAGGACACTGTGGATGTCTTTAATTCTTTCGCGGGACAATGTGAGAAATTGTGGTACCTTTGGCAGGATACGCACGTGGTGACTGTTCGGGCGACGTCCTCCTATAAAGTTGGCCAAAAGTAGCCAGCCAAAAGAATCTTCCTCGCCAACGAGCGGCCGCCCGGATGCCCGCCGCATGAGCCTTGGTGTACCTCTTGCAGAATATAGTCCACATCCTCCGGACCAACGCATTTAAGCAGAGCCCTGGAGAACACTTTTTTGTAGAGCTGGTCGCCAAAGAGGATGAACCGAGCGGCTCTCCTTCTGAGCAGATGCGCTTCCAACTGATCGGACGGCGTTGCTCTTGACTTCAGAAACTCTGTTATAGTCGTCCGCCAGTCATTTGGAAATGTAAGTCCCTCCATCCGATCAATGTGGGACTGGCTGCTCGATGACGATCGGTGATATCGAGCTGGCTAGCTTAGCCAGCTCATCTGCAGCCTAATTCTCCGCTCGGGGGATCTTCTGTATCAGCATTTCTCAGAAACCGGTTTTTAGTTTTGTGAAGGCTTCCGCATAAAGCTTGAGCCTGATGTTGCTTATCTCAAATGCTCCCGAAAGTTGCTGAGCAACCAACTGTGAATCTGAATGAATCAAAACATTGCTAGCTCCCACATGCCGAGCGGCCTACAAACCTGCTATTAGCGCCTCATACTCTGCTTCATTGTTGGTTACTCGATAGTCCAGCCGTATGGACAGGTGCATCCGTTCTCCGTGAGAGGAAACTAGCAGCACACCAACCCCACTTCCCTGCCGAGTGGACGATCCATCTACATACACCTTCCAGGTGGCTTCGGGCTCGGGATGTTGTACCTCAGTGACGAAGTCTGCCAACGACTATGCCTTGATAGGCGTCCGGGGTTGATAATGTATGTCGAACTCGCTAAGCTCCGTAGTCCATTTGATCAGTCGCCTGGACGCCTCAGGGTTCAGCAGAACTTGACCTAAGGGACTATTTGTCATGACAATGATCGTATGCCCCAGGAAATAGGGTCGGAGCCTCTGGGCGGTGAGAACAAGTGCGAAGGCAAGGTTCTCAAGACCAGTGTAGCGAGACTCAGCATCCTTTAAAATATGGCTAAGGAATACACTGGTTGTTCTTCGTCGTTCCGCCGGACTAGCGCCGAACCGACCGCGTGCTTGGTTGAAGACAAATAAATGTGGAGAGGCTCACCGACAGATGGCTTAGCTAATACAGGTAATGAGTTTAGGTAGGCCTTTAATTCTTTGAATGCTCGATCACATTCCTCATCCCATTGGAATTTGGTTGCTCGACGTAGGATCTTGAAGAAGGGCATGCTCCGATCGGCCGTCTTGGAGATAAACTGGGATAGTGTTGTTATGCGACCCGTAAGGCGTTGGACTTCCTTCAAGTTTCTGGGCGGAGGCATATCTTGTAGCGCTTTGACATTGCTAGGGTTGGCTTCAATGCCTCGCTCGGTGACTATGTAGCCTAGGAAACAACCACTTTTTGCTCCGAACAGACACTTTTGCGGGTTCAACTTGACCCCGTACGCCCGCAATGTCCGGAAGGTTTCTTCTATATTTGCACAGAGGTCGGTCGTTCGGAGTGATTTAATGAGTATATCATCAACATATACCTCTAGGTTTCGCCCGATCTGCTTTCTGAACACCTTGTTCATGAGTCGCTGGTGCGTAGCCCCGACGTTCTTCAGTCCGAACGGCATTACGTTGTAGCAATAGGTGCCATCCGCCGCGATGAAGCTCACTTTCTCTTGGTCTTCCCTGGCGAGCGGCACTTGGTGGTACCCCTGATAAGCGTCCAGCATGCATATCAGCTCGCATCCAGCGGTCAAGTCCATCATTTGGTCAATTCGGGGCAGAGGATAGAAGTCCTTTGGGCATGCCTTGTTTAAGTCATGGAAATCGATGCAGACCCGCCATTTGTTGCCAGGCTTAGAGACCAATACCACATTCGCTAACCAACTCGGGAACTGTACCTCGCGTATGTGGCCGGCCTCCAAGAGCTTCTCGACTTCCACCCGTATGATGACGTTCTGCTCGGTACTATAGTCCCACTTCCTTTGCTTGACGGGACGAGCGTCCGGCCAGACGTGGAGCTCGTGCTGTGCGACGCTTGGCGAGATCCCGGGCAACTCGTGCGCTGACCACGCGAAGACGTCGTGATTCTGCTGGAGGCATCTGACCAACTCTTCCTTCCGTTCTTCTTCCAGATCGGACGCAATGAATGTGGTGGCCTCCGGTTGGCCTTCCCGAATCTGTACTTCCTCCTTTTCTTCATAAACCAAAGTAGGGGCTTTTCAGTTATAGCGTTTACCTCAAGGCGCGGTGCTTTCCGAGCGGACTTTGCTTCGGCTCAGACCATCTCCACATAGCATCGCCGGGCCGCCAGCTGATCTCCCCGTACTTCTCCCACTCGATCTTCTACGGGGAATTTGATTTTTTGGCAAAAGGTTGAGACTACCGCTCGGAACTCATTGAGGGTCGGTCATCCCAATATTACATTGTAGGCAGAGGGGGTGATCCTGTCCGGAACAGGAGTCAACGGACACTAGGCACGTGGCGCTCCTTGCTGAATCCCCAAGTGCTCTGGTGAACCTGCAACAAAACTGAGCCGGGAGGGGTGTCCCGGCGACGGCCCTCCGACGCTCAAGTCAGGCGAGGAATAACAAAAAGGTGGCCTCAAGATGAAGACTTTGCATACCTCCGGTGAAGAAATGGAGGCCTTATATAGACCTCTCGAAGAAGCCTGGGCGCGCCAGTCAAAGCAACCACCTGCCTTTGACCATGCCCAGGTATGGGTCTGTCAGAAGGGCCATGCCCAAATATGGATCTGTCAGGAAGACGTCCATGAGACCATGCTGCTACTGTATCAACCTTTCCATGATGTGACGGCAAGATCCTCCATCGTGCGATCTTGTGTACGGCCTAATCATCCTTCTGCTGATATCCCGCTCGGCCACCTTTGTACCCTCGCCCGTATTTTGGCCGAACGGACAACCCGCTCGGCCCTTTGGCCCCTGCCGAGCGGACTACCGCTCGGCCCTTCGATCCTCCTGCCTTGGCGTCGGAAACCCAAGCCAATGGATGGGTTATCTCTAGCTCCGCTCGGACCTACCCAGCTGCTCGGCGCGACCGTTAACCGCTTAGTCAGCCCTTCATCGGTCCTCAAGCTGAGACCCTTCAGGAAGTGGGTCCCCCATTCTTACTGCCGGATCACTTGCCAGTGAGTCCGACTGACTGGACTATATGTGTCCGAGCGGGCAGTCGCCGCTTTTCCGTAGCTTATAATATCACTGGGGCCGTCCGGCCCTTCTGCCAAGTTCAGCCGCTCGGCTCTTTATTTTGGTTGTCTTGTCGCTTAATGTTGATATTTGCTTGTCTAGATCTCCTCGAAAATCATGCAAATCCTCTCCATTAAGTCGGAGCATGCGCGGTATGGGCGCATTAATTGCACTCGGTGACAGGGCGCCACGTGTCGACCCTTGTGTGGCGGCGGCGTCACTTACGATGGGACGCCCCCGTTTGAAATGGACGGCCCGATGGCGTCCTTGTTTCTCGTGACCTGGATCGGACGGCGGAGGCTGACCGGCCTCGGCCATATAAAGCCTCCGTCCCTTTTTTGGCCGCATATTCGCTCGCTCGTTGCCTTCTGCTTCGTTCTGTTGCTGCGGCCTCCGGCGATCTAGTGTCTGGTTTTAGGCGGTGATCACCTCATCGGTGATTCTTTCCACCCGTTTCCTTCCCAGTGAGTCTCCTTCCTTCACTTACTAAGTCTTCCCTGCTCATTTCGCCCCTTTCGTTTCCCTTCCTTCGATTTCTTGCTATTCTTTCGCCTCTCCGAGATGGCAAGCCCATCCGAACCCGCTGTTGGCGTTCAGGGCCCTTGGTACCTGACCATGGAGAGCCGATTTGATGAGGAGGGTGCTCGGCGCCTGGTTCGGACGTATGGGATTCCTGATGACCACGAAATAATTATAGCCGACCCGACCGACCGGCCACATGACCCGCCGATCGGCACAATTTGTTTCTTTTTAGATCAATTCCAGGGCGGCCTCAGATTTCCTACCCATCCCTTTATTTTGGAGGTTTGTAACTATTTCCGCATCCCGCTCGGCCAACTTGTGCCGAATTCCTTTAGGCTGCTGAGCGGAGTGGTCGCCCTCTTTAAGTTGCACAGTATTCCTCTTGACCCTAAAATATTCCACTTCTTCTTCTACCCCAAACAATCTGAGCCGGGCACTTTTATTTTCCAAAGTAGAATAGGCTTTAAATTTTTTGATAATATGCCGACCTCCAACAAACACTGGAAGGAGTTTTTCTTTTACATCCGACTTCCCGATCGGCCAGCATTCCGAACCAGATGGCAGACCGCTGTGCCGACTCAGCCGGAGCTTGGCAAGTTCAGAAGCAACCCAGCCTATCTTCATGCGGCGAACTGGTTGTCCGGTCAGCGATACAAGATCGACCAGTTGCTGCTCAAGGGGGTGTTGTATATTTTCGGATTGTCTCCCGTTCGGGCAAATCTCCCCTTCCGCATGAGTAAGGACCCTTTACTCCCTTAGTCTTTTTTGTCTAATTGATTTTAATTTCTTTTATTGCAGCTGAAGTCATGTGGCGCTCCAAGGCTACCGCCAATTTGAAATTAAAGTCCATGGAAATTAAAGCGGCCACCAAAAAAGAGCTCGCCGAGCGGGGTCTCATCCCCAGTCGCCCGGCAGGTGCAGGAGAGGGGGGGGCACAGTCTGCCCCTGAAACAGAAGCTACCCCCTCTGCTTCAACGGAGGTTGAGGCGGAAATTGATCATGTTTCCTCGGCTCCCGCCGAGCTGGGCGTTCCCCAGGTCATGGATCCACCACTGGAGGTTCGGCGAAAACGTCGAAGAGACTCCAGCCTTCCGCCGACCCAAGAGGGGGAAGCACAAGCGCCGATCGGCGTAACGTCGCCAGATCGCACGCTATCACAGATCGGGAGCCCTGTGGCTTTGCCCACCGCACAGCCTTCTGGCTCCCCTCCACGGACTCGTCGTCGCCTACGACGGTTGGGCGAAACTTCCACTATAGGGGAGTCCAAGGGCCAGGCGACTGCAGCTGAAGAAGCGCCGGCCAGCCACCCGACCATCAAGACTACCCTCCGATTCCCATCGGAGGAATATTTACTGTCCGTCGATCGGCCCTCGAGCCCCGTTCACGAAATAACCTTGACGGGTCCGCTCGCCAAACTTTTTGAGGACGCGCAGATTCAAGTGGCCCTCATGACGCCCAAGCAGCTCGGCGACAACAACATGCAGCAGGCCACTCAGGTAAATTCATTTTTCTCCTCGTGCCATGCTACTGTTTGGTTGCTGACTTCATTACTTCCCTTATAGCGTTGGGCTGAGCAAATCGCCACGAGCCATCGGCTAGCCGAGCTGGAGGATCTCCTGGAAAAACTTCAAGTGTCGGGAGGTCCGTCGGCCGAACGGGAGAAACAAGCCCGTGAGGCCGAACAGAAGAAGGCTGCCGACCTGGCTACAGAGGTGGCTCGACTCGAAGACCTGGTGAAGAAGCGCGACAAAGACGTGAAGCGCGCCGGTAGCCGGAAGAGGCGGGTGATCGCTGATCTGGACAAAATGAAAGTAGATGTTCGTGCGCTAGATCAGCGATCCAAGGATCTGGAGGCCCAGCTGAACGCCGAACGGGAGGTCCGTTCGGCTGAACGCACAAAGGCTGAAGCGAACTTGAAGGCCCTCCAAGATTCCTTAACTGCCTCCCGGGCATTGCTCAAAAAATATAAGGAGGGAGAGCCGAGTCGCCTAGCAGCAGCGCGCCAGGAATACCTCCGCTCGGAGCGCTTTGGCGAAAAGTTCGGTGGCAACGTCTCCTCCACCTTCATCGAGGCGGTCAAGGTCACCACGGCGTACTTTAAGAAGGGGGGGCACCTTCCTGCTGACTTGAGCATTCCCCCTCCTGAACTGGCGGCCATGATTGACGACATCCCGGACGCCTTTTTTAATTTTGAGGATCCGGAGTGAGGCGGGTTATTTCAAGTACTTTCTGTATTTCATCCGCTCGGCGGATGTAAAATTTTTGTGCGTGCCGTTCGGCATAATTTTTCTTCTCATGAAACGATGCCCCTTTGCTTGTCTTCCTACTCATTATCCATAATATTCTTCTGTTTGCTTAACGTTGCTGCTTAGAGTCAGTCGCGCTCTTAAGCGTTCTCCTTCACGCGTCCGATCGGCTTGGCCCATTACATAAAGTCCAAGCGGGGAGGTCTACTCGCTTTGCACGCATCTTGCCTGCGTGAAGTCAACAAACGCCGAGTATCGAAGGACCAACCCCCAATCGGGCCTAAATGTTTTATAATTTGTAATTTCCGCGGTTTCTTACTCTGATATTCGTTCGCCTGCTCGGGGTATTTATAGTTGCCGGACCGACTTGATTTTTAACGTCGGAGCTCGACGGCACGGAATTTTATAGCCGATCGGCGAGGCTCTCGATTTTTAACGACGGTGCTCGTCGGCGCGGATTTTTATAGCCGATCGGCGCGGCTCTCGATTTTTAACGACGGTGCTCGTCGGCGTGGATTTTTATAGCCGATCGGCGCGGCTCTCGATTTTTAACGACGGTGCTCGTCGGCGCGGATTTTTATAGCCGATCGGCGCAGCTCTCGATTTTTAACGACGGTGCTCGTCGGCGCGGATTTTTATAGCCGATCGGCGCGGCTCTCGATTTTTAACGACGGTGCTCGTCGGCGCGGATTTTTATAGACGATCGGCGCGGCTCTCGATTTTTAACGTCGGTGCTCGTCGGCGTGGATTTTTATAGCCGATCGGCGCGGCTCTCGATTTTTAACGACGGTGCTCGTCGGCGCGGATTTTTATAGCCGATCGACGCGGCTCTACGGTTTAACGTCTGGGCTAGACGAGCGTTGAAGGCTAATTTTGACGCTTCCGTTCGGCGTATCTCTTTGTCTTCCTTTCACCCAGCTTGGATAATTCCCTCCTGGCCGAACGGCTCAGGGTCTGCTTCGTCAAGCATTTTGGCTAGGATAATATACCTCCGTCCGAATGGTACGGGGCCTTCAATTTTAGAGCGCTTGGCCCGACCCATTTACCTCCGGCCGAGCGGCTCGGGGCCTTCGTTCCTTATTGTCCATGCCTTATATTTGTTCTCTGGATTCTTCATTTCTGCATTTCCAATATTCAGTCGAAAAAAAGTACACAGGATGATTTACAGTGGTACACCTTTCATCCCGCCCGGTAAGGCTGGAGGTGGTTCGCGCTCCACGGCCTATCTAGCTGCCGTCCGTCCTCATCCTCCAGATAATACGCGTCCGAGCGGAGCTTTTCGATGATTTTGAAGGGACCTGCCCATGGAGGTTCAAGCTTGCCGACGTCGCCGACCGGCTTGACTTTCTTCCATACAAGGTCGCCGACCTGGAATGATCCGGGAATGACGCGCCGGTTATAGTTTTGCTTCATTCGTTGACGGTACGCCATCAGCCGAACGGATGCCTTTGCCCTCTCCTCTTCTACCAAATCCAGCTCCATGTTTCTTCGTTCAGCGTTATCATCATCGTAGCTCTGGATCCGGGCTGACTCAACGCCGACTTCGACCGGAATGACGGCCTCACCGCCATATACCAAATGGAACGGTGTGACTCCTGTCCCTTCTTTTGGCGTCGTTCGGATGGCCCACAAGACGCTCGGCACTTCATCCGGCCAACTTCCTCCCAACTGATCGAGCCGAGCGCGCAGAATACGGAGAATTTCCCGGTTGGCCACTTCAGCTTGACCGTTGCTCTGAGGATGAAATGTTGCTCAATGCCATAGCTTTTGCACCAATCCTCTAACATCTTCCCTGTGAACTGCCGCCCGTTGTCGGACACTAGTCGGCGAGGGATGCCAAACCGACAAATGATGTGTTGCCAGATGAATTTTTTAACCATTTGTTCAGTAATCTTTGCTAGCGGCTCGGCCTCCACCCACTTGGAGAAGTAATCTACCGCCACTAGTAAGAATTTCCTCTGCTCGGCCGCCATCGGAAATGGACCGACAATATCCATTCCCCATTGGTCGAACGGGCATGAAACGCTTGACGCCTTCATTTCTTCAGCCGGTCGGTGGGAGAAGTTGTGATACTTCTGGCATGAAAGGCAAGTAGACACTGTCCGAGCGGCATCTGTTTGTAAAGTTGGCCAAAAGTATCCGGCCAAGAGGATCTTCTTAGCCAGCGATCCGCCCGGATGACCCCGCATGATCCTTGATGTACTTCGGAGGATGTAAGCGAGTCCTCCGAGCTTACACATTTCAGCAAAGGGCGCGAGAATTCTTGTAAAGCTGATCTCCGATGAGTGTAAACCGACCGGCTCTCAGGAGCCGGGCTGCATATTCATCGGATGGTGTGGTGCCAACGGAGGAATTCTATAATAGGCGTCCAAATCACTTGGGAGCGTGAGGCCTGCATCCGTCGACATACCAGAGGTTTTCTAAGTTCGTGGAACGACCGGCGTTATTGAGCTTGCGAGTTTGGCTAACTCATCTGCCGCCTGGTTCGTGGAATCTTCTGAATAAGCACCTCTCGGAAAGTAGCTTTGAGTTTTCAAAGGCCTCAGCGTAGAGTTTAAGCCGAGCGTTGATTTCAAAGGTCCGGAAAGTTGTTGAGCGGCCAACTGTGAATCCGAATAAAGTGTCACCCGACCGGCTCCCACATGCCGTGTTGCGCAATCCGGCTATAAGGGCCTCATACTCCGCTTCATTGTTAGTAGCTTTGTAATCTAGCCGGACGGATAGGTGCATCTTTTCTTCGAGGTGAGAGTAGTAATATTCCGATCCCACTTCCGAGCCGAGTGGAGGATCCATCCACATATATTCTCCACATAGCTCCGGCTCGCCTTTGCACTTCTGTCACAAAATCAGCCAAGGATTGGGCTTTGATCGCCGAGGGCTGATATTGGATGTCAAACTCACTTAATTTGCCGTCCACTTGATAAGCCGTCCGGACGCTTCGGATTCAACGATTCTTCCGAGTGGGACCGTCCGACAATGATGGTGTGAGCCAAGAAATACGGTCGGAGGCGCCGAGCCATGAGGCCAAGTCCGTAAGCCAACGAGATTCAGCATCTTTTAAAATGTGGCTTAGAAAATACATCGGCTGCTCCTCGCCGTTCAACCTTGACTACAGCATGCTCAGTTGACGATAAATACATATAAAGTGACTCACCCCCGATCGGCTTGGCCAGCACAGGCAGAGAATTTAGATATGTTTTCAACTCTTCAAATGCTCGGTCACACTCTTCATCCCACTGGAACTTAGTAGCCTTGCGCAGGATCTTGAAGAATGGCAGGCTCCGGTCGGCGGTTTTGGAGATGAATCTGGACAAAGCAGTTATCCGACCGGTCAACCGTTGCACTTCCCTTGTGTTTCTGGGAGGAAGCATGTCTTGCAGAGCTTTCACCTTGCTGGGGTTGGCTTCAATTCCCCGCTCGGTCACTATATATCCCAAGAAACGCCCCCCTTTTGCTCCGAACAGGCACTTCTGGGGATTTAGCTTGACCCCATATTTGCGCAGCGTCCGGAAGGTTTCTTCCATGTCCTTGAAGAGATCTGCCGCTCGGACGGATTTAATAAGAATGTCGTCTACATAAACTTCCAGATTCCGCCCGATCTGCTCCCGGAATACTTTGTTCATCAAGCGTTGATAGGTGGCCCCGGCATTCTTCAATCCGAACGGCATCACGTTGTAGCAATAAGTGCCGTCGGCCGTTACGAAGCTTACTTTTTCTTGATCTTCCCGGGCGAGCGGCACTTGATGATATCCTTGGTAGGCGTCAAGCATGCAAATTAACTCGCAGCCGGCCGTAGAGTCCACCAGCTGATCTATCCGGGGCAGGGGATAAAAATCCTTGGGGCATGCTTTGTTTAAGTCCCGAAAGTCGATGTAGACTCTCCACCTGCCGCCCGGCTTGGAGACCAATACCACGTTGGCCAGCCAGCTTGGGAACTGCACCTCGCGTATGTGGCCGGCCTCCAGAAGCTTTTCTACTTCCGCCCGGATTATGGCATTCTGCTCGGCACTGAAATCTCTTTTTCTCTGCTTCACTGGCCGAGTGTCCGGTCGGACATGCAACTCATGCTGCGCCAGGCTCGGTGAAATTCCGGGCAACTCATGTGTCGACCAGATGAAGACATCATGATTTCGTTGGAGGCATTGGATCAGCTTCTCCTTCTGTTCTTCCTCCATATCAGAGGCGATAAAAGTCGTGGCCTCCGATCGGGTCGGATGGATCTGAACTTCCTCCTTTTCATCATAAATCAAAGCAGGAGGTTTCTCGGTTATGGCGTGTACCTCGATTCGGGGCGCCTTCCGAGCGGAACAAGCTTATGCTCGGATCATCTCTATATAGCACCGCCGAGCTGCTAGCTGATCTCCACGCACTTCTCCCACTTTGTCCTCCACGGGGAACTTTATCTTCTGGTGGAAGGTTGAGACAACCGCTCGGAATTCGCAGAGCGCCGGTCGTCCCAAAATGACGTTGTAGGATGATGGAGAGTCGACCACCACGAAGTTTATTGTCCTGGTCCTCCTGAGCGGCTCTTCTCCCAGTGAGGTGGCCAGCCGGATCTGTCCGACCGGAAACCCGTAGAGCGGGGTCGTCATGGGCAGCAGCTCGGCTCGATCAATTTGCAGCTGATCGAACGCCTTCTTGAATATGATGTTGACCGAGCTCCCTGTGTCAACAAATATGCGGTGAACGGTGTAATTTGCTATTACCGCTTTAATGAGCAGCGCGTCGTCGTGGGGCACTTCTACTCCTTCTAAGTCTCCGGGCCCGAAAGTGATTTCCGGTCCACTTGCCCGCTCTTGGCTACAGCCGATCGCGTGGATCTGCAGCTACCGGACGCCCGCCTTTCTGGCTCGGTTGGAGTCTCCTCCGGTCGGCCCGCCAGCAATAACGTTGATCTCGCCCCGGGAAGTATTGCTCCTGTTTTCCTCCTCCCGAGTGGACGGTCGGGACCGTTCTCTGGACGCCCGGCGATTCTCCTGTCTTAGGGATGGGTGCCGATCGGGCGTCTGGTGATGTCGTCTCTCGGTGCGGGTCCGGTCAGCTTCACGGGTCCTTTGTCTCCTGTCGATGGGAGGAGACCGTCGTTCGGCTTTCCTGGGAACGGGATTAGCCACGAAGGGAAGACTTCGACAATCCCTCGTGTTGTGCGTATTTGTGGAAGGAGAACATGGGGTCCACCTCTTCTTTGGCTTGGGCCGGCCACTCCTTGTACGTGCGATCGGCGTGGGGATCGGTGCTTGACCCTCGGTCCTCTGGTGGAGGCGGCGTCTGTTTCAGCTCGATGCGAGCAGGCGCTCGGTTGGAGTTTCCTTTTCCGGCGGCTTGCGCTTCTTCCACATTTATGTATTCGTTGGCCCGATGGCATGTGATCATAATCTCGGGCGGCTTTCGGACCGGAAGAAGTCCCCATCTACAAGGCCTTGTGTGAAGGCGTTCATCATCGTCTCCGATGTGGCCGTTGGGATGTCCATCGCCACTTGGTTGAATCGCTGGATGTAAGCTCGAAGCGATTCTTTTGGCTCTTGCTTGATGGCAAACAAGCTGACACTTGTCTTCTGATAACGCCGACTGCTAGCAAAGTGGTGGAGGAAGGCCGTTCGGAATTCCTTGAAGCTCGTGATGGATCCGTCCGGCAGCCTCCGGAACCACCGTTGAGCAGATCCCGAGAGAGTGGTAAGAAAGACTCAGCACTTCACTCCATCGGTGTATTGATGGAGCGTGGCTGTGTTATAAAACTTACCCAGATGATCATCCGGGTCCGTTGTTCCATTGTACTCGCCGATCGTCGGAGGCACGTAGTGCTTGGGCAGAGGGTCTCGTAGAATAGCCTCCGAGAATTGGCGATTGATCTGCTCGGGAGATGAGTCCGCCCGGGGAGCTTTCCCTTTTCTGTCATCTCGCCTTGGCATTTCGTCTGAAGAAGAGTCTCTATCTCTCCGAGCTGGTGCGGCTTCAGGGGTGCGAAATAAGGCCCGGTGGAACGCGACGGTGGCTGGAGGTGCTTCCGCTTGTTGCTCCGGCCGTTCGGCCGCTGCTTTCTGTTTTTGTTCCACAAGTTTGGCGGCCCTTATCTCGACTAGAGCTTCGAGTTCTTCCGTCGAAAGCGCCACCGTGTGTTGTCGTCCAGCCTCGTCCATCGTTCTTGTTCGGATGCAGGTACGTTCCCACAGACGGCGCCAATTTGATCCTGTCCGAACCAGGAGTCAACGGACACTAGGCACGTGGCGCTCCCTGCTGAATCCCCAAGTGCTCTGGTGAACCTGCAACAAAACCGAGCCGGGAGGGGTGTCCCGGCGACGGCCCTCCGACGCTCAAGTCAGGCGAGGAATAACAAAAAGGTGGCCTCAAGATGAAAACTTTGCATACCTCCGGTGAAGAAATGGAGGCTTTATATAGACCTCTCGAAGAAGCCTGGGCGCGCCAGTCAAAGCAACCACCTGCCTTTGACCATGCCCAGGTATGGGTCTGTCAGAAGGGCCATGCCCAAATATGGATCTGTCAGGAAGACGTCCATGAGACCATGCTGCTACTGTATCAACCTTTCCATGATGTGACGGCAAGATCCTCCATCGTGCGATCTTGTGTACGGCCTAATCATCCTTCTGCTGATATCCCATATCCCGAGCCGAGCGCATAGGCCGCTCGGCCACCTTTGTACCCTCGCCCGTATTTTGGCCAAACGGACAACCCGCTCGGCCCTTTGGCCCCTGCCGAGCGGACTACCGCTCGGCCCTTCGATCCTCCTGCCTTGACGTCGGAAACCCAAGCCCATGGATGGGTTATCTCTAGCTCCGCTCGGACCTACCCAGCTGCTCGGCGCGGCCGTTAACCGCTTAGTCAGCCCTTCATCGGTCCTCAAGCTGAGACCCTTCAGGAAGTGGGTCCCCCATTCTTACTGCCGGATCAGGGGGCATCGACGACAATGAAGTTAGTGGTCCGCGTCCTCCATAGCGGCTCTTCTCCTAGCGCGATAGCCAACCCTGGTCTGCCCAATCGGAAGGACTTCATTGCCAGTGAACCCATATAACGGGGTCATCATTGGCAATAGCTCGGTTCGGTCAATTTGAAGTTGGTCAAACGCCTTCTTGAAGATAATGTTGACCGAGCTGCCTGTATCAATAAATATGCGGTGAATAGTGTAGTTAGCTATTACGGCTCGGATGATGAGGGCGTCATTGTGGGGTACTCCAACTCCCTCAAGGTCCCCGGGATCGAAGTTGATCTCAAGTCTGGATGCCCGTTCTTGGTTGCAGCCAACCGCGTTGATCCTGAGTTGTCGGGCGTGTGCCTTTCTAGCCCGATTCGAGTCACCACCCGTCGGTCCACCGACGATGATGTTGATCTCGCCTCGAGCGACATTGCTTCTATTTTCCTCTTCCCGATTGGATGGTCTCGCTCACTCCTGTGAGGCTCGGGGGTTGGCCCTTGATTAGTGATGGTGCTGCTGATGGTGATGCTGCTCAGGTGAACGCCTGGCCATTCACCGTTCGGTGTTCTGATGGTGAGCTCGCCTGCCCAGTGAAGGTGATCGACAACGATAGTTCCTTGGCTCAGGTTGGCTGACCGGGGGAAGACTACGGCAGTCTCAAGTGTTGTGAGTGGCTGATTGATGGATTCTGCAAAACATGGACGTCCATACCTTGCCTTTATGTCTAGGTCGCTCAGCCGCAATGTGTTGAACGACGGGCAACCTGGAATCTTGATGTGGCCTCATCCCATCGGCACGTGGTCCTCTCGGCGGTTGCTGGCTGGTGTGTGGTTTTCGTTCGGTCGGGGCCGAAGGCTCACCTGGTGCTTCCTTCTTTCGGGCTGCTTGCGCTTCCTCCACGTTAATATACTCACTTGCCTTTTTCAGCATGTGGTCGTAGTCGCGAGGCGGGTTCCTGATGAGCGAGTGAAAGAAGTCCCCGTCGACTAAGCCTTGTGTGAAAGCATGCATCATTGTCTCAGACGAGACCGCGGAGATGTCCATAGCTGCTTGGTTGAAGCGTTAGATGTAGGCTCGGAGAGTTTCTCTTGGCCCTTGCTTTATGGAAAAGAGGTTGACGCTAGTCTTCTGGTAGCGTCGGCTGCTGGCAAAGTGATGAAGGAATGCCATTCGGAAGTCTCTGAAGCTCTGAATTGATCCGTCCGGCAACCTCCAGAACCAGCGTTGTGCCGAACCGAACAACGTAGTGAGGAAAACTCTGCATTTGACTCCGTCGGTCTATTGATTGAGAGTAGTAGCATTATCGAACTTACCGAGGTGGTCGCCCGGATCGGTTGTACCGTTATACTCTCTGATCAATATGGGAGCGTAATGCTTTGGGAGAGGGTCTTGTAAGATAGCCTCGGAGAACTGGCGATTGACCCGTTCGGGGGATGACTCAGCCTGTGGCGCCTTCTCCTTCCTGGCGTCCCGCACGGGCGCTTCATCGGACGATCCCTGGTTGGCTAGGGCCAGCTCTGACGGAGTCTGGAACAGTGCCCGATGAAACGGAATAGGGCGCGGGCGGCGCATCTCCTAGTGTGCCGGTCTGCCCCTTGTTCTGTGCCCAAGTAGAGTATTGCTCTGGTCGGTCCTCCATCGCCGCTTGGCCACCAGAAACCGAGGTGGTCTGCTGCACTATCCGCTCGGCTTGGGCTTTCTGCTGTTACTCGACCATCTTCGCAGCTCGCGCTTGGATGAGTGCGTCGAGCTCCTCGGGAGAGAGTGTCACCATGAGTTGGCGTCCAGCTTCTTCCATCTTCTCAGCTCGGATTCAGGTGCGTTCCCACAGACGGTGCCAATTTGATCATGTCCGAGTGCTGAGTCGATGAACGCTGGGTACGTGGTGCTCCCGGTGATGATGTGTAGACCTTCGACTGCTGCGAACCTCCAGCGAGAACCTGCAAGCACAAAACCGAGTCGGGAAGGGGTTCCCGGCAACGACCCTCCGACGCTCAAGTCAACTCCGGTGGAAAGAGAGAATGACGAGAATGAGAACTGTAGCTATAGTGATGTAGAATGCATACCTCTGTCGAAGGTTGGGGACCCTTATATAGGGATCCTCGGGGGTGCGTGCACGCTCTTCGAAGCGTACACACTTCTCAAAGCATACCTATAAATGGTCGTGTCAGAAAAGCGTGTCTGGCGCCATGCCACAATCGTCCGGGCATATCTCTGACGTGACAGTGGAAACTTCCACCGTACGATTCTCTGTCCGGTCCAGTCGCCAACCATGTTGTCTGTCGGTGACACACGTCTCAAGAAGGATATCCTCTGTTGCTCCCTTTGTCCCCTTCTGCGCCTTGTCCGTTTCGGGCCGAGCGGAAGAGCCGCTCGACCCCGTAGGGCTCTGACCTGAAGGCATGCCAGACCGAGCGATAATGACTCCTTGGTTGAGCTGCAGTTCAGTCGGGTGGACATGCCGCTTGGCTCGGCAATTCCACTGTACTTGGTAGCTTGTGAGCGTCGGAAGCCACAAGCTACGGAAGCCCGACTCGTGGTCGAGCTATCTTCGTACTAAAGAGATGTATCAGACAATGTCTGGCGGGTAAGCATACTTCACTGGAGTAAAAACGATTACTTCATACGGTAAAAAAAAGAGGAAACAGGTCATGCCTCGAACCACTTATTTTCGGTATTTCATATTCCCCTTCTCGATGCGGACGAGCGGTGTTTCAGTTTGCCGGGCGGCGGTGCGGCGACCACGTGGGCGGCGCGGGGCTGAAGTGGGTGGAGACGACGCGGGAGTCCAGGAGCTCCAGTATCGGCGGGAAGGTGACGCAGCGCGGCAGTTTGTATTGGTTGATTGATGCCCCCCTTGAGATGGCGTAGTCCATGAGCTCCTCAAACGTGCCGCCGCGCACTACGCGGATCTCCAGCGGCCCGATTGACGCATCCGCCACCCGGCTCTGCCGGTAAACCGCGTTCAATGCCTCCTCCATGGCCAAGCAGCACCGTGCCATCACTCCGTCGCGCTGCACCTGCAACGCCTCCAGTGCTTCGTCGCCGTTGGAGGTCCCCTTGGCGAGCAGCTCCCAGTAGATGACGTAGTGGCCGGGGATGGACTTGGTGTAGGCGTGGCTCGTGTACTCCACCACGGTGGCGTCGTAGGGTCTCAGCAGCGCCGACGCGATCTCCACTGCCCGCTGTAGCTCCGCCTCGTCGGTCTTATCGGACTCGATGCTGAGGAGCACGTTCTTGCGGCGGACGAATCGGAATTGCGGCGCCGCGTTATAGAACCCGGTCACCCTCAGGATGTCGCCCACACGGTAGCGGTTCAGACCGGCGTAGGTGGTGATCACCAGCTCGTATTCCTTGCCTACCTCCACGTCCGCCAGATCCGCCAGCTGCTGGGACTGGTCCTGGACGTGGCCGTCGCCTTGTGGGAGGAACTCGAAGTAGCCCATGTTGGGCATGATGGTGTAGGAGACCTCCGAAGGTTTACATATAGGACGGAGGTTGAGTCCGAAGTAGCACTCCGAGGAGGCGTACATGGTGCAAACCATGGGGAGGCCACCACTGTAGTACTCCAGGGTGGAAATGTACTGCGCCATGGCGCCCGTCACGATAACGTCGAGGTACTTGGTGTTGGGCCAGATGCGGGTGATGATGCCGGCCCAGTCGCCCTTGCTGCACTCGGCAGCTAAGAACCCCGCTAGCGCCCGGTCCGGTTGGCTGAGGAGCTCGGCAACGGCGGCGCGGACCGAGGGATCGGTAACTTTGGTGGTGAGAGAGCCGGCGGCGATGTCGTTGCAGAGGTCCTGCCAGTGGATCTGGAGGAAGCGGATAGCACGGAGGAGTCCGGAGGCGAAGACGGCCCCAACGCGCAGAACGTCGAGGCGCTGAAGCAGGCCGCAGAGCATCTGAGCGTACATGCTCTGAAAGGCGTCGGTGCAGAGGATGGCGGCGGTGGGGCTGGTGTACACATTGTAGGGGTCGTAGGGGCGGTTCTTGAAGTGCTCGCTGTTGTAGTAACTCGTCAGAACCGGCCGAGCCGTCAACTCGCCGGGAGTCTTCATCTCCGATTTTACGAAAAGGAAATAGAGCCCCTTCCCTTGGTTCAGCCCCGGCACGTAACTGATCAATTCCAAAAGTTAAGGTTGAAAAATTTTACAGAATTATTCATTGATTCTTGAAGTAGACGAAAATTACCAGTTCAACACGGGCATTTGAAGGCTGTAAAGGAGTTGCCGGCGGTCGAGGTCCTCTTTGATGGTCGGTATCAGCTTTCTCTCGCCAGCAGACGTGCCGGAGCTTCAAATTACAGTCAAATAAGCCTCCCATTTGTGCAAAATAAACAAAACATCTCAATTCGGATTTCGAGGAAACATGAAAGATTATTATATAATAAATGTACCTGGTGAGAAACTCGGAGATTGGGTGGGCGGAGAGGATGGCGGAGCGGTCTCCGTTGGCGATTCTTTGTATGTCCGGCTGCAGGTCCTCGTAGGCAACCACGGGGACCTTGGCCTTGAAGGCGGTACGGTCGGTGGCGCCGTCGAGCCCGTACCTTCGCAAGTACTCTGTCTCAGCGTTGCGCCTCAGTATCTCCGCCAGTACCTTCCCCTGCACCGCGTCCGTGTTTTCCGTCACTTCCTCGATGAACCTCAGCTTCTCCGAGTCCTTCTCGTTGGTGGCGGGCCCGAGCTTGGCCACAGCGTACCCGCTCTCCGTAAGCACCACCATCTCAACCACCATTCTCTTGGCTTGCCGCAACGTCAAGCAGCCAGCTAGCAGAGAGAACAAGCTCTGCGATCTGAAAGAGGGTAAGAAAGTAATGGAAGAGGAGGGATGAAGAGGTCGTGGCCGGAGCGGCTGGCAAATTTATAGACGAAGGCGCTCGTTGGATGGGAGATGGTTTTGCACACAGACGGAGCACTAGTCCCGCGTCAGCGAGTGCACTCTATGGACTCGACATGCGGGCCCCACGATCGAGTCGTGACCCGGACAGCACCTCGACCGCAAGGGACCCACCACCGATAATTGTCTGGGCGGCACCCTCTGTCTCCGTCCACTTCGACACCCTCACGCACGGCGCCAGCCGGACAAGCATCTCCAGCCGGCTACCCTTCCATCGCCCTAGCGACGTGGCATCATATACGTCCCCAATTCCAACTCCAGACGTCTCCACTTCCCGCCGGGACTGAATGGGATCGCCATATACTCCATGTTTAACTTTAATTACCACGCGCTCCGGCCTATCTCTGCTCACTTCGCCAGCCATGGTTTTAGTATATGATGAATTATGTAGTTTAACCACTAGACTACTTTATTAGACAGATGAGAACTAGCCAAAACAATGCACATTAATTAGCTCTATTATCTGTCGAGAGTATCTCATTGAGACTTTTCCTCTTGTTTTTTTCCTGGATATCGAATTTTTATGTTAATAACTTGCCTGCCATTTGGATTTTGGAGGGTGTGGAATCGGAGAGCTGCCTTATTAAGGCACACATGTCTCTATTTTGCCAAGTAAAAAAATGTAAAAATTTAAAAGGATGTTTTTTCCTTCTTTTTTGAATCGTTCCTTTTTGATTTGTTATCAAAGAGACTTCCATCCTAGTATATTTTTTTTTTTGACGTTGTTAGTTATAACATGGATATTTCAACTGTAATCAATGCAAATAAATTTTATTGTACTGATTATAATTTCATCTCTGACCAATATTTTGTAATTATAATATGGATGTTTAACCATATGGGATCACAACATATTAGTGATTTAGCGGGCTTTGTGTGCGTAGCTGGAAGCCATAGATTAGATTTTTACGCATGCATGTGACCAAGGAGGTCCCATGCATCGTCACATGAATGGAGTTATTCTTCCATAACTGAGGCGAATAGATGTATCCGACCACTATCTACGTTGCAATCATCCCACAGAGCCGAAGCATGGAATTTTTGACAGACGCATATATATATATATATATATATATATATATATACTAATCGATAATATGTTATAACAATATTTCAATTTTGATCCATTCTAATAGTTATAACTGTTATAATTATAGCACATATCAATATCATATTATAGTAATTATAAATCATAATTAATATTGTATCAAAAATATACAGAATTATAATTGCTATAAGTACTATATACTATAACAATTATGGATCATAAGTATTATAATTACGTTAGCAAACTAATCATTCTGATTTTATATTACCATAATAATAGCATAAATAAAGTTAATTTTGAAAAATATCTCATGATCATTTTAATAAAAAAAGAGGAAACTTTATCAGATATAAATCGATAGGATCCAGTCCGTAGTCACGACTCACGAGTCACAATAGTCCGTTCCTCAAGTCAAAAAGCTGCTGACCACTAACAACCATGACGACATCTCATCTCACCTTTTTGATTTCCTTGTTTTATATCCCAAGGACATTTATTCTTTTCCTGATTCGCCGTTCATAGATCAACCCTCTGGGGAAGGAACACGGAATCTGCGAGTTTTCGAATAAACATCTATCATGCTTGTTAATGGAGATCGACTTTCAAGTTTTTGATATGATGTCTTACTCCAGAAGAAAGTTATTTGTAATACACGAGAGTTTCTTATTGTCATATCAATAGTAGAAGCTAGCGATCCAAAACTAACCTTTTGTCATGTCATATGAGTCACTAGCTAGACACCTTAGAAAAGCATCACTTTTGCCTTTAGGATTAAATTAAGTGGTCTCACAAAAGGCAATGTTTTTAAAACTGGTTTCCACTAATTAGATAGGGAGTCGGTAGAGTGTGCTCAGAACCAGTACAGTCTAGTTGTGCATGGCGTTGATGTACTCAGTTCAGGGCTTATGAACTGACAAAAATGGTGGGGGTGTGGCACGGACGCTTGATGAGGCACACACCACACCATGTTGGCTCCATTCGGGGGCTTGACGTGGTGGTGATCAAGATGGCTCATGATGTTCCGTCATTCAAAAAAGACAGACAAGTCGAGTCCTTGATCACATGCTTGGCTATTTACATAGATCTTTTAGGTTTAGCAATCCATTAGATTTGAATCGAGTATTCATGAAGTCTGCCCTTTTTAAGTGGCCTTGGAATTATTCCTTCTACTACCGATCAAAATGAGTTTGAATTGCCTGTGTTTGGATAATTGAGTTTAAATATTTCGTGCATGTTTTGTCATCCTCAACAACTCATGTGCCTCCAAACTCAGCTCTTTTTTTTTCCTGGTTAAGCCTAACCAGATTTCCCTTAAGGGCCTATCAGCTGCCTGATTAGGGCAAAATATAATGGATTGACCTAACATCACCTGTGGTCATGCATATCTTATGTCGATAGAGAATGTTGAATAAATTATGTGCATGTAAACAGCATATTGTACATGATATGAGCCATATCCACGTGTTGATGTGCATTGTGTAGGCTCGTTTGTATCGACTCTTGTTTGCTTCGGGAACGTGGCTACTTCCAAACTATGCTGGATTGGGTGGATGTTTCTTTCATGTCATGAGATTCAACTAGTTCTCGTGTTAGTTTCTGATTTCTTATTAAGGTGGATACATTAGGCAGCCTTAATTAAACTCTAATCTAGAGATGTTGCTCTGATGTCTTGTGATTATTGGTTATCTTGTATGTCTAGCACATTACATGTTAAGTGTACTTCCAAATATCTTTGGAGGGTTGGAAATTCCTTATACAATCTAATAGGTTTCAATTATGTTTTAGATAATGTTCCTGTCTGAGATAGTGGAGCCTCCACGCGGTAGGGTTATGTCAGAAGTGAAGCTGCTCGGTCAAAAGTCAAGTTAACGTGTACGTCAGAAAGATCAGATGGAGTCAGGACAGAGCTAGGTCAAAGCCCGAAAACTCTGTCCCGGTCAAGCCGAACTCCTCAAATTCGGTTCACTTGAGTCCGCCAGCTCAGCTCACCCGACTCCCTCAGCTCATGCCATACGAGTTCCTCCAGTTCAGTTCACCTGACTCCTTAGCTCATGCCATTTGACTCCCTGTAGTCTGATTCAACTGACTTCTAGGTGCAGGTCATCCAACTCCCTCTGTCCCTACATATGCTAAAGCTCCTTGGGATTTAGAGGATAATGCGGGTACTGAGATAAGAGAAGAACATGAAGGGATAAGAGACGTGGATAGCAAAGTGGGGGTTTACCTAGCCACCCACGATGTGAATGTGGGTCAAGGCATTAAAGGAGGCCTATTTCAGCGAGCACCAGTACGTATGCACAGATGCATCTAAACCCATCTCTAATGTTTTCCCTCCAACTGGCCGTTGTGCTAACTTGAGTGTTGGATTGGGCACGCCAAGTTCAACCTCGATGTCCATTCTAACCTCTAGTTGAAGTGTTGCAGGAATATTAGGAGTCATCTTTGCCCTCAAAGTCGTGGGATTTTCATTCACTATAGTTATTCTCTGTTGACTCACCCAGTTGTGACCTCAGATAAGATAAATTAACGCTTGCTGTGAGAAATGTCTAATCTGAGACGCTAAGATAGAGGAAACTGAGAGAATTGTTGAAAGCCAAAAGGTTGCTAGTGTTAGTACCCAAATAGTTTGGATGTAATCAATTGAATTAGAGTTAAGTCTTGTTGTATTTTGATGCACTGTGTCTAAGTGTACAGGAACTTAAGAGCACATGAAGTTGAGCGAAAGACGTAGTAGCGACAAGGATGGCACGGGAGAGAGTCAACGAGCTCGGTGCGTTTAAGGGACGAGGTGTAGTGGAAGAGTACAATGGCGGATGAGAAGGAAGCGCGCGACGTTTCTGCAGAGGGACGAGAAGCAGAAGCGGAAGGTTGCTTGAGAATGCTGGAAAATTTGTTCAGTTGAGCCCTATTCCGGATGGCCGAAATCACCCAAGCGAGCGGAACCGGAGCAAGAGCCCGAACCAAAAAGTCAGCCGGGAAGTTGACTTGGTTCAAGTGCCTAGACCTGGTCCCGACGCCGGGATCACTTGGGCACCCTCGGGGCGCCTCGCCCAACGAGGGCCTTATCACAACAGTTCGGGCATCCAGAACAGGAAGTTTATCAAAACTCAACGTGTCGCGATCCGTTGCGACCCGGATAAAATTTTAGTCATATCTAGGCACCTGGAACCCTTCCAGGCACCTCGATCAGGACTATAAATATAACTCTGATCCCAGTAGTCCAGAATCACTTGTATACAAGTTTCTTTAAGTGTTTTACTACTTTGTGTGCTTCCAACGCTTGTAAGAGGCTTCTCCGCCTATGGCGAAAGGAGAATTTGATTAGTGCTTCAAAGTCTTCGATTAACAACCTTCTCAGTTGTAACCAAGTAAAATCAGTAGCATCTTTCTTTTTGTTAGTTTATCAATTCTTTTTATACAAGTGTCTTATTATTTCAAAAGATCGAGAAAGGTTCTATTTTCTTTTTGAAGGGAAATTCATCCCCTCTTGCCGGCCGTATGGGTCCTAACAAGTGGTATTAGAGCCAGGCTCGCTTCAAAAGGACTAACCGTCATCCGAAGTAAAAAAATGGTTGGATCCAGCATCTACCGCCGAAATTTGAGGGAGACTTCGCAACATGGAAGAAGCACATAGAGGTTTCCTTCAAAACTGACTTTGAAATTCTATTAGTTATAAAATACGATTTTGTAGCACCTACGGATTAACACGAAGCCAAGAAAGATAAGTACACATGGACGAAGAAGGAGCAAGTCAACTTCGTGGCTAATGGAAAAGTAGAGTTCCATCTACTCAACATTCTTCTGCCCCAGGAGGTCAACCGGATCAAAAGCAACGACTCCGCCAAAGATCTCTAGGAGAAATTCCTGGAACTCCACGAAGATACTTCAGAAGCCAAACTGACAAAGTGGGACATTCTTCAAAGCCAACTGGCTAACCTCCGGATGAACAAGGGAGAGAAGGTAGCCCAACTCCATGCAAGGATCAAAGACCTGAACACCTAGTTCAATAACCTCGGAGAAAAGGTAACAAATTGTGACTCCTTAAGGTACGCACTTAACTCTTTTCCGAGAACTCAAGAGTGGTCAGCCTTAGTAGATGCTTACTACATCTCTAAGGACCTTGAGGTATATACTCTTGAAAGCTTATTTTTAACTTTTAAACTTCACGAGTCTCGCTGTATAGATTCTCAGGAAATAGAGAAATCAAATAATATTGCTCTAAAAGCCAAAAGGATGAATTAGATGTCGACACCTCCTTCGATGATGATGAAACAACATATATGATAAGGAAATTCAAAAAAAAAAATTAAAACTAATAAGGTTAATCAAGTGCAGGCAAAGTAAAGAAGAGCAAGGAAGGTAAGATGCTATAACTGTAATGAAGAGGGGTACATCAAGGATGACTGTCCAAAGTTAAAGAAGGACAACAAAAATGGACCAACCACAACAAAGCACAAAATCTTGAAGGTGACGTGGGATGAGTCATCATCAGAATCATATCTGGAGGAGTACATTGGACTTGCACTGATTGCAAGCCATCAGGAGGAGAGCATAGATGAAGGGAGAGGCTCCTCAGAAGAAAGTTGCAGTAAGGAGGAAGAAACAAACTTCAGAACAGATCTGGTAAGTGAGGTATGTTTACTACCCCTAACCCATTATATTCAGGTTTTAAATCCATGACCAGATCATTATGTAAGCTAAAAATGAAAAATAATAATTTGAAAAAGGAAGTTTTTGAATTAAAAATAATCTTAGCAAATACATGCCCCTAGAAATGTATAATAAATTAAAAGATGAAAATGAAAAATTGAATGACCAAATTGAAAAATCAAGAAACTTTGCATATGATAATCAAAATACCTGGAAAAATTATAAAAACCTAAATTGGTATCTTAAATATTATAAAGGTCAAATTAGAAAAGTGTCACAAAGATATGTACCTAAAAAATTTCTTGTTAACCCCGTAGATAAAAATTTATTTTGGGTTCCTAGATTTTACTTAGTCTAAAAATGATTATGCATGTTTTATGTTTAGAAATATGAATTTAAATTTCAAAATTAAGATCATATGCTTACTGTTAATATTTATCTTTGAATTTTTTTTTCTATTTCTAGAATGAAAAATCTCTAAGTATTAATTTTTTAAAAAAAATTTCTTCGATTAAAAAAAGGTCATGATTTAAAACCTAAAATGTTTTGGACATGTATTTCAACAATTTTTTTTTAGAGAATTATCATTATATTTTGAATAATGAGAAAAATCAACATGATTTTTAGATTAATAAAACTATTTTTTAAATATTTGTCATATCTATTTTTCGAACAATCCTTCTTTTTGAAATTTTTATCCTAATTTTTTTATAGTGATAGATCCCTTGAAATTCTGTTTGCAACTATTTTTTGTAAATTCTTTGATAAATAATAAATTTTCTATGAATTAATTACTGAAAACCTTATTTTTAAAAAAAAACCAAATCTTGAGAACTTATTCTTGAATTATTTAATTTTTCGGTTGTTGTGCATTCTGTTCTCAACACTTAAAAAAATTTCATAAATTTATAAAAATTTAATTTGCAAAAAACTAATTTTAGAAATTTAATTTTCTTTTAACGTTAGAAAATTATTTTGTAAAAGCTTTTTAACTTCTACTCTTTTTACCCTTAGAAAAAGTTACAAATTTTTAACATTATTTTTCAAATTTATGAAGGAGAGAGATGAGAGAGTTTAAGTCTAGGGGGAGGTTAATTATGTAAATTATAAATTCTAGTTTTAACTGTTTAATTGTTATTTTATTACCTCTATGTTTTTTTTACCCTAAGTCTAACTCGTGTTGATGCATATCAAAAAGGAAGAGATTGTTAATACCCCAAGATAGTTTTAATTGTTGGTGCAACCTTAGGTCAAGGTTGACCTGGTTGACCCAACTCGAAGTGACTTGACTCGAGTTGTATTTTGATGTTTGACTTGGGAAGATTGTCGGTGCAACCTTAGGTCAAGGTTGACCTAGTTGAGTTGCATGTTGATGTTTGACACTCGTGAGAGAGTTCTATTCTTGATGTGAGACAAGAATAGATGGTTGGGAGATTATTGGTGCAACCCTAGGTCAAGGATTGACCTGAAAAGTCCAAGTATGGAGACTTGGCACTGGAAAAGTCCAAGCAGGTAGCTTGGCACGCGAAAAGTCCAAGTATGGAGACTTGGCACGGGAAAAGTCCAAACAGGGAGTTTGGCATGGGGAAAAGTCCTGGTGAGTGAAGCCAGGCAGTCGGAGAAGTCCTGGTGAGTGAAGCCAGGCAGTCAGGAAATCCTGGTGAGTGAAGCCAGGTGAAAATCCTAGTGAGTGAAGCTAGGTGAAGGGAAAGTCCTGGTGAAGCCAGGCAGTTGGAAAGTCCCGTGAGTGAAGCCGAGTGGAAGTCCCGTGAGTGAAGCCGATTGGGAAATCCTAGTGAGTGAAGCGGTGAAAACCCTAGTGAGTGAAGCTAGGTGAAAGTCCCGTGAGTGAAGCCGGAGGAAAATCCAGATGGATCAAGGGTGATCGGACATCCGGTGATGGAAGTCCAAGTAGGTCATAGGAGTGACCGGACACTTGCACGAAGAGGAAAGTCCAAGTGGGTCAAAGGATTGATCGGACACTGTGGAGAGTCTTAGCAGGTCAAGGAGTGACCGATGCTAAGCATGATGTACCAATAGGTCAAGGTTGACCGGATATTGGTTTGAAGGTTTGGGACTTGGTTTGGGCAAAATTTCTCGATCGGTCCGCATCGATCCAGCCGATATGCAGTGTATCCGATCGATCCGTGACCATCGATGACAAATGTAAGGTGATCATGGTTCAGGCTTACCGATCGGCCCTGGGACCGATCGTTGAGCCTGACGGTCCCCGGACCGATCAGACGCGGGATCGGTCCGGACCGATCAGATTGCCACGCAGAGTTGGGCAACTCGCGGAAGCTCGATCGGTCCGGGACCGATCAAGGCCCGATCGTCCCCACGATCGATCAGAGGTTCCCCGATCGGTCCATGGACCGATCGTGTGTTTTTTCCCCGATCGGTCCACGCATCGATCAGGTTCTAGCTGCCGCGACGCAACGCCAGTTTCTTCACCGCCTTCTTCGCAGTATAAAGGGTCGAGGGCCGCTGCATAGAACTTCTTTCTTCTAGAACTTCGTTTTTCGTCAAGCTTCGCTCAACCGAGCTTTGATTGAGCTCGCCCCAAGCTTCAAGCGTGAGCTTCCAAATGCCGACCAGCTGCGTTGTGAAGTTGCCGCTTCACCTCCAATGACAAGAAAGCAAGCAATTGGTAGAGTGCTATTGTATTCATATTGTATTGCTTTTCTTCTGTTCTTGTACTCTTTGTTGTGGCGAGGTTTCTCCACCCACAAGGAGTATATTGTATTAGCCGGTTCTCCGGGGACTCATCCACCGACGGATTGACTGGACTCGTCCACCTTACGGACACGCCGAGGAGTAGGAGCCCTAATCTCCGAACCTCGTTACATCCTTGTGTTAAGGTTTGTTTTTCTTCTCTTTCGTTTCTTTGTATTTTCCGCTGCGCTAACACGTTTTGTAGAAAGAAACGACGATTTGGGGTCGGCTATTCACACCCCCCCTCTCTAGCCGAGTACGAACGATCCCAACATTAATGTGGTTAACCGAATTAGAGTTAGGTCCTGTTGTGTTTCGATGCCCTGTGTCTGAGTGTGCAGGAACTTATGAGCACAAGAAGTCGAGTGGAAGACGCAGCTAGCGAGAAGGATAGTACGGGAGAGAGTCGACGGGCTCGGCGCGTCTTAGGGATGAGGCGCTGCGGAAGAGGACGCTGGCGGACAAGAAGGAAGCATGCAGTATTTTCGAGGGATGAGAAGCTGGAGCGGAAGGTTGCTTGAGAAGGCTAGAAATGGGTTCCAGTAAGCCCTATTCCGGATGGTCGAAATCACCCAAGCGAGCAGAACCAGAGCAAGAGCCCGCACCAAAAAGTCAACAGAGAAGTTGACTTGGTCCGGGTGCATGGACCAAGTCCAAGCGCTCGGACGGTCCGGACACCTAGACCTGGTCCTGTCGCCTGGATCACTTGGGTGCCCTTGAGGCGCCTCGCCCAGCGGGGCCTTATCGCAACGGTCCGAGCACCCGGAATAGAAAGTTTATCAAAACTCAACGTGTCACGATTCGTTGCGACCCGAATAAAATTTTATCCATGTCCAAGTACCCCGATCAGGGCTATAAATGCAGTCTTGATCCTAGTAGTCCAGAAGTACTTGTACACGAGTTTTTTTAAGTGTTCTACTATTTTGTGTGTTTCCAACGCTTGTGAAAGACTTCTCCGCCTATGATGAAAGGAGAATTTGATCAGTGCTTCAAAGTCTTGGATTAACAACCTTCCTGGTTATAACCAAGTAAAATCGGTAGCCTCTTTCTTTTTGTCAGTTTATCAATTCTTTTTATACAAGTGTCTTATTATTTCAAAAGATCGAGAAAGATTCTATTTTCTTTTTAAAGGTCAATTCATCCTCTCTTACCAGCCACATGGGTTCTAACAGCTAATGATAGAGCCAGGGAGGAAAAGGCCACCATGATGAGAGGATATTTCTAGCAACTCGTCGATCAAGCTGTGCAAGAAATCTTGCAGAGGCTCGCATTGGTGCACCTGACTCTTGAAGGAGTGCCAATGCCTCGGCTGAAGTGCGAAGTCAAGGAGGAAGAAGGCTAGAATTGGATTTAGGTAAGCTCAACTCAAGACGAATGGAGGATCACCTAAGCAACCAGACAAGTCAACTTCTGAGTTAATTGAGTCTAGGCATCTAGACCAGGTTCAAGCACCCAGACTAGGTCCAAGCGCCTAGGATGTTTCAGCCATGTCAGCAAGTCATTACGAGCCATTGCCAAAGAAGATCAACACTGGAGTCCATGTTAGCTAGCTCCAGGCGCCCAAACCGAGTCCAAGCGCCCAAGAAGCCTTAATCCATTAGAAAGAAGTCGTTGCAGTGTGGATTGAGTCAACCAAGTTAAGGCGCCCAGACCGGGTCCAGGCACCTGGGAGGTACCACATCATCCAACGGCTAACTTCGACCAGTGAGCTATAGATAGAACACCTATGCTCGAAGTCTAGCATAACACAACTTGTACTTTCATTTTGTAATTCTGTTTTGTTGTTCTACGCTTTCAACATCTGTAAAGAGGCTACTCCGCCTATTTTAAATGAGATCTTTTTATTGGAGCTTTCACTGGCTTGGATTAGCAACCTCTCTGGTTACAAACTAAGTAAATCTTTGCTTCTTCCTTTAATTAATGTTTTTATTATTTTTAACTAATTAAGTGTGTCCTTGCTAAGATCGATAGTAAGAGAAAATTCTAACTTGATTTACAGGGCTATTCACCCCCCCCCCCCTCCTAGCTGGCCTACTGGGACCTTCAAATCCTTTTCTCACTCCTTAGATGTATCAGCATCGAGGATGTCGAGTATGTCATGAAGGAGATACGTCAAGGTAGTTGTGGAAATCACACTAGCGGTTAAACTCTTGCACAGAGCTTCTAGCCAACCTTGTAGATTAACATTGCTAAGCTCGTGGGTGCCTGCCTTAATTGTTAGAATCATTAAAATCTATTGTGATTCTCCATGGATTTGCTCAAGGTCTCTACTACTTCCTACCCCTTTGGCGAGTGGGGGATGGATATCATCGACACCTTCTCGACATGGCCCAATCAGAAGAAATTTCTCTTAGTCGTAATCAATTATTTCTTTAAATGGGAGGAGTTTAAGATCTTAACCCATAAAATGGAAAAGACCATGCTTAAGTTCTTATGGAAGAATGTCATCTATCTGTATGGCCTCCCTCATAAGTTGGTACCTGCCAATGGTCGATAGTTTGGGGGGCACAAACTCAAAGAGTGGTGTGAAAGCATAGGCATTCAGCAGACATTCACCTCACTCATTTACCCCCATAGTAATGGGCAAACAGAGGTTATCAACTGAGAAATCATTAGAGGCCTCAAGAACAAACTCGATCACATCGACAATAATAGGTTGGAAAAGTTATCGAGCTTCCTTTGATTTTACAAAACTACTCCACGAGAGAGATACTCGTTCCTATCAAGATCAGTGTGGAGTTCACTCATGTATAAGCCTACAACTCCAACAATCCTGACAAGCTTTTGCTTGAGCTCAATCTGATCACTGAAATTTGGGAAAAGGTAACAACAGAACTCCTAACCTACTGACAATGAATGTGTCAAACCTACAACAAGAGGTCCATTCCCCAATACTTTTCAAGTACGTAACTTTATCAAGAAGCAGATCAAATCCGTGAGGGATGTGGGGAAGCTAGAGCCTCAGTGGGGAGGATCATACTGAATCACCCACAGTTGAGCTCAAGAGCATGCTATCTAGAGGATTAAAGTGGAAAGGGGTTTGGATGACCATGGCAAGCTGTGCATTTGCAGCCTTACCGTACCAAGAGATCTCGATTACCGTTTTTCATTTTATTTTAGTTCGAGCAAGTACTTAACTCTGTACCTATCTCAATTTTTTAATCAATAAAAGATGATCCTTTTTAACTCTTGTATCTTCACATAATCAAAGAAACTCACTCGATCTCAGACTAAGGCATCCATCAGCTAGTTGCCTCTTCATGATTCAAAGACAATCATATTTTCACAAGCTCGAGTTGCCCTCTTTAGGGTCCAAAGACAATTGTGTTTCCACAAGTCCAAGTTTCCCTCTTCAGGGTCTAAAGACAATCATGTTTCCATGAGCTTGAATTGTCCTCTTCAACATCCAAAGACAATCATGTTTCCATGAGCCTGAGTTTCCCTCTTCAAGGTCTAAAAACAATCATGTTTTCATGATCCCAAGTCATCCTCTTCAAGGTCTAAAGACCACATCATCTTCCATGTCAACATTTCATAATTCAATAATTTGGACTAAACTCATTCAATCTACCAAACCGCTAGTTCAGTCTACTGAATCGATTTGGATTCGATTTAACCCAAGTCAAGTCTGGTTCATCTATTTACATTTATTTGTTCTCTGGTTTGCTTCCATCTACAAATTCTTGCAAAAAAAATCATACAAAATACAAACAAGTAACCTAGCCTATATCTATAAGTCTACATGACCTACTAGGTTTACCTTTTACTTAGAGGTCCCTCCTCCAAGTCTACCACCTAAGGTTCAATCCCTTAGAATCAAGTCATACTCCTATAAGTCTACCTGATCTACTAAGCTTACCTTTTGCTTGGAGGTCCCTCCTCTAAGTCTACCATCTAAAGGTCAATCCCTTAGAATCAAGTCATACTCCTGTAAGTCTATCCAACCTACTACGCTTCATGCTTGGAGTTCACTCCTCCAAGACTTCCCATTACCTAGGGTTACCTCCCTCTAGGGTTTTTCACTATCTAGCTTCACTCACTAGGACTTTCATCATCTAACTTCACTCACTAGGGTCTGACTTCACTTACCAGGACTTCCACCACCTAACTTCACTCACTAGGACTTCCCTTTTCCTAACCTCCAGTTAGGACTTTTCCTTGCTAGTCATCTAATCCTAACTAGACTTCTCTCTTCCAAACATCAAGTCATGTTTGGATTAACCCTTGGTCAAACTAACCAAACTTAGGTATATTGTCAAACATCAAAACATGGAAGTTGATTGCACCAACAATCTCCTCATTTTTTATATTTGATAATTTTCTTAAGTTAGGTATTTGGTCTTTAAGATTTTATACCAAAGTTGGGAGTCAAAATATTTTTAATTTAAGGTCACTCTCCTCCTTTGACACACATCAAAAAGATTGCCTAAGGTTCCCTTAGTTTTACACTAACAATTTTGAAAATACTTGAGGGAGCTTTGTTAAAATATTTATTTTAAAACATTATTTTTGAAATAAAATCATTTTTGAAAATATCACTTTTGAAATTATAGCTAAAAAATGCAAACAATTTCAAAAAAAAAAAGTTTTCAAACATAGTTTCAAAGAAATTTTAAAAATTATGTTTGATCATTCAATCAAGACCCCCCTGTCAAACATCAAAACATGGAACCTGATTGCACCAACAATCTTCTCCTTTTTGATATTTGATAATTTTCTTAAATTAGGCATTTGGTCTTTAAGGTTTTATACCAAAGTTGGGAGTTAAAATATTTTTAACTTAAGGTCACTCTCCCCCTTTGACACACATAAAAAAGATTATCTAAGGTTCCTTAGTTTTGCACTAACAATTTTGAAAATACTTGAGGGATCTTTGTTAAAATATTTATTTTAAAACATTATTTTTGAAATAAAATTATTTTAAAAAATATCACTTTTGAAATTGTAGTTAAAAATGCAAGAATTTTCAAAAAAAAAGTTTTCAAACACAGTTTCAAAGAAATTTTTAAAATCTTAGGAATCCTTGTTAACCACAAGGAACATATCCTATGTGTCTTAGGGGTTGATCCAAATTTAAAAAATAACTAAAGTATTTTTTAAAATATTTTCTAAACAAAGTTTTTAAGGAAAGTATTTTCAAAAGTTTTCAAAAAATATTTGAGAAGCATGGTTTCAAACGTTTTCAAAAAGATTTTTCAAACTTTTTTAAAGAATTTTAAAAAGTATATATATCTCATCTTTTAATCAGAACTCCCCCTCAATCTGACATATAGAACCACCTTTATGTCTAGTGATTAATCCAAATCAAAAGATCAATTAAAATATATTTTTCAACATATAAATTTTTGAAATAATTTTTTAAAAGATTTTCAAGTGTGTTTAAAGATTTTTTATATATTTTTCAAAAATATTTGTAAGAAAACATTTCTAGATTTTTAAAGGAGTTTTCAAAGATTTAAAAAGGATTCTAAATTTATTATTATTATTTTTAAAAAATAAAATTTCCAAAGAAAATTTTTTTAAGCATTTTCCTAAATTTTCAAAAGCACCTCCCCTTAACGTAACACATCCTAATTATCCTTGTTAACCACAAGAAAATCTACCTAAGTATCTAGAGGACTAGGTTCTACTATTGACCTTAGGATGTGGACGGACGTCTAAGTACTAGTCAACAATCAATAGTTTTCAAGTATATAGATTTTTCAAAATTTATATATAAAAATACACTCAATCAAGCATGAAATTTATTAAAACATTATTATGTTAAATCATTATTTTAAAAATAATGTTTAGAAAATTATCTATGAATTTTGAAAACTTTTTCAAAATATTTTCATTTTAATAATCCTTGTCATCTCACCCATGTAAGTGTTTCAGCACAATTAATCATGGTACCCTTATGTGTTTTATGAGATGTTTTATCAGTTTTATCTAATTTAAAATTTAAGCTTGAATCTAAGGATTGATTAACCTTGTGTTAGATTTAAGTTTAATAATTAGTTAATTAAATACATATTTCAAAAATTATATTTCATGCAGTAGCGAGGCACAAAAGTCTTCTTGGGTATTGGAGCAATGACCATTTTCTAAGAAAAATTAAACCTTTTAATGAAATTTTACATTTAATCAACTTGCTAATAAACCATGGTCTAACTAGTCTAGGATGTGGCGAGGTAGTTTCGGTTAGTTCCACTTAGCTAAGTAGACCAAGAAGAGTACATCTTATCTCACTTGACTCCCTAGACTAAGCTTCCCTAACGTACTATCATCTCGCCCCACCCTGATACTAGATTAGGCAAGTATCAATCAAGTCTAAGTCCTTAACTATTCTAGATTAAGTATAAACAAAATACTAGTATAAATAGCATGATATTTACTAACATAAAATAATACATGTACATGGCAAGTATACATGTGTCAAACAAGTCAAACAATTTATAGTTGATTTCTAATGATGCATCAAATTCTTAATTTGATATATTTCGTAAATCCATGAATGTGTCAACCCACTTTGACACATTTTGATTCTTATTAATTAAGTTGTTTCATTTGGTAAAATTTTAATAATTCGTTCCATAATTTATGCTACTTAATTATAACTTGTTTAATTATTTTTAATTTCTTTATTTTATTTTTCAAAGTATTAATGTTATTTTATTTATTTAATTTTTGTAAGTTGTGGATTTAATTTGCTAAAATTTGTAGATTTTCTTCCTTGAATTTTGGTATTTAAATTAAAATTTGCTATTCATTGTTTCATAATTAAATTATACTTTAGACTAAATTTAAATTTTTTTAATTAAAATTTGAATTAGTATTCTTAAAATTTGTAGATTTATTTTTTTTATTTTTAAGATTTAATTTTAAATTTTTAAAATTTAAATTTAAATTATTTATTGTTTTATAATTAAAGGATACTTTATTATAATTAATTAATTTAAATTTTTATATTAAAATTTGAATTAGTATTCTAAAAATTTCTAGATTTAGTTTCTAGATTTTTTAAGATTTAAATTTATAAAATTTAAATTTATCTTATCTTTTAAATTTGCATCTTTAAGATTATTTTGATTATTAATTAATTTATTTAATTCTGTATTATTAAAAATTTTAAGATTAGAATTTAAATTATTAGATTTATTTTAATTATTAATTAAAACTTTATCTTAGTTGAATCATTAGTATTTATTATAATAATTTTATCCTGACTATTAATTTTTTCTAAGTTTATTTTTTTTATTTGTTGAATTAAATATTTTATCAAGTATTTTATCAATTTCATATTTGAATTTTTATTTAAATCTATTGAGTTTGAATTAGTTAGATTTATTTTATCCAATTTAGATTTATCTTGATTAAATTATTTAATAAGATTATGATTAATTTTATCTAGTTTATTGAAGGAAAAATTTAATTTATCATATATAGGGGTATTTTTGGAAATAATATCATCATGTAAATTTATACACCTATTTTCGAATGTAATAGGATTGTAAAAAATCATATTTGCATGAAATATAAAATTACTAACATTTTTCACAATTTTCCTAGTTGGGCGGTGGTTCTTGTAGTGTTTGAACCTTGACACTCGAAGCATTTGATATGATCTTTACTCCTCCAAACTTCGGGCATCGGTTTCTCCTTTGCTGTCAGTGGTGTTATTCAATTCTTACGAGTAGAACACTTATTTTTATGGTGTCCTCTCTCCCTACACTTAAACAAATTATGTGAAATTTAAAAACCATAATTAAAATTTATAACTTGCTCCCCCTTAATCCTTGGCTTGCTTGCTCCTTCGACGATTGGTCCGATCAGAGTCTTCTACTCTAATACTAATTATAGGATTGGTGGCGTCGATAAAGGGGTGAATATTGATCCATCTTTTCACGCTTGTTCTTTTGTTCATTTTATCAGAGTTAGTTAGTTGCAGCAGAAATATACAATAAAGATACGAAAAGAACATCGGTGGTTTACTTGATTCTCAACCCCCAGGGTCAATACGTTCAAGGCCTAATCATGCGAAGCGCCCGTCCACTAGTTTTTCTCTTTTCTGAAAAC
This sequence comes from Zingiber officinale, assembly GCF_018446385.1. Lineage (NCBI taxonomy): Eukaryota > Viridiplantae > Streptophyta > Magnoliopsida > Zingiberales > Zingiberaceae > Zingiber > Zingiber officinale. The sequence goes on from NC_056007.1 coordinate 81,148,742, forward strand.
CTTCCGGAAGAGGAGAAACTGCTTATAGTTTATTTTATAATCACAAATAATATAAAGACTTAGCACATATATAAAGCAAACTAAACAAAAAGGATGATGGCCGATCCGGAAGTCCTAAGCATAGCGACTACTTCTGGAGCTTCCCCGGTTGCAAAGCTTTGTGGCGTTGCTTTTTGAGCGCAGAGACGATAGTGGTATGAAGAATAGATATCTTGAACGTAGAGTCTTTGTCTCCTTTTATAGAGTTGGATCAAATCCTTATCTAGATCAACTCTTATTTGGATAAAGTTATATTTGGATGAAGTCATATTTGGAACTTATATGGATTAAACTTTATCTCTATCTATATCATCTGACTTATCCTTATCCTCATCCAAATTATAAAGATCAGATCTTTTGTCACATCATCTTCCATGTCAATATTTCATAATTCATTAATTTGGACCAAACCCAACTAGTCTACCAAACCGCTGGTTCGGTCTATTAAATCGGTTTGGGTCCGGTTCGACCTAAGTCGAGTCTGGTTCATCCATTTACGTTTGTCTGCTCTCTATTTTGTTTCCAGCTTTAGATTCCTATAAAATAACCATGCAAAATACAAACAAGCAACCTAGCATATCTCTGTAAGTCACCTTACCTACTAGGCTTACCTTGTACTTGGAAGTCTCTCCTCCAAGTCTATCACCTAAGGGTCAATCCCTTAGAATCAAGTCGTACTCCTGTAAATCTACTCGACCTACTAGGCTTCATGCTTGGAGTTCACTCCTCTAAGACTTCGCATTATCTAGGATTACTTCCCTTGGGGTTTCTACTACCTAACTTCACTCATTAGGATTTTCACCATCTATTTTCACTCACTAGGATCTAGCTTTACTCACCAAGACTTCCATCACCTAACTTCACTCATTAGGATCTAATTTTATTTATCAGGACTCTCACCGCCTAACTTCACTCACTAAAATTTTCTTTTTTCTAACCTCCGATTAAAACTTTTCCTTACTAATCATTTAGTACCAACTAAAAATTTTTCTTCTAAATATCAAATAAATAGAGCAATCTTTAATCAAACTAAGCATATCTAAACTCATTATTAAACATCAAAACTCTACAAACTGATTATACCAACACTTAGAAGTTCTCTTCACCCGCAAAGTCACAGGATTTTCATAGTTGTTCTCCATTGACTCAATCGTCTGCAATACACCTCCCTTCTACATACCATGCGAATATGGAGGGCTCCCGATGAGCGCATCATCTTTTACCGTACGAAAAGCATAACCACCGTACGTCACTGGAGTAAAACAAAAAACAAAAAAAAACGGCAATTTACCAAAAGGCGTACTACAGTTATTGTATTTACCAAAAAGCGCATCACGGTTTTGTATTTACCAAAAGGCGCAGGTAAGTGATGTATATTACCGAATATAACCCTACCGCCAACCAACACCTCTGATCAGTCATCAATTCCCAGGCATCCGAACCATATTTTTAAAAAACTTAGATATTAAAAAAAACGATCATTAGGGTACCTCCCTCCTTCGTGACATGCGAGTGCAGCTCGGTCTTGTGAAACCCTAGTTTAGTGTTCGTGAGCCATCAGTTCGAGTTTTTCTCAAGCGCCATCTAGCTAGCATTTCAGTTTAATTAAAAACCAGGAGTGTTCGTGAGCCATCAGTGAAGGATTCTAGGGTTTACATTACATTAATCAGCTAGTATCATAATGGCGCAAAGACGTCGATCGGGTGAATCATCATCCTCGCCACATCAATTATCTGTAAAGGTTATCATTTTACAAACTCTGTGATATTGAGAAGCTGAACTAGTATGATTTAAATTTTTTTTATTTTTATAAAGTATAGGGTTCAGTTGATGTTGAACAGAAACTGCATTGGAACAGTGTCCTCGGTCACTTTAAAAGTTTTTTTCAACCATCCACGAAGAAAGGAACGCATGGAGGCGGTGTTATTTTACATGACCGACACATAGTGCTGATCAAACAGTCACCCTTTCGTATTTTTTTGAACATAGAAGATATGCAGCACATCCGTGGGATTTTGGTAAATATATTTGAAAATTGGGATTCAAGTAGTCAAACCTTTAGATTCTCAGGTACAATTTATAAATTTGTATTTTAATTACAAAGTAGTTGTATGGTAAAATTTAAGCTTTTGCTAAACGTGGGGCTGATACGATGCCGTATCAGGCCCAACGTGGGCCTGATACGGCATCTTATCAGGCCCAATGTGGGTCTGATACGATGGAGTATCAGTTCTTGATATGACATTGTATCATGTCCACGGTGTTCCTAATACTTTTGTATGTATTGGTAGAATTCTAATAATAATTTAACTTGGTCAGGTGTTCCGGTTTGCTTCACAAGAGGAGACGTTTCATTGCTGCTCGGTATTGCAGACCGAGGAGCTTCAATTCCGATTGATTCAGCTAAAGCATCCAGTGACCTTTTTCTAACTTACTTCTCAAACAAAAAAGAAGCTACTAGATCAAGAATTGAGGAGTTGCTTAAATTTTATGGCAATCGCGTTGAAGGCGAAGATGATGTTTTATTATTTTGCAAATTCTATATTTTGTATATATTTGTTTGTGTCTTATTTTCTTCTAGTACATATAAGGTCCCGTTAAGTCTTATAGATATAGTAGATGATTTTGAGAATCTTGATAGATTCAACTGGGTTGAATCAATCCATGAATTTATGGCTCCACAATTACCTAAGATTGGGGACATATTTTCATCAACTGAGACAAAACATGCTAACACCAACCTCCCTTACCTAAAGGGATTTGCTGGTCTTTTGGCAGTAAGTGTTTAATTTGTGTGAAAATTTTTAATATTTTGCGAACAATTATAAAATAGTTAACCCTTGTCATGGTGAATCAGGCATGGTTTTTGGAGCATGTTCCAATCCAAAAACCATACAAAATAAAAGGAGCCAGAATAAATAAGTGGAGGAATATTCCTTCACATATTAGTAAGGTGAGAGAAATGATTAACCAAGTTTCATCTGAAGAGGTAAATTTAGAATACTTTGACTATAGTTTGGTTAAAAAGTATGATTTTAACATGTGGTTTAATATTCTTACAGGTTGTGATTGACCTAATCCCTAACCAAGATGAAAGATCATTGGTTGAGAACCTTGCTGGCGTTGATGATAGTCCACATGCAATGGAGGCATCACAAATTGAAGTGAGTGTAGGAGGAAGGCAGATTAATAAGGATTGTTGTAATTGCATTATTCAAGCAAACATAAATAAAGAGCTAACAATGGAGAACATGCAATTGAAGGAGAGGGTGAAAGAGTTACTTAAAATAGTTGAAAAAAAAGGCATGGAATCTCAATATAGCGAGCCTGTAGACGATCCTCAAATTGAACCTGTAGGTGTTAAACCACGAAGTCGGAGAGGCTGTGACAGAAGTCGCTATGATTACAGGGATACTCCAATTGATAGTCCATTGTGGCTCAAAACTTTGCCTAAGAGGCAGCGTAGAAATATACATATAAGTGAGCCTGCGGAAAAAGTTACAAGTATAGGAGAAGGAAAAAAATTTGTCAAAGAATATGTTGTTGTGGGCAAGGGGAAAGGAAAAATAGGTTTGGATGAAATGGAAGAAGAAATTAATATTGTACAAATGATGGAAGACAAATCTGATGAAGAGGCAGACAAGGATGTAGAAATGTTTGCCAAATATGACAAAATGAGGAAACAAGCAATTGCTGTAAGACGATATATGCAAATTTCTTTGCAATTTGTTAGATATAATGGATTATCTAATTGCCTTTTTTGTTTGTATGCATAGTATGTGAAGAAGCAATTTAAGTCTTCCAAGAAAAAAAAACAAGACGAAGAGGTGGCGTACTTGTTAAAAGCCTTGGAGGAAATAAAGTATGTAAATTAAATAGTTGAATAGTAAAGTATAATATATGCATATCTGATTACATATTTGGGCTAAGGTTATCAAAAATAAATTTGTAAAAATAATCTGTGATTTGTTTACTTTGTAGGTTTACAAATGATATAGTTTGGGAGGAACCACCCTTTTGTTTAAATTTGTATTCCCTTTTATCTGGTGTGAATGGAGAAATGTTGACAAGAGGGGATGTAATCGACACGTATTGTAAAATTTTATTTAGGGGGGCATTCCCGTCTGGAAGCACATACAACAAGTCAATATATTGTTCAACATTCTTCACAGTAAGGAATTGATTTGATTATAGTAAAAAATAGAATTCTTTTTATTAGTTGGTTATGTATGTATGACTTTGCATATTTGTAGTCATTAATGAAATCGTCAAGTAAGTTTGCCTTCCAACACATGATAAAGACGGATAGACGAGATGAAGAGGTAAGGTATATATTTATACCTTTGTGCAGTGATAATGCACACTTCCACTTGCTGGTGGTGGACACCAAATCAATGATGTTCAATCAGTACAATTCTCTTGCAAGTGAAAGTAAATACAAATATGAATTTGAAGTAGCGGTGAGCATCTAATAATAATGATATTGTTTGTATTTTAATATAAATGCTAGTTGATGGAAAATGGAAATTTCCTCTTCAATCTTCAGGTATCAGATTTTAAATTATATAGTCGTGAGCACGTTGCTGCTATTCATCCAAACTTGGAAAGGCATTATCCGTTTGATATATGTGTCTCTCGCACAATTGAATGTCCACAACAACAAGCAAGGTAAATCGAGCACAACGTGTGAATATAAATAATTGATAAAAAAATATTGACAATTAAAATGCTGTTGTTCTTTACAGCGTTGATTGTGGCTTCTTTGTGATGCAATACATTCGATGTCTCCTATATGATATGAAGATGGACTTCAAACAAGGAGACATGAAAAAGATTAGAATTGATGTAATGGTAGCAATTTTGAGGGATAAATATTTTCAAACATTGGATTAAATATCCAGTCTTGTAAGGCAAAAACTTGTATAGAATGTAAATGCAATTATTACGTAGTGTAGGACTTTTAATATCTTTGTATGTAGTCTTTGTTGTATAATATGGTGGTATGTAGTGTATGAGAAGATTAGAAACTATCACTGGAATATTAATAATATTGCATAGTGATTAGTCAGAAATATAAATCACAAAATACAAAATGCAATGCTGGTGCTTATCAGTGGAAAGAGACAATGTATATAAGTTGTAATGCACACCATTTCTATCTTCTCAAAACTGAAAACATGGTAACGATTAGGATTGTTTAAAAAATCAAATAGGCTCGGACCAACAGTCAGTTTCCAGAGCACGTCACTAGGTTCCGTGCCAACTGCCACGGAGCAATACCTTATTAGCAATGGGGTATAAATACGTTTTGACACCAGATATACCATCTTCCCAGTTAGAACTTCACAGGGAACATGATTTCGGGTAGAACCAAGTAGGGGAGGGCCATCAGTGGGTTTTGGTCAAAACCCACTGATGGACCTTGACACCTCTGATTGGACCCATTTCAGCTCTAGTGGTATTCTGGAGTTGCAAGGACTCAGAAGATGGTGGCAAATCATTATTTATATATATATATATATATATGTGCTGGGAAAAAATAATATAAAATCAGCCTTCGTTGGGCCTGATATGCTTGGATATCAGGCCCAACGGGGGCCTGATATGAGGGCATATCAGGCCCAACGTGGGCCTGATATGAGTATCAATTAATAAAGCATTATTCTTTCTCCCCCTAATATAAAGAAAGGAACGCATGCTAACAGGGGCCTGATCAAAATAATAAAATAACATCAATTTTAAAAGTCACTTTCCATACGGTAGAAAAGAAAAGCTGTGCAGTGTTCCGTGCCAACTGGCACGGAGCCATACCTTCTAATCCATGGTGTATAAATTATATTTTACACCATATATACCATATCCCCACCAAGACCTTCACAGGGGAATTGATTTCTATTATATCCAAGTAGGGGAGGGGCATCAGTGGGTTTTGGTCAAAACCCACTGATGGACCTAGACACCTCGGATTGGACAGATTTTAGTTCTAGTGGTATTCTGGAGTTTCAAGGACTCCATATCTGGTGGCAAATCATTATTTAAATTTCTAAAGGTGCTGGGAGAAAATTAAAATACAATCAGCCTCCATTGGGCCTGATATGCTTGTATATCAGGCCCAACGTGGGCCTGATATGAGTGCATATCAAGCCCAACGTGGGCCTGATATCCAAGCATATCAGGCCCAAAGTGGCCTTGGTACTGTTCCGTGCCAATGGCACGGAGCCATACTTCGTAATACATGGTGTATAAATTATGTTTGACACCATAAATACCATCTCCCCAGCAAGACCTTCACTGGGGACTTGATTTCATGAAAATCCAAGTAGGGGAGGGCCATCAGTGGGTTTTGGTCAAAACCCACTGATGGACCTAGACACATCGGATTGAACCCATTTCAGCTCTAGTGGTATTCTGGAGTTGCAAGGACTCAGAATCTGGTGGCAAATAAATGTTTAAATATTTATAGGTGCTGGGAAAAATTTAAAATACAATCAGCCTCCGTTGGGCCTGATATGCTTGGATATCAGGCCCAACGTGGGCCTAATATGAGTGCATATCAGGCCCAAAGTGGCCTTGGTATGGTATCCTTTCTTATATATTTATACTACCTCCCCTTTTCTATAAACTCAAAATGTGCTACCATGCTCCTTATGAAAAATTAAATGGCAACTGGCACGGAGCCATACTTCGTAATCCATGGTGTATAAATTATGTTTGACACCATAAATACCATCTCCCCACCAAGACCTTCACAGGGGACTTGATTTCATGAAAATCCAAGTAGGGGAGGGCCATCAGTGGATTTTGGTCAAAACCCACTGATGGACCTAGACACATCGGATTGAACCCATTTCAGCTCTAGTGGTATTCTGGAGTTGCAAGGACTCAGAATCTGGTGGCAAATAAATGTTTAAATATTTATAGGTGCTGGGAAAAATTTAAAATACAATCAGCCTCCGTTGGCCCTGATATGCTTGGATATCAGGCCCAACGTGGGCCTGATATCCAAGCATATCAGGCCCAAAGTGGCCTTGGCACTTATAAATGGCAACTGGCACGGAGCCATACTTCGTAATCCATGGTGTATAAATTATGTTTGACACCATAAATACCATCTCCCAACCAAGACCTTCACAGGGGACTTGATTTTCTGGAGTTGCAAGGACTCAGAATCTGGTGGCAAATAAATGTTTAAATATTTATAGGTGCTGGGAAAAATTTAAAATACAATCAGCATATCAGGCCCAATGGAGGCTGATTGTATTTTAAATTTTTCCCAGTGCCTATAAATATTTAAACATTTATTTGCCACCAGATTATGAGTCCTTGCAACTCCAGAATACCACTAGAGCTGAAATGGGTTCAATCCGATGTGTCTAGGTCCATCAGTGGGTTTTGACCAAATCCCACTGATGGCCCTCCCCTACTTGGATTTTCATGAAATCAAGTCCCCTGTGAAGGTCTTGGTGGGGAGATGATATTTATGGTGTCAAACATAATTTATACACCATGGATTACGAAGTATGGCTCCGTGCCAGTTGCCATTTATTTTTTCATAAGGAGCATGGTAGCACATTTTGAGTTTATAGAAAAAGGGAGATAGTATAAATTTATAAGAACGAATAACGTTGGGCCTGATATCCAAGCATATCAGGTCCAACGGAGGCTGATTATATTTTAAATTTTTCCCATGACCTATAAATATTTAAATAATTATTTGCCACCAGATTATGAGTCCTTGCAACTCCAGAATACCACTAGAGCTGAAATGGGTCCAATCCGATGTGTCTAGGTCCATCAGTGGGTTTTGCCCCTACTTGGATTTTCATGAAATCAAGTCCCCTGTGAAGGTCTTGGTGGGGAGATGGTATTTATGGTGTCAAACATAATTTATACACCATGGATTACGAAGTATGGCTCCGTGCCAGTTGGCAGGGAACAGTGCACACCTTTTCTTTTCTACCCTATGGAAGGTGACTATTAAAATTGATGTTATTTTATTATTTTGATCAGGCCCCTGTAAGAATGCTTGGAGTTTATATTAGGGGGAGATAGAATACTGCTTTATTAAATGATATTCATATCAGGCCCACATTGGGCCTGATATGCACTCATATCAGGCACACGTTGGGCCTGATATTCAAGCATATCAGGCCCAACGGAGGTTGATTGTATTTTAAATTTTTTCCAGCACCTATAAATATTTAAATAATGATTTGCCACCAGATTCTGAGTCCTTGCAACTCCAAAATACCACTAGAGCTGAAATGGGTCCAATCCGATGTGTCTAGGTCCATCAGTGGGTTTTAACCAAAACCCACTGACGGCCCTCCCCTACTTGGATTTTCATGAAATCAAGTCCCCTGTGAAGGTCTTGGTGGGAAGATGGTATTTATGGTGTCAAACATAATTTATACACCATGAATTAGGAAGTTTGGCACCGTGCCAGTAGGCACGGAACAGTGCACACCTTTTCTTTTTCTACCCTATGGAATGGATTACTACACTCCCTTTGTGCATGTTTTAACACATCTATATTTCACTACATATTAATGTGACTTTGAAATTACGAACCCCTTCCTGTTGAATTGAAATGTATCACATTTTTATTTGACACAATGGAGATATGGTGTGAAGTATTATTTCTGCCTTGCAGGTGATGGTTTACACTTCTCATACCTACCATAAAACTGTAACACAAACTAAATACTCCATAAACGTATATAACAGAAATATCACTTTTAACAACTGTTTGTCTTACAAACCTATTTATGTACTTCATACAAAACATATGCCTCAACTCTTCCAATTTACAATTCAATCAAGATCTAGGGGCTGGCGGCATTCTACAGGTCCTTCGATTATGGCCCAATTGTTTGCACCTGCTGCATTTGATTTTTACCTTCCCATTATGTTTTGACTCGATCCTTGCCTTCTTTCGCCTACCAGGCTGCACAAAGCTACGGGGACATAGCACTATAATGTTGTTGACACCCCTAGGCCAAAATTCTTTGCTTCGACAGGGGTAAATACGATCCATGTATGTCATTTTCCAATTATGTGAATGAAAGTAATGCTCACAATATGGGAGTGTATCCATGTTCCGGTGAATTATGACGGCATTTGCATGTGAGCAAGGCAATCCTGAAATTTGAAACTCCCCACAGTTACAATATTTCCTCTCCAAATCAACAATGTATGAAGCACCCCATGTCTCTACTTCCATTTCGGATTGAGAGTAGGGGTGGACTTTATATTGTCTAGCTTTCTCCCTCCTTGATTTCATTTCTTTGGTAGCATGAGGTGTCAACGCTACATACCATTTCGACGTTTCCTCCTTTCGGTTACAGAACCATTGAACTACCTTTCTTCGGGTATAATCAATTAACCTGTTTATCGGAAGTTCATGCGTCTCCTTGAACAAAGCATTTAAACTCTCTACACAATTGGTAGTTAGCATTGTGTACCTTCTCCCACTAAAGTGTGCATTAGCCCATCTTTTAGGGTCAATGTTCTTAAGCCACTTATGAGCATCTGGATGTTTTTCAAGCATGGACTGCATTATGAGATCATATTGTAGTGTTGTGTTTGCTCGGTGCTGCCCAAAACAACCCTAAACCCGACCTGCCGCAGATCTGTTATTATATTGCAAGACATGTGGTGGCAACAAAAGCATGATGGGCGATGGGTAGACTTTCCTAATTGCTGCTATAATGCCACGATGTCTATTCGATACTATACTCATTGACTATCATCGACATTAAAGAATCTCTTCGTATGATCCAGAAATCACTCCCATGCAGACCCACATTCAACTTCAGCGATTCCAAACGCTACTGGGAGGACATTGTCATTAGCATCTATTGATGTAGCCATCAACAACACACCCGGATATTTGCCTCTTAGGTGTGTGGCATCAATTCCAATTAATTTACGCAGATAAGACCTGAATACTCTCCTACAAGCTCCAAAATCCCAAAAACATCGTTGGAACTGATTATCCCAATTCCTGTGTAGTGCAACATAGGTTTCAGGATCCCTTACTCTTAACTCACGCAGATATAGTGGAAGATCTCTATATGCTTGATCATAATCTTCAACAACTTTCTTCATCGCTTTCTCTCGAGCTATGTAAGCTTTTCTGTAGGATATGGTCACTCCGAACCTGACTTTTATATCTGCTATAATCATACTTGGCTTGTATTGTTCATTAGCAAGAAATTGCTCTTCAACAAAAGAAGCTACAAAGGATGAAGAGCATGCTTGATGATCAGCACTTTCCCTAATGGTGCCACATTGGTGTTCCTTTATATATTTCGTAACAATGAACTCGACATCCCCCCTGGCAACTACTCTCCACTTACACGGTTGATTGAAGCAGATAACTTTTACTTTATTTTTCCTAGTGTCAACTGGGTTATATCTCATATGTTTAACCATGGCATGCTTCACAAGTTGATTCTTGAACTCTTGTCGAGACTGAAATATCTGTCCTACAAAAAATTCATGCTGATCTGTTGCCTCTTCAATTGGCCTTTGGAGCAATCGAGAATTTAGAATATATGGATCATCAGCTATTGGGAACTCCTCCTCTAAGTCACTATACTGCTCTTGAGATATTTCATATTGTTCAATCTGCATATCATCAGCAAAGAATTCTTGTACATCTGTATTGCATTGCATTTCCTCTCCATTTCGGTTATAATACCCTTCCTCCTCACTCCAACTAGGCTCATAGTAATCAACAAGTGTTGCACACGGGTTCAGAACCTCATCTTCTTGAATACTAGCTTCTTCATTTAGATCAAATGTGAAATTACTGCTTATATTTCTATTTGTGTTATGCACACAACTTTACTGTGAAGATGATGGAATATTTGTTCTGGATACTTCTCCTACATTATCCGCATGTCCAATGCTAGAAGTTGCATCAAGAGTATTCCATATCTCAGATAGAATTTCGTCAGTTATATGATCATCCCTGATAAAGAAATTACAAACTATTTTAGTAAATTTGCAACTCCATAATCTTTTTATGTAGTTAAATTGTAATTTTGCTCAAAATAGGAAGGGTATGATGTAAAAGAAAAGTTTTAACCACATTACACATTATCGATATCAGGCCCACGTTGGGCCTGATATCATATATATCAGGCCCACCTTGGGTCTGATATCTATGATATCAGGCCACTTTTGAAGCAGATACTTCTTGTAAACTAGGCCCACCACTGACTAAACCATAAACCATAAATAAACAATTTTTAGCCAAACTTATCTATTTACGTCAAAAACTAACATGAATTAAATCGATTAAGTCTTCTATTACATCATAATTCAGGTGTTATTGAATATTATTCCCTACACAACCAAAAATAACCATAAAACCACTTTTTGCTGCCACCCTTCACACACAAATGGTGTACTTTTTATTTACCTTCACTAGCCTATTTTACAGTAAAAAAATCCATACATACATGTCTAAATCTTTAAATGTGTGCTTCTACTAATTTCCCTCTTGCAAGAAGTTTGTCCTTCTCGGCTGACCTTCTTAACTTAATTTGTCCTTCGTCTCCACTAGCAACTCTTACGCAATTATGCCATAAACCTAACTCGTCTATTGCAATCGCCAACCGCCACGAGCAATAATGGCAAGCGCAGGGTTCATATATTTTTTTTTCTTTCAAGTTTATAACACCACACAGAGGGATAAAGGGAGAGAGACGGTGAGAAGACGTGTATCCGAACCACAAATTATTTTGCTATTCTACTTTCGGCTTGGATGCTTGGAAAAATGTGTTTGAAAAAGGCGGTTGCCAGGTTAGCCAGAGGGTTAATCTGGGAATTGACTTTGGTAAACTCCGTCTTTTGGTAAATACAAAATCGTGATACGTTTTTTGATAAATACATTAACCTTTATACGCCTTTTGGTAAATTGCCGAAAAAAAAACGACGACTTTTAGTTACTTAATACGGTAAAACAGAGGAAACAGATCATGCGCGGAACCACTTATTTTCAGTGTTCATATTCCCCTTCTCGACGGGGACGAGCGGTGTTTCAGTTTGCCGGGCGGCGGAGCGGCGACCACGTGGGCGGCGCGGGGCTGAAGTGGGCGGAGACGACTCGGGAGTTCAGGAGCTCCAGTATCGGCGGGAAGGTGACGCAGCGCGGCACTTTGTATTGGTTGATTGACGCCCCACTTGAGATGGCGTAGTCCATGAGATCCTCAAACGTGCCGCCGCGCACTACGCGGATCTCCAGCGGCCCGATTGACCCATCCGCCACGCGGCACTGCCGGTAAACCGCGTTCAATGTCTCCTCCATTGCCAGGCAGCACCGCTCCATTACTCCGTCGCGCTGCAACACCTCCAGCGCTTCATCGCCGTTGTAGACCCCCTTGGCGAGCAGTTCCCAGTAGATGACGTAGTGTCCGGGGATGGACTTGGTGTAGGCGTGGCTCGTGTACTCCACCACGGTGCCGTCGTAGGGTCTCAGCAGCGCCGACGCGCTCCCCACTGCCCGCTGTAGCTCCGCCTCGTCGGTCTTGTCGGACTCGATGCTGAGGAGCACGTTCTTGCGGCGGACGAATCGGAATTGCGGCGCCGTGTTATAGAACCCGGTCACCCTCAGAATATCACCCACACAGTAGCGGTTTAGACCGGCGTAGGTGGTGATCACCAGCTCGTATTCCTTGCCTACCTTCACGTCCGCCAGATCCACTAGCCGCTGGGACTGGTTCTGGACGTGGTCGTCGCCGTGTGGGAGGAACTCGAAGTAGCCCATGTTAGGCATGATGGTGTAGGAGACCTCCGAAGGTTCACATATGGGACGGAGGTTGAGTCCGAAGTAGCACTCCGAGGAGGCGTACATGGTGCAAACCATGGGGAGGCCACCACTGTAGTACTCCAGGGTGGAAATGTACTGCGCCATGGCGCCCGTCACGATAACGTCGAGGTACTTGGTGTTGGGCCAGATGCGGGTGACGATGCCGGCCCAGTCACCATTGCTGCACTCGGCAGCTAAGAATCCCGCTAGCTCCGGGTCCGGTTGGCTGAGGAGCTCGGCCACGGCGGCGCGGACCGAGGGATCGGTAACTTTGGTGGTGAGAGAGCCGGCGGCGATGTCGTTGCAGAGGTCCTGCCAGTGGAGCTGGAGGAAGCGGATAGCCCGGAGGAGTCCGGAGGCGAAGACGGCCCCAACGCGCAGAACGTCGAGGCGCTGAAGCAGGCCGCAGAGCATCTGAGCGTACACGCTCTGAAAGGAGTCGGTGCAGAGGATGGCGGCGGTGGGGCTGGTGTACACATTGTAGGGGTCGTAGGGGCGGTTCTTGAAGTGCTCTCTCTTGATGAAACTCGTCAAAAGGGGCCGAGCCGTCAACTCGCCGGGAGTCTTCATCTCCGATTTTACGAAAAGGAAATAGAGCCCCTTCCCTTGGTCCAGCCCCGGCACGTAACTGATCAATTCCGAAAGTTAAGCTTGAAAAATTTTACAGAATTATTCATTGATTCTGGAAGTAGACGAAGAGGGCAAAATTACCAGTTCATCACGGGCATTTGTAGGCTGTGAAGGAGTTGCCGGCGGTCAAGGTCCTCTTTGATGGTCGGTATCAGCTTTCTCTCCCCAGCAGACGTCCCGGAGCTTCAAATTACATCAAACACATTTGTGCATAATAAACAAAACAACTCGGGGAAACACGAAAGATTAATATATAGGAAATGTACCTGGTGAGAAACTCGGAGATTGGGTGGGCGGAGAGGATGGCGGAGCAGTCTCCGTTGGCGATTCTCAGTATATCTGGCTGCAGGTCCTCGTAGGTAACCACGGGGACCTTGGCCTTGAAGGCGGCACGGTCGGTGGCGCCGTCGAGCCCGTACCTCCGCAGATACTCTGTCTCTGCGTTGCGCTTCAGTATCTCCGCCAATACCTTCTTCTGCACCTCGTCCGTGTTTGCCGTCATCTCCTCGATTAACCTCAGCTTCTCCGAGTCCTTCTCGTTGGTGGCGGGCCCGAGCTTGGCCACAGCGCTCCCGCTCTCCGTAAGCACCACCATCTCAACGACCATTCTTTTGGTTTACCGCAACGTCAAGCAGCTAGCAGAGGTAACAAGCTCTGCGATCTGAAAGAGGATAAGAAAGTAATGGAAGAGGAGGGATGGAGAGGTCATCGCCTGAGCGGCAGGCAAATTATTTATAGGCGGAGGCGATCGTTGGATGGGCGGTGGCTCCGCGGACGGACTGACGGAGCAACAGGCCTGTGTCAGGAAGTCTCCGCTCTCGACGCAACACTGGGGGCCCTGTGGTCCCTCGAACCCGAGGTCCACCACCCAATATTCCCTGTCTCCGTCCACTTCGACACCCTTGCGCATGGTTCCAGCCGGACAAGCATCTCCGCCGGCGATCCTCCTTCGCTCCGCGGCCGGGACTGAATAGAATCACAATACACTCCAACTTTACTCTCCGGCCGTTCTCTGCTCACTTTGCCGGTCATGGTTTTGGACAGAATGAAATCTCCCACCTGGAATTTCTTGTGCAAAAGATTATTCACTTGTCCCAACACCTCTCCCAATTTATTCACCTGGTAAAAAACGATTCACTGATTCTAGCGTCCTCACTAACTCTCTCTAAAAAAAAAAAATAAAAAAAATAATTAATCAGACAGACAGAATAACTATAAATCAGGAAGTGTTCATAATGGATAGTCCAAAAATCTAATATTTTTTAGGTGCGTGTCCTATTTAAAAAAAAAAATTACTATAAATTCATCATAGTTATAGCTCAAAACGTAACTAAGTAGTGAGCATAGAGCAAATTATTCTTTCGTCTTTCACTAACTCATCTCTAGATTAATAGGGAGGATGTAAATCATGGATGATCTTATCGATTCTATTCATTTATTCGGTATCATGATGACAAAAGATGAATACATTCATCCCAACACCTCATCATTCATTTGGTATCATGATATCATCATGAGAGAGTTAATGATACTTGAGTGCCCAGATGGATGAGAGGCTGGGTGTCTTTGAATATCAGGATTTATGTCTCGTCAGTGTTGAAATTCAACCCCACATGCTCAATATGTAAACCATCATCTATTTAACATTTCAGCTAGCCGGTTAACCCCTCGTGGAATTTAGTTATTCCATAAATTGGCAGAGAGAAATAGAAGAATTAATCAGTTTGATTAATTTGTTAAAATATTATTTTATTATGTAAGTTATTTGATAATAATGATAATTATATAATTTAATTAATTCTCATCTAGCAACGTATTTTCTCAACAGTTGCCATTAGACTGGCCATTGTTTTTGTTTTTCAAGGATTAGCACATGAGAGTTCAATCACTAGACTACTTTATTATACAAGACAGCCAGCTAAAGCCATGCTTTACACGTTAGTTAATCAATTAATTAGTTCCATGATCTGCCGATAGGGATTGCATATTAATTAATTAATTAGCTCCATGATATGCCGAGAGGGATTGCATATTAATTAATTAATTAGCTCCATGATCTGCCGAGAGGATCTCACAGAGCCTCTTCCTCTTGTTTTTTCCCTAGATCGATCGATTTTTTCATATTTTGGTGATGCAACAATAATTTGCATGCCATTTTGGAGGCATGGGGTCGGAGAGAGCGACTCTTCAACAGCATCCTTTTCGTGGGTTTGCTTTATTAGAGTGCTGCAATGCTAGATTTATAAAATCTAATTAGCTGGGTTTTGTAAATCCAATGTAATTAACGTGGAATTTGTAAATCAAAATACTCAGGGTCCAAAATTTAATGCGCGGTTTAGAATAATTTAAAAAGAATAAGAATGAGTGTCAAAAGACAGGGTGCGGTGTACCTCTCTTTCGGCGCATGTGCAGCACGTGCGCATGGCGGTATGGGCGTGAAATTATTTTTTTCATAAACAAATCTACAGATAAAGTAAAAATTAAAATTAAAATTAATTATTATATATAAATTATTAAATTAATAATTTATTAAAAATTATTAAATAAAACTAATATATATTATTAATGAATTAATTAATATGTATATTATAAATATATATTTATGATGGTATATAAATGAATATTATAAATAAAGATAGTAAATAGAAAATATAAATAATGACGTGTAAATTTTAGTGGGATTTAATTAAAATTATTTTTTGGATTTATGATTATAAAGAGAGGTTTATAACAACATCAACAAGTTTTTTACAATTTTTTTATGGTTCTCTTTTCTACTGATATCAAAAAGTAAGAAGCTGAGTTTTTCTTTCTTCAGTTTTTTGGTGGGGGCTATCCTAAAAAGTTAAAAATCCATTTATAATTGAATATGCACTAAAAGTTATGGGTTTTTTTTTTAAAATTTTTTATGTAATAATAATATGATATAATAGGTCTCATAATAAAATTGGATTTACTGATTCACAATGTCTTTTTTATTTTGCCAAGTAAAAAAGTAAAAATCTAAAAGGATGTGTTTTTTTTAATCTCTTATATTAGTATATTGTATTTTCAACATTATTAGATAGAACATGGATATTTCAACTATGATTAATACAAATTAATAAATTTTAGTATACTAATTATGTTCATATTATAACAGTACTTTAATTTTGGCCAATACTAATGATATTATTGTAATAATTATAATTGATAACTCTTATAATATGAATGTTTATCAATATCAATTACAAATTATAACTCCTATAATATCGATAATTTATTTTTAATTAATAGTAGATATTATAGTTTAGTTGTAATAACTAAGAAATCAAAATTATGTAATAATTATAATAGTGTCAAAAATAAAATATACAAAAGATGAAAGATGGAACCTCTTTTTTATAATTAAAAAAAAAGAATGTTTAATTATTAAAATGAAAAATGAAGGATGGAAACATCTTTTTTTCTAAAGTCAAAAATAAATAGCTGTTCTTTATACGAGTAGATGCACATCTCAGTGATTACGTGCGCTGGATAACGCCAATCGGATGGACGCAGACGAAAGGCATTGGATTTAATAATTCATTCCATGCCCGCCAAACAAGTTGTTAAACGATTGTCACTGACACTGTGAGACTTGACTGTGCATGTGAAGACCACACATTAGTAGCTTAGGACATCTCCCATGAAAAACTTTACAAGTGAGATTTTCTTTTTTTTTTCATTTTCTATGTACCATTTTATTATCATATCAAAAATTAAAATACTCTTACTCTATTTTTTATTATAAAAAATCTTCATATAATTTTTTTTTATGATCCTACGTAGCTACACTCAACCATTAATCTATCTTTAAAATAAAACCTCAATTATTTATCGATGGATCACTCTTATATCACATAATTTATTAAAAAGTAGTATTAAAAAATTAAAAATTTAAAAAATAGTACAACATTTAATAAAGAATTATTACAAATAATTTATAAAAATTAATCATTTACTAATCACACTTATAGTGTGTCCAAATATACTCAACCAAGTCGGTTCAAAATTAATGATGTACTTGATTATCACATTACTCGTAGCTTATCCGAAGATATTCTTCAAACTCTTGAGTAGAGTCTTGAAATATCTATGCCGAAAGATTTTCTTCATCATTCAACCAATTGATTGCTTACTGCATCTCCTTATCCTTAATAATCATGTTGTGTAAAATAATACATGTATACATGATATCCTTCAAGTTATTCTTCTACCAAAATCGTCCTAAACCTCTGATCATTGACCAACTAGATTGGAGCACTTCAAATGCTCGCTCGATATCCTTTCTTGCAGCTTCTTGTCTTTGTTTGAATATTTTTTTCTTGGAATCTTGTGGGCACGAAATGCTCTTCACGAAAGTAGCTCATTCTGGATAAATAGCATTAGCTAAATATTATCCTTTTGTATGTGTGTCATGCATTTATTGTAAAATTAATCTATGGTGTATTTTCTTGTAGAACTTCGTTGAATAAAAGTGATTCGTTAAGGACATTGATATCATTACATGACCCTACGATTTAAAAAAAAAACGTGTTGTATCCATAAGTTTGCATATGCAACCGCTTCAAGCATAATTGTTGGGACCTCATGATTGCCTAGAATAAATGGTATTTCTAAGCAACGGGACAATTTCTCTATTCTCAATGCATATAATCAAGGCTACCCAACATGTTAGGGAAATCGTGTCTTTGTTCATACAATTCAAGCAAATGTTAGATGTCAGAAACATTAGGTCTTCTTAAGTATTGTGTCCCAAATACTTCAATCACACACTAACAGAAATTGACCAAGCAATCTAGAGGAGTTGTTTCACTCATTCATAGGTATTCATCATAAATGTCGGCAGGGGATCCATACGCCAATCGAAGGATAGCGACCATGCATTTCTAAAGGGGAAACCACGTCTTCCTGCTGCATTAACCCTCCATTTAAAATATTATGAATGATGTCTCAAGGCATTGACTATGCTAAGGAATAACTCTCTTCGTATATGAAATCACCTCAGAATACTTCATCAGGATATACTAGCTGATCAGAAAAGTAATTATTCAAGAGGTGATCATGTCTGGCTTCACAATCTTGATTTAAATACCTTCTGTGAGTTCTTCCGGAAGAACTTTGAGCTGCTAGAACTTTCATTTCTTTATGCTCAACTAGCATCAGCGTCATGTGATCCAAGTCATCATCTGAATCCACCAAAAAAATTATCCACTGTTCGTAGAGAATAGAACGCCTAGAGCGATTGAGATCATGAGACATTTGAAATAAATGAATACTATCAATGTAGTTTGAGAAGACAATGTTAGTAGAATGGAGAATTCTAGCTTCTATACATGAATATATAGAAGCATTTGTAATGGCTAGTTTATAAGAGCTATTTTTATAACGACTAATTCTAACAGTTATTTTTAAACCGGCTAGTTTTATAATGACTATTTTTATAACCGTCAATTTTATCCACCTCTAGTTTGTTAACAACTATTTTTAGACCGGCTCTTTAGTTATAACAGTCAATCATTTCTCTTAGTTTTAGAAAACTTATTTCAATACAAATAACATTAATATAAATAAAAATAAATTACATAGATGAAATAAAAATAACAAATTTTATAAAGATAATCTTTAAAACATCCAATACATACCATATTTCTTTTTAATATTTTCATAAAATTTAAAATGTAACTTAAGCTGATCTTCTGTCATTTCACTAGTATCCTTCATAAAGATTTCATACTCCTTGATTGTCATCTTGTGCTTTTGCATCTCAATTAGTTCTCGTTGTAATTCTTCCATTTTTTTACCATTTGTTATCGAATTACATGTCATCAATGTCTCTAGTTTTGGGTTTACCCTTCCTTTTCACTACCTTTTGCCCTATTGGATGAGTATGCACTTCACAATCATCTACGCCAATCATCTGGATTGAATGAGAATGTGTACCCTCTTGATTCTGAGGTCTTGGATTATTGGTTAACTTGATGACCAACTCCCTGTGGAGCATATTTCTCACAATCTCTAAGAACTCATCAAACATGTTCATAGTTGAAGGACTTATTGCAATGATTTTTCTACCATATTTTATGTGCTCTCATGAGTACATCCTCATCGCTCCACCCGCTTTCACGATATGTATAAAAGTTGTTGTATATGGCTATAAATTCATTCACCATCAGATGAAGCCTATAGAAATGTAATTTTACCTTCACCCAAGGTTACTCCACAAAACCATCAGATTAATACTTATAGTAATCCACAATCCATTTCTAGAAAGTTGGTTCCTTTTTATCAATACTAATGATTGGATTGATGTTAATATTGATTCATGCCTTTGCAAGGTGCAACTCTTCGTCCATTGACCACTTGGCTCGTTTGGAGTTACGCACACCTAAACTCCCTTCATTGCTCAACTCTGGAACCTCAGATAGTGTTGCTGTTGGACCCCGTGGTAGTTTTGATGTGATCAACCAAGTTGGTTAGGTCCTGCTGTGTTTGATCCCTGTGTCTGAGTATCCAAGAGCTTAGGAACACAGGAAGTCGAGCGAAAGACGCAGCTAGTGAGAAGGACGGCACGGGAAGGGAGCCGACGGGTTCGGTGCGTCCGAAGGACGAGAGACCTGCAGAAGAGTACTCCGGTGGGCGTGAAGAGAGTGCGCGGCGTTTGAGGGACGTTAAGCCGGGACGGAAGGCTGCTCGAGGAGAAGGTCGGGAATTGGGTTCGGGGTGAGCCCTATCCGGTTGGCCGCAATCACCCAAAAGAACGGAGCATTGGAAGCTGAAGAAACCAAGCTGGAAGCTTGGAGGCGCCCTTGAAGGCGCCTTCAACCGTGTTGAAGGTGCCCTCAACAGGTCAGATTTGACCGTTTGTGTGCGGATAAAGTTTTATCCGCTGACCGAGCTGGAGGCGCCTTGAACCTTGTTGGAGGCGTCTTGGACCCTCGGGATAGACTTTCTAGGAGCTATAAAAGAGCCCCTGGAGCTAGGTGTTAGGATCGATGGACGCGGCTAGAGAGGGGGGGTGTGAATAGCCGCCCCAAATCGTTCGTTTCTTTCTACAAATCAAGGTTAGCGCAGCGGAAATAAACAATAGAAACGACAACGGAGAATAGCAAACCTCAAACTCGATGGATGTAACGAGGTTCGGAGGTGATACTCCTACTCCTCGGCGTGTCCGTAAGGTGGACGAGCCCTATCAATCCGTCGGTGGATGAGTCCCCGGAGAACCGGCTAATAAATACTCCTTGTGGGTGGAGAAACCTCGCCACAATAGCTTGCAACAGCAATATGGAAATACAAAGAAGAGCAAGAACAAAATACACAATGAATGTACAAGTACTCGCTTGCCTTCTCGTCGACTGAAGTCCCGGATGAAGCACCAACTTCACGGACGAATGCCAACAAGCAACTCAGTAAAAGAAGCTCACCCGAAACTTCGGAGCTCAGCAAAGCTCAAGAGCACAGCTTTCAGAAGAACAGCAGCTCAGTTCAAAGGAGGAAGAAGCAGAAAGAAGTAAGTGTAGAAGCCCTTGAACTCCTTTTATAACCTGCACTCAACCTGCACTACACCTGCGAAGAACAGAAGACAGAAGACTAGCCGTTGTGAGCCAACGGTTAGGGCTGGACCGATCAGAACATCTCCTGATCGGTCCAGGAAGACCCTGATCAGTCCTGGGGACCGATCAGAGCTTCCTCTGATTGGTCCAGGGACCGATCAGCATGCATGTCCCTTCCTTTTCTCCCAAACTTCTTGCCTTCTGATCGTTGTTTCCTGATCGGTCTGCAGACCGATCAGATAACACTCAGTAGGCTACTGTTTGGTTACTGATCGGCCACCAGACCGATCCAGATACCCAGTGTATCACTGGATCGATCCACTGATCGATCCAGAGCTTGGTTTTTGCCCAAACCAACATCCGGTCAACCTTGACCTGTTGGTACATCATGCTTAGCATCCGGTCACTCCCTTGACCTGCTAAGACTCCCCAACAAGTGTCCGGTCAATCCCTTTGACCCACTTGGTCTTTCCAACACCAGATGTCCGATCACCCTTGATCCATCTGGATTTTTCCCTTGCCCGGCTTCACTCACCAGGACTTTAGCTTCACTCACTAGGACTTTTACCTGGCTTCACTAACCAGGGTTTTCCATTTCACCTAGCTTCACTCACTAGGATTTTCACCTGACTTCACTCACCAGGATTTCCCGACTGCCTGGCTTCACTCACCAGGACTTTCACTTGCCTGGCTTCACTCACCAGGACTTTCCCACTGCCTGGCTTCACTCACCAGGACTTTCACCTAGCTTCACTCACTAGGGTTTTCACAACTGCCTGGCTTTACTCACCAGGACTTTCCCACTGCCTGGCTTCACTCACCAGGACTTATCCGTCTACCTGGCTTCACTCACCAGGACTTTCCACATCCGGTCCAAAGAACGAGCTACCGAGCCCTCTCTGACCACAGTTCGGAGAACGAGCTACCGAGCCCTCTCCGACTTCCATCCGGTCCAGAGAACGAGCTCCCGAGCCCTCTCTGACCACAGTCCGGAGAACGAGCTACCGAGCCCTCTCCGACTTCCCATGTGCCAAGCTTCCATACTTGGACTTCTCCGTGTCAAGTCTCCATACTTGGACTTTTCCCGTGCCAAGCTCCTTGCTTGGACTTTTCACCATGATGTCTGGTCAACTCACCTCGGGTCAACCAGGTCAACCTTGACCACTGGTTGCACCCACAATCTCCCAAGCTTGTATCCTTGTCAAACATCAAGATACAACTTTTCTGTTCACGTCAAACATTGTCAAACATAACTCGTCAAACATCAAAACACAACTCGAGTCAAGTCAACTCGAGTCTGGTCAACCAGGTCAACCTTGACCTAAGGTTGCACCAACAATCTCCCCCTTTTTGATGTTTGACAAAACTCATAATCAAACTCATAATCAAGTTAGGTTAACCCGATAACCTAACTTAGGTTTTCCAATGTTCTTCCCTGAACATTCTCTAGACATTCTCCATTCTCCTTTCTACTCTCCCCCTTTTTGACACACATCAAAAAGAGTGAATCAAGGTAAAGAGTTTCTTCCTAATGAAAGTCTCATACCTTTCATTGAAACTCTTAATTTCCCCCTTGATACTAAGGTCCAACAATTAACTTAGTGATAATCCCATATCACTCAAGTTTTTAGGTGTAAAAGCTCCCCCTAAAAGTCAACTCCCCTTGACTAATAGGTAAAATTCCCCCTAAAGGTCAACTCCCCCTTGACCATTGCACCAACAATGTCTTGGAGAGTTTCAAACCTTTAGAACTCTAAAACACCACTTCCATAGCTGCAATTTCAGACAAACAGTTGAAATTCAGCAGGTTGGCACGCCCTGATCGGTCACCAGACCGATCAGGCTCCCTCTAGATCGGTCACAGTGACCGATCCAGGCTCCCCTGGACCGATCAGAAACCCTTCTGATCAGTCCACAAACCTGATAAAGGTCTGATAAGTTCTGATTTCTCTCCACGAAATTCAGAAACCTCTAGAAAATTACAGAAAATTCCAAAAATTGTGAAATTTTGAGGATACATTCCTCATAACATATACTATCATGGAAAAATAGTTTTCTATGAAAATAACTTCCATTTTTCAATCTTGATACAAAGTTCAAAAGTCTTTGAAATAGCTCAAAGTTAACTTATCTTTGTATCAATTTGTTCAATGATGAATACTATCACTAGAAAAGCTTCATCAAGGTTTTTCAAATTAATTTTGAAATGATTTTAAACCAATTCAATTTAGGACCACAATCTTAGGGCTAAATGTACATGACTTGTACACAAGCTTTCCCTATGATCCTCAATTTTGAATTAGGCTCATCTAGGTACAAGAACTATGCACCTTGATCCTAACTCATCATCCTAATATCTCACACACATCTAAGGTGTATCAAACACATCCAAGTCAATTTTGATGTGAGATATGGGTTTAGGTCATCTTAGGCTAAGTTCTCGTGCATTTTCTAAACATCAATTTGATCTCCATATCAAATTGTGTTTTTAACCTTAAATCAATTTCATTGATTATAAATGCAAGAAATGATGACATGGCATAAAATGATATCATACATAATAACATGTGCCAATGTCATGATGTCATGGCATAAAGTATGAAACTTAAATAAAGCATGACATATAAATAACCTAAGCATTATCATGACATTTCAAATGATCATAGATTAAATATGATGTCATGACATGGCATATGGCAAACAATATATGGCAAATAACATGTCAAGGTATAGAAAATACCTAATTCTAGCCTTAGTTGCCATTTTTGATAATTTTGATCATTTTGCCATAAATTCTATATTCCTAAGTGTAATAGACCTAAAATCATATCCTCAAGACTTTTAGATCACTATGTGCCAACTAGATTGACTCTAGAAAATTCCTCAAATGTGGTTGGCACATCCAAATTATCTTAGGAATAATTTTCACTTTCATTTTCAAGGCTTGATTAGACATTGAAAATTCCTAAAGTGCCACCTTTTGCCATGATTAGGTTAACTACCTATTCAAATAAGGTTGGCACACCCTAACTAATCTAGCGTGATGAAATCACACTCCTAGGAACCCAATACCTATTGGAGCTCATTGGGTTCACTAAATATTCACTAGGGATGACTTCCTTAGCAACCCTCCTAATGACCCTCCTAGGCTTTAAAGCTTTGGTCATTTGGAACTCATCAAGATCAACTCTAGGGGTGACTCCCCTTGTGACCTTGGTGATGGTCTTTCTAGCCCTAGGTCTTGTTCCATAATCGAATGGAACATTATGATAAGTGGGCTTGACCACTTGAGTCTTAGGTTTGTGACCCAAACCTCTCATGTTCTTGGGCTTTGATTTTTGACCCTTAGACCCTTGAGTTGACTTCTCTAAATTCTTAAGGGTCTTTTCTAAATTGTCAAGTCTTGACCTCAAGACTTGATTTTCCTTTTCTAATACCTCAAGTTTTAATTTGTCATTTATCTTTGAGGTATTCCTAGGCATATGTCTAGTTGTTTTGGGATTTCTACCTAGGTTCTCCTTAACCTTAGATGAGTTAATTCTAGGGTTGGCATTTCTAGTATCATCCTTACCTAGACTAACATGTTTGGCACCTAAGCACGTGTATCAGTTACTATAGTTATCATGCTTATTATTATTGACAATAGCAATAAGGCTACTAGCATGCATCCTACTAGAATTGCCAGAATGTGCCTTAGAGATTACCTTAGGGTTTGCCTTAGCTCCCCCTATTGACGTGCTCGGTCTCTTGTCCTTGTGAGGTTGCCTCCCCCTCGGACATTGACTCCTATAGTGTCCCTTTCGCTTGCATTGGAAGCACACCACGTGCTCCTTGCCCTTGCGTGTTGGGACTCAGGCTTCCTTGACCTTTGGCGCCGGTGGAGTCTTTCTAACCCTCTTTGGACATTTACTCTTGTAATGTCCAAATTCCCTACACTCAAAGCACATTATGTGTAATTTATTTGAAATTAAATGGCTTGAGTTACCTAGGGTTGAGGATGGATGAAGACTTTCTTCTTCATCCCTTCCGGAGGTAGACGCTTCTTCCTCTTGCTCCATTCTTGAAGGAGAACTCTCCTCCTCTTCTTCCTTAGATGTTGAGTAGCCCTCAACTTCTAATTCCTCTCCTCCATGATGTGAGCTACTTGGCTCACTTGACTCCTCTTCATGGCTTGAAGTGGAGTTCCCCTCATGGAACTTAGCCAAGTTGTTCCACAACTCCTTGGCATTGTTGTATCCACCTATCTTACATAGAATGTCATTAGGTAATGAGAATTCAAATACTTTCATTACCTCATCGTTGATTGTGGAATGGTGGATTTGTTCACTTGTCCACTTCTTCTTCTCGAGTGGTTTTCCTTCCTTATCCATTGGAGGCTTGAAACCTAATTGAACACAACTCCAATTTTCAAGGTTAGTCATAAGAAAGTACCTCATTCTTACCTTCCAATACGCGAAGTCGTCGCGATCATAGAAAGGTGGAATGGTGATATCTTCTCCGAGTTGATCCATCTCTAGCTTGTGCTCCCTCGGGTGTTAATCCGGCGAAGAGCGACCTCGCTCTGATACCACTTGTTAGGATCGATGGACGCGGCTAGAGAGGGGGGGTGTGAATAGCCGTCCCAAATCGTTCGTTTCTTTCTACAAATCAAGGTTAGCGCAGCGGAAATAAACAATAGAAACGACAACGGAGAATAGCAAACCTCAAACTCGATGGATGTAACGAGGTTCGGAGGTGATACTCCTACTCCTCGGCGTGTCCGTAAGGTGGATGAGCCCTATCAATCCGTCGGTGGATGAGTCCCCGGAGAACCGGCTAATAAATACTCCTTGTGGGTGGAGAAACCTCGCCACAATAGCTTGCAACAGCAATATGGAAATACAAAGAAGAGCAAGAACAAAATACACAATGAATGTACAAGTACTCGCTTGCCTTCTCGTCGACTGAAGTCCCGGATGAAGCACCAACTTCACGGACGAATGCCAACAAGCAACTCAGTCAAAGAAGCTCACCCGAAGCTTCGGAGCTCAGCAAAGCTCAAGAGCACAGCTTTCAGAAGAACAGCAGCTCAGTTGAAAGGAGGAAGAAGCAGAAAGAAGCAAGTGTAGAAGCCCTTGAACTCCTTTTATAACCTGCACTCAACCTGCACTGCACCTGCGAAGAACAGAAGACAGAAGACTAGCCGTTGTGAGCCAACGGCTAGGGCTGGACCGATCAGAACATCTCCTGATCGGTCCGGGACTGATCTGATGGCTTACTCCTGATCGGTCGAGGACCGATCAGCATCCATCGTACCTTCCTGATCGTTTTCTGATCGGTCTGTGGACCGATCAGATAACCTCAATGAACCATTGTTTGGTTATTGATCGGTCACCAGACCGATCCAGATACCCAGTGTATCACTGGATCGATCCACTGATCGATCCAGAGCTTGGTTTTTGCCAAAACCAAGTCCCAAACCTTCCAAACCAACATCCGGTCAACCTTGACCTGTTGGTATATCATGCTTAGCATCCGGTCACTCCCTTGACCTGCTAAGACTCCCCAACAAGTGTCCGGTCAATCCCTTTGACCCACTTGGTCTTTCCAACACCAGATGTCCGATCACCCTTGATCCATCTGGATTTTTCCCTTGCCCGGCTTCACTCACCAGGACTTTAGCTTCACTCACTAGGACTTTTACCTGGCTTCACTCACCAGGGTTTTTCATTTCACCTAGCTTCACTCACTAGGATTTTCACCTGGCTTCACTCACCAGGATTTCCCGACTGCCTGGCTTCAATCACCAGGACTTTCACTTACCTGGCTTCACTCACCAGGACTTTCCCACTGCCTGGCTTCACTCACCAGGACTTTCACCTAGCTTCACTCACTAGGATTTTCACAACTGCCTGGCTTTACTCACCAGGACTTTCCCACTGCCTGGCTTCACTCATCAGGACTTATCCGTCTACCTGGCTTCACTCACCAGGACTTTCCACATCCGGTCCAAAGAACGAGCTACCGAGCCCTCTCTGACCACAGTTCGGAGAACGAGCTACCGAGCCCTCTCCGACTTCCATCCGGTCCAGAGAACGAGCTCCCGAGCCCTCTCTGACCACAGTCCGGAGAACGAGCTACCGAGCCCTCTCCGACTTCCCATGTGCCAAGCTTCCATACTTGGACTTCTCCGTGTCAAGTCTCCATACTTGGACTTTTCCCGTGCCAAGCTCCTTGCTTGGACTTTTCACCATGATGTCTGGTCAACTCACCTCGGGTCAACCAGGTCAACCTTGACCACTGGTTGCACCCACAATCTCCCAAGCTTGTATCCTTGTCAAACATCAAGATACAACTTTTCTGTTCACGTCAAACATTGTCAAACATAACTCGTCAAACATCAAAACACAACTCGAGTCAAGTCAACTCGAGTCTGGTCAACCAGGTCAACCTTGACCTAAGGTTGCACCAACACTAGGAATTCAACAACAACTCAAGCATCCAACTTGTAATCAATTCCTAGCAACTAAGTGAGCATTCTAAGTGTAAAAAGGCTTCTCCGCCTACAGTAAAGGAGATTCTGCTAGTAGAGCTTTTCATCGCCCTGGATTAACAACCTCCTTAGTTGTAACCAGGTTAAATTCTGTTTCTGTTTCTTTTTCTGTCTCCTTAATTTAGTTGTTATTTTATTGCTGATTTATTTCTGAGTTGAAATCCGAGGAGGGTATTTCTAAATTTTTTAATTTCAGCAATTCACCCCCCTCTTGCCGGCCTCCGCTGCACTTACAATTTGGTATCAGAGCCTTATTGCCTCAGAAGGACTAACCGCCAACTGAAGCACTACGATCAAGACGATGGCCGGAGCGAACATTCATCCCCCGAAGTTCGACAGAGACTTCGTCACATGGAAGCGCAAAATGGAGGTATTTTTTAAAGCAGATTTTGATATTCTTATTACAATGAAATATGGTTTTGCAGCGCCGAAAGATAAAGAAGAAAACACATGGAGCAAGAAGGAGCAAGCCGATTTCGTCGACAACGGAAAGGTTGAGTTCCATCTACTCAGTGTACTGCCACCTCAGGAGGTAAATCGGATCGGAAGCTACGACTCCGCGAAAGATCTCTGGGAAAAATTCCTGGAGCTTCACGAAGGTACTTCCGAAGCGAAGCTAGCGAAGCGCGACATCCTCCGGAACCAGTTAACGAACCTCCGGATGAACCAAGGCGAGAAGGTAGCGCAACTCCAAGCGAGAATCAAGAAGCTGATAACGCAACTAACGAACCTTGGAGAAGAGGTAACCAACCGGGATTATATCCGATACGCGCTCAATGCCTTCCCGAGAACTCCAGAGTGGGCCTCCTTAGTAGATGCGTACTGCATCTCTAAGGACCTCGAGGTAAGTACGTTAGAACAATTATTTTTGACTTTTGAACTTCACAAATCTCGAGTTTCAGAGCCAAATGGAGTAGAGAAGACCGGTTAGAACATAGCTCTAAAGGCAAAAGTAAACGGTTCTGACTTCGAAGCCTCAGTCGACGAATCCGAAGTGGCACTACTGGTAAGACGCTTCAATAAGTTTTTCAGTAATAATAAATTTAAATCGCAGAGGCATCATCGAAAGAAGAGGATGGTTCGTTGCTACAACTGCAACGAAGAAGGGCACATCAAGGAGGACTGCCCAAAATTGATGAGAAAGGAGAAAGAAAAGGAAAAGCCAAAATACAAGAAACCAGAACCCTCCAAGCATAAGAATCTGAAGGCTACCTGGTCAGATTCGTCAACCTCTGAGTCGGACATAAAAGAATTCTCAGGGTTAGCGATATTGGCGAACCATCAACCGGAAGAAGATTCAAGCTCAGAGATGAGCATCGATGAAGGGGGAGGATCGTCAGAAGAAGAAAGCAGCAGTGAAGGGGGAGCGTCACCAGATCAGGTAAGTAAGGTACGCAATCTAACCCCGTCTCAGTCATTTCGATTTATTAAATCGCTTTCTAAAGACTTATTCGAAGTAGAAAAAGAAAATAAAGAATTAAAAATGAAATTAGCAAAAGCATGTCCACTTGAAATGTATGATAGTGTAAAATCAGAAAATGATAAATTAAAATTAGAAATTGAAAAACTGAAATCTGCTGCATGCTTAAAAATCAACGGTAAATTAGAGAAAAATCCCGATTGATAATCATAACTTTGCATGCAATCCCCATACCTAAAAAACTTTGTTTCCACTCCCTACATGCAAATATTGATACCTAAATTGCCCCTCAGATTTTTTAGGTACAAAAAGTCCAAAATTGAGTACAAAAAGTCTGAAAACGAGTATAATTCTTCTTAAAGTCAGTACTTTATATTAAAAATCGAGTATATTTTCTATCAAAATTATCCCTCTTATTTTTTAGGTATAAAAAGTCTAAAAATAAATATAATTCCTGTTAAATTCAGCACTTTACACTATAATTCAATACTCTATACTAGGATCGAGTATATTTTCCATTGAAATTAACCCATATTTTTTAGGTACAAAAAGTCAAAAATTGAGTACAAAAAGTCCGAAAATGAGTATAATTCTTCTTAAAATAAGTACTTTATATTAAAAATCGAGTATATTTTCTATTAAATTCAGCACATTAAACAAAAATCGAGTATATTTTGAGGTGAAAAAAAAATCGTACTCAATTTAATAGAAAATATACTAGATTCTAATTTAATATACTGAATTTAAGAGGATTTATACTGATTTTTGGACTTTTTGTACCTAAAAATATCATGGGCAATTAGGTAAATATGTTTGATTGGGGAGTGAAAGAAAATTTTTCATGGATGGAGACTACATGTAAAGTTGTGTTTACCAATGGGGAGTGCATGCAAATTTACCCAATCAACGGTAAACTTCCAAATTCAAAATTAAGAATTTATGGTAAATTAAATTGGTATATAAGGAAGCATCAAGGTCAACTTAGGAAAATACCAAGAAACTATGTACCCCCTAAGTTTTTGACTAATCCTATTGGAAGGAACCTTTATTGGGTTCCAAAATTTGTGCTGAATTAATTTTTAATTAAAAAGCTTAAAGAGAGAAAAATTAAACATTGAAATTCTTTATGAAAGCTTTGTCTAAGGAAGTGGTTGTTGCTTCAATAACCAAGAAGGCCTAGTACCTCGCTACGACCTGGAAGCTAAAATATTGAAAGCAAATGTTTAATTAACTTTCTGAAAAAGCATTAAACAAAAATCAAATAATGCTTTGAAAGGTTATCAAATATTTGTTAAAATTTCCTTAGAAATTGTTTTGAAATATTCTAACTTAAATTTTTTTTTTTTGTTAGAAATTTTGTTTTGGAAAACTTCATTTGACTTAGACTGTTTTTTTTGAAAAATTTAAAAATTTACTTAGAATTTTTTTTAACTTAGAAAAAAAAAATTCGGAAAATTCAATTTAACTTCGAAATTTATTCAAAAATTCATTTGTACTTAGAAATTTTTTTTCAAAACTTCATTTTTACTTAAATTTTTTTTTTCTTACTTAAGACCCCATTTTTGCTGTGATCAAAGGGGGAGAGTAAGGTACAAGTTTAGGGGGAGTTAGATAAATTTAAAATTTCTTTTATTATTTTTATAAATGTTTAGGGGGAGTTAGATAAAATTAAAAATTTCCTTTGTTTTTATAAAAAGTGTTGCAATTTTTCTAATTGCAAAAATTATGTTTAACTTGTTAGTTTAGTAATTTTTCTTTAAAATTACTTTTTATGTCTATTTGTTACCCTAACTTGAACATGGGTTGATGCACATCAAAAAGGGGGAGATTGTTGGACCCCGTGGTAGTTTTGATGTGATCAACCAAGTTGGTTAGGTCCTACTGTGTTTGATCCCTGTGTCTGAGTGTGCAGGAGCTTAGGAACATAGGAAGTCGAGCGGAAGACGCAGCTAGCGAGAAGGACGGCACGGGAAGGGAGCCGACGGGCTCGGTGTGTCCGAAGGACGAGAGAGCTGCGGAAGAGTACTCCGGTGGGCGTGAAGAGCGTGCGCGGCGTTCGAGGGACGTTAAGCCGGGACGGAAGGCTGCTCGAGGAGAAGGCCGGGAATTGGGTTCGGGTGAGCCCTATCCTGGTTGGCCGCAATCGCCCAAAAGAACGGAGCATTGGAAGCTGAAGAAACCAAGCTGGAAGCTTAGAGGCGCCCTTGAAGGCGCCCTGGAAGGCGCCCTTGAAGGCGCCCTCAACAGGTCAGATTTGACCGTTTGTGTACGGATAAAGTTTTATCCGCTGACCAAGCTGGAGGCGCCTTGAACCTTGTTGGAGGCGCCTTGGACCCTCGGGATAGATTTTCCAGGAGCTATAAAAAGGCCCCTTGAGCTAGGAATTCAACAACAACTCAAGCATCCAACTTGTAATCAATTCCTAGCAACTAAGTGAGCGTTCTAAGTGTAAAAAGGCTTCTCCGCCTACAGTAAAGGAGATTATGCTAGTAGAGCTTTTCATCGCCCTGGATTAACAACCTCCTTGGTTGTAACCAGGTTAAATTCTGTTTCTGTTTCTTTTTCTGTCTCCTTAATTTAGTTGTTATTTTATTGCTGATTTATTTCTGAGTTGAAATCCGAGGAGGGTATTTCTATTTTTTTGATTTCAGCAATTCATCCCCCTCTTGCCGGCCTCCGCTGCACCTACAGTTACTGATTCTTTGTCAGTTCCGGATACGTCTATACTAGCCCTTCTTGATACGTTTGAGAGCATGAATGAGGGTTGTGTAGAAGAAATTCCATAAGAAGGTGTGACATTACGAATTAGCTTGCTATGGACTGCTAATATTCTAGAGGATAGATATAAAATGGAGGTTGAGGGGCATTACCCGAAGGAGCCAACAAGTTTTAAGAACTTTAAAAATTTAGAAAAAATTATGGAATGTATAAAACATTTGGAAAATTTTGGAGATAGTATGTGGAAGTTAAAATTGAGAATATTAAACATAAGGATGATTGCATGAACTTTACTAAATTGCATTTTTAGAATTGATTTTTTTAAAACCTCCACTATAATTTGGATCCTTTTGAAAGAATAAAAGATGAAATGGATTACAAAAAATAAGAATGGAATAATTTTTCGGTGTAAGATGAATGATAAAAATTTAAAAGAGATGATACATATATATAATCTAAAATTAGCCGTTGCAAACCATTGGAAAAAAATTGATTAGTAAAATTGATAGAAAAAACAATGGTATAAAAAAACGGTTTGAAAAAAGAATAATAGAAAGAACCGTAGGAAAAATGGTAAAAGAACAACGTTAAAAAAATCAATAGAAAAGACATTGATGAGATCGCAACGGTCACTTACACAAATCAAATTAAATAATTTATAATCAACCGAAACCCCTTAACCTACACTAAGGTAGCTTAGTAGAGAGTCTAGGCTATCTCTCACATGGAACTAATGGCAGGACCTTTGTTTTTAGACCAAATCGAACCAAGGGGGTTTGTTTGGGGTTGTTCTCTAAATCTAATAAAATTAATGAAATCCTAACTAACTAACAAAGATGAACTCATAGCGCAGTGTCATTCTATGCTACAAGCACCACCTTCTACAGAATAAATATGCATAAATGAAACTAAAATCCTAGCTAACTATCGAAGGTTACCCTGCACCGTATTGTCATACTATGACACAAGAAATCCATCAATAGGCATGATAAGAAAATAAATGGAATTACAAGACATATAACTGAATTATGCAAGTGAATTGAACAAACCTAAACAATAATAAACAAAACCTAACTATGCATAAATGATAAATATGTATCACATTGTCACCCTATGATACAAGATCAAAAATCATGCATAAATGAAACAAAATGCAACACTGAGCAATCAAACATGATAAGGAAATAACACATAGATCAAACAAGAAATTCAACTAAATTAACCAAACATGAAACAATCAAATAGGTAAGTAAACTAAACTATCCAACCACAATCCATGATCAACTCTAAGTGACTACTCTGACCGTCACACGAAGGCCCGGAAATGGAACCACCAGTTCCAGTGGATAGCAATTAAGGTGATGGTGGTGCTTGCTTCGACAATGACAATGATACAAATCTTCCACTGAAGAACCACTCCGATGGATGTTGATCGAAAAATGGGGAGGGCTATCTGTCTCTGTCAATTTGCTTCCGCCCACGCAAATCTCGACGAGCTTGGCCAGATTGGATGAAGCCAGAGTCCATACAACACCGTGAAGCTATCTCCGACGAATGGAAGTGGTTGTTGAAACTCTTTAAGGACCTCCTTGCCTTTGCAACCACTCAAGCAAGGGAATCCTCTGAAGCTCGCTGGTGGGATGTGAAGGAGCTGATATGTTGCCGCCGGAGTAGAGGATGTACTGTCGCCGCCACTTCTTCCCCTGCCCGTCCGAACCACAAAGTGCAGGAGTGTTGGAAGGATGTTGGGAGGTGAAGGAAACACCGGAGAACCACTCCGGTGAGGTGCAAAAGATCGAAGCTTGCCGCTGCCACTGCTTACCTTGAAGCTCTAGCCCTTGCTACCACTTCGGCAAGGACATCGAAGAAGCCACAAAGGAGGAGGGAAACGTCGAAGAACCGCTCCGGCGAGTCGAGCACAATCGGAATGTCATCATCATCGCCGGAATCACTGAAATCCATCGTCGCTTGGAGAAGATTGGGAGAGCAAGGGAAAATGGACGTTGGGAGTTGATGAAGGAGAGAAAAATGTGAAAGTAATGAGCCCTAGCTGCCCTATTCACTGTGCATCTGCGTGAATAAAAGGAAGGATTTCCTCCTTCGATCTAAGTCATCCATGCTTGTGAGGGAGATGGATGAAGATCTGGCCGTCAAATCATGAGATGAGTGATTTAGATCATTAGAAAGTAAATTAAGACTGATTTGATCAAACGGTCCATGTAGCTCCAAATCTAGATGAAGGGCTGGATAACTAGATCTAAGTGAAGGAACAAGATATCTCTAGATCTCGATCAATGGTTCATATTAATTCAACTTGATCTCCTCAAATTGACCTCTAAATCAAGCCAAATTCGATCCAACTTGACATTGATCCATTGCTCTTTGGATTCCCTACAAAATCACATTAAAAATATGAGATTTAACTACATAATTGTAGGAAATTTATAATTAAGTTTCAAATAAATTCCTACTCATAAATATGATATAAATACCAATTGATGCATGCGAGATGGCCAAAATGTCAAGTATAAGAGCCAAAATAATAAATAAAACGGTTAATTATCAAATCCCCCACATTTATTTTTGCATGTCTCGTGCAAGTGAGCAAAACTAAAAAAAATAACTAAAGATGTATTCCCATACAATTCTCAATCATGCTTAGAAATTTGTAAAAGAAGGTTACCTAAATTGTCATAAATGACCCAAGCATTCATAGATTCAATTCATACACTCATTAACTAACATGATGATTTCAATCCATAATGAATAAATTGAAAATGATAACAAAATAACCCTCACAAGGTAAGTGATGGTAGGTCTCCTCACATATACATGCAATAGTGAAGCTCATTCAAGCTACTCATGGTTTATACAACTATCATATGTTTGCTTTTCTTCTAATCTTCACCACTATCATATACATAAGAATGCACCATAAAACAATGAAAGCTTATTTATAATGTAAGAGAATCATGAATCAAAGTAAATGATAATGTGTAAGAAAAAAAATGAAGAAGATAAAGCAAAGTGATGGTGGAAGATATGGACATAATGGAATGCTAAATAGATGAGTACAAAAAAATAATATTGCCCCAAAAATATCTCATCTAAACTTCTAAGCTAGTTCTTCACAACTCAATAAATATGGAAACAACTTTTACTATAACTTTTCACAATAAAAAATTCACTCATGATATACAATAAAATCTAAATATTGCTACAATAAAAATTATCACTCTCAAAAAATCTATCACAAAGGAATATGAAATGCACGACATGGCAAAGCATTTTTTTTCTTTTTCTTCTTTTTTTTTTCTTTTCCTTTTTCTATTTTTTCTGTTTCTGATTTTTATTTTGCTTGTTTTCCATTTCTGATTTTTGTTTTCTTTTTATATATCTTTTTTTTTGTCATTCCTAATTTTTTTTTTTCAAACATACCATATCATGCACTTCCCTACACATTATCAATAATAGCTCAACTAAAATAATAACGAGCATTATTCACTTATGGTGATCAAGCATGGATCACCTATACTTCTCCTAAATTCTTCTAAGCTATTCCTCTCCCTCACATTTAAACTTTTGTCTGTCCCCGGTAAAACACTCATCATGTAGCATCTAAAGTATCCACATCCAAAAGAGTAATAAAGTGAAATAAATGTACAAAAGAAAAGAATGAAATGCCCCAAAATGAGGGAATTATTAAAGCAACAAGTGATAACACTATGAATGAATAGAAGCAAGTGAAATAGCATTCACAAAAATCATGCAAACCTATAATAATGTACTCTCGAAAGAATTAAATAAGTTCTAGAGTAACATTAACCACAAGTACATCACACATAAATGAGAACAATAGGCTTAAAAATATTCTCACTAGGTATATTAAAATTATCATCTCAATCTACCCACATAGAATCCATCACCAAGTTGTAACCACATGTAATTCAAGATTCCAATCATGACAATAAATCTCCAAACTCGATAATCAAATTTAACTAACTTTCACAAATTCTAAAATGATAAAAAGAATGCATAGGCAATTTATTATGAAAACCAATCGAACAAAATAAAAATGAACTACCAACCAAAAACAAACAAAGTAAAGAAATATATACAAACAGAAAGAAAAAAAAGTGAGATGGAATAGACTCCCTTGAATTTCTGGTGGTCGGAATCGATTCAGTTCCAAAAGCCAATCTAGAAGTGGGATGGTTGTAGGTGAAGTGAGGATTGCTCCCTCCACCATCATCTCCTCAAAAATTTTCTCCGGTGGTCGAAGACGATTAAGTTGGAGTGTTCACTCCAGAAGCTTCATTATTACATACAAGATTAGGGCCTTCTTCAAATAATAAAGTACATCCTTACATGATTTACTGAGAATGAGATTCCTATAGGAGTAATTACATTATTACATCCTGTGCACTAAAAAGAGGATGTAATTCCTACATACATGTCATGTAAGATGGACTAGAAATAATATCAATATTAACAGAGCATGTGTCACATCCAATAAAATCAGACCTAATTACCCCCATAGATTTTTTAAAAAATATAAAAGAAATATTAATCTTATCACACCGAAAGATACCTAGAGGGTCTAGAATAGTGAATGTGGCATTCTCTTAAACTGTTAAAGGCTCTAGCTTTGACAGTCATGCAATCAAAAGAAGTGATTCTTGGGTCATCCCTACACTTCCATCATCACTAAGTGCAATAACAGGCTCGACTAGCTCAGGCAGTAGTATAACCAAAAGAAGTGATTCTTGGCCAATACAAGTCTCTACACTTCCATCATCATCAATAGCACCTGCAACATCAAGAATATTTGGAACAACAATATCATCAACAATAAAATTATCCAGACCAACTACAATATCATGATATAAAAAACTAGAAGAGTCATGTAGAATAGTGAAATTAAGGTCAGAAATATCATAATCTCTACGATCCATGCCCTCAATAATTGATGTAGTAAGTTGATCTGATTGCAACTGTAACTATGTCGATGGATGTGTTCTTGGTTGGAACTGTGCTTTTTGTTGTGGCTAAACTTATTGCAACTGCTCCTCAAGATCCTGCTCAAGCTGATGGTACTGAAAATAAGGCTGGTAAAATTAGGGTCACTCAGAAGTCCCTTGTTGTGTGTTCCCATACTTGAATTCTAAAAATGAATTATACATGTCCTGTGGATGAAGTTGATGGCGTGAAGTTTTAGTTATGACTTAGAGTTAAAACCCAATTTACAAGACTATTTAAAATTTCCTATCACACCCTATACACCCTGAAAAATCACAAACGCTAGTAAGGTTTTAGTTTATAGAACGTAGTATGGTGTGAAGTTTTAGATATCAGGATAAAAATTTGGTTGTGATCAATTAACAAAGTGGTCATGGTATCGGGATATCGAGCCCATGTGGACCTGATATGGAATCATATCAAGTCCAACATGATCCTGATATGGGATCATATCAAACCTAACGTGGCCCTGATATGAACTCATATCAGGCCCACATTCAAGCTAGAAATTATCATAACGTTGGAGCACCTCTAGAGAGCCCTATATAAGTAATGGATGGGGTTGTTGAAGTCCTTGTAACACCAAAAACTTAAAAGACGTGAAATGGGTGCAATCAGACCTTTCTAAGTCCATCAGTAGATTTTGACCAAAATCTACTGATAACCTAGGATATTTGGATTTCTACAAACTCGCAATCACTAGGAAGGGTTGACTGAAGAGAATATAGATATAGTGTCAAAACTTAGTTCTTACTACTACCGATAATGTTCTTATGGCATGCCAGTTAGTATGGAACAGTGCAACTGATGGATTTCAATAAACAACACACCCTATTGAGTTTAAATTTACAAACACAACAACACCCATTTTTTTAGTCATAACTTATAGTTGAAATATAATTTACAAGACTATTTAAAATTTCCAAGCACACCCTATAGACTTGAAACCCTCTATTGAATTTCTGAAAAATCACAACCGCTTTCAAGGTTTTCGTTTATAGATCATAGATATGGTGTGAAGCTTTAGATATCAAGATAACAATCTTGGTTGTGATCAATGAATAAAGTGACCATGGTATCGGAATATCAAGCCCATGTGGGCCTAATATGAGATCATATCAAGCCCACATTCAAGCTAAAAATTACCATAACATTAGAGCACCTCTAGAAAGCCCTAAATAAGCAATGAATGACACTATTAGAGTCCTTGCAATACCAGAAACTCACAAAACTTGAAATTGATGCAATCAAACCTTTGTAGGTCTATAAGTGGGTTTTGACTAAAATCCACTGATAGACCTAGGGTATTTGAATTTCTACAAACTCACAATCACTGGGAAGGGTTGAATAAGGAGAAAGTAGATATAGTATCAAAACTTAGTTTTAACTACTACCGATGATGTTCTTGTGGCATGCCAGTTGGCAAGGAATAATGCAACTAATGAATTTCAATGAACAACACACCCTGTCGAATTTAAATTTACAAACATAATAACACCCATTTTTTTAGTCAGAACTTATAGTTGAAACCCAATTTATAAGACTATTTGAAATTTTCAAGCACACCCTATAGACTTGAAACTCACTGTTGGACCTAGCCTATTTAAATTTATGAAAAATCACAACTGCTTGCAAGATTTTAGTTTATAGATTATAGATATGGTGTGAGGTTTTAGTTCTGGCTTGCATGGGATTGGTTTACATTGATGTTAACTTTTTTCACTGATCAGCACCAACGTGTAAATTTGGACATTGTGATTTCTATTTAGCTAGGAAATTATATTGTTAATCCTTTGACCATTTACTATACACTTCTCATATCATAGATAACACTGTGTATTAAATAATAAATACTACATACAAAGATATAAAAGTAACGACACTCTTTACAATTATTTTTCTTACAACACTATGGATGTACTACATACAAAATATATGGATCCACTCTTCCTTTTTACAAAATATATAAATCAAGCAGAATATTCCTACATACATATACCAATAAGTCAAGAACCAGGGGTTGCTAGCATTCTACAAGACATTCGATTATAACGCATTTGTTTGCAGCGGATGCATTTAATTTCTATCTTCTCATTATGTTTAGACTTGATTTGTGCCTTCTTTCACTACTCCTACGGGGACATAGAACTATAAAGTTGTTTACACCCCTAAGCCAAAATTTCTTGGTTCGATAAGGGTAAATATGAACCATGCAAGTGACATTCCAATTTTGTGAATGAAAATAATGCTCACAATACGGGAGTGTATCCATGTTCTGCTGAATAATGATGGCAATAGTATGTGAGTAAGGCATTCTTGAATTTTGAAATTCCCCACAGTTATAATATTTTCTTTCCAAATTAACAATGGATGAAGCACTCTGTGTCTTTATTTCCATTTTAGATTAAGGGTGGACTTTATATGGTCTAGTTTTCTCTCTCCTTAAATTCATTTCTTTGGTAGCATGAGGTGTCAAAGCAATATACCATTTTAAGACTTCCTCCCTTCACTTGAAGAACCATTGAACTACATTTCTTCTAGTATTATCAATTAACTTGTTCATGGGAAGTTCACGTGTATACTTGAACAAAGCATTTAAACTCTCCATACAATTAGTGGTTAGCATTGTGTTCCTTCTCCCACGAAAGTGTGCATTCGTCTATCTTTTAGGATCAATATTCTAAAGCCATTTATGGGCATCTAGATGTTTTCAAATATGGACTGCATTATGAGATTATAGTGGAGCATTGTCTTTGCTCGTTGTGCTGCCTAAAACAAACCTAAAGCTGACCTACTACAGTATATGTTACCATATTTCAGGACATGTGGTGGCAACATAAAGCATGATTGTCGATTGGGTAGACTTTTCTAACTGCTGATATAATGCCTCGATGCCCATCTAATACTATGCTCATTGACTATGCATCGACAATAAAGAATCTCTTCGTATGATCCAAAAATCACTCTCATGCAGACCCACATTCAACTTCAACGATTCCGAAGGCAATTGGGAGGGCATTGCCATTACCATCGATCACGGTCAACAACATACCTTATTAATTCTCTCTTAGATATGTGACATCAATTCCGATTAGTTTGTATAGATAAGACCTGAATACTCTTCGACAAGTACTAAAATCCCAAAAACAATGTTAGAATTGATTGTTACCATTCATGTATAGTGTCATATAAGTTTCAGGATCCCTGACTCTTAACTCATGTAGATGTAGTGGAAGATCTCTATATGCCTGATCATAATCTCCAACGACCTTCTTTGTCACTTTCTCCTGGGTTATGTATACTTTTATGTATGATATGGTCACTCCAAACCTAGCTTTTATATCTGATATATTCATACTTAGTTTGTATTATTAATTAGAATCAAATTGTTCTTCAACAAAAAATGCTACAAATGAGGAAGAGGATGCTTGATGATCAGCACTTTCCCTAACAGTGGCATATTGGTGTTCCTTTACATATTTTGTAACAATAAATTCTACATCCCCCAGCCAACTACTCTCCATATACCTGGTTGATTGCAGCAGACTACTTTAACTCTATTTATCTAAGTGTTAACTGGGTTATATCTCATATGTTTAATCATGACATGTTGCATAAGTACATTCTTAAACTCTTGTCGAGACAGAAAAACATGTCCAGCAAAAAACTCATGTTCATATGTTGCCTCTTCAATTGGCATTTGTAGCAATCGAGAATTTAGAATATATGAATTATCAACTATTGAAAACTCCTCTAATTAAGTCATTGTACTTCTCTAGAGGAAATTCATATTTCTCAATCTGCATATCATCAGTTAAAAATTCATATACATTTGTATTGTGTTGTAATTCCTCTGTAATCCAGATATAACATTCTTCCTTCTCACTCCAAGTAGGCTCAAAGTATTCAACAAATGTCGTATAAGGATTCAGAACCTTATCTTCTAGGTTACTTGCATCTTCATTTAAATCAAATGTCAAATTGTTTGTATTTCTATTTGTGTTTCTCACACCACTATACTCAGAAAACGATGGAATATTAGTTCTGGATAATTCTAGTATATTAGCTCCCTGTCCCATGGTAGAATTTGCATCAAGCGTATTCTATATCTTAGAGAGAATTTCTTTAGTAATATGATTGTCCCTAAAAACTAAATTACAAACTAAGTTAGCAAAGTTACAACTTTATAATCAAGTGATGTTGTAATTCAAAGAGCAAGCAACGATAAATACGGTGTACATACTAGATTTTCATAATTGATAATTGGATTTTAACCGAAACTCACTAGTGGACCTAAGGTATTTGTATTTCTGCAAACTTGCAACTTCTAGAAAGAGTTAAGCGAGGAGAAGGTAAATATTGTGTCAAACTAAAGTTGTGATCAACAATCAAAGTGTACCTGATATGATCTCATATCAAGCCCACATTTAAGCTTAAACATATCCACTAATAGACCTAGGGTACTTGGATTTCTACAAACTCACAACCATTAGGAAAGGTTGAGCAAGGAGAAATTAGATATGGTGTCAAGCCAAAGTTTTGATCAAGGAACAAAGTGGGCCTGATACATACCATATTAGCCAAATGTGAGCCTCTTGTCCTAGATATCATGACCAAATTTTAACTAAAATTTAGCATCACAGTGGAGCACCTCGCAAACTAGGGGTGTCAAAAATGAACCCGACCCGACGACCCAACCCGAGTCGACCCGAAAAAAATCAGGTTCGGGTTGGGCATTTTCGGGTTCGGGTCGGGTTCGGGTTGGAGGGTTGAAGAGTAAAAAAATTTCGGGTTGGGTCGGGTTGGGTTCGGGTTGACCCGGGTTGGCTTAAATATAGGGTTTTATGGGTCTTTTTGGGGTTAAATCAAATTTTATTTTAAAAATTTAGATGTTTTTATGTACATTAATATCATATTTGTATGATAATGATGGAGTATTGAGATAAAAGTGAAGAATTATAGGGAAAATAGCCCAAAAAAGTCGTTTTGAATCGGATTTTCGGGTTATATGGGTCGGGTTCGGGTTGATCGGGTTGGTCGGGTTCGGGTTCGGGTTGAGGTATTTTGGGTTGAACTCGGGTTCGGGTCGGGTTCGGGTTGGGTTAAAAAAAAAAAAAACTCAACCCGACCCAACCCGACCCGACCCACCCGAATTGACACCCCTATCGCAAACTGAATAAGTAATGGAGAACACCATATTACTGGTGTTATTCCATAAATCTTCTCCACACATCGATGGATAACATAAATATGATTTTTGTAATCATCTTTTGCTACAAAATTGTATACTATTTTTTTTACAATACAAAATAATTTTACAATAGCAAATTTATGCATACATCATTAAATCTTTATATGTCTTCTTCTACCAAATTCAATCTTGTTTGAAATTTGTCCTTCAACACCTCTTCAAGTCACCTCTTGAATCCTTTGAAGTCGCCTCTTGAACATTTTACAATAATACTCTCACTTTCTACTTTTTTGCAATCCCGTCAAACTGTAAGAAGAGATATGATAAGCCAGAAGAGGTTCATGATGAGATCATGTTTATAAGAGCAAGAAGATGTATGGACACAGAGAGGGTAAGACACATAATGAATTGACGTGCAATACGAATCATAGAAATCACTTTCGAATAAGAATTTCTTAAAATGTTATTCGAATGCCTTAAAAATAGCTTACGAAAAGAAGAAGTTGACAAGTAGGGTAAAAGAGAAATAACACACATTTAACTACACCCTTTGATAAATATTAAATTATAGTACGTCCGAATACTACAGGTGTTTATTAAAATGCCGAATATTACAGGTGTTTTTGGTAAATTGCTGCTCTTTCTTCTGTTCTTATAAGTAAGGTGACGATCCCAAGGGATAGGATATGCTCTTTTAAAAAACACATTACATTTCTCTTTCGTTTTCAATTTGTTTTCTCCTCTACAGCGTGTTTGATTTGAGCTTCAGAAGGGTCGAGCCGAGTTCTGCTCGGCCGACTCTAATCTCTGATGTAAGCATTTTTTCCTATAGTTGCCGTTGGCGATCATCTATAGTCAATTCGAGGAGAAGTGGTTCGGTGGCAGCACGATCCACAGAGGAGAAGTAACTCAACATTCGACAATACGTGGTGTGACATTGAATCAACAAACATCAAGTTGCGGGATCCATCAACAAACATCAGGTTGTGGGAACTGAATTATCCCCCGATCTCGAACCCGAACAATACCAATAATTAAAAAAAAAAGAGTGTTTCTTATTCTAAGCGATTCAAAATTAATCTTTTGTCATATCATGAGTCACTAGACACCTTAGAAAAGCTCCACTTTTGCATTTAAGATTAATTTAAATGGTCTCACAAAAGGCATTAATGTTTTTAAAACTGGTTTTGACTAATTAGATAGGGAATCGGTAATAGATTTATTATACAGAAAAAAGAAAGCATAACTTATATTCACAATGTTATTTGCCAATAGAAACATTAATTGATTCAAGAGGGTGCTCGGAACCCGTACAATCTAGTTGTGCATGAATTCAGTTCCTCTGTCCCTATTTTTTTCTATCCCCGTATCTCATTATCGATCGGATGAATTAAATTAAATCTTAAGGATATTTTGCACATCACAAGAATACTGCACATATATTAAAGATGTCATGATATCTTGAGATTTAATTTGATCCGTCCGATCGACAATGAGACACGGAAACAAAGAAAAATGGGGACAGAGGATCTAAACTGGTTGTGCATGGCGTTGAAGGGCTTATGAACTAGAGGTGGCAATTTTTGACCCGACACGAAAACACGACCCGAACCAAACACGAAAAAATCAGGTTAGGATTGGGTAGTTTCGGGTTCAGGACGAAATCGAGTCGACCCAATTGACCCAATTAATAAACAGGTCGGGTTCGGGTCAACCTGAAATGACCCAATTATAACCCGCGAACCCGTTTATAATTATAAATTTAAACTAAAATTATAAATTTAAAAAAGTTAAAAATCTTAAACATATAGATGTGCTATTGATAGCAATGTTGCTATGATTTATCATTTATGATATGGATTTTCAATTTATGTAGATAAATGTTATTTTTAATTTTTAATTTAATATACAAAATTTCTTTATTGAATTCAGGTAATGTTCGGGTCAAACGGGTCAAATGAATTAAACGGGTTAAACGAGTCAAATGGGTCAAACGGGTCAAACGGATCGAGTTCAAGTCAAGTGAAAATAAACAGATAAAGTTCAGGTTGAATAGTTTGACCCGAATTCATAATCAGGTCGGATTCAGGTTGTCATTTTTGAACTCACCAATCTGCCAACCCGAACCCGAACCGAATTGTCACCCTTATTATGAACTGACAAAAATGGTGAGGGTGTGGCACGGACGCTTGACGAGGCACACCCTTGTTGGCTCCATTCGGGCGCTTGAGGTGGTGGTGATCAAGATAAGACAGAAGTCGAGTCCTTGATCTCATGCTTGGCCATTTACATCACAGGAGAAACACTGATTCGGTGGAAGAAGAAATACTAGTTACCAAGAAGTGCTTATTCCTTGCATGTTTCCCTTGTACCACACTAATACAAAAGTATATCCTGATTCAGTTTTTCTGTCTCTCGCTAAACCACTAGTTGACAACAGCTCTTATAAAGAATTACGTTTGTTAAAATTTAGCATGAGAATAACAAATGAGGCATGCAAGGAGCTTAAATATAAATAAGCTATCATAGGATGATTTCTTCTTGAACGCTGACGTTAAGCGTCTTGTTTGGCAGAACGATACAATTAACCACCACAACTTCATCTTCAACTGCAACAGCCTCTCCTGAATTGGCAAGAGAATAGAAGAACAGTTAAGTACGATGCTTAAGAGTGGCACGATTAGGAACTTGTACTAGAGGAGTTACCGAGGATGGTGATACCAAGTTTGGCATTGTAGTCTCCCTCAGCCTGCAATAACAAACAGGAAGCTAACACAATAAGCAAGCCTGATATGAACCAAATATAACACCAGTTGGTCCAGTTCAAGCAGCAGAGACATGGCCTAAAGCAGACCAGATACTACTCAAATGATATTCTTCC
The DNA here is from genome assembly GCF_018446385.1 of Zingiber officinale. Lineage (NCBI taxonomy): Eukaryota > Viridiplantae > Streptophyta > Magnoliopsida > Zingiberales > Zingiberaceae > Zingiber > Zingiber officinale. The sequence continues at coordinate 81,193,566 of NC_056007.1, forward strand.
ATAATAAATATTTGTTCAACTTTGTACTTGCAAATTATAGAATTAAATTGGCCTTAGATTAAGATTCCTAATTAATTATCTTCTACCACCAAGCTCTGACAAAGTAGTAGGCTTTTTAGATGATCTTTCTGTGTAGCCTACAACTTTTTTACAAAATAAAAAATATATAATTTGTATGAATTCTCTCTTTAATCTACAGTAAAGAATCTCCGTATTTTCTTAGGTTGACATGAGACACGTTACGGATAGCAGTTTTCTAGTCTGGATACTGCATAATTGTAGGTAGTCTTCTATATGGACTGTCATTACATGAAGCTACATCGTGTAATGAATAATCCACTCAGGCAGCCTATGGATCCAACGGTTACCTGATTGCTGACATGCAGTTTCAGCTTGTTTAAGTGAAAAGGAAACGGCAGATGTACAGAAGGAAGATAGAAACTTGCCTGTACTCGCGACCATTTTCCTATAGAACATTTCCAACCCACAATGGCATGTATAACAACAGCATTTTCCTGTCAAGTAGCAGACAACATTAATTGTTTGTATATAAATTTTCTTTTAACTTCCAAAATAAATTACTACAGACCTTAATTTCAACATCATCCAGTATGATGCAACTGATTAGTCTCACACCAGCTCCAATACGAGCATTTGCAGATATAGAGACATTAGGACCAATCTGTTCCAGTGAGTGCAACCACATTAGCTGATAAATAAGGGAAATTGTCTACAAATCCCAATTCCAGCACAACAAATATTGAGACAAAATAGCACTTCGTACTTTTGTTATTTCTTCATTTTTTTAAAAAAATATAGAAAAAAGAAGAACGCAGTCAAGTCACTTTGATTCATACTAGCACAAATGTAGAGCCACGAATAAAATAAAAAGCAATTTCAAATAACCAAGGAGTCACACCAAAATAAATCTTTGCATGTGGCAAAACAAGCTTAATTTGGGAAAGCTAATTTTTATTTTTTTTGCAACCATTTAATTAAATCACCATTTTACAAGCATAAAGAGTTCTTAAAGAATCCTACTAATATAGAGGCTCTCAAAACTGAATACCATTTGTAACTATGGAAATAATTTAAATACTCAAATAATAGCCGACCCCGCCTAGTGGGATAAGCCTTGGTTATTGTTGTTGTTATTGTTGTTGTACTCAAATAATATGTGATATATTAACCAGCATTGATAAATTATTTTTTTCTAGAAACAAATAGTTTGTTCATTCAAGCTGATACAATTCCCAAGCAAAACATCAGGAGTGTCAATAAAAGAACCTTTGCACTTGGATGTACTTTTGCTGATGGATGTATATAAACATCACCAATAATAGAAGCAGTTTTAGTGCCATCTCCCGAAGCTAGAAGATTTGGAGAAGTATAACGATATTGAGCCAGGTACAAGGCTGAGCATTTCAAAGATATCCTGAAGAATCATATGAATGCAACAAAAAGTTAGTATAAGACAATTCTGAACAAGAAGAAAAAGTACTATTAATATTGACAGCTACTCACCCCGGTGTCTTAATTTGTTCCCAAAAGTCAAGTGTTTCATAAGTATACAGTTCCTTCTTCCCAGCAAGTGGAGAAAGTATATCCTGATCCAGCCTAACATAGTCTACAGGGAGTGCTCTGCTCAAAACAAACATATCAAGGAAATTACCCTTCTGGAAAGACAATACGTGCTGATGAAGCAATTTATCAAGAAACTGAATACCTAGATGCATATTGTGTGCAGTCCTAAATGTTCATAAAAAAAAAAGGGCAGCCCGGGTAGTCCTAAATGTTCATAACCATATAAAAAGATTGAAAACTATGTCATGTTCATCTTTCTAGTATAGCTTGTCATTATCAAGAATTCAAACATGTTGATATGAAGTGACAGGGCATTTCAGTATTTTGCATAGCAGGTATATTTTGTTTCATATATCTTTTACTTTATTTCTAAAACTGTGCCTTAGTGAATGTTGTCTCAAGCAATAAGGGATGTTGGCACGTTGGAGCACCTACAATTAATCACACTGATCTCTAACCAGATGCCTTGAGGTTTTCTACAATTTCACTCTTCCCATGGTCATGGCTTTTGTTGATGAAAATCTTGTTGAGCTAACAATATCACAAGCAAATGATCTTCCAAGGTGGCAAAAGGTGAATACGTTTACCCCCAGCGCCCCCGCCAACCCGTCCCAGGGCTGACAATATCACAAGCAAATGATCTTCCAAGGATTTATACCAAGTGGAAATGGCAATATCTTGCTGTATGTCTAGAATTGCATGGTATTTTTTGTTTTAATTTCATTGGTCATTTTTTTGAGTGTCATGGTGAGTTTGATCTCTTAAAATCCCAATATAAATATATGTAGAAAAAACCAACATACATCTCATGAAAACGGAAATTCCTTAATGGCCCACATTGCATATACAATTTCACATCACAATAAGAAGAATTCATTATTAAGAACAAAAATAACACCTATGGCCTAAATATGAGAATCTTAATACTGTTTGCCATACAAAATATCAGAGAAAGTTGTCGGAAAAAAAAAGTTGGACTAACGTGTGAAGATAAGCTGAATCTTCATTATTAAATGTCACATCTTACCCATCCATTTTTGCACTTCAGGAAATATAATATATCTCAAATGGGGGAAATCACCCTTTACTTTTCTCTCAGACATTTAATAAACCATAATTACAATTTTCAATTTACAGAAAATAAGTGAACTATCAGCTAATAAATTAGAATAAAAGTTCAAGTCAAACTAAATGATAGGTGTATAGATTGTAAAAGGGCAATAACAAGTGAAAAATGGAACAGTTCGTACTTTGTTGCTGATTGGAGAGCTTCAAAGCTGTTCATACGCCGCAAGTTAGCTGGAAACAACACAGCCTTATCATATAAAGAAGTTACTCGATATGCATAATGAGTACTAAATAAGTGTTAAATATTATACGGAAATACAAGGCTCCTCTAATCACATAAAGAGTTCGAAGATGGAAAATATATTAGAAGGTATCAAAGAATCATAAAGGCTCTGTAGTAATGCTGTTATGTTTACCAAGCAAATCCTTCCTGTAAGTCCAAATTTATATCATTCTGCAGGGGCCATTTAAAAAAAAAAAAACTTATGAAGTTCTGATTACAATAACAGAATGATTGAGCAAACAATTAGCAGAATGTAAAACTTTTGCAACTTAAATTCACCTTGACGTAGAACACTGAAAAATTGAGCTCATCATGCTGGATCGTTCTAAGATGCTCTCTAGTGTTTACCTGTTTTACTTCCTAACCATTGCTTTCTACATTCATAGGTTTCTCTAACTAATTGTCATCCCAAAATCTTGTTCCTTAATGCACCACCAACGCTGTCAGAAAACATAAACCAATGGCAAAAGGAATACATTGGGCAACTTAATTTAAAATCTAGCAGGCAAAAGACCAATCATAAGTCTTGGCTCTAAAAGCTCATCCACGTTGGCAAGAGGCGATTGCGCTCGCCCCCAACGCGGGTTGGTCCCATGGCCAACACAAAGGAGGTAAATCACGGGTGACTACTAGCCATTGGAATAGTGACTGGCGCATGAGGCTCTAAGAGCTCATCCACATTTGCACATTCAATAGAGAGAGGGAGAGAGAGAGAGAGCTTTAGAACTCAAGAAAGATCATAGATAACAATGAGCAAATGATCTCAAACCATCTTATGATAAATACTGGTGGGTGCAGTTTCATAAAGCAACGACAACGGTATGCTACATAAAGTCTAGAAAACAAGTGCATGTATCTTCAAGAAACCACAGTTATTAAGAAGATCAAGATTGTACAAGTATTAGCAAAAGGTTTGCTTTGATGATTATGCAAAAGATAGATATAAACACCATGAACCAATCATCTGCAAGATACAAAAGATGAAAGAAAATATCAACCTCTATCTCTTCTTTCAGTAAATACACCTTGGATTGCAGTAAAGATATTGGGTGTAAATATATAGACACCACAGTTGATGAGGTCACTCACCTACAATATAGAAGTTTATCATTGCCACCATCCCTAACTAGTTCAAAATTACATCTAAAACTAAGTTTTGATTGCACTAAAATGGGATTTGTATCAATCAAATATTTTTGAGCAATGAGAAAGAAGACAGCATACGCACAAAAGTTTCTGGTTTCTCTGTATAGTGTAGGAGTTCATTTGTCACAGGATCTGCAACCAACTCACCAAATTGATTGGCTGATTCAGCAGATACCTAAAAATAGTCACATGAAAAAAAACTTGAAATTCTGATTATTAAAAACAATAAGTAGCACAAATAAATTAATAGTTAGCATAGGTCTGACCTTAATTACTAATACTGTTCCCATCCCACCATATCTTTTATGAGCTTCTGCATTAACACAGAGAAAACAACATGACGCAACACAAGAGAATTAAGCATCTGATTAATATCCAAAAGAGACAAGTGTTAAAATCATAATGTTTCATGGAATGAAATTAATTTGAAAAACAGCTCAAGTGGTATCTAGCAGAATTGTATCCAACCCATGGTTTCAAAGGTCCACTAAATTCAACTTATTTGCAACCATAATAATGAGCCAACAAAGGATCTTGCAAATACTTCCTTCCCAGTCTGGAGATCTTATACCTTCCATATGCCTAATGAACAAACAAACAAAAAAATAGGTCTAACTTCCTATTCAAATTTATTTAGGCCCCCCAATCTTTTATAGCACAAATCCAACACAGTGACATTTTTTTTCTTCAACCTATTCCACAAGTTAACTGCAGAGAATCACAAACTAATTATTCTTAGTGACTTAGTAGTCTTCCATATGGAAAGACAATTCTAAAGGTGTCTTCTCTTGAGCCCTTTACTTTCAAAATAGTAAGAGAATTATGATGAATAAAAGAGAGGATTTCAGTGTTGAAACAGAAAATGACCAATACTATGTGTGATTGTGGCACAGGAATTTGCAAATATAAATTTACATTGAACAGCAAGTTCATACTGAATATTGAGGTTACCAATAACAAAAAACTTCTGTCAGTTTCAGATAGGATTAGACACTGAAAGAGTAATATCAGAGGATTACCCAGCATATCTGGCAAAGGGAAGCTAGAGCAAACATCGCAATTCAGAAGAACTATATGCGACTGCCAACACAAGACACAAGTTTAGAACATAAGCAATCAAACAAAACTAACTAAATTTTATTGTGCTAAGACACCAATGAGTATCGTAAGGATCAATGACTTTTCCAATCCTTTCTATATAGGTAAGTTCAGACATCTAAATGAATAGACAAGCGAAAGAGAGAGGCCAAACTGGATCATCTTCCATGATATGATCTCTGAAACTATAAAGCCCTCCTGCCGAACCATGAGGCTTTTCTTCTTTCAGATACCTAAAAACACAACAGGCAAATTAATTATCAAAGAAATAGACAAGAAGGCGCTCATTCTGAAAATTTGTGTGCTAGTGAGAAACAAGTACCGAACAGGGACTCTGAGCTCATTGGAGATGGCTGACACGTAAAGCGCAAACTCTCTCTCCTCATAAAATCCAATCAGATATACTTGTACCAAATTAGGGATCTGAACCAGAACCAACAATAGTAAAATAAATCATTTATGACATACGAGGTTATGAGTATCGAAAAGTGCATCGCTGAGAAACTTACTCTTTTGCAAGCTAATATCGGGTGATGCACCATTGGCTGGCCAGCCAACGGGAACAACGGCTTCGGAATGTTCAATGAAAGAGGCCGGAAGCGAGTTCCTACAGAAAAAGAGTGTCTTTTGAGTCAATACCCCCACAATTCACCGAAAATTGAATCCAGCATAAGAGAGTTTGCAGGGATCTCAAAATCGTACCTTTAGTGGGTCCGCCGACCATAATCACCGCCACCACTCTCTCCTCCGAGCTCCCCATATCGGACTCCCCTCCAAGAACGAAAGCCCTAGGTTTCTCTGATCAGATCAGGAGCAACCCGTAGCGACCGTCAATAAATCGCAGGACGCAACGGAGGAACCCTAGAACCGGAACAATGCAGGAGAAGAGGTGGAGAAGATAACGGAAAAGGGCGTCAGTGATTGGGGCGTTGAGTGATCCAAGGAAGTGTAGGACTTTGCGTCTTCCTCGGTTCAAAGACTTGGAGACGAGATCGATACGGTGCGCAAACGTGACGACGTGCTGAGTTGCTCTCCGCTCTGTCCTGGGGTCTTTTGTACGGCGAGAAGTGGGTCTTCTAATTGCACGCAGATTCTGTAACCCAATTCCTACGCCGCGCGCGCCTTATCTCACTTAGTCACTTTGATCCCGGGTTGTTATATAGTCAGTGTACGATATTGGGTTTGGATTGAGGGGTTGTTATATAGTAGATTTTTTTCAGTTGAAACAAATCTTATTATGGGATCTCGACGATGGATCTTGGGGCCTTAGACCCCAAGAAATTAGGTTTCAATTTAACGATATTGGCATATGCGGTCTGAAATTTATAGGATGTAATTTAGGTTATAAATTTTTTAATATAAATCTTTTTTTCATTATATATAGATAAGATTTATAAATTTTTTTATAAATTTGTATTAAAATCTTGGGATCGGATTTATAAAAAAAATAGTGGAGAGAAGATAGAGAGAGAATTTTAAAAGAAGTGGAGTTTTTAAAAGAGAGAGGTTTTATAATAATAGAGAGTGGTTTTAAAAGAAGTAAGGTTTTTAACTTTTGATGTGGTAATGATGTGACAGAGCATAAACTTCTTTAAGAGGTTTATAACTACGGATGTGTTTAAGGAAAGAAGGTATCTGATAATATCCTATGTATATGATAAAATTTTGGAATTTAATAATAATAATAATACCTCGAGTTGTGCTACGATTGGTTTGCTGTGGTTGCGTGCGGTGAAGCTGTCGTGGCGTTGCCATGTCAACCAAGCTGATACAAGTTTGCTCCTGCGCCGCGAGTCCCCTCCTGTCGCATCCTCTCCTCGGAGGCCTAGCAGAAGCGCCGATCTTTCCCCTCTCCTGCCGCGTCCTCCATCTGCGCCGCGAGTCCCTTCCTGCCGCATCCTCTCCTCGGAGCCCTAGCATAAGCGAGTCCCCTCCTGCCGCCGTGAGTCCCCTCCTGCCGCCGCGAGTCCCCTCCTGCTGCGTCCTCTCCTCGGAGCCCTAGCAGAAGCGCTGAGCTCTCCCCTCTTCTGTCGCGTCCTCTCCTTCCTCTCTTCGGCGACAGGTCCTCTCCTGCCGCGAGCCCTAGCAGAAGCGCCGAGCTCTCCCACTCTTCGGCGACAGGTCCTCTCCTCGGAGCCCTAGCAGAAGCGCCGAGCTCTCCTGCCGCGTCCTCTCCTTCCTCTCTTCGCGAGGAAAATCCTTCTCCGGTAAAAGCTATCTTTTTTTTCCTGAACATCTAGCATTTTTTCCTTGACATCCCAAGCTCATCCAAGCATCCCAAAGTCTCTTCAGGCACTCCAATTCTTGAAAGTGAATCGAAGAGTCTAGATGGACTTCTGTTTAATTTTTTTTTAAATTTCTTAATCTAATAGTATTTTTGCATCTGTATTTCTTTCGGTTATATAAGAAATAAAACACAAAAGAGAAAGAGTGCTACATTTAACTTGAGATTCAAGTAATAGAAACCTAAACAATGCTACATTTTACTTATAGTTGTATTTTTGACATTCAATTCCATGTTTAATTCCATGTTTAACTTAGCTGATGTTCCGTTAGAAAATCATGCATCTACTATATTAGCATCACTTTTGTTTTATTCTGTTAATTGGAACAATTTTTATTTATATCATGTTTATGATTTGATGTTGTATCTATATCAGAATCACCTTTGTTTTATTCTGTTAATTGGAACAGTTTTTATTTATTTATCTATTGTCAAATATAATGCGAGGGTGCCCAGAAATGGAAGAAAATAGAGTTGATGATCAGGAATTCATTCCACAAGTTGCAGATGATCTAAAGCCAAAAATTGGAATGGAATTCTCATCTCTAGAGGATGAATATTCGTTCTACAACCAATATGCACGAGAAGCCGGATTTAGTTCAAGGAATAGCATGAGTAGGAAAAACAAAATGACAAATGAAGTGACATGGAAACAAATTGTATGTTTTAAAGAAGGACATACAGATCTAATGTGACACAATAAACATCCAAACCCTGATCAATAAACCCTGATCATCCAAACCCTGATCTAATTCTACAACACCTGATGATTTTGAGAAGTCATGGGAAGAGACTATCAAGGAAGCTAATTTAGATAAGAATGATTGGTTGTCCTTGATGTATGAATTACGACACAGATGGGTGCCAACATATTTTAGTCATGTATCTTCTGCAGGAATGTCAACTAGCCAGAGATCTGAAGGGTCATATGCATTTTTCAAGAAATATGTCTCAAATAAGAACTCATTAATAGATTTTATCACACGTTTTAATAAAGCACTGAAACACCAAAGACACAATGAGTTAGTTACGGACCATATTGATATGAATGAGAATCTCAAAGTTAAAACAACCTGACCAATGGAAAGTCAAATGGTTAAGCTTGATACAAAAAAAAATGGATGGAGTTTCAAAGTGAAATGATCGAGAGTCATAGTTATTATGTGCAACAGACATTTACAGAAATTGCCTCAGCGGTTTACCACGTGATGAAATTTCAAAGTTCCTCTTCCTCAAAATCAAGAGTGCTCATGCATGACAAACAAAGGGATTACATATCGTGTAGCTGCTGAAAATTTGAGTTTGAGGGCATTCCATGTAGACATATGTTAGCTTTTTTTCGTATCAACCAAGTGTTTCATTTGCCTGATATGTATATACTCAAACGATGGGCGCGATATGCAAAAGTTGGAGCAATATATGCTTTAGGAGAGCAAAATTTCATTGATGATCCAGATTCAGAAAGATATTTGATGTCGAGGCGCTCGAGGTTATTCTATAAAGCTTCAGTGTTAGTTGATGATGCATCTTTGAATAATGAGAGGATAACCTTCTTGGAAGAACAATTTGATTGTATTTACAACAAAATTCAAGAGATGTCCATTAATACAACATGCAGTGATAGAAGTCAAAGAAAAAAAATCAATGGATGAGACTCTTAGTATTATTGATCCTTCTGTACTAAGAACTAAGGGATGTGGGAAGAGATTAAAATCATCAAAGGAGAAGTCAACATCAAATTCTAGACTTTGTCGTGGATGCGGACTTTGAGGAGTGTCACATGACAAGCGTAACTGTCCCAATTTGCAACAAAGGTATATGTCGATTTAATTTTTCTTGCAAACAAATTTATTTTATTATCTTTTGTATATGACAATGTGCCAATTATCAGATCAATTGAAAATAATAATCATATCAGTCTTGACGACACATATTAACCGGATTTGGGATCTATAATCGGTACTATCAAAGTTTTAATTTTTTAAATTATAGTAGTTTATTGTTTATTGAGATAATAAAATTAATAAATTATCTTTATTGTTACAGGTTCTAATAACATGCGCTAAGATGTTGTAATTATCTATGGTTGGTATATCTATTTTCTTTATTTGTATTTTGATTGTTTTAGTGTATTTCTTGTATTGAGGTGTTTGTTATTTAGTTTAGTGCATTTCCTGTGTTTATTGGATGATGCTTTTGTTTATTCTGGTGCTTTTGTTTGACGACACATATGAACCGGATTTGCGATCTATAGCCGGTACTATCAAAGTTTTAATTTTTTAAATTATAGTGGTTTATTGTTTATTGAGATAATAAAATTAATAAATTATCTTTATTGTTACAGGTTCTAATAGCATGCACTAAGATGTTGTAATTATCTATGGTTGGTATATCTATTTTCTTTATTTGTATTTTGATTGTTTTAGTGTATTTCTTGTATTGAGGTGTTATTTAGTTTAGTGCATTTCCTATGTTTATTGGATGATGCTTTTGTTTATTCTGGTGCTGTTACAGACACTTAGAACAGAAATAACTGATGGAATCAACACAACGTTTTATTAGCTTTGTTTCCAGCCAAATGTGAGCAATGGAAGGAAAGAAAGTTCCCAAAGTGTAAAATAACTATGCAATTCTTGTCTCTCCTTTCAAGCAACGAGCAACTACACTGTGTCAATAAACTAAGGAAATTAAGGCCACACAAGTTTCAACCATAGCATATCCCTAACTGATGGATCTCTTGTTGATAATAACTCATGGAAAGTGAGCCTCAATTTTTGCATGTTCAAAAGGGTAAAGGAAAGAGTTAAAAACTTTGGAATTAAGGAGTGGTACTGAAAAATGAGAACAATAAGAAGTATGTATAGTAGTGATTTTAGGCAACCATTGCAAGTCTTCTATAATAATGCCAACTGTATATCTTAGTTTGAAAAATCAATTTACGAGTCTGGTGTTGTAACTCTTATTTGCATTTTGGTTTTGGTTTTATTGCAAGGATGATAACCTTTGTAAAGTAATGTGTTGTTTTGATCTCATATCCCCAATGCAATGGTAATACTAGTAAAATGATAATAAAAAAATCCTAATGGTTAATTCTTTTCCTATTTTTGATTTCAAGATTTGTGTTGGTGATGAATAACCAGAAGTAATCCATTAATTTACAAGTTATCTTGGATTCATGTTGAATTTAAAATTGCACTAAATGATTGTCTGTTTATTTATCTATTTCATACTTAACTCATCCTTTATTTGTCTGATTTTTACAGCCATGGGAAACGGATGGCAATGTCACGCCCCAAAGAAGCCCCTGTCCGAAGAAATTTCGGCAGCATCTCCCCTGTACGGGTGACAATATGAAACATTACTACATACAAAATATACATCAGCCACACTCGGCTGGAATATATATACAAAATATAAACAACATGACACGCAGTTTAATATACTCAGCCTACCCGGCTGGACAAAAATGAAATAAACACGCAGTTTAATAAGCTTACATGGCTGAATCCAAAACACACAGCAGCGGAAGACATAAAACGATACGAACGTAAAACCAACAACGACACCGATAAAAATACATGTCATCACAGACTTGACCTAAAATTCACATCGACTTGTTCAAAAGCAAAGTACGCAAAATTAACATACAATCCAAACGATAACAAAACCAAAACGAAAACTATCCTCGAGTGTGACGTAGGACCCAGGACCGGCAGCCGACATCTCTCCAAGCATCCATGACTCATCTACCTGTTACCTGACGAAAGAAAACCATTTTACGGGGTGGTGAGTATTGGAACTCAGCGAGTAAGGAAAGAGATAGTGCATGAACATAATAAACCAATAGAGAATGCAAAAAGGAATACAGTCTCATAAGAGGAATAGCAGATACTACAATAGAACCAAAATAAATGCTCATACCTGAAACCATATCCTAGGCTAGGTATAGTAGGTCAGAACTGGTACTAATCTGCTACAGTACTGCTCATAACTATAGAGGTAATAAGCAAGGTATATATACAAATTTCCAATGACTAAACATCTATAATGAGAATATATCTCAACACAAGTGCATCAGCATATGTGAACATCAGCAGTAAGTAAGTAATAACAGCATATATAACCAGCAGCAGCCAAAACAAATATAATAACAACAGTGTATGCACGGATGGTCACTCCCGCCCACCTCTCCGCACCATGACCCCTGTATGGTCGAGAAGCCAAGTCAGTGACAGACTGTACACCACTCCAGCTACCACTCACACAAGTGGCCGAGGGGACAATTGCATAGTAGCTAACTAGCTACATCTGGACGGGGTCCCTGCTGCTCGTACTCCAGCTACCACTCACACGAGTGGCCGAATGCGGCACGACAGGACAAGCGGCATCAACTCCAGCTACCACTCTCTCGAGTGGCCGAGGATGCGGCATGCATGCAATGACATGATGCGAACAATGCAATAGTCATCATATATAAGCAGAAACAGGTATGCTACATGAAGCCAACATGCTTAATTTAGTACATAAATAAACAACAGTCAAAGCATACAAACATGGTATCTAGTATCTGCTACTGATCATGGACAATAACAAGAGACTGTATAGATATGGAAATGAATTTCTCAAAGATCACGTGGAAGTATCAAGCGCAGGAAAAATAAGAGTGGAGTCAAGGTAAAAATAATTTCTTATCCAAAATAGTTCATGCACCAAGGTCAAAGTACTAAAAGAAACAAAGCAAAAAGTACCCGCCTCAAAAGAATATTGTATCCAAAAATCCTACGTCGTGATGTCGTCTCAATCAGAGTCCTCGATATAGCGTGTCCAACCATCTTCAAGTCAAAGGTCTGCCTCAAACTCGAATCCTACAAGTATAGGAATGAAGTCAATCTAAGTACCAAAATAATCCCCCTAATCAAACCATGATCAATTTAGTTAGTAGATCAATTAACTGCTCAGTTAATTAATCCTATTAGTTATTACATTGATTACGTCTAATCATCCCCGGTTCTGATATTCTGGTTAAGTACGACTTAAAAGGTTAGATGGTATTATCCATATCACCAAGGTGCACCTTCCTTTTCGGAAGCCCAAACTCAAAGAACTCCAAAGTTAAGCGTGCTTGGCTTGGAGAAATCTGAGGATGGGTGACCTCCTGGGAAGTTTTCCAGGGTGCATGCGAGTGAGGACAAAACACGCTGAAAGGACCTACGGTGGTCTATGGAGCTAGTCGTCAACCCGATGGGCAATTCAGGTGGCGTTCCCGGTTCGGTCCGGGTGGGGCCCGCCCTAGCCGGGACGTTACAAATGGTATCAGAGCGACCTTGCGACCGTGAGTGCGCCTGTGACAGGAGCACCCAGGGCACCACCTAGCGAGGGAGATTCTAGGATTTGTCTATGGTGTGATTCATGGTTACACAACGAGGACGTTGTGTCTTTAAGTAGGGGTGATTGTAATACCCCGGTTTTGATATTCTGGTTAAGTACGACTTAAAAGGTTAGATGGTACTATCCATATCACCAAGGTGCACCTTCCTTTTCGGAAGCCCAAACTCAAAGAACTCCAAAGTTAAGCGTGCTTGGCTTGGAGAAATCTGAGGATGGGTGACCTCCTGGGAAGTTTTCCAGGGTGCATGCGAGTGAGGACAAAACATGCTGAAAGGACCTACGGTGGTCTATGGAGCTAGTCGTCAACCCGATGGGCAATTCAGGTGGCGTTCCCGGTTCGGTCCGGGTGGGGCCCGCCCGAGCCGGGATGTTACAGGCAACCTGAGTGGAAGACTATTGTCATTATGCAATCTTGAGATGTTTTCAACTGTGCTGTAATGGGATGCTGATTTTGTTTAGATTTAAGGTTGGAATGTCTAATTGTACCTATTTTACTTCGTGTAAGAAAGATGTACAATGTTGGAATGTCTGATTGCTCCTATTTTTCATATTTTACATCCTATAGGCTGACTTCCTGTATCCTGCTATGGTGGAAGATAGATATTTTTACCTATCCTGCTGTGGTGGAAATGTGATGGCGATACATAATTCATTTATCTGTGTAACGACACAAACATGGTAGCTTAAAATACATAATACTTGTGTGATTATGCATTAATGTGGTCAGATATTTTACAATTTATAAGTGCATGATGATACATTCACTGCAGCATAGAAGATGATGTGAGATTATTGATCAATTAGTTATGTCTTCCCTATTCTTTCATAAGTGTGACTTTAACTTATCGATTATACTTGGTGGGCACGGAATTTGTTTACATTGTCAATTATGCTGTTGTTTCTTTGCTTTACGTTTGGAAAGCTTGATGGACTTTGATTGTGGATGATGTATAGGTCCTTTGTTTACAACATGGCTGATCAGGTTAATCACCCAAGTGTATTATAGAAATTGTCTGGCCAATTCCATCTTAGGTCCCAATTTTCACAAGATGTGTTATCTCAGAGATGTAGCCTGTATAATCCTTCCATGTATGAGAGACGTTTCACGATTGTAAACTGCTTAAATTGGAGGTTTCAAACATCAAGCACACATGCGGAAAAATATATTGTTGTTATCTGCAATGAAGAAAACAAGTTTAATTTGTAAGCAGATCTCACAACTTGTAGCAAATGGAAGACATCAAAAATAAAACCATAATTGAAAACTAAATTACCGAAACCCTTTTGCAGAATGTACAACCTGAGGCTTACCAACATCTCAGCGAATCCAAAGTTTGCATATGAACTCTTGACTAACAAGATAAAAAGTACATGCAAAAATAAAAAATTTAAAATAACGATGAAGTCAAACTCATATAATACCATTACAAAAAATTAAATTACATGTTCAAAAATAAATATGAATTCATTTCACTTCTTTAATTGTACTATGAATTTTAATTGTAGTGTTAGATGATTTATTACTTTTACGGGGAAATTATGCCAAATACATACATTCATTCAACTCTGTCAAATACATTCATTCAACTAAATAAAAAAGTCAACTAAATAAAGAAGTCTACTGATTAATCACTAATATGAACAGAGCCCATTTTTTTAATCTCTTCACACATTTCGGCGATCTTAGCTGCATTACGACGATATTCATCAGCTAAATCTAGCTGACTTTTTATCAACTTCGCTAGTTCTTCAATCTGCTTCATTTTTTCACCAGAACTTGAGGATGCAGTTGAAGTTGAACCCAAAGTTGAGCTTGAACATTTTTGGGCAGTAGGGGCAAAGAAACCATGTTGTTGCTCCTTGTATGAATTAAAAGCTCTAAATGCTTCCTCTTTACTGAGATATGATCTATGCAATGCACCGTTATATTTGTTAACTTGAGTATGAATTTTTTTCCCAACTATCATAAACACCGGGATTCCGTCCAACAAAAACCACATATGTTTTTCCCTACTTTACAATAAATTAACATTTCAAAAATAAATTCTAATATTATAATACAGATTGTGAAATTCAAATAGGAAGCTAAAATCAAATCAAATGGCTCACCATTTGAGTATTGAAATCCGGCTACGACACCAACCTGTTTAATTCAATATAAAAGTTAAAATTTGTTGAATCAAACATATTACAAACAATAGCATCAGCCCAAGATGTTGTACACTCTGGACTTATCATTCTCTGCCCATAATGCGGATTATAAAAGTTTAAAAAAATAACAAGAAACAAATATAATTTGCATCTGATTCTATTTATTCAATGTCTATGATATCATAATCCACAAATGAAATACAGAATTACATCCACCATTAGTCTATAAATGAAAGTATTCACACCATTGATGACACCTATCCTTCTCCAGAAAAGATAACTCGACATATGATGTATGAATCAATAAGGACAAACTAGATGACCTAACAGATGATGTGTGAATCAAGGACCAACTAAGTCCAAACCTGGTTGATCTTGATGCACACATAACCCATTCTTCCTATGATTGATGTCCTCGATAGTCCTTATCAAGCCTAAGTCCCATTTTATGCCTTTGCCTCGCACTATGGGGCTTGAGTTCTTTACCTTCAAATGTAGCTTCAATAATACAATGCCGGGGATAGCTAATTCATCGACACCAACACCAATAGTCTAGCCATTGTCCATCATCTAATATATGAACCATAATGCATGTCCCTAGTGGCTTACTCTTGTGATATGATAACTTTATTAGCAGAATGCATATAATAATTGGGTCAATCTAGGGGAGATAAAGTATTTGAACAATTCAAACATGGGGTGTGCACTGTTAGAATGTCCAAAATCCAAGTATAGTTTGAGAATTTTGTCGGTCTTTTACATCCACCATTAGTCTATAAATTGAAGTATTCACAACAGTTTCACATTGGATATAATTGGGAAAAAAAGAAGTGAAATTACAAAGTTTCTAGTGACTGAAATAACACTCGTATGAATTCTTGATAACATCACTTATTGTTACAACACACTGGCAACAACTCAACATATTGGGCGAAAAAATGTGCCCAGATCAGGAAACTTTGTCTCTTTCAGCTATCATAGTCCTTAGTGCGATAAACTTCAATATTTTTATCCTACAATTGGATTCATTAATGGAATAAGGATATATGTATATTGGAGCAGAAAAAAGCTAGCTTTTATCGGAGAAGGATTTTCCTCGCGAAGAGAGGAAGGAGAGGACGCGGCAGGAGAGCTCGGCGCTTCTGCTAGGACTCCGAGGAGAGGACCTGTCGCCGAAGAGTGGGAGAGCTCGGCGCTTCTGCTAGGGCTCGCGGCAGGAGAGGACTTGTCGCCGAAGAGAGGAAGGAGAGGACGCGGCAGGAGAGGGGAGAGCTCGGCGCTTCTGCTAGGGCTCCGAGAAGAGGGCGCGGCAGGAGGGGACTCGCTTCTGCTAGGGCTCCGAGGAGAGGACACGGCAGGAAGGGACTCGCGGCGCAGATGGAGGACGCAGCAGGTGTAAAATACCAGAAAATGGGTAGAAAAATAATAAGGGAAATTTTCGGAATTTTTGGAGATTTTTCGGGAATTTTTCGGAGCTCGTATGGACGAGTTAACGGGGATAAAATCAGGGGCCCCGGGAAAACCTGTTTAGGCTACCCATTTGATTGAGGAAATGTTTTATTTTCCTTTTAAATTTCTTTTCCTTTTCTTTTATTTCTTTTTCCCGTTTCTTTTCCCGATCCTCGCCGAACCTGCGCCGCACCCTTGCGGTTGTCTCCTCCCAAGCCAACCCGATTGCCCCTTCTCCTTCTACTTCTTCCCTTCTCCTTTCTCCTCCGTCCCTGCACAAGCGCCGGCGAGCACGAGCCACTGCCGGCCGAGCCATCGCCGCCTGATTTGGCCGATTTCCCCCTCTTCTTCTTCCCTCGATTGCGCCACTTCTCTTCCGTCCGGTTGTGTCCTAGATCAGCCCTCTTCCTCTTCTCCTCTCCGGCACCGATTCCTCCAGCGCCGGTCTTCTCCGAGCCGAGCCCTAGATTTCAGTAGCCGCCGTCGCCAGCCGAGGTCCCTACTTCTTTCTCTTCTCTGTGAAGCTGAGCCATCGCCTAACGCCGAGACTCTTCATCGCCGGCACAGAGCCACGGCAGGCTTCACCTTCCGTGCATCGATCCTTAAGGGAATGGGGTGGATCAGTTTAATTCCTTTTTCCTCCTGATCAGATGTTGCACCTTCTTGCCTTTGCTTGTGGATTGAGGTAATAAGGTTGGAGAGGAGGTAATGTGCAGAATTATTGCTGGAAATTGAATAGAGATAGATTATCTTGTTGGATTTCTTGATTCCCTTATTTGATCTGATTGTTGAGGTAGATTCCAATAGTGAGGTTCTGTGCTATGGGGTGTTTTGGTTCCGACAGCCACTCCAATCAGCAACTTCCCTTGTTCTAGCATCAACAGTGGCTACATATTTGGATGAGGTAAGAAATGTGTAGAATTTCATTTCATTTATGAAATGATAGTTTGGATTGGTTGATTTGGCAGTATTATGTCAGCAAGAAAAGAGTGGGCAGCAGTAGATCATCTTTCGATGGTGAAACCCTTTCAGTCGTGAGCCACCATTAGCTACGATAATATTTGGTGAGTTTGTAGGATGATAAGAGTTCATGGATTGAGTTTAATTTAATTGGACTAACGAGAATGGATTCCTAATCAGATTAGGGTAAAGTTAACTATTGGTTCATGATGGATTTAGCTCACTAGTCTATATTTGACCTCGTTGTACTATGTGTTGTGTTTGCAGGACTTTGTTTGGAGACAGATGTCTTGATACGAGATTTATTGCGATACAGACTACGTATAAAGGCGGGTACCTCTTGACTTATCTTTTATGATATTGTCATTTGGATATGCATAGTATTTTATAACTACAAGCAATGAACATGTTTGCCTTTGGTATGTCACTGTTTGATATCCATAGCATGTTAGGTTTGTCGCCTGTGATGTGTCCGTGCTTATATCTCGTGATTTGTTGCCATGAGTACCTTATTGCCATGAGTATCTTAGTTTCTAGAGTGACATACCATGCTTTACTGAGGTTAGGATTAGACTCTGGATTTTTGTGTCTGGCATGTGTATCCAAATTATCTGATACTTAGGTTTTTATGTCATGCCTGGATTGTGTATTTCTATTAGTATATCATATATGATTCGTGTACCTAGACCTTGTGGCTTTGATTTGTGCATATTGTTGGTACATATGCTATGGAAGGGGGATAGATTTAGGATCTAGGTTGTTATACCATAGAGGACATGTATACCCTAGATCCGTGGATTTAACCTACTGATACTGTGGTACACATATTATATATATATGGATTTTTCTATGCTGATCAGGATATACCATACTTGTTATGTTCAGGACATATGTTTTGATATTCTATCTGACTTGTGTACTCTAGATTTTGGTATGTGACCATCGCTTTTACAGTACCCATTTTGTATATATGGATATGGTTATGTTGATCAGTTTTTGCTATGCATAGTGACATGCATCATGATTGCATGCTGTGCGATTGTCGGCTCCACTATGGTTGAGCCCATCGCCAGTTACATGTACTGCACACACCCCCACTCATGGTTTAGTGGTATATCAGGCAAGTGTGTGGCGGTTCTGCTGTTTGGCTCCGTTGGTCATATGACTCAGCGTGGTAACCGACAGTCAGTTCCGCTCTGTTTGGCTCTGCTGGCATTTAGTGTAGCAGCGTGGTAGCCGACAGATGGTGGACTTTGTTTGGCTCCGTTGGTCAGGTGACTCAGCGTGGTAGCCGGCAGAGATATCCTCCCCGTCATCGTGTACCGAGAGATGAGAGCATTGAGCTCCCCCATTTATGATTTGGGGTCAGAGGACAGGAGTACTCCGACAGCATTCCGTACACTCGGTCACAGTTCAGGAGCAGTGATGTTAGAGTGCACGGTCATCACATGCATTGATTGTATTTATTTGCTTGTGTTTGCTGCACTTATATGCTGCATTTTGGTGGATGTATTTGTTTGACATGCATACAGGAGACATACTGCGTATCGGTTTGATGACCCTTTAGTTCAGGATAGGAGTTCCTGGTGAGTACAGCTTCCTTGGTTACTTTTCAGTTTGGTATATTTCCTATATATTATTCGGAAGCTGTATTCCATGTTTATTGCTGTTAGATATATCTTACTAGGCATGTCTATTGGTATTCGCTGAGTTGTTGAACTCACCCCCGTGGACACTATATTTTCAGGTACCAGGTTATTTATGGTGTCGTTTGGAGCATCCAGTTTGCTGGTCCCCGCGTCACATCAGAAGACATGTCGCTATCTTTTTGCTGTTTTATCATGGTATATGATTTGTGAGTTTTTGGTTCTGTGTTCCGGTTTTGTTTCTGGAAATGTTGCTTTGTTTATTGTGTAAGCCTAGTCGGCTAATAGTTTTCGTTTTGGGTGGTATGTGTTGTCTTTTCCCGCTGTGTTTTTGGTTTTAGTACAGCTGTGTAGGTTGTTAAATATATATATAACTGCGTGGTTATTTATTTTGTTCCAGCCGAGTGGGCTGATGATATAAACTGCGTGGTTGTGTGTATATTCCAGCCGCTTGTGGCTGATGTATATTTTGTATGTAGGATTGCTTCAGATTGTCACCCGTACAGGGGAGGTGCTGCCGAAATTTCTTCGGACAGGGACTCCCTCGGGGCGTGACAATTTAGTGGTATCAGAGCAGGTATACGATACTTGCTATGTATTCTGGATTTTGAGATTTATCTGATACCAATTTATTTGGTATCAGAGCTCAGATTACGAGTCTTATTTTCGGTGTTTCGGATTTCGTGATTTGATTTTCTCGATGTGATTTTTTGGGACCTGGCAGCAGCAGGACATCTCCAAGCTATAGGAGGTATGTTGGTATATGATATCCTACCTTTTTGATTAGTTTATGCCTTGTTCACTATTACAGTCTATGACATGTATTAGTATTCTTTATTAGTACATGTCTAGTTGATATAGCATATACTTTATGTGTTAGGTAAATCACTGATTAGGGTAGACCTTGATAGAGATTAAGGGCTACAATTTCTGGTGATTTATCATATCATACACCAGTAGTTTTTAGCTTCTGTTATTACTAGTTGGTTAGCAGATTGAGGTACATACCAGCCTCTGCTTTTATTAGCTGGGTAGTGGATAGTATCTATATCTTTATGTTGACCTAGCCAGTAGTATACCAGGTTATCTTAGTTAATTTCATCCGTAGATAATTGATTTACTCTTGTTAGATCGGTCAGTAGAAGATAGATTGACGTTTGTTGACTTGGGTAGTCGTGATCGATTTACCTTAAATGCTTGTAGAGGCTTTATTTATTCTTGATTAGTTAGTAGATGACCGATTAGTTTTGTTGATCCAATCAGTAGGGGATTGACCTACTTTACTTTTAGATGTTTGAATCTTGGGTTATTCGTGCTTAGTTGGATATCTTGAGCACATCGAGTACCTAGCTTATACTGATGTGGGAAAGGGTTGAACTAGCCATATACTATTGACGACTTGGTCAGTCGATAGAGGATCGATGTATCCTATTCCATGAGTACTTTAATTTTAGACTGTATGTACCTAATTGGATAACTTAGAAGGTGGCATAGGGTTTGTGTGGTAGATTGGATTAAATATGTTGATTATGCATATATATGAAGTGTACATATGATTGTTATGAGTTGAAGGAGTTCTATGATGGATAGTTCATTTGTAAATAGTGTGGGTATTCCCACCTAGATATGGTTATTGTAGGTTCCTTGTGGATTATAGCTATTTAGTTAGTTGTACGTGCCTGATTGACATATTGGAGGTATCTTATCGATTTAAATCGGTGTCGTGGTATGTGCACATGGGTGTGAGTGTCATGTTGGAAGTATCTTGTCGACTACATCGGTGTTGTGATATGTACATATGTGTTTGGTGTGGTATCTTAGGTATCTTGTTGATTATGTGTGATTTGTGAATGCACATGGGTTTTAGTATGCCTTATTGGAAGTATATGTTGATTATACTCTTGACATATGTGTATATTTATCATTTGAGTGTTGTTTGAGGGGTATTGTTGATTTTACCTACGATGATATATGCACACGGGTTCGGTATACATTGTTGGAGGTATCACAGTGATTTATACCTATGATGTGAGTATTTTTGGTGTGTACTAATTGGAGGATTAGGTCGATCATACATATGTTGTGTGTGCACATGTGTCAGATGTATGGTTGGTAGCATCATGATGATTCTACCTATGTTAAATGTAGAATGTTAAATGTCTACATTATGATATTGGTTGTTTTACCCTGTCAACTAATTCTCCCATTAGTGGGTGACCGACCCACTAGGAGGATGATAGAGTTGACTATGGATTTGATTTGCTTACTGAGTGGTTATACCCTAGGCTACCCACAGTGATCTGTGGTAGAGAGATCTCGTGCAGTCTCTAGCTAGATAGTTAGGTGCTTTGGGCACTTATGTATTATTGTGGTAGAGCGTAGCTCCCATATGTTATGGATCGTTTGTGGTAGAGCGTAGCTTCCACATATTCTGGATTCCCATATATTTAGGGATTGTTTTGTAGTGGAGCGTTGCTCCTACATATTGCGGATTGTTTGTAGCGGAGCATTGCTCCCATATTTATTGTGGATACATATTTTGGATTACATATGGAGGATTTTTTGTGGTAGAGCGTTGCTCCCACATATGTGGTATTTCGTGTGATAGATCATTGCTCTCACACTGAAGGTTCTATTCTTTGGTGATTATATATCGTTGGTGATTAGATCTGTTTATTGTTGGGGATCTTATTGTTAGGAATGTCTGTGATATGGACATTATGTGTCTTGGTTTTACCATTAGTGCTTGCGGTGCCCTAGATGTTATCATGGACTCGATGATTTGGGTATCCCTAGAATGTTTGGATCGATTTCCATTGTCTTTGTTGACGATATTGTGATCTATTTCGGATCCGAGGTGAGTCACGTACACCACCTTTGCTTAGATCTAGAGATGTTTCGACGAGAACATCTATATGTGATGATCAGTAGTGCTTATTTGGATTGTCTTATGTGATGATGATTTGGACACACGGTCACCAGTAGGAGTATACCGTGGTTTCACAGGAGATCGAGGTTGTTACCGTTGGGAGTAGACGGAGTCGATATAAGAGGCTCGCAACTTCCTTTGTTTGGCTCGATATTTCCGGAGATACGTTGAGGGTTTCTCACGGATTGCTATGCTACTTACACGCCTGATCAGGAAAGGCGTGAAGTTCACTTGGACTGAGGTTTGCAAGACCAGCTTTTAGGAGCTGACGGAGTTTAGTGTCGGCTCCGATTTTGGTTTTACCTTCGGAGAGGACGAATTTGTGCTCGATACCGACGCATCTCTTCTGGGTTTGACGATGTTTTGATGCAGCACGATAGAGTAGTCTCCTATGCTTCTCGTCGGTTGAAGAAGCATGAGAAGAATTACCCTGTACATGATCTGGAGCTAGTCGCCATTATTTTGCCATGAAGATTTGGCGACATTATTTATATGACGTTACATTTGAGATTCTCACTGACCATAAGAGTCTCAAATATCTGTTTTACTTAGAAGGAACCTAATCTCCGACAGAGGAGATGGATGGAGTTCCTGAAGGATTTTGATTATACCATTAGCTATCACCTAGGAAAAGCTAATGTGGTTGTCGACGCACTTAGCCGGAAGTCTAGAGTGACTTTGGCTTGCCACCGAGTTGTGGTCACAGACTGGTTACCATGGTTGCTCAGTCGTCGATCAGGACGAGGATCCGAGAGCCCTAGGCTGTATTTACGGGTTATTTGCAGCCAGATAGCTTCCGGGTAGCAGACCGAGTTCACACGAGACGAGGAGGGTATTATATACTTCCGAGGTAGATTATGCATACCTCAGTCTCATCCGGTCTTATAAGAGTTACTTCCGGAGGCTCATCGCTCATGATTTGCTGTCCACCCAGGCGGTACCCGTGTGTACCAAGATTTGAGGTGTTTCTATTGGTGAAACGACATGAAGGAAGACATCGCGGATTTTATAGCTAGATGTCTCATCTGTCAGCAAGTGAAAGCCGAGCATTAGAGATCTGCCGGCTTACTTCAGCAGATTTCTATTCCTGAGTGGAAATGAGAACATATTACTAAGGACTTTGTGGTGAGTTTGTCGAGGACATGACGAGACCAAGACGCGATTTGGGTAATCGTTGATCAATTAACCAAATCCGCGCACTTTTTAGCGATCCGGAAGACTGATTTCCTGGATCGATTGGTAGATCTGTTTTGCCGGGAGATCATCAGATCACATGGTGTCCCGTTGACTATTATTTCGGATAGAGGCCCTGTTTCACGTCTCGTTTCTGGCAGAGTCTACAGCAGCCTTTAGGCACTGAGCTCTGTTACAGTACAGTTTTCCATCCGCAGACAGATGGACAGTCAGAGCGGACCTTTCAGACTCTAGAGGATTTGCTGAGATCGTGTGTGTTGGATTTTGGAGGCAGTTGGGAGGACCATCTGCCATTTGTAGAGTTCGCCTACAACGACAGCTTTCTTTTGGCTATCCGGATGGCACCGTTTGAAGCGTTGTAAGGTAGGTCTTATAGGGCACCCACCCTCTGGGATGAGGTTGGGGAGACCCAGTTGATGGGACCTCATAGAGCTCAGCAGAATGAAGAGTTGGTCCGTATTATCAGACGGATGATGTTAGAGGCACAGGATCACCAGAAGTGTTATGCTGATCGAAGATGCAGACCCCTAGCGTTCTCTATTGGCGACCATGTATTTCTGCGAATTTCACCCACAAAAGGAGCGAAGAGATTTGGCTTCAGAGGTAAGCTAGCTCCGCGATACATTGGATTTTTCCATATCTCGGAAAGGATTGGAGTGGTAGTTTACCGGTTGGCACCACCATCGTTCCTGGCAGGAGTTCATGACGTATTTCAGGTATCTATGCTGAGGAGATACATAGCAGACCCAGCTCACGTGCTGTCTGATATCTCAGTTCCTATTCATCCTAACGTCACTTATGAGGAGATTCCAGTACGGATTCTAGATCGGAAAAGAGCGTCAGTTGTGGAACAAGATTATCCGGCTGGTTAAAGTCGGATGACAGCTTCATACGGACGAGGAGGCTATTTGGGAGCTCGAGGATACTATTCGAGCTCGATACCCCCATATGTTTACATGAGGTATGTGATTAAATTTACCGTTCAGTATATATACTCTTTGCCTGTTGTTAGTATTTGCTGATGGTAGATAAGGAAATTTGGAGGACCAAATTTTTATTAGTGGTGGAGAATGTAAAATACCGTAAAATGGGTAGAAAAATAATAAGGGAAATTTTCAAAATTTTTGGAGATTTTTCGGAAATTTTTCGGAGCTCGTATGGACGAGTTAACGGGGATAAAATCAGGGGCCCCGGGAAAGCCTGTTTAGGCTACCCATTTGATTGAGGAAATGTTTTATTTTCCTTTTAAATTTCTTTTCCTTTTCTTTTATTTCTTTTTCCCGTTTCTTTTCCCGATCCTCGCCGAACCTGCGCCGCACCCTTGCGGTTGTCTCCTCCCAAGCCAACCCGATTGCCCCTTCTCCTTCTACTTCTTCCCTTCTCCTTTCTCCTCCATCCCTGCACAAGCGCCGGCGAGCACGAGCCACTGCCGGCCGAGCCATCGCCGCCTGATTTGGCCGATTTCCCCCTCTTCTTCTTCCCTCGATTGCGCCACTTCTCTTCTGTCCGGCTGTGTCCTAGATCAGCCCTCTTCCTCTTCTCCTCTCCGGCACCGATTCCTCCAGCGCCGGTCTTCTCCGAGCCGAGCCCTAGATTTCAGTAGCCGCCGTCGCCAGCCGAGGTCCCTACTTCTTTCTCTTCTCTATGAAGTCGAGCCATCGCCTAGCGCCGAGACTCTTCATCGCCGGCACAGAGCCACGACAGGCTTCACCTTCCGTGCATCGATCCTTAAGGGAATGGGGTGGATCAGTTTCATTCCTTTTTCCTCCTGATCAGATGTTGCACCTTCTTGCCTTTGCTTGTGGATTGAGGTAATAAGGTTGGAGAGGAGGTAATGTGCAGAATTATTGCTGGAAATTGAATAGAGATAGATTATCTTGTTGGATTTCTTGATTCCCTTATTTGATCTGATTGTTGAGGTAGATTCCAATAGTGAGGTTATGTGCTATGGGGTGTTTTGATTCCGACAGCTACTCCAATCAGCAACTTCCCTTGTTCTAGCATCAACAGTGGCTACATATTTGGATGAGGTAAGAAATGTGTAGAATTTCATTTCATTTATGAAATGATAGTTTGGATTGGTTGATTTGGCAGTATTATGTCAGCAAGAAAAGAGTGGGCAGCAGTAGATCATCTTTCGATGGTGAAACCCTTTCAGTCGTGAGCCACCATTAGCTACGATAATATTTGGTGAGTTTGTAGGATGATAAGAGTTCATGGATTGAGTTTAATTTAATTGGACTAACGAGAATGGATTCCTAATCAGATTAGGGTAAAGTTAACTATTGGTTCATGATGGATTTAGCTCACTAGTCCATATTTGACCTCGTTGTACTATGTGTTGTGTTTGCAAGACTTTGTTTGGAGACAGATGTCTTGATACGAGATTTATTGCGATACAGACTACGTATAAAGGCGGGTACCTCTTGACTTATCTTTTATGATATTGTCATTTGGATATGCATAGTATTTTATAACTACAAGCAATGAACATGTTTGCCTTTGGTATGTCACTGTTTGATATCCATAGCATGTTAGGTTTGTCGCCTGTGATGTGTCCGTGCTTATATCTCGTGATTTGTTGCCATGAGTATCTTAGTTTCTAGAGTGACATACCATGCTTTACTGAGGTTAGGATTAGACTCTGGATTTTTGTTTCTGGCATGTGTATCCAAATTATCTGATACTTAGGTTTTTATGTCATGCCTGGATTGTGTATTTCTATTAGTATATCATATATGATTCGTGTACCTAGACCTTGTGGCTTTGATTTGTGCATATTGTTGGTACATATGCTATGGAAGGGGGATAGATTTAGGATCTAGGTTGTTATACCATAGAGGACATGTATACCCTAGATCCGTGGATTTGACCTACTGATACTGTGGTACCCATATTATATATATATGGATTTTTCTATGCTGATCAGGATATACCATAATTGTTATGTTCAGGACATATGTTTTGATATTCTATCTGACCTGTGTACTCTAGATTTTGGTATGTGACCATCGCTTTTACAGTACCCATTTTGTATATATGGATATGGTTATGTTGATCAGATTTTGCTATGCATAGTGACATGCATCATGATTGCATGCTGTGCGATTGTCGGCTCCACTATGGTTGAGCCCATCGCCAGTTACATGTACTGCACACACCCCCACTCATGGTTTAGTGGTATATCAGGCAGGTGTGTGGCGGTTCTGCTGTTTGGCTCCGTTGGTCATATGACTCAGCGTGGTAGCCGGCAGACAGTTCCGCTCTGTTTGGCTTCGTTGGCATTTAGTGTAGCAGCGTGGTAGTCGGCAGATGGTGGACTCTGTTTGGCTCCGTTGGTCAGATGACTCAGCTTGGTAGCCGGCAGAGATTTCCTCCCCGTCATCGTGTACCGGGAGATGAGAGCATTGAGCTCCCCCATTTATGATTTGGGGTCAGAGGACAGGAGTACTCCGACAGCATTCCGTCCACTCGGTCACTGTTCAGGAGCAGTGATGTTAGAGTGCACGGTCATCACATGCATTGATTGTATTTATTTGCTTGTGTTTGCTGCACTTATATGCTGCATTTTGGTGGATGCATTTGTTTGACATGCATACAGGAGACATACTACGTATCGGTTTGATGACCCTTTAGTTCAGGATAGGAGTTCCTGGTGAGTACAGCTTCCTTGGTTACTTTTCAGTTTGGTATATTTCCTATATATTATTCGGAAGCTGTATTCCATGTTTATTGCTGTTAGATATATCTTACTAGGCATGTCTATTGGTATTCGCTGAGTTGTTGAACTCACCCCCGTGGACACTATATTTTCAGGTACCAGGTTATTTATGGTGTCGTTTGGAGCATCCTGTTTGCTGGTCCCCGCGTCACATCAGAAGACATGTCGCTGTCTTTTTGCTGTTTTATCATGGTATATGATATGTGAGTTTTTGGTTCTGTGTTCCGGTTTTGTTTCTGGAAATGTTGCTTTGTTTATTGTGTAAGCCTAGTCGGCTAACAGTTTTCGTTTTGGGTGGTATGTGTTGTCTTTTCCCGCTGTGTTTTTGGTTTTAGTACAGCTGTGTAGGTTGTTAAATATATATATAACTGCGTGGTTGTTTATTTTGTTCCAGCCGAGTGGGCTGATGATATAAACTGCGTGGTTGTGTGTATATTCCAGCCGCTTGTGGCTGATGTATATTTTGTATGTAGGATTGCTTCAGATTGTCACCCGTACAGGGGAGGTGCTGCCGAAATTTCTTCGGACAGGGACTCCCTCGGGGCGTGACAACAGGAGAGGGGAGAGATCGGCGTTTCTACTAGGGCTCCGAGGAGAGGACGCGGCAGGAGGGGACTCGCAGCACAGGAGCAAACTTGTATCAGCTTAGTTGACGTGGCAGCACCATGACAGCTTCACCGCACGCAGCCGCAGCAAACCAACCGCAGCACATAAGTTCTGTGTGTATATATATATATATATATATATATATATATATATATATATATATATATAATTAAAAAAAATAAAATGTATTTTTAATATTTTATTTGTAGGATTCAGACTTCTTAATTAGGTTATAATTTTTAAGTTAATTTTCTTTTTTAAGATTTTACCTCTAGGATTCAGACTTCCCAATTGGATTATAGTATTAAGTTAAAAAAAATTAAAAATGAAATAAATTTAAGTATTTACGGAGTATTGTAATGTGATAAGGGGATATGTTAACGTATTAGGTATTTATATAAACAAATTTTTTTTTTTAATTCAAAATTTCTTTGTTTTTTTTATTTTTTAAATTTTGAATTAAAAAATAATTAAAATATTTTTTTAAGATTTTATTTCTAAGATTCAAGTTTCTCAATTGGGTTATAATTTTTAAGCTAATTTTCTTTTTAAAATTTTACCTCTTGGGTTCAGTCTTTCCAATTGGTTATAGTATTTAATTAAAAGAAAAATTAAAAATGAAATAAATTTAAGTATTTATGGAGTATTGTAATGTGTTTAGGGGATATATTTATGTATTAATATTTTATATAAGGAAATGTTGAATTTTTTAAATTTAAAATCTTAAAAAATAATAATTAAAAAAAAAGAATGTTGATATGCTGCGCGACGTGCACAGTCACTCACTGCAGCGTCACGTAGCATATCACAACTATATATATATATATATATATATATATATATATATATATATATATATATATATGAGAAAATAAAAAAATATTAAAATATTTGTAACATAATCTCATTGAATTTCATAAAGATATTTTGGATTTGCATGTTGCATGATTTTATTAGATTTCTCATAGATTTTGTTATGTTACAATGGATTTATCAAAATCCTACTTTTTTTTTTTTTATCCCTCCTATCAAATCTTTCTTTTCATTGGATTTCTCTGTTATTTTACTCTCTTCTCTTTAGGCCTTTTTCCAACTTGAAGCCCATTTGAAAAAGTGACAAAGGGTGAAACTATGATGCACATTAATTACTTTTTGGTAAAAAATATATTCTTTTCAATTTTTTTAAAGAAAAGTTATTGTTTTATTTCGTTACCTTAAAGTTTAAGGACAACAACTCATTATTTTTTTTTAGTGTATAATTAAATTTATTAT
The DNA here is from genome assembly GCF_018446385.1 of Zingiber officinale. NCBI lineage: Eukaryota > Viridiplantae > Streptophyta > Magnoliopsida > Zingiberales > Zingiberaceae > Zingiber > Zingiber officinale. The sequence continues at coordinate 81,222,345 of NC_056007.1, forward strand.
TATGTAATGAGATTTTTTTTATCAAAACATTGTGCTCTTTTGGCTAGAGGGAGTATGTAATTAATTATTGTTGAATAAAGAAATCAAAGAATACAAAGATTTAGTGGTAGAATTTCTTTTTACAGAGAATGTAAGATTACTCTAAAAATAAATTGAACAAGATGATGATTTAGGAAAGAGAATGGGAAATGATAATTATTATTATTTTAAAAAATTGATTTAATTTTGAAATATATTGATTGTATATTGATTAAATCATTTTATTTTTTTCCCTTTTATTTATAAAAAAAATGTCTAAACGAATGCTTATTATATCTGTATAGTAGGAGTCAAATTTCGAATTATCATTATATTAAAATTATAAGATATAAATCAAATTTTTATTCCTTTAATTTTTAATATTTTTATTTTGATAAATTAATAGGGACTTATATTTATTATTATTATTATTGATATTTTTTAATATAAATATGTTTATTAAAAAACTCATTATTGTTCATCTCAAGTTATGTCCGAATGAAAAAGGATGAGAGATTTTTTTAAAATATCAAAGTCATAATCTTTTTCCACCTAAGGCCTCAACTAGACTTGAGCTAGCACTGTGCAAAATATTAAAACTCAACTATGCTTGAGTCGATCATGTAAGACATATTAAAACTCCATATATAAAGAAAGATTTATTAGCTCGCATACTTTACCATGCACACTTATGAGCATCTAAATTATTTTCATTTTAACATTTTTTGTATATTTAATGTTATAATTTAATCCCTAAACCTTATATGTAAAATTTTAAATGACTTAACCTTAAGGAAAAAAAAACAACTATCGCCTACGCTGAGTGTTCATCTTGTATAAAAAAAAAATAATCTATTACATAAATCCTTAATAAATACATTTACTAATGGATTATATATATATATATATATATATATATATATATATATATATATATATATATATATATATATATATATATATATATATATATTTTTTTTTTTTTGATCCGGTAGTAAGGAGGGGGACCCCCCTTTTAAGCAGAGTCAACGCCACGTGAAGGTTAAAAGGTAAAAGGTCAACCAAGGGTTTGTCCGAGCGGATAAAGGTCGAACGTTCCGAACGGAAGCAAAGACACCCCAGTGGGGAGTCGGGGTTCCGATGCTCATGTTGAACAAGGTTGTATGGCCGAGCGGGTAGCCCGCTCGGCCGAGGGCATAAAGTAGTAATATTGCGAACAGTCTCCACAGAGCACACAACCGGGAATCTCCCGAGCAGACTAGCACATACGACCGACTGAACGTGAGGGGGCTGCCGACCGGCCGGACGCTCGGAATGGGGTAAGAAGAGACAAAAGGACAAGGGAACATCTTCTGACAGCGGGTATGTTCAACGACCAGGTCATACGCAGGATCTTACGACAGAGGGTTCCGCTGTCTCATCAGAGATGTGCTCGGACTATAGCAGTATGGTGTCAGGTAAGCTCTTTTGACAAGCTCATACTGAGGTATGGTTAGAGGACACGTATTCACTTCGGTATGTGTGTGTGAGCCTCTTCACAGCTCTATATAAGGAGCCTCACACTTCGCCGGAGGTACGCGATCTCATACATTCGAAGCCACATCTTAGTTTCCTCTTGCCTGACTTGAGCGTCGGAAGGTCGTCGCCGGGAACCCCTTCCCGGCCTGACTTCCTTACAGGTTCGCTGGAGGTCCATACAATCGGTCGGAGATCTACGTCAGCAATTTGGAGAGCGCCACGTGCCCAGCGTCCGTTGATTCAGCGTTCAGACATGATCATATATCATTTAAATATTCAAATTTCACTCAATAAATTCTAAAAATAGACAATTTTTCTCCTAATTCGTCTACTAGTAAATCTGAAGAGTAGTACATATAAACTCCTGGAATGAATATATATTGTATAAGCATTTTAAACCGTGGAAATTCATAAACTCATTGTAATTTTTCTTTAACACTTGACCTAACAGCTACATTGTAATTTTTTTTTTACTTTAAAGTTACCAAATTTTCACTAACCAATGCACTTATTACAAAATAAATCTTCTATCATTAGAAAATCTTACCCAATCAACATTGACATATGCTTATTGTTTGGTTTTCTTAGGGTGGTACGATGATTGAGATACGATGTTGATCCCGTCCGGAAGCTGAATCAGACGGAGATCAGTTGTGCTGTCGTCGGCGTTGACGGGGGTCGTTGAGATACGTCACTGGCGCTGTACTTCTTGCGAGGGTTATCACGGGAGGATGACGGAAGACGATGTCTAGGACGACGAGTTGGGAGTCTCCTGCGTACACTCAGACAAGCACTCAGGTCGTTAGAGACCAAGAACCAGGCAAAAAGTCCCCGGATCAAGCCCTCCGACGCTCAAGTCAGGTACTTTTTCCCCAGAAGTACAGTGAAAGGACAAAAAGTAAAGGACTAATGTGAAAACATGAGTGAGTGTACCTGCGTAAGGGAAAAACCTCCCTTTTTATATGGCAGTGGGTACTTCTGGAGTCTGACGAGTGTCAAGCAATGTCGGGTGTCAGGATTTGTCTGGCGGGGAATGACACATGACATCTTCTTATAGGTCTGAGGAGGGATCGGTGGGCAATGAGCCCTAGACCGTTAGCATATTCCCTGACATGCGATAATTATTTTCTGACAGGTTGTTACGATTCTCTGCCTTGATTATCGTATAGTGTGTGCCCGCCCTGGTCTGTCAACCCTGAACTAGGTCCTCATACCTCTTGACCTGTGGGCACAGACCTGCATTCCCTGGCTTGTATTTGTTGCCCCGTAAATCCAGAATTGTATGTCTAGCCCTATATTTGTCATTCGGTAAATCCAGACCTGCGCTTACCGTCCTGGCAATCGAGACCTTCGCTTGTCGTTCCTTAAGTATCATCCCGTATGCACGACCCTGCTCTATATTTTATCCTGTAAGTCCTGAAGTCGTATGTGTTAGGACCTTCGGATGGCTAGAGAGGGGGGTGTGAATAGCCTCCACTAAAACTCAGTCAATTTCCTCACAAAATTTTGTTAGCACAGCGGAAATAAGTAAAAAGAAAACTGATGCAAGGAAAGAAAACACAACCCACAGATTACACAAGTATGTACGAGGTTCGGGGATAACTTGCCCCTACTCCTCGGCGTGTCCGTAAGGTGGACGATCCCTTGATCTTTCGGTAGATCACACCCCGGACAAATTCCGGCTAAGTATTTCTCCTTCTCGGTGGAGTAACCTCTCCACAAAGTCACAGAAATGATTTGAAATGAAGCACAAGACTTACAGAGTTTTGTGGCTGACAGAATGAACAAATGAACTTACAACCACGAAGCACAACGCAAAGACAGAAGGAATTCCTCAGCCAAGAGCTCAATAATACACAGCCTCTTGCTTTGGTTCACAGAGAGTTTCAAAAACTTTTCGTTACCAAAAACCTCTCTTCTTCCTTCTTCTTATCCCTCTGCTTTCTCACTGTCTTCAGCCAGAGCCGAATCGCTGTCACCTGTATCGAATCACTGCGATCAACTCAAGCTTCGCCAATCACTCTTCCTCCTCATCTGGTTCTCTGAACTCACACCAATGTCATCCATGGTCTTCACTGGTGTCTCTGAGCTCGAACCAATAAGCAAGAATCAAGTTGTCGCAACCAGTGAACGTTGACGCTCGAATTGCACCACTTGCAGTGAAACACAGCAGAAAGGATACTTGGTCTTATTCTTCTGATGGAGCTTAATTTGAAATTAAGCACTGGCACGACACCTGCAACCTGTAACTAAAAAATCTCACAGCAGATGATTTGATCAGGTGAATCAGAAATCGCAGAGAAATAGCAGAAGACAAACGACATTGTTGTGGATCGGTCTACAGACCGATCCATAGCCTTCCGGACCGATCAGGACACACCCTGATCGGTCTGGGATGATTCTGATCGGTCTGTGGACCGATCCCCCTATCTCTTTGAATCCCATCGCATCCTTCTAATCGGTCCAGGTCCCGATCTGATAGCCCACAGATTGCTTCTGATCGGTCACCAGACCGATCAGATAGTCCACAGATTGTTTCTGTGTGGTTACTGATCGGTCACGAGACCGATCAGATAATCCACAGATTGCTTCTGTGTGGTTACTGATCGGTCATGAGACCGATCAGTTCACTTAAGGTATCACTGGATCGGTCTGTCGACCGATCCAGTCAATTAAAGTATCACTGGATCGGTCAACAGACCAATCCAATGTCTCTGTGTTAGTTTTAGAGCTTCCCAGCCCTAAACCCTAACGTCTTCCTGGTCCAGAGATCGAGCTACCAAGCCCTCTCTGACTTAGTCTGGAGAACAAGCTACCGAGCCCTCTCCGACTTCCACACCCGGTCCAGAGACCGAGCTACCGAGCCCTCTCTGACCTAGTCCGGAGAACGAGCTGCCGATCCCTCTCCGACTTCTCGTGCCAAGTATCCGTACTTGGACTTTCCTCTCCACACGATCAACCTTGATCATTAATCAGTCTTAGTTTAATTAATATCTGATACAAACTTAAATCAGTGTCAATCATCAAAACAACCGCCAGGTCAGACTGTATTAACAGTATGTCCTGACCCACATACCCTGTTCTGCATGTCCCACCCTGTAAATCCCGACCTGTAAACCTTAGTCCGCTTACCCTAAACTGTACGTCCTGGTCCGTATATCTTGACTTGTACGTCCTGGTCCGTATATCCTAATTTGTACGTCCTGGTCCGTATATTATGTTCTGCATGTCTTCCTGTATCCTGTCAGTCCTGACATGTAAGCCTGAGTTCGCCTATCCTGAGCTGTACATCCTACCTTCCGAGTTCCTTCTTGCCATGTAGGTCTAACCCCTGAACACCGCTTATGCCCGACCCGGACCGCCCTATGATCTGGACTTTTGATCACCACGTAGGTCAGACTTTTGACCACCACGTAAGCTGGACCTTTGACCACCACGTAGGCTTGACTTCTGACCGCCACATGGGCTTGACTTCTAACCGTCTCGTGAGCTTGACTCCTGATCACCACGTGGTCTTGACTTCAGACCACATCAGCTATCCGACCCCTCTACCATGTACTATATCAGATGTGTTATCATATTATATTTTGGAGTCAAAATTCGACATGTTCGAATATGTCTTCTTTACCTTCTCTCTTGCAATAGCTAATAAATATTCATGATTTATTTTTTTTATATCCATCAAACGATAGAAATTGAGACAGTTAAATTTTATTAAAATAATTTCATTAGCTCCAAAAAAAATATTATAAATAATACTATATATCTGAAATCTATTTTATTAGATCTTCTAAAATGGATCAAATTTAGTGCTATAATATATATTTTATAGGACTATTTTATAATAAATACATAATGAATATGGATAGACTCAATAATCCTTAAGAGTGCTACAATATTTATTTAAAAATAACTTTCTGAATTATTAAAAATTTGGACAAAACATATTAGATAGTTTAAAAGTCTTAAATCTTTAAAATAAAAATAAAAAATATAGATAACTTTAATGGATCATTAAGAGAGTAATATAAATTTAAAATATTTCAGATCGTCGAACACTTTTAGATATATGCTAAAGTGTTTTATGAAATATACAAATAAGTCAAAATCAATTCAACGCTTTAAGTAACAAACTTAGATGCATATTTGAGTATTATTTAAAATTGATAGAGGATGAATTAAAAATTAGCAGACACAAAATTACTTGAATTATGGATTACTAATCTAGATTATTAACCCAAAATAATTTTGGATAAACAATATATTACCGGAGATATACCGGATATTAACTAAATTTAAATACTCGAATTAAATTCAATTTACAGTTGAAATGACCTGAGCTGCTAATCTCAAGTTGCTAGCAAGTTGCTAGCAGAGATTAGTTTTTACCAAGTGATGAAGGCATTCTGCACAGTTTTGACAGAGCGAGCTGAGCGGCCAGGTAGAAAGTTTGTGCAGGAAGATCAGTCGGGCGAGTAGAGCAACTGACCGTGATGTAGAGGTGAGCGGTCAAGCAAACTGACCGAGCGAGAGGCCGGTTGGGTTGAGCAGACAGGCAGGGCGAGAGTCAAGCCGGTTGGCAGACAGGTCAGGCGAAGCAAACAGGCCGAGGAGCAAAGAGACTTGTCGAGAAAACAGGTGCCGGTCGAGCGAAGATTTCGAGCGAGTGTAGAGATTGAGCAAATGGTCGGTCGAGCTTTGACACCGAGCAGGACCAGTAGAACAGAGCGAGCAACGAACCGAGGCCTGCGAGAGTCGCAGTTTCCTTGAAATAGATTCGTTCCATCTCCGGCTGTGCTTCGAGGCTTACTAGGGTAGCAAAAGGTTGGTTGTTCCACTTGGATAAATTTTGCCCCAACTGGTCCGACATTCGACGCGCGCAGGTCGTGCCCGCACACGAGACGAGTCAACATTGTTTAGTACAATCTGAGCCCTAGATTTGCACCCCCCTTGCTCACCCACTCATAAGAGAGAGTTTTTCCCCATACATTTATTCAAATCCTCAATGCATGTGAATCGATATAAACCAATCAACATGTCATGAAACTCTCAATATGGGACTAAAGTCTCATTCACAATGAAGTTTCTATCTTCTTCCACCTCTTCTTCATTCACACATATTCAACAAATGTTCCCTCGGGACAGTCTAGTGGTTAGCGCATGAGGTGTTGCCATCATGAGATATGGGGTTCGAATCTTGGTAAAGCTGAGGTAAATGTCTTCCTTATGTACTAGTATTATTCCAAAAGGCTAGCAGTCGCTCGTGATTTACCTCCTTCGTATTAGTTCTGAGATAGATGGGTGGAGATGTTGGGCGGACGTATTCACCTTTTTACCACCCCATATATTTAAATAATAATTGATCCGGATATGTGAGGGGGGCAAAGGCAATTAAGGGAAAGAGGAAGGGCATTTTGGAGATTTGCCCTCAATTAGGTTTTGGGTTTTTAAGTGGAGGCACTGTAGCAACCAAAGAAGAGGGGGGGCTTGGCTCGGGGTCGTCGCCGCACAGCACAGAGGAGGCTTCGTTCCTTCCTCCACCAACTCCTTTCACAGACACCACCACGCGCTGGCAGTCCTCTTCCCTTCTTCCTCTCCTCTCGCCGACAGAGAGCCGTTGCCGGGAGCATATCGCCTCCGCCGGCTTCAGCTGCCTTCGAGGCCGACAACCATCCCAGCCACCGCCTCTCCACCTCCTCACGTCGCCGGTCTCCGCCCCCTCTGGCCATCCCTTTTCTTCCTCCTTCCTACTTGTGCCGCCTTCGTTACCGGCCATGCTAGCCCCTCGCCGATGCCGATGCCATGGAGGAGCCGCCGTCTCTAGCGGGCGTACCCGCTGCCACCTTCTCCCGCAGCCACTGCCGCTGCCTCCGGCAAGCGCTACTGGAGGCCAGCCGCTGCCTCCGGTGAGTGCTGCCGCCCCCGGCGAGTGCTGCCGCCCCCGGCGGCCATCACCGCTGCCTCACGCCGCCTCCGGCGGCTACGGATGCCACTACCGACGCCCCCAGCGGGCATCGACATTTCTTCCAGCGGCCACCGGTGCTTCCCGCCGCTGCCACCGACGTCGACGCCTACAGCAGGTGTCGCCTCCAGCGATAGTCGCGACCACCTCTAGTTGTCGCCGTCATTCTCTGGACAGCCGCCATCTGGCGAGCTCAGGTTTGTTTACTCCGGCCTTCGGGCTAAGATGATGTTTGGCTTGCGAGCCGATTTGGTTCCGGCCATCGAGCCGTGGTATTTCATTCTTCGTACCATTATTATACTTGTGAGTTATCTATACTATCCGGCCTGCGTGCCGCGTATCGGCCTGCGAGCTGTTGTCATATCCCGGCCTATATGCCGCTTTCCGGATCCAGGCTTCACCGGATTCCGTGCTGTCACCCTCAGATCTGGTTCCTCAGCGGGTTCACATCCATCCACTCGTCAGGGCCGTGACGACTCGATCAGCAGCGAGATCAGTTCACCCATCCATCCGAGGGCAGCCACCCCGGGGCCAGGGTACGTTACCGTACCTTTCCTATATTTATTTCACTATTCTGTTATTAGTATTTGTCTGTTTATATATTTGTGGGATTCGCCTCAAGCACCGGGGTACCAGAGACTGGGACGACCCAGTCGCTGGCTATAGGGATTATTGACCAGAGGACTTTTGGCAACTCGGTCAACACAGAAGACAGCTCACCCTCTGGGTCATGGAGATGCGGTCAATATTTCAGCCACGTCATGCTGACAGATCCATCTTCTCAACTTTCCGACAGAATCAATAATAATAATAATAATAATAATAATAATAATAATAAATCCAAGGTCGCCCATGTCTGTGTGTGTTGTTTGTACGTGGTCACGTAGAAGAGGAGGAGCGACTGCACGTGGCTCAGCTTCATCCGCCAACGCTTCATGGCCAATTGGCCACAGACTGTAACGGTTACATTCCGCGAGTCACACAGCCGCCACATCAACCACCGGAAGAATATTAATTAATCGCGCGATTTTTGTGATCCAAAACCAAACGACGTACGGATGCGGCTAAGGCTACCTCTGTTCCACACCAATCTATCGATCTCCTGGTGGCTGTGGCTAAGGCATATAGAATTATAGACCATGTCTGCCAAAGAGAACCTTAGACGACGAGCACAATTGCCCACTAGACCAGCAGCGATCGATGGACGACGTGTGGTCGTGGATCTCCTCTCTCCCTGATCCTTCTCAATGGCCTTCGACTCTCCCCTCGCTCACCCTCGCCTCGTCCGCCGACGGCAGGTCTATCTGCCTCTCTGCCGACCGCACCGCCGGCTCCGACTCCGAGGCGCTTCTCACTTTCTCCCTCACCCTCCACGGCTTCCACCCCATCGGCCTCTCCCGCACCCTCTGGCTTTCCGACCCTGTCACTCCCTCCTCCCCTCACATCTCTCTCCTACTCCAGCTCCTCGCCGAGTCCATCTCCACGTCGACGTCGTCGTTCCCGCTCCCCGCGGCGAAACTCGAGGAGGAACTCGTCTCCCTTGGCGGCGAAGAGGACGACGAGCAGGCTGCGTCTTTCCTCTGCCTCGTTCTGCTCATCCGCCTCTTCTGGCTCTGCGCCACCGAGGCCCCTGCTGACGCCGGCTTCCTCTTCTTCCGCTCGCTCGACGGCCCCCTGGAGCGGACCCTCTCCGGAATCCGCCTCGCCCTGGGCAGAGTCCTCCTCGCGCTCGGGCCAGATGCCGAGGGTCGGCTCATGCGCTCGCTCGGCTACATGCTGTGCAAGTGGTGCATCCTCCGCGAGCTGCAGGGCGGCGGCGGCCCAGCCGGGTGCTGCCCTTCGTACGCGGCCGAGAGGCACGGGCTATGGGTGTTGAAGGGGTTCGCGCCGGTGCCGGCCATGGCCCGGTACGGGACATCCGCGTCCACCGGCGGCCAGAGCCTGGAGGCGAAGGACTCGGTGCTGCGCTACGCGCTGGCTCACCAGCAGCTGGAAGCGGTGGTCCAGTTGGAGTACACGGTGTGTCTGCGGGACCCGCGGTTCATCCGAGTGAGCGTCCGGGTCGACAACGTGCGCCTCCACGTGGTCCGGCTCCGGTTCGGGCGGCGCAAGGATGAGGTGGGGAAAGAGGAGCAGGAGGTGGATGCGGAGCTGCACTTCCCGTCGCGGGCTCGGGTGTGGGTGGGGCCGGAGCTGGGGGCGAGCTACGCGACGGGGCCCAGCCTGGGGCGGTCGAGCGGGAACCCAGAGCGGGAGCTGGAGGCTGCCCGGACGCTGAAGGGGCGGTTCGGGGGAGGGAAGGCGGCGGGGGTAAAGGCCACGGCGCGGACGGCCACAAGGGCGCGGGGGCGAAGCTGGCGGTGGGAACAGGAGGCGGAGGGCGGGGTGGGAGTGTTCGAGGGAGTCCTGTGCGACGGGGCGACGGGGGCTGAGGTGGCGGAGTGGAGACCGGGGGGCGGGGGAGTGGATCCGAGGGGAGGGATGCGGAGGAGGTACAGCGGATGGGGGAGGGCGTTCAGCAAGGGGGGAGGAGTGGTGGTTGCTGGCGATGAATTGGCGGAGGCGGTCGAGTGGAGGGTGGGGCGGGAGATGGAGGGGCGCGTGGCACGGTGGCGGGTGGGAGGAAGAGTGTGGGTGAGCTACTTCGCAAACGAGATGAAGACCGGCTACTACGACACCAGGAGCGTGGAATGGAGGGAGGAGGTGGAATTGGCCTTCGTCGCCGCCTGAGTTGCAATTACCAGTCTCCCTGCATGATACAATCAAGATTTGTCCCTTCTTTTGCTGAAAATAAATGGTTAAGTGGCTGGTAAATGTTATCCCACCTAAAAATTTTAAGAAAATTTTATCTTAAATTATATTTGATATGATGTATAAAGGTGGGGCTCAATAAAATCATATAATCATTAGTCAAGGAAATATGACAGCTAATAATCAAAGTGATGTGGTAGTCAAAAGTCAAAAGGACGTAGCAGTCAACAATCAAGGGAATGCGGGAGTCAAATCGCCTCGCGTCATCAGCAGTATAATTCTTGGTCTAGCACAAGCAAGGCAGGTCTTCAGATCTTAGACATAACACGCAGTCTGGACTAGTTCTTGGCTTGGCCCCGACTCATCGGGTTTCCCCAGCTTGAGCTTTGTAGATGGTCCTGCTACTTTTGCTAAAATAACTCACGACTGGCTCTTCAACGGTCACGTCGTTAGTTCATCAAGGCTCAATCTTGGTGGTGCCTCAAAGCGGTCATTCCGAACTATCTGTAGCTAAACCTGGACGGCAACAACAATGTCAGAGAATCGTAACCTCCTGACAGAGAATAATTGTCATATGTCAAGGAATATTTTATTGGCCTACTATTACTTGAAAGTAGAACCTTCCTTCCATCAATAAGAGGTCGTCATACATCCTCTCTCACCCGACAGATCCTGACACCTAACATTCTCTGACAATAGTCAGACTCTAGTGGTATGTAGTGTTATATAAAAAGGGATGTCATCTTCCTTGGCCAGGTACGCACACATACACACTTATCTTCAACAGTTCTTTTTCTATAGTATACTGTTATTCCGCGAAAAAGGGATCTGCCTTGAGCGTCGGAGGGTCTGCGCTAGGGACTTTTTCCCTGGTTTCTGGTCTCTAACACTCTGAATGCTTGTCTGAGTTTGTGCAGAGTTTAAGTACCGCCAGCCCTCATACTATAGACCTTGGGGTTCCATGTGAGGGTTAGCTTTTGAGACGTACATACCCAAGGTGCGTCAAAGTTGCCTCTCCATCAACACCAAAGTCATCTATGTCAGCCTCCGTCTGACTCAAATTCCGGACAGGATCAATTTGGCGCCGTCTGTGGGAATCTTCTCCACCTGCTCTGGAATGTGATAATGGAGGATAGTGGTAAAATCAACGTCACCGTGACAGTCGGAGAGTATGAACTGTTCAAAGAAGCCAAGAGACAAGCGGTTTCCAAAAAGCACACCACCGCTTCACAACCACATAGGCTGCATGTAGTCTAAGAGGAAACAACCTGAGGATTTCCCTCGAGCCTTCTATCGTGACCCATGACTAGATTATTACAACAAGAAGGAGCAGCATCAGGCCTTCTCGGCCAAGAGTTCCCCACCCAGAGATTCAAAAAAGGGGAAAACCATAGTTATCATGGAGGAAGGAGTTGCCTGAGGAATTATAAGTACCTTTCTCTTTGAGGGTGCTCGAGGAGAAACTGCTGAAGGGGTATAAGCCCCCATCTATTGGAGAGTATAACGATAGCAAGGATCTAGAGGATCATCTTTGCAAATTTCAGAACGTTGCGCTATTATACCAGTACAGCAACACCATTAAGTGCTGAGTATTTTTAAACAGTCTATCTGGCTCGGTACAAAAGTGGTTCAACGGATTGTCTATTGGATCCATCACCTGTTTTCAGGATTTCAAGAACGCTTTTCTACACCATTTCATCAGTAGCAGGAAATATCAGAAGACTAACCATTATCTATTCGCGCTCAGGCAGGGGTCTGTAGAGCCCCTCAAGGCCTATATAAAATGCTTCAACCATGTAACCCAAGACGTCCCCTCCGCTACCTCGGATATCTTGATGAGTGCCTTCTCTCATGGTTTGGTAGAAGGGGAGTTCTTCCGAGCTCTCATTCAAGAGCCTATGAAGAATTTTGATGAAATGCTATGGAAAGCAGCAAGTTACATTAATGTAGAGGAAGCCCAATCAGCTAGGAGGAAGGTAGACAGAGCGCCTACTCCTGTCAACAAGTCAGAGAAAAGGCCGCCACAACCTCCCGCTCAACCCTTGGCCCGCTCCAAGGATTCCCAATCGGGATTTTCACCTGGTCATGAATTTAGGGTGGCGCAACGAGTCGAAGCAGTCCAAGCTCCTAAACCCGGCCAGTGGGGGCCTTATTATTGTACCTATCATAGGTTCCACACCCATTACACAGGATATTATGTCCAGTTTGCCCGTGATTCTCGGTGGACAGCCGAACATAACATGCCTCCACCCGAGATCGCGCCTAAACTCCAGAGGCTGCTGGACAATCCGGTTACCGCCGCAAGACAACCAAGAAAGCCCCTGCCTGAGAGCGGAAGTCAGGGTAGTCAGCAGGTTGGCCGAGGCAAGGAGCCGATGGAATCCCCTAAGGAGGAGAATAGGGGAAATATCATCATCCGAGAAATCGACATGATCTCTGGGGGGCCCACGGATGGAGACTCCGCTAGAGCCCAGAAGTCTCATGAACGCCGCTTAGAGATACACACGGTAAGTTATGTAGGACCGTTAGATTCGATAGAGGGGGGGTGAATATCGATTCGAAAAATAAGAGTTTAAACGCAGCGGAAAAATAAAATAGACACAGATGTTTTTACTTCGTTCGGAGCCTGTGACGACTCCTACTCGAAGGCCCGTGGTCCTTGGCCACTTTCGTTGGGCAATCACTATCAATTCGAATATTACAGAGTTAAGTACAAGAATTGACAGATAAAGAAAATACCGACAATAGAATTAAAACAAAACCAGCACTGAGTCGGAGAGCTTTTCGTGGCGTCGCAAGAGCACAGAGCAGCAGATCTTGGATTCTTAGTTGATATCAAGCTCCACCCTTGCCCCTTCTTTTATATGAAGCTCAGGGCGCCCCGGATCCCTTCCAGGCGCCCTGGTGAGACGTGGCAGGTCCAACCAGTGAGCTCCACGGGCACCTGGATTGCCTCCGGGGCCCCGGACCCTGTTTTCCCGCAGAATCCGTCCTGCAAGACAAACGTTAGTCCGGAGGCAAATATATATCCTGTAAAACATATTGTTAGCACAATTAAAGTTCAACAAAGTAATAGCAAAGAGTATGACTTAGATTCCGTCTTTCCGAGACCGGAATCTAGTCACGATCTCGACTTAGATATCCGAAATGGATCTAAGCCGGATCGACGCCTAATGTTCCCTTCCCGGGAACGCGTCCTCGCAGTCACTCCCCTCCAGTGACTTACCTTACTTACCTGCCAGACGTCCGGTCAGCCCTTCGACCCGTCTGGACTTCTCGCCAGCTATCCGGTCAGCCCGTCGACCTAGCTGGACTTCTCGCCAAGCGTCCGGTCAGCCCGTCGACCCGCTTGGACTTCTCGCCAGCTATCCGGTCAGCCCGTCGACCTAGCTGGACTTCTCGCCAAGCGTCCGGTCAGCCCGTCGACCCGCTTGGACTTCTTGCCAGCTATCCGGTCAGCCCGTCGACCTAGCTGGACTTCGTGCCAGACATCCGGTCAGCCCGTCGACCTGTCTGGACTTCTCCTGCACACTCGATCAAAGTGTCAGACAACAACAAAACTAACTTAACCTATTTGTCATTCATCAAAACCTGGGTTAAATCGTTAGTGCTAACCGCACCAACAATCTCCCCTTTTTTGATGTAATGACAACCTGGTTAAGTTAGTGAAAACATATGCAAGAAACAACATGCATTTATGTGGTTTTAAAGTTAGTTTGTATTTTCAAATTGGTTTAGCTAACTTAACCACCTCCCCCTCCCCCTTTGTCATTCATAAAAAATAAGCAAGGGTAAACAATCATAGTGTAGAGTTACTGTAAAAAGTAATCAAATTTTGAAACATATCTAAGTTTGGTTCAAAATTGAAAGATAAAAGTACAATTTCTAACACCAAGTTAAAAAAATAATCAAGTTGACTTGGGGGAGACAAGTTGAATTTTGAAAAGTATAAATTTAAAGTTAATCAAGTTTAACTTTTCAAGTGTGTAAAAATTTTCAAATCAGGTTTTTCAAATTTACTTTTCATGTTTAAGTAACATTTACTTTTCAAAAAGGTAAATTTTCAACTTCGATTTTTCAAAACAAAGCAAAAATTAAACAAGTAAGAATAATTTTTCAAGAAGTAAAATTTTTGGCAAAATAAATTTTTAAGGCTAATTTGATAAAAGATAAGTTTGGAAAGTTGAATTTTCAAGCATATGTTACAAAACTGAATAAGTTTAAATTTGCAATATTCAACTTTTAAAATCAGGTTTAAAAATTAGGTGGGATTAAACTTAGTTAAATTTAACTTTTTGAAAACTGGTGTTTTAAAAATAAGTTAGTTTTAAAATAGATGTAAAAAAGTATTTTTCAAACACACAAAATTTTAATTAATTTCTCCCCCTGAACTTGATACTTAAAAGTTTGAAAATATTTGCTAAAAATATTCAAAGAAATTTTTTTTTTTAAATGATTTTTAAAAGAGTTTTTAAAATAATTTTTTTTTTTAGAATGTTTTAAAAGAGTTTTTAAAAATATTTTAAAAAGTTTTTTTTAAAGAATTTTAAAAAATAGTTTTTAAAGAATTTTAAAAATAGTTTTAAAAGAATTTTAAAAATAGTTTTTAAAGAATTTTTAAAATAGTTTTTAAAGAATTTTTCAAATAGTTTTTAAAGAATTTTTCAAATAATTTTTAAAGAATTTTAAAAATAGTTTTTAAAGAAAAAAATAGTTTTTAAAGAATTTTAAAAATAGTTTTTAAAGAATTTTTAAAATAGTTTTTAAAGAATTTTTAAAATAGTTTTTAAAGAATTTTTAAAATAGTCTTTTAAAGAATTTTTAAAAATAGTTTTTACAGAATTTTTAAAATAGTTTTTAAAGAATTTTTAAAATAATTTTTAAATATAGTTTTTAAAGATTTTTTTAAAATAGTTTTTAAAGAATTTTTAAAATAGATTTTAAAGAATTTTTAAAAAATAGTTTTTAAAGAATTTTAAAAATAATTTTTAAATATAGTTTTTAAAGAATTTTTTAAAATAGTTTTTAAAGAATTTTTTAAAATAGATTTTAAAGAATTTTTAAAATAATTTTTAAATATAGTTTTTAAAGAATTTTTAAAATAGTTTTTAAAGAATTTTAAAAAATAATTTTTAAATATAGTTTTTAAAGAATTTTTTAAAATAGTTTTTAAAGAATTTTTAAAATAGATTTTAAAGAATTTTTAAAATAGTTTTTAAAGAGTTTTAAAAATAGTTTTTAAAGAATTTTTAAAATAGTTTTTAAAGAATTTTAAAAAATAGTTTTTAAAGAATTTTAAAAATAGTTTTTAAAGAGTTTTAAAAATAGTTTTTAAAGAATTTTTAAAATAGTTTTTTAAAGAATTTTTAAAAATAGTTTTTAAAGAATTTTTAAAATAATTTTTAAATATAGTTTTTAAAGAATTTTTTAAAATAGTTTTTAAAGAATTTTTAAAATAGATTTTAAAGAATTTTTAAAATAGTTTTTAAAAAAATTTTAAAATAGATTTTAAAGAATTTTTAAAATAGTTTTTAAAGAGTTTTTAAAATAGTTTTTTAAAGAATTTTTAAAAAATAGTTTTTAAAGAATTTTTAAAATAGTTTTTAAAGAATTTTTAAAATAGATTTTAAAGAATTTTTAAAATAGTTTTTAAAGAATTTTTAAAAATAGTTTTTAAAGAATTTTTAAAATAGTTTTTAACGAATTTTGAAAATGGTTTTTAAAGAATTTTTAAAATGGTTTTTAAAGTTATTATAATTTGAATTTGAAATTCAATTTGAAATTCGAAATTTAATTTTAATTAATTTTAATTTAATTTGAAATTTGAAAATTAATTTTAATTTGAAAATTATTTAATTTAATCCTTATTCATCTCACCCGATCTAGATTATCAATCAGGGAATCCTATAATTTTGTGAGATGAATTAGATTTAATTACAGAGTTTGGTTTAACTTGTGTTAGATTCAGGTTTAGCTTTGGTCTCAACAAATAGGCATTCTTCGGATAAACTTTTAAGCTTGGTGAGTCACCTGGACATCATTAGAAGTAACCAACCCTTTGAGGTTTTCCGAATAGTCCTATCCACGGAGCTTAGTACTAAACCTTGGTCTACCTAGTTAGGATCCGTAAGGGGTAGCTTCGGTCAGTTCCACTTGGTCAAATGCACCAGATCGAAGTCATATCTTTCTAGACATGCGATGCCCAAGCTTCCCCAACGTACTATCATCCAAAACTTCACCAGTACTACTTGTCAAGTTAAACTTTTGTCCCTGTTTATTCTATTCCTAACTACCCTGCCAGGTAGGTTGGTTTTTGGGTACCCTACCGGGTAAGTTTGTTTCGGTTACCCTGTCGGGTAAATTATTTTTGGAGGTGCCAGCTATTCTGGAGCCTCCCCCTAAATTGTTGATTTTTATTTTTAAGATTTCTTGTATAATTAGAGTTAGTTTTAGTTAAGTTTTAATGTTTAATTTGTAATTTAAATTTAAGTTTTTAATTTTGAATTAATTAAATTGGTCAAATTATCTTTCTTTAAAAGAGTATATTTAATATTTAAATTTTCTTTCAATTTTAATTTTATTGGGTTAATTGACTTATCTTTCTTTAGTAGCTTATTTTTAAAGTTTAGGTTTTTATTTAATTTTGAGTTAATTAAATTGTTTGAATTATATTTCTTTAAGGGTTTATCTTTTAACTTTTTATTAATTGTTAATTTTGAATTTTCTAGATTATTTTTGTTTAATATGTTATCTTTAACATTTAATTTTAAGTTTGTTAACTTCCGTTTTAATTTTATCAAAGTGTTTGATTTTATCCTTATATTTTCTTTACCTTTTAAGTTGATATAATTAGTGGAATTTATTAAATAAGTCTTATCATTAAAATTTAATTTTTTGTTAATTAAATTATCTTGGATTTGGATAGAATTTTCTAGATTGATATTGTCTAGATTATTAAACAATTTATTAATTGTGTCTAGATTGATATTGACCTTGTCATCCTTTTTGTTTGAATTTTCAAATTTGTTTAGGTTTAAATTCGAATTTTTAGATTTATTAATTATTTTCAGATTTTCTGTATTTTCTAAATTAATTATATTTGTTTTATCAGAAAATATCCTAGGGGTATTTTCTGTATTTTCTGAATTAATTATATTTGTTTTATCAGAAAATATCCTAGGGGTATTTTCGCAAGTATTGTCATGTACACTATTTTCACATATACTTTCAGATATATCCAAATTAACATGCACATATTTTAAACTACTACTAGCAAGGGTGTTTTGGTAAATATTACTAACCTTGAGCGCAACCCCTAATTCAGTTGGATCTGACTCGAGTCCGGATTCGACTTTAACTTGATCTTCTAGCTCCATTGGCGTCTCGTGAAGCTTGATCAACTGGGTCCACAGCTCATATGCATTCTTGTATTTTTCTAGTCTGCATATGATATTGTTAGGTAAAATATTACAAATAATTTTACTTACATTTTTATTCAGTTCCGAGTTCTGAGAAGGTTTTTTCAATATTAGCATATAATCGATATCTACGCTTCCTAAGAAGCATTCCATTCTTCGCCTCCAGTAGTTGAAATCTTCATCGTACGGTGGTGGTTCATTGGGATTCCATCCTTCTTGAAAAGACATTGTTCTTGCACATAATGAAACAAAGACAAAATCCCAAGACTTGGTCTTGGATTAGCAGTGCTGGAAAAAATAATATTTCACTAATTTTTTTTTAAATAATAAAATATTATTAAAATATTAATAAAAAATATTATCTCAAATTTTTGAAAATGTAATATTTTGTCGATACTAAATAATAGTGAAAAGATGACGATGTATTTTTCAAAAACAGTTTTGGAGGGAAAAAACGAAAGGCGTAAGGTTTTATTTAAAAGACAAACGATATCTAATTTTTCTTTAAAAAAGTCCCCCCTTTGCCTGATTGGTGGTTGCACCAAATCAGAGCGGTACCTGCTCTGATACCACTTGTAAGACCGTTAGATTCGATAGAGGGGGGGTGAATATCGATTCGAAAAATAAGAGTTTAAACGCAGCGGAAAAATAAAATAGACACAGATGTTTTTACTTCGTTCGGAGCCTGTGACGACTCCTACTCGAAGGCCCGTGGTCCTTGACCACTTTCGTTGGGCAATCACTATCAATTCGAATATTACAGAGTTAAGTACAAGAATTGACAGATAAAGAAAATACCGACAATAGAATTAAAACAAAACCAGCACTGGGTCGGAGAGCTTTTCGTGGCGTCGCAAGAGCACAGAGCAGCAGATCTTGGATTCTTAGTTGATATCAAGCTCCACCCTTGCCCCTTCTTTTATATGAAGCTCAGGGCGCCCCGGATCCCTTCCAGGCGCCCTGGTGAGACGTGGCAGGTCCAACCAGTGAGCTCCACGTGGCGACGCGCAATCAGGATAAAGTTTGCCTCCCGGGCGCCCGAATCCCTTCCGGGCGCCCGGACCTCCGGGCGCCTGGATTCCTTCCGGGCGCCCGGACCCTGTTTTCCCGCAGAATCCGTCCTGCAAGACAAACGTTAGTCCGGAGGCAAATATATATCCTGTAAAACATATTGTTAGCACAATTAAAGTTCAACAAAGTAATAGCAAAGAGTATGACTTAGATTCCGTCTTTCCGAGACCGGAATCTAGTCACGATCTCGACTTAGATATCCGAAATGGATCTAAGCCGGATCGACGCCTAATGTTCCCTTCCCGGGAACGCGTCCTCGCAGTCACTCCCCTCCAGTGACTTACCTTACTTACCTGCCAGACGTCTGGTCAGCCCTTCGACCCGTCTGGACTTCTCGCCAGCTATCCGGTCAGCCCGTCGACCTAGCTGGACTTCTCGCCAAGCGTCCGGTCAGCCCGTCGACCCGCTTGGACTTCTCGCCAGCTATCCGGTCAGCCTGTCGACCTAGCTGGACTTCTCGCCAAGCGTCCGGTCAGCCCGTCGACTCGCTTGGACTTCTTGCCAGCTATCAGGTCAGCCCGTCGACCTAGCTGGACTTCGTGCCAGACATCCGGTCAGCCCGTCGACCTGTCTGGACTTCTCCTGCACACTCGATCAAAGTGTCAGACAACAACAAAACTAACTTAACCTATTTGTCATTCATCAAAACCTGGGTTAAATCGTTAGTGCTAACCGCACCAACAAGTTACACCTAGGAACCCCTCAATCAGCTTCGGACCGCAAGACTTGGAGGGAGTGGAGCTCCCCCATGATGATGCCCTCATAATCAAAGCTGTCATCGCCAATAGTCGCGTGGCCAGGGTTTTCATTGACACCGAAAGCTCTATCAACGTGTTGTTCAAAAACGCATTTGATGGCATGCAGATCAACGCCAGCAAACTTCAACCTGCAGCCAGCTCGTTATATGGGGTTCACAAGTAATGAAGTGCGACCAATGGGTGAGATAAAGCTAGCCATATCTCTGGGTAGGGAACCATTAGTGAGGACGTGGAGGAGCACCTTTATCATAGTGGATTCTCCATCTTTCTACAATGTTATTTTAGGGAGGCCCGCCCAACATGAATTTCGAATGACAGTCTTCACCTTTCATCAAAAGATAAAATTCCTGGTGGGAGACCAAATCAAGGAAGTTAAAGGCAAACAACTGGTCTCCCGTAGGTGCTATGTGGATATGGTGAAGGTTGAGGCTCGGAAAACTCAAAAGACCTAGGATGGGAGAATTCACGTCATTCAAGAGAGCCCTTACCTATAACGGAAGAACCCATTCCTTGGGAGGAGGTCTAGCTTTATCCTTATCATCCGAAAAGCATCACTTGCGTCTCAAGCGACTTGCCGACTGAAATTAAGTCGAATTTGGTTGAATGTCTGGTGTGCAACAGGGACATCTTCGCCTGGTCCCCTAAGGAGCTGCTGGGAGTCAAACCCGAGGTAGCTGAGCACAAACTTCATCTCTTGCCTGATTCTCGACTGGTCAAGCAGAAGAAGAGAAACTTCTCAACCGAGAAAAATAAGATAATCCAAGCTGAAGTCGATCAGCTCTTAAAAGCAGGACACGTTAGAGAAGTGCAATTCCTGCCCTGGCTCTCTAACGTGGTCCTAGTGTCCAAACCCAACAATAAGTGGAGGGTCTGCATCAACTTTCGGGACCTCAACTGGGCCAGGCCTAAAGATTGCTACCCTTTACCGTGGATCGATCAGATGGTGGATTCAACCTCGGGCTGCTAAAGGATCTGCATGCTCGATGCCTATCAAGCATACCACCAGATTCCTCTAGCTCGAGAAGACAAGGAGAAAGTTAGCTTCATCACGACCAACGGTACTTTCTGTTATACAGTCATGCCGTTTCGCCTACAGAATGCAGGAGCTATTTATCAGAGGATGATGGACAAGATCTTCCGAGAGCGCCACTATAAAAAAAAAACTGATAGACAACGCTTTAAAAGTGTTGTCTATGTATTTGAAAAAGTATTGTTAAAAACACTATTGTTAAAGTCCACTCAATGACAACACTTTAAAAGCGTTGTAATTTGTAGCAAAGATAACGCTTTTGCAACGCTTTAAAAGTGTTGTTGGTTTTTTTTGCAACAACAACATTTTTGCAATGCTTTAAAAGCGTTGTCGTTGGTAGCAAGGACAACGTTATTGCAATATTTTAAAAGTATTGTTGTTTTTTGCAAAGATAATACTATTACAATGCTTTAAAAGCATTATTTTTTTTTTTAAAAAAATCTATTTACAAAATCATTGTTTTTATATTTACAAAACTATTATTTTTCTTTTAACATGTCCAGATTCAAATTTGACATATAATAGCAGTTAATCAGCTCGGTTAATGATTTCAAACTCATATCAAAATAATAGAATTCAACTATAAAGTAGATATTAATTAGTATTTACAAGAGAAGCAAATATCAAATTAAAATCTAGTTCTATTTCAAAGTAGATAGTAACATTCAAATTTAAAACAAAGGAGCACAAAATAGCTAGTCGACCTCGAAGCCAACTATCTGTTTACTTCTGCTAGCTACACTAAAAAATGATTGCCGGCTTGAGACCGAGACAAAACACATAGTAATTACTAGCACAACAATGAAGAAGTAGCTTGTCTTTCTCAATTTGATTGTTTAAAGAGCACAACACTTGTATCCCAGAGTTATTTCTTGGTCGAGTAAATTCAATTGCAGGAAGAAGCAATTGGATTTTGTTTAGGATCTTTGTGAGCTCTAAATAGATTGAACAGTTGGCCTGAAATATAAAAAAGAATTACAGTCAACAACTTGAATCAAAAAATTATTTCTACTAACTATTATCTATAAATAAACCAAAACTCATTGCCCAGAAATGGAGATTGTTGTTTTAACTACATGTCTACATGTTGCAATTTCTCCATTATAATATTGAACAATTCTAATATTGAGCACAAAATAAATGCTGCCATTCAAAATAATAAATTAAAAAATGGAACTCTCGAGCCACATCATGATATCTGTAATTCAAATTCTAAAGTACATTTTACTTCCTAACCTGAACAAGATTTTCCATTGTCAAAACATATTTATTGAATAATATGACAACTATAAAAATATGAACAACAACTAGTATTAGTAGTAGCAGTATAAAATTAGTTACTTACTGGAAGTTCTTGAACATACTCTATGTTGAACACCAATAGCCTGTTTAATATACTTAAAACTATTGCACAATCTGAGGAAGAAAATTATAATATAGTGAAGGATTAGGAATCTACTAATAAAGAATTAGCTTAGATATTTATACAACCACTAATGGTACCAATCCAACTACTCAAAACACTAGATGATAATTATTTGACATACGGTATTCCTTTAAAGAACATAATATTCTGAGTCATCCTTCTTACAAAAGCTTCCCATTTGATGTACAAAAGAGGGAACACAATGCTATACAGACGGAGGAATCAAGGCGCCTCTCTAAATGAAAGATAATAATCATTTCAAACCAACAAACAAATTTAGAGATGCCATTTATGATAATGAATATATTTGGCAGCTAAATCTCCTGTGTTGATTATGGCAAACATATGAAATATTGATGTGCCAGTTTTTGGCAAACTACCATTATACCTGCACACATATATAGTTGTTAAAGTAAAAGGAGAGTGTCTAAACAAAAATACATTCAATTCATATGTTAACTTTAACTAAATGGAAAAAGATGATCATCATTCCATAAATTTAAATCTAAATAAAGTTATGACAACTACCATTCCATACCTACTCATAAATATAATCTTATATACATTCTGCCAATTCAAACCACACCTCATCAATTTCTTCCCGAGAATACTCCGTTTTTGTGAACTGTGAACACACTTAGGTTATGTTAATAAAAAAAACAATCAAGACTCACTTTGCAAATTTTAAATAGTTTACTTCAAATAATTTGAGATAATCAAGATAATATTACTATTGATCGTAGTGAATTTCTCTCGATAGTTTCAACTTCTTCAATAATTTGTCTCATAAATCTCATCACATAATAACCATATTATTTCGCATCTTGTTGCTGAGGAGTCTATGGTAATTATAGACAAATTGTTAATGACAAATATACATATTAAAATATAAGTTAAGCATAATTACACATACCTTTACTACTTCCCACTTAGCATTTTTTTCTATCTTTCCTTCCTTTGTTTGAATTAAACAATCTTAAGGTCCTTCATACGTTAATAATATTTTATATATGAGTTTTTTTATTGAGTAAAATAAATGCTTAATAAAAGAAATATGAACTCACATTTCCACTACATATTTCCAATCCTTATCGCGAATGTGATGACTTAGGGAATCCAACAAATAAATAACATCCTTGTAAGGTTCAATGGCAGTGAGAATCCAATGAAAACTAAGCACAGACACATAATTAGTGCATATAATTTCTATAAATTATTGAAAGGAAGCAATTAAAAGTGATGTTTTAATTCTTACTTACCCGATATTACATGACACCAAAACTAGTTGATCTGCTGATGCACCACTCAACCTATCTGCTAAAATACTTGCCCTTTGGTTTAACCTTTCAAGCTTACCTATTTTGACATGAGTAGTTTTTGCAATATATGGGATGTTGTGTGGATTCATAAATATGAATTTCTCTTTCTTGTTATCTTTTAGCATCTTTTTATAAAGATACCTGTCATTGCAAAGAAAAGGATGATTGTCATAAGCTGAAGAAGAGTGAAAAAGAAAAAGATAAAGGGTCAAGATGAACGAAACACAAAATTTAAAAGTCATCTGGGACAAGTCTTCGTCAGAGTCTGAGATCGAGGCATACGCCGGACTTGTACTTATGGCAAATCATCAAGAAGTCAAAGAAGAAGTAAGCTCGTTTAAAATGAACATTGAGAGCATCGATGAAAGGAAAGTTTCAAATTATGAGTCTGACATGGTAAATGAAGTACAACTGTTATCTCCTGATCAGCTATATGAAGGTATGAATTGAAGATACTATCTAGATCATTATGTAAACTACGGACTAAATGCATAGATTTAAAAATAGAAAACAAGGAGATAAAAATAAACTTAATTAAAGCATGCCCATTAGAACTTTTGACAAAAATCAAATGAAAAACTTAACTTAAAAGATCAAATAGGAATATTGAAAAAGAATTATGCATGTTCAAATTCTAGAAATTTTCAATGGTTAAAATGGTATTTTAAACATCACAAGAGCCAAATTAGAAAGATTCCTAGAAATCATATATCACAATTTTTTTTTGATAAATCCAATAAGTAGGAACTTATTTTGGATTCCTAAATCATGTTTTACTTGATTAAAATTAATTATTATTTTTTACTTAATTGTAAATTACTTTAAAGTTAAATATTGTTTATAAAATTAATTAGTTTGTATACCTACTCTTCATATTTTCTATTGAAATTTTTTCTTGTGATGCACAAATCAATTAACCGTTAGTATACAAATTTTTGAGATTTTTCGACGATTATATAATTTTTGTCAATTTTTGACCAAAAATTTGAAGTTTAAAATTTCTAGGAGATGAATTTTGAAAAACCTAATTTTTTTAGGCTAATTACCGTTATATTTTGAATGTCAAGAAAAATCAGCTAGATTCTTAAGATTCAAAAACTATTTTTAATATTTATTCTATGAAAATAACTTAATCTGTTAATATATTTTCTACTGTTAAAATAAAAAATATTTAATACTTGAATTTTTTATATCATGGTTTTAAATTATTATGATTATTATTGAAAATTTTTCAAGATTTTTTGTGACAATAAAATAATTTTAAAATTATTTTTATAAAAATTCTGATTAATTGATTAAAAATTATTCCTTTCTGAATTTAAGTTTAGTAAAAAGGTATATAACTTATAGTTCTATCCTACACCCCTAGAAACAATTTCACTATTTTATAAATTTTTTCATATTTTTCTTTTTTTATGTGATAAAAGAGGGAGAAAAGTTAATGATTAAGTTTAGGTGGAGGTAAATTTTTACTTAGAAAAATTACAAACTTTTGGTAGTAAATTGCAAAATTAGTATTTCCTTATTTTAGTATTGGTTTTTATTATCCTAACTTAATTTGGATTGATACACATAAAAAATGGGGAGATTGTAAATACCCCGGGTGAGTTTTGATATGATCAACAGAATTAAGTTAGGTCATGTTGTATTTGATCATTCTGTCTAAATGTATAGAAACTTAAGAGCACAAGAAGTTGAGTAGAAGATGCAGCTAGCGAGAACGATGACATGGGAAGCGAGTCAATGAGCTTGGTGCATCCAAGGGATGAATACCGATGAACGAGAAGAATGCGCGTGGCGCTTCTGAGGAAGATAATTCAGAGCGGAAGACTACTCGAAGAGAAGGTCGAAATTGGATTCGAGTGAGTTCGACTTTAGATAGTCGGAGAATCACCTGAGCGACCAAAGCAACAGTCGAATAAGTCAACATGAAGTTGACTTGTCCATGCGCTTGGACTATCGAACCACTTTGGGCCAACACAAGCGTCTTTCGGAAATGTTGCAGCGAGGATAGAATTTGGGTCCACGTCAGCAATACTCCAAGTGCCCTGACCAATCTAGACGCTCAAGCGAGGATATTTATAGACTGTTGAAAAGCCATTGTGAAGCAGATAAGGTGCATCACTAGGGGTGTTTAGACCTGCTCCAGGAATCCGGAGATGCCACATTAGTCAACGGACGAATTCAACCAGTTGACTATAAATAGAGCTCTGGTTCTCTTCATTCAGACAACACACTCTTGTACTTCATTTGTAATTCTCTTTTTCTTGTTTGTGCTTCCACTTTTGTAAGAGGCTTCTCCATCTACATCGAAAGAGAATTTAGTGAGTTTCTACTGCCTTGCATTAACAATCTTCTTGATTACAAACCAAGTAAAATCTCTAGTCTCTACTTCCTTGTTTATGTTTTTATTTATTAACTAATGTGTATTGTCTTTGCTAAGAAGAAAGCAAAAGATCGTTCTTATTCTAACTTACAAGGTAATTCATCCTCTTCTTGTCAGTCTACTCGGGACCAACATCTTTGACCGATCAAACGAGATAGCTCGATCCTAGCCGAGAAGCTTAGCTAAGAGAGGATAGTTGTGTGGCTCCATGGCCAAGCAGCAAAGAGTCTCCAACACCACCAAATGTGATAGTTTGATCCTAGTTGGGAAGCTAGGAAAAGATATTTGTGTGACCTCATGGCCAAGCTGCAAAGTGTCTTCGACACCATCAATGAGATAACTCGATTCCAATCGGAAGTTTGGAGAGAGTGGCTGAGTGGCCAAGTATCTTTGACACTACCAAGTAAGATAGTTTGACATACCCGAGAGGCTGGGAAAGAATGTCACTAGTTGTGAGATGATCGACTCGGGTGGGTTCCCCTTCTTGACTCTCTCTATGATTCAAGTTTATCTCCAGCTGTACACAGAGCAAAGACTTCGATGTTGTCGAACTTTTGTTTAATTTGGGTCCTTTCTATGCATAAGAATAGAGATTTGATCACTCTACCAATAGTAGATGTAGTCGGTTCACTGTCAAGGTTGTTGCCACCTGCTTCACAGTTCCTGCAAATGTACTTCATATTGACTTGGGTAGGCTTTGTACAGTGAAACAAGCGATCCTGGTTCTGTGGTGCTGCAGACGATCGTTTGAACGTATGGTTGTAGAGGCCATTAGAATTAGCTGATGCCTTTACTTGGAAGTCCTTAGTCTTTGAATTTCTCAACGTCTTTTACTCATGTTTCCATAGGTTCTCCCTTTCCAAAATGATGCAATTAATTAGATTCTCCCTTTCCAAGGCTCCGGACCTTCTGCTCTCCCACACCACTTAAATTGGGTTCTCATCGATAGAGCTCTTCCTGTTTTGCACCAAAGCTGGCTTCCTATAGTACCAAGATATGTTCTCGTAGCTGGGATGACGACACCACCTGTTAGACTGCTAGTTATAAAGACATTAGCAAGAATGATGAAGTAAAGTAAGCGGAGGGATAGAAGTCCAAGAGAGATGTTCCTAGTCGAGGGTGTTCTCGTAGCCTGGACAATGTATTGAGGACGTTTCCGACTGGTGGCGCTCCCATGCTAGTTGAATATGAAGTGCCCCCAAACAACATGATCATTAATTACATGAGAAACTAATTTAGGTTCGATGTACATTAAAACTGGAATTACCTCTCGCAGTTCCTTGATTCAAAGTGATCTCCTTCAGCCGGTTAGACTTGTGAATCTAACCAAGGACAAATGATAAATAACCATTATCCTTTTTATATTTGTATTGTTATATCAAGGGAGGTGAACCATTGTTCATGTGAATTTATGATAAAACTAGTTTGTTTCAGAGGTATTAAATTTGAATTGATGATTTAAAATAGTGAGATCTACCAAACAACTCTAAAAGCGGTCTATAACTTTGTCCATTAATATATTAATTTAGACATGGATCAGACAAATGCACGTCTGGTGGGGGACAAATTTTTAGGTCGATTGAATTCTTTAGGTTCCAGTCCATCATTGCTGCTGAAAGAAGGCTCCAACCTCTAATCATTAATTAAGCATAAAGCAATCATTCTAATTGATCCCGTCCGTAAATCAAGGAAGTGGATATTGAAGACGTGACGTTCCTACTGACTGCCGATGGACTCTGCGCCTATCTATAATACAAGCAGCGTCAGTGCCGAGTCAGAGAAGGGATCCCCGCGATTGTCCTCCGACGTTCAAGTCAGCCTCCGACGAAGTAAGAAGTAACGAAATTGTAACATAATTGTAGAGATCACGAGAAAAGCATACCTTCGCCGATGTCTAGACCCCTCTTTATATAGGGCTCTTGTAGCGTGTGTGCATGCTTCTTAAAGCGGACACACCAT
The DNA here is from genome assembly GCF_018446385.1 of Zingiber officinale. Taxonomy (NCBI): domain Eukaryota; kingdom Viridiplantae; phylum Streptophyta; class Magnoliopsida; order Zingiberales; family Zingiberaceae; genus Zingiber; species Zingiber officinale. The sequence continues at coordinate 81,249,961 of NC_056007.1, forward strand.
CCCAAGCTATCCGTGAAGAGACATGTCAGAAAAGTGTTCATGACACAGTACCTGAATGGACCGAGCATATCTCTAAAGTGATAGTGGAAGCTTCCGCCGTACGATCCTCTGTCTAGCCATGCTACCCATTGGCGACACTAACTCCCAAAAGAATGTCGAAGGATATCCTACCGTACCTGTGGCTTGGCCGAGCAGAATGACCGCTCGGCTGAGAGTCCTTTGTAGTGTCGTCCATTGCTGGGTCAAACCAGAGCCGTACCTGTGTTTGACGGGGCCTGAAGCGCATACTAAAAAGTGACTTTTTTGATACGGTAACTAATAATAAAGTTCAATTTACAAATAACATATATGTTAAATATATAAACAAACTAAAAATAAATATATTACATCAACAAAAAGTTAATAAATATTTAAAACAATTATATAAACACTATTCGTTTAGCTATTTTAAAGATAAAAATATTTATTAAATCTACATAATTCAATTGTCGAACTATTTCTTTCTCAATCGATAACATTGATAACACATTTAGTGTATCCTGTAATACTGAGACTAATGCGGTGGCCGCAGACAGTAGCAAGGCGACAAGTAGTGACCACCATGCAATTAGGTCGCAGTTCGTACAAGCGACTGAGGTAGCGTGCGACAGTCCCATGCTACATAATTAGGTCATGCGAGCAAAGATCAACCGCCAACCCGTGTCGAGTGAGATAACCACTGTGAGAATCTATGCGATTAGGTCACACAAATGATCCTTATTACACAATTAGGTTACAATTAGTGCCACGTATTGCAAGACAAAGAAGATGGTCGAAGAAGAAGATTATGATTACCTCTTGTTCAGTAGATCCATGCCTTGGTAGAAATAACGTCGTATAAGAAATCGCTTGCAAAAAAAAGCAACACCGAAGAAGAAATTGTGTGCAAAGAAGAGTCATGCGTCGAAGTGTGTCTCGGAGCCGTGAGAATAGGTTTAACGACCATTTAAGGTCTATGTCTCTCATTTTTTTTAATATAATTTAAAAAAATAGGCCCTTCATTGGGCTGGGCCCTGAGGCGGTTGCCTCTTTGGCCTCATGGAAGTTACGGCTCTGGTTCAAACGAGATAGTTGCTCGACCTGAGCGTCATCCGGATGATGAATTCATTACTTGACCGAGCGGGATAGCCGCTCGTCTGTAGTGGCGTTGTATGGCTACTCGGTCATATCTCTACTTCGCTGTTCTGAATATTGATGTGAGATCGAGCGGGGTAATCGCTCGGTCTGCTTCTGCAAACACTTGGCGTTCATTCTCATGTTGAACGTCAGGTGCTTCAGCTAGTAGCTAAGCCAGTGATGTCATCGGGTCGAGCCTCTTCGTATCTCGATTTTGGAATCACTTGTCCGATCAACGAATTATAATAAGGTGTTGAGTGTCTTGATTCTAACCTTCGTTAACCTCCAGCATCGCAGCATGATAAATCCCTCAGTTTCTGGAACAACGTAACTACCATCAAAGGGCATGTTGCCCCTATGCCATTAAATTCATTAACTATAAGGGAACATCATGATTTGAATCGATTAAAAACTCTGGTTTAAGCCTTTTGCCTTTTTGATGAAACATTAGCGAGAAGAGAATCAATCATAATAATTTTTCTCTAGAATATCATAATTTTACGTAAACACAGCCATGCAGGTCACCACGTTCACTTCTTCTTTGTTTTCTTTTATGCAAAAAGAAGTACCAAAGAGCATCACATCATTGTTCTACACCTGCAACTGCAAGCGCCGAGTCGAGTCACCTCATGCATCTCCTCCTAATTCATCATGGGATCCAGCAAATCGCCAACAGAAGTATTCATTTCCGTGGACCAGCTACAGGGACGAGTTAGTAGATGAGGAGAAGAAGCCATGGCAGAGCAACAAGCGTTGGATCGCCCAAAAGCGACAACAAATTCAGAGAGCACCCTGGCGTGCATGTCCACCCACTGGAAAAGCCTAGTGGCAGTAGCTGAGCAAGAATACAAGGAGAGCCGACAGAGGACCGATGACTGCATACACGTAATCGTAGTCCGGGGAAGGAGGATGAAAGCGATCGTACCTGCTCTGTTCTTCTCTGCTCCGCTCTGCTCTGCTCATGTATTTTTCTCGCTGACGACTTGAATTCTGCTGCTTCAATTAGGATCTTTTGACCATGGTTTTATTATCAGATGTGTCGTGGAGCTACAGAGATCTCATTGAAGGAATTGGGAAATGAATGAACGGCCAAAAGACCTCTAATAAATGCTGTAATGATATTGACAAGATAAGTCATGGAGGAACAACGTGGAGGAACAGAAGAAGAAATTGAGACAAATTAGGAAGATGAGCTTGATCTTAGATATTCGTCGAGATATATACATTTTAAAAATAGTACTATCTGATTAATATTTAATTAAATTTTGAATGAAATTTAATTGATGATGGGGTTATGGAGAAGATTGCCCAGGAAAAATAATACGGAGGACAATATCATTTTCCGAGGGTAAACAGGAAGATGGACCGCCAGCTTTGTTCTTTCTTGGCCTTCGCCTTTCCACATCTTCTGCTTCCTTCACGTGAGGAGAGCGACCGTGTCCCGACTTCGACTCTTCTCAGTCTCCATCAATCATCAGGGAGGCCGCATTGCCATTTCAGCTGGCTCGCCAACTATAAATACGCGAAGAACGCTGCTACCATTGTCTCTCTTTCTATCACTCGCCTCCCTTCTCCTAGGGAAAGGAGAGATCTTTTTGGTAAAATATTTACTCTGGTTTCTTCTATTACATGCGAGTGCCATTCTTCGTCTGTTCCTGGCTCGTATAGCTCGTCTTTCTCTTATCTAACGATGGAAACCAGCTTTGGACAGGTTTGTTTTCTCTTCCTCCGTTTGTATTCCTGGAGTTTATTGGATGTATTGTCCCAGTTTTTAGGCTTTGGTAAATAGCTAGTAATTGGTCTTATTGTTCGAACTTTGTTTTTTTATTCGATTAATCAAGCGAGGAAGCTAAAATCGTGAATTTTTGAAGATAAAGTTCATCAAAAAAATTTTTTTTTCTGGGCAAAAGATACCTAATCAATGCATGGTCTTCGTCGGTTGGTCTTCATAATAATGGCGAGCTGTTCTCTGCCTGTTGAGTCTCATTCTGCTGTCTATCTAATTAAATGTTTGGAAGATCACTGATGGATTTGGGGCATTTACACTATCTCCTTTCCTGCAAATATCTGATTCTGTGAGTTTAGGAGCTATTAGTCTTTAGACAGGTCGTTTTTATCTTTACCTTTGTCCTACTCCATGTTTTCTTTTTGAGGTCAAAGTCTTTGGCTTCTGCTTCAGGTTGGTGCAATTATAATGTCCTTAGCCTACTAGTTCTTGCAAGATCATCTTGCTTTAAAGAGTTAAACTGCTGCTTAGCTTCTTTTTTCTTCTTCTCCCTCTCTTTCTGGTTTTGTATTTTAGGCAATTTCTCTTGTTGTAACCACCTTTGAAACATAGTGCTATTGCCATACCGCCATATATTCAATTTTTTTTCCTAAAGCTTCCCCTTTTCTTTTCCACTACTTTAATCATTGATGTTGGATAAGTTTGGCTGTGATTTGTTTGGAGGTATCAGACAGGCAGCTCCATAACGTAGGATGCAGCAGGCAGCTCCATGATGCATTTAGTTGATTAAACTAGTTAAAGTATCCGAGTAAATCTTTCTTTTCCTAAAGGGTGAAGATATTGTAATCTTCTTCTTCTTTCCTTCTCTCACTTTTATTTCCTTTGTAGGGTGGTTGAACCCTGCTGAACATATTAATCCTATTGGCTTCAAAGTTTTGAGTAGATCTAATTTTACGTCTAATCATGCTGAACATATTAAAATTACATATATGATTGGTTCAAGACTTCAAAAGTAGACTTGAGCTTAATTCACAATGAATTGATTTTGCTCAAACAATCTTTGTAGGAAACTACTTAGTGTCATGGGGGCATGTGCATCAAAACCAAATTATAGATCCAGAAGGAGGTGGGGTTCTCACTGGTACAGAAGATCCCAAGGAATGATTTCGGCTTCGATTCCTGATTCCACTAAAGCTCAGATTCGGGGTGATGAGCAACACTCTGTGGAACTTGAGAACTCTTCTGCAACCTATGGAAAACCTGAGGTCTCTAATATGATAGTCCATCTCACTCAGTTGAATGGTAATGGTATATTTTTCATCTCTAGCACCCAAATATCTTATTTAGTTTATATTGTTTTTCTAGTGGCATTCAGAGAGGTGAAAAATGCTGCATTTTTTATTTCTCGATTTCATCTTCCTTTGTGTTTGCAGTGATGTGCCAGGAAGATGCATGGTTTGATTCTGTCAGTATCTTGGAATCTGATTCTGATGATGATTTCTTAAGTGTCTATGGAGGTAGTATTAGTTTACACTTTAATTGTTCATCATGATCACGTAGCAGACCTTCCATATAGGGTTGATTTTATTTTCATTTTCTTGCAGACTGCATACCCTCGGCAAATGCAGCAGGGACTCAGACATTGCAGTATGAAACTGCTTCATGCTTTATGGATGCCATGGCTAAGTTGGAGGATGCTAATCCTAGCACTCCATTGACAATGCCACCTGAAAAACATTTCAAAATAGAAAGTCCAAATGATAGGGTTCTGTGCAACTGTGATCCACATGGTGGTTCACATAGAACACAAGGAACAGACATTTACACCAAAAATAAAACAAATTTAAGTGATTCACATGGTAGTTTCAAAGGTTCCAAGGAAGTGCATGAGATGGATGACAAATCTCATGTCAACAAGGCATCGTCGCATATCTGCAAATTGGTTCCTTCTGTTTGTTTTAATAACAGAATTCAGCAGATGCCAAATGGTAGCCCGCCAAGTCAAAATAAAAGATCCTCAGTTATCAAGCTTTCGTATAAAAGAAAGTCATATGATGGAGAAGACATTACTGAGTTCTGTAAGCAACACATTTCAATTTTGTTGTTTTTTGGGGTCTCCTTAGTGATGCTGCAAACTGATGCTATTTAATGTATTAGGTGCATCAAACAAATTTGTTTATCGCCCAAAAGGAGGAGCGGTTATTCCATGTTCTTCAAGGGAGAAATCAATGCTCGGATGCTGGTCCTACCTTGAACCATCTACCTTTAAACTTCGTGGGCAAAATTATTTCAGGCATGAACCGCGCAGTTTTGTTTGGTTTTGCACTATGCAAAACTTTGTCACTGCTAGTTGCTAACAACAATTTTCTACTTACTAATTTGAGCTGCATTTTGAATGTGCAGAGATAAGAGGAAGCTTCCTGCACCAAACTATGCACCATATTATCCAATCGGTGTAGATTTGTTTTTATGTCCACGAAAGATACATCATATCGCTCAATATATCGACCTTCCATCTGTTAAGTTACATGACCAAATTCCCTCACTCTTGATTGTCAATATTCAGGTACTACAATGAACTTTTTTTCACTAGTTCATCATGAGGTTGCATGATTTTTCTGTTTCAGCTCTACATGCCATGAAAATTTGCACTTTCCTGCAGATGCCTACTTATCCGGCTGCAATGTTTCTCGGTGATAGTGATGGGGAAGGAATGAGCCTTGTAATGTACTTTAAGATTTCTGAATGTTTTGACAAAGAAATTCCTTCTAGTTTCCAGGATTTGATAAAGGTTATTTGCCACAATGTTTCTGAATGCACTTCAATATTTGACACAATGCTGAACTATTCTTACCTTTTGTGCAGAGGTTTATTGATGATGAAACTGAAAAGGTTAAAGGCTTTGCGATGGATTCTAGCATTCCTTTTCGAGAGAGATTGAAAATAGTGTCTGGTGTGGTTAATCCTGAGGATCTTTGCCTAAGTGCAGCAGAAAGGAAGCTTGTTCAAGCTTATAACGAAAAACCAGTGCTCTCGCGCCCTCAGCACAATTTTTACTTGGTAAATAAAGGGTTCCTCTTTCTGCCTCCGATGTGATGAAGTGAGAAAGCTATCAAAATGGTCATGATTGCCTCATTTTGATGTTCACAATTTTGCTATTCTGCATATTCTCAAAGCACAATTTGATATGCTAAAATTTACCCAAAGCTAGTGTGTATATTTCTTTTGCAAGTATTTAACAGTATGGCTATTGTTGCAGGGTACGAACTACTTTGAGATTGATCTTGATATACATCGGTTTAGCTACATATCAAGAAAGGGTCTTGAAGCATTTCGGGAACGTCTAAAACATGGAATCCTTGATTTGGGCCTCACCATCCAGGTTAGAGCAGAGTTTTTCTCTGATTTGGTTAGAAATTCCTATTTGTTGTGTATGTAATGCAGTTCTTCCATGCTGAACAAAGTTCTTAATTGCCATCTTGAGACAACAATCCAACTCAACTTTCCTGTAGTTTTAAGTACTTCAAAAAATGCAGGTGCAAAAGCAGGATGAGCTGCCAGAGCATGTTCTCTGCTGCTTGAGATTGCACAAGATTGATTTCATTAATCATGGACAGATACCAACCATCGTCACACGTGAAGATGATTGATTCATTCGTCCCCTTGAAGAGACCTTATGCTAAAGAGCATAGAACTGATTGTGTACCAGAGCAGGGCAAACTCAATGTCTTCTTTACTTTGAAGAGTGCCTGCTGAGGAACTGTAAATTTGACACTCATGTAGAGAAAAAAAAAAGGTTGCAAAGCATTCTAGGAAGCCATTCCATGGTCGACTTTATTTTTATCCCATCGTATCTATTTTCTTGGACAACAGCTTAAGCAAAAAAACCTTCTCTGACCACGGGTTTGATGTCTTTTCCTCCCAAAGTTAGAACAAAAATGTTTTTACCAGACAAATCAAAGCTTTGACGTTGGCCATCATTTTTGTTTTCATTTCTATAGAGATTGATAATCATGGAAGGATTAGGGTTTCAATGAAACCACAACACATGATATGAAAAGAATGTTTTATGTTACTATTGGATTTCGGCATACATGTATCTTTTACATCAGAAAATGCATGCAAAATAATGTGTTTACAAGGGATTCATGGCTCTACATCTTTACAAGGGAATAGCTCCAATTCAAGGCTTTTGCAGCGTACCCAAACTAAATTGTTAGGAATTTATTTGATGTCACCTTTTGAACTTCTTCAACGAAGAGCTTAGATCTTTGATCGCCACCAGAAATAGATGAATGAATTAGACACCGCTATAAATGCATCTTCTCCTGACAATGTTATATACAGGAAGTAGTAGACTTGTAGAAACAATTATAAACATCTATAGCAGCTAATCAGTTAATTCAGATGCCATTGCTGGATTAGCGGTTCCTTTCACCTTGGGAAACTCTGTTGATCAACTGTTTTTTACTTCTGTATGCTTCTCATCCTGACAAACAAACGTTTACTTCCTCATTCTTCTCCCTGTCACTGAATGTCAGCAGACAACATTAAAACTGATCAAAATTTTTTAAATTGAGTTTCATGCCTCAACGCACCACTCTATCCAAGATTAACTTGAAATATTTAGGAGAAAAATTATATTAATAAATGCCGTGCAATGCACACAGTTCTGTAACTCAAATAAATGCCGTGTAAAGGCACATAACAACCGCTTTCCTTTAAGAAACAAGTAAACTTTGGCTAATTAGCTTCAGGTTTAATGCTAAGTTGTTTCCTATTTTAAGGATTATCTAAAGATTTGGACAACATTTGTAAAAATGTCTTGGCATACCTCTTTGGAACCATGATCTTCTAACTGCTTGCCGAATCTGTCGTTCGTGCTTCTGCAGGAGTTCATCGACCTTGTGAGCCTGAGACAGCAAAGGCCCTGAAAACTCAACTCTGTCTTGGTTGTGGAAACCCTAAGATTTATCAAAATGAGTTTAGTTAGTCATCAAGGCAAAGTGTTAAACGTCAGACACATCTGACCAAGCCAGACTAGCTGCATACCAAAAAATTATGTCGCAGTGAAGATGGATCTCCATTGTAGCAGGCTTCAGAGAAGTCCTGAGAAGGGAATGCTTCAGATGCATCAAATGATCCTGGATGTTCTAGTTGCGCCCACCTTTTCAGCATTGCAACTTTAACCAACTCCTGTGACTCATGGTGTTTGAAACCAGCATGATGAAGATCACCATTTTGCAGACCCTTGCACTCTATCTTACTTTTGACATTTTCAATACCGGATGGATCTCTTGCAGTAGACAAATTTCTTTTTGAATTGCGTCTACTGTGAGATTTTTTATGTGCATCATCTTCTCTCTGCCTCCTTGCCCATGAAAAACCATTGGAAGCAGAAACTTGTAATGGTCCTGAAAAGACAATATCCTGCTCAGAGTTGTGCTTCATGTGACGACCTTCATCTGGTTTTTTAATTGATGGCATTGACTGCAGATCTACAAACAGTCTGCTTTCACCATCTACTCTTGGGGGATCTTTTTGTTCATTGCGTTCAGTGGCTTCAGCATTTTGCTGTTTATCCTGAAATTAGACAGTATTATTATTGTTATTCACAAATCTTCCACCATTATAACTTGTCCACCACTAGCTAAAAGACCTCATGCCAAAACAAGGTGAGTTACCGTTTTGCTATCTGCTAATTTGTTGAGGCCACCTGATTGTCGCAAAGTTCTATCTGCTTTTAATGGTCTTCTCGTGGCTTCTTGTCTTCCAGCAACTCTTCTTCTAAAAGACATACAAGTATACTAAGTTAAGCACATCCAACATTTGAGTTGCATTTACAATGTTAGGAGGTCCTTTATTGACAATAACTCATCAAAATAGAAACATGAGATTGCAACATATCTTTCTAGTTTTTTTTCCTAATGAAATTGATTTATAGACCTTCGCTACGAATAGAATTTACCTGCGTGATTCTTCTCGATTCTTTATATCTATCTCTTTAGTGGGTGAGTACTTTGGCAAACTTGAGGGTTCACAAGCAAGAGGCATTGTTCTAAAATACTGAAAGGAAACATATGAAAGAAATCATAAAAGGTAAGGCAAGAATGGTATTGTTAATTGAATGTTTGTTAGATAAACAAAATAATCATTTTGAGGGGCTAAGAGAAAACGATAGCATTGTCTCAGTCTCATAGGGACATATACCAGAATCATACTCACCTCGGATCCAAGGGCACTTGACGCACTACCACGCTTATAAGGTTCAACAGATAGAAAAGTCTCTAACAAACTAACAGCAGTTCTTGGTAGATTTTGGAATGTCCCATAGAGGCTACTTTGATAGGGACGATGTGGTTTGAAAATTGTAGCATGAGGCAACTTGGACTTCTTCCAATATTCTTCTGGTGGTGAACCGCATAGCCTGAATATTTTATGTAATTGTTCAACCTGACAAAGAACAATAAACTTGCATCTTCAAATAGAACAAAAAGGGATAAAGAGTTAGAAAACAAAGGAAACAAGTTTCCAAGTCCAAGAACACTAATGAAAAAGTACTTTTAACAAGCAAAATCTAGTTGGGATGATGATAACTACACCATTAACGGTTACCAAAGTTGAAAATAGTTTATTATTATTTCTCTAAATAAAGCTCAATGACAACAAAAGATACAAATCCAACCCAAATACTAAGGCCATTATGGATTTTGGTAATTGTTCTTTTGGTCTAGGTAATCCATTTCCTTTTTGCTTGTTTTGGAGATCTAATAACACACAAGAGTTTGGCTGGAAAACCTTGAGTTCTAGAGATTATTACCTCAGTTCTGCCTTGCAAAATAGGTTTTCCCACAAACATTTCTGCAAAGACACAACCAACACTCCACAAGTCTACAGTGGCTTCATAGTCAGTCGAACCCAACAGTAGTTCAGGCGGCCTATACCATAGAGTCACGACGCGGCTGGTTAGTGGATACTTATGCCCTGGACGACAGAAATTTGCAAGGCCAAAATCAGCCATTTTCAGAATTCCATTATTATCAACCAGAAGATTTGCTCCTTTTATGTCCCGGTGTATAACACCATGCGAGTGGCAATGCTCAAGTGCAGATAGCAACTGATACATGTAACACTTAACCTGCAAATCATGGACAGATAGTTAAAGTCCGTACTTCAGCATGTAACCACTAGGAAATTTATGGAAAAACTTCCCGTTGAGCATTCAAAGAAAATAATCAAACCTGTGATTCAGAGAGTACGATATCAGGCGAAGTGGAAAGTCCCGCGAGATCATGCTCCATATATTCAAATACAAGATAAAGGCTGCATGATAATCGAGAAGCAATCAACCCTTCCAACTTCATAATATTTGGATGGTCAAGCGTGCGCAGTATCTTTATCTCTCTGGCCATAAACCTAACACTCTCCGGTTCAAAATTGTCAAAGCGCACCTTCTTCAACGCAACCATCTTTCCAGTGTCAAGATCACGCGCTCTGAACACACTGCTATAAGTACCTTGTCCAACCTACATATGCAAAAATTCAGCTACAATGACATCAAATCACAATTAATTCAGCGGCAAAAAAGGAAAGCCTGGTGAACCTGAATTCCAACCGATAATTTTGCAATTAAACTATTCCAGTTGGTCTAGCAAAATTAAGGAAACATCTTGATCCTACTAATGAAGCAACAAGAATACAAACTATTGTGGCAAAGTTGGGGCTTTTTCAATTGTACATACGAGTTGTTAAAAAAAATGATAGGCAGATGGATAAATGGTCATGATCTCAGCATTACCTTCTCCAGTTTCTCAAAGGAGTCAGCTTTAAGAGGCACCCAACCCTGAATAGCTTCCCCAGCCACGGCACTGAGCCAAGAGGGCCACCCTGCGGCGACCTGCTCCCCTTCTATGTATTTGTGAAGGTTCCGCAACCGTAGGCTCTGTAAGTTAGTATTATCCGAGCTCACCTTCCCATTTTCCCCAGATTCAAGGCGACTCTTTTCTTCCTCCCTCTCCGGCTGGCCGTTCTCTGCTCCCTCTCCTGTCCGGTGCCGCCGTAAGGACGCTGCGATCGGCCCCGCCCGCTTTCGGTGGTTCTTTAGAATGCCGGAGGAATCAGCGACCGGCGTAGCCGAGACCGCATTCTTCGACGCAACGCAGCCCATAGCCGCCGGGTCCTACAGCATTAGCGAGGCCGTCGGAGATAAAAAGAAAAAAGAAATATGCCTCGAATCAAGGAAAACTAGGGAAGGCGAAGGAGCCCACGGAGTTGAAGATTAGGGGGAGGAGGCAACCCAAAGCAGTAGATGAGACAAATCGGGTGGCCCGGAGATCCGGAAGCGCTGGAAGCACCCTTGAAATAGGAAAAAAAAACGACACCTTTGGTATGCAATCTTTAGGGTTTCTCCTTGCTGGCGAGATTAGCGGTGGATGGGGCGATTCGTAGGACCTCGCAATGGAAGAGCATGAGAACGATTGAAAAGGATGGAAACGTAGGAAGATGACCATTCCACCCCTGTCGCGCTCAGCCAAATCAGATTGGGTGCGGAACTTGAGTTATCGAATTAATGAGTCGATTTAAGAACTAGATTTAAATTTTAGTATAATTGAGATAAATACTTCTTATTTTAGTATAATTGAGATAAATACTTCTTGCGTCAGTCATGATTAAAAAAATAATAGTTATTCATAATTAAGTCAAAGCCTAGGGCTTGGAATCATTGATAGCGATATCTCAAGCTGTTTGCCTTTACATGGGCGGAGTGCTACCGCCGCCACAATTATCTCTGCTGGTTTGATTCGCTTAGATTCGCGTGTACGTCATCTAAGTATCAAAACCACAAATGATTGACGGCGGCGATGACGTGGCACAACTGCACATATTTATCGATTATATCTGATTATTCTTTCGACAATTTACTAAAGGATAATTTAAAATTTAAAATTTATTAAAAGACATATATTATATTATTATTTATTAAACTATCTGTCCACGAATTTAACTGTTTTTTTTTAATTTTTTCTATCATTTCTCTTTTTCTTCTCTTTTCTTATATACATACATTTATTCTCTTTCTTTTTTTTCCCTCTCTTTACACAATTACACCTATATATACATGTATGATAACGTAAACTTTAACTCCTTATAACCTCATAAATCTACATAAACTAAAATAGGTATAATTGAAATTCTCTAGATTCATTAATGGATTTCGATCAAAATCACTTATGGATCTAAAAGCTCCGATTATACTCATTTCAGTTCTTGTGGATTTCTAAGGTTGCAAGGAGTTCAAATATGCTATCCATTATTTATTTCAACTTCTCGAAAGTATTAAAATATAATAAGGAAGAATCGTCAAAATTCTCCACGTTTGACATGATATGTATCATATCAGGTCCACATTGAGTTTGATATGATTCCATATCAGATTCAACATGAAAAATTTTGGTAATTCTTTCTTATTATATTTTAACACCTCTGAGAAGCAGAAATAAATAATAAATATATATTTGAACTCCTTGCAACTCTAGAAATCTACAAGAACTGAAATGAGTGCAATCAAAACTTTTTAGGTCCATTAGTGAGTTTCGATCGAAATTTACTGATGGACCTAGGAGCTTCAATTACACTCATTTCAGTTCCTGTTAATTTTTGGGGTTATAAGGAGTTAAATGATGTTATTCGTTGTTTATTTTGACTTCTCAAGGATGTTAAAATATTTTTTAGAAGAATCGACGTGTAAAAGAGGAGAAAAGAGAAGAGAGAGAAATAAAAAAAATAGTCAAATTTATTAGAAGGGTAGAATAATAGAATGGAAAAAGTACTATAAAAATATAGATTCTTTCATAGAAGTATATGTTCTTTCATAAATAACAAAGTAGCATAATTTTTTTCATAAATTTAAATATACCTTTTTAGTAGATTTTGTTATTCTTTTATTATTTATCTTACAAATATGACTGACCATAATTAATTTATTTATTCCTAATCGACAATTGACCAATGCCCGAACTTAAAATATTGAATTTTCAAAAGAAAACACATTTATTTTCCATTTTATCTTTCCCATCAACACTATATGTTACATTCAAGAATAATACTACTGTAATATTAAATTTTAAATTTTAAAAAAAAAACAATACCACTATTTAGTTTCAAAAAACAATATTCAAATCAACTTGTATTTTAAAAATCAATATGTATTATTTTTTGAATGCAAGATTAAAATGGTTGATAGAAAGAGATTATTGGAAAATTAGTTTGATGATTAGTAAAGAGAAGATGACTATTTAGTGAGTAAATCGTCATAAATTAATTTCTTGAATAAATGAAAAATTAATATCTAATGAATTTAATATGATCTGATAGAAATTTAATTCGTATACGAGTTGAATTCATAGATGAACCTAACTCGAGTATATAGAATCATTAAGGGGTATGAAATTATAATTAATTTTATTGATTAATTTATTGATGGATTAAAAATTTAATCATTATAATATTAATTAATTGATTAATTAATATTTACAAAGTAAATAGTTAATTATATTAATAAATTAAATTAATTAATGATAATGAAAAGATATAAGGGAAAACAAATATCCCATATTCTTTCACTTCTTGGGAGAAACCTTAGGAGAGAGTAACCCTTCATCCTTATAAAATAAATCTCATTCCTTTCGCTCAACTCACTTAATTTTCAAGTTGTGAATTCTCCTTTTGGGTTCTCTTCTCTCTCTCCTCTCTTAAGAGTTTCAAGGCTTCGAAAGTTCGACAGGGCTCGAAATTTGGAGTACTCCTATTTCGAAACGCAAGTTATTGTATATTGGGAGACGATTGCCAATAAATTGTAAGCACTTGGGCGGGATAATATTATCTTCAGGAAAGAAAGTCTAGCTTTCACGTTGACCTTAATACTCTTATCCTTAGGGATAAGTATACTCAAAGGGGTTGTATCAATATCTAAAGGGATAACTCGACGACCGACAAGATTTGGTCGGTAGCGACGATACCAAGAAGGGTATGTCTCTTACCGAAGAAGTACTTCGATAACCGAAATGGGATGTCGAGAGCATAAATGGGACAAGGTCCATATCGCCATATCAAACTCTATTGGTAGAATCATCGATTCATCGTAGAGATAACTAATCGAATCCAACAGTTAGATCGAAACCAAATAGATTCTGCAACCACATATAAAAACTTCCAACCGGGATTCAATGAGAAATAAATATATCTTTAAAAATCTAAAGTTAGCTAGGTACATGTTTTTTAAAAAATATCATAATTTTAAGTGCACGTTTTGATATTCCTAATAATGTATTCTTGTAAGCAAAACCTTCAACGCATTTCTTAAACCTTTCTGCTCAACTTGACCGCTGAATTTTCAGAGAAGTTCCATTAGATTCATCAGTTTAATTAATTTGCTTAACCACAAACGTTGGAATGTTGTGGATCATATTGAATGCATTTTAACGAAGTTGAGCATTTTGAATCCTAATTATGTTGTTGATCAGATAAGAAGTGCATGAATCATTTAAAGAATGCATTTTAAAGGCGTTTGTTGATCATATTTAAGTAAAGTAACTTGAAGACCTACTTGAAATTCAAATAACGATGACAGTGATGTGATTTTGAAATAGGAGTTTGTTGATCGCATAATGCAAGAGAGCAAATTTCATCCCAAATTACTTCCGAAATAATATTCTCATGGATAATCATTATATATGTATATATAAAAATCATCTTCAGTAATTTCTTATGGAAACAAAGAGAAATGGAGGAGAGTAGAAGGCAGATCCTTAATGTTTATGGCTGAATCAGATCGAGAGAAGACAACTATACAAGCATCGATCAGGAGAATTGGAGGGAATCATCCAGTCTCCGTATTTCCATCAATCCCGGTGAATTCAGTCAGCGAACCCGTCGGCGCCGTCGTCGCGCGGCGAGAATGCCCGGGGCCTGGACGTGTCGCAGCGGAGCCGCAGCAATTCAGCGCCGGTGGGGGAATCGGCGTCGGAGCCCTCATCGAAATTGAGCGCGTAGCTGAGGGCATCGTACGTGAACTCGGTCGAGTGGCGGCGGCGGTGCTTTCCCCCGCCGAAGCAGAAACGCGCCTTGGAATGGAATAGTCGCGGTGGACGGCGAGGGGATTCCGCCCGCTCTTGGCCGCCGTCGCCCGCGGCGGAGCGAAAGCAGGAGGCGAGGCTATGGCCGTGGTGGTGCTTGCGTTTTGGGCAGGCCGCCGTAGGCGGCGGCGAGATGCAGGGCCGGTGATCGTATTCCATTTTTTTTAATTAAAATTAGAAAACACTGCGATTAAAACACTAAACTGACACATAATTCGGATTTAAGGGGGGGAAAAGGATTAGCTGGAATAACAAATTGTGTTTAATTTAAACTGAAATTGAGGGGAGCCGCTAATTGGAGTGCCGGTCGGAAACTAATTGCTCGTTGTTTTGGAATTTGATTATTGAGAAATACATTAATAATGAGTGCATAATTTATAAAATATGGCAATTCATCAAAAGGCGTACGTGGTATAATATATTTTTCAAAAAGCACATCATCATTTTGTATATATCAAAAGGCGCAGGTAAGTGATGTGTAATACCTAATATAACCCTCTCACCAATTTTCTCTGTTCAGTAGTCAAGTACCGAGGTATCCGAATCACTTTTTGAATAACTTTGATTTAAAAAAAATAACTTTGATCAATTATCTACCTCCCTCCTTCGTAACATGCGAGTGCAGATCCAATTCTGTGGAGAAATCTTCTCTCTTGTGAAACCCTAGTTTAGTGACCTCGAGTGTTTCTCAAGCGGCATCAAGCATTTCGGTGGCAAAAATCAAGACTGATCGCGAGGCGCAGTGAAGGGTTATAGAGTTTACGTCAATCATCTCGTCTCATAATGGCCCAAAGAAGTCGATCGGGTGTATCATCATCCTCTCAACATCAATTAGCTGTAAATGTATCATTTTACAAACTCTGTGATTTTGAGAAACTCAACTAGTATGATTATAATGTTTTAATTTTTATAAAGTGTAGAGTTCAGTTGACGTTGGACATAAATTGCATTGGAATAGTGTCCTAGGTCACTTTAAAAGTTTTTTTGAAGTATCCACGAAGAAAAGAACGCATCAAGGGTTTGTTATTTTACATGATCGACACATAGCGCTGATCAAATAGTCCCCCTTTAGTATTTTTTTGGACATACAAAATATGCAGCACATCCATGGGATTTTGATCAATATATTTCAAAATTGGGATTCAAATAGTCAAACTTTTAGATTCTCAAGTACAATATATAATTTCGTATTTTAATCATAAAGTGTATGGTAAAATTAAATCTTTGGCTAAACGTGAGTCTGATACGATATCACATCAGGGTCATAGTGGGCCTGATACGATGTCATATCAGGCCCAACGTGAGCCTGATACTATACAATAGCAGGCCTAACGTGTGCTTCATATGGCAGCGTATCAAGCCCAAGTTGGGCCTGATACTTTTGTATTTGTTGGTAGAAGTCTAATAATCATTTAACTTGGTCAGGTGTTCCGGTTGGCTTCACAAGAAGAGATGTTTCATTGCTGCTTGGCATTGCAGACCGATGAGCTTCAATTTCGATGAATTCAACTAAAGCATCCGGTGACCTCTTTCTAACATACTTCTCAAACAAAAAAGAAGCTACTAAATCAAGAATTGAGGAGTTGCTTAAATTTTATGGCAATTGTTATAAAGAAGAAGATGATGTTTTATTATTTTGCAAATTCTATATTTTGTATATTTGTTTGTCTTATTTTCTTCTAGTACATATAAGGTCCCTTTATATCTTATAGATATAGTAGATGATTTTGAGAATCTTGCTAGATTCATCTGGGTTAAAGTCATCCATGAATTTATGGCTCCACAATTATCTAAGATTGGGGACATATTTTCATCAACTGGGACAAAACAATCTAACACCAACCTCTCTTACCTAAAGGGATTTGCTGGTCTTTTGACAGTAAGTTTATAATTTATATGAAATTTATTAATATTTTACGGACATTTATGAATAGGTAACTCTTGTGATGGTGAATTAGGCAAATCAGGCATGGTTTTTAGAGCATGTTCCAATCCAAAAAACCATACAAAATAAAAAGAGCAAAAATAAATAAGTGAAGGAATATTCCTTCACATATTAGTAAGGTGAGGGAATTGTTTGATCAAGTCTCCTCTGAAGAGGTAAATTTTGAATACTTTGACTATAGTTTGGTTAAAAATCTTGTTTTAACATGTGTTTTAATATTGTTACAGGTTTTGATTGACCTAATCCCTACCCAATATGAAAATTCATTGTTTGAGAACCTTGTTGGTTTTGATGACAGCCCACATGCAATGGAGACATCACAAATTGAAGTCGCTGAAGGAGGAAGCCAAATTAATGAGTGTTGTAATTGCATTATTCAAGCAAACAGAATTAAAGAGCTAACAATGGAGAACATGCAATTGAATGAGAGGGTGAAAGAATTACTTAAAATAGTTGAAAATAAAGGCATGGAATCTCAATATAGCGAGTCTGTAGACAATCCTCAATTTGAACCTGTAGGTGTTACAACAAGAACTAGGAGAGGGCGTGACAGAAGTCGCTATGATTACAGGGATACTCCAATTGATAGTCCATTGTGGCTCAAAACTTTACTTAAGAGGCAGCGTTAAAATATACATATAAGTGAGCCTGCGAAGAAAGTTTCAAGTCCAGGAGATGGAAAAAAAGTTGTAAAAGAACCTGATGTTGTGGGGAAGGGGAAAGGAAAAATTATTGCGGATGAAATGGAAGAAGAAAGAGATATTGTAGAATTGATGGAAGACAAATCTGATGAAGAGGCAGAGAAGGATGCAGATATGTTTGGCAAATATGACAAAATGAGGAAACAAGTTATTGCTGTAAGACGATATCTGTAAATTTCATTGTAATTTGTTTGATTTAATATATTATCTAAATGCCTTTTATGTTTATGCGCATAGTATGTGAAGAAGCAATTTAAGACTTCCAAGAAAAAAAACAAGACGAAGAGGTGGCGTACTTGTTAAAAGCGTTGGAGAAACTAAAGTATATGGAATACATAGTTGATCAGTCAAGACAATGATATGCTTCTCTAATTACATAGTTGATCTATGGTTCTCATATTTAAATTTGTAAAAATAATCATTGATTTGTTAACTTTGTAGGTTTACAAATGATTTAGTTTGAGAGGAACCACCCTTTTGTTTAGATGTGTATTCTCTGTTATCTGGTGTGAATAGAGAGATGTTGACAAGAGGGGACGTAATCGACACGTATTGTAAAATTCTATTTAGGGGGGCATTCTCGTCTGGAAGGACATACAACAAGTCTATATATTGCTCAACATTATTCACTGTAAGGAATTTATTTGAGAATAGTACAAATTAGAATTCATTTTATTATTTGGTTATGTATGTATGACTTTGCATATTTGTAGTCATTAATGAAATCGTCAAGTAAGTTTGCCTTCCAACGCCTGATAAAGACAGATAGAGGAGATGAAGAGGTTAGGTATATTTTTATACCTTTGTGCAGTGATAATGCACACTTCCACTTGCTGATGGTGGACATCAAATCAATGACGTTCAATTAATACAATTCTCTAGCAAGTGGAAGTAAATACAAATATGAATTTGAAGCAACGGTGAGCATCCAATATTCATGTGTATGTTTTTATTCTAATATAAATGCTAGTTGATGGAAAATGTAAATTTCCTCTTCAATCTTACAGGTATCAGATTTTAAACTCTACAGTTGTG
The DNA here is from genome assembly GCF_018446385.1 of Zingiber officinale. Taxonomy (NCBI): domain Eukaryota; kingdom Viridiplantae; phylum Streptophyta; class Magnoliopsida; order Zingiberales; family Zingiberaceae; genus Zingiber; species Zingiber officinale. The sequence goes on from NC_056007.1 coordinate 81,268,657, forward strand.
AGCACGTTGCTGCTATTAATCCAAAATTTGAAAGACATTATCCGTTCGATAAATGGGTCTCTCGCACAATAGAATGTCCACAACAACAAGCCAGGTAAGTCGAGCACAGAGTGTGAATAGAACATATTGATAAAAAATATTGACCACTAAAATGGTGTTGTTATTTACAGCGTTGACTGTGACTTCTTTGTGATGCAATACATTTGATGTCTCCTATACGATATAAAGATGGACTTCAAACAAGGAGATATAAAAAAAAATTAGAATTGATGTAATGGTATCAATTTTGAGGGATAAGTTTTTTAAAACATTGGATTAAATATCCATAGTCTTGTAAGGCAAAAACTTGTAGAGAATGTAAATGAACTTATGTAGTGTATTTATATCTTTGTATGTAGTCTTTGTTGTTTAATGCAGTGGTATGTATTATATGAGAAGAGTATAAACTGTCATTGGAATATTAATAATATTGCATAGTGATTAATCACAATATCCAAATTGCGATGCTTGTGCTTATCAGTGAAAATAGAGATAATGTATATAAGTTATACTGCACATCATTTCTATCTTCTCAAAACTAAAAAAATGGTAACGGTTGGGATTGTTTCTTAAATCAAATAGACTCGGACCAACACTCGGTTGAAGAGCACAAGGTAGGCTTTGAAATTTGAATTAGGCATATAATTATAGAACACCAAAGTAACTAAGTTACGAGAAGAAAAAAAATGGTTCTTATTCCTAAAACTGCAAGAAACACATGTTGTGTTCCAAATGGCAGGCACGGACAAAGTGTTGGAACCCTAAGGTTGTTTTGGTGTGATCAACAAGTTAAGTTAGGTCCTGTGTATTTAACCTTGTGTTTAAGTATGCAGGAGCTTAGGTGTTGGTTGCTACTCGGAAAACCTAGAGGTTCCACTGTACAAAAATTTTGTACAAAGGTCTGAACCTTTTCCTAGCTACCATGTGTTCTTTTAAATTAAATTTTGGATCGCCTGCGGAACTTAACACGTTTGATCCAAAACTTAATCTATTTGTTCTTTAAGGTTTAGACTTGGATCTCCTGCGGAACTTAACACGTTTGATCCAAATCACCTAAGTTATTAATTCCATTAAATATTAATTTCCATAATTGGTTCCCAGTACTGACGTGGCGAGGCACACGGCCTTCTTGGATATGGGAGCAACCACCACCAACTAGACAAAACCTTTTATAGAAATCTAATATTTAATTTCCTAAAATAACTTTAGGTTAACCAAAAAGAACAATCAAATCACAAGGAAAAGAAAAAACAAAAGAACACAACATCGAAAAACATATTCGAAATTCTAGAACGTAAGCCTCTTGTATTTGGTATTATTTCCATAAATAACTAGCATGATGCGGAAAGAAAAAATTACTAGTTATACCTTGTAGAAAAACCTCTTGATCTTCTACCGTATTCCTCTTCTAACCTCGGACGTTGTGTGGGCAACGATCTTCCGAGATGAGAAACCACCAACCACCTTCTTCTCCTCCTAGCTAGGTTCGGCCACAAAGAAAGAAGCTTCACCAAGGACGAAGAATAAAATACCAACCAAGCTCCAAGGGATACAAGCTTTCTCTCCTTCTTCTTCTTCTTCTCCAAGTAGTATCCGGCCACCACAAGAACTCCAAGCAAGAGATAGGTTTCGGCCACCACAAAAGAGGAAGAAAGGAAGAGGATGGTTGGCCACAATAATTTTCTTCAAGGATGAAGAATTTCGCCACCACCAATGCTCCAAGGGATGCTAGAGACGAGACTTGCTTTCTCTCCTTCTTCTCCTTCCTTGATCCGGCCACAAACAAAAGCTCCACCAAGAAGATAGGTTTCGGCCAACAAGAGGAGAAGAGAGAAAGGGAAGGGCCGGCCACCACACCAAGGAAAAGAGGGAGAAAAAATAATAGAGGTTGTGCCCAAGAAGGCACTCTCACCTCTTCTTTTATATTCCTTGGCCTAGGCAAATTAGGAAATTTAATTACAAAATTTCCTTAATTCTTTTGCCATGTAAAGAAAAATTATTTTAATTAAAACAATTTTCTTCTTTTGAAAACAATGGCCGGCCACTTTAAAAAAACAAAACAAGGAGAGTTTTAATTAATTAAAACTTCCTAATTTGTCTCCAGAAATTTTATAAAAAATTTCTCCAATAATTTTTATCCCTTTTATGATTGGTTTATAAAAAGAAATTTCTATAATTTTAATTTTTCAACATGTGAATAATTTATAAAGAAGAGAAATAAAATATCCTTTCTAATCTACAAATAAGGAAAGAGATTTAATCTCTTTCTTTAATCTTTTGTAGAGACTTATAAAAGAGATATTTTAATTTTTAATCTCTTCAATAAATTATATCTTTCACATAAGAAAATTTTAAAATTAAATTTTTTTTTAAATTAAATAGGGCCGGCCACCTAAGCTTGGGTTCAAGCTAGGGCCTACCACCAATGGTTTGGCCGGCCCTAGCTTGATCCACAAGCTAGCTTGGCCGGCCCCTATAACATGAGTATGAAGGTGGGTATAGGTGGGTATAGTACTCTATAAATAAGAGGCTACGATAGGGACCGAGAGGAGGAATTGGTTTTGGTCTCCCGATAAAATTAAGCATCCCGTGTTCGCCCCGAACACACAACTTAATTTTATCAATAATAATTCATTCCACTAGAGAACTATTATTGAACTACCGCACCAATCCCAAATTACATTTTTGGGCTCCTTCTTATTATGAGCGTGTTAGTCTCCCTGTGTTTAAGATATCGAATGTCCACTAATTAAGTGAGTTACTGACAACTCATTTAATTAATATCTAAGTCCAAGAGTAGTACCACTCAACCTTATTATCATGTCGGACTAAGTCCACCTGCAGGGTTTAACATGACAATCCTTATGAGCTCCTCTTGAGGACATTATCAACCTAGTATCTCTAGGACACAGTTTCCTTCTATAATCAACAACACACACTATAAGTGATATCATTTCCCAACTTATCGGGCTTATTGATTTATCGAACTAAATATCACCCATTGATAAATTAAAGAAATAAATATCAAATATATGTGCTTGTTATTATATTAGGATTAAGAGCACACTTCCATAATAACCGAGGTCTTTGTTTCTTTATAAAGCCAGTATAAAAGAAACGACCTCAAATGGTCCTACTCAATACACTCAGAGTGTACTAGTGTAATTATATAGTCAAGATTAACTAATACCTAATTACACTATGACCTTCCAATGGTTTGTTCCTTTCCATCATGGTCGTGAGTTACTGTTTATAATTTATAAGGTACTGATAACATGATCTTTTGTGTGTGACACCACACACCATGTCATCTACAATATAAATTAATTGAACAACTACATTTATCATAAATGTAGACATTTGACCAATGTGATTCTTATTTCTAGATAAATGTTTATACCAAAAGCTAGGCTTTTAGTATACACTCTAACAATCTCCCACTTATACTAAAAGACTAAGCTGCTATATCTGCTGCCATACATCTGATTCCTAATCCTTCAACATGCCCATCAAAAGCTCTTGCCTTAAGGACCTCAGTGGAAGGATCAATAGGTCATCACCTGATGCAATCTAGGCGGCAACAACTTTTCCTCGTTTATACGATTTCTCGTATTGGGTGGTACTTGCGCTCTATTGTGTTTACTTGCCTTATAGACTTATGGTTTCTTCGAGTTTGCTACTGCACCAACATTATTACAATAAATTGTAATAATCTTTGGACAAACCAGAAATCATATCTAAGTCTATCTTGAGGTTATTGAGTTATACAACTTTTAATGGCTACCTTAGAGGCTTGCCATATACTAAGCTTCTATGGTGGAGTCCAGAAAAACACCTATGCTTATCACTCTTTCATAGTTATGACTTTACCTCCTAAAGTAAACACAAAACCCCGAGGTTGACTTATTATTGTCCCTATCCGATTGGAAGTCAAAATCCATGCAACCCACAGGGACCAAATTAACTGCCTTGTAAGCTAGCATATAATCTCTAGTTCCTCTAAGGTACTTTAATATATGCTTTACTGCAGTCCAATGTCCTTGTCTAGGGTTACTTTGATATCTGCTAACTATGCCCTTGGCAAAACATATTTCTGATCTCGTGCATAGCATACATTAGGTTGTCTAACTGCCGAAGCATAAAGAACTGTCTACATGTCCTCAATCTCCTTTGATGTCATCGGAGACATCTACATGTCAAAACTCGATCTGAACGTTGGGGGATAAAATTTATCCCCCCCAGAGCGCCCGAAACCCTTCCAGGCGCCCCGACCAAGGCTATAAATATAGCCTTGGTTCAGAAGCTTTGTATCAACTTAGAAATTTACATTCCAAACACTTGTGCGCTTCTGTTCTAGTTTAGCTTCTGTCTTTTGTGCTTTCACTGCTGTAAGAGGCTTCTCCACCTGAAGGAGATATTTTAGTGCACGTTCATTCCTTGGATTAACAACCTCCTTAGTTGTAATCAAGTCAAATTGTGAGCCTCTTCTTTCTGCTTTTTATTTACTGCTAATTTACTTTATGCAAGTGTTCTGTTGAAAGTTCGAGAAGGGTCTTTTCTGTTTATTTTTTTCAGGCTATTCAACCTCCCTTCTAGCCGGCCCAATGGTCCTACACAAAGAACTTCTTACCTAGGGTTTATAACTATGTTTTGAGACCATATATACGTTCCCCCCTCTCAAACCTTCATAGGGAGGGTGAGATCAAGTAAATCCAAGTAGGGTAGGCCTATCAATGGGTTTGGGCCAAAACCCACTGATGGACCTAGACACCTGTGATTAGACCCATTTCAAGTTTCATGTGATTAGGGTATTGCAAGGACTCCAACGATGCTATCCAATACACAAAGCTCTCTATGGATGATAATAGGTGGAGAAAAAATCTAGTCTCCCTTTGGGTCTGATATCGTATCCATATCAGGCCCAACATGGGCTTGATATGGTACAATATCAGGCCCAACGTGTGTAACTTTGCATTTCAATTGAACATCTCTCTTTTGTTGGGGATTTCAAAGTCTGCTATTTTTTTCAAACTATAAATTACCTAAAAATAAAATAAAATAAAATTAGAAGGTGCTACCATAGGGTTTAAGTCTACAACATGGCCATAAGTGCACTGTTCCGTGCCAATTGGCACGGAGCAATAACTTAGTTTCCAGGGTGTATAAATTCATTTTGACACCATATATATCATCTCCCCACCAATACCTTCATAGAGAACTTTATTTCAGGTAAATCCAAGTAGGGGAGGGTCATCAGTGGATTTTGGTCAAAATTCACTGATGGACCTAAACACCTCTGATTTGACCTATTTTAGTTCGAGTGGGATTATGGAAATGCAAGGACTCCAACGGTGCTAGCAAATCATGATTTAAAGCTATATATTTGTGGTAGCAAGTGTTGAAAAAAAATCAGCCACCGTTGGGCATGATATGAGAGCATATCAGGCCCAACGTGGGCCTGATATGAGCGTATATCAGGCCCACCGTGGGCCTGGTATGGTATCATTTCTTAAAACTTGATTCTATCTCCCCCTTATATAAACTCAAAACGTGCTACCATGCTCCTTATAAAATAAAATAAAATTAGAAGGTGCTACCATAGAGTTTAAGTCTAGAGCATGGTCATCAGTGCACTGTTCCGTGCCAACTGGCACGGAGCAATAACTTAGTTTCCAGGATGTATAAATACGTTTTGACACCTTATATACCATCTCCCCACTCATACCTTCACAGGGAACTTGAATTCAACTAAATCCAAGTAGGGGAGGGTCATCGGTGGATTTTGGTCAAAACCCACTGATGGACCTAGACACCTCTGATTTGACCCATTTCAGTTTGAGTGAGATTATGGAAATGCAAGGACTCCAACGGTGCTATCAAATCATGATTTAAAGCTAGCTATTTGTGGTAGCAAGTGTTGAAAAAAGAAAATCAGCCACCGTTGGGCCTGATATGAGAGCATATCAGGCCTAACGTGGGCCTGATATGAGCGCATATCAGGGCCAACGTGGGTCTGGTATAGTATCATTTCTAAAACTTGATTCTATCTCCCCTTCTATAAATTCAACACGTGTTACCATGCTCCTTATCAAAAAAATAAAATAAAATAAAATTTGAAAGTGCTACCATAGGGTTTAAGTCTACATCATGGCCATTAGTGCACTGTTCCGTGCCAACTGGCACGGAGCAATAACTTTTACTCAATTTGTAATCACTAGGAAGGGTTGAGCGAGGAAAATATCTATATGATGTAAAATCTAACTTTTAACCAAAGATCACGTTGGCCCTGATATCGATAATATCAGACCCAATGTGGGCCTGATATCATCGATATCAGTCTCCTACTGAAGTAGACACTTCTTGTAAACTAGGACCACCACTGACTAAACCCTAAACCCTAAATAAAAAATGGTTAGCCAAACTTAACTATCAACCGCAGAAACTAACAAGACTTAAATCAATTAAGTATTCTATTACATTATATTGTAGGTGTTGTTGAATATTTTATTCCCCACACAACCAAAATAAACCATAACAACCATATTTTCCATCATCTTTTGCTACAATACTATAATTTTTATTTACCATCACTACCCTAATTTATAGTAATAAATCTATACATACATGTTGATAGGGTAATGAGATGAGAGGGAAGGGCATTTTGGAGATTTGCCCTCAATTAGGTTTTGGGTTTTTAAGTGGAGGCACTGTAGCAAGCGAAGGAGGGGTTTTTTTTTAGGTTCGATCGCCGCACACAGGAAGGAGCTCTCTTCCTCATCCTCTCCGGCGCTTCGCCGGTGCCATCACCGGTCGCCATTAGGAACCAGTGGTTCCTCCATCCCTCACCGACACCACCAAGGAGTTCCGCCGGCGACGAACTCCTCGAGGCCAGCTCCTCCTCTGATCCTCCTCGTCGACGGCGCCTTCGTCGACCTCTGCCTCATCCCTTTCCCATTCCTCGTCGTCAGCTTCCCACCTGGCCGTGAGAGTCTCACCCACGTCGATTTCCCCCAGCACACGACCCTCTCCGAGGAGATACACAGGCTGGAAGGTCTCTACCGCCGCGCCATCGCTCCCAGCCCCGCACCGCCGCGACCCAGCAGCCGACGTCGTTTTCTTCTGGTCGCCGGCAAGCTACCACTCCCTTCCCTGCTTCTCCTCTCCGTTACCTCCTCCCCTCGCCTACGATGGCTCCAGTGGGGAGAATCATCGTTGCCTCCGGCAGCCGGCTCTGCCTCCAGTGGCCGACACAGCCAACGGTAGCCACTTCAGCCTCCCACGATCATCGCCGCTGCATCCAGGAGCCATCACGGCCGCCAACAGCCACCTCTTCCTGTGTCTGGTGCTGTACAGTGACTACCGCCACCAGTGACCGCTGCCGCCTGCCGATGCCACTTCCACCGCCGGCTGACCCACGACCTCCATGATTTGTATTGTGTTTGTTGTGTTGTGTTCCGGCCATTGAGCCATTGAGTTATTTGTATTGTCTGACATATGCACCGTGTGTCGGCCTACGAGCCGAGAGGGTGTTCAGCCTTCGTGCCACTATTGTACTCCAGCCTTCGTGCCCCTATTCTGGCCTGCGAGCCGATGCTGTGATTAGGTCGCTTGTCGTCTTACAGATCCCTGTCGTGTCCGACTTGGAGCCACAGGAGTCAGTTACTCATCTGGTGGACGTCTATCTACTCCTCACGACCGAGGCGACTCGATCATCATCGCGATCAGCTCATCCATCCATCCGAGGGCGCCCCCGGGGCTAAGGTATGTCATCGTACCTTTCCTGTATTTAGTTCACTATTTTGTCATCAATATTCGGCTGCTTATACATTTGTGGGACCCGCCTCGAGCATCGGGGCGCTAGGGACCGAGGCAACCCGGTCACTGGATACAGGCACTGTTGACCAGAAGACTGCGGACGACTTGGTCAACGTAGATGACAGCTCCTCATCCGAGTCATGGAGATGCGGTCAACCTTCCAGACATGTCACACCGGCAGGTTCGTCTTCTCAGATTCCCGACAGGAACAAATTGGTGTCGTCTGTGGGAACGCACCTGGTCGGGAACGTGAAGATGGACGACGCCGGAAAAGTCTACCATCCTCATGACCTCGGTCAGTTTTTGCGTTATCTTTCCTCTTTCAGTTATATATGATCTGCCCTAGTTCCTCGATCGAGGACTCCGCGCCGATCGGCTGAGTGTATATTATCCAAGTCACTGGCTCGATGTCGAGGATCCCGCGCCGATCGACCGAGTGTATATTATCTGAGCCACCGGCTCGATGTCGAAGACCCCATGCTGATCGGCCGGGTGTATATTATCCGAGCCCCGAGCTCGTTGACGAAGACCCCGCGCCGATCGGCCGGGTGTATATTATCTGAGCCACCGGCTTGATGTCAAAGACCTCATGCCGATCGGCCAAGTGTATATTATCCGAGCCCCGAACTCGTTGACGAAGACGCCGCGCCGATCGGCCGGGTATATATTACTCGAACCATCGGCTCGATGTCGAAGACCCCGTGCCGATCGGCCGGGCGTATATTATCCGAGCCACCTGTTCGATGTTGAAGACCCCGTGCCGATCGGCCGGGTGTATATTATTCCAGCCATCGGATCGATGTCGAAGACCCCGTGCCGATCGGCCGGGTGTATATTATCCGAGCCACCGGCTCGATGTCGAAGACCCCGTGCCGATCGGCCAGGCGTATATTATCCGAGCCACCAGCTCGATGTCGAAGATCCCGTGCCGATCGGTCGGGTGTATACTATTTGAGTTGCAAGCTCATTGTTGAAGACCGTCGAGCGGCGACGTTAAATCCTAGAGTCGAACCGGCGACTATAAAAATCCCGGCCTGAAGACCGTCGAGCGGCGACGTTAAATCCCAGAGTCGGACCGGCGACTATAAACTCCCGGCTTGAAGACCGTCGAGCGGCGACGTTAAATCCTAGAGTCGAACCGGCGACTATAAAAACCCCGGCCTGAAGACCGTCAAGCGGCGACGTTAAATCCTAGAGTCGAACCGGCGACTATAAAAACCCCAGACTGAAGACCTTCGAGCGGCGACGTTAAATCCCAGAGTCGGACCGACGACTATAAATCCCCCGGCTTGAAGACTGTCGAGCGGCAACGTTAAATCCTAGAGTTGGACCGGCGACTATAAACCCCCCGGTCTGAAGACTGTCGAGCGGCGACGTTAAATCCTAGAGTCGGACCGGCGACTATAAACCCCCCGGTCTAAAGACCGTCGAGCTGCGACGTTAAATCCTAGAGTCTAACCGGCGACTATAAAAATCCCGGCCTGAAAACCGTCGAGCGGCGACGTTAAATTTCAGAGTCGGACCGGTGACTATAAACCCCCCCGGCTTGAAGGCCGTCGAGCGGCGACGTTAAACCCCAGAGTCGGACCGACGACTATAAACCCCCCGGCCTGAAGACCGTCGAACGGCGACGTTAAATCCTAAAGTCGAACCGGCGACTATAAAAACCCCGGCCTGAAGACCGTCGAGCGACGACGTTAAATCCCAGAGTCGGACCGGCGACTATAAACCCCCCGACTTGAAGACCGTCGAGCGGCGACGTTAAATCCCAGAGCCGGACCGGCGACTATAAACCCCCCGGCTTGAAGACCGTCGAGCGGCGACGTTAAACCCCAGAGTTGAACCGACGACTATAAAAATCCGGTTGCACGGACTAGTGCATCAGATATTCTTTCTCCCCCGTTCAAGGACGAGCTTATCAGAGCGTCTATCTCCCCCGTTCGGGGTCGAGCTTATCGGATATTCTTTCTCCCCCGTTCGGGGTTGAGCTTATCAGAGTATTTATCTCCCCCGTTTGGGGTCGAGCTTATCAGATATTCTTTCTCCCCCGTTTGGGGTTGAGCTTATTAGATGTTTTATCTCTCCCGTGCGGGGTCGAGCGTTCGTCACTGGTCTCGGACCAGCTTCAGATATTTTATCTCCCCCGTGCGGGGTCGAGCAGTCGTCATTGGTATCGAACCAGCTCTAGTTATTTAATCTCCCCAGTTCGGGGTTGAGTGTTCTTCACTGATCTCGGATCAGCTTATCAGCGCATCGTACTTCTTATCTCCCCCGTTCATGGTCAAGTGTCTTCACTGATCTCGGACGAGACCAGCTTATCGGATCTTTTATCCCCCCATTTGGGGTCGAGCAGTCGCCATTGGTATCGAACCAGCTCTAGTTATTTAATCTCCCTCGTTCAGGGTTGAGTGTTCTTCACTGATCTCGGATTAGCTTATTAGCGCATCGTATTTCTTATTTCCCTTATTTGGGGTCGAGCCGTTGTCACCGGTTTTGGACCAGCATATCGGATGTGCTATCTCACCCGTCCGGGGCGACCGGTTTCCATTGATCGCGGACCTGCTTAGCGAGTTCGCCTATCTCTCCTGTTCAGGGTTGAGCCATCCATAATGATCACGGACAAGAGTGTCCGCTGATTTCGGACTAGGATATTTCACGGGCTCTATGCTCGCTCGGCTAAAGACTTTCGCTTCCACGCGCCTTTGATTCACGGGCTACATTCTAGCTCAGTTCACGTACGACGCGCCCGTTCAGTTTGCGACTTTCGCTTCTATGCGCCTTCGATTCACGGGCTATGCTCAGTTCAGTCCACGTGCGATGCACCCGTTGGGCTCACGACTTTCGTCTTTATGCACATTCGATTTCACGAGCTATGCTCCTGCTCGGTTTTCGGGCTCCATTCCTGCCCAGCGCTGCTTCGCCTCTTGCTCGATATTTGTCCAGGCACGCACTTGGCGTTCGTCCGATAGTTTGCCTGGCAGCAGCTCAGCCATGTCTTTCGTCGCTCGGTCGGCGCTTTGGGAGCCGCCTGATCGTCCATTCTTCCAATCGTCCGTTCTTCTGATCGACATCCTTTCGATCGTCCAGTAGACACCTTCGCGATCATACGCTCGATAGTCTCGGGGTTGCTCACTCAGCACTCTCGTAGTTGCCCGATTGGTATCGTTCAGCTGTTCGTTCGGCCACACACTTAAACTACTCGGTCGAGCGCTCGACATTTTCTAGATGGTCCGGTCAGCATTTTGCAATCTATTGGTCGACATCTACGAGGTCGCGTGCTCGGCATTGCCACAGCTACTCATTCGATGTTATAAGACAAGACCGGTGATTTGATTCTATTCTACATCAGACTTGGTCTAGTCAGTTGGACTTGCGTCTTCTTCGACTAGACTTGAAGGGGAGGCTTGTGATAGGGTAATGAGATGAGAGGGAAGGGCATTTTGGAGATTTTCCCTCAATTAGGTTTTGGGTTTTTAAGTGGAGGCACTGTAGCAAGCGGAGGAGGGGGTTTTTTTTGAGGTTCGGCCGCCGCACACAGGAAGGAGCTCTCTTCCTCATCCTCTCCGGCGCTTCGCCGGTCGCCATTAGGAACCAGTGGTTCCTTCATCCCTCACAAGCACCACCAAGGAGTTCCGCCGGCGACGAACTCCTCGAGGCCAGCTCCTCCTCTGATCCTCCTCGTGGACGGTGCCTTCGTCGACCTCCGCCTCATCCCTTTCTCGTTCCTCGCCGTTAGCTTCCCACCTGGCCGTGAGAGCCTCGCCCACGTCGATTTCCGCCAGCACATGACCCTCTCCGAGGAGATACACAGGTTGGAAGGTCTCTGCCGCCGTGCCATCGCTCCCAGCCCCACACCGCTGCGACCTAGCAGCCGACGTCGTTTTCTTCTGGTCGTCGACAAGCTACCACTCCCTTCCCTGCTTCCCCTCTCCGTTACCTCCTCCCCTTGCCTACGATGGCTCCAGTGGGGAGCATCATCGTTGCCTCCGGCAGACGGCTCTGCCTCCAGTGGCCGACACAGCCAATGGCAGCCACTTCAGCCTCTCGCGGTCATCGCCGCTGTATCCAGGAACCATCACGGCCGCCAACAGCCCCCTCTTCCTGTGTCTGGTGCTGTACAGTGGCTACCGCCGCCAGTGACCGGAACACATGTCTAAATCTTTAAATGTATTCTTCTAATAATTTCCCTCTTGCAAGAAGTTGCTGACGCTCTTAACTGTAGTTGTCCGTTGGTCTCCTCTTGAAACCCTTACGCCAATATCCTGAAAACCTAACTGGTCTATTGCACGAGCAGTAATGGCAAGCGCAGAGTTCATATTTCTTTCATGTTTATAACACCATGCAGAGGGATGGAGAGAGAGACGGTGAGATGATGTGCATCCGAACCACAAATTATTTTTCAATTCGATTTGTGTCTTGGATGTTTGAAAAATGGTGATTGAAAAATGTGGTTACCAGGTAGCCAAAGGAATAATCTAGGAATTAAATTTGTTAAACTGTGTCCTTTGATAAATATCAACCTAAGATACGCCTTTTGATAAATACGATATCCAAGCAACACCTTTTAAATTGCTGTATAAAATATGAATATCTTCAATTTAAGAAAATTTAAATTTGAGCGGATAAGCATGGCCGTTTCTGTGGGGCCCATGGGTGGTGGGTCGTCAGCGTAACTGATACCAAATTCGGTTATTATTTTTGGACGGCCGAATCGGACCGTTTCATTCATGGCGCAACCCTCCCTTCACGGCGTTGTCAGTTTGCGCTCTGCTGCTCCTCCTCCTCCTCCTCCAACCCGCGGGTCTTTAAAAGGATCGCAACCCTCACTTACTTGGCAAGGGTCTTCCTTGTCGACGTCCACATCCACTTCTTCTCTGGATGCTCGGGTTCCCTAAAGGTGACTTCTTTAAGCATCAGAATTCGTTATTGATTGTTCTTGTGTTTTTTTTTCCTTCTGGTTCGAATTAGATGGGGATGGTAAGGTACCCTTTTCTAAGATGCGATCTTGAGTTTATTGATGCATGTAGATAGATGTTCGTCTTCTCTTTCGATTTATGCCTCTCCGTCGTCGTCGTCGTCCATGCAAGGTGTGGTCTTGTTGTGTGTGCGTGTGCTGGTCACTCTTATTTCTTGCTTAGATTCTATATGATAGGTTCATTTTCTGTTTATGTGCTTTATAGATTGAGAAAGTAATAAGATAATGTGACATGGTTTAAAAAAGCTTTGTAATGGATTTGTATCAGTAGTTCCCTCATCTGGATCAAAATTCTTCAATTCTCTTTTGAATGAGATGTTCATCTTGCTTATATGCTTCATAGTAGGCATTTGGTGATAGCTGTCTGCTAAAGATTCCAAACGCCTATTCCTATACTTACAGGGATGGAGATGTTTTTGAACTCAACAAATAGAGTGACTGTAGAATCAAAGAAAGGAACAGGAAGACAATTAACTGGTCCAACAATTGCTGGAGGTCCACTGTTTACTTCTGACAGTCATAGAAAGTCTCTTCCTGCCTACTTAAGAACTCCTAAAGGCTCTTGTCATGATTATTGCAAGTTTGGAATCAGGTATGTCACTGAAGATGATAGTAAAGGCTCCTCTATTAACAGTTTGGGTGAAGAAGTGCAGCATAAAGATCCACATCGAGTGAATAACTTGAATTTAAAAGAGACAAGAAATAGACATGCTGGTACGAAGCCATTGCTTAACGTAGATAAACTGAATGTCATTAAGAAGAAAACTACTCCAGTATTTGAGGAGTCTACATGGATGAAAGAATCTGTCAACTTCAAAAGAATTTCAACTGTGAAGCATGCAATTGCGTCTGTATCTTCCAAAGGTAAAGGTAATCAAGGTAGAGAAATGGACAATGAAAATTTGAAATGTGAGAGTGGATGTAAGTCTGAATATCAACCAAAAGAACCTGCTTCCCCCCTAAAGAAAACATATTCTCCTGGAAAACGCAACATGCTTAAGAAGACACCTGCAAAGGGCAGCACTAAATCTTATGAAAATTGCAGATTTAAGCTAAGGGCTTCATTGGCATCCAATAGGATTGATACTGTCGCTCATCTTGCAAAGGCGAACACAACTACGGTAAGGATTGAATCTCAACCTGCTATTAAGAGCTCAAATAGTTCTAGCAATGAAGCACATGCGAGAAGGAATATTAGTGGTATGCCAAGAATGGTAGAAAAGGAATCAGTGAAATTGCAAATGCCTTCTCATTCATACAAACATGCTAATAACGAGTCATGTTTGGAGGCAATGATCAACAACCAAAAATTTGGAATGGTGAAACCTGATGAAGAAAACAAGGAGAGTAAAACAACTTCTGCTATTCAGCCAAAATTCGATTGTGACTCTGATGATCTTAAACCAGTATCAAAAAAGGAGAATTATGATTTTGTTTCTCTAACTCAGATATCATGGAAGTTGGAGGGCATTCAAGATTCTTCACAGGCTGAATCCCCAGAACCAGAATGTGTTGACTTCTCTTTAGCTGAGCTAAGTTCCCCAATGGATGAGGAGAATTATTCAAACTGCATAGAGAAGGAATCTAGCAATGACTGGTCATCCCATTCATTGGCATATGATGAAGAAACTGAGGAATCACATTCTGCAATTACTGAATTAACTGAACCAGAGGATGAAACAGAGGAAGTGGAAACTAGCAGTGACACCATAATCGACGAATCAGATTCTGCAATCAGCGAATTCAGTGAAGTGGAGGGAATCAAAAGTGGCAGCGATACCAAAACTTCAATGATCAGAGAAAGGAGGTTGACAGAAACTGCCAGTGTTCATCCTGAAGAACATCTTTCTGTACCTTACATGTCGATGTTCAGAAGAAGCATTCTGCATATGATTGAGAGCGGTCATTGTGGTCAAGTTGTTAGGAAAGGCTTCCGACAAATGCCAACGCTGGAAGTTCCAAGCAATCTTGATCCTGAAGCAGCAGCAGTTGTGCTGAGGCATCAAGATGTTCAGCAAAAGACAGAGCTGCTTGGTCTGTCCAATAATGTGATCGAAGAAACTGCAAGCCAACTTGATCAGAACACAAACACAAAGGTGCAGGCATTGGTGAGGGCATTTGAGACAGTCATCTCTCTCCATTCTCCGAGATAAGAAAATAGCATGTGCAATTTAATTCACTTGCTGGTGTCTCATCCTTTGTTGAATTGCTAATGCCAATGGCAAGAATCAACAGAAGTAGCTTTTAACTATAGGTGAATTAGTGCTTTCGGAAGCCTAATAACTAGGAAACATGTACACGAGCTCATATAAAGTCAAGAGTATATTAAGTTGGTAAGTTTAGCTAAGGTGCAGCTTGGCCTTAAAGGTGTATTCTGCTAGCCAGTTTACTGCCAGCTTAATGTAAATTGACATGGATAATTGATATTATTTTATATACACTGTTGCCTGAGAGTTCATGTTTGGATTTAGCATTCATTTTTAGGAGTTTTATGGCCTGGATTTACTCCCTTAACAACTTTATCTTTTTCCTTACAAGTACTTGAGAAATTATACATTTTCCTCCATGTTTCCTTCAAGTCAAATCACTAACAAATAACAAGTTACTAGACCATTCAGATAGTTGTTTCCTTCGCGCAACAGCAGCAGTTTTTC
Source organism: Zingiber officinale (assembly GCF_018446385.1). Taxonomy (NCBI): domain Eukaryota; kingdom Viridiplantae; phylum Streptophyta; class Magnoliopsida; order Zingiberales; family Zingiberaceae; genus Zingiber; species Zingiber officinale. Next base: position 81,284,140 of record NC_056007.1, read on the forward strand.
ATATGCTGAAACTGTACAGTCATTCCACCGCCGAGTACACCGATGCTTAACTGCAGCTGATACAATTTTCAACTGAAAATCATTACATAACAAGACATACATTCATTACAAAGAAAAAACCATTATTAGAACGTTTACTGCCCGAGTCAATAAAATCTCTCACAATATTTTACACTACTGTAAATTTGACTAAGAGTTTCCAGAAATTTCCACATCAGAATGATTCATGATTGAATAAAAGACTTCTTTTTCAATCAAAGAGGTTGGCTGATATCTCCACATCACCCTTAGGATTTGCAATTCAGATGTTTTTAGCAAAATCATTATTACTAGCCAGCAGTTTATCCGGAGGAGTAACAAGCCAAGCACTTGAATATTGTTGCTTCAATTATCTGAAGAATAGGTGATCATCATTATCGCATTGAATAAAACTGCTTCAAGGACAACCTAACAAATTAGTAGGCCCTTTACCAGATTCAGTATTGCCCGCTAGAAATTTTCTCAGCTTCAGTAGAAATTTCATGATGCACCTTTTTGGCACAGATCACATCTAAATCTCCAACATTATTAGATGTTTCTATGCCAGAAACAATTGGGTCTATTTTGCAATAACCACAAAAGCAAGGTTTATTCCCTTGACATGGTTTAGGGAGCAGGTGAAGCTTCTGATAGAAGATTAAATAGCAACCAATCAGTATACTAAACATTCATGAGCTAACATCATATTAAAAATAATTGGTTAAGATTAAGTAATTGAAAGGCATGAAATTAGAATTATTAAAAGAGCACAATCCTTAAAATTTTGGTCTAAAGAGCAATGGAGAGATTCTCCAACTGAACAGTGCATTATTTCCTAGGTGGATACAAGGTTCGAGGCTTATGTGATGTTTCGCTAGAATTTGATGTTACAGCAATGGCTTGTGCAGCAGCAGCATAGTCATTAAGCGATTCAAGCTAGTGTTACTCTAAGGCCTTGGTTTACAAAAACAGAGGGATTCAATATTTTGCAAACAAGAAAAATCATTTCAGAGCAAAACCTTGTATATAGCAGCAATCACAAGGATGCTCATGATAAACATCTACTACTTCCTACTCTCCTCTTTTATATACTCCTCACTTCCCAATTTCCTTGAGAGACATTCTCCTTGCTTCACATGATCTCATTCTGCTCCTATTTTCCTTGCATTTCTATGTTCTCATCATTTCCCCTTTGCCCCATTGCTCCTATTCCATAGACTTCCTTTTTCTAGTCATTTCCTTTATTCACCTAACTGGAGATTATTGAGGACATCTGAGAATAGCATTAGATTTGTTCATGTTCATATTTCCCCACCACCAACATTAATAAACTTGGCTCACAAACAATCTTAAAAGACAATAGGTTTGCCTCCGTATATATCTTTTTAAAAAAACACGATGTTAACAACATCAGCCAGTAGAAATAATTATCATGCACCAACCTGTTAGTTAAAAATCTTGAAATTTGGATCATATTTACAAATTAACCCTGCCTATTTTAAATTACAGCTCTTAGAAATATCACTTTTAAAAGGAAGAAGTTAATAATTCAAATCTAATTTCGAGCTAAATATCCTTCAAGGATTTAAGCATATAACCAAGAGCACTTAAAGTATTAGGTTTGAGTAGATAATTCACTTGTGATTTTGATGACTACGGGATCAGATTAGAAAAAATCTTTGCTTCTAATAGGAAAGCTGGCTACATGGAAGCTCAAAGATACCATGTGAGCAATACTCTTTCATTGGGTTTTGTACTTTCTTTCCAAACCAAACTTTCTCAGTTCTTAGTGACAATAACCACAATAGAGCTTTCAATGAATTTGGAAAATAAATGTAAATCATTTTTGTTTATGAAAATAGTATTTTAAGCAGAAAACAAATCAAAGGCAGTTGATGAAATTAACATATATAAACAAAATTGCTAGACCTCCAGTGCTCTCTTTAATTTGCTAATTTCAGTGGACTGCTTCTTAGCAAGTTCATTTACTTCCTGGAAACGCCTCATGGCTGTGGCAGATCTTTCTTGCTCATTCTGCACCTACATACTCATATAATAAGAAAAGAGGAAAAATTAGAATAATTTGTAAGTAGGAGTAACACAAAACTAAACATACAAAAAATTGTTCTTTCTCAGTCTGAAGTATACCTGCAACTCTAAATCTTCAACTCTCCTAATAGATGCTTCTTCAACAAAAGCTCGACGTTTGGATTCTTCTTCAAGCATGACTGTGAACTGATATCTCAATTCAGCCATTTCTTGAGTAAGATCTTCTGCTTCTTCATTGGCCTTGAGCTTGACTTCCTTTAGCTCTTCCTAGAAATCAAACCAAAATGCATCAAGAAAGAATTTGCAAGGTGTCAAAAAGGGCAATTAACTGACCATCAGACCTTGAGCTGCTTAACTAGAAGTCCAGATTCATGGATCTGTTTAGCCATCTTCTCTATCTCATCTTTCACAATTTCATCTTGAGATGTTGCAGTTTGCTTAGCAATGGATGGCACTACATTCCCTGAGGAAGGACTTCATAATAGCATTTTTGTTACTAAAGCTCAAGGATTGGAAAAATTGGAAATCTAGCATGTTTCTGACTGACATTTACAAAATCTAGCAAAGGGTAGTATTGTGAAAAAAGAGAAGATAAACTAAACAGAATATAAGAAAATGTAAAATAGTATTCAAAACTGTCCCTCGAGTGACCACAAAAGATTACAGTCTACAGGCAATGCTGGAATATTCCCATCCCCAATCGCCTCAGTACATGCATGGCACATACGGATGCATAGTAAGCAGTGCATGCAACAACCTACAGTTCGTAAAGCTATACAATGTCCTTATCATATGACAGGCATGCCAAGATCATGTGATGAGGCCAAAAAATTAGCCTATCATGCATACACCTCTGACATGCTTCCATGTGGATTGCACCAATGCTTCATCCAAGTCACCAGGTAACAACATTTGTGTCTAAACAAAAGTGTAGTCGAGAGTGGACAATAAAGTTAAAATTGCAATTGCTTTGAACCAAAAATGGAGGAAATGACTAGGAAACAGTACAATCTCAACTTCCACAAGCATACTTAGTTATAAAACTATCTAACTCAGGAGTTCATTTGATGACATATTGATTTATCGTTAATTAAAGTGAAGTTGTTAGGTGTAGGAGCTGCAGAGATTTTGCACAATATAAAACAACTGAACTTATATAAAAGGGAAAGCATAGAAAGCAAGAAAAAAATAATAAAAAGGAAATATCCACTAGCCAGAACAAATGACAACGGATCAGGAAAAGAATATTTTATTAGACTTATAAACTCACAAGGCTGTGATATAAATAAATTGACTCTTAATGAGATCTAGATCTGTTCCTTGAAAACATCTCTGTAAGGAACAGAAAAAATTGCATATGTTTCCAAGTGTAACATCGATTAATTAGAAATATAATGATAACAGAGCAGCAAACATCTTCTATTTAGATGTTTGAAATCACAGCGTGTGGCATAAATGTCTTAAGAGTCTTCAAGGGTACAGATCAATCTTCTAGGTTGTCATTTTTAAGCACGTACCATGATCTAGTGATACAATACAGAAATTCAGCAATCTCTTGCATGAAGTTTAGAAACCTTAGTAATAATTCCATATGCAAAATACAAGGTTTAGAAGTTCCATGAAAAACATATAGGAGAAATTGCTAACTAACGAAGCAGAAGCATTGATATAATAACCTTACTGTAATACCTCAAATACTTGTCAAGTTTAACATCATTGGGAGACTGGTTAGCATGTTCATGAAATAATATCATCCTCTCTCGTAGAGCTGTGTTCTCATCTTCCAGACAACTAATTACGTGTTGCTTCTCCTTGAGTTGAATTTGTAATGTCACAAAACATTCATCCGTTCTTGTTTTCTCTTCAGCTAGTTGTTGCCCTAGCCTTTCATCTTCAACATATCTCTGCTCTAAGGCAGTAATCTCAAGTTTCAAACTCTCAATTTCACATTGTAAATCCAAAATCACTGCCTCATGATTCTCTCTTTGCAGGTCAGACTTTATCAGCTCCTCCTTTGTATTTTTCAACTCCCTCATTAATCTCAAACACTGAGAATCTGCTTGCACTAATTCATTGCTAACTATCTTTAGCTTATCATTTAACTTTTCAGCTCCCGCGAGTTTTAGTTCAAGACTCTGAACTTGCTCGGCCATAAAATTTGCTTCAACATTCTGCAAATTCAATTGATCCTGCAAATATTCTGTGTGGTTTTTAGTTGATGTTATAAGTGAGTATTGAAGTGCTATTAAGCAAAATCAGGCACACAATTGTGTATAAACTACTACCAAAAGTTAGATTGAATTATAATAAGTAGCTTAAAGTAAATGGTATTTTGAGCACACCTACCCATAATCAAGATGACCTCCTAGTGTAAAACAATATGATGATTAATAGTTTAAAAAATTGATAAATGGCAATTATCTACCTATCTCTTGATAGCAATTCCTCAACTCCCTCTCCACTTCCTCGATACGCATCCTATCCTATCTACAGGCAGACACTCCAATTTCATCCAACTCTGGCTGCAGTAACACCACTCTTTCTTTAAATTTCTTCAATGTGCTCACTATACTTGTCTTAGAAATTCAAGGACCATCTGGAATATACTGCACACAATAGAGAACATTAAAAGAAAAACACTTGTGATATTGATATACCTAGATAGAAGTTTTAGCTTAAACATTAAAAAAATAACTTGGAGCGAAAGAGAAAATCTAAAAATGAAGAAGAGTTAACTTTTGAGAAAATTCAATATCATAGAATGCCAATTTAATAATCCTGTTACTGAACAAATAGAATGCCAAACAAGTTAATCATACATACATACACATACACTTCTAATTGTGCTTTAGCATGAATGATCTATTAAATACGAACAGATGGCAAAGGAAATGGGAAGATTTCTACTGAAAAATAGACTCAAATGGCATTTAATTACTAAAATTGTCACAAAATAGAGCACACTATTCAAAAGACGTAATTTAACTAGCAAGATGTAAAATACGAAGAGTTTTTTTTATATAAAAAAAACAAAAACACCAATATCGTCTAGAAATAATAAATACATAAGATGACATAAAACTCGCTAGTTCTGCTAACGCTATAAGCAATAATTTCTGCAATCATTTCACATCCACCGGATTAGCAGAAATTCAAGCGCGTCAAATGGAACAGACTTCCTTTTAACACGAAAGCTAAGCCCTAGCGGCAAACACTTCAACCAACGCTTGGACCAAACCGAAAAAGGAAAACCGACATCATGGATGTCTAAAACACAAGAGAAGGAACATACGACGCACCCAACCCTAGTCCAAGACAAGAACTCATCGAATTGACTCGACGGAAGAGGGGGAGAAGAACCAAACCCCAGGAGAAGCAGATCGCGCCAGGATATCCTCTGAACAAATCGAAATAAAGCCGAAGCAAACAACGCGCTTAATTAGGAGGCGGAATCGCGAAGCCCGTCGGATCGAAGCAACTGGGGTTCTTCGCCGGAGAGACGAGAAGAATGAAGCAACGAGTGATCACTTTTGGTGAGTTAAATTATTTAGAAAATTTAGACCGGGTCCACTGGTTCAAGCGGTTTAATTAGGAATCCCAGCCGGTTCAACCTGGCCATGATCTAAAAATTGATGCGGTACAAGAACCCTTGCAAGGCGTTACTTCCAGTAGCGAATCCGATGGCTCATTTCGGTCACCGGGGCCCACCTGAGGACTAGCCGTTACCGAAACATCGCTCGGTGCCTTCCTACAACTTCTTCAAGAACTCGCCCAATCAAAAGATCATCGTCGTCTTCCTTTTCTCGACCTCCCTCCTTCCTTCCTCCACTGTTGATCCTGCAATGGCGACTCCTTTGAAGAAACTGCAGCGTTCCGGATCTCGGGTCTCTGACGTCCTGAAGGTTTCCGAGAATTCTGATCCTAACGTCCCCTTTTCATCTCCTCTTTCTTCTCAGAAATCGGTGAAATCAACGGCGATTAGGTCAGCCCAATCGAATAAGTCGGCCTCCAGAACCACCGGTCGGATCGTCGCTCCGCCGCCTCCGCCGGGGCCAGCAAGGAAGTTCATCGTCGCCAAGAAGGACTCGATGAGGGTAGGGAACGGGTTGGATTCCGAGAGATGCCGAAAAGAAGCCTATGAGGCCCTTCGAGCGTCGCAGGAGGAGTTTTTCAGGAAAGGTTGTCCTTCCATAGTCGTCGCAGTCGCAAAACCTGCAATCGGCGATGTTGAAGGATCTATAGATAGAACTGAGAAGGGTGGAATGGACGGGATGGGGGAGATCTTGGATACTGATATTGAAAATCCATTGTACGGAGCAGAGGATAAAAATACGAGAAACTTGGTGATGGAGGAGGCTATGAACATAATACCGGAGCCTGAGTCTGGCCGCGTGAAGAATTTGGTCAAAGCATTCGAGAGCTTCCTTTCAATTTCAAATGACGATGAAGCTGAGAAATGCGTGTATAGGAACCTGAATCCATTGGATTGCCCATTGCTAGGATTGCAGCAATCATCCAAGACTGTGGCTGCTGAAAGTTCTTCTGCTTATGTTTTCTCTTCTGCAGAGTTTTTACCTCCTAGAGAACTTCCAAGAGACTCAAAATTGTGCTCTTTGATAGATAGCAGCGATCAAAGGTTAGAACTCTTACACTGTCGAAACTTGGTGTTTCCCCCCTTATTATAATATCATTTATATAATATCTCGGTCAACATTCATTGAACACTATTCACATAACGATGCTAGGTTGAGCTTGGGGAGAAGGACTTGCAATGAAGGAAGAAAAAAACGTATTGTAAGATTTTGGACTCTGTGTGACAGTGATATTAGAGAACTGTTCTTGGAATTTTGTTTTAGGAGTTTTATAATGAGAATGATATCTCCTTGACAGAGTTCTGATTCTCTTAGGAGCTGGAATAAGATGTTAAAAGTGACAAGCCAACATCCTTTCAAGCTTAGGACTGAGGTACATTGTTAATCTATTTAATTAGTAAGGAATAGATATTTTACTGATCAAGGAAATGCAGTTAAGTTTGTTATGCTTGGAACAAGCACACAGTCTTCACTCATCTATTAGGCTCTGTCTAGGAATTTAATTTTGTACTACATATTTAAAGATAAGAGATAGAAATAGAAGCATTTTAAGATGGCTGTTCTTAATTTTAATCCCATTTAATACAGCACCATCTAGTAGATAATTTTATTTCTTTGATTTTTGGTGATATTAGTTCAGTTAAGCTTCATATTGAATTATCTATTTTGATATTTCTAGCAAAGAGGAAGGATTAAGGAAGAACAATTTATCAAGAATGTGAAAGAAATGTTGATGAAAGAAGAGAAACAGCGCATACCTATTGCCCAAGGTCTTCCATGGACCACAGATGAACCAGAGGTGATGATCTTCAAGTTTCATGAAAAAGTATATATGTTTCTTTGAAGTGATCCTTGTATAAATACTAATTTTGTTTCTTACTATTTATTATTCTTTAATAACACAAACTGATGGTTTTTCGGATAAATCTTATTACATAAATTAGAAGATTCTCTTTCAAAAATCCATGACTATGATTTGATTTGAGATTTCATCAGTCAAATTACTTTGTGGCATGCAATTTATGATAACCCAGATTATCATATACTTGATAGTTTAAAGTTGCTGCATCTCCAACTGAAGATATTTGTTCAAAGTTGAATATTATTATATGTGATGCAAATAAATTCGATGTATGAGTTTATTCTTAGAACATTTCCCTTATTAAGTGCCCTTGTTGTTATTGTCTGGCATGAAGAAGCTTGAGAAAAACATAGGTAGCTATGCTGGGAGATCTCCAGCACTTAGTGTTCATTGTTACTTTCTCAAAATGAAGTTCATCAAGAATAATTTGCATGTATAAACTTGACAAACCTCATACTAGACCAAGGGGTAGGTCAAAGAACATATGAACTGTTAAAATGATAACATTTTAATTTTCATTTCCTGAAGTCTGCCTATTCTAACAACTGTCCATTGCAGTTGATTATAGCCTTCTTGTAATCTTGTTGAAGTTAGTTGCTAACCACAATCTTCCTAGGGTAACACAAAATTTCTTTGTTATCTTTACCAAAATCATACTAGTAACTCAACACCAAACTAGCTTGTATTCTGTTATATTCGTTTATACTGTTCTAGCTTAAAAAAGAAAATTTACAAAACAATTATAAAAAATCAATAAGTTTGCATTCCACTACTTCGCTATTTATAAGCACCCACTTCTCCCTCATCTCACTAAAAAAAAAGTCCCTTTTACCAAAACTTTTAAATAGCTGAAATCTGAGTGAGTGATGTTTTATACTTGGCAAGGCCAATCATATAGTGTAATAAAACAACAACAACCAAGCCTTATCCCTTTAGGTAAGGTCGGTTATATAATGCAATAGAAATGAAATAAAATTATAACACGCTCACTGTTAACAAGCTGTTATATATGCACATTGGCCCAATATGAACATGCTTAATTTTCTATAATTTTTTATCAAGATTAGCAGATGGTAGATACTTGTGATTTTAGTTATTATCTTAGCTAATAGTTTGAATAGAGCATGACATGTACCGAGAAAGAAGATATTTGGCATGCCTTCAATGAACTTGGTCAATTTTTTATTGAAGTATTAGTTATATATATGATATCCTCGCATTTATCGTGTTATAGCTTTTGGTAAGATGTTTTAGAGAATATATAAATATTTTTTATTATGATTTGTGATATTTTTTAAGAAAAATGTTAAGATGAGAGGGAAATATTCTATTTAGCAAACTAATTAGTTTTATTTTTTTTTCTTTTAATTAACCTGTGATATAAGTTGAACAATTCTTGAAAAATATGTACTGATATCATACCTAACTGCATTATTGGTTTGATCATTAACCATTTGGATAATTTGCTTTTGTTAATCTCCAAATTGTCTTCAATTATGTGCTATTGCCATGGGGTCTCTCCTTTTGCTAATCTATGGTATTGTTGATATATTGTTAGCCCTTGTTGAAGCATCCTACCAAAGAAAGCATTAAGCCTCTAGACATTGTTTTGCACAGCGATGTTCGTGCAGTAGAAAGAGCTGAATTTGATAATCTTGTAAGCTTTGTAGACTTTATCATCTAGAAAACTCTACTGCAGTTGTGCTAAAGAGTTTTCTAGATGATAAAGTCAATGAAGCTTACAAGATTATCAAATTCAGTCCTTTTTACTACACGAATATCGTTGTGCAAAATAATTTCTAGAGGTTCGGTGCTTTCTTTGGCAGGAGACTTCAGCAAGTGCTAACAATATATTAATAATACCATAGGTTAGCAAAAGGAGAGCCCCGATGGCAGTAGCACAGAATTGAAGTCAACTTATTGACTTGGAGATTAACAAAAATAAATTATTCAAATGGTTAATAATCAAACCAATAATATAGTTAAGTATCATATCAGTACATATTTTTCAAAAATTATTCAACTTTAGCACAAGTTAGTCAAAAGGAAAAAATGAAACTAATTACTTTGCTAAATAAAATATTTCCCTCTCATCTTAACATTTTTCTTAAAAAAATCAGAAATCATAATGAAGAATATTTATATACTCTCGGAAACATCTTACCCAAAGCCTTAAACATGATAAACGCAAGGTGTGTGTGTATATATATAATAATTCAATAAAAAATTAACCAAGTTCATTGAAGGCATGCCTAATATCTTTTTTTTTTGGCACATGTCATGCTCTATTCAAACTATTAGCTAAGATAATAACTAAAATTTTACCATTGACTAATCTTAATAAACAGTTGTAGGAAGATAAGCATGTTCAAATTGCACAATTAATGATAAGAAAAAAGTTAAGATGAGAGGGAGTAGAATAATCAGTTTCATTTTTTCTTTTCTTTTTTCCTTGTGACTAACTTGTGCTAAAGTTGAATAATTCTTGAAAAATATGCATTGATATGATACTTAACTACATTATTGGTTTGATCATTAACCATTTAGATAATTTACTTTTGTTAATATCCAATTCAATAAGTAGTCTTCAATTCTTTGTTACTGTCATTGGGTCTCTCCTTTTGCTAATCTATGATATTATTGATATATTGTTAGCCCTTGTTGAATCCTCCTGCCAAAGAAAGCATTGAACCTCTAGACATTGTTTTGCACAACGATGTTCGTGCAGTAGAAAGGGCTGAATTTGATAATCTTGTAAGTTTTGTAGACTTTTATCATCTAAAAAACTTTACTGCAGTTATGCTAAAGAGTTTTCTAGATTATAAAGTCTACGAAGCTTACAAGATTATCAAATTCAACCCCTTTTACTATACGAATATCGTTGTGCAAAACAATTTCTAGAGGTTCGATGTTTTCTTTGGCAGTAGGCTTCAGCAAGTGCTAAGAATATATCATAATACCATAGGTTAGCAAAAGGAAAGACCCTATGGTAATAACACAGAATTGAAGACTACTTAAGATTAACAAAAGCAAATTATTCAAATGGTTATTGATCAACCCAATAATGCAGTTAAGTATCATATCAGTACATATTTTTCATGAATTATTCAACTTTAGCACAAGTTAGTCAAAAGGAAAAAAAAAATGCAGTTGATTACTTTGCTAAATAAAATATTTCCCTCTTATCTTAACATTTTTCTTTAAAATACCATAAATCATAATGGAGAATATTTATATACTCTCGGAAACATCTTATCCAAAGCCTTAACATGATAAACGCAAGGATATCATATATATAGCTAATACTTCAATAAAAAATTGATCAAGTTCATTGGAGGCATGCCTAAAATCTTCTTTCTCGACACATGTCATGCTCTATTCAAACTATTAGCTAAGATAATAACTAAAATCTCAAGTATCTACCATCTACTAATCTTGCTAAAAAGTTGTAGGACGATAAGCATGTTTAAATTTCAGAGTTAATGATAAGAAAAAAAAGTTAAGATGCGAGGGAGCAGAGTAATAAATTTCATTTTTTTTCTTTTCTTTTTTTCCTTTTAACTAACTTATGCTAAAGTTGGATAATTCTTGAAAAATATGCATTGATATGATACTTAACTGCTGATACGGATATAGGTGAAGGGCCTGGGAGGAATTAAGAGGGGAAGGAGGGGTATTTTTATCTTTTCACTGCGTAGGGCTTTAAGGAGGAGGAGGCGGCATTGTTTAGGGGGGTTGGTTCGTGGTTTTCTTCCGCTGCCACCACAAACACACGAGGACCTTCTCTGCGACGCCGGCCACCTCCGACGTCGGCTACCTCCCTCTCTCCTCGGAGCCCTAGTGAGGGGGGCGCGTTTTCGGCTTGGGGGGATTCCGCCGCCACGAGAAAGACACACGAGGAGGTCACCTTCAACGCCTCCGCCACTCATCGAGCTGCCGCTGGATGCTCCTTCCCCTTTCTCTCGCGAGGGGGCTTCTTCGTGTCTTCTCCACCGCCTCACGCAAGGGGCCTTCTTCTTCTCTTCTTACGCCGTCGCAAAAGGGGCACACACGCCTCCGCTCCTCTGCCTCCCTTCCACTAGTCTTCTTGACGCGGACGCTGCCGAGCAACACCGCCGCCACTCTGGGCCAGCCACGCCACTCATCGTAAACCAGTCGTCGACACCCCCTCCGGCGTCTGCTTCAGCAGTCACCTCCTCTTTCTTCTAAGGCCATCATCACCTCACGAAAACACCACCGGACTCGTGCCGTCATCACCGCCCAACATGCGGAGCCGCTTGTTGGGACCTTGACGTCCGCTAGAGAGGAGGGGTGAATAGTGTCTCACCCAAATCCATCGCTTCCTATAATGTTAGTGCACGGCGGGAATACAAAAACAAATCTAACAAATAGAATGCTAAACCTAGAGGTAATAACCAAGACAATCAAACCTCAAACACGTTTATGTAACGTGGTTCGAAGATTGCTTACTCCTACTCCACGGCTGTCCGTAAGGTGGATGATCTCAATTTGTCGGTGGATGACTCCCCGAAAAACCTCCGGTTAGCTCAAGCTCCTTGTCGGTGAAGAAACCTCGCCACAGACACTTGAATACAAGCACACCGATCATACGAGGGCTTGGGAGACTCTAATAGGCTTTAACTAAGTCTATTTCGTCAACCTTAACCAAGCTTCCAATACTTGGTTATATAGGCCATGAGTTGGAAAACTCCGTCTGCCAGTCGACTGCAAAAATCATCAATCAACTGCCCTATGTGGAGATTTGACCGTTACAACCCAACGGTTCGATACCAGTCGACTGCTCCATACTAACCGAACGAATAGAAGCATTCTGTTCGCTCCCAGTCAACTGCCCGGTCGACCGCACCAGTCTGCTGATGAAAATACCAGTCAACTACTATAGTATTGCTACAGTGACGCTATAGTAACGCTACAATACTGCTACAGTGCGCTGCGGTAAAACCCTGATTATAGGATTTAACTCCCCAAGTACATTCACTCAGCACTCGTCCTCGCCCGACCAACCTAGACCTAGCCTTCTAGCCTCCTCCATCAGTCTTGCGTCCCTCGGATGCCTCTCCATCCTTCACGTCTTGCCTTCTGGAGCTTCTATCGGCCTTGTCATTATTGTTGGGTCTTCCTTTGCCAAGAAGTCACGCCTCCAGGACTTCATCCATTGTCAAGTCACACTTGGACTTACGTTGCCAAGACTACATGCTTGGACTTATACCGCCAAGACTCATCCTTGGACTTTCCTCCTTTGCCAAGATCACCCTTGGACTTTTCTTGTTGTACCTATATCCTGCACACTCACAATGCATATCAAATACAACAATAAACCTAACTTAAACCTTTGCCCAAACATCAAAACCTAGGGTACCCAGATTGCTCCAACAATCTCCCCTTTTTTGATGTTTGGTAACCCGTTTAAGTTAAGGAAACAATATAACAATACATATGTAAATAAATATACAAATCAACTCATGCATAAATAATGAAACCTAAATCCCTAGGCTCCCACTTATCTAAGCTCCCCCTTGAGCTAGGATTTCTTGCAAAGGTAAACTTCTCGTCCTTTGTTAATAAATGAGCAATCGCTCCCCCTTCACCTAAGCTTCCCCTTAAGCTAGGATTTCTTGCAAAGGTGTGTAGGTTTCCCACTTAAACCTAAACTTCTCCCCCTTTGCTATACATCAAAAAGAGCTCCATCAATATCCCAATTATTGGACTCTTTAACCTCTAATGACCATAAACATCATGTATTAATCCCCCATAAGATTACATACATGTTCACTACTCTTTTGGTCATTTTCTAATGTTGAAAAATATTTTCAGATTGTATCAGTCGACTGACATAAGTCCCAGTCGACTGGCATCATCAAAAAGAGCTTACAGAGATATTCTGTGCTCATGAACAGTGTTACCAGTCGACTGGTATAAGTCCCAGTCGTCTGCCCTCATCAAAATGAGCTCACAGAGACCTTCTGTGCTCAAAAATACTGTTATCAGTCGACTGGTAACTGTACCAGCCGACTGGTACTCTATTTATGAAAAGATCAGCATTTTCTGACCAACTTCAGAAATGCACCAGAAATTCTACAAACCTCCAAAAATTCTCAAATTTTTTGGAGAAGTCTATTTTAACCTTGTCTACTTGGGAAAAATATATATAAAAATATATTTATCACAGATCCCAAGATTGACATAAAATTCAAAACTATCTAAATAGTTCAATTGAACCTTGACCTAAAATCATAGTTTTGGCTTCCTCTTGATGTATTTGCCCATACTAAACCATAATGCATCCCTAGCATTGGTTTATATGATATCTATACATCAAAAACTAATTTTCATTCAATATGAACCGAATTCACATTTCAATGCATGAAATACATCTCAATTATGCCCATACTAAACCATAATGCATCCCTAGCATTGGTTGATATGACATCTATACATCAAAAACTAATTTTCATGCAATGTGAACCGAATTTACATTTCAATGCATGAAATACATCCCAATTGTGCTAACTCACTAGGTTAGAGACTTAAGTCCGTCTCCTAACCACTTGGCACATTTGATAACCCATCTACCATGGGTCCCAAAGGCTCTTCCTAACCTTAGGAATCTTAACCTTAGTTACCTCCCTTGGTGACTCATCCACTATGGCTAGGGCACTTCGGTGCACCTCGGGTGATACTTGGCCTACAAAACTCACCTTCTTAACCTTAGACACCTTGTCTTTGGTTAGTTTATTCTTTTCCTTCACTTTGGACACCTCATCCTTGTCATAATTATATGTCACCCTCGCATATTCCTTCTTATTGGCCTTGGATGACTCTCCCTTGTCCTTGGCCACACCTTGTCTTTGGTTAGTTTCTTCTTTTCATTCACTTTGGACACCTCATCCTTGTCATAATTATATGTCACCCTCGCATATTCCTTCTTATTGGCCTTGGATGACTCTCCCTTGTCCTTGGTCACAGCTCCCTTACCAATGTCATGTGCTACCTTAGCACTTGACCTCCTTTTGGTCTTGGAGGGACCTAATTTGATATTTTTGGGTCTTTTACCACCCAAATACATGTCAAGTCCTTTAGGTCCAATAATGAACCTCTCTAGGACTTTCTCCATTTCCTCAAACTTTGCCTTCAAGGCTTGATTTTCCAACTCTAGGGTTCTAACCCTAGAGTCAACATGTCCACTTTGGACATCCCTAGACCTACCCACCTTCCTAGGCATATGTCTTCCTTTCTTAGGATTAATGCTTAGGTTTTCATCTACTTTCCTTCCCTTTGGCAAAGTGGTTTGGGTCTTATTAGGTCTACTCTTACTAGATTTAGCATGAATAGGTCTCCTAGGGTTATCTCCTATATTAACGCTATTCCTATCATTATATCTAAATCCATGATTATACTTGGGTAAATAATGAAAATTATTTCTAGCATGCATGGAAAAATTTAAATTTGAACTTGAATTCAAATTAGGTTTTACCTCCCTTACCCTTGAAGCTCACTTCTTCTCCCACTTCTTCAAGTGTGCCAATTTCTTGAGCTCTCTTCTCCTTAGGCACTTTGTGTGGTAGTGTCCCCACTCACCACACGTGAAACACCTAATGTGCTTCTTCTACTTCCTACAACTCATATTAGTTAAATCAACCTTGTTGAGTTTAGGCTTTACCTCCCTTACCTTTTGGAGCATTGGACGCCTACTCTTGTAGTGTCCCATCTTATCACAATTAAAGCATTTGATGTGGTCATTTGTGCTCTTCTTGGTAGTTGAGGTGGTGGGTTGAGCTTCCAAGATCTCCTCTTCCTTGGATTGCTCTTCTTCCTCTTTACTTGAAGATGTGGACGGTTCCACTTCTTCCTCTCTTGAAGATGTGGATGATACCTCCTCATCTTCCTTCTCCTCCTTGGATGTTGAACCCATGTCAACATTCGATTGGTTCTTTTCTTCTTGGACCAATGAGCCCTTCTCCTTGGGCTCCTTCTCTTCTTGGATTTGTATAGGACTCTCATGAAGCGCAATTACCTTTTCCAAAGGTCACTTGTGTTCTCGTATTCACCTACATTCAATATCGCATTAGGAGGTAATAAATTAATTAAAATTTTAGTTACCCCCTTGTCCGTCTCCGATTGCTCCCTTTGCTCCTTGGTCCAATATCGAGGTCGGAGACGCTTTCCCTACTTATCCGTTGGAGCTTTAAATGGTTCCTCCAACGCAATCCATTGGTTCCAATTCATTTGGAACCACATCTCCATGCGCTTCCTCCAATAGTCGAAGTCCTGTTCCTCGTATGGAGGTGGGATTCGGATGTCCCATCCGAGAGGTCCCTCCGACTCCATCTTCTTCCTCTAGCCGCTCTCTTGGCGATTAGTCCAACAAGAGCTCACCTAGCTCTGATACCACTTGTTGGGACCTTGACGTACGCTAGAGGAGGGAGGGAGGGGGAGGGGGAGGGGGAGGGGGGGTGAATAGCGTCTCACCCAAATCGATCGCTTCCTATAATGTTAGTGCAGAGCGGAAATACAAAAACAAATCTAACAAATAGAATGCTAAACCTAGAGATAATAACCAAGACAATCAACCTCTAATACGTTTATGTAACGTGGTTCGGAGATCACTTACTCCTACTCTACGACTGTCCGTAAGGTGGACGATCCCGATCTATCGGTGGATGACTCCCCGGAAAACCTCCGGCTAGCTCAAGCTCCTTGTCGGTGGAGAAACCTCGCCACAAACACTTGAATACAAGCACACCGATCACACGAGGGTTTGGGAGACTCTAATAGGCTTTAACCAAGTCTATTTCGTCAACCTTAACCAAGCTTCCGATGCTTAGTTATATAGGCCACGAGTTGGAAAACCTCGTTTGCCAGTCGACTGCTAAAACCATCAGTCGACTGCCAAAACCATCATTCGACTGCCCTCTGTGGAGATTCGACCGTTACAACCCAACGGCTCGATACCAGTCGACTGATACTTCCATCAGTCGACTGCTCCATACTAACCGAACGAATAGAAGCATTTTGTTCGCTCCCAGTCGACTGCCCGGTCGACTGCACCAGTCGACTGCCAGGTCGACTGCACCAGTCGACTGCCCGGTCGACTGCACCAGTCGACTGATGAAAACATTAGTCGACTGCTATAGTGACGCTACAGTACTACTAAAGTAACGCTACAGTACTGCTACAGTGGCACTGCAGTAAAACCCTAATAATAGGATTTAACCCCCCGAGTACATTCACTCAGCACTCGCTCTCGCCCGACCAACCTAGACCTAGCCTTCTAGCCTCCTCCATCAGCCTTGCGTCCCTCGGATGCCTCCCTATCCTTCACGTCTTGCCTTTTGGAGCTTCCATCGACCTTGTCATTGTTGTCGGGTCTTTCTTTGCCAAGAAGTCGCACCTCCGAAACTTCATCCATTGCCAAGTCGCACTTGGACTTACGTTGCCAAGACTACATGCTTGGACTTACACCGCCAAGACTCATCCTTGGACTTTCCTCCTTTGCCAAGATCACCCTTGGACTTTCCTTGTTGTACATGTATCCTGTACACTCACAATGCATATCAAATACAACAATAAACCTAACTTAAACCTTTGCCCAAACATCAAAATCTAGGGTACCCAGACTGCTCCAACATCGCTTTCTCCCTCTCCACGCCGACGTCGACACTGCCTTTGGTGTCAACCACACCTCCTTCCTCTCCCCTCTCACTGTTTCAGTCGGGGGGCCTCCTTTCTGAGCTCCCAGGGGGCCTCGAGGGGTTTCGCTATTGCCACATCCTCTCACATTCACATCCTTGTCCATGCTGGTAGCCCGTCTTCCTCTCCTCTCGTCGATAGGCCACGTGCCGGTAACCCTCTCTCCCGCTCCATAGCACAACCACTAGCCGTCAATGCTGTCATCGACAGCCCACGTGTCAACATCCCTCTCTCCCGCTCCACAGCACAGCCACAAGCCGTCGATGCCGCTGTCGGCGTTACTACTCGCACCCTTATCGTTGAATCCGACCAATGGGCACCCCTCCCTATCAATGGATTTGACTTGCCTGCGCCCTTGCCTTCGGATTCGACGTTGATCTGTGTTTAATGTTGCCTATGTTCTGACCATCCAACATTCCACTCGGCCTTTCTGATCTAGCCCACCTTTTTCCGGTCTTCGTGCTGACGCCTGCGTGTCGATGTCATATTCCGGCCTACGTGCTGTTGCCATATTCCGGCCTACATGCTGTTGTCATATCTCGGCTTACGTGTCGCTGCTAGGTCCTGACCTACGTGTCGTCTTCTGAATCCAGGTCGCGCTCGACTAGGTGCCATCAAATCCAGCTCTTCATCTTGTTAAGAGTCATCTACTCTTCCGGGTCACGACAATTCGAGCAGTGTCCCGACCAGCTCACCGTCTACAAGAGAGCACCCCCTAGGCTAGGACGTTATTGTACTCACTCTACATTCCTTTGATTACTCTACTATTTGTTCTATTACTTATATATTTCTTGGATCTGCCTCGAGCATCGGGGTACCAGGGACCAGGGCAACTCGGTCGCTGGCTGCAGGTAGTGTTGACCAGTGGACTTCGAACGACTTGGTCAACATAGAAGTCATCTCAACATCCCCCCCCCCTCCGGGCCATAGCGATTTGATCAACATTCCATCCACCTCACCCGATGGTCCATCTGACTCAGATTCCGGACAGGATCAATTTGGCGCTGTCTGTGAGAATCTTCTCTACTTGTTCTGGAATGTGAAGATGGACGATGTCGGAAGGTTCTCTGCCATTATCACAGACCCGGAGGATCCTGACGAACATATTATCTTCTCCCCTCGCTCCACAGGTATTCGGGAGTCGAGGGATTGACTTGGAGCTTGCCAACAAGTTAGTTTTCCATTATATTTTTTCCCAGACTCCACGGGTATTCGGGAGTTGAGGGACTGAGACAGATCCTCAGCCGGTTGGCACGACTCCTTGATCAGACACTGCTAGGGTCTTCGGATTCGCTAATATAAGGGCTCCACCTCTCCCGTTCAGGGTCAAGCTATCTCCACTGGTCTCGGACCAGAGTATCGCCACAGGTCTCGGACTGAATTATCACCACTAGTCTCGGACCAAAATATCGCCACCAGTCTTAGATCGGACTATCGCCACTGGTCTCGGACCAAAGTATCGCCACCGGTCTTGGAACGGACTATCGCCAATGATCTCGGACCAAAATATCGTCAACGGTCTCGGATCGGATTATTGCCACTGGTCTCGGACCATAGTATCGCTATCGGTCTCGGACCGGACTATCGCCACTGGTCTCGGACCAGAATATCGCCACCGGTCTCGGACCAAACTATCGTCATTGTTCTCGGACTAGAGTATCGCCACCGATCTCGGACCAGAGTATCGCCACCGGTCTCGGACCGGAGTATCGCCACTGGTTTTGGACCACAGTATCGCCACTGGTCTCGGACTAGAGTATCACCACCGATCTCGGACCGAACTATCGCCACTGTTCTCGGACCAGAGTATCGCCACCGGTCTCGGACTAGACAATTGCCATTGGTCTTGGATCAAAGTATCGTCACCGGTCTCGGATTAGAGTATTGCCAACGACCTCTCGGTCGGGTTCGAGACCCTCGCCCCAGTGCGAGTTATAAGTGAGCATCCTTTCGCCACCAATGACCTCTCGGTCGGCGTTCCAAACTCTCGCCCCAATGCGAGTTATAAGAGAGCATGTTTTCGCGACCAACGACCTCCCGATCGACGTTCCAGACTCTCATCTCAGTGCGAGTTATAAGCAAGCATCCTCTCGTGACCAACGATCTCCCAGTCGGCGTTCTAGACTCTCATCCCATTGTGAGTTATAAGCGAGCATACTCTCGTGACCAACAACCTCCCGGTTAACGTTCCAGACTCTCGCCCAGTGCAAGTTATAAGTGAGTATGCTCTCGTGACCAACAACCTCCCGGTCGGCGTTCCAAACTCTCACCCCAGTGCGAGTTATAAGCGAGCATGCTCTCGCGATCGTCGGCGTTCCAGACTCTCGCCCGAGTGCGAGTTATAAGCGAGCATGCTCTCGTGACCAAAGACCTCCCGGTCGGCGTTCCAGACTCTCGTCCCAATGTGAGTTATAAGCGAGCATGCTCTCGTGACCAACGACCTCCCAGTCGGCATTCCAGACTCTCTCCCTGGTGCGAGTTATAAGCGAGTATGCTCTCGCGACCAACAACCTCCTGGTCGGCATTCCGGACTCTCGCCCCAATGCGAGTTATAAGAGAGCATGCTCTCGCAATCAACGATCTCCCAGTCGATGTTCCAGACTCTTGTCCGAGTGTAAGTTATAAGCGAGCATATTCTTGCGACCGCCCTAGTGTAAGTTATAAGCGAGCATACTCTTGCGACCAATGACCTCTCGGTCGGTGTTCCAGACTCTCGCCCAAGTGTGAGTTAAAAGCTATCCTGCTCTCACGACCAACGACCTCCCGGTCGGTATTCCAGACTTTCGTCCCAGTGCGAGTTATAAATAAGCATGCTCTCGCGACCAATGACCTCCCGGTCGGTGTTCCAGACTCTCGCCCCAATGCAAGTTATAAACGAACATATTCTCGCAACCAACGACTTCCTCCAGACTCTCGCCCCAGTGCAAGTTATAAGCGAGCATGCTTTTGCGACCAACGACCTCCCGGTCAACATTCCAAACTCTTGCCCCAGTGCAAGTTATAAGTGAGCATGCTCTCACGTCCAATCGGTATTCTAGACTCTCGTCCCAGTGCGAGTTATAAGCGAGCTTGCTCTCGCGACCAACGACCTCCCGATCGGCGTTCCAGACTCTCTCCCCAATGCGAGTTATAAGCGAGCATGCTCTTGCGACCAACAACCTCCCGGTAGGCGTTCCAGACTCTCACCCAGTGCAAGTTATAAGCGTGCACTGCCCACACGCACATCGACTAGCCGATCAGGTTTCCTCCCTGGCCGGAATATGACATCGACACATAGGCCGGGATATGATATCGGCACAAGGCCGGAAAACTACAGTGGGCTAGTTCAAAAAGGCCGAGCAGAATGCTGGATGGTCAGAACATAGGCAGCATTAAACACAGATCAGCGTCAAATCTGAAGGCAAGGGTTTACGGTATCGACGGCAAGGGCGTGAGTAGTAACGCTGACAATGGTATCGACGACTGGTCGTCGTGCTGTGGAGTGGGAGAGAGGCCTGCCGACATGTAGGCTATCGACGGCGACATGAATTACTGGTGGTTGTATTGTGGAGTGGGAGAGAGGGCTGCCGACACGTGGGCTGTCGACGAGAGGAGAGGGAGATGGGGCTGCCGGCGTGGACAAGGATGCGAATTTGAGAGGATATGGCAGTAGAGAAACCCCTCGAGGCCCCTTGCAAGCTCAGAAAGGAGGCCTCCCGACTGAAACAACGAGAGGGGAGAGGAAGGAGGTGTGGTCGACACCGAAGGCGGTGCCAACATTGGCGTGGAGAGGGAGAAAGTGACTCCGCGTGCTGGGCGGTGATGATGGCACGAGTCCGGTCGTGTTTCCGTGAGGCGTTGATTGCCTTAGAAGGAAGAGGAGGCGACAGCTGAAGTGGACACCTAAGGGGGCGTCGGTGGCGATTGGTTTACGACGGGTGGCGTGTCTGGCCCAGTGAGTGGCAACGGTGTTGCTCGGCGGCATCCGCGTCAAGAAGGCTAGAGGAAGGGAGGCAGAGGAGTAGAGGCGTGTGTGGCCCTTTCACGACAGCGTAAGAAGAGAAGAAGGCCCCCTGTGTGAGGCAGCGGAGAAGACACGAAGAAGCCCCCTCGCGAGAGAAAGGGGAGGGAGGATCCAGCGGCGGCCCAGTGGTGAGCGGCGGAGGCGTCGAAGGTGGCCTCCTCGTGTATCTTTCCCGTGGCGACGAAATCCCCCTAGGCCGAAAACGCGCCCCCCTCGCTAGGGCTCCGAGGAGAGAGGGAGGTGGCCGGCATCAGAGGTGGTCGTCGTCGAAGAGAAGGTCCTCGCGTGTTCGTGGTGGCGGCGGAAGAAAACCACAAACCAGCCCCCTTCAACAGTGAAAAGATAAAAATACCCCTTCTTCCCCTATTAATTCCTCCTGGGCCCTTCACCTATATCCGTATCACAAGCCTCCCCTTCAAGTTTAGTCGAAGGAGACTTAAGTCTGACTGACTAGACCAAGCCTAACGTAAAGCAGAATCACTCCTGAATGCAGAGTCAGATCGTTGTGTCTGTCATATAATGTCATATGATTAGCTGTGACGATGCCGAGCAAGTGACTAAAATAATACCGAGCAAGCGATGAAAAATAGTGCCGAGCAAGTGATTGATCGAATGTCGAGCGGGAGACCAAACAATATCGAGAAGATGGTCAGGCGATGTTGAGCAGAGCGATCGGGCGATTATGCAAATGCCAAGCAAGAAGTAAAAACAAGTGCCGACCAAGCGGCGAAGGAATGTCGAGTTGAGCGACGTAAGGAATGTCAAGCGTGCGTATAAATGGAACAAAGTGAAAGACCGAGTAGTGTCGAGCAGGAGATCGAAGAAATGTCGATCGAGCAATTGGGAGAATGCCGAGCAGGTGGAAAGACGATGGGTGAGCGGTGTCGAACACGCGACCGAGAGAAATATTGAGCGATAGGCCAATCGAAATAAAGCGAGTAGCCGAGCGAACGACCGGGCGATGCTAATCGGGCAGCTACGAAGATCCCGACCGGATGACTAAAAGAATGCCAACCAAGCATCTGAGAGAATGTCGATCAAGCGTCCGAGAGAATACTGGGCGGGCGGTCGAGTGGTACCAGTGAGCGGCCAGACGATACTGATCGAGCGACTACGAAGATGCTGACCGAGTGATCGAAAGAATGTTGAACGGGCGACCGAGATAATGCCTAGTGGGCAATAGAGACAATGCCGAGCGGAACCTAGAGGTCGATGGCGCATGAGAGCAAAACCCGTGAGTTGCATGGGAGCGAATCCTGTGAGCGTGGAGCCTGTGAGATCGAAGGCGAACGGGAGCAGAGCCCCTGAGCGAGCAGGCGCAGAGCTCGTGAGCCGAGAGCGGATCCCGAGAGATTGAAAAGCACAACATCGATGCACCGAGCGAGCGTGAAGCCCATCGAAGGCAAATGCAAAAGGGGACAAAGCCGGAGATCTGAGTGGGCGTGAAACTCATGAGCCTAGTAGCGAGTGGGACGAGTGCTGACAGCGCGGCGAGTGCCGGGCAGAGCAGCGAGTGAGAAGAGTACCCGACCAGGGAGGAAACCTGATCGGCTAGTCGATGTGCGCGTGGGCAGTGCACGCTTATAATTCGCACTAGGGCAAGAGTCTGGAACGCCGATCGGGAGGTCGTTGGTTGCGAGAACATACTCGCTTATAACTTGCAATGCCGACCGGGAGGTCGTTGGTCGCGAGAGCGGGTTTGCTTATAACTCGCACTAGGGCGAGAGTCTAGAACGCCGACCGGGAGGTCATTTGTTGGGAGAGCATGCTCGCTTATAACTCGCACTAGGGTAAGAGTTTGGAACGTCGATCGGGAGGTCGTTGGATGCAAAAGCATGTTCGCTTATAACTCATATTGGGGCTAGAGTCTGAAATACCGACCGGGAGGCCGTTGGTCGCGAGAGCATGCTCGCTTATAACTCGCACTGGGGGTAGAGTCTAGAACACCGATCGGGAGGTCATTGGTTGCGAGAGCATGCTCGCTTATAACTCATACTAGGGTGAGAGTCTGGAACGCCAATTGGGAGGTCGTTGGTCGTGAGAGCAGACTTGCTGACAGCGCGGCGAGTGCCGGGCAGAGCAGCGAGTGAGAAGAGTACCCGACCAGGGAGGAAACCTGATCGGCTAGTCGATGTGTGCGTGGGCAGTGCACGCTTATAATTCGCACTAGGGCAAGAGTCTGGAACGCCGATCGGGAGGTCGTTGGTTGCGAGAACATACTCGCTTATAACTTGCAATGCCGACCGGGAGGTCGTTGGTCGCGAGAGCGGGTTTGCTTATAACTCGCACTAGGGCGAGAGTCTAGAACGCCGACCGGGAGGTCATTTGTTGGGAGAGCATGCTCGCTTATAACTCGCACTAGGGTAAGAGTTTGGAACGTCGATCGGGAGGTCGTTGGATGCAAAAGCATGTTCGCTTATAACTCATATTAGGGCTAGAGTCTGAAATACCGACCGGGAGGCCGTTGGTCGCGAGAGCATGCTCGCTTATAACTCGCACTGGGGGTAGAGTCTAGAACACCGATCGGGAGGTCATTGGTTGCGAGAGCATGCTCGCTTATAACTCATACTAGGGTGAGAGTTTGGAACGCCAATTGGGAGGTCGTTGGTCGTGAGAGCAGACTTGCTTATAACTCACACTGGGGCGAGAGTCTGGAACACCGACCAGAAGGTCGTTGGTCGCGAGAGCATGCTCGCTTATAACTTGCACTCGGGCGAGAGTCTGGAACGCCGACCGGGAGGTCGTTGGTCACGAGAGTATGCTCGCTTATAACTCACACTGGGACAAGAGTCTGGAACGCCGACCGGGAGGTCGTTGGTCGCGAGAGCATCCTCGCTTATAACTCGCACTGGGTCGAGAGTCTGGAATGCCGACATGGAAGTCGTTGGCCGCAAGATCATGCTCGCTTATAACTCGCACTGGGGCCAGAGTCTGACCGGGAGGTTGCTGGTCGCGAGAGCATGCTCGCTTATAACTCACACTCGGGCAAGAGTCTAGAACCCCGACCGGGAGGTCGTTGGTCACGAGAGTATGCTAGCTTATAACTCGCACTAGGGCGAGAGTCTGGAACACCGACCAGGAGGTCGTTGGTCGCGAGAGCATCCTCGCTTATAACTCGCACTAGGGTAAAAGTCTAGAATGTCGACACGGAAGTCGTTGGTCGCGAGAGCATGCTCGCTTATAACTCGCACTGGAGCGAGAGTCTGGAACGCCGACCAGGAGGTCGTTGGTCGCAAGAGTATGCTCGCTTATAACTCGCACTAGGGCGAGAGTCTGGAATGCCGACACGGAAGTCATTGGTCATGAGAGCATGCTCGCTTATAACTCGCACTGGGGCGAGAGTCTGGAACGCCAATCGGGAGGTCATTGATCGCGAGTATGCTCGCTTATAACTCGCACTGGGCGAGAGTCTCGAATGCCGACCGGGAGGTCATTGGTCGCGAGAGCATCCTTGCTTATAACTCGCACTCGGGCGAGAGTCTGGAATGCCGACACGAAAGTCGTTGGTCCCGAGAGCATGCTCGCTTGTAGCTCACATTGGGGCGAGAGTCCGGAACACCGACCGGGAGGTCGTTGGTCGCGAGAGCATGCTCGCTTATAACTCGCACTGGGGCGAGAGTCTGGAATGCTGACCAGGAGGTCGTTGGTCGTGAGAACATGCTCGCTTATAACTTGCACTGGGGCGAGAGTCTAAACACTGACCGAGAGGCCATTGGGCGTAAAAGCATGCTCTCTTATAACTTGGGGCAAGAGTTTGAAACGCCGAACAAGAGGTCGTTGGTCGCTAGAGCATGCTTGCTTATAACTCGCACTGGGGCGAGAGTTTGGAGTCCGACCAGGAGGTCGTTGGTCGCGAGAACATGCTCACTTATAACTCGCACTGGGATGAGAGTCTAGAACCCGACCGAGAAGTCGTTGGCGATACTTCGATCTGAGACTGGTGGCGATAGTCCGGTTCGAGACCGGTGGCCATACTCTAGTCCGAGACCAGTGACAATAGTCCAGTCCTAGACCAGTGGCGATACTCTGGTCCGAGACCAGTGGCGATAATTTGGTCCGAGACCGGTGGCAATACTCTGGTCCGAGACCGGTGGCGATAGTCCGGTCCGAGACCGGTGGCGATAGTCCGGTCCGAGATCGATGGCGATACTTTAATCCAAGACCAGTAGCGATAATCCGGTCCGAGACCGATTGCGATACTCTAGTCCGAGACCAGTGGAGATTACTTGACCCCGAACGGGGGAGGTGGAGCCCTGATATCAGCGAATGCGATGACCGTAGTACTGTCTGATCTAGGAACCATGCCAACCGGCTGAGGATCTATCTCGGTCCCTCAACTCTCGAATACCCGTGGAGTCGGGGAAAAAATATAATGGAAAAACTAACCTGTCGGTCAGGTGAAGCTCCAAGTCAATCCCTCGACTCCTGAATACCCGTAGAGCGAGGGGAGAAGATAATATGTTCATCAGGATCCTCCGAGACTGTGATAATGGCAGAGAACCTTCCGACGTCGTCCATCTTCACATTCCAAAACAGGTGGAAAAGATTCTCACAGACAACGCCAAATTGATCCTATCCAGAATCTGAGTCAGACGGACCGCCGGGTAAAGCGGATGGAATGTTGACTGAATCGCTATGACTTGGAGGGGGTATGCTGAGATGACTTCTATGTTGACCAAGTCGTCCAATGTCCTCTAGTCAACGCTACCTGCAGCCAGCGACCGGGTTGCCCCAGTCCCAGTACCCTGATGCTCGAGGCAGATCCAACAAATATATAAATAACAGATCAAATAGTAGAGTAATGAAAGGAATGTAGAGTGAGTACAATAATGCACCCTAGCCCGGGGGGCGCCGATGAGCTGGTCGGGACGCTGCTCGAGTTGTCGTGACCCGGAAGAGTAGATGACTCTGAGCAGGATGAAGAGCTAGATCTGACGACACCTAATCGAGCGCGACCTGGATTCAGAAGACGACGTGTAGGCTAGGACCTAACAGCGACATGCAAGCCGGGATATGACATCGGCACGCAGGGTGAAATATGACAACGGCATGCAGGCCGGAATATGACATCGACACGCAGGCTGAGATATGATATCGGCACGAAGGTCAGAAAACTACGGCGGGCTAGATCAGAAAGGCCAAGCGGAATGCTGAATGGTCAGAACATATGCAACATTAAACACGGATCAATGTCGAATCTAAAGGCAAGGGCGCCGACAAGTCAGATCCGCTGACAAGGGTGCCCATTGGTCGGATTCAACGGCAAGGGCCCGAGCAGTAATGTCGACAGGGACATCGACGGCTGGTGGTTGTGCGGAGTGGGAGAGAGGGCTACCGACACGTGGGTTCTCAACGGTGGCATCGACGACTGGTGGCTATGCTGTGGAGCGGGAGAGAGGGCTGCCAACACGTGGGCTGTCGACTAGAGGAGAGAGAGACAGGGTTGCCCGCGTGGACAAGGATGCGAATGTGAGAGGATATGGCAGTAGTGAAACCCCTCGAGGCCCCCTGCGAGCTCAGAAAGGAAGCCCCCTGATTGAAATAGCGAGAGGGGAGAGGAAGGAGGTGTGGCCGATGCCGAAGGCGGTGTCGACATCGGCGTGGAGAGGGAGAAAGCAACTCCGCATGCTGGGCGGCAATGATGGCACGAGTCAGGCGGTGTTTTCGTGAGGTGGTGATGGCCTTAGAAAGAAGAGGAGGTGGTCGTTGAAGCGGACGCCGGAGGGGGCGTCGACGACGACTAGTTTACGACGGGGTGGTGTGGCTGGCCTAGTGAGTGGCGACGGTGTCGCTCGGCGGCATCCGTGCCAAGAAGTCTAGAGGAAGGGAGGCAGAGGAGCGGAGGCATGTGTGCCCCTTTCGCGACGGCGTAAGAGAAGAAGAAGGCCCCCTGCGTGAGGCGACGGAGAAGACACATAGAAGCCTCCTCGCGAGAGAAAGGGGAAGGAGGATCCAGCGGCGGCCCGGTGAGCAGCGGAGGCGTCGAAGGTGGCCTCCTCGTGTATCTTTCCCATGGTGGCAGAATCCCCCCGACCTAAAACGCGCCCCCCTCGCTAGGGCTCCGAGGAGAGAGGGAGGTGGCTAGCGTCAGAGGTGGCCGACATCGCAGAGAAGGTCCTTGCGTGTTTGTGGTGGCGGAGGAAGAAAACCACAAACCAGCCCCCTGGCGGAGGAAGAAAACCACAAACCAGCCCCCTCAACAGTGCCTCCTCCTCCTTCTTAAAGCCTTGCATAGTGAAAAGACAAAAATACCCCTCCTTCCCCTCTTAATTCCTCCTAGGCGCTTCACCTATATCCGTATCAACTGCATTATTGGTTTGATCATTAACCATTTGGATAGTTTACTTTTGTTAATTTCCAAGTCAGTAAGTAGTCTTCAATTCTGTGCTACTACCATGGGGTCTCTCCTTTTACTAATCTATGGTTTTAATGATATATTGTTAGCACGTGTTGAAGCCTTCTACCAAAGAAAACACTAAGCCTCTAAACATTATTTTGCACAGCGATGTTCATGTAGTAGAGAGGGCTGAATTTGGCCCCCAGGGCGTAGCACAGACGGTGGGCGCATGGTATCTCTGGCGTAATGGCCAGGGGTCGATTCTCAGGAACTGACGACCTGGGGTTTACCCCGCCATGCGCCTATGGCCTGTGTACCTGCATGAACCTCCCTCCATATCCGTGGGGCCGGCACTAGGGGGGCCGCTAAGGTAGCGGATCTACCTTTTAGAGAGGGCTGAATTTGATAATCTTGTAAGCTTCATAGACTTTATTATCTAGGAAACTCTATTGCACAACTGCTAAAGAGTTTTTTAGATGATAAAGTCTATGAAGGTTAGAAGATTATCAAATTCAGTTTTTTTTACTGCACAAACATCGTTGTGCAAAACAATGTCTAGAGGCTCAGTGCTTTCTTTGGTTGGAGGCTTCAGCAAGTGCTAATAATATATCAATAATATCATAGGTTAGCAAAAGGAGAGACCCTATAGAAGCAACACAGAATTGAAGACTACTAAGACTTGGAGATTACCAAAAGCAAATTATTCAAATGTAGTTAAGGATCATATCAGTGCATATTTTTCAAGAATTGTTCAACTTTATCACAAGTTAGTCAAAAGGAAAAACAAATGAAAAAATAAAACTAATTACTCTGCTAAATAAAATATTTCCCTCTCATCTTAACATTTTTCTTAAAAAAATGAAATCACAAATCATAATAAAGAATATTTATATACTCTTGGAAACATCTTACCCAAAGCCTTAACATGATAAACGCGAGGATATCATATATATAGCTAATACTTCAATAAAAAATTGGCCAAGTTCATTGAAGGCATGCCTAATATATCCAGCAGCGGCTCGGTGAGCAGCGGAGGCGTCGAAGGTGGCCTCCTCGTGTATCTTTCCCATGGTGGCAGAATCCCCCCGACCTAAAACGCGCCCCCCTCGCTAGGGCTCCGAGGAGAGAGGGAGGTGGCTGGCGTCGGAGGTGGCCGACATCGCAGAGAAGGTCCTTGCGTGTTTGTGGTGGCGGCGGAAGAAAACCACGAACCAGCCCCCCTCAACAGTGCCTCCTCCTCCTTCTTAAAGCCTTGCATAGTGAAAAGACAAAAATACCCCTCCTTCCCCTCTTAATTCCCCCTAGGCGCTTCACCTATATCCGTATCAACTACATTATTGGTTTGATCATTAACCATTTGGATAGTTTACTTTTGTTAATTTCCAAGTCAGTAAGTAGTCTTCAATTCTGTGCTACTACCATGGGGTCTCTCCTTTTACTAATCTATGGTATTAATGATATATTGTTAGCACGTGTTGAAGCCTTCTACCAAAGAAAACACTAAGCCTCTAAACATTATTTTGCACAGCGATGTTCATGTAGTAGAGAGGGTTGAATTTGATAATCTTGTAAGCTTCATAGACTTTATCATCTAGGAAACTCTATTGCACAACTGCTAAAGAGTTTTTTAGATGATAAAGTCTATGAAGGTTAGAAGATTATCAAATTCAGTTCTTTTTACTGCACAAGCATTGTTGTGCAAAACAATGTCTAGAGGCTCAGTGCTTTCTTTGGTTGGAGGCTTCAGCAAGTGCTAATAATATATCAATAATATCATAGGTTAGCAAAAGGAGAGACCCTATAGAAGCAGCACAGAATTGAAGACTACTAAGACTTGGAGATTACCAAAAGCAAATTATTCAAATGTAGTTAAGGATCATATCAGTGCATATTTTTCAAGAATTGTTCAACTTTATCACAAGTTAGTCAAAAGGAAAAACAAATGAAAAAATAAAACTAATTACTCTACTAAATAAAATATTTCCCTCTCATCTTAACATTTTTCTTAAAAAAATGAAATCACAAATCATAATAAAGAATATTTATATACTCTTGGAAACATCTTACCCAAAGCCTTAACATGATAAACGCGAGGATATCATATATATAGCTAATACTTCAATAAAAAATTGGCCAAGTTCATTGAAGGCATGCCTAATATATTCTTTCTCAACACATGTCATGCTCTATTTAAACTATTAGCTAAGATAATAACTAAAATCGTAAGTATCTACCATCCGCTAATCTTGATAAAATTTTATGGGAAAATAAACATGTTCAAATTCTAGAGTTAATGATAAGAAAAAAGTTAAGATGAGATGGAGCAGAGTAATTAGTTTCATTTTTTCTTTTTTTTTTTCTTTTGACTAACTTGTGCTAAAGTTGAATAATTCTTAAAAAATATGTACTGATATAATACTTAACTACATTATTGGTTTGATCATTAACCATTTGAATAATTTGTTTTTGTTAATCTCTAAGTTAGTAAGTAGTCTTCAATTCTGTGCTTCCATGGGTCTCTCCTTTTGCTAACCTTGGTATTATTGATATATTCTTAGCACTTGCAGAAGCCTCCCGCCAAAGAAAGCACTAAACCTTTAGACATTGTTTTGCACAGTGATGTTCGTGCGGTAGAAAGGGTTGGATTTGATAATTTTGTAAGTTTAGTAGACTTTATTATTTAGAAAACTCTTTAGCACAACTACAATATAGTGATAAAGTCAATCTATATTAGAAACCTGCATCATTTTGCCTCTGATTAACTTTTTACACTTTTGCCAGGTAGCCAAACGGATGAACTTTGCTGAACAGCTAAGATTAAAAAGGGAGATGCAGCAGAAGGTATGTTTATCTGTCTCCTCTGTGACTTGCTTTCTAATATTCAAGTCAATTCATGTTTTGTTAATACACTTAAATTATTCTTGCAGTTGGAGGAAGAAGAAGAAATACGGAGGCTCAGAAGAGAACTTGTGCCTAAAGCTCAGCCAATGCCATACTTTGATCGGCCCTTTGTCCCTAAAAGGTATGCTGCAGAACCTATCCATTCCTTTTACTAACAGCGTATGCACTTTGTAAGGCATGTTTCCCAACCAACATCCCTCTTATATTTAGGCATTGGCTTGTTGAATCTAGTAGTATGTATTTTAATTTTTGTTGTTTGTTGCCAAGTTTCATCCAATTAAATTATTATTTCCACACTTTACTGAACTCTGCCACACTTGCTCTCATGTCTTTTGTAATTTGATCGATGAAGTGATGAAAAAAATCTAGAAGGAATTATGTGGTCTCTCCCAGATCTGGGGTACCAGATTCACAATCATGGGTCAAATAACTAGTCTGAAGTTAATGAATGATATATCATCATCGACCACAACTTCAAACAATTTATTCCCAACTATTTCACAAAGAGAGTGATTTTTACAATTTTTCACTTCTTAAGAAAAAGAATTAATATGCCTACTCTTTGACACAGAATAGAGCTAATACCTAAATTATCCGTATCCAAACCCAAGTGTATTGGGAATTAGAAAGAATTTAAAAGCCACATAGAGAAACAACAATAGGAAATGCAATTAAAATAAAAAGTAATTAATGGAAGGTAGAAGTGGAATAGTTTTACTTGTCTTGGTATATGAGAATGACAAATAATATGAAATAAATTTTTCTCCGAAAGGACTTCCTTTGTGGAATTTGGGATCGGCTATTTATCCCCCATTGAAGTTTATGCTAGGAAATCTTAAATTACTTTTTCTTACAATAAAACTGAAATCTTTTTGGTCTCTCTATCGATTATACCTAATTTATAGCTGTTTCAAGTTTTCGTTGATTTGGTGATACTACAAGGCCCACCACAACTATGGGCCCACTCTTGTAAAGTTGATATAAATTGATAAATGTTGTTATCATCCCTATTGTTGGTGTCAAAGCCATGATAGTTCCAAACTAGTCTAACATGTTCAATGATTTTACTTGTTATAAATTCATTGATTATATTTGAACAATTAACATGTTCATACCATTAACAAGTTAATGGACAATAATCCTACCTAAATCGTTGGTTTCTTTAGCTTTAATTTTCTTAATTGTTGATGATACTAGCTTAACTTCACATTGTATTTTAATATTATGAAAGGTCAATGAAACCACAAACAATCCCAAAGGAGCCAAGATTCCATATCCGCCCAAGAAAATATTCATGGTAAGTTATACTTTCCTGCTAACTTCGTTTAATTTGCTACAATGTTAGCTTTCATTTCATCTAGATGCATGAAAAATATGATTCCTGTTTAATACCTTGATGACTTATTTTATGGTTCTTTGCTTATTGATTAGCTCTTGTGCTTGCCTATTTGAATGCCGAGGACACTGATTGGTCTGTTGATTCCTTGAGAGCCAGAAATACAACATATGTTGTTTCATCCTTATCTTTCAATATTACCGGTTCCTTCCATAGGAGATTGGATCGCAGTTAATTGTGAAGAAGTCCTTGAAGGGTGCCTAATTGTGACTTTACTTTTAACACTGTATATAGCAATTACCTACGTCTTAAATAGCACTGATTTCCCCCCAAAAATTTTATGCTTTTTCTTTTAGAACCAGAGAAAAGGTCGGTCCTTGGAAAATTTTCCGAGTTAAATGTAGTAATCTGAAAAGAAGGGAAATTTAACATTTCAATTTCCTAATCTTTCTTCTACCATTTGCCGGTAAGAAGAAGCACTATTTTGTTGCACCCAGGATTTCTTGGTTCCAATCGTGTTCACAAAATGAGCACAAAAGTAAACGAAGTTGGGACTTCCATCTTCCCTGTGTTTCCGTATTCTAATTTTTGTGGAAATTAAGCGCACCATTTATTTCGTCTCCTATTGTTTATCAGTTATCACAGCTCCGGAAGTTTGCCCAAATCTGTATCCGCTTGATTTAAACCACACAAAGCTATTGGTTATCGCAGGTCTACTTGTTCTAAAACATTTGAGTCTAGGAATTGGAAAAAAAAAAATGGTATGGTTCAGTCGGATACCGTCATTTTTCGTATAGTTCGTGATGGAAGTTCGGCCTAAAAATAAGAGCAATGATATATTTAAGGAAAAAAACTCAAGGAAAAATTCAAGGATAGACATATAAAGTGATGGGACCCATAAAAAGTGAAATGGTGAGACCCACAAAAAATGAAATGGTGGGTCATGACTTTACGTGTCTATCCTTGAATTTTTCCTTTAGTTTTTTTCCTTGAACATATCATTTTTCTAAAAATAATTCAAGCCGGGGTAAAAGAATAACAATACACCAATATTGTTCTGTGTGACATGTAGAAAGAGAAAAAAAATTAGGCAGGAGAGAATCGTTGGGAAGTGTAGATGAGAATAGGGTGCAAATGAGTTCATGAGTCACTCGCGAACGACTCAGTCAAAATTTAACTTGAGATCAAAATTAACTGAGCTTGAGCCAAACTCGAATCAACTTGATTAGAAATCAAGCTGAGCTCAAGTTTAATTATTACTGGTTCGATAACTCGTCGAGTCAAACGAGCCAGTAATAATATATATTTTTATAATATAATTTTTTTATTTAAAAATTCAAGTACAAGCTAGCGCCCATAATTAAATATTGAATTCGAGCTTGAGTTGAATCAGTATAATTGAGTTGAGTTGAGTTCGAACCTAAACTGATTCAAACTT
This sequence comes from Zingiber officinale, assembly GCF_018446385.1. Classification (NCBI taxonomy): domain Eukaryota; kingdom Viridiplantae; phylum Streptophyta; class Magnoliopsida; order Zingiberales; family Zingiberaceae; genus Zingiber; species Zingiber officinale. The sequence continues at coordinate 81,317,387 of NC_056007.1, forward strand.
GGGTCAACTGGTTTACAACCCTAAGGGAAGTAGTGGCCAAATTATTGAGCGATCGGTCATTGATAGCTTTGAAGCTCTTACATTGTCATAGTCCACCAAGTCTCGCATAGCGATCAGCAACATTTGGTCCTTGGAAATCATCACGGAAGGCTCTCTGCCACTTAATTACCAAAATCCATACTAAATCACACCAGTAAAAGAAAAAAAAAAGTCTTTTTAAAAAAAATAATTCAGGTATCGAGATCTGGCCCACTAATTCGAGAGATAGGCCTTACGTTCGCTACCGCTTAAATTCCAAAGCACAGTAAGTTCTGATACGGGCAGCCCACAGTAATAATTCGAGCATTGTCGACTTAAATTGCCCTGATTAATTCCTACTCTTTGCCTACTTGCTGCAGGCACACAACCAACATTTGCATATAAAATAAATGTTTACAATCTCGCAGTTTACGTACGACCTAATTTAGGTATTTAATTGTTATGATCTGATTAATTTTGAAGGTCCATAAATTTTATAAAAATTTTGTATCGATCATCAAATAAATTGATGACATCCAATAGCATCTCATTATAGTACCAATTTATTAGATTATGTAATATAGTAAAAAAAAATTAATTCGCTGACAATATATACATCTGTCAATTCATCTCTAAAAAAAAAAAAAAATTAATCAGATTGATAACTTCGAGTCTGGAATGACCAACTCGATTTCACGAAAATTTTCTATTGGGATAAATTGTAAAACTAAAGTAGGGTAAATTTTTTATAGTGACTAGGTCCATCGCTTCGTGGCCCCATACCCCAGAAACCCCCGAAAGGAGTTTTTGGGGAGTCTCAGTACCACTGAGAGATAAGAGCCTACGCAGGGGGGCTCGAACCTGACACCTCAGTCAACAAGTGACAACGTCCTATCCAGAGCACCCCTGGATCAATTGTTAAACTAAGGTAGGGTAAACTTTTTATAGTGACTGGGCCTACCGCTTCGCGACCCCTTACCCAGAAACCCCGAAGGGATTTTTCGAAGAGCCTCAGTACCATTGGTTGATAAGAGCCTATGCAGGGGGAGCTCGAACCTGGCACCTCAGTCAACGAGTGACAACGTCCTATCCAGAACATCCCTAGATCAATTGTTAAACTAAGGTAGGGTAAACTTTTTATAGTGACTGAGCTCATCACTTCGCAGTCCCATACCCCAGAAACCCCTGAAAGGATTTTTTGGAGAGCTTCAATACCATTGGTTGATAAGAGTCTGCGTAGGGGGGCTCGAACCTGGCACCTCAGTCAACAAGTAACAACATCCTATCCAGAGCACCCCTAGATTAGTTGTTTTTATAAAACTAAGATAGGGTAAATTTTTTATAGTATCTGGACCCACCGCTTCACGATCTCATATCCCAAAAACCCTCGAAGGGATTTTTTGGGAGCCTCATTACCATTGGTTGATATGCAATTTAAGTTTCAAAAATATATAGTTTCTTATGAGTAATGTACATAATAAATTTATCAAAATGTCAAAAAAGTTTATTATTATTATTATTAAAACAACTCTATCCCTCCTTGACAAAATCAGATGATGTATGGAACAAATCAATGTAAGAAAATAACGAGTCAGGATAAATAAAAATTTGGTTAAATTGAATAGATCATTTAATTCATTTATTTAAAATTTTGATTTGGTTATTTTAGAATTTTTTTATATTTTTTTTTAAAATATTAGTTAATCCAGTTCTCATTCAAGTTTTAAAATCTCTTATTTGATTAAATTAAATAAATTAAATATATCAAAATTAAAAAAAAACGAATTGGTAAATTTTAAAGTGAATTTATAAATCTACAACTAACCAGTAAACCTCTTAAGACACCATCGTTGTTAAAAAAAAATTCAATTAATTTGATTTTTTATCAATTAATAAATATTTTATCATTTTAATTTGTTCAATTTTTATTAACAAAATTTGATTGATTTGATTAGTTTGAAAAAAATTAATTTATTTAGTTTCAATTAATTTAATTTTAAATGAGTACTCAGTGTTTCTTATATAAATGGAATCATAAAATATAATAGCTAAATATTGACCCATATCATATATCAAAAGGAGAAGGGAAACCTTGGCATAATGATAAATTATTGTCATATGACCAAATGGTCACAATTTGAATCCTAAAAATAACTTCTTGTAAAAAATGGATAAGACTGTGTATAATAGATCTTTCTCCAGAACTTCGCATGATCAGAATTTCGTGCATCGGACTATTCTTTTATCATATATCAAAAGGAATTTGACGATACAATGACATTGTTTAGAGACCTACCAGATTATTCAATTCACTATCTAATACACAATGAATGGAATTCAAAATTCTCAGTTACTTTAAAATGTGGCAATAAGAACGTAAGACATAAGGTACTTACAAATCATAAATAGATCATAAACCTTGGAGACAATTGGATTAAGTTTATTACTTAATACATAACTAAACTCAGGCAATTTGTTTACCGGTTATTAGAGACAAGACATTCTCTATAGTACTTTATGAAGGTCAGGTTCAATTAAATCTCATAGACACTGTTACACAGATGGCTAAGCTTTGCACCTATCCAGCATCTGATCAGGACAACAAATTCAATTGCTAACAAACTGTAGATGTTCAGCAGAGTTGACTAGCTTACATGGCTTGGATCTTTATTGTCCTTGGCAAGTGAAATAAGACAAGACTGCACATCCAGCCTTATGCTCAGTCACATGATAGAACTTTTGCTAAAAAAAATAAAAATAAAACAGTTATAACGACTAATTCGATTCGAATTTAATTTTAATTTTAAAAAAATCTTATTTGATTAAATTAAATAAATAGAAATAAAAAAAACTAATTAGTAAGGACTTTTTAAAAAAAAGTTATCGATTCAGTTAGTTGAAAAAATTAAATTTATTTAATTTTAACCGAATACTCAGTCTAATAAATGAGCTTTCTCGCATGACTATGTTACACAACTTGGTCCTTTATTGTCCTTGACAAGTGAAATGAGATACATCCAACCTTATGCTTAGACACAGAGCTTTTGCTAACTAATGGGAAACTTGAACGCAACTGATGACGGCGAAGGACGAAGGTTATTAATCCCTGGTTAGATCCACTGTCAGCCTGCCCAAGTGTATCGTACTGCCCATTCAAAGTTGGGTGTTAATCTTCAGTTTGTTAAATAGTCCATCATGCTTGCGATGCTTTATATGGTTATGGAGATCCAACAATCGACCACGAGGATGCCGCACCATTTTGCACATCTTCAAATGCCATTTTTATCTCATTTGCCTGCCGCTTGAATTCCATTGTTCAATTCCTGGTGCATGGTAAAATAAGATTACTGCAACTTCAAATGCCAATGGATTTTGCAGCTAGTAAAGTAGATAAATTGTGCAGAAAAATCTGAGAATTATTAGACAAGGAATACCATACCTTGATTCAGAAATGAGGATTCTGGGGCTGAAGCAGAGAAATTCCCAGATAGGTTCTGATCGATTGGAACTTTTGGGACATTGGAAGAATCATCATACTCCACGTCTAAAAGTACTCTAGACACCGGTTCTACATTCCACGATGCCTGTGGATCACAGTAAAAAACAACTTCAGCTTAGAAAACTAAACTCTGCCGATAATCTAGTGAACTAATGAGCATATTCGGTCAAACATCTTATCAGCTAAAAGCCAATTGCGAACACTAAAAATCAAATGGAAATTCTGTTAGGTAAAATCAATAATTTGAAGAACATCATGACATTGTATAAGTAAAACTCTACAATATGCATAAAATGAAACAAAAGACTAGTGAAAAGATAAAGAATCTTTCTTGGCATGCAATGAAAACGTAATCATCATCCTCATCGGGTAGTTTGTTTTTTCACAATTACTTGGGATTGACTACCAAGTACCAACATAGATCTTATCCACCATAAACGTATTTTTAGAGGTTATATCACTAAGAATATTCAAATAAAAAGTGCAGTGTAAAATATGAAATACAAACACAAAAAAGAGGGGTCAAACATTTGAGAAAACTTAATAAAGAAAAGATCACATTCACTCAATGCCACAAAGTAGAACATCAATCTAACATTAAATTATAATTAGTGCATCTTAAATCAATCATATAATCCTTCTCAAAGAAGCTGAAGATCAACTTCAAGACAAACACTAGTTCATAATCAGAAGCCACTCCATTATGAACTGCTCTAGCTGCTAGAAAGCATCAACTGTCCAGCAAATCCTTGAAGAAAAATCTTTGTATTACACCAACGAAGAATCTAAAACAGATGCATATTTGTGTGTAAAGTGGAATGCTTGCGGTATAGGTGTATAGGAGAGAGGTTTTAGTGATAGGAGCACAAAATTTGATGTCAGATTCCTGAATCTCTCCAATGGAAGAAGTTTGAATATTACTTCTGCAGTTTAATAGAATTATTATGAGAATCAATTCTTTATTCCTGAACACATTGTGGGGAGTAAGGACAAAGAACAAATTCTGAAAGAAGAATAGTGATCCGGTGATAAGGACGGGGGACCCTCGTGGGCGGAAGGTCAACGGTACGTGGAGGTCAAAGGTCAGGAAATTCAACCCTGAGACATAACCGAGCGGACGAAGCAGGCCGACCAACCGGACATTTCCGGTTGACCGACCGGGAGAAATCTAGCCGACCGGCCAAGAATCCCCTGAACCGAAGGAAGACAACCCGACTGGGGGTCGGGTTTCCGATGCTCAAAGGTAAAAAGGTTTTAAGGCTGAGCGGGATGTCCGTTCGGTCGGGGCACCCGGCAACAGAGGCAGGAGCAATCTCATCCGAGCACACGACCGAGGTAGAAGTGACATGCTCGCCGAGCGGCTTAACCGCTCGGCCCTAGAACAGACAGGGATCGCAAGAGGACAAAGGAGACAGGGGATAACATCATCCTCGAGACGTCTGCCGCCGACAGACAGCAGAATTGGCGGCCGAGCCGTACACAGGATCATACGATGGAAACTTCCACCGTCACATCCGGGATATGCTCGGACGATTGCGGAATGACGCCAGAGGTACTTTTCTGACACAGGCTCGTTAAGGTATGTTTGGGGAAGCGTGCACGCATCGGGAAGCGTGTCCGCGCTTCCCCGGGGTCCTATATAAGGACCCCAGACGTCGACGAAGGTATGGGCAACTCTTTACTGTAGCCACATTACGCTGCCTCTCTCGTTGCTTGACTTGAGCGTCGGAGGGCCGTCGCCGGGAAACCCCTCCCGGCTCGGCTTCTTTGCATGTTCGCCGGAGAGCTACACCACTAGTCGGAGATAGCGGATCGTGCCACGTCCCCAGCTTTCGTCGACTCAGCGCTCGAACAGGATCAAATTGGCGCCGTCTGTGGGAACGCACCTGAATCCGAGTCGAGAAGATGGAAGAAGCTGGACGTCAACTTCCGGTAACGCTCTCTCCCGAAGAGCTCGAAGCACTCGTCCAAGCGCGAGCAGCAAAAATCGTGGAGCAGCAGCAGAAAGCTCAGGCCGAGCGGGCAGGAGCAGCTCTCAATATGGGGGCAAAATAAGAGGCCGGCCGACACTCAGATGGGGGCGTCGCCCGCCCCGATACCTTTTCATCGGGCTCTGTTCCAGACGCCCTCGGAGGTAGCGCAGGCCAATCAAGACAAGGGATCTTCATCGGATGAAGCACCCGTCCGGGACGTCAGAAAAGGAAAGGTGCCCCGAACAGACTCGTCACCCGAGCGGATCAACCGGCAGTTTTCAGACGTCATTCTTCGCGATCCGTTGTTGAAGCATTCCCCCCGCGATCAGGGAGTACAACGAGACAACCGACCCAGACGACCACCTGGGTAAGTTCGACAGCACCGCCACTCTGCATCAATACACAGATGGTGTGAAGTGCCCAGTGTTCCTCACCACGCTTTCGGGATCGGCGCATCGGTGGTTTCGGAGATTGCCAAACGGATCCATCACAAGTTTCAAGGAATTCCGAACGGCGTTCCTCTATCATTTTGCAAGCAGCAGGCGCCACCAGAAGACAAGCGTCAACCTGTTTGCCACCAAGCAAGGCGCGAGGGAGCCGCTCCGAGCGTACATTCATCGCTTCAACCAGGTGGCCATGGACATTCCAACGGTCACCTCGGAAACAATGATGAACGCGTTCACGCAAGGGCTCGTGGACGGTGACTTCTTCCGCTCGCTCATCCGGAAGCCGCCCCGGGACTACGACCACATGCTGCACAAGGCCAACGAATACATCAATGTGGAGGAAGTCCAGGCGGCGAGAAGAAAAGAAGCCCCGAGTGACCAACCAGCTTCCGCTGAGCGGAAGCAGCCCATCAGTCACCAGCCACCCAGAGGGCCGCAAGCCGAAGCCGCCCGTCCTCATCAGCACACTCGGCCGCACGCCGTCCAGCAAGTCGCGGCTGATCGGCCCAAGCCCAGGGGGAAGGTATGGACCCCGATGTTTTGTTCACTCTATCAGTCGGCTACTCACAACACCCGCGACTGTCGGAGCCTCCCCCCATCGCTCATCCCGCGCCGAGGAGTTACCGCCGCCGATCGCCTTCGCCAGATCGGCAACATCGACAACGGAGCCCCGTTCAAAGGATAGAAAGGAGATCCCCCGAGCGGCAGCATCGGCAGCAGCCCGGAGCTCACCATCGGGCATCACACGAACGACCTCGACCTTCCGCTCGGGAGGAGGAAAATAGGGGCAACGCATCCCGGGGAGAGATCAACATCATCGCCGGAGGCCCGACCGGCGGAGATTCCAACAGAGCCAGAAAGGCACACGCAAGGCAGCTGAGGATCCACGCGGTCGGCTGCAGCCAGGAGAGGGCGAGCGGACCCGAGATCAACTTCGGGCCTAGGGACCTCGAAGGAGTCGAAGTCTCACACGATGACGCCCTGATTGTCCGAGCGGTAATAGCTAACTATACTATTCACCGCATTTTCATTGACACAGGCAGCTCGGTCAACATAATATTCAAGAAGGCCTTCGACCAACTACAAATAGACCGAGCTGAACTCCTGCCCATGACGACCCCTCTCTACGGTTCACGAGGAACGAAGTCTTGCCGGTCGGCCAGGTCCGGCTAGCTATCTCGTTGGGCGAGGAGCCGCTCAGAAGGACAAGGACCACCACCTTCATCGTGGTCGATGCTCCTTCGGCGTACAACGTGATCTTGGGACGACCGGCTCTCAACGAATTCCGGGCGGCCGTCTCTACCTTCTGCCAGAAGATCAAGTTGCCGGTGGAAGATCAAGTAGGGGAGGTGTATGGAGATCAACTGGCCGCTCGAAGATGTTATGTGGAGATGGTCCGAGCCGAGGCCAAGTCCGCTCGGAAAGTACCGCGGGTCGAGGTAAAAACTATAACCGAGAAACCACCTTCTTTAATTTATGAAGAAAAGGAGGAGGTGCAGATTGATTCTTCCCGACCGGAGGCCACCACCTTCATAGCATCCGATCTGGAGGAGAAACAGAAGGAGAAGCTGATCAAATGCCTACAGCGAAACTGCGACGTCTTCGCTTGGTCGACCCACGAGCTGCCAGGAGTCTCGCCTAGCGTAGCGCAGCATGAACTTCACGTCCGGTCGGACGCTCGACCGGTGAAGCAGAGGAAGAGGTAGAGAAGCTTCTGGAGGCCGGCCACATAAGGGAAGTGCAATTCCCGAGTTGGCTCGCAAATGTGGTTCTGGTCTCCAAGCCGGGCAATAAGTGGAGAGAGTCTGCATCGACTTCCGGGACTTGAACAAGGCATGCCCGAAGGACTTCTACCCTCTGCCCCGGATCGATCAACTGGTGGATTCCACAGTCGGATGCGAGCTGATATGCATGCTGGATGCATTCCAAGGCTACCATCAAGTGTCGCTCGCCCGAGATGACCAAGAGAAGGTTAGCTTCGTCAAGGCGGACGACACCTATTGCTACAATGTAATGTCGTTCGGGCTGAAGAACGCAGGAGCCACCTACCAGCGTCTGATGAACAAGGTCTTCAAGGAACAGATCGGACGCAACTTGGAAGTGTACGTAGACGACATACTTATCAAGTCCTTCCGGGCGGCTAATCTCTATGCAGACATGGAGGAGACCTTCCAAACGTTGAGAAGATATGGCGTCAAACTTAACCCTCAGAAGTGCCTGTTTGGAGCAAAAGGCGGGCGCTTCCTAGGGTACATTGTGACCGAGTGGGGCATAGAGGCGAACCCCAGCAAGATAAAGGCATTGCAGGACATGCCGCCTCCCAGAAATCTCCGAGAGGTACAGCGTCTCACCGGCCGGATAACGGCGCTGTCAAGGTTTATCTCTAAGATCGTCGATCGGAGCTTACCATTTTTCAAGATTCTCCGTAAAGCCACCAAGTTTCAATGGGACGAGGAGTGCGATCGGGCCTTCAAGGAATTGAAGACTTACCTGAATTCCTTGCCCGTGTTGGCGAAACCAGCCGTGGATGAGCCGCTCCGCATTTATTTATTTTCAACTGAGCATGCTGTGGGTTCAGCATTAGTAAGGCCGAGCGGCGAGGAACAGCCAGTGTACTTTTTAAGCTATATCTTAAAGGATGCTGAGTCTCGCTACACTAGTCTCGAGAAGTTGGCTTTCGCCCTGGTCCTTGCCGCTCGGAGGTTGCGCCCTTACTTTTTGGCGCACACCATTATTGTGATGACAAATAGCCCGCTAGCAAGGGTACTCCTGAACCCTGAAGCATCCGGACGACTCATCAAGTGGACGACGGAGCTGAGTGAATTCGACATCCAATACCAACCCCGCTCGGCGATCAAAGCACAGTCCTTGCCAGATTTTGTGACCGAGGTACAAAGGCCCGAGCCCGAAGCTACATGGAAAATATATATGGACGGATCGTCCACTCGGCTCAGAAGCGGAATTGGGATCATGCTACTTTCGCCTCAGGGAGAGCGGATGCATTTATCCGTCCGGCTGGACTATCGGGCAACCAATAATGAGGCGGAGTACGAAGCCCTCATAGCCGGATTGCAGGCCGCACGGCATGTTGGAGCTAGTCGGGTGGTGATCCACTCGGATTCCCAGCTTGCCGCTCAGCAACTCAATGCGAGACTCAGATTATACGCGGAAGCCTTTGAAAAACTCAAGACCGGCTTCACCGAGGTAGTGGTCCTGAAGATACCCCGAGCGGAGAACCAGGCGGCAGATGAGTTAGCCAAACTCGCAAGCTCAATATCGTCGGTCGTCATCCAGCAACCAATCGAGCAATTATCTTTGGTAGCGCACGTGGATTGGATGGATGGCCTCATATTCCCGAGCGATTGGAGAACAACGATCACGGAGTTTCTGCGCTCGGGCGCCACGCCGTCCAATCGGGAGGAAGCCCAGCTACTGAGGAGGAGAGCTGGCCGGTTCACACTCATCGGAGATCAACTTTACAAAAAAGCGTTCTCCCGACCTCTACTGAAGTGTGTCAGTTCGGAAGACGCCGAGTACATTCTCCAGGAAGTGCACCAAGGATCTTGCGGAGGTCATCCGGGTGGCCGTTCCTTGGCCAGGAAGATCCTGCTGGCCGGATACTTCTGGCCAACGCTACACGAGGACGCCGCTCGAACCGTCGCAACGTGTCTTTCCTGTCAGAAGTACCACAGTTGTTCTCATAGACCAACGGAAGAAATGAAAGCGTCCACAGTGTCCTGCCCGTTCAACCAGTGGGGCATGGACATCGTAGGACCCTTCCCTATGGCGACCAGACAACGGAAGTTTTTATTAGTGGCAGTGGATTACTTCTCCAAGTGGGTGGAGGCTGAACCATTGACCAAGATAACCGAGCACATGGTCAAGAAATTCATCTGGCAAAACATCATCTGTCGGTTCGGCATTCCGCGTCGACTCGTGTCGGACAACGGGCGGCAGTTCGTCGGAAAACAGCTCGAGGAATGGTGCAATGGATATGGCATTGAGAAGCACTTCACGTCTGTGGCGTATCCCCAAAGCAATGGTCAAGCCGAAGTAGCCAACCGGGAGATACTCCGGATTCTTCGGGCTCGGCTCGACCACATGGGAGGAAGCTGGGTGGACGAGCTGCCGGGGGTCCTATGGGCAATCCGCACGACCCCTAAGGAGGGAACGGGAGTAACGCCGTTCCACCTGGTGTATGGAGGCGAGGCGGTTGTCCCAGTCGAAGTCGGCGTATAATCCGTTCAGGTCCAGAACTACGACGAAGATAATTCCGAGCGGAGGCAGCTAGAACTGGACTTGATCGACGAGAAGCGAGCCAAAGCGTCCGTCCGGCTGATGGCCTACAGGCAGAGAATGAAGCAGAACTACAACCGCCGCGTGATTCCTCAAGCATTCCAGGTGAGCGACTTAGTCTGGAAGAAAGTGAAGCCGGTCGGGGACGTAGACAAGTTGGAGGCTCCCTGGGCGGGACCCTTCAAGGTTGTCGAGAAACTCCGATCTGGAGCCTACTACTTGGAGGATGAGAATGGACGGCGGCTGGATAGGAAGCGCAAACCACCTCCAGCCCTATCGGGCCGGATGAAAGGTGCGCTGATGTAACATATTTTCATGAATATGCTGTTCGGATGTATCTTTTGGCTGCAGAAATGAAAGTTATAAGAACAAAACAAGGGCACGAGTAAGGAACGGCCAACGGTTATCTGTAAGAAGGCATGGCGAAGACCCCGTGTCGTTCGGCCGGGGGTGTATATTATCCGAGCCTTAGGCTCGAGGGCGAAGACCCCATGCCGTTCGACCGGGGGGTATATTATACGAGCCCAATGCTCGATAGTGAAAACCCCGTGCCATTCGGCCGGGCGTATATTATCCGAGCCATAAACTCATTTCTGAAGACCATCGAGCTCCGACGTTAAACCCCAGAGTCGAACCGGCGACTATAAATCCCCCGGCCTGAAGACCGTCGAGCTCCGACGTTAAACCCTAGAGTCAAACCGGCGACTATAAACCCCCCGGCCTGAAGACCGTCGAGCTCCAACGTTAAACCCTAGAGTCGAACCGGCGACTATAAACCCCCCGGTCGGAAGACCGTCGAGCTCCGACGTTAAACCCTAGAGTCGAACCGGCGACTATAAACCTTCCGGCCGGAAAAAGATAATAAAAAGGTCGACTCGTGAGTTGAATGGACGATCGGCCAAGTTAGCGAAAATACTTCGTGAAAAATTGCGTCGGAAAGCTAGGAAGGCAAGACGAGAAACGGTTAACGAGAAGAAAAAGGGGAAGACGCGGACGACAGTAGTTCGCACTTCGATCGGGGGACACAAGTATTGACAGAGTAAGCTAATAAAAAGATGGCATGTCCATTAAAAGTCAGGCCCTCAGAGCCGATCGGAAGGGTTACAAAAAAACACTAAAGAAAATCATAAACGCTCCTCACTCTATGGGCTCGAAGATGGACTCCGGAACAGCTTCCAGCAGGCCGGCCATGTCTCGAGGAGGAATAGAGGTATCCTCAGGGAGATGGCCCTTGGCCTTCAGGTAGACAGTGGTCGCCCGGATGGCCCCTTCGAAGGACAGAACTAGCCGATCGCTGAGCTTGTCACCAAATGTGTCCGATCGAAGGTAGTTCTGTTTCAGCACCTGGAAGCGGTCAGCTTCTCCGTCCTGGTATTCCTTGAGCGCCGCTCGGGAGGCGTCGAGAGCTCCTTGGAGATCTTGCTTATCTGCCTGTAGTTTAGCTTCAGTGGCAGATCGACTCTCTTTCTCAGCAGATAGCAGGTCGGTCAATTCTGTAACGCGTTGATCCAGCGCTCGGACCTGCACCTTCATCGCGTCCAGATCAGCCACGACCCTATTTTTTCTGTTGGTGGCCACAGTGATCTGGTGGTCATGGGACTTGACTTCGACTTCGAGTCCAGCTACCCTGGTTTCCAGGCAGGAAGACTTGTGCCGCTCGGCCGCTAGCAGTTTTTCTGTCTGGGTCAGCTCGGACCTAAGCGTAGCATACGAGGGCCCTTCAGCCGGCACCCCTCCAGAAATTTGGAGTTTCTTCAACTCCTCCCACAGTTCGGCTAGACGATTGTTGACCGTAATGTTCTCCACCCATTGCTGCGTTCGGATGGGATAATGTCAGGAACCTGGTGAAGCAGTCGTAATAGTGTATTAAGAAACATACCCCGGTGGCTTGCTGTATATGACTGTCCGCTAGCTGACCGGGAGTCATCAAGGCAACCCGGGCCCTCGCATCTTCCCACGTCTTGGCAAGCGGCCCTCGAATAGTAACTTGATGCTCGGGAGCAATGGGCTGATCCGTCGCCAAAAGGAACTCCTCGGTGGGAAGACGGAGGACGAATTGGATCACTCGACGACCGCTCGGATCCGATTGGGAAGAAATGGCTCGGCTGGACGACTCGCCGAGCGGCGTAGAAATAATGTCCGAGCGCTTGAGCCGAAGGCGAACCAGGGGCAAAGAACTAACAGGTTGCGCCCCAATTGAAGCTACTGGCTGGTCAAGTTGGGAGGGAGTCCGATCAGACGAGATGGGCTCATGTGCGGCGGGTGGCGGGTTGATTGCCTCTAAGGGGGTGTCGACTGGCCCGACCACCGGCTCCTCCCGCGCAATGGCCGTCCGACGCCGCTTGCGTATTATCAATGGGGAATCACCTGCCGAGCGCTCCGCGCCCTCTGACGTAGGCTGCTGATCGGCCGAAGAGATAGCATCCCCGGCCGCTCCAGTTGCAGGGACCTGAGCGGCAGACCCTCGGGCCTCAGTTGGAGTTCCTCCGCTTTCGCCCTCATTCGAGCTGACCGGCTCGATGCCTCGATCGACCATCTCCTTGGCCACCACCGCCTCCATTTCGGCAGCTTTCAACTTCAGGCGATCAGCAACCTTGGCGCGCCACATGATGTCAGCTGCATAACAGAAGAATAAATCAGTTAGACCAAAAGGAAAAAGGATAAGGAAAGTGCTTACCCATGCTGCTCGGGAGTTTCGTTCGGATCGGGCTCAAGCCGAAAATGTACAACACCCCTTCGTGGAGTAGCTTGTTGATGTTGAACCTCTGGTCGGCTAATAGATTGGCCGCATGAAGATAATCCGGCTGGCTCTTGTATCTACCGAGGTCCGACGGGCTCGGCACAGTGGTCTGCCATTGGGTGCGAAAGGATGGCAGTTCGGGAAAGCGAAGGTAAAAATAACTTTCCTTCCAGTGCTTGTTCGAGGTCGGCATCTTATCGAAGAAGACGAGGCCGATCCGCGATTGGAAAAGGAAAGTACCCCACTCGGACTGTTTGGGATAGTAGAAGTAATGGAAAATTCGGGGGACTAGGGGAATGCCGTGCAGCTTGAAAAGGATTACTACGCCGCACAGCAACCTAAAGGAGTTAGGGACAAGTTGGCCGAGCGGAATTCGGAAGTAATTACAAACCTCACGGATAAAGGAATGTAGAGGGAAGCGTAGACCGGCCACAAATTGGTCACGAAAGAAGCAAACGGTGTCGGTCGGCGGATTGTGGGGCCGATCGGAAGAGGTGGCCAAAGCTAGTCTATGGTCAGGAGGAAGTTCGAATTCGTTAAGGAAGCGTCCCGCATCAGTCTCGTCAAACCGGCTTACCATGGTCATATACCATAGGCCGGGAGAGGGATCCGAAGGCTGCGAGGTGCTAGCCATCGCCGGGACAGTACCAAGGAAGAAAGGACCGAGGAAGGAAAAGTGAAAGGGTTGACGGAGAGAACAGAAACTATATCGAACGAATGCAAAGACCACCAGAAAGAAGAAAACGGAAGAAAGTAGAGATAGGAGAGGGCTTACTGGGAGCAGAGCGTGAAGGAGAGGATCGGAAGTTCATCAGAGCACCGAGGCAAGCGAACGTCGGGAAGATGGTTGCGAGAGGAAGCACCAAAAACACGAAGGCAAGAACGATAGAAGGAGGGTCAGCGTCGGTGCTTCATAAACCCCGGACTCGGTCCACTACAACCGTCCGATCCAGGTCATCGAAACAAGCGTTAGCATCGGACCGTCAGATTTGAACCAACGCATGTCCAATCAAAGCTGATGCCCTCACCGTACGATGACGGCGGATTTGCCAAGTGGCGACCAGCTATTGGGCGGCATTTAATGAGAGCCATTACTCGCGCGTGGGCAGCTTAATGAGGATTGGCACGAATTCCGAAGAGACCCGACAACTCCGACCGCCCCCAAAATAGAAGCGCAATAAACAGCGAATGGAAATCAAAACTACAAGGCATGGCCATCAACTCGTCGATCGGCCGAAGGGGCCTCCTAGAGCCGATCGGAAATACACTTTCAGGAGCGGAAAAGTGAATGTCGCTCAACCAAACTCATAGTCCAGTCAGTCGGACTTAGAGCCTCCTTCGACTAGACTTGAAGGGGAGGCATGTGATCCGGTGATAAGGACGGGGGACCCTCGTGGGCGGAAGGTCAACGGTACGTGGAGGTCAAAGGTCAGGAAATTCAACCCTGAGACATAACCGAGCGGACGAAGCAGGCCGACCAACCGGACATTTCCGGCTGACCGACCGGGAGAAATCTAGCCGACCGGGCGAGAATCCCCTGAACCGAAGGAAGACAACCCGACTGGGGGTCGGGTTTCCGATGCTCAAAGGTAAAAAGGTTTTAAGGCTGAGCGGGATGTCCGTTCGGTCGGGGCACCCGGCAACAGAGGCAGGAGCAATCTCATTCAAGCACACGACCGAGGTAGAAGTGACATGCTCGCCGAGCGGCTTAACCGCTCGGCCCTAGAACAGACAGGGATCGCAAGAGGACAAAGGAGACAGGGGATAACATCATCCTCGAGACGTCTGCCGCCGACAGACAGCAGAGTTGGCGGCCGAGCCATACACAAGATCATACGGTGGAAGCTTCCACCGTCACATCCGGGATATGTTCGGACGATTGCAGAATGGCGCCAGAGGTACTTTTCTGACACAGGCTCGTTAAGGTATGTTTGGGGAAGCGTGCACGCATCAGGAAGCGTGTCCGCGCTTCCCCGGAGTCCTATATAAGGACCCCAGACGTCGACGAAGGTATGGGCAACTCTTTACTGTAGCCACATTACGCTGCCTCTCTCGTTGCCTGACTTGAGCGTCGGAGGGCCGTCGCCGGGAAACCCCTCACGGCTCGGCTTCTTTACAGGTTCCCGGAGAGCTACACCACTAGTCGGAGACAGCGGAGCATGCCACGCCCCCAGCGTCCGTCGACTCAGCGCTCGGACAGGATCAAATAGGAAACTGTCGTGGCTAAATGAAATGGAAAACAATAACTTGGAGGCGTCAAAGGGTAATAGAGAATAAGAAGTTTATGAATTTCAAACTATTGAAATGAGAAATATTTCAAACTTTTGAGATTATGCCACCAGGAAAGCTTGTAACTGTGAATACATGGCTAATATAGAATCAACTAAGAGCATCAATGATAAAGAAGAGTTTGTTTAAGCAAAGATAGAAATAATTCAAACTAATTCAGATAAATTTAAATTAAATAGTTGTCAAATCACGGCAAGATAAACTTTCTTACCTTAACACTAGGCGTTAAATTGGTCAAATTTGAACCAAGAATATCAATAAAGGGGTTGGAATTTCTTGGTTTTTTTGCACCAGGACTATCAAGTTGCTCCTGATCTGATATTTTCCCTCTCTCAACAGGTGTACTGGTCACATAAGTAGGAAGGTCGGTGTTTTCCTTATTACTATTGTCATCAGCCATTCTGTTAGTATCAGAACAAATTGACCAACAAAGAAAATCAGATCATTTGAAGCTTTACAATTGGGGCAAAACAAAAGAAATTTCATTACCTGCAATGGACATGATTATCTTTGCTAATATTTGATGTGGAAGAAAACAACATGCCATGGAGCAATTTTCCGTCGATGATTGTTTCAATTACATACCCGAATTTGTTTAAATTTATCACCCTAGCCTCAAACGTGACCTTTCCAGAAGACTTGTGATAAGATAATTTTGAGTCTGTACAACAATAAATATAAGCAATAGTTTTAATTAAATTCAAGCACATTAATATACAACTGTATGAAACTTTGCCCTCCTTACATGGTTTAATTTGAGTTAAGGATATTAAAGAAACAGCATTACAAGCTGAATAACAAGAAAGCAAAGTTACTTGTGACAACCTTACAGCAAGGTACGTAGATAACTGATAGTTGCAAAAGCTACTATAGGTCTTTAACTATAAATATCAGCACAGTATCTGAATTTGGGTAGTGGTAAATGCCATATCCTCTACTTTATTCTTTGACCAAGGGAAATTAGACAAAAATCCCAATCATGGAACTGTACCTATGAGAGCCTAAAGTTTAAATTTGATCAAAATATTTTGGTGTTAACTTCAAAAAGTACCTAAAAGAGTGCACAAAGAGAAGACATTTTATGTTGCCAACTGCTAACAGGCATTAAAACAGAGACAAATATGAAGTCCGATAGAGAAAGGAAGATAAATGAGGCTAATCAATGGTTCCAAAAAATCTCACTGCAGAGTTATTTTTTCCTCACACCAGCCAGTTGAACAACACAACAAATTGCTTTGCTTGAGATTTTTCTTAAAATTTAATGTACCGAGGCAAAACAACAAACTAGGATATTCACATAAAAATTCATACCTGCCTGGTTAATTTCATGCAGTCGATAAGAATGCTTCAAAAAAATGTTATCCTTTATGTTTCCTGGATAGAGAAGATCCTCTTGCTGATACATTTTCTTCAAATCCCTTCTTATACAGAGCTTCTCTGGTCTTCTATCACATATCCCATTCACAATGGGGATATCTGGCATTATACACACCAAATAGAAACAAAGAAAAAAAATGCAAATACTATGAAATATTTCTGCAATCAAATCCTATCCACTAGCCCTAGAGGTTAACTAATTGGTTAGAATACATTACAGAAAGAACTCCAAGCAGTATGTTTGTGACAGGAGGGGAAAAGACCAAAAATATATAATCACTGTATCATACCTGTATGTAAGTAGTACATGTCATCAAGGGCGTAAAGAGATTCACTACATCCTCCTAGAAAGACAAGATCTCCTTTCCATTGGTCCAAGCAGTCACCAGCTACTGCGAAACGAGCACAGGGACCTTGGTTTTCTGGTATAACTTTGCTCCAAATCCGGCTCTCTAGAACCCCAACAAAAAGTTTAAATCAAATCAAAAAACAATATTTTTCAATCCAAAGCACGACTTGAATCACAACAAGAATCAAGTATACATTCTAACACTTTGACACTTTTAAGGTCTTCGTATGTTAAATTATGCAAAATAATATTTAACAGTAGGAGTAGAAACATATTTTTATATATACAGAATGTACTAATAAAAGTCACATGGCAGACTTTGTAGTGCTAGACACCTTTTCCATAGACCATGTAGATAAGAGGATTTGTAAACAAAGAAATAACTGAATGTAGGCAAAGGGTTTATACTTTACAAAGCAGAATTGGTTATGTGACTGAAAATAGAACATTTGAAGGGGAAAAAAAAATCCTTTTTGTACATCAACTGTGTCAAACACTAAGAATTTCTTAGAGGATCAAAGATCAGTAGTATGCCAATGAAATTGATAGTCAGCAAATGGAGAGGAAATAAAAACACGTGCTTAAAGCAAAATCACACGGGCCAAAATCATAGACTCACAAAATGAAACATTTTAACCACAGCTAGTTCCATCAACCTATTAGAGTACATTGAAGAGGAGCTTTGGTGCAACAAAAAAAAAACGTGTGACCTAAAGGCCATGAGTTCGAGTATCAAAAACAGCCTCTTGCAAAGTAAGGTAAGGCGGCGTACAATATACCATTCTCTGGAATCTTGCATTGGCGGGAGCTTCGTGCATCGGGCTGCCCTTTATGGTACAATGCCCATAGGCAACAAGGAATCTCAAGTAGTAGCTTTTTGAGAAGTATTTTAAAAAAAACAATGACAAGTTTGATGTTCATTCATAAATAATTGATGGTTTAACAAGCTATAATGAACTAGCAATATCATTTTACAAAGGATGCAAAACTTTCATAGTTATATTGCAGAAGCTGAAACCTTCATGGATTAACCAAGCCAAAATGGATAAAGTACAATCACAGGAATATATTCACAATGTACTTACCTACATTGAGGACATAAATGTCATCATAAAGGCTCTTAGCATCAAGGAAACCACCAAATACAAATAAATTACTCCCAAGTGCCACAGTTGTATGCCCAGCGCGCGGAGGAAAGATCTTTCCGAAAGTCTTCAGTGGCTCCCACCCAAGTGTGTCTGTTTTATGTGCTGAATATTAGTTGCCTACAGAATACAGGGCGTCGCTTTGACATACAAAAGAATAAAAATAAAGTTTTAAAATAAAGTTATAAATAATACTGGATATGACATAACTTGAACTTCTACAAAGAGATATGACCCTTTTATTCAAGGTCTGTAGGGTGATGTAATTTTCAACAAATTGTCAAAAAAAAAAAAAACCTATGTTTGAAGGATAAATTATCGCCAAATATTGTTATTTTGACAGGAATTAAAATCTCATTCCGAGTTGAGGTTTCTTACTCGACCAGAACAAGATGTGTCACTCGTGCCTAGTGCCGATATCTAGCAAAAACCCTAAAAAGAGGAGGAGAATGCCGCATAGCTTTTTGTGTGTTACAAAGAAGTTGGGAAGCGTTGGTGTCGTTAGGAACACTTGCAAGAACATCTTGGGAAGGCTACCTCAGATGGAGAATTAGGTGGAGGAGGACAACGCCTACCTCGTCATGCGTCATGAAATCTTGCAAAGCCTTGGTTGCAATGCCTACCTCATCGTGTGTCATGAAACTTTGCAAAGCCTTGGCCACAATGATGAAGGGCACCATATCAAAGTACATCAGAAAGAGTGGTGAATCCTCAACAAAGCCTTGTGGAAGGCTCATGAAACACTGTCAGATCACATTGCATACTCATTGCGTGTTGGAAGGTGGCATGAAGCCTCTCATGGAACAGTCTCATCGATTAGGGCAGTGTGGCAGTATCATACTTATTCAATGTGCCAATGTCTAGATAGAACAAAATGCTTTACATGTGACAACTGACACAAAATGATTCTTCAAACTATGATTTTGATACCAGCCAACTTATAGATCCCAAAATACCTTAAAAAACATGTTTTACTTTTGAGATTATGACCCGTAGTCATAATATTAATTAGGGAAATGCATGGATGGGGAGATCATACTCGCATTAGTTTTCAGTACAATTGTTAAATATGGACTTAGCTCTGGGATTACTTTGGGCTTCATTGACAATATTACAAGAAATATACCTGCATTTAGGATGTAAGCATCAGACAAATAGAAACCCGAAGAATCTTCACCACCAAGGACTATGATCTGGTTTTTCCATGCTGAGCAACTATGACAATCACGTGCAGAAGGTGGAGAGCCAGAAGTTACAGCCCGTTCCCAAGTTAGTTTCTCTATGTGACAGATAATGAGTCATAACATGAAAGACAATGATCATTAACCTACATAGCACATGAAGTAACATTATGATATTTGTGCTTGATCTAAAATCACAGATGAGTTTTAAGACAATGGAAATTATTACAATAGAGTCCTTGAGTTTTTAAAGTGCATAATATTACATTGTTAACAAGAGTAATATGGAAAGGCACAATATGTAGAGCATTTGAAATGAACAAAATAAGAAATGTCCTTTAAAATAAAGGCAGTTGCAATTAGCTATCTAACAGGCATGACCACAGGCAAAGTGATTCTTCTACATTATTTCCATAAGGAATTAAAGGGAATAATGAGTTCATCAAAGGTTCAAGAAATGAATATGTATAGAGATGTATAGTTAAATCAATGATAAACAAGTATATATACTATAAAGATGATGATGATGATGATGATTCCTCCATATACCATGACAAGGGCAAACTTGACTTCCATACAAATTTGAAGAAAAAATAAATGAGGAAAACTACCTGTATCCAATATGTAAAGATCATTATAATACTTCTCTTCTTGAGTCTCAGATTTCCCACAACCACCAAAGATGAAAATCCTCTTATCAACAAGTGCAGCGCCATGCCCTTCACGTGCATTTGGTCCCTCACCAAATAAATTTGGTGCAATCCAAGTATTTGATACTGCAGACATAGCCAAAGGGATGAAATAATATCAGTGAAAAACTTAATTTTAATGGAGCAGGAATAATCTTAGCATGTAAACTATTTTGAAGGAGAAGTGATGCTTATGCAACATCATTTTCAGTTGAATAAGTGGAGAAATTGGTCAAACTAAGTTGAACTGCATAGCTTTGCAATTGAATATCAAGAATTTCAATGGCATTTTCTGAAAATATAGCACCAACAAAAAACAAAGAAAATAATATGATACTCAAATGTATAAATTCATACAGAATTCAAATTGTATAAATTAATATACTCACATGTATCTAGAATATATGTGTCCTTGAGTGGATTCTTTCCATCTGTGCCACCAAAAACAAATAGTTTATCACCTAAAGTGGTGCAACTATGGCTATCCCTAGGTGAGGGCGGAGTACCCTTCAATGTTGGTTTACTCCATGACTTCATAGCTGTGAAGTTAATAAAAGTACAAAAGTCATTTAATTTATAGTTCTTGAAAGAAGTTTTTTTCCCTTTCAATTAGATAAAGAAACAAAACAGTATGTATGTAGATGAGAACATAGGAAAAGACATTTAAATGACAATGATTGGAAAAGTGAAAAACATGTTATTGCAAATTCATGAGATAGATTTGGCCCCTTGCACCTCAGTTACAAAGGTGGTATATGTTAATGAAAGAGCAATAATAATGAAAAGAAAAGATTCAGCATTACAGAACTTAAACATCCATGAAAGTTAACTGAAATGCTTGGGTTTTGTCTAGACTCTAGAACATCAATTTGACAAATAGCACTAAGTTATCAATTCAAATCTTCGTGATTAATTTGGTTACTACATTCTATACACTGAAAACCTAATGAACTCAAAAGATGTAGATGTAGATGTAGATACAACAAATTCAAAAAGGCGAACAAACAAAATATTACTAGACATATAGCTATTAACTAAAAGTCTGCCTCCCTACATGACTTGGCAAAACAATGTAATAGAAACCTTCTCACTCCTGGTATTCATATTTCACTGAAAAATATGACTACTGGTGGACTATGGGGAGATATGATTGATTTAGTTCTCTGTTACATCAATCAAACTTCAGATGCTTTCCAACTGTTTAGAACTATAGGCATTAAGAAATTCATACATAATTAGCAAAATATCAGGAATAAAATCCAAAACTTACAAAAGCACTCCTTTGTAAGTGACACAAAGATTTAGTGTCTACATTTTCATATGCGAATAATATGTTTACATGGAGTACAACAATGACAAAATGCAGAAAACATTTTGTTAATGGTTGTACAACAAAATTTTGGAATATTCTCTCCATTATTTAGTTATCATATCATGAAATACTCCATTATTTCATTACTAAATTTGTGTATTTCCAAATATCAAATCCCTAATCAATCATGTACAAATCTGTGTGTATTGAGTTGTTGCTCAAAGGAATAGAGTGTGAGAACCTTTTTCCAAAAGTTTACATGGTATCTGAGAGCCACTTTGTTGTCCTCATTATACAACTATCGTCTAAATCCCTTTGTTCTAACCACGTCACCTTATGCAACTATTGTTTCTGTGTTTGAAACATCAACGAGCAAACCAGCTTCCCTTGTGTTTTTGGTTGGAGGGGAAGCTCTAGGGTGATTGCAACCTTGTCTTTCCCTTCCCTATTGCAAATTTGCAACTAGGCCACAGCACCTCTAGCTGTTCATTGTGACTTCCTGCTCGACACCTTATGTTGCCTGACGTGACTTCCTGCTCCACCATGACACCTTGAGTCGCTCTATGGCTTCATGCTCTGCCATAACACCTCATGTCTCCTGCCGTGGTTTCCTGCTCCACCATGCACCGTCAGCAATCATCTGATACTACAGTCAGATCCAACCCCACTAACCGCTCCTACCTTTAGCTTTTCCTTGAAAGTTGCCTTGTCATCCTGTAAAACATGCAGATCATCCCAGAACCATGTAGGTCGTCTAATTTTGTGTTATGATAATCTAGACTTATGGGCATGCTTCAAATATCTCATTTCGAAGTTGCAACAAGTCATCATAAGCCAGGGGTGTCAATCTGATCTTGCTTTGGTAATCTGCAGGAAATTTTGGTTTCTAATCATCATTGCCCATGCTTGAAACAAACTGAAGATGTTGCAACATCTCCAATTTGGTGGAAATATTCTATCCATTATCTAGCTACCATATCATGAATTTATCCATTATTACATTATCAAACTAGTGTATTTCCAAATATCAATTCCCTAATCAATCATTTGCAAGTCGTGAAAACTACCTTTTCCAAAAGTTCAAATTTATTACAAGAAGATAGGCTTAGATGAAGGATAGATGACATATGATGCGTTCAGATGAAGTACAATCCTAGAGAAGTAATCATGCATGTTTAACCTACCTGGGATCCACCATGTGGGCAGAATGACAATGCAATTTGACAACTGCCCAGCAAATTCAACCAAATAGATTACCCTTTCCACATAAGCAAATCGTTGCAGGCATATATATCTAAAATGCATCGAAACACATCAGGAATGCAAATCTAAAATGAAAAAGAAGATAAAATCCGTCAAGCACCGTCATTGAAACATCAACTCAAATTTACGGCCACGTTAATGTCATGCACAAACTCGACACGGGACAAAAAGAAAGCAAAGAGGGCTAGCGCTCTCTCTCTGAAGAGCATTCGAAACAGAGCGCCATGCGACATCAAAAGCGTGCAATAAGGAATGATAAGCAGAGAACGAAGAGATCAGCGGGGCCTTCCCGCGCTATAGTAACCACGACCTACCGGTGTCGAAGACGTGGACATCGTTGGTCTGGCGTTTGTTGTGGCCGTACCCACCGAAAACGTACAGGTACCTTCCTCCCTGGACGGTGTTGCAGCTGTGACCCCACCGGACGCCGGGGCCACAAATCCCTTCCGCCTCTGATGCCCGCCCGTCGGCAACCTCTCCCGCGTCCGCGTGCACCACCTCCCACCGCATCCCAGGAATGGGTTTGGGCAAAACACGGAAATCCACACGAGAGGAGGATGAAGGAGGTTAAGACCGAGTAGAATTAATCAAAATAAATCGATTTTTTTTTATTTTAAAAATCAAACAGATAGAATTTTGTCATAAAAATAGAACTAGTTCATTTGATGTAATATTAATTAATTCAATTAATAAATAAAAATGATCAACGGTCTATTAAATCTATATAATGTTCCGTATTTAAGTTGTGGATTAATGGTCGATTAATATGTTATAATCCAGTACTAATACTTTAATTAATTTTATAACCTAAATCTAATTGAATAAATTAAAATAATCAAGATTTTTAATAATAATAAATAAAATTTTAAACTAGTCAAATTCATTACTATTTTTTTTATATTTACTCACATGTTACTATTTTTTTTATATTTACTCACATGTTTGCAGTATCCTACTGTCATGATGGAAAAAAATAAAAAAGTCGAATATGTTCGCTCCTAGCGCTCGTCAATTTATCCCAAGATTAATACACAGGAGATAAATCATAGCCAGTTACTAACCTTTGGAATAATAACTAACATATAAAGGAGACATTTAATTATCTCGATTTTATTAAGATTCGAACCTTAGATCTTATGATGATAAAACTTCATGTGTTAGCTATCCGACCTTCCCGAGAGGACGACATTAACATGATCAATAAACAATTGATATCAGTTTCTATATAATTTATTATTAAAATACCTTTGAAATAGCCAATGGCTCGGGCTGACCTATCCGAGTTAAGGGTGCAAATATGCCGAGTCGTTCGTGAGTCGCTCGTGAGCGGCTCAGTCAAAACTCGACTCAAGCTCGAATTTGACTGAGTTTAACTTGAGCCGACTCGTTTAACATTCAAACTGAGCTCGAGCTCATTTAACACTGACTCGAGGGTTCGTCGAGTCTTGTCAAGACAAGTTAATTTAATATTTCAATAATTAAAATTATTATTACTTTTAAAATGAAAAATAAGTCAGGAGGAGTTTGTGACTAGAACATGTCAGTTGATATATTTGATATTTACGATTTGAATCCCTACTTGAATAGGTTTTTAATTTACTTTTCTAAATCAAGCTTGAGCTTGACTTGAGCTCGACTCGAGCTCGAGCTCAAACTCACAAGAATGTAATTGAGGTCAAGCTCAAGTCGAGCCTATATAGTTTTCTCGAGCTTAAGTTGACATGAGCTCCAACTCGACTCGACTCGATTACGGTAGGAGTTGATCGATAAAAGTCTCCAAGCTGCCATCTACTTAATTAAGTTTTTTTTCTTCCTGACGCTCACATTCTTCCTTTCTCCTCCATCTCAAAGTCGCCGGGGCTAGAAGAAGAGAGAAGTATAAATCAATTGGATAAAATAATTCAATTTAACTGAGATTTTACTAGTTAAGTCTTAATTTTTTTATCTTTCTAAATTCGATAGACTTAGATTCAATTAATCCTGGAAGTGAAGTAAATAAATTAACAAAGTATAAGTGAGTTATGATATGACACCAAGCATCACCCATAGGTCAAACTCAGTGACCGTTAGACAATCTCTAACTCATAATATCGTGTAATTTTTATATTAAAATAGTATAATTTCAATATCAAATAATATTTCAACTCCAAGTCATGAATATCATATCACATTAAAAAAAATATTCTTTAAAATATTCTATTCTTCTTATTCATAATTTAATTATCAACCTACATCTAAATTTATTAATATTTTTATATGATATTTATTATATTTAAAAATAATTTATTAATTTACAAATGTAATTATAATTAAAATATATTAAATAAATTAAAAATAATAATTTTAATAAATTAAATCTTTACAAATATACATAATAAAATTTAAAAAGACTACTAAATATAAAATGACCTTAAAAAACATCCAACGTAAAATTCAAACCTACATGGAAATTATCCTTGCCTCTTACCATCAGGAAATTAACTCCAATTTCAGTTTCCCTATTTGCACTCCAAAACTGATCCATGATAATTATATTTAATAATAATTATGGCAATAAATCGAGTTATTATCATTCATCCTTACAGTCCTAATCAGGCCATTAATCCACGCCGCCTAATAATTCATCCTCTTCCTTCCTCTCCCATATAAATCCTCTGTCAACTCCACGCCCAGACGACCATACTCGACGGAGGATCTAGCAATGGCGAGCAAACTCGGAGCTGAGATCTTCTTCTCATCTCTCTGTTCTACCTTGTTACTCCTTTCTCTCTTCTCTGGTAATCCAAAATCACTCATTTAACATCTTTCACTTTTTCTCGAATCACTCACGCGTAATTACTCCATTGCAGGAGCTGCGAATCTCGTGCCGGCCGCAAAAGCAGACGTAAACAATTTTCCTCATCTTCCGTAGGATGATGAAAAAGATAGTTTTGATTCATCTCGAATGTGCATATAAAGCAGAAGTTTGTACAATTGCTTAATTTTAATCTGTTGGCAGAAAACCTGGTGCGTCGCGAAACCTTCGTCGGACGCTGCAACGCTGATGGCGAACTTGAACTACGCCTGCTCGCAGCTGCAGGTGGACTGCAGAGTGCTGCGGATCGGCTGCGCTTGCGCTCGCCCGGACAGCCTCATCTCCCACGCCTCCGTCGCCATGAACCTCTACTACCAGGCCGCCGGCCGGCACTACTGGAACTGCTTCTTCAACAACTCCGCGCTGGTGACGACGACTGACCCCAGTGAGTCGAGTCGCTTTTTGATGTTTTAATTAAATTGACGAATGCCATAGTTTTGTCTCCTAACTAATTGCTCTGAGTCATCATCATGTCTGTTGCAGGCTTCGATAGTTGTGTTTATGCATACATCTGAAGGAGGGAGACTGGCATTTTTCTGGGAGAGTTAGTTAATTAGGTTGTGTTTTCATGTGCAAATTGACAGTATAAGGTGGTCGATCATATTGTTTCTAGTGGATGAATTAATCTGTCAAAGCTCAAACAAAAATCTCTAAGTGGTTCAATTCTGATTCAATGTGCTGATGAAGAGGGGTGCGATTAGTTTATATAAATCTAACTGATAAAAGCATCTTTTATTAAACCAAAAAAATAAAACAGAACAGGATCGATTAAACCGCGGAAGCGAAATTGAATGTAATAGTGTAAATTGTGTTTGGTTTTAAAAGTTTTGATGCTTCTAAACCTTGACTCACTGAATATGATGATGTGTATTTCCCTATAGAGAGTAGGCTTAGAGACCTCTAAAAATGAATATGAATATATATAAACTTGTACATCACTGAGTTGGTTGAAAGAAACCACCATATCTCATGATTTGTGGATCACAAAGTGGAGATCATGGACCACTTAAGTACTCTATGAGAAATAACCAACATTCTCCCATTTGATTCATGTATCAATCACGTGCAACAATAGAAACAAAATACAAAAATCATGGTTATAGGTCCTCCAAAATAAGAGTATTATCTTCTATATATTACAATGCATATATGTGCACAAAACAAAATGAGAAAATATCAAACTGAATAAATCGTATGTATATTAAAGTTAAAACATTAATTATATTATCAAAATTCATATACATGATTCTTAAAATTATTTGGTGGCATGTCTTTAGTCAAAAGATTAGCTATCATCAATTTAGTATTAACATACTCAATGACCACTTTCTTCTCTTGAATATGTTCTCTTATGGCTAAGTATTTAATGTCGATGTGCTTATTTCAACTTCGACTCTTATTGTTCTTCGCCATAAACACAATATATAGCTGAATTGTCACATTACAATCTCAATGGCCTAGAAATAGAATCAACAATTATAAGCCTAAATATGAAACTCTTAAGCTATACACCATGTGAGGTAGCTTCAAAATAGGATATGAACTCGACCTCTATAGTGGAGGTAGCAGTTAGAGTATGTTTTACACTTCTCCATGATACAGTTCCATCAACTAACCTAAAAATATAACCAGATGTTGATTTACGTGAATCAACATAATCTATGAAATTTGCATTAGAGTAGCCAATCATCTCTAGAGTTTTGGTTCGTCTATACATAAGAATGTAATCCTTTGTCCCTTGAAGGTATCTCATTACCTTCTTCGCGGCTCTCCAGTGGTCAACATTATGATATCTCCCTAACACCCCAACACTTGGGTAATATTTTGAGAAATGTCATTTTCACATCCATTTGGTGCAAGTCCAAATCAAAATGGGCAACCAAAGACAAAATTATACAAAGAGAATCTTTCTTAGATACAGAAGAAAATGTCTCGATATAATCAATTCATTACAAAAAATATCCATATAGGAGTAGTTTTTTTTACTTTCAAAAGTGGTTTTCAACCACCCCTACATTTGAAATTGATCTTATACGTTATGCATATAATAACAATTTAAAACTACTTCTATATCTATAAATTCAAGAGCAGTTCAAATCACTTTAAAACCAAGTGTTAATGGTTTTGAACTGCTCCTACATGCCATGGATATAAGAATGATTTCAAAAATCATAAATGTTGTGAGTATAGGATCACCACCCCTCCTACAGGTAGACCCGACCCCAGGCCAGACCTGGTCATAATCGGGTCAGGTACCCGTTGACCAAATTTCGTCCCAAGTTAACCGACCGTTCAATTTTTTATTTTATTTTTTCTTTTAAACGTTGAAATCAAGGTTTTTTTATAGATGTATAGATATTAAAAGAAATTTATTGGTACTGGAACTCAATTTTTTTTATATAGATGTATAAATATTAAAAGAAATTTGTTGGTACTAGAACTTGAACCCAGATTCCTAAATTAGAACATAATATCCTAACCAATTAAATTACAGCTATTAATAGTTTCATGTGTTAGTTAATTATTTAATAACTAATCAATAACTTCTGTTATTCTAAATAATCGGGAGAAGAGTATAGAGATATTTATTCATATATTTATTAATTCATAATCATTTGCTGATAAATAATTTCATATATTAGTTAATTATTTAATCACTAATTAATAATTTTCTTTTACTATATATTTATATATTATTAATAAGTCCAACAATATCAATTTTGATAAATAATTTTGATTACCTATGAGAATATGAGATTAGAGTTACTCATGGAAAGGACTTTGTTCCGGTTGTTGTTGAAAAGAAGAAAGGCAAAAAAAAAAATTTAGGTTAGCGTTAGGGTTTATCTTTAGATTCACTTGCTAGTAGAGGCTAATAAAGACAAAAAGTTAAGAGAGAAAATTAATCTGATTAATATATTTTAAAAATAGTTGTTCTCAATGATTAATAATAGTATTTATTAATATTCTTATCATAAATAATCTAATATGAATTTTTTATTTAAATAAATAATTTTTAATAAATATTATTATAAAATATTTATTAAAAATATCAACAGAATATTCTAATAGTGAAAAGTTGAAGGAGGGATAGATAAAAGAAGAGAGATTTTTCTAAGTGAGATTTAGGGTTTTAGAGTTGAATAGAGGAAAAAAAAGTTTTCGATGTAAGATTAAGTTTGAAAGTTGAATAGACGAAGAGGAAAGGTTTATGACATAAGATTTTGAGTTTTGGCGATGAATAGAGGAAGACGAAGGCGCACAGGTTGCATGCTGTTGCGCAAAGAGAGGGCAACACCTCTAAACCGCAGAAGAAGAGAAAGAGAGAAAAGAGATCGCGCAGAGTAACAAGACAAAGACGCACAAAAGGAGAGCAAACACGAGGAAGGAGAAGAAGAAGAGAAAGAAGAAGAGTTACCGTAGTTCGGCGGCGTGCCTCACTATGTGAAAATCGGCAATATACTTCGGATATTATCCGAAGTAATAAGCAGATAATTACCGAAGTAGACGCACGTGAAGTAAAAGCGTAAATTTTTTACTTCACCACACGATTACCGAAGTCTATCACCGGTTCAAAATCGGACTGTTTTCAAAGTAAAAAAGCTATACTACTTCATCGAGACCAGTAATAATCCCGAAGTAGTTGATGATTATTACTTCACCACACGATTACCAAAGTCTATCACCGTTCCAAAACTGGTCTAAAATTGGACCGTTTTCGAAGTAAAAAAGTTATACTACTTCATCGAGATCAGTAATAATACCGAAGTA
This sequence comes from Zingiber officinale, assembly GCF_018446385.1. NCBI lineage: Eukaryota > Viridiplantae > Streptophyta > Magnoliopsida > Zingiberales > Zingiberaceae > Zingiber > Zingiber officinale. The sequence goes on from NC_056007.1 coordinate 81,346,589, forward strand.
GTTGATGATTATTACTTCATAGGTTACGTTGTTTGACGAAGTAAAATATGTATACAACTTCACAAATTTTACATTTTGGTGCAGTAATTGTTTAATTTTACTTCTGAATAATTTGGCTTGGTCGAAGTATTTATTATTGTATTACTTCATCGTAGTATAGAAGTAATAGAGCATATTTTACTACAAAAAAAAATAATCTAGTGAAGTAATTTATACGAAATATTTTCATAAATTTGATCAGAAGTGAAGTAAATTGTTTCTTTAACTATGTCATTATTTAAATTTATCGAAGTCGTTCGTGTTGTATTACTTCATCAGTGATTTATAATGTTGAAGTAATTGATCATATTTTACTATAATACAATTTTAATTAACAAAAATATATATTATAATATTTAACTCTAATATAATATTTTTCACCCCAAAATTGAACCAATATATCACAAACATGTATCATATACAATCCAAAAGTGTATTCATAAAAGACATGTTTAACCATAACTCAAAAACTTTTGTATCAATAAATCTTTAAATACAATCTAAAATTTATATCATAGCCTACACTTAGGCATCCACATAGAAATAGACGAATTCGCTCCATTCACTTCTGACTTCATGATACTGAGATTAATTGTAATACTGTTTGTTTTTTGATGCTACAAACTGAAACATTAACAGAAGTTTGAGTATCAATGAAAAATAACTCAATATTTTATAAAGAAAATATTTCATAAAGAAGAAATTCACCTTCCTCTCTAATTGTGGGTCTTCATCCAAGATTATCTCTTTCATGTACCGCATCACACAATATCCACATTCAACACCACCATTTTGTTTAAAATTACCCTAATAAAATTGAAAATGTCATGCAAGAAGTCACAATCCAAATAATAAAAATTATTAATTGATATCTAAATATATAGTCACAATACATACTGTCAATTATTTAAAACCTGGTCCTTTTGAAATACCCCTTGATGCATTGTATATCTTGACCCCACTACATTGTAAACAATAGAAAATTATTTTTTTTAACCTATAATGAATTCAATGCATTCAAAATTAGCATAATCTACTACTTACTTGGTCACAATAATTTGCCAAGCATGGTCTCGATTCCTGTTACTCAAAGAGTCAATAAATATATCATATTCTTATCTTCATTAATTATAATAAGGATCCAATGGTACCTGCATAAATGAAAATATAACATTGAATAACATGTAGTAAGAATTGATAAATAGTAAAAAACTTACCCAGTGTTATACGGGATGAGGCATATGTTATCTCTATTAGATACTCCCAACTGAGCAGCAATATGTTGTGACAATTTACTACCTTCTTCACCCACACCGCATGTAAGTATGTGACCAGGATCCACAAATGACGCATACTCAGCTCTTTTTTCTTTCTTCAAGTATTTGTAAAGGTAACTGCAAGACAATATAGCCCTATGTAAACCAAAGCAAAGCATGTGAACAAATATTGCGACCAAAGCAAAGCATATGAACAAATATTGTATTTAACGCATAACATACCCCATGTAAATCAATATTTGTCTGGCACCTATCTCTCTCATCTCCATAAAGCGTAAGATATCTTCTCTTAGCAACCATATACTTTTAGGACGTCCAAACATAGCTTCATCAAATTCTATATGTATGCTCTCATCTTCAGGCATCAATCTGATAACATACGAGCTAGTAGATATATTTGCATGTCATCAACAATATTTTTTCAATTTCCTTGTACTTATCCTGATGGTCATGAATATCCGAAAGAGCAAATGATTGATGTTGCACATTCTTCTACAAAATTTTAAAATTATTCATATGAGTATTCAAATGATTGAGACTTTTTCAAATACCAACTTTTCAAGTAAACTGAAAGTACCTTCTTTGTTGGTAAAATTACCAACTCTTTAGGCCAAGCAACAATTGTTCCAATAGCATCATTGATGATTGTTTGTCCAGACGGAATTGGAATTGGAAGCTTTGCTCCTTCATCTAACACAGCATGTATCAATAGATACCTTGAAATTTCCTTCCCCAAGTGGAACATGATGAATCAGTATATTTGGGCCTCCTTCTGATAGTATTGTGTCGTACGCCACCACATTTTCACGTTGCTTCACAGCCAGGTTACATTTTTTCCCTTTAATAAAAAAAATAAAGTGTATATAATTACCTTAAATTGAAAGAAAAATCAATTTGACATAAAATTGAGAAATATAAAACCTCCAAGCTTGAAGTGCCACATTCATAAATCTCCACATCATCTCTCCATTTTGGGTCGTTCATGTTTGAGAACTTGTTCGATATAACAACCTCACAAGTCTGATTATCAATGACCTGAGCAAGTTGAGCCTTCAATTTCTCTACTTCAACCTTCAAGCTCTTATTCTCCTCCGATTGTTCTTTGAAATTATCGATCAAATCCTTTGGAACTGATTCCCTACTCTTTCTTGCAGTTTTAAAGTAGAGTTGGGGTTTTACACACCCTCCCACACCTGTAACCCGTCCATAGTGTTCTTGATTTTCTAAAGCAGTGGTTAACACATCATTCATCCCAGAAGATTTGAACTCTCCTTTGACTTTCTTTTCCATTAAGTCATCCTACAATATGAGATGTAACAAATCAATCCAAAAATTTCAATATTATTTAGCTAGGCAATATAAAAAGTAGATAAAAAAAATAATTACAATTTTTGCAACGACTTTTGCTATCTCCATATCTGTTATGTTGCCAGATTTATCCTCACGGGCTTTACGCCAAAGCATCGATCTATCAACTTCCTCATTTTCAGCAATTATTTTTTTCTCCCTCTACAATTCCAAAAATGATCAGTTACATAATATTAAATACTTGCTTGAAAATGATAAGTCTAATTGCATGGTAGCTCACCAATTCTGCTTCTAAGCTGATGTAACCTTTGCGAGACAATCTGTGATGATATTTATAATGTATCGTTCGTTCTTTTTGCTTTTCATGAATAACCTACATAGAAGATACATTCATAAACACCCGTATGCATTATATATACAGCAGACATGCAAACAATTATAAGTGTAAGCACCCGTATGCATTTTCACGTTGCTTCCTAAAGCAGTATTGCATTACATAATGTATAATACAATTTAATGTAAGCACTATAAGTGTAAGCAGTATTGCATTATAAGTGTAAGTAGTATTGCATCACATAGTGTAAGCACTTGAAAAACTGCAAAATGCAATTTATAAGCAAAATTTGCCATACTGTATAATTCAACAACAGAGGAGAACTCTATAAATGTAAAATGCAAAATTTAAAAGCAAAATTTGCACTTGAAAAACTACAAAATACAAAATTTATAAGCAAAATTTGTCATACTGTAAAATTTCCTAACCATAATCCTAACTATAAATTGCATTTTGCCTAACTATAATATTATTTGGTAATACATGTAAAGTAATACTCGGTAAGCAATTGAAAAACACCATACTGTATAATTCAACGTGTAAATGTAGGAAATTGCAAATGTAAAAGTACAAACAACACCATACTTTAAAAGACAACAAGTTTTATAATCAAAATTTGCCTATGAGATATTTCAAAGATTTTCAACTAACACCATATGAGTGTGTACCTCCCATGATGGACGAAGTCTCTCATCTACAAATGTTTTTCAAACTGCTTTTGGGATCTGATATTGACTAGGTGGAGAACTCAATTTTTCAGGATTATCTTTATTTGACCAAACAAATCTGCTAGTGAGTTTATTTTTAAAATCTCGCCACTTTTGAGATGCTGAATTCATCACAGCAGTCTCACTTTGTGGTGTTAATTCGAACACATTCTGCAACACAAAAAATTAGTTAATACTATTAATAGAGAAGTTGAATAGGAATAAGAAAATAATAGACATACAAGCTGGATAATTATACAACTAATATGATAAGAATTGATTAAATAAAACAATGATAGTTATATGACAAGAATGGATTAAATAAAATAATGGCAGTAGAGAGTTGAAAGCTAACTTGATTTGAGATTGTATGTATTTATTAATCTTACCTAAATCTCTTCCCACAATTTTTGTTTTATATTTTCTAGGACAGTAGGCCAAGACTTTATGTTGATTGACACCATGGTTCTAGCAACAGAGCCAATGTACGATTGCAATGCCTTTCCATTTGCATTGTATAATGGTCGGCCCATGTCATCATAATCAATCTTCGCTTTTTTCCCCCATCTTGCAGTTGCAGTAAGTTTACACATTGATGTAGGACCTCGTTTGTTCTTCTGCACATCGACAGAACGTTCTTCTCTATCAGTAACTTCATGTACCTCTGTATCAGCTACACCATGTAGCTCAGCATCAACTACTCCATGTATCTCTTCAACTGCTGCTACTTGTTTTTTACGACCCATCGAGTATTGTCTGCATAAGAACATCAATGAAACCACTATTAAAATTGGTACAATAACATAAACATAACATATATAATCATAATAGCAAAAATATAAATAAATAGCAACACAAGTATAAACATAACAATTCTTGGTTATGTTTATACTTATGCAAGAATAGTGCTCCCTGACTGGAGACAATCAATTCTGTAAGACTAGCATGTGTTATACTTCTTGGTTCGCCAAGCAACTGTTTTCTCATTGGCTGGAGACATTGGGATGTCGAGAGTTAAATGTAGATGCTAGTTATGGTAACAAGTTCATTGAAGTGACTCACTGTATGACTTCATATGATTATTTATATATATAGATATGTCTGTGAAACTTTTACTGCAGTTCGAGTGCAAATTTCCTTTTGACTTGAGATATATAAGTCATCTTGATCATGGAGACTTATATTTTGACACCTTAAGCATATCAAGATGTCAACTGATCATATCAGTCTTCTTAATTTGAGGTAATTAAGCATCATGGCCCTAAATGTAGTTCATGCACACCCTATAATTATAAGTTCATTACGTAGGGATATTTGGATGGTGAAAGCTTGCGTAAAACATGATGGGATAGAGGAAAGCACTACTTATGTAAGAATAGTGCTCCCTAGCATGCATAAAGATTGTTCCACCCAACCCGATAATTTCCTCTTCATCTTGCTAATAACCAGCTGTAAATATGTCTTTATATTTCCTCCCAAATATTAAGTCAGCTCCTGAGTATTTGTTTATATTCACTGCTCCAATCTCACAGCACTACGAGAAATTAACTAGTTTCTGTTTATTAACGATCGAATTAGCACTATTTTAACAACGGAATTAAAATTCTATTGCTAAATGTATTAGTGACCAAAAATCTTATGATTTTCAGTTAATGTTGTTTTTCTTGTAGTACAGGGAAGAACACGGTTAGAGATAAGGATGACTAATTTATTAAATCTTGTCTTATTACTCTAATAATGACCAGTAGAAAATCTTAAGTACTACTGATTCCTCTATACGCCTGAAATTAATCTTCTTGAAACCTCCATGTTCTATAGAACATTAAAAAAGGCGAAAAAGCCCTCAGGCATAGCGCAAATGGTGGACGCATGGTATATCTAGCGTAATGATCAGGACTCGATTCTCAGAAACTGACGATCTAGAATTCATCCCATCATACGTCTGACGCCTGTGTACATGCATGTACTTTCCTCCATATCCATGGAGCCGATATTAGGAGAGTCGTTAATGTAGCGGACCTACATTTGAAAAAAGGCGCAGAAATTAATACAGCACCATAAAAAAGTTTTACTAATGAAACCCTAATTAAGACAATCATAATCTTTCTCTAAGTTTATCTCTATTAGTATAATGTTTTCCTTCTTCATGAGGTATGTGAAGGAATTTAGCAATTTTTACAATGTTCATATGGATAATTGTGCATCTCAAGTTGGCATAATTGGAGCTACATGGGTAGTCATTTGAATAGATTTTAGGGTCAATTTTTACAAGTGTAAAATGATCTAATTAAATATCTGACTTTTTCTATACAAAGGGTTATTGCGTTAGAATAAATACTTCTCATGATTTACTTTTTCTCAGAGTATCAAACTATTCTATAAGAGTGGTTAAGATGACAATTTTATATTTTTTTTCTATATTATGAATAATTGTGCTTTTATATATATATATATATATATATATATATTATATTTTTCTCCACGGGAATATTTTTTTAAATTTATTCTCTATAAATGACCTTAATTATAGCTTTGATTGTTATATAGATAAGTATCGATTCTTATCAAAGAAAAACATTTTTAACTAAAGCTATTCAAATAGGCATATGTCAATAAAATAATATTCTTATATTCTCATAACTATTGGCGTTATTAATTTTCAATTTATGGGGATAGTACGATATCCATAGTAAGTGAACAACTTACTCGTTTGATCGAATATGTTACTAATCGAGATCTGTCATTATTAGCGTATGACATTTACTATCATAAAATGTTGTTTTTAATAAATAAATAATGTATATAGAAATTTCAGAGTAAAAATGATTGAAGAAATTTTTAAGCGAGCCAACGGAAATTTCCAATTTCACATCGTCGTAATTTTACGGAAGAACCGATGGCAAACTCACGGCCCCGGAAAAAGCCACCCTCTGCTGCGTCGACACGTAGCCTCCGAGAATTGTACAGCGGTCAGTGGGTTAGTGTTGTTGCGGACGTGCTTCTTCCCATTCGTCGCCCGGACGACGCTTAATTTGTCCCATCCATCCTTGCTCATTTTAGATTCTCCATTTCTTTTCCGGATCATATCACTAGCTACCTCTCCGATCTCGCCAGACGGTGCGACGATCGTCTCGGGGACGGTAAGAGTAGGGAGAGATCGACCTAACGATACCCGTCTAGCTAGGGTTTGTTCTTGATCTTTTGGTGCACCCATGGGAAGGGGGAAGGTGGTGCTGAAGAGGATCGAGAACAAGATAAATCGGCAGGTTACCTTCTCCAAGCGCCGCGGTGGGTTGCTCAAGAAGGCGCACGAGCTGTCGGTGTTGTGCGACGTCGAGGTGGCGGCAATCGTCTTCTCCTCTTCCGGCCGTCTCTTCGAGTTCTGCAGCACTCCATCCAGGTATTTATTGCGTTTTCCCCTCTTTTTTTTTCCTCGGATCTTGTGTTTTTCTGTTTAGCAATTCACTGGTTTCCAACGTTTGTTTCTTAGGAATTCAGTAGATTATGTCGATTGATTCCTTCGGTCTACTTTTGTCATCGATTAGGAAGTTCGAAACAAATTGTGATAGAGTACAACTTGATGGGTTTTTTTAAGTTTCTCTGTGAGCAATAACCAACAAAAACACTTTTTTAGGTCTTGAAGATTACTTGGAACTTAATTTTGTTTGGCTTTTGTACTGTTCCATTAGTATATCAGTCACTTAACTCTCCAAGGGATTTTTTATGGTTGCGGGATTATTTTTTTTTTCTTTTGCTGCGACGATACATGTTGATATGGTACACTGACCTATTTTTTCTAGGTGCTAATTCAACTCTTTTTCCTCCTTGTACGTGAAACTATCCTAATTAATTCCCTTACTTTCTCTAAACAAAGGCATAGCGTGCCTCGTTCCCCTAAAATTTTCCCAAGTAAAATTTATGGAATATTTAACTTTGATCTTCCATTTTCTACGCGATTCTATTACAAGCAATTTAACTACGGTCGGCAGAGGCAGAGCTAGATTTTTTTGTTTTTATTTTATCTTATAATTTTGAGGTGTTTGGTTCAAGGTTACCGCGGATGACCTTGTATAACCAACAGCGGGAGAAAGAAGAAGAAGGATTTTTTTTTAAACTTTTTTATTTTGATTAAAATTTTAGTAAATTAAATCAATTAACTACTAGTTATATTTAGAATAAATTAAATTGACTTAATCTAAGCCTAAAAAAATTACCTAAAATAATTTTAAAATAAAAAAAATAAAATATTATCCAATCTTATTTATTTATATATATCACTATTAATAATAATATTATCATTGTTATTATATATATTGTGAGATTTTAATTTTCAAAAAAATAAAATAAATGCAAATAGATGGTGTGGACAAGCATACAATATTAATATATTATGATTGAACCAAGGATAATACAGTAAAATATTACTAAAATTTTCAAATAAATAAAATTTTATTGTATTAACTAAATTGAACCAAGCAATATCAGATTATATTTTATTTCTCATAACTATATAACCATGATAATCTTAAATCAAGCACACTAACGTTAAACGATTTAGTACAAATCAGAAATCATGAATTTTATACTACTTTTTTATTTTCTTTTAGTACTTAGCTAAAAATTTCAGCAATATATGTCATCTCTAATTACTAAGAACATAAATGCCACACGAAATCTCTAATTCTTATACTATCTAACATGTTCAAGAATTTAGGATGTGCAGCCAATAAGAATGATACTATCACTTAAATTAAACATAAACTGTTATATAAATATTTTTACTTAATTAGAGGTTATACGATGTCTACATAATTATTAATTAGAATATTGTTTAGCTTAATAAATAATGTTATTAGCGAATTTAACAAATAACATTATTCTACAATTTAACTAAGTTAACAGAATATAAATTAATCCAGTTAGATCAAGCGTTAGGGTGGAGGAGAGGGCTCTAAGCCAAGGATGAGCAGCATTTGATAACTTAGCTATACATTTTAATTTTTGTTGATAATAAAAATCAACATTTTTAATTAAGTAGATTATATGATTCCTCTTGCAAGCGTTCAGTAGAGGATAAAATAAAATCAATAAGTAGTTGGAGCTAATATGTTTTAATGATAATAATGAGATATCATTATGATTGCTGTAATACTGTGATAAATCATTGACACTACAGCTTTTTTAAGTGGTTGGAGCTAATATGCTTCGATGATCAGATATCATTTTGATTACTAGTGACACTTTAGCTTTAAAATCATCCATCTTTATATAAGTATGTTGAAGGTTAAGAACTGTGTATGTAATCAAGTATTAAAATCTTTAATTACAGGTGTAAATCAACTCTAAACAACATGTCTGCGTTGTGATGGTGGGATCGCTTTGGTAGTTGAAAATTATTATAATAGCAAAAAAATTTGAGTGAAAATGTTCCTGTGTTGATCTTTTGTGAATACTCAGGGATTGTCTGTGGCGACTACCTACCTGAGATTGTATACTAGATCGACTAAAGATGTTGGTGAAATGTATGTATTGGCTAACAACATGGTGAAATTAAATATACTTGGCTACTGCATTAAATATAATTGAGGATTTTAATTACTTGCTTAAAGATGTTGGTGAAACATACATCAATTAGTTATAGAAAGATCTCAACAACTAAACGTTCATGGTTTCATGTTGTGGCCTAATGCCGCCAAAAGTAGCGAGGAGGGGCTTGATTGGATTTCCAGAGGTCTATGAATAAACATCATCTTTGTGCGAATGGAATTGATAAAACTTGATTTCATGATATATTTTGCTATGATTTTGACATCTGATTTTATTTATTTGGCTCTGCCTTTACATGCTTTGCTTCATAAGTATGATGATCTATCATTTATTTTCTAATTTGATCTCAGCATGCTGAAGATGATCGCGAGGTACCGAAGCTTAAAAAATGATGAGTCTAAAGCTACTACTTCAGCAAATGAGACGCAGGTATAGATGACAAAATCTATAATGACATATATATATATATATTCTAAAGTTGTCATAACAAATCTCTATTTCTGCAAAAGATCTTTCGGTTTCACCTGATGAATTTTAAATATTTCACATGTGGGTTAGAGCTGCAACTATATGCTTAAACAGATGATCTCTTATTGCACTGTCTAAGCAGAACAATTATCAAGAGTATCTGAAACTAAAAGCGGGAGTTGAATATTTGGAGCATTCTCGAAAGTAATCAATTTCAACTGACTGAATTTTAATATGCATTTGCTTTTGTTTCTGTTAACTAATTCCTTCAACTATTTACTGTAGCAATCTTCTAGGTGAGGACCTACAACCACTGAGTATCAATGAGCTAGAGCAACTAGAGAACCAAGTAGAAATGTCTGTGAAGCAGATCAGATCAACAAAGGTAATTGAGTGCGAAATTACTAATCCGTGTATTCTGTTTATCCACCTAAAATTGCAATCTCATATTTTTCTTGTTATATTTTCGGGACTCCTTCCATAAAAAATTGATAACCATGCATCTCTACTACAGATGCAAGTAATGATCGACCAGCAATGCGATCTTAACTGCAAGGTACTGCGGGACTTCTAAGCAACAATACACTGATCGAAGTAGATTTACTTTACTGTGCAATTATCTTTGTGCAGGAACAAATTTTGCAGGATGCTAATCGAAATCTTAGAAAGAAGGTACCACTATAGTATAAGGAATTTGTGGACATTTTTTTTTCCTATACAAATTAGAAGTAATTTCCATTTTATTCATATATGAAAGGCGCAAGAAGCTCTTATCACTGTTGAGGCTGAACCTTCTCAACCAGCAATAAACGACCGAACTTTACAAATCGGGTAATGCCCATCTCTCAACAGTGTTTTGCAAAATCTTCCATGGGAAGAACTGATTTAACTTTTATATTTTGACGATTCTTCCTTTTATTCCTTTCATGCAGAGGGTCTCCTGTGAGTAATGCCTTCATCCCAGGATGGATTTGAACATATTTCTTACTTCTTAATATTACTATATTGGAACATAGAGATGTCGGATTGCATATTTATTTTTGTTTTACTCTGCTATATATAGAAGAATAATATGAGCATGTTATGTACGCATGCTCGGAATCCCAAATCTGACTTTAACCAAACGAGGAGTAGTGCCAATCTATTCTCCACCCTCTCTCTCTTGCAGTTGAATTTTTAAGAGAGATCGTAGAGGAGACAAGAAGAGATGGCTCCTATGGGGACCTCTGTTTATCATCGTCCCATTCAGTGTCTTTGTCGCTTGAATGAGTGGGGGAATTTATGCTCCTTATCTCCAACGAAGGTACGCATTAAATCTATAGAAGACAAGATTGTATACCGGTGGAAATTTTAAAAAATATTTTACACAAAATCAATGAACTTTTACATCATTTTTGGACCTCTAAGCAATAAATTATTTATTTTAGAGCTACCTTTATGAAAACCGAGGGAAAAGAACAAGAGAAGGCCATCCACTTTACCGAAAAGGCAACGAATAATGTCGTCAGTTGGCCCGAGGGAGTCCCAAAAGCCATCACCTTCTCCTCTTTTGATTGGCTCCCACTCGGTTGGCTTCCATTTGTTCACAGTGCCATGATCCATGGCCCCACCAATTCCTCTTCACCAGTGTGAAGTCAGTTCAGTGGACGTTTGTCTTCCAACAGATTGTGCCAGTCAAGATCAATCAAATAAATGCAAATCCTTCACCTCGGCACGAGGAATAATGTTAATTTGAAGAGAAAGCGAAAGGTTGTAGAATTAAAATGATATTCACATTCAAATGAGCATGGTACATTCACCGTAGCATGTTTTTACACTGACAGGTTTGTTTCCTTGCTATGATCTGAGATAAGCCCCTTCTAGATGTGCGTGGTAAAGGAAGCAAAGCTTCTGCATTCACTTCCTTTGTGTTCCTCCTTTTGAATGGTCGGGTAACTATGTACACAATGAACAAACTTAAGTGGGAGGCCTGATTAATCCAAGATTGTAAAGTGATCTAGCCTTGAATAGACCGCTAAACAGAAATCTGCTAGGAGCATCACTGGGGGATTTGAGGTGATCGGAAATGCCTTTTACTTGTAGTACTGTCCGGCCTATCTTGGCTCGTATGTCGTCTAAGGTCTTTGGGTCGACTGAGTTACCGGTAGCATCGCGGACATAGAACGTGTTGACGGCTTTGCAATCTCTTGTAGCCACTTCAGCTCTTGTCACAGTCAGGCCATGCTCACGAAATATTCTTGTGACATCGGATAACAGACCCATTCGATCACTCGTACACAATTCCAACTTGAGACCCTGTGAGGATTGATTGGATGTCCAAAAATGAGCAATGCTTCAGGTACGTAAGGCATCAAAGGTGATTGAACTAGGGATGTAATTAGAAACTTAAAATTCACATTAGAACATGTAAGCCGATCGTTACCTCGGAGACTCTCCTCTCGATAGCTGCTTCAAGGCACTGAACAACTCGTTGTCTCTCAGCTTCCGAGTTCACTGGAGAACCATCTATGTGCCTGATGTAGTACTCCTACAGGACGATAACAACAATTGTTCATCAGAATCATATGAATTGTCATATGTGTCTTATTTTCATGTACAATATGCAAATCAATGATTGGAAGAAGGAACCTACCTGATAAGCTTCAGGGCCCTCTGCATCCACACTTCCATGGAAAACCACATATTGCATATCTGTTAAAGTGCAAACTGTATCGAAAAGAAGCTTCGGCCTATCCTTACACCGTATTGTGACCACAGAATAATCCTTGTCAAACCAATTGACAACAGCAACCTTTGTCCAGCAATTCTCATTCCCACTATCTTCTTCAGACCTCTCGTAATCCCTATCATCAAGCATCAACTGGTGAAGCCTTCTCTCTGTGTTAGTGATACCCATGGAAACCGCAGTCTTGGCTCCCCTATGCCTGTTGTTCCCTTTTAGCACATTGCAAAGTAGCTGTTTGATTCTAGAGAGTCTTTGAGGATCAGTTATAGCTGAATTCATCTCGTCGGTCACCTGCATAACTGCTGCGGCTCGAGTGTTGTGTGTCCAGACCTCAGCACTCACCACATTGCATTTAAGATCAGTAAGAACAGCACTAACTTCAGAGAGGAGGCCAGGCCGATCTGTCCCTGTCAGCTCGATGGATGTGTGATCGGAAGAAGGTTTGAGATCTACAGATCTCCTTCGCGAAGGTACAGCAGAAGAACCTTCCCCTATGGACTATAAAACAACTCTTGGCCATTTCAGACGCTGTGGTACATAACGAAATAAGAGAAAGCAGGAAGATGGAATTGAAATAAAATACCTTTTGAATGCACTCCTTTATATTATCAAGGTCCTTTTGCCTCTCAATTTTCTTTCCATCTGGATCAGTCACATTGAAAACTGCAGAGATCGAAGCAGCAGAACTCCGATTACAAGAAGAATTGAGAAAAGTATCTGAAACATAGAGTAGATATCAAGCTCAAAACATACCATCCATGAACCATCCTCCATCAGATGATATATAAGCTTTGATGACAATGAGATTAAGGTCCATAAGGACCTGAACAACTTCCAGAAGGATTCCATATTTATTTATGCTATCGACCTATGTGATTGCAAAGAAGAACAATACCAAGTCAAGATTTAACCACAACGCCGAGGACTTTTAAGGAGCAATCCTTACAGCATCAGCAAATCAAATATTACCTTAATAACCGTAGCATTTGGACAAGAACTGTTATCGACAACAACCCTAAAAGGAAAAAGAGAGTAAAAAGATCAGAAAAATTCCCGACTCAAAAGCGACCATTCAACGATTTGAAAGATTTGCATACCGCGGAGGGTTCATTTTTCGGATGAATTTCTCATATTCATCGTCACTGTCCCAAGAAGAGCTCAAATCTCCACCTGCAGAACAAGTTGGTATTTCGAGAAATTAGTACTGCCACATGAGCCCTAAAGTCCACTCTTTTCCATCAAAGAAAGCAAAATCGCAATAAAACACGAGTTTTTAAGCGGATGAAAAGGGCGAAGAAACGCAGGAATCCATCCAGGACATTGAATCACAGAAAGGAAATCCGGCACCGGCTCTTGAATCTACTCCAAACCTAACAGGCGGAACCAATCAAAGACTACCACCAACACATCTAATTCCACAAAAAAAACAGATGTAGAAAACGAGAAAACATAGACGAAAGAGATGGAAAATCCACAGAACAAAATAGGAATCCTGGGGAAGACAAGATTACACAAACCCATCTCCACGGCGAAGTGAAGGGTGCGCAACCCCGCGCGGATTCCAAACAATTGGGAATTGGGAAGCGACTCTCTCTCCTCCCTCTCTCTCCTTCCCCCCCTCTCTCTCTCTCTGTCTGTTATAATCTGCAGTGAGGCGGTGCGTGCTAAAATGAGCTCTTTTGGCTTAGGCGTATAAATATACGTATAAATCATATATACAAATTAAATCCACTACCCGAGTCATTAATATATGGCTTAAGGCTGCTTAATTACTAATTAGCGAAAAAGCCCACGTAAGCGCTTATTTACAATTTAATTAAATATAGAGAAAAATATCTATTATTGTGTTCAATCATGTATGTATATATATATATATATATATATATATTTTGAAGAAGTTTAACCTTTATAAGTTATGTTTAGAAGTTAAGAAATAAAGTCACGTCTAAATTGATGTTTTTATGCACAACAGACAATGAAACTTATCGACTCTAATCGATAAAATTAGTCATCAATTTAAGATTTGCGTTAAGTTAATGCACATTTGCTACTTAAAATGTTCATTGGTGGTAGTTTAGATGCCAATAAACTTTGATTACTCTCTTGATATATATCCATTTGCCAATGATTATCTTTTTGTTAACAATTACACTTCGATGTCTTGCACGTCTAAATTTTAGGATGAATAAAAGAACGTTATTTCATTTTGTAAAATAAATTCTAAAACTATCAAAATATGTACTTTTATTTAAACTATTTGGTTTTTTTTTTTGAAAAAAAAAAGTGCAATTAATGCACTAGCTTTTAGGTATGAACATGGATGTGCATTATCGTTTAGTAGTTGGCTTCCTTCTTCAAAGGGACGTGGAAATGATGAGGATCCTCATCCACATTATTTTTCATGAAGTTTTAGTTGTTTTTAATAAATGTTAAGCTTTGATGATTCAGATTATGATATATGCATCATCATCTATTATATATATCAGCTAATTATCAATCTCTATCTTAATTTGAAGCAGAAGATCATTAGTTTAATATAATCAAAATATATAGGTGAACGATGGAATCTAATTATTTTTTAATTATATTAATCCTACGTCATGACCTAATGATTTAGTATGAAAACAGAATGTCAAACTTAATGCCATATGAACTACTAATAGAGATTAATTATGAAGGAGAGCTTTGTTAAGATTTGATAAATTCTGTGTGAATGATACACACAATTAATTAATTATGTTTGGATAAAAGTACGTATTCGAAAATGGGGTTTTAAATGGAATATGAAACTAGATTGATGTAACAGGCGGACAAGCAAATTGTCAAATAATAAAGAAAAATAATAATAATAATTTAATTAGTCTTATTGACTCCTCAGGTAATTAGTCTCTATCGATCACCAGAGTAAATTGAAAAATCTAGAAGTCCAGTATTTTTTAGTTGTATCCCTCCATTTAGAAGAAAAATTCCTACAAATAGCTGAGATCGAATCGTAGGTGCCTGAGTGACAACCTAAATATCTTACGGCATCACGATGGCCTCGGGAATAAATTGTCAAATAATAAAGGAAAAAATAGTTGGTGTATTTTTTTTCTTAATAAGAGTTTAATGATAAAAGACAGCTTGGTGCATAAAGCTCTCGCTATGCGGAGACCCAAAGAAAGATTCATTGTACACATTTTACCTTACTTTTTGCAAGAGGTCATTTCCAAAATAAGAGTTTAATGATACCATAAAAAAATAATGGGCAAATGGGTACTGATTCTATCCGGGTGCTGAGTCGACAGACGCTGGGGACGTGGCGCTCTCGTTGACGGCGTATGAACCTCCGACTGGCGTGAGCCTCCGGTGAAAACCTGGAAGCACAAAATTGAGCCGGGAAGGGATTCCCAGCGACGACCCTTCGACACTCAAGTCAGCTCCGGTAAGAAGAGATCGAGGCAGAGTAACGAGAATGAAAACTGTAGCTACAATAGATGAGAATGTATACCTCCGTCGACGCTTGGGGCCCTTATATAGGGCTTCCCGGGGGCGCGTGCACGCTTCCCGAGGCGTGCACGCTCCTCAAGGCATACCTAGAAATAGTCATGTCAGAAAAGTGCGTCTGACATCATACCTCAATTGTCCGAGCATATCCCTGACGTGACAGTGGAAGCTTCCACCGTACGATTCTCTGTCTGGTCTAGTCGCCGCCCATGCCGTCTGTCGGTGGCGCTTGTCTCGAGGAAGATATAGCTAGATGTTAATTTTGTCGGTATCGGGTCGAGTGGAAGGGACGCTCAGCCCGTCAGTCACCCGGTCATTCGATGGGCATCACGGCTGAGCCGATCGGGTCGCCCGCTCGACCGAGGGCGACTGGTGCAGTCCTTTGAACAAAAAGAAGTCCTGCTTAGCTTGTGAGCGTCGGAAGTTCGGCATAACGGTTGAGCTGTCAAAGTGTCGGCTCGGGCGTTGTCCGAGCC
The DNA here is from genome assembly GCF_018446385.1 of Zingiber officinale. NCBI lineage: Eukaryota > Viridiplantae > Streptophyta > Magnoliopsida > Zingiberales > Zingiberaceae > Zingiber > Zingiber officinale. Next base: position 81,362,956 of record NC_056007.1, read on the forward strand.
GATCGCTCAAGTAGGTTGACTTTGACTGCGATCGCCATGGGACCGTTGACCATCATCCAGGCGGGCCCCCCTTTCTTACCACCGAATAAGGTACCTTATTAGAATTGAACCATCTAAAATACTCTTATATTATTTGATTACTCGACCCTGTCAAATGTAGCATATAGTGTAAAAACTAATTATCAGCTTCTACATAAGGTAGCCGTAGCATGTAGATGCTACGTGATAATTGCTAGTTTTTATAATAGTAATTTTATATCATTTTAATTTTATTTTCTTGAGTGATAATTTAATTAAAATGATATTTCAATAAGTAATTGATGGAGATTCTATAACACTTATTATATTTCAAATGAATATTATTTAATCATGATCCAATAGAAAATAACATATTTATCTATTATAGAAACTAGCTGTAATCTCCTTTCAAGAGCATTGAATTATAGGGCAAGTCATATATTATTGAAAGCATCTTTTTAAGATTAAAAAAATATATCGTAAGCTATTAAGTTTGAATGTATTTTCGTTTAATTTCAGTCTCATAAGGTGTTTGTATTTCATAATTTATTTGCAGATACAATCATACAATCATACAAAGTTGAACGTAAAAAATGAGAGCCAGGTCAGATATTGTTTGCGATCGACTGCATGCATGCGCTGCCTTACATGATGGAGCAGACGGCTGGTGATTCCTCCTCGCACACGAATTGGCAAGTCTTGTAAGGCGTCGGGTAGTAATACGGTGCAGCCGGCGGGGTAGGCTCCGGCGCTGGTTGGTTCTCCGTCACCCTCCCGCAGGCGCAGCACCTGCACCCACCGTGGAAACTCTCCAGGTACGGCCGGGGGCAGCAGATTGCCACCCCCGGCGGCCAGAAGTAGGGCGTCACGACCACCGGCTCGAACTTGATCCCTGGCTCCGGCGCCGCCTTCTCTTCCTTTTCCTTCTTCTCCTCTTTCTTCTCTTCCTTCTTCTCTTCCTTCTTCTCCTCTTGCTTCGCTTCCTTCTTCTCCTCTGGTTTCTCCTCAATCTTCTTGATAACGTTACCGGCCCTGCGGCGGAGCTTCTTCGAGAGCTTGTCTGGGTCAAAGACGCCGGCGACCGTCACCGTCCCGTTCTTCTCGTCGTAGGAAATGGACGTGATGTGCACCTTCTCTACATTAATCATTATCAAAACATCGAATTTCAGTTCCACAAACGAAACACAATTAAAGGAATTACAAATTTTCCAATTTATTAATCTGATTGAAAACCTTGGAGATTGCACAAAACCTTCCTGATCTTTTTGTAGCAGCGGCGGCATTCCAGGTCAACTTTCAAAATTAACGTCGAGATCTGCAAATTGGATCGTTCATAAATAGGAAGATCATTAATTAGAAGAGAAGCCGCACCGAATTACACTGAAGAAATTTAACAGTAAAATGAAGAACAGAGGAGCTAGCTAGCTGATTCCTGCAGAGACCAGATCTAATGAAATCTTTACAGACTCTGATTCAATAAGAACGATACAAACAAACAGATAAGCATCTGAAAGCAGAAGAAGAAACGCTGACCTTCCCTGACATTGCGTGAGTGGATTGATCAGATGCTACCTCTGGTTTATCTGGAGATACAATGGAGGAAGGGAAGGGAAATGCAAGGAAGAAGGTGTCTGATATATAAATTAGTTGAGTCTTCCACCAAACTTGAAGTTATACAGGTCACAAAAGTTTCATTAGGAGTTGACTATGACGGTCATAATCAATTAGTAAGTTGCTGTTTAATTCGAAGACTAATCGAGCACCTTTAGATTTTATGGCTTCCAGAACATCAGGCTAAAGTCAAAAGTTAGCTCGCCGGTGCCTTCGAATGTGTGTCTATGAAGCAATTAGTTGGACATCTTTTGCTTAATTAATGATTAAGTTAATTTACTACTAAATAAAAATCTTGGAAGGCCCGCCGGAATTTGTGAGAGCATAATAGAGCTTAATTACGTCGGATTTTCATTTTATATTAGATAACTATTGGTTGTGATCCGGTGATAAGAAAGGGGGATCCGCTCAGATGATGATCAAGGGCCCTGTGGCGGTCGTAATCAAAGTCAACCTACCTGAGCGATCGGCTCGGACAACGCCCGAGCCGGCGCTTTGACAGCTCGGCTGTTATGCCGAGCTTCCGACGCTCACAAGCTAAGCATGACTCCTTTTTGTTTAGAGGACCACGCTAGTCGTCCTCGGTTGAGCGGACGACCCGCTCGGCTCAACCGTGATGTCCATCGAACGATCGGGTGACTGATGGGCCGAGCGTCCCTTCCGTTCGACCCCAATACCAACAAAAATAATATATGGCTACATCTTCCTCGAGACAAACGCCACCGACAGACGGCATGGTCGGCGGCCGAACCAGATAGAGAATCGTACGGTGGAAGCTTCCACTGTCATATCAGGGATATGCTCGGACAATTGATGTATGCCGTCAGACGTACTTTTCTGACACGACCATTTCTAGGCATGCTTTGAGGAGCGTTCACGCCTCGAAAAACGTGCACGCGTCCCCTGGGAGCCTTATATAAGGGCCCCCAACCTTCGACGGAGGTATGCATTCTCATCTACTATAGCTACAGTTTTCATTCTCGTTACTCTGCCTCGATCTCTTCTCGCCGGAACTGACTTGAGCGTTGGAGGGCCGTCGTCGGGAACCCCTTCCTGGCTCGGTTTTGTACTTGCAGGTTCTCACCGGAGGCTCACACTAGTAGGAGCTTCATACGCCGTCAATGAGAGTATCACATCCCAGCGTCTATCAACTCAACACCCGTATAGGATCAGATTAGTTCATAGAAATTTAAGTATGATGCTGATTTTGACAATTGAGTTTCTCAAACATAGATGAGAATCTGAGTTGTTGTACCAACTGCTTGATTGGATTGGATTGTAGAATTGAAGTTAACTAAGCAACTTTTCATCAAACATAAACCGTTTATACTTGGGCTCGATTCATCGTGGTTACTTGAACTTCAAATTAAAAGATTATAATTTTCAACTTAGGACTTAAAATCAAATTTTATCTATGATCACACGTACATACCGAATTTGAAAATTTATATTTATTATAAGAATACTTATAACCATCAATTTTCAGACTTAAATTTCACCATTTAAACTTTTATCCAAATCTTTAAAGATTTTATTACTATTTTTAGTAATTTTTATTTTTATGATATTTAGGATATTTTTAATATTTTTGATAATTATGGATCATATTTAATCTAAAATTTTTGTCAAGTTATTTCAATTTTTTGTAAACATTTTTTTTACAATATTGAAATTGAGGCTCATATATTAATTAATATTTTTTTTTATCTTAGGGTCTATATATCTAATTGTATGAGAATTCATCCCTCAAATAATAATAAAATTTCCTTTTTAGTAAACAACGTATTTTTCTCTTTATGAAGATAATTACTATCTAGTCATGAAAGTGCTTGCTCTTTCATATTTATAAGGTTACCTATCTATGAGATGAGTTAAACCTAACCTCTCATGCAATAATAGTTCAATTCTCTCAAGACATTAAATATCTATGATGTTTGAATTATTTGTGATGTTAAATCATTCGTCGGGGTCATATACACTTTTCGAATTTACCTGATGATCAATCTATGAGATCGATCCATCTACGTCTAAAATTAATCGGGTAGTAAAATAAATCACATGATTTATCTTTACTTTTGCAAAAAAAAATAATCATTTAAATCTAACAAAAATATATTAGGAAAGAAGATAACATAAAATGGATTATTTCCCATACAATTTATTTTTCCCCTATTTTAATAATAATTTATTGGATTACTTCAAGAAATATGCATAGTGTGTAGAATCACGATCCTACATAGAATCGATTTAAGATTAGATCGGATCGATCAGAATCGGATCGTAGAATCATACGATACTATCAAAAATCCTTAAAATCTTATCATACGTGATTAATAATTAGAAAAAATAGCTTAAAACTCATTTACACGTAAATAAATAACTAATTTTGTATATATGTAATCATTTACATTCAACACCTCAAATTACATTACTACATGTACAAATTTAAATTAACTTGTAATTCAATTATCATTCTCGCATAATAATAATATTTATATTTTCATATCAAAAAATAAAAGAATATAAAATTTCTATTAACATAATAATAATAACACATTTAATGTTAAAAATATTTCCTTGTTTTATAAGATAATTTAATTTAAAGGCCAACAAAGCACCTAACGTATATAACAGAAGCTATTGGATCCTTTGATTCAAATATGAACACCAAAAATAATCTTCTAAAGACTGGTTAATATCACATAATACTAGACAATATGCATCCAAAAATACATTATTTCGGAGAAAATAAATGATAGAATATTATTGATAAAAAATTAACTCAAAAATAATTAAACATATGTTTAAATAATTTAAAACCCTAATAAGATGAAAAAAAATAATAAAAAAAGGATAAAATCTTCTACATATCTGAAAAGGATTTAAATGATATTTTTTGGGTTTAAAATAGGGTGGTTAAGGATAAACTTTGAAATTTATTAAAGATCTCTTAACGAACTTTGATTTGATATATTATAGGCCACGTGGTTCAATCTGAGTCAAAAGTTATGACCTTTCAAAGCTTCCACCGATCCTGCTCCGATTCTGCTCCGATCCTGTTCTGATCCTACCGATTCTGTTACGATCCTACCGATTCTACCGATCCTGCTATGATCCTACTACAAAAAGCGATTCTGCACGATCCTGGATCGATTTTGATTTTCCGGATCGTAGGATCGTATGATCCTACGATCTGAATCGCGATTTTGCAAACTATGGAAATATGAACGATAGTAGTGGGCTTGTAACCAGCTTAAATATGACAGCTGGCCTCCGGCCTCCGGCCTCCAGCCTCCAACCTTTGGCCACCAGTCCAATACTTAAGGGAAGGTGAACTTAAGGGGATTGCTGTCGGCATGATTGATGTCGGAATCTGGCCAGATCTGTACAAGAGCTTAGATTGATGGCGGAGGAAATCTTGCTCAGATCAGGTCGAATTCCGGCATCGACCGTGCGTATAGCGATATCCCTGGGTTCATCTTCCCTAGGTATAGTTCTGATCAGGCCAACAACTGGAGGTTGACAGTGGTGGATTGGGTCGACGAGTGGGACACGGGGATAAAAGATTTTGTCGACAGAGGATCCCATCTCTGCTTCAGGACATGGAGGAGGAGGGGAGGTTTCGGTTGGTTGCTCTTCTTCTTGTTCGTTGCACAAAGAGGGCCGCATCCGGTATCATCTTGGTCTCCCAGGATGGCTCCGGCTACCCAACGACGGTTCAGGCGGCGGTCGACCGGGTTCTCGTCGACAATAACAATAGGGTCAAGATTCTAATAAATCCTGGCTATCTTTTACAAGTGACAGATCCTTGTCAGTGAATGCTCTGTTATTGGATTGGAATCGCACAAGGACGTTTCTTTCTTCGAATTTGACAGGGAGAAGTTTCTTGTCCCATCCACAAAGACTTACATTACCAGGATTTCAACGGCCAACAAGTCGGAACATACAATTCCGCCACCGTCGCCGTAGACTCCGACTACTTCCGTGCCAATGCAATCACTTTTCAGGAAATTCATCACGCATTTGTTAGTTACAGTTCCATTCATGATTCATATCGTCGGTCTGTTTCATCAATTACCGGAAAAAATGCTTGTTCCGCAGAAAATTTTCCAACGAGATGAATTTTCTCCAGAAAAGAATGAATGGACCGTACAAAAAAAGATATTTATTAATGGCAACAAAAAAATATCCGAACGCGAATTCCCCCACTCCACTCACGAGCTCTCTTCGTCTTCTTCCTCCCACTCCACTCCACGTTTATTAACCAGAGGGGGTGGGGGGGACGGAAAAGCCAAACCGCATCTCCTCTCCCTCGTTCTCCAATTCTCCCACCGCACCATGAAGCAAGCCGCCGCCGCCGCAGGCCGTTACAAACTCTGGGCCCTCGCTGCCATCCTCCTCCTAGCCCTCTGGTCTGTGCTCACCGGCACCGTGACCATCAAACGCTTCTCCCGCCGCCCCTCCGACGACGACCTCGGCGGCCCCGATTTCGACGACCTCGACGTCCTGGTTCGCCCTCGCCCACTCTGCTTTTTGCTTAATCATCCCCTCGCCGCCCCTCAGTAACAAACCAATTCGTCGCTGAATTAATGATTCAGGAGATGGAAGAGAGACAGAAGGTGGTGCGCCGCATGTGGGACGTTTACCGCAGCTCCAGCCGCCTCCCCAAGTTCTGGCAGCGGGCCTTCGAGGCGGCCTACCAGGAGCTCGCCGGCGATGACTCCAGGGACGCAGCCGTCACAGAAATCGCCAGGCTGTCCATGCGGATGGCCGACATCCATCCCCCTCCACAGCCCACCAAGGTTTGAAATTCTTCGTCAATCTCCTCGCCCGTAACCTCTGACGTCAACTCCTAACCGAATCCACGCATCTCAGAATCCTGAACAGGAGATTAAACACAAGGACGGAGATGGCCTGCCGAAATCCAAACCATCATAGTCGTCAGTGAAAGATCGATGATGCATGGTGGAACGTAGTTTCGATCTCTGATTCCAATTTCAACGCTCTCTGTTCTTTCATACACATTCTGCAATTGCTTAATTCGACGCGTCGTCGCGTTGAAAGCATGCCGAGGAAGAGTCAGACGACTAAGCTGGAATCTCAATGCCAATATCGCAATTAGTTCGTCGGAGAGTTCCTTTTACCTCGTTTCATTTATTATTTCTATAGTCTATCTATTAATGATGGATCCATCTTTGTGGTCCTCAACAACCACCAACCCATGGAAGCCTAAAAACAAAGGATTCCCTTATTCATTATTCAACTATTAATCTTGGAGGTGCACAATTTTGAACGGATGGTTGTGTTTAATATCGACTGCTTTATGAAAGAGACGTATAATTTGCCAAGGGGGAAAAAAAAAGAGTACATGACTCAGTTGAAGGTGAAGTTTTCAGCTTAAAAGAACAATCAACTTCATTTAAAAGGATGGATGAGGTTTTTTTTAGAAGAGCCAAGAGTAAAGATATGGGGGTCTAAACATTAAGGGAATAATATTATATTATTATGAAGATATATGGATATTCTTTCGGTCTTAATAAATGATATCAGAGTTATGGTTCATACCAGATGTCATATGAGACGATCTTAAACGAAGTTGAGAGTGGATCCGGAATAGATTAGGATGATTGGATGTTTACGAGGAGATCCGGAGTAGGTCAGAGTGATTGAATATTCACATAGAGGCTCGAAGTAGATCAGGATGACCGGATGTTTGCGGGGAGCCCAAAGTAGATCAAGATGACCAGATGTTTACGGAGAGGTTTGGAGCAAGTCAGAGTGATCAGATACTTGCGAGGAGGCAAGTAGATCAGGGTATCAGATGCTCGCGGATGGCCTGAAGCAGGTCAGAGTGACCGGATGCTCGCGATAGGCCTGAAGCAGATCAAGATTGACCGGATCTAGCTGCTTACGGGGAGACCCGAAATAGATCAGGATGACTAGATACTCACGGGGAGGTCCGGAGCAGGTCAGGTTGACTGGATGCTCGCAGGGAGACCTGGAGCAGGTTAGGGTGACCAGATGCTCGCGGAGAGGCAAGTAGGTTATGGTAACCGGATACTCGCAGGGAGACCCGTAGCAGGTCAAGGTGACCGAATGCTCGCGGGGAGGCCCATAGTAAGTCAAGGTGACTGGGTGCAGATGCTTGCGGGGAGGCCCAGAATAAGTCAAGATGATCATATGCTCATAAGGAGACCCGAACCATAAGAATAATTATGGTTCTTCGTTTAAGAGGAGAATTGTTGAGATTCAATCAAAGTTTCATATTAGAAATATTTGGTAAATATCATAGAGTTAAAAGTATGGATGATATCTCCATCGATACGAGGTCTTTTAGGGATAATCCAAGAATAAAGTCATGAAAATCTAAATTCAAAAGAAATAATATTATTTCATTATGGAGATATATGAAAATTTTTTAAACACAACAATCCTCTTGCCCAACAACCACCAACCCATGAAAGTCTAAAAACAAAGGATTCCCTTAATCATTATTCTTCTATTAATCTTGAGGTGCAGAATCTTGAATGGGCTGTGTTTAATATCGACTGCTTTACGAAAGAGACGTATAACTTGCGAAAGGGAAAAAAAAAGTACATGACTTAGTTGAAGGTGAAGTTTTCAGCCTAAAAGATCAATCAACTTCATTTAAAAATTTCAGCACGACTCTTTCAAAGAAATTTCAGGATGTCAAAGGAAGGTTTTTATAATTCAAACGTCAATTTTTTATTCAAAACGGGGGAAAGCCCACCTGTCTTCTCAATTCCACTTTATTTTTTTTAATTCTACAATGTTATTATATCTATAAACTAATCTTTCCAAAATAAACAACAAAAATTTAATTATACTTTTTTCCAAAAGCAAAATATTGGAAGATATTTTGTCCGGGTCCATGTGGATTCTGGATTGCGTGACTACATCGTCTTCCAATTACAACTGCATAGAGGAAATTGTAAAGTCCACAACTTGATTACTTCTACCATCATTCTCCAAAATAAATTGTGATTTAATAAAGCCAAATAAATATAGAAAATTGAATTAAATTCAAGCCATTCACGTGTTACACACTTGCATCCATGAAATTATGTGTAATTTTCACGGGCATGTGATCCCTGTTGTTTTTGTTTCCTTTATGTTTCTTTATGTTCACGATATCGTAACCGCCGTTAGTATCACCGCCCACGCTGATGCGGCATGGCTCCTCCGCCACGAAGATTGACCGCAGGCCTAATTTTATTTGTGGCGAAGGCTACAGACGCAGACGCCTCGACCACCCGTGTGCGACAACTGTTCTTTTGCAACAGACTTATCGTTACTCGCTGCGGGTCCCGGTTACGGAGGGCGCTCTCTGGGAAGCCAAGTCGGAGGGTGAGAAATTTGGTAGTGATTTTTGGTGAGGCTGACTTTTTATTATTGGCGACATATTCTGCACCACAACGTTTAGTTTTGCATTACTCCTTGCTGCTCAGGCCTGGAAACGTGGCGTGATAAAGTTTATTCCGGGTATCTTTTGGAAAAATGCTGTAATACCTGTAAATTTCATTCACGATCCTACCCGCGATGTGATTGGTCGATTGGTTGTCTGACAGCGTGTATCTGTGGGCTCCATGGCCAAGAGAGCCAGTTCGTGAATAATAGGATGGCGGGTAGGAATTCTAAAAGTAGTAGTTTTTTTTAATCCATTCTCGGTGCCGGGCCGTGACGGAGGCCGTCGATCCGTGTTCTCTATATGTGGTCGAGGGGCGGTGGACCGCAAATGTTAAAAAGGTAGAAGGAAGCGAAAAACGCAATAACTTCGCTGGAAATCGATCTTTTTGGTGCTCCTGCTTGACGTGCAAGAAAGCGATGGAAACCTCCGCGGCGATGGCGTTCGATGAAACCGAGTGGGTCCTCGCCGACGCTCCCTTCGCCAAGGACCTAGATGTCGACTGGGTGGTCACCGACGGCGATGAGGGCGCCGTCTCCGGGGTCTTCTTCCATCCCTCCACCGCCGGACGTCGCCGAATCTGCCTCTCTTATGCTCCCTTCGGCCGCCTCCTCCCCGCACTACCCGACCCCTCCCTCTCCTTCCTTCCCCCCGCCGCCTACGCCCGCTCCTCCTCCCGCGGCCTACTCCTCCTCCGCGGTCCTTGGTCTACCTACTATGTCTGCAATCCGGCCACCGCCGAGTGCCGCCGCATCCCCCTCCCCCCGCGGCCCCATCAATTCAACGCCGTCCCTGCCCTCGCCCTCGTGGTCCGCCCCGACGACCCGGCGCAGTTTTATGTCGTCTGCGGCCTCGCCGTCGGTGACAACGGGTACCGCTTCGAGACCTTCTCTTCCGCCTCCGGTGTCTGGAAGGCGTCCATCGTCGCCTCTTCCGTGGATTCCATCGTCCCTGGCTCCGGCGTCTCGGCCGCTGGCGTGGCCTACTGGCGAACCTCCGCACCCTCCGTTCTCGCCTACGACCCAGCGACCGAGAAGGCGAGGGTTATTCGGCCACCGCCGGGGTGCGCGGAGGCCGGTGCACTCTGGCAGCTTGGGGAGGCCGGCGGCGAGGGAGGCCTGTGCTGCACTTGCGTGACGAGGGCGGAGGTGTTGGTATACTGCCTCCGGGAATCCGACGAGTGGACCGTCCTGGGCTCCTTCCCGTTGGCGATCGTCGGCGGCGATGACGCGGTGGAGTGGGACAACGGCGATCCGATCGCGTGCAAGGAGACGCCTCGGCCGTTGAGATTCGAGAGCACGAATCTGGAGGTCGTGCTTTGGGTGGATGGCCGCGTTTTGGCGGTCGACCTGGAGACCCGCCGGGTGCGGCAGCTCCGGTTCGACGGTCCGACTCCGAGTCAGGAAGAGGATTACGTGTCCTACATCGGCACCGTCCCTCGCGTGACTCCCGTGGCCTCCAGCTGACCGACGGTTGCGCTTCATCCATCATGATTGGGAATTGCAGCTTATTAAATGCAAATCAGATGTGAATTATGCTGCTCATCAAGGACTTTAATCTTTCATTATTGCACAACAATATTTGATATTAAACTCTGAAAATAATTTACATTTGGTGAATTGTACTAAACATAATAAATACTATGGATCCTCTCTTCTGATCATCTTGTGATACTGACGCAATTGATCTTCTGTAAATGCTGTCTTCGTATCTACTCACATACTATTTCGCATGCATTTTTTTATCGAGATATTTATTTTGGACTTCAAATTGGAACAAATTTGTATACTTTTTATAAACAAAATAATGGAGGATCAAGAGTTTAAAATGGTTGTATAGTTCTTTCCCCAACTTTAAGATAATATTTTTTATCTATTTTATTAATAGACGAAAACAAAAATATTTTCCTAAACATAATTGAATACTCTAATAGGATAATAAGTAATATAAGAAATGTTATTGATATTAAACATAGATTATACTGTCTAAATCATGTTTTTTTATAACATGATAGTAAAAGGGAGATTTTTTTTTTTATAAATGTATTATAACTAAGATCAAATCATGGATAATTGGAGGATAATTTGGTACCCTAAACATATTTTTTATAATAAAAAAAATGAAATTATCACATTAACAGGACTAGAGCCGGTCCTATAAATATAGAGAGACCTTAAAATCCAACCGATAAATGTATGGGTGGAGGTCTAACGAAGGGTGATGAAATCCTCTACGAAAATTTAACACTCTATCTCTACCATCATTATCCATGCACCCACCCATTGAGCTAATGATGGACACATGTTTTTTATAATAGATATTATGTGACTTTGTCATATAATTGTAATTGAAATGGTTAATTTGTGCTTTCCCTAATTTATTATTGGTTAATTTAACTATAAATTGTCCTAAGATCTCTAACATCAAATTTAACTTCCTCCTTTGTCCTGCATAGAAAAAATTTATTCTCATTCTCTCTATATAAAATTTTCTTTGCTTCATCTTCCTACTTTGATTTATCTAATTACCTTATTTTTTAACTAAAAAAAATATATATATAATTTATTCTAAACTCAACATCATTTAATTAGAATCGTCCAATAGATTCAACCTAAGCCAATGATATAAGCTTCAAATTGATTGATTAAAGGAAAAAAAAATACTTAATTAGATAGAAAATATATTCGATTCTAATTAAATATTATTAAATTTAAGATAAATTATACTTCCTTTTAAACTTTGTTAAGAATGAAAAAAAGGACGTATTTAATTTAATAGAAAATATATTAGATTTTAATTTAAATATATTAAATTTAGAAAAAATTATATCTACTTTTTATATCTATAAAAAATTAGGATAATTAGATAAATAAAGTTAAAGTAAAAGAAAATTTACTTGTAGGAGTGGGAATAAATTTTTAATAGGAAGTTAGTTAGTTTGGTGTCATGCAGTTTAGGCAATTTATCCTTAATTTAAACCGATAAATCTAGTTTTTTTTTAATATTTGTTTGCAATTTTAATTTTTTTTCTTACCATTTTTGTAAAAAAAAATAAATTTATTTAACATAATGCATAAAATTCACTTGGTACTGTTACAAACAATATAACAATTTAGATTTGTAGTTTGGGAAAATAAAAGGCGAGAAGGGAATGGTGTCTGTGTCTGCTCTACTTTGGGACGCACTTCACACGGCTGGATCGAGCATCGAAGGACGGCGAGGATGCGATGGAGACGAAAGGCGGCAACGACCGTGCATCCCTGGGCAGCGCAGAGGCATCTGCACCCAACTCAACGGCTGCGCCGGCGCCTGCTCGGCCACCCCCTCCGGAAACCCTAACCGAAGCTCCACGGAGGAGGACTGGCGGAAACAAGAGAAAAGCCTCGGGTTCAGCCTCCTCCTCCTCCGCACCCACGAAGCGCCCGGCCAAGGAGAGGAGTCTCCTCCATCACGTCTTGCCCGTGCATAACGGCCCTTGTACTAGAGCCCGGCAATCACCCCTCAAGCACGCGACCGCCGCCGGAAATAGGCCTCAACAGCTTGCCTCGAAGTCCTCGTTGGCGTCGGATGCTGGGGGTAAGGGCGCTTTATCTGCTGCTGGTTCGATTAAAGCGGAGGAGGAGGTAGTTCATGAGCAACTCGTGGATAAGGAGTTCGAAGCCATTCGATCAAGAGGTGCCAAGGTTCATGCTGTTCCTACTCCTGCTGGTGAGGTCTCTGACCATTAGTGTAATCGCGGATTTTATGCTTGGCAAACCTCTTGTCGGTAAACCTACGTAATTGATGTTTGGTTCTTAAATTTCTTTGTTTTTTTGTTCATCTATTTTATTTTTTTACTTGTTTTTTTTGTAGTTTTATAAAGATTTTACTTGAAAATGTTTCAGCTTTTCAAACCGCATCCTCGAGATTTTTTGTGATTTCTGCTTTCCGAGGCTGTATATATTCTATAAAGTCTCGTGAAGTGCTGGTTTCTGCCAATGAAATGCGTTTACCACGACTGGAAATCGCATTGTGCACTGGACTGATAGGTGCATTGTCTACTTTTTGTAGGATGGTTCTCATGGAAGATGGTTCATCCTGTGGAGAAGCATACCCTGCCTTCTTTTTTCGATGGCAAGTCCGAGAACAGGACGCCTGAAGTTTACATGGAGATTAGGAATTCTATCATGAAGAAATTTCATTCTGATCCAGAAATACTGATTGAACTCAAAGATTTTTCTGAGCTCTCTGTCGGAGATATTGATGCGAGGCAAGAGGTCTTCAAGTTCTTGGACCACTGGGGTCTGATAAATTTCCATCCTTTCCCACCAGCTAAATCTGAAGCTATCATAGCTGATGCCTATGATGAAGATAAAACATCGTCTTTGGTTGATAAGTTGTATCAATTTGAAACAATTCAGTCATTGCCCCAGATTGCTTCTAAATATGAATCCTTGCTACCTAAGCCACAATCTTTGCTTCCAGAATCTAGCCTAGGTGATGATTTGGTTAGGCGAGTTGGTGTTGATTACCATTGCAACTCTTGCTCAGCTGATTGCTCTAGAAAGCGTTACCATTGCCAAACGCAGGTTAGTGAGTGCTTTTACTGTAGTGCTTAGTGATTACTATTACATTTTGATTTCCATCGTCAATGATATTGAGAATCTGTGGATGCAACAATTAGCATGCATCATGTGTTTTGTTTTCAATGAGTCTCCCAGATGTGTCAGGTTTACTTGAAGAGGAGGAAGCAGGAGATAAAGGGAGTAGCTTAGGTGAGGGAAAGAGAACAAGATCATACTATTTTACTTCTGTCCATTTTCAATCGCCCTGTTTTAACTTGGATGGACCCTGAATGAAGAAAGTGATACTACTTATATCTATTGGAGACTCAAAATTCATCTCTTTCACTTTTGTCAATTTGAGTGGAAATAAAATGTAAATTGCAGTAAATTAAATCCCTTCTTCCTCTCCTCTACCTGATCAAGAAATTGACAAATTCATCTCTTTCCTTTTCTGATTTTCTCTTATTTCCATGTAAACATGCACTTACGGACTGACTTACAAGGCTTACTACAAAGGAGATGCTTGGTTTTGTCTAAATCCTGTAAATTAATTTTCCTATAACTTCTTGGTTCTTGCAGTAGCTAAAAGCTCTCTTGCATCTGGTAACACCTTGGCATTGTGATTGCTTGGTGTATCCTAATATATCTAGATTATACTTTGGAGATATAAATGGAAATTCCTCATTGTTTTGTGTGGTCTCAACCGAGTGAACATCACAACTTATCTAGATCTGTAATCCAAACTTCCCTAGTCAGACATTGCATGCAAGATTGAATTCTTGCAGTATATTCAAATATCATTCCAATGTCAATATCATTTATGTAGTCCACTAAAAAGTGTTTTTTATGTAAAGGCTGTGATTACACAATATTAATCTCATGCTAAATTTTATGAGCAGAGCTGTATTGCCAAACCGATGCCTGAGGAGATTGTTTGAAATCATAGACTTCTTTTCAGTTTGCTTGCTTTTCCAGTCACCCTGGAACAAGAAAAGTTGGTGGCTGTTTCTAACGTTCTCTTGGAAGTCATCATTTAGAAAAGAACATTCTGTGTCTCTCTGGTGGAGAGGCCAATCGTCAAACTATATATAAGAAAATTAAAATGCAAATAGAAGTCATCCTTGCAGCAAGGGAGAAAGCATGACCATATAAATGAGTGTACTCTTGCCACCAGGGATGACATCAATTTGCTAAGTAGTAACTTGAGATGCTGATAGGCTCATTTAAATGTCAACTTTCTTCATCGAATAAATCTGTAACTCTGTAACTTGATAAATTTAGATCAACATTCAAGATTTTAAATTCTTGTGATTATGCATTAATCAATTTCATGTGTTAGAGTGTAAGATAAAAAAAAAGACATTTAAATTATCTGATCTGCATTTTGTTCAATTTTTCCAGAACATCGATAAAGCTGTAAGTTCCAAGTTACTAGAGGAGATGAATAAAAATATGAGGGTTGTAAAGCTTTTGGCTGGCAGACTTCAACTGCTAATGGATATTCTTTGTATTAGTGAAACATTAGGATTGAAAGCAGTAATTATGGAATGACCATGCCTAAGACATATTGTCTCCAGTATGCCTTTTCACTAATAGCCTGCTGTTTTACATTACATATACAAGCTTCAATTGCTTATAATGATTTTAAGCAATAAATGCCTTGTGCAGATCTCCAGTGCCGACCACCATCTAGTTATTTGTCTACTCCTTTTGGCTTCCACAATTGATGGAAGATGCAACTCAGTTGGTTTGTAATAACCAACTCATGTATAGTAATTGACTAATTTCCATTTGAGGATTATTAGCATCCAAATAGCTAGATTGCTTTTGTTGGTTGGTGTCACTCCTCAACTAATCCCACATCTGAAATGGAGGGTAGATAAGGTCAATATTATAACTTGGAATGAGAGATTTTTTGGCTGCATGTTGAACTCTTTAGGCCCACGTAGAAAGGGTTACCTTTGGCATGGAACCATCATTGTCCTAGGTATCACTGAAACTTTTTATATGCAGACTATGTTTGGGTTTTATGTGTCAAGACTGAAATGGGCTATATGTTCTTGTGACAGTGTAATAAGGTAGGTTGCCCTTTAGAAGGTTTGGGCTGTTCACATACAAAAGTAAGGTGGTATACTGACTCTCCGAGTTCCCTCTTTTTTGGAACCTCGTAAGAGTGTTTCCCCATCTAAAGTGAGTGATTGAGTGACAAGATTTTTATAATTCCAATCCTCTTCTTTTGTCAATGATTTTGCTGAGTTACACTGGAACATTAAGAACTCTGTCATGAGGTTCTTAGACAATATTACCTAGGGAGGGTAGATAAAGTATCAGGTTTTGGTTAATCAATCATTATGTTATTTAAATAAAAATTAAATTCCCATCTTACTCAGCATGAGGCATTAGCTTCCTTCCAAAGGTCTTCCCATTGACCACCCAAAAATGCTTCATCTTGCAATAAAAATCTTAACATATAAGTGATGGATTTGCTACTCTTAAAATTGTTTAATTCTTCAAGTCAATGCATTATTAATGAAGAATGCAAGTATAGGTTCTTTCTATTTGGCATCATCCCATCTGTTATTCTGCAAAGAGTTGAAAAAATGCATTTGATAGACTTGCTACTCGTAAACTAGTTTGTTATTTTAAGGCAATATATTACTAATGAAGAATACAAGTATGAGTTCTTGCTGCTTGGCCTCATCCTGTCTTCTATTCTGCAAAGAATTGCTCCAATACATTTACTGTAGTCACATTCCTAATGTGTTTGTATTTTCACAGGCAGATTTTGATTTGTGCACTGATTGCTTTAATGATGGTAAGTTTGGATCTGGCATGGCACGAGCTGATTTTATTCTGATGGAATCAGCAGAGTTTCCTGGGTTGAATGGTGGAAGTTGGACAGATCAAGAAACATTACTTCTATTAGAAGCCTTAGAGCTTTTCGGGGAGAACTGGAATGAGATTGCGGAACATGTTGCTACCAAAACCAAATCCCAATGCATCTTACATTTTCTTCAAATGCCCATTGAGGATTCTTTCATAGAAAATGATGATGTTGCTGATGATAATTACCTAGATAGCAACGATCACATTACAGAAAATAAAGAACCAACAGCCAAAAGTACTTCTGAGGTGGTGGAAGCAGACAAGAAAGAAACAAATGAATCCTCTCGTGAAGATACTGTTGGAGTTGAAACCAGTAAACTAGATGCTTTTGAGACAGTAGATGAACCTATGACTTCCAAACCAGATTCTCTGGTGGATGGAAATACTTGTAATGCTAAAAATTTCCATGAAGGTGAGACCAACTTTGCCATTGATGCACTGAAGGCTGCATTTCAGGCTGTAGGATATTTTCCTGAACAAGGATTGGGTTCATTTGCAGAAGCTGGAAACCCAGTGATGGCACTTGTAAGTCCATGTGTAAATTGACCTGCTGGATGTAATATGATTGCTTCAAGTTCTTTTAGATTTTGATCATCAAATGTTCTCTTTGCAGGCAGCATTCTTATCTAGCATTGTTGAACCTGATGCTGTTCTAACCTCTTGCCGCAGTTCTCTTGGAGCCATGTCAGAAGACATGCCTGGTGTTCAGCTTGCTACTAGGCATTGTTTTATCCTTGAAGATCCACCAAAAGACTGCAAGGACCCACTTACCACTGTGAGGTATTCAGCCTGATCAAATATGATTAAAGATTAACTTGACATGATAAAATAAACTTGATACTTATCAAACAAAATTACAGTTCTGTTGCCGAAGCCATCAACAAGGAGTCTAACACGGATGAAAGGAAAATGCAAAGTTTAGATGCCACTAACAAATCCAAAGATGAGGATGTAGCTTCAGTTTCCATCGAGAATGAGAAATCCCTTTTGTTGCAAGATTCCTCAACAACACACACTGATGAAAAAGCAGCACAGGAGGCTTCTCCTTCAAAGAAAGCACCAAGCCCTGTCCAGAACTCTGTTGACCAGTCTTTGCCTACAGAGAAATCTTTATCTGCTAATGTGAATGATGTAGCAGATACTGCTTTGACTGTAACCTCAATGCCAAGTGCTTCCAAAGAAACTGAAGATTTGGCTTCTAAAGAACAAATTGCAAAAGGTCAGGAGAGTAGTGATTCTATGTTAGTGGATGAGAAACTAAATAGTGTTGACAATTCAAATGATTTAGCTTCAACCGACATGATACCTCAGCAAACAGATTCATCCAAAGGCGCAGAAAATACAGATACTTCAATTGTATTGGAAGGACATGAGCAGATGCAAACAGGGGCTTCAACTAATGGAACCAAAGAAAAAGCAGGTGAATTTAGTACATTTTGGATTGTTAATCTTATACCCTCATGTGGATTGATTATATTGATTTTCTAGTATGAACCATTGGAACTATGTTTTCCACTCTTTTTATGCAGTCCACCTGAGCGGACTTTTTGTCATCTGAAAAATTTACCAAGTCACTCAAACACCCAGTGTGCAACTCTCCTAGGTTCCCTTTAGTAACCTGATCAATGTGAAAAAATGCCTAGCTGGAAAATCTGTGAAGCCCACTCTAATATATGGTGTTCGTTAGGCCTGCACCATTGTGTATTTCTTTTTTTCTCTTTTGAGAATTGGCAATAAAACTTTTTCGACATCATCAAATTACTGGATGAAAAGAATATGCTTGATTAAATAACACAGGGTGATTGATCAAGGAAAACATTATGGTTAATCTTTAGAGGTCTCTTTTAATATATAAGATAACATGATTGGACGATCTTATATATTTAAATAAGTATACGTAGCCAGATTGTTTACCTAGGCTCCTTTTTTATTTGCTTGAAATTGCGATGCACTGTTGCATAGCCAGATTGTTTACATGATTCATGGACATCAGACTAGCTGACCTTGTACTTGCATGCATGATGATAGATAGTGGTCATGATGACTGTCAGGATTATGGAAATGATAATCCATGTCTTTTGCAGATGATTGCGAAAGGAACGAGGCAAGCAATGTGGAGAAAAATTTCAACCCAACTGAAATTGAAGATGGCCACAACTTAGATAGATTAAAACGTGCTGCACTTACTGCACTCTCAGCTGCTTCTGTTAAGGCTAAGCTTCTTGCCAAGCTGGAAGAAGATGAAGTGCGGAGACTTATCTCATTAATCATTGATAAGCAGGTACTCAAGGAAATATACATCTTATCTGAGTCTCTCTCATACTAATTTGTGGATCAACATGTCCAAAATATGGATATCATTTAAAAGTTAAAAAATATTCCATTTGCCAATTTGAAGTTCTATATTGCCGTCGGTTATCAGCATTTTCTCCTCTGCAGCTGCACAAGTTGGAGACAAAATTGTCACTTTTCTCTGACATTGAAAGTGTGGTGTTGCGGATGAGAGAACAAACAGAGAAGGCAAGACACAGACTAATGTTTGAGCGTTCTCAAATTATTGCGGCTAGACTTGGTGTGCCCCCTTCCTCTCTCAGAGCAAACCAGGCTTCCCTACCAGCGAATCGTTTGGCCATGGGATATGGTACCTCTGGCCCAAGACCTTTTAACATGGCAACCCAGAAGCAACCACCACCTCTAAGTCGGCAATGAAGATGGGAATGCATTTGTTTTTCCATTCTCTGGTAGGCCTATTACTTTTGGTTTTTATTCTCATTGTTGTATAAAAAACGCATGTGAAAAAACGAGCTCAGAATATGTTTTTGGTTGGACACTTTTACAAGCTTGAACATTCCTAATCATCTCAATTGTCAGGGAGTCCAGTATTTTTTCCCCTTTTTTCTTTTTGTTCGTTATTTTAGAGCTTTCAGTTCTTGCTGGATGTTGTGTGGTTGTACCTGCCATGCTCTTAAGATACTAACGGTTAATTGACTCAATGACAGAATTATTATTATTTTTCCGCAAGCTGATTAATTTTTCTCACCAAACGAGGTAATTGCTACTGAAACATCACATTTGAATGTACATACATGTACTTGTATGATCCTTCAGGAGCAGTTGAACTGATGAATATATTGGCTTAAATGGTTCGTATCTTCCATTTTTTTTTTCCAGACAGTAGGGACATGGAGGTTTAAATATCAGTCGCTGCCATAGCACTGCTCAAAGTTAAATGAAGGTTAAATTCGGACGATTAGGATCAGTTAAATTATATTTGTTTCTCCATATCAATTAAGGATTGTTAACTCAGTAAGCTTCATCGATCAAGCCAATATAACTAGGGTGGTAAACAAGCTGAGTTAAATTTGGAGATATTCAAACTTGTTTGATAAAATAATCGAGTTGAGTTTAAAATAAATTAAATTTTTAAAATGATTATTTAAGCTTGGCTTGATTTTTTTTTTATGAGCTTGAGTTTTTTTGAAACTTGACTCGAGCTTGATTTGTTTAGATGTTGTTGAACTTTCAATTTAAGTTCGGTTCGAATTTGATTCGTTTAGATGTTATCGAACTTTCAATTCAAGTTTTTTTTATTGTTTAAAATTTTTAGTTGGTTCATTGGTTATTGAGTGATAATTTAAATTTATTTTATTTTTATTATTTATTTAATATATTAAAAAGAGTTTTATTAACTAATGTAGTTTATGAATATTGTTCATGAACATTATTTACGAACGTTATTCACGAATGTAAACGAGTTGAACATATATGTATTCAAACTTATTTGTAGTTGAACACATGTGTGTTCAAATTTGTTTATTTAATTTAACGAACTGTTCAAATTTATTTATTGAATTAATTTTATGCATATTGAAAGAACATAAATAAGTTCTTATTAAATCGAATATTAAACTTGTTTATGAACACCTGATATATAACTCATGAACTACCATTGTCGTTGATTGATGACGTGCTGCCGTCATAGTAATCAACTATCATCACCTAATTCACTATTGTCACCCATCCTTATTTGTGGGGCCGGACCCAAGGGGCCCTAAGATGATAATTCCACCTTTGCAACTATTGTCACCCATCCTTACCTCACTCCATCCATCACTTATCCTCTCGATTATCATAATTTATCTTCCTCATGATGACCAATCTAATACGATAGAAACATTAGGGGTTAACAATTTTATCTTTTGCAACTATGGTCACCCATCCCGAACCAGGGCCAGGGAACTTGAATCCATCGCTTGTGCGACTCAGATCCATAAAGTAGGACATGCTGTTTTCAGGGCTTTTTCTGTGAGTTTTTTTGACGGTGTGAAAGTGTCCGTATATCGAATAACTCCAAGAATGGAGACTTTAGGAGTCGAGTACTTAATTTTTTTTAAAAAAGTGCATCAGGAAAGAGGGAACAACTATTGTACATCGCCGGAGGATGTCGTAAAGCAGAGGGCAAACTGAAAAGCAGAGGGCCCAATCCCTTGACCATTGCTCGATATTCAATTTGTTTGATGTGGTAATATAATAACACATGACACGTCCATAGAGAGTCTCTTTCATCGGACCGCCTTCGTCATCACGACACATCACACTTCTCATCTGATTGCACGCAATAGCCCGGACAGACCAATTTTTCCCGAATAAAGCTCAAATAAATATCCTTTTAAAAAAAATAAAAATCTAAATTTTAGACGGTAGTTTAATTTAAATTAAGCAAACACTAGTAAGAAGCCTGCCTAACAATATTGGCAGTCTATATATATTTTCTTACATATTTTTAATTAATTTATCTATAATCAATAAAATATTTTTATAGGATTAAAGATGAGCATTAAAAAAAATGATAAAACTTTTACCTGAATTTAGTGGTGATAAGAGATGATGCATTTCTCAAATAATTTGATGGATAAAATCTAAGACGAGGTCATCTATCGATAAGTCTTGAATACCTTATATAAAGTTTTTTTGGATGAGTCTAGTGATTAGCGCATGAGGTATTGTCACAATGAAGTCTGTGATTTGAATCTCGGCAAAGCTGAGGAAAATATCTCCCTTATGTGCTAGTCATTATTTCAAATACTAGTAGTCATCCATGATTTACCTCTTCCGTGTTGATCCTGAGATGAATTGACGAGGACGCTGGAGGTGAAAGTATTCATCTTTTACCATAATGAATACCTTATATAAAAAAATAATGATATTCTTTCCTTTATTGAAGTATGACTATTTATATTGCTTGCCTATTCAATTTACTAAGTTGTCATGTTGATCTTCAATTTACTAAGTTGTCATGTTGATGTCATATTGATATTACTCTTTCTTTTATTGAAGTATTGATGTTTCTCACCTATTCAAGTTACTAAGTTGTCATGTTGATGTTACTCTTTCCTTTATTGAAGTATTGATGTTTATAATATATTCCATTTACTAAGTTGGCATGTTGATGTCATATTGATGTTTTAATTTTTTTTAATCGGGTATTCAAATCATACAATTTGATTAATCCTAAAAATAACTGAATTAATTCTATTAAAATTTTTTATCGATCATCAGAATAAATTAAGAAGTATAAATAAATTTTAACCGAGGAGGCAACATCTAAAGTTTTTAAACTTTTTAAGCGTAATGCATCTAAGAGGGTGCTTGGTTTGTAGAAGTGAATGAAAATGAGAATGAGATTGATAGAAATGGAGAATGAATATGGGTATTATTTGAAACCGAATAGTATTTTTTTTTCTATTCCTCTTTTTTTTTTAGGTAATGATTCATTTCTATGTTTAGGGCAATGAATCCGTGGGACCCACCGCTAATCCCTAAACCAAACATCTATTTTTAATTCCTTTCTTATTCTCCATTCTTATTCTATCAAACCAAACACCCCTAAATGATATTTGAACTTTTTTATTTAGAGAACTTATATATCCTACCTTTTACTCTCATATATAGGGACAATTTTTTTAATAGCAAATTGTGGGAAAGCCAACTCACTAAATTTTAATATTAATTATGTAATATTAAAAAAAAGTATTCATTTAATACTACAATTTCGAGAAAATTTTCGGTTCAGTCCTAAATATTTGGATACTTTTTTGATTCGGTCCTAATTATTTTAACATTTTCGATTGCATCCCAAATATTTTTTAAAAATTTCTGGTTCAATCCTTCCGTGTATGTCATTGTTAAAAGTAATAGAACATGCTTACGTGCAACTCACACATAATAAAAGACCCAAAATCCCAAATGTAAAAATCTAATTATTTTCTTCCCATCGTTTTTTTCATTTTGTTTCCCATCATTCTTTCCCAAAACGCATACATCATTCTTTCTTTCTCTATGCTTTTATCACTTATTCTTTCTCCTGTCAACCTAAAGCTGGCATAATGGAAATTCTTGCCGCTCAGAATGAAATCAATGGTGTTCTTCTAACGAGTACATATCTCCAGCTTCCTTTCTTGAATTTTATGTGCTTGGTGTCGATTTGATTCATTTTACCATGAACCATTGCAAGATTGCATTGTATTTGAGCGGAAAGTAAACTTCATTCTTAGTCTTCCCTTGTGCTGATTTTGAATTCTCCAAGAATTTTAGTAGTTCGATTTTACATTTCTATAAGTATTCTTTGACAATATTTAAGTGTATAAGTAAGGGTTTTTCTTTAATTTCAATTTTATTGAAATTCATTCATTGTTTGAGCAATAATTTTAATTAAAAGTTCTTTTTTTGTCCGGTAGAATTTAGAATTTTCGATTCCAAAAAATGGTGAGACCTCATTATTTGAGCAGTAAATTGATGACACTATCATATTCACATTCCATAATATTTATTTAGAAAGATATTTAATATTTCATTATTTTACTTTATGGCCTAACGTAGAAGAAAACATACGTTATTTTTGTTGGACTTTGTCCGAGTGTTTATGACTGTTGACAAGATGCATGTTGATACAATGATAGGGAGATGAAAAGATGTGGGCAAGAGCGGCATTTAAGTCATTTTACTATTTAGGATTGTAAGAGGAGGGATTCTTTGTTGTCTCAAAATGGGCCAGCACCGCCTGCTCTTTCCATGTCAACGCCACCAACCCCCTTGGTCGCCACTTCCTCTCCCGTGAGCGGTCGCCTTCTCTCTCACGTTCACGCACGTTGCCGCCCCAGACTGATTACGACGCCGCCTCTCTCCCTCTTCTCCTCTGCTCTCTCTCTTGACCAGGCCGTTTTCAGCGGCTCGTGGCTCCACAGTCACCCCCGTCGCCTCCAACAGCCGCCCCCGTCACCTCACGCATGTGAGCGCCGCCGCCTCCCCTCAAGTGAACAGCAGCCCTCGGATAGGGCTGTAAACGAGTCAAATCGAGTCGAGTTTAGGGTGTTCAAGCTTTTTGATAAGGTAACCGAGTCGAGCTTAAAATGAACCAAGTTTTTGAAATGATTATTCAAGCTTGGATTGGTTTATTTTTTATGAACTTGAGCGTGTTTAAAGCTTGGCTTGAGCTTGGTTTGTTTAGATGTTATCGAGTTCTCAATTCAAGCTTGACTTGAGCTTGGTTTGTTTAGATATTATCAAGCTCTCAATTCAAACTAGTTTGATTATTTGAAATTTTTAATTGTTTGATTGGTTATTGAGCTTGATAATTTAAATTTATTTATTTATTTAAATTTATTTTATTATTTATTTAACATATTGAAAAGAGTTTTATTATGAATATGGTTTGTGAATATTATTCACGAACGTTGTTTGTGAATATTGTTCACGAACGTTGTTCATGAACATTAACGAGTTGAACACATATGTGTTCAAGCTTGTTTGTTTAGTTTAATGAACTGTTTAAGCTTGTTTGTTTAATTAATCTTGTATATATTGAACGAACATAAACTTTTGGTGAAGTCAATCTCTAGGGTTATGATATTTGACAATATACCTAAGTCTGGTCAATTTGACCAAGGGTTAATACAAACAGGACTTGGTGCTTGGAAGAGAGAAGTCCAGTCAGGACTAGATGACTAGCAAAGGTAAGTCCTATCTAAAGGATAGACAGGTGAGAAGTCCTGGTGGGTGAAACCATGCCCTAGTGAGTGAAGCTAGGTAGTGGAAGTCCTGGGTGAGTGAAGTCGGGCCCTAGTGAGTGAAGCTAGATAGTGGAAGTCCTGGTGAGTGAACCCAGGCCTTAGCGAGTGAAGCTAGGTGGAGGAAGTCCTGGTGAGTGAAGTCAGGCAATGGAAGTCCTAGTGAGTGAAGCTAGACAACTCTAGGGGGGATAACCCTAGGTTATACTTGAATTCTGTTTTACCTTACCATTTTGTGCTAACTCAGTATTGTAGGGAAGTCTAGACAGGTCGATAGGCTGACTGGATGTCTGACAGATAAATTAAGGTAAGTCAATGGAGGGGAGTGACTTGGTGAGGACACGTTCCCCGTTCGAGGGAACAGTATGCATCGATCCAACTTAAAACCATTTCAGGAATCTAAGTTGAGATCGTGACTAGATTCTGGTCTCGGTAAGATAGAATCTAATTACTATCCTTTTTACTATAATTGTGCTAACATTTTATTTTGTAGGGTAGTATAATTTGTATTTACCTCATACTAATATTTTCTTGCATGAAATTGATGTTCTGGAAAATAATGATCCGGACATCCGGAAGGGATCCGGGCACCCGGAACTAGTCCGGACACCCGAAAAGGATTCAACAAAGCATTATACAAATTCCTAGCTTCAAGAGTTGTTCCCACTTTGTTTCTCTTTGAGTGATGATGGTAATGCATTATACAACATCAAAACAAACATAAATAGTGTTTGTTTTGGAGCTCAAGCCAGAAAATGACATTTGATTGGATATAATTCTATTCGGAAAAGGAAACAAAGCAGTCATTTCCAATCTCACGAGTTTGATTATTTCTTTTAAAATGCACATTTTAAGATAATTTTTTATGTTTTACTTGTAGATAATAATACTAATATAAACAAGAACCGCAACATTAGGAATTTGTTGAATCAAATATCAACTGACTGGTTCACCTGTAATGTTAAATATATACAAATTATAACATCAACATTATCTTTGATCATATATACAAGAACGGGAAAATACAAGAACTAACAATAGAAATAACACGTTAAAGCATCTTGCTTTTACGGATGATATTGTGCTTGAACTCCCAACACTTTGACTTGGTCTTCTTCATTATTAATTATGAATACTATGAAAAATTAATCAATGAAATGTCCTTGTTTTGAATTTATCGGTATTTACCCCCCCCCCCCCCCCGTGTTTGGAGTCATTGTATTAGCCATGGTTGTCTTTTTTTTTCATAGGACTTGATCTTGTAACCTTTGAATAAACATTTATAGAGAAAAAATGGTAAAAAAAAGATTACTTAAATAAAAATTAGTAAAAGAGAAAAATATAAGGACTTGGTTTGAATATATTAAATTTACTGGATCTTTTGTTGTGGTTTGAATATATGATACCTCTATATTCTCCTTGCATGACCTTTGGTTGTGTCCTGATCCACAACATTTCCTGTAGTGGTTGTCTCTTTTAGCACCTCTCAACTTAGTCACTTTCTTCTGACCTATTTTGTTCTTAGATGCATGAGGAGGTTCATCTGGTTCCCTTATTTGTAACTTTGCTGGTCTCCCAATTTTGTCAACGTAAATTGGAGGTAATGGTGGTGGCAAATCACATTTTGGCAAGAGATATTGTCCATTTACGGGCATTATTGACATTGCATAACATCTGTTGTACGTATTGGTCATGTAATAATGATGGATATGTAGGACCGTTGGGCCGGCTAGAAGGGGCGGTTAAATAGTCCTGTAAAATCAAAAACAAAAGCAACCCTTCTCGAACTCTTAAACTAACACTTGTATAAAATTAGCTAAGCAGAAATACAAGAAAGAAACGAGGCACCGTGTTTGATTTGGTTACAACCGGGGAGGTTGTTAATCCAAGGAAAGTAATCGCACTAAAAACTCCTTCGGGCGGAGAAGCCTCTTACACCGGTGAAAGCACAAAAATAGAAGCTAAACTAGAACAGTGAGCGCACAAGTGTTTGGAATGCTAATTACTGAGTTGATGAAAAAGCTTCTGGACCAAGGCTATATTTATAGCCTTGGTCGGGGCGCCTGGAAGGGTTCCGGGCGCCCTGGGGGGATAAAACTTTTATCCCCCCAACGTTCAGATCGCGTAAATCGAGATTCTGGTCAAAATCAGGGTCCGGGCGCCCGGAAGGGTTCCGGGCGCCCCGGAGCCCAAAGTCAACAGCGTTGACTTTTTTGTCCGGGACCTCTTCTCTGGTTCAGTCCCTCCTCAGTCCGGTTCTTCTCCTTCGGATCCGCTCGCTTGGGTGATCTCTGCCATCCGGAAAAGGGCTCACCCGAACCCAACTTCCGGTCTTCTCGAGCGAGCTTCCCTCCGGCTTCTCGTCCCTCGGAATCGCTGCGTGTTTCCTTCTCGTCCGCCGACGTACTCATCAGCAGTCTTCGTCCCTCGGACGCACCGCGTGCCGTCCTTCTCGCTAGCTGCGTCTCTTGCTCCCCGAGCAATCTTCCGTTCCAGCTTTCGTCCCTCGGAACCACCGCACGCTTCCTTCTCGTCCGCCGGTGTACTCTTCAGCAGCACCTCATCCCTCGGACTGCCGTCCTTCTCGCTAGCTGCGTCTTCCGCTCGACTACCTGTGTTCCTAAGCTCCTGTACACTTAGACACAAGGTTAAAACAAATAGGACCTACCTTAACTTGTTGATCACACCAAAACAACCTTGGGGTTCCAACAATCTCCCCCTTTTTGGTGTGATCAACCCAAGTTAAGCTAGGGTTAAAATAGACATAAAATTGAATCAAGTAAATTAACTTAAATTGCAATTTAAGTGCAAAAAGATAGACAAAATTAAATCTATCTACCTACCTCCCCCTAGACTTATACTTTCCCTTCTCCCCCTTTGATCACAAAAAAAATGGAGTTCCAAGAAAAACAATCTAAGGGTTAAGGACTTAGAAAAGTAATTCTAAATTTTTAAGAGATTTAGAAAATTTTTCTAAGTAATTTAAGCTGAGATTTCTAGTTTAAAAAAAGTTCTTAACTTAGAAAAAAAATGATTTTTTGAGAATATTTCTAAGTAAAAAAAATCCTAAAAAATTTTAATTTAAAAAAATCCTAACTTACATTTTTAAGTATTTTTTTTTAAAATATTGACTTAGGCACAAAAATTTCTAAGTAAGTAAATTTCTAATTTGAAATAAAATGTTTTGAATAACCTTTTTCAAGCACTAATTAATTCTTTTATTAATGCTTTATTAGTAAGTTAATTAAACATTTATTTCAATATTTTGGCTTCCAGGTCGTGGCGAGGCACTAGGCCTTCTTGGTTATTGGAGCAACAACCACTTCCTTAGACAAAGCCTCATAAAGAAATTCTTTGTTTAATTTTCTCACTTAAAGCGCTAATTTTAATTTTAAAATTAATTTAAGCATGACTTCGGAACCCAATATAGGTTCCAGCCTACTGGATTAACTAACTGGATTAACTAAAAAGTTTTTAGGAACATATTTTCTTGAAATGTTTCTAATTTGTCCAGGGTGATATTTAAAGTACCAATTTAAATTATTAAATCTTCTAACATTAGTTTTAGATGAACATGCATGGTTTCTCAAGTTATCTACTTGCATTTTCAAATCATTATTTTCAAGTTTCAATTTTTCATTTGCTAGTTTTAATTTATCTAATTCTTCTAAGGGACAAGACTTAGCTAGAATTACTTTTAAATTTTTATTTTCACTTTCTAATTTGCAGCAATCTTTTGTTAAAAGTTTAACGAACTTAAACATTTTATCGGGAGTAAGAGATCGTACCTGACTTACCTTTTCGATCTCGTTGTCCGTTTCTCCCCCTGAGCTGCTGCTTTCTTCTGACGTGTCTCCCCCTTCATCGATGCTCTCGATGCTCATTTCGGAAGAGCTTGAATCGCAGTCGTCATCTTGATGACTCGCCATCAGTGCGAGTCCGGAGAAAGCTTCGACTTCCGATTCGGACGATGATCGTCCCACGTCGCCTTTAGGGCCTTTCACTTTTGGATAGGCTTCTTACCCTTCTCCTTGTCCTTGTTCTTCAGCTTGGGGCAGTTGTCCTTGACGTGCCCTTCTTCATCGCAGTGGTAGCAGCGGATCGTTCTTCTCTTCTTTCCCTGCGGATGGTTAGTAGATCTGGATTTACAAAGTTTCTTGAATCTTCTTACCATCATTACCATTTCCTCGTCGTCGAGAGAGGATTCCGATTCTGGTTCGTCTCTCGAGGCTTTGAGGGCGACGTTGTTTTTAGGCTCCTTCATTCCTGCACATCTTGACTCATGCACTTCAAATGTTGAAAAGAATTCTTCTAATGAAATCTTTTCTAAATCTTTAGAAATATAAAATGCATCTACTAATGATGCCCATTTGGTATTTCTAGGAAAGGAATTTAGAGCGTACCTGAGCGAATCTCGGTTACTTACCTTTTCTCCGAGATTCGAAAGTCCGATGATAATTTCTTTTATTCTCGAGTGCAGATGCGCGACTGACTCGTCTTCCCCAAGTCGCAGGCTGGTGAGCTGATTGCGAAGCAGATCTCTTCTGGCGAGCTTTGCTTCGGACGTTCCTTCGTGCAGCTCGAGGAATTTCTCCCAAAGTTCCTTTGCAGAGTTGTATTTACCAATCCTGTTGACTTCTTGAGGCGGAAGAACGCTCAGCAGATGGTACTCTGCTTTGCCGTTCGCCACGAAGTCGGCCTGCTCCTTTTTTGTCCATTTATCTATTTCCTTGTCCTCTGGAGCTTGAAAACCAAGTTTCATTGTTAAAAATAATTCAATATCTGTTGTAAGAAATACCTGCATATGTTTTTTCCAAGTGGCAAAATCCCCTTCGAATTTCGGCGGGTGAATGCTTGGTCCGGCCATCTCGTTGCTTCGTTCGGCGGTTAGTCCTCCTGAAGCGCCTTGGCTCTGATACCACTTGTAGGACTGTTGGGGCGGCTAGAAGGGGGGGTTGAATAGCCTTGTAAAATCAAAAACAAAAGCAACCCTTCTCGAACTCTTAAACTAACACTTGTATAAAATTAGCTAAGCAGAAATACAAGAAAGAAACGAGGCATCGTGTTTGACTTGGTTACAACCGGGGAGGTTGTTAATCCAAGGAAAGTAATCGCACTAAAAACTCCTTCGGGCGGAGAAGCCTCTTACACCGGTGAAAGCACAAAAACAGAAGCTAAACTAGAACAGTGAGCGCACAAGTGTTTGGAATGCTAATTACTGAGTTGATGAAAAAGCTACTGGACCAAGGCTATATTTATAGCCTTGGTTGGGGCGCCTGGAAGGGTTCCGGGCGCCCGGAAGGGTTCCGGGCGCCCCGGATGGCTCCGGGCGCCCCGGAGCCCAAAGTCAATAGCGTTGACTTTTTTGTCCGGGACCTCTTCTCTGGTTCAGTCCCTCCTCGGTCCGGTTCTTCTCCTTCGGATCCGCTCGCTTGGGTGATCTCTGCCATCCGGAAAAGGGCTCACCCGAACCCAACTTCCGGTCTTCTCGAGCGAGCTTCCCTCCGGCTTCTCGTCCCTCGGAATCGCTGCGTGTTTCCTTCTCGTCCGCCGGCGTACTCATCCGCAGTCTTCGTCCCTCGGACGCACCGCGTGTCGTCCTTCTCGCTAGCTGCGTCTGTTGCTCCCCGAGCAATCTTCCGCTCCAGCTTTCGTCCCTCGGAACCACCGCACGCTTCCTTCTCGTCCGTCGGTGTACTCTTCCGCAGCACCTCATCCCTCGGACTACCTTCCTTCTCGCTAGCTGCGTCTTCCGCTCGACTACCTGTGTTCCTAAGCTCCTGCACACTTAGACACAAGGTTAAAACAAACAGGACCTACCTTAACTTGTTGATCACACCAAAACAACCTTGGGGTTCCAACAGGATAGAGACAAGTGATGGATGTATGTCTCTGGATCTTCTTTTTTTGCACCAAATCGCACATACAACATGTTTGCATGGAATGCCAGTCAAACCCCATTTCTACAATAACAACTCCAACTTGATAGGTCAATAAAATGTGGCTAAGACATATTCATTATTTAGAAGTGCATTTCATCTGACATCATGGGGGAGTATCCAACAGCTAATTTCTAATTCTGTGCCAACACATCTCTTATCTTTGGACAAATTCCGTTGTTCTATTTTTTTTTTGTCTTCACCCTATTCATTATAAATATGTTGGAACTCTAATGTTACTTTTGATATGATCAACCAAGTTAGGTTAGGTCTTGTGATGATTTGATCCTTGTATCTAAGTGTGTAGGAGTTTAGGAGCACAGAAAGTCGAGTGGAAGACGCGGCTAGTGAGGATAGTACGGGAGAGAGCCGACGGGCTCGGTGCATCCGAGGAACGAGGTACCGTGGAAGAGTATATCGGTGGATGTGAAGGACATGCACGACGTTCGAGTGACGAGAAGCCAAAGCGGAAGCTTGTTCGAGAAGAAGGCCGAAATTGGATTCGAGTAAGCTTTGTTTCGATTGCTCGAAATCACCTAGGCGATCGGAGCAGCTGAAGAGCTAGAGTGGAGCTATGAAGCTGCTAGAGGTGCCTTCAACAAGAGTTGAAGGTGCCTCCGCGACCTTCAGGCAAAAGGCACCTTCAATGGCTGAATGCGCCTTCAACCAGCCATAGAAGGCACATTCGACAAGGCAATTTGGTCATTGGCGGAAAGGATAAAGTTTTATCCTTTGCCTCGTTGGAGGCACCTTCCAACCCTATGGAAGGCACCTTCAGCCTGAGGATAAGTTTTTCCAGGGGCTATAAAAATACCCCTGGACTTAGGAAAGAGATAAAAACTTGTGTATTGATTTTCTAACAATAGTCTGAGCTATTAATGAGTGTAAGAGGCTTCTTTGCCTTCAGTGAAGGAAACTTTTTAAGAGCTTTCATTTGACTTCGATTAACAACCACCTAGGTTGTAACCAAGTAAATTCTGATGCCTCTTTCTTTAGTTTCTTATTGTTTAATTTTATTTGTTATTACTGGTAACCTGAGTTGAAAGATCGAGAAGGTGTTTAGTTTTTCTGTTTCAAACAACTCAACCCTCTCCAGCCATCCTACCTGGTCCAACAAGTGGTATCAGAGCGAGGTTTGCTTCAGGAGGACTAACCGTCGAACGAAGGACACGAGATAGTCGTCAGACCAAGCATCTACTCACCAAAGTTCAAGGGGGAGTTCACGAGCTGGAAAAAGAGAATGGACGTATTTTTCAAAACAGACTTTGATTTATTATTAATAATGAAATTTGGTTTTGAAGCACACAAGGGCAAGGAAAAGTTTCAATGGACGAAGAAGGAGCAACCGACTTCGTGGCAAACGGCAAAGCAGAGTTTCATCTGCTGAGCGTGTTGCCATCACAAGAAGTCAACCAGATTGGAGCCTACAAGTCCGTAAAAGAACTCTGGGAGAAATTCCTGGAACTACACGAAGCAATCTCGGAGGTGAAACTTGCGAGATGGGACCTACTTCACAACCAGCTACCAACCTTCGATTTGAAGAAGATGAGATCATTGCACACCTTCACTCGAGGATTAAGGAGCTCATCACCGAACTTTCGAATCTCAGAGAAAAGGTAAGTAATCGAGATTCGCTAAGGTACACTCTTAATGCATTCCCTAGAAATACGAAATGGGCATTATTAGTAGATGCCTACTATATCTCTAAGGATTTAGAATCTATTATCTTAGAAGAGTTATTTTTAACTTTTGAATTCTATAAATCAAGATGTGCAGATACAAAGAAGGAGCCGAAGCACGACATTACCCTTAAGGCAAAGATGGATGAACAAGATTCAGAGTCCTCTCTCGATGACGAGGAAACGGTAATGATGGTAAGACGTTTTAAAAAGTTACTTAAATCTAGAAAATCTAACCATCCGCAGGGTAAAAAGAGAAGAACAATCAGATGCTACCACTGTAATGAAGAAGAGCACGTTAAAGACAACTACCCTAAGTTAAAGATCAATGAGAAGGACAAAGGCAAGAATAAGAAGCCCGTACAAAAGAACAAATACAAGACCTTAAAGGCGACGTGAGATGAAACGTCGTCCGAATTAAATGTCGAAGCCTTTTACGGACTTGCGTTGATAGCAAGTCATCAAGAAGATGAACATGAAGAAAGCTCGTCCGAAATGAGTATCAAGAACATCAATGAAGGGGGAGCGTCAACAGAAGAAAGCAGCAGCTCAGGGGGAGGTACGGACAACGAGATCGAAAAGGTAAGTCAGGTATGATCTCTTCCACCTGATAAGTTGTTTAAACGTGTTAAATTATTAACTAAAGACTGTTGCAAACTTGAAAAAGAAAATAAAGAGTTGAAATTAATTCTAGCCAAAACTTGTCCATTAGAAAAATTTGACAAAATAAAATAAGAAAATGATATTTTATAAAAAGAAATAAAAAAACTTGAAAAATCATGCATGCTCATATAATACAAGTAGTAGAAAATTTAATGGTCTAAATTGATATTTTTATTACCACAAGGACGAGTTATAAAAATTTCTTAGAAATATATATCAAAGAAATTTCTAATTAACCTAGTTGGAAGGAACCTATATTGGGTTCCAAAAACTTGTCTAAATTAAAAGTTTAATTAGACTTAGGGATTTTAGAGAGTACATTAAATATTTGATTTCATTATGAGGTTTTATCTAGAAGTGGTTGATGATCCAATAACCAAGAAGGTCTAGTGCCTCGCCACAGCCTGGAACCAATTAACGAAATAAAATATTTAATTGACTAATTGATAAAATATTGAATAACAATTAGACAATGCTTTACATAGTTATTAACATTTCTCAAATTTTTTCCTTAGAATTTTATTTTGGAAATTCCTTTTGCAAAACTTAAAGTTTCTAAATTATTTACATTGCAAATTTTTCTAAATGATATCAAACTTATTTTTTTTTTCAAAGTTTTTTTTACAATTTTCAAAACACTTGATAAGTTTTTTAAAATTATTAGAAAATCTGTGTTTTTTTTTAAAAAAAATAAAAACTCTCTTATTTAAATTACCCTTAGATTTTTTTTACCCTATTTTTTATGTGATCAAAGGGGGAGAAGGGAAGATTAAGTTAAGTCTAGGGGAGGTAGTAATTCAAATAAAAAATTTAATTTTAAGTTAAATTTGAAAATCTTTTTGCACTTTATTGCATAACTATAATTTTATTATTTTTACTTTTTGGTTAGTTAATCCTAATTTAACTTGGGTTGCTCACATCAAAAAAAGGGGAGATTGTTGGAACCCCAAGGTTATTTTTGGTGTGATCAACCAAGTTAAGTTATGTCCTATTATGGTTTGATCCTTCTGTCTAAGTGTGCAGGAGCTTAGGAGCATAGGAAGTCGAGCGGAAGATTCAGCTAACGAGAAGGACGGCACGGGAGAGAGCCGACGGGCTTGGTTCGTCCGAGGGACGAGGTGCCGCGGAAGAGTATACCGATGGACGAGAAGGATGTGTGCGATATTTGAGGGATGAGAAGCCGAAGCGGAAGCCTGCTCGAGGAGAATGCCGAAATTGGGTTAGGGTAAATCTTATTTCGATTGGCCAAAATCACCCAGACGATCAGAGCAGCTGAAGAGTGGAGCTATGGAGCTGCTAGAGGCGCCTTCAACAGGAGTTGAAGGCGCCTCCGCAACCTTTGGGCAGAAGGCACCTTCAATGGCTGAAGGTGCCTTCAACCAGCCATGGAAGACGCCTTCGACCAGACAATCTGGCCGTTGGTGGAAAGGATAAAGTTTTATCCTTTGCCTCGCTGGAGACGTCTTCCAACCCTATGCAAGGTGCCTTCAGCCTAAGGATAAGTTTTTCCAGGGGTTATAAAAAGACTCCTGGACCTAGGAAAGAGATAGCAACTTGTGTATTGATTTCCTAGCAATAGTCTGAGCTATTAATGAGTGTAAGAGAATTCTCCGCCTTCAGTGAAGGAAACTTTTTAAGAGCTTTCATTGACTTGGATTAACAACCACCTAGATTGTAACCAAGTAAATTCTAGTGCCTCTTTCTTTAGTTTCTTATTGTTTAATTTTATTTGCTATTGCTGTTAACCTGAGTTGAAAGCATGAGAGGGTATTTAGTTTTTCTGTTTTAGGCAACTCAATCCTCTCCAGCCAGCCTACCCGGTCCAACAAAATCTATTCATCAACATATTTCGTATTTACTCAAACATTACATCGACATTTCCCTAGCATCCAATATCATACTATTAAAACTTTCACACATATTGTTCGTCAAGATAACAGTTTTTGGAAGCGTGCTAAAGTGTGACCTGGTCTAGTGATTTTCAAGTTTTTTCACCAGCCATTCATAGGCAGCTGGTTCAATGGCCTTGAGTTCCTGCATTCACCGACGAAATTCTTCAATTCTTATTGCATTGGTTGTGGCCCATAATACAGTCTTAATCGACAGGCTCTTGAATCCGTCGTGTTTCATATTGCTGTAAGGTGTCCTACACAAAATCGATGCTCCACATATGGAAACAAATCTTCAAATGCAGGAAGCAGTCCCTTCTGCTTATCTGACATGAAGGTCCAATTGATGTCATTCAGTAGCCCAATATCATCATCCAGTAGTTGCAAAAATCATATCCAACTATCTTTGTTATCACGCTCAACCAATGCATAACATGCTGGAAATATGTTATTATTCGGGTCCAATTCCATAGCTGAAAGCAATTATCCATCGTATTTTCCTTTCAGAAAACATCCATCAACACCAATGACACGTCTGCAGGAATCTTTGAATCCTATCTTACAAGCTGAGAAACACATGTATATAACCTCTGGAATCTTGCACCTTCATCATCCTCTAACAACTTCAAAACTATTGTGGCCCCTTCATCTGATCTTTTCACCTCTGTACAATAATTCCTTATCTTGTTAAATTGTTCCTCATGCATCCCTTGTAGCAACTTCAGAGCTTTTCTCTTTGCTAAATAAGCCACCTTTCTTAACACATTGCATCTGAATTTTTTGTAAATATCCTCTCTAAATTCTTTTGTTCCCAATTTAGGATTTGTCACAAAGGTTTCAACCAAACTCTTTCTTAACCAGGTTAAGTCGATAGATTTATTGGTTAAATCCCAAGAACAATTATTATGATCGTCAAAATAAGTTCTCACCTACCAACAACTATTCTGACTCATTTTTGCCACATGAATCATCCATCTACATCCATCATACTATCATACTTGCATTGTGCCCAAAGCCTTATCTTGTCATTCTTAACGAAATTCACTACCTTTCCTTCATTGATGCAATAATTTTCGATTGCAATTTTTGCCTCTTCCTTTGAGTTGAAGATCAACCCAATCTTTAAATATGGAATTCCAGATTCTTTGTTGGGATCAAATGTGAGATATGCTTGTCTTTCCTTATCATCAGAATCATGAACACTTTTAAGTCTATCTTCGCTTTCACAAACATCATCCTCATCATCTTGGACAAACTCATTTGAAACTTCCCTCTCATCAACAACATTTTTCCTCTTACTAGAATTTAAATTATGGTCCATCAACGAAGCTGACTTTCAAGTATGCTGGCTTTGGAGGATTTCGTCTTCTAA
Source organism: Zingiber officinale (assembly GCF_018446385.1). Lineage (NCBI taxonomy): Eukaryota > Viridiplantae > Streptophyta > Magnoliopsida > Zingiberales > Zingiberaceae > Zingiber > Zingiber officinale. The sequence continues at coordinate 81,399,049 of NC_056007.1, forward strand.
CAACTCACCGTCACTAAGTTCATGACCACTTAGTTCATGGCTTGAAGCTTTAAGGTGCTCTAAATATATCTCAACCTTGTAGTTTTGTGGAATATGATTTCTAATATTCAGAACATCTACATCAATTTCCAAATGTCTAACTTTTTTAGCTTTTCCTCCAAAGTTGTGCCAAAATTTCAATGAATTTTTTTTCTTTAGATCCAACTTACTCTGCAAAATCCCATAATTCGATCAAGCCTAGCTTATCAAGGTCAACAAAGTCGAAATACTCAACACTTCCACCGATGTATTCGTTGTGTTTACCACGAGCTTGGAATTTTTCATTGTAATGCCACTTCACAATAATCTGACTGAAATCTCCCATTCTCCCTAAATATAAAATATAGGAAATCATTGGCAAAAAAACATGCATTATACATTAATCAGTATGTACTTTGGCATAATAAATTAATTGATAAATTATCATAATTTGGAGAAAGACGATGGGAAAAATGATGTTTTGGGGAAAGAACGATGGAAAAAAAGAAAGAGCGATGGGAAGAAAGAAATTAGGTTTTCACATTTGGGATTTTGGTTTTTTATTATGTGTGAGTTGCACGTGAGCATGTTCTATTACTTTTAACAATGAAATAGACAGAATGACTGAACCGGGAATTTTTTAAAAACATTTGGGATACAACCGAGAATGTTAAAATAATTAGGACTGAACTGGTAATTGCCCAAACATTTAGGATTGAATTAGGAATTTCCTCCTACAATTTCCCAAAGGGCATCTTGAGTTTTGAAAATGCCCAAAAGTACATCTTTTTCCTATTTTATCCTTTTACCAAAGCTGAATTTTTCTTCTCTTTCTTCTCTTTTTTGTATGCAACAATTTTTCTCTATTATCTTATCTTTCCTTATAAATTAAATTAAACTTTAATTTTCTCTCTCCTTTTCATGCATCCAATAATCATTGATGTACCTAGGGCATTGAGCAAGGGTCGAATCCTTGTAAAAATCGAGAATATACCCTTCCCTATGGGGACCATCTACAGTTTTCTGATTTTCCTCTCTACATATAGTCATGGGGTTGACCGTGTGAGGTGTTTGGGCTCAACATATAACCTTTTGTCACATTGATGGACCTAGGATATTTAGATTTTTGAAAATTTGACATATAATGGAAAATGATAGTGCAATGAAGGTATTTGTGATGTTCATACCTAGTTCTGACATCCCTACAACAAGTTATGTATATGTGTTAATTGTGTTAAAGTTATAAACTTTGAAAATCTTTTAATCACTGTTGTTAATAACTTCAAGATGATATTTATGGACACATATATACTTCGAGACACTTTAGAAATATGTAGCACTTAGAATATGTTCGATTGGAGCTCTTTAGGTTTATCAATAAATTTTGACTGAAACTCCTTGATGGACTCGAAAAGATTTTAAATGATAATTTTTGGGCTTGAAATTGGGTTGTTATGGATTTCACCCACTAACAAATGTAGATATCTGAATGATCTTCGATTTTTAAAAAAATACTTCTTATTCTAATACTCGAGTTAAAAGTTATGGCTTGAAACAGAGAATCAAACCATGCATATACATAACTTATCATAGAGATGTCAAAACCAGACATGGACATCATACATACATTTACTCCAATATTATTACAAGTCAAATTTTCAGAAATTTAAATCTCCATGGTCCATCAATGAGTTTTGGTTAAAGCTCTTTAATGAATCTAGAGAGCTCAATTCAGACCCATTCCAAATGCTATAGATTTTTAAAGTGTCTTGGAGTTTATATGTGCCTAGAGATATCAATTTGAAGTCTCATAAGGTTTTCAAAGTTTATTACTTACATATAACCTATCGTAGGGATGCCAAAATTAGATATGAACACTATAAATATCTTTACTCCACTATCCTCTTCTTTATATATCAACTTTTCAAAAATCTAAATCCCCTATGGACCTAGAAAATTTCAATTGGATTCATTCCAACTCCTATAAGTTTCTATGATACTCCAGAGTCCAAATATATCCTCTCTTTTTTTGTTTTGCTATTTTAAAAAAAACTAACGCCATAACTTAACATATCAATATTGTTGTGGTATTGGTTTTTAGAAACTGACACCATAGGCACCACCATGGTGCTGGTGTAATTAAATTGTGGTGTTGGTTTTAAAAAATTAGCATCACGATTTGTGACATAAAGGTGATAACGCTCACCTTAGACGACTTAATTTAGTCGGACCCTAATAGATTCAGTCAGATAAATCACGAGAGACTTTATCTAGGAACATTAACATATGCAAGAGGTAAGATAACCTACGAGGCTTCCGTATCTACTGAATATCACTGAATATCTATCCCAGACTTGTAATACCACTATATTAACCATATGTTATAGCCTTTGGAGATAAAACTAACACCATAACTATGGTTGTAGCCTTGTAGGCATTAATATGAGAAAGAACAAATTAATTTAATTTAATTGGCAAAAGAAGATACAAAAATTAAGGTGAGAGGAAGAAAGAGGTCAAAAGTAGAGATAAAATAGGGGGAAAAAAAAATGCCATTTTGGTATTTTCAAAACTTGGGATGTCTTTTATGCCATCTCAATTTTTGGGTTTGTTCTTTGAAACTTGCCGTTCTGAATATGGAGAAAAATATCTAGATATCATGCTAGAAAAAAACCTAAATTCATTCCCTTTATTCCTTGTTCATTCCTGCGGCATATCTTAGTTTCCCTAAAGCCAATTATGCAATCAGCCAGCGTCAGAGAAGCACTCATTATAATACTCAATTGTATACTTTACGATATTATAGTTGTTGTCCACCGAAAGCGATCAACGATCGCGGACCTTAGAGTAGGAGTCGCCCTAATTAAGCTCCGAACCAAGTAACTCTTTGTGTCTTTTTGTATTGCATTTATTTTTCCGCTGTTGCTTTAACTCGAACGCTTTATGAATCCGAAAACGCGTGAAAGCCACGAGTGCTATTCACCCCCCCCTCTAGCGCGATCTTGATCCAACATTATCTTGTCATTCTTAACGAAATTCACTGCCTTTCCTTCATTGATGTAATAATTTTCGATTGCAAATTTTGCCTCTTCCTTTGAGTTGAAGATCAACCCAATCTTTACATATGAAATTCCAGATTCTTTGTTGGGATAAAGTGTGAGATATGCTTGTCTTTCCTTATCATCAAAATCATGAACACTTTTAAGTCTATCTTCACTTTCACAAACATCATCCTCATCATCGTGCACAAACTCATTTGAAACTTCCCTCTCATCAACAACATTTTTTGTCTTACTAGAATTTAAATTATGGTCCATCAACGAAGCTGACTTTCAAGTATGCTGGCTTTGGAGGATTTCATCTTCTAACAACTCATTGTCACTAAGTTCATGACCACTTAGTTCATGGCTTGAAGCTTCAAGCTGCTCTAAATATATCTCAACCTCGTAATTTTGTGGAATATGCATGATTTCTAATATTCAGAACATCTACATCAATTTTCAAATGTCTAACTTTTTTAGCTTTTCCTCTAAAGCTGCGCCAAAATTTCAATGAATTTTTTTCTTTAGATCTAACTTACTCTGCAAAATCCCATAATTCGATCAAGCCTAGCTTATCAAGGTCAACAAGTTGAAATACTTAACACTTCCACCGATGTATTCGTTGTGTTTACCACGAGCTTGGAATTTTCCATTGTAATACCACTTCACAATAATCTGACTGAAATCTCCCATTCTCCCTAAACATAAAATATAGGAAATCATTGGCAAAAAACATGCATCATACATTAATCGGTATGTACTTTGGCATAATAAATTAATTGATAAATTACCATAATTTGGAGAAAGATGATGGGAAGAATGATGTATGCTTTTGGGGAAAGAATGATGGAAGATAGGAAGAAAGACATTAAGTTTTCACATTTGGGACTTTGGTCTTTTATTATGTGCGAGTTGCACGTGAACATGTTTTGTTACTTTTAACAATGAAATAGACAGAAGGACTAAACCGGGAATTTTTTAAAAACATTTGGGATACAATCGAGAATGTTAAAATAATTAGGACTGAACTGGGAAAATACCCACTGAATCAAGAATTTCCTCCGACAATTTCCCAAAGGGCATCTTGAGTTTTGAAAATGCCCAAAAGATACATCTTTTTCCTATTTTATCTTTTTACCAAAGCTAAATTTTTCTTCTCTTTCCTCTCTTTTATATATACAACAACTTTTCTCTCTTCTCTTATCTTTCCTTTTAAATTAAATTAAACTTTTCTCTCTCCTTTTTATGCATCCAACAATCATTGATGTACCTAGGGCATTGAGCAAGGGTCGAAACCTAATAAAAATTGAGAATATACCCTTCCCTATTTGGACCATCTATAATTTTCTGATTTTTCTCTCTACAGATAATCATGGGATTGACCGTGTGAGGTGTTCAGGCTCAGCGTATAACCTTTTGTCGTATTGATGGACTTAGGATATTTAGATTTTTGAAAATTTGACATATAATGGAAAAGGATAGTGCAATGAAGGTATTTGTGATGTTCATACCTAGTTGTGACATCCCTACAATAACTTATGTGTTAATTGTGTTAAAGTTATAAACTTTGAAAAGCTTTTAATCACTGTTGTTAATAACTTCAAGATGATATTTATGGACACATATAGACTCCGGGATACTTTAGAAATCTGTAGCACTTAGAATGTGTCCGATTGGAGCTCTTTAGGTCTATCAATGAGTTTTGACCGAAACTCCTTGATGGACTCGAAAAGGCTTTAAATGATAATTTTTGGGCTTGAAATTGAGTTGTTATGGATTTCACCCACTAACAAATGTAGATATCTAAATGATCTTTGATTAAAAAAAAAAACATCTTGTTCTAATACCCGAGTTAAAAGTTATGGCCTAAAGCAGAGAATCAAACCATGCATACACATAACTCATCATAGGGATGTCAAAACCAGACATGGACATCATACATACATTTACTACACTATCCTTTTTAATTACAAGTCAACATTTCAGAAATTTAAATCTCCATGGTCCATCAATGAGTTTTGGTCAAAGCCCTTTAATAAACCTAGAGAGCCCAATTCAGACTCATTCCAAATGCTATAGATTTTTAAAGTGTCTTGGAGTTTATATGTGCCTAGAGATATCAATTTGAAGTCTCGTAAGGTTTTCAAAGTTTATTACTTATATATAACTTATCGTAGGGATGTCAAAATTAGATATAAATACTATAAATATCTTTACTGCACTATTCTCTTCCTTATATATCAACTTTTCAAAAATCTAAATCCCCTATGGACCTGGAAAGTTTCAATTGGATTTATTTCAACTCCTATAAATTTCTATGATACTCTAGAGTCCAAATATATCCTTTTTTTTAATTTTACTATTTTAAAAAAAAAACTAACACCATAATTTAATATATCAATATTGTTATGATATTAGTTTTTAGAAGCTGGCACCATAGGCACCACAGTAGTGTAATTAAACCGCGGTATTGATTTTAAAAAATTAGCATCACAATTTATGAAATAAAGGTGATAACGCTCATCTTAGATGACTTAATTTAGTCAGGCCCTAATAGATACAGTCAGATAAATCATAGGAGACTTTGTCTAGGAACATTAACATATGCAAGACGTAAGATAACCTATGAGACTTCCGTATCTACTAAATATCTATCCCAAACTTACAATACCACTATATTAACCATCTGTTATATCCTTTGGAGATAAAACTAACACCATAACTATGGTGGTAGCCTTAAAGGCATTCATATGAGAAAGAGCAAATTTATTTAATTTAATTGGAAAAAGACGAGACAAAAATTAAGGAGACAGGAAGAAAGAAGTCAAAAGTAGAGATAAAATAGGAAAAAAAAAATGCCATTTTGGTATTTTTAAAACTTGGGGTGTCTTTTATGCCATCAATTTTTGGGTTTGTCCTTTGAAACTCGCCGTACCGAATATGGAGAAAAATATCCAGATATCATTCTAGAAAAAAAAACTATATTCATTCCTTTATTCCTTGTTCATTCCTGCGGCATATCACTCTCATCGTAATTACCCTAAAGCCAACGATGAATCAGCCAGCGTCAGAGAAGCAAAATGGCGATGGTTTAGAACTTTGACTTGCTACAGCAATCCCAAATTCGAAAATCACTACAACACTCTTTGCTTCTTTATTCAAAGAAACGTTCTTATGGTCTTATCTTCCCCACGTTCTCCATTATTGCTGGTTCAGTGAATCGGCGGTAGCCATGGCCGCAGATCTGGAGAGAGGGCGGTATGTGGTTGTTGTGCTCTTCCTTTGCTGGAGTATGATCCTAGGACTCCGGTCGATCGCAGCAGAGAGGCCTCTTGGGTCGTCAACGGCGCAGGCAGGAAGCAACGGCAGTGATCGCATGGACGGCGACAAGCCTCCTCTCCTCGGTCGCCTTGTGAATTCTCTCTCCAAGAAGGGTTCTCACTCGCACGCTTGGCCAGTATGATACCCTTCGCCTTCTTCTGTCGACCAAATCGTGTTCCTTTTTTTCTCTTCTTTTTCTGTTTTTTCTGCTTTGGTTTGAGATGGGAAGTTTGCAAATTTGGGGTGGCAGGAGCTGGAGCTAGGGTGGAGGGTTGTGCTCGGATCCACAATCGGTTTCGCAGGATCCGCTCTCGGGAGCGTCGGGGGAGTGGGGGGAGGGGGCATCTTTGTGCCCATGCTCACCTTGATCCTTGGTTTCGACCTCAAGACTTCTGCAGCCATCTCCAAGTGTAAGGAAAGGATAAGAATTGCTCTTTCTGCGATTTTAATCACAGTTCCCCGTCGATTATTGGCCAATGGCTTCCATCAGGTCTGGTTGATTGACTTAAATGGAACTGTTGATGAAAGTCTTCCTTCTCGATTGGTATTTTTAGGTATGATCATGGGAGCTGCTGGAGCGACCGTTTACTACAACCTAAGATTTCGACATCACACATTGGATATGCCAATCATCGATTTCGACCTTGCATTGCTATTCCAGCCTATGCTTTTGTTGGGTATTAGCATTGGCATTGCTTTCAATGTCATCTTTGCAGAATGGATGATCACAACCATCCTCATCGTCCTATTCCTTGGTAAAGATTTATATGACTTGTTGAATTGCTGAACTTGGAAACTGATTTTATATATATATATATATATCACATTACAATTAGTTGCTTATTTGTTCTTTTTTTCAATATCATGAACTATTTTATTTATCATTCTCAAAATTTAACTGGCTTTAATCCCCCAAAATACATTAGAGTGATCAGTAGTAATACTCCAGAACCTCCTATTGCAAATGCCCGAGAAAGGCTAATCAAGAACTAGAGTTGGCTCCAGTAGATAGTCTTATTTTTATTTATAAGATATTCATTTGCACATTGTAGTTTTTTTTTTTATCAAAGTTGCTATGTTGCAAAAATTCATCTTATACGTTATGAAATGTTTTGATGTTCATAATCCCCAAGCACTCATTTTCTTCAACTCAATATTTACCTATCCCACGTTTGTTCTACTTGGAGGGACATCAACCAAGGCATTTCTATAGGGAATAGAGACCTGGAGAAAGGAATCAGTGCTATTGAAGGTAATTTAACTTTTACTATCTTTTCTAACTGCTGAAGTTGTTATGGACATTTGTGAAACCTGCAAATTCCTCAGGAATCAGATTGGCATATGGCATCATCAAACAAACAAAGAGGTGAGTGACACTTTCTCAAAGCATTATGTTTGTTTTCAAAGCACAAAGAGGTGAGATGTCTTATTGTAAAACCAGGTACGCTATAAACTGGGTATGAGGTGCCCAATACAAAATGAAATCATGAAGTATATTTTGCACTAACAGATGGACCAGAATTGGAATATCGACCTCTCCCTGGGGTACAGATTGAGAATGAAAAACCAACTACCTCATCAAATGGAGGTGTAAGTGCATGCTATTTATTTTTATTGGCTGTTCAAGTAGCATAACAATCAAAGTCAATCTAACTTTGATTTTCCAGATTTCAATTGGAGAAAATATATACTTAAAAGAATATTCGATGCTTTTGGTTGTGTGGTTTGGATTTCTCATCATTCATATAATCAAGGTAAGGAATTTAGATTAAAATTAAATGAACTTCAAGTAGAAAGAGTGAAAATGTTCATTTGGTGCAAAATATCATTGTTAATTCTTTTTTCTCTTGATATTACAAGCATCCCTTTTCCTTTTTTTTTTCCCCTTTCCACTTTTGAATAATCACGAGGTTTGTGTCTCCATGCAGGACCATACCAAAATCTGCTCTGCTGAATATTGGATACTTAATATTATGCAGGTAAGAATAAGATCCTTATCTTTAGTCAGATGAGTATGATCTCTTATCTGGTTTTGGAGAGTCATTTGCATCTTGTTGGCAAACAGACATTCATGACATTGTTTGAGAAGCTTCATGATATCCTTTGTAGAGGAATTTAAAGATTGAATGTTTAGCCATTCCACAGTGCAAAAATGAAAGGGTTTTAGATAGTCTTTCCTGTTCCTTTTCTCACGGAAAAAGAATTCCATAACAAAATAGAATACTATCAGACAGATTCTGAAAGATAAGAAAATAGGGGAATGGCAAGCATTTCTAGGCTGTGGACTTTACATTGGCATAATTCATATAGGTTGTGAGAAATTCGTATTTTCAATCCTTTAATAGAATAAATACGCAAATTTCAGAACTTTGAGAGGTTTATGCTAGAAATATGAACTCGGAGTAAAAGAGCTGATTTTACAATGTTTTTTGTTTCTTTTAAAATGATTTTGCTAAAGTGCTGAGGCAGTTTTTTTATTTTTTTATTTTGTGAAGGTGCCAATTGCTGCTTCATTGACACTTTATGAAGCCATCTGTCTTTACAAAGGAAAGAAAACAATTGCCTCTACAGGCAAACAAGAAATGAACTGGAGATGCCACCACCTTGTCTTTTGTTGTTGCTGTGGAATAATAGCTGGAATTATTGGAGGCCTTCTTGGGCTGGGAGGGGGGTTCATATTAGGACCCTTATTTATTGAAATGGGTGCTCCTCCACAGGTTCTTGTATTTCCCTTTAATTATGTAGGATTAATGGAAAGTTTGTTTTGTTTCTTAGTGTTGGCCATGAAGTGTACCTATGGCACGAAGGTAGACATACATTTAGTGAAAATCAATTGACCAACTTGAATATGGTGCTAAATTTGAAGACATTATCATTGGGTGACAAACCTGAGATGTTGGGTTGCTGGGTCACCGTTGCGAGCACTTCGGATTTAATTTGATGGCTGGTGGAAAACTTCTATGAGGTTGGACCGGTCGTCCTCAGGATTAGTCGGCCCGAATGGTTGGATACCTGGGGCTAGTTAAAAAATAAAAAATAAATAAAATTGAAGACACTCAACATGAGAAAATGATACTTGTTCGGTGTTCTTTCCTGTGCAGATTTATATAACAATGTAATTTCTCTGAAAATCGACATGAACAATTTCTCTAATAATGTCCTTTTTTTTAAATGTAATACCTAGTTTACAAGTTTTGCTCTGGGAGATCTATATAAGAATGTCATAGGCTTCGAAAAGTGAATGAATTATTCATCTAAACAATCTCTCTTCTAATATTATTTGGATTGATACTATGATACTTTGATTTTGGAACTTTTTAAACCATCTGGACTTAGTTGCATTTTCTTCAGCAGCAATCTCAAAACTAGATTATGAAGCAAATGGTGAATAGGAATCTCTTTTCATTAAACATAGGTGTGCAAATGTACTTTCCCTTCCAAAATCAATTCAGTCCATAAACCATTAGGTATATTTTCCCTTAAATAATGACTCTATTGCTTCTACTTTATAACCCACTGCACTCCAGGTACATATCCGAAATCACTGTATGGAATATGGAATGAAAATTGGAATCAGAAAATCACAAAGTTGATGTGCAAACATGCTTTCTCCTTTTCACTGATTTAGTGTTCTTATGCAGGTTGCAAGTGCAACATCTAACTTTGTTATGACATTTTCGTCCTCCATGTCTGTCATACAACTACCTACTTGGTCGATTTCCTGTTCCATATTGTAAGTATAAAAGACATATCTGTGCAGGGGCCCTTTTTTAGTTAATTAAAAATCATCTTCCTGCACTAGAATCTTCAGAAAACAAAAACTACTTGCAATGCTGCAGCCACGTACCTGTTTTGTGTGGCCACACTTGCAGCTGTAGCTGGACAGTACCTTGTAAGGAGGCTTATCATTTTGATAGGAAGAGCATCTTTGATCATTTTCATTCTGGCGTTGACCATCTTTGTCAGCGCAATCGGTATAGGTAATGATTACCGAAATTTGTGCGCATCTATCGTTGCAGCTTATTAAACAATGTGCTAATGCATATTTTGTGCAGGTTGGCTCGGCGTAGAAGACGTAGTGGAGAAGATTGCAAGGAAAGAGCATATGGGTTTTGAAAGCCTCTGTCAATAATTTTAGGTACCTTTCATCATCTTCCCCAATGCACATGTCAACTTGTAAAGATCTTTGCTTACAGTTCCAAACTGTAATCTTCCGTGCTTGTGGATTCTGTCTTGTAACTATAATTGTGTAAATATAGCTGATGTACTGTTGGTAAAGCTGTGCCATCATAATAGTTAGTCTGAAAGAGAACAACTATTTCGAATGTTTTTGTACATAATCTATGTGCCACCTGTGCTAAACTTAAATTTGAATTTTGAAAGAAATTTTACCTGATCCACTCCGATTATTCTGACTTGTTTTGAAACAAATTTTGTGACCCTCGGAAGGTTCTATGGAAGCTTTTTTGGCTCAAATACTTCTGCCGAAATCACATGAAAACCAGCGGCTTCTTTCAAAGGACGGTGTTGGCTGTAGAGGTCGGCAGCAAAAGTGTCGATGAACTTTGGGCAGAAGTCGCGCAGGGGTTGAGGCAAAGGCAAAGACAGTAATCAAAATGTAAACAAAGCTAAAGTATGCGTCCAATTTCTGACTTATAAAATGGGGATCGTGAAACATGACTCAGCGCACTGATATGCTGCTCGTGCTTACCAAGTAGACGAGGTCGACCGTACGTGAACTCAATGTCCGCTCGAGTTACTTTTTAGGACCATCTTCCGTCAGCACGCACTCGTAAGTTTTTCTTCACACCATCGCTTTGTAGGGTTTGTCGTGGTCGCTTATGCTTTAGGGTTGGTCGGCCCACCGATCTCAAAATTGAATAATAAAGACCACTCAAATTAAATAAATCATTAGAAGGTACCTTTCTTTAAAAAAAAAATAAATAAAAAGGAGATCTCATTAGATATTTTACCTTAAAAATATCCTTATTTTTATAAAAATTTCTATACTCGTAACATTATTAAGTAGTTGTTTACATTTATTTTTAAGTGATTTTAATTAATTTAAAATATATTTTTTATAAAGTTTAAATAATTTTAACTAAATTGGTAAAGAATATATTGATATAACAATATTCAAAATTTATGATTTAAATTAAAATTTTAGAATGTAAGATTAAAAATTTAGTTATAATTGTTTTAAAATAATTTTAATTAATGTAAAATGATTTTGATAAAATTTAAATAATTTTAATTAAGTTGATAAAGATTATTTTTGATATAATATTAATTTATGCATAGTAATTTTGATTAAAGTAAAATAATTATTTTTTTACATGGTAACAACTACCAAGAGACTCTATATATTACAGTAACTACCCATAAGTTTTTTTACATGTAATAATAACTATTGATAACCTTTACACATTCATAACTAAATTATAAATCTTAAAATTTTAAATTAAATACTAAACTCTCAATCTTACTATTTCAAAATTATTAAAATTTTCATCAAAATCACTTTGTATACTTGCCATTAAATATAGAGTTCTAATAAATTTAATTAACCTTATTGACTAATTTTAGTATGATTGATTCTTTCTATTTTGAAAAAAAAAATCTATAAATATATTATAATTGAAGATCGAACTGTGGATATCTAGATGATAATTTAGATATTCTATCATTGTACCATAACTCCGAGGGCAGAGTTATCCTCAGACTATGATACAGTAGAAGAACATCAAGTTATGACAGAGATATTTGTTGTTCGATTTCCAACTACAATATATTTATAGATATTTTTTCTCTAAATAATATATGAAATCATGAGATATTGGACTTTTAAATCACTTATCATAAATATTTTTCTATTTACTTTGATAATCACGACATAAAACTTCTATGAGGCCAAACCCAAATTCAATTCTCCGACACACGTCAAGATCCTTAGATCGCAATTTACCGCTCAGAAGATCTTGACTGCATGAGATCGGCATGAGAGCATAAATTCTTTAGATTGTTATTTACGATCCAGAAGATGAATCATTACATCCATTGAATCAACTTATATAATCTATCCTCTTATTTGATGTATCCTTCGAATCGTAAATTATAATACAAAAGATCCTAACTGCATAGAACCGACACGTGAATACAAATTCTTTGGACTGTAATTTACTACCACTATATCTATTAAATCAACTTATACAATCTATCCTCTACATCATAATTTGTGATCCAGAGAGGATCCTGGCTGGCGGCACGATCCATCAGACAATTAATCGACTTAAATTCAACAAAATAGATTGCAGCAATATAACGAAAGAAGACAAAAAGAGAACAATAACGCCACTATCAATTGGCCTGCCAACCCCTCCAAAAGACGTAGTAGCCACGTGAATGTACACTTGCATCTATGCGAACTTTATCTCTTTGCGAAATCTTGAGATCCACGTGTCCAATATCTTCACCGTTCGCCCGTAATATATTATATTTTCTATTAGACTGAATATCCACACGATCCCCCTGGGTCTTGTCTCGACCTACTGCGTTAGCATCAGCAGCGTCAGCGCCACGCAAGAAAAGAGATGGCCGAGTCGGATTGCCGCACGCGATCCAACGGCGGAGAAACACTGCACCGCGGGCTGCAACGACCCGCCTTCCGCCGCCGATTGCAGCGTCGCCCCCGGCCCGCACCACCCCCCCGGCTGGGTCAGACCCGTCGTCATTCCCACCGGCGGAGCAGTCGGCGATTGCAGCGTCGGATCCGACGTCGCGTTCGACTGCATGGATACATGAAAAAAAAAAAAAATCCACCAATTCAATTCAATCCAACGCCGACTCGTAAAAATCTGTAAGAACAGGGCCGGCTTTGGCTCTGTTAACCTGTGGCGGACTCGCGGTGGCGTTGGAGGTGGAGACGGACTTGGCGAGGCCGGCGTCGTAGTTCATGGTCTGATCGGCGCGGTAGAGGCCGAAGGAGCGCTCGGAGGTGGGTCCCGGCTTCAGGTCCTCGTCGTAGAGCGAGAAGAGGTAGGTGTCCACAGACCGCCCCGGCATCAGCGGCGTCCCGGTCAGCGACCGCAGGTGGGCCACTAGGTTCCCGACGAATGCCTTGGCGTTGTCCACCGACGCCCCCACCTCGTCAGGGTCCCCCTTGTATGGCCACCCTGTCTCCGCCACCACTATCTCCACCTCCGGGAACCCCAGCGCGTTGATCGCCGATCGCACGGCGTCAACCTGCGCGTCGAACATGTTGGTGTAGGCGAGCTTCGACCCGCCGTCGACCCGGCCGGGGTTGGACTGGAAGAGACAGAAGGCCAGCGTATCCGGCCGCGGATCGCTGGCGTAGGCGAAGTAGGGGTACGGGTTGATCATGAAGGGCGCACCGGAGTCCCGCAGGAAGCTCAGTATGCCTTTGAGAGTGTCGACGAATTCGGGGCGGAATGCGCCCGACGAAGGCGGGTCCGATTGGGACAGCACCGTCATAGAGTGGACGGTAGAGACCTTCACGGCGGAGGCGGCGGTCGAGGCAGAGAGGGCGTATAGTAGGTTCTGCATGGCCGGGAGAAGATTAGACGCGAGGGAGGAGTCGCCGGAGTCGAGCGCCTCGTTGCCGACCGAGACGATGGAGATGGAGGACGCGCCGACGTAGGGGAACACGTTGGCTGATACCCAGCTGGCAGCGGCGGCTGGGTCGGAGGCGAGGGAGGCGACATCGGCGTTGGCGACGCCTATGACAAGAGAGATATTAGTGCCCGCGAAGGACTGGATGACTGCGGGATCAACGCCGTATAGACGGAGCTTGGAGATTGTCGTGGATTGCAGGAGAGCGGCCGTAACCGACGGCGGCGGGAGGTTGTCGGCCACCTGCCCGTAGTTAACCCCAATGAACGACTGGGATACTGCAAAAGATTTATCAGTAAAATAAATCCTTCCTTTTTGCCTTTCCCCCCAAAAAATCTCTGCAATGCTTTTTGGCCTCTACGAAATTTAGAACTACTTTCCCTTTTGCTACATCTAAGAAAGAGAAGGAATTCGAACTGTAGATATAAAATTAGGAGACAAAATCATGACATCTCTGAACTCTGTGGTATTAAATCAGGGAATGCATAAGAACAGATTGATGATCAATCAACGAAATTATTAATCTACAAGCGAGAAAAGGTAAAGGGGCTTACGTGCAGAAGGGAAGGTATGGAAGAGCGCATGGATGAGGAGAAGAAGATGCCGCTTCTCCATCAGCAGCAGCAGGAGGTGGAGGTGAAGAGCGAGACCTAGAAGCAGCAACAGGCAGTCCGATCTATTTGTAGTCTCCCTCAAATCTCAACTGTTTGAACTTCGAAGGAAGAAGAAAAGCATAGAGAAAGGGTGAGTTAATTGGTAAAGCAGACAGCAATCTCTTATAGGGTTTATATTATATTTACTGACGCAACAACCCCATGTGTCAGTGAAGGTTGAGGTGAATCTAGAATAAAAATACTAATCCGTGGGCGCGTGCGCGACGGTTAACTGATTTGAATGAGGAACTAGAGCCCATAGCTAAGCACAATCGAACAATATTTTCTTGTTAAATGGAGTGTTACAATTGTTAGTGATATGCCGTGTACCTCACAGCTCATCTCAGATCATGTGAAGGAAGTTGATAATTTCAGTTTTCATTCGATATGTTTAAGATATTGATCTGACCTCATAGGAATTTTTTTTTATTGATCATTAAAGTAAGTTAAAAAATACGCACGACGGATAGTTTTGGAAGTTGATAATCTCTAGTCCTATAGAAATTTTTTATCGATCATCAGAATAAATTAGGAAGCACGTATGATGGACAGCTCAAGTACTCAGCATCATTTGATTGCAATATCCATTTATCTCATTGACTATTCCAGCCATCAAGATAAATTGGGAAGTGCACATGACGATCTCAAAAACACAATATCCTTTGGTTGAGTTCCTATTTGGAGAAAAAATTTCTAGAAATATGTATGTCATAGCTAGGGTTTGAACCGCGGATGCCTAGATGATAACCTGGATGTCCTATCACGGTACCATAGCCCCGAAGGTAAAATGATAATCCTAGTTAATCTCATTGACTATCCCTATGAGTGACCAGTCTGATCTCATGAAAATTTTTCACTGACCATTAGAATAAATCGGGAAGCGCATGCGGCGACTAGCCCAGGAGCCCAGTGTCATTTGATTGCGCCCCTCATTTGGAGGAAAACTTCTTGTAAATATACCATCATTGAAATTCGAACTATAAGTATTTGGATGACAACCTGAATATTCTACCGTGACACGATAATCCCAGTGACTCGATGGAGTGTTATAAAAAAATGATTAGCTAGGCTGGATAACGTCGAGCCTAGGGTGACCGGTCCTGTCCCACGAAAATTTTCCACAGGCCATCAGGGTAAATCGGGAAGCGCTCGCAGCGGGCAGCCTAGGAGCTCAGCATCTTTTAGTTGCGTGCCCCATTTGGAGGAAAAATTCCTATAAATTCGTTATAACTGGAACTCGAACCGCGGATGTTTGAGTGACAACTTGGATGCTCTGCCATTGCATTGTAGTCTCGGGGGTTCGATGGAGTGTTACAAAAAAAAATGATAATCCCAGTTAGCCTCATTAATTATCCCTGGGATGACCGACCCAACCCCATGAAAATTTTTCATCGACCATCAGGATAAATCGGGGAGTCACCAGTTAAGCTTGATGGAGTGTTACAATTGTGGCACAAGATTTATGGAGTGTTACAAGATCTATGATGAAATTATTGATCATTTTATTTTCTACGTAATGTTATTAGGCATTGTTATGACCACGTTAATTATTGCTTCATCGTTTTCTGCTGTAAATTTACTTATTGTTATTTATATGTTATTATTCAATTAAGTAATGAGAACTTGAATGAGAGGTATGTTATGAACAAGAAACCTCAACGCAATATTGCCTAATTAATTTTAAAAAAAATATAATTAATGATAATAAAACTTGAATTCAATCACAGATTGCAAGTGGGTCAGACTGCGAGACCTAGACCGAAAGGGCCCGAAGGCTTTATGCAATATGTGCTACTGCGTGCCAGGTCATATGGTGACTAGATACAGTGTGTTGTAGGGCCCAAAACATGCCAAAATTTCACATGAAATTATCGTTCAAAGACTCTCAGGATTGACTAAAATAGCTCTAAAAAATTAAATACATAAATAAATAGATTCACTGAACTGTGGTCAATTATTTATAAATTCATTAAAATACTCCCAACAAGAAAATTGAGCAATAATTGATTCCTTGGCGTATTACGCATGCAGTTCAGGCCCCCAAGATTGCGAACCTCTAGTTGATTACTGCTGTCCCAAGTAGGATCAAGTGACATCGAAAAGAATCCTACGTCAGACTGAAAGCAGCACGGTCAAACACCTGAATCGCGGATGCAAATCAATTTATGTATTAAACACTAGATCATGAATTGTGGATTATGGACCGTGAACTTCGATGTAAAGACCGACTGTTTCATTCGTTGCTAAAGAATTGAAATTGACAATATATTTAAAAAATCCTCACCTAAAGCTATCATTGATACAATTTTATAAAAAAAAATATAGCGACTTACGAGGTTAAGTATTACATTTTAAATATAAAATATATAATAATAAATAATAGATGGATTAAATTGTAGAACATGAGATAAGAGTTGTCACGTCTCCAGATAAATCTCGATCGAAAAATTTCAGTAGCATCTCCTCTATATCGATGACAATTTGAGGCATACATACATACAAAATACATCAGCCACGTACGACTGGAATATAGACACAACTACGCAATTAATAATATAGCCCACACGACTGAAACATAGCATAACCACGCAATTAATAATGCAGTCCACTCGGCTGAAACATAACACAGTGAAAACAATAAAATAACGAACATGCATGAAATAAACAAAACAACTCACTGCGAGCCGGCTCGGCTTGACACATCATCACCCAACCAAACACAAGATACCACAAAACAAAACTCCATATAAAAGAATACACAAATACAAGAACAAGTACAAAACCAACAATACGAAAGGAAACACTAACGAAAGGAGAAACTCGATATGACATGGGACTGGCAGACAGGATCTCCAAGCGACTCCATCAATCCTTTACCTGCTACCTGTCAAAATAAATCAATTTACAGGGTGGTGAGTACTAAGGCTCAGTGGATAATAGACAGATAGTGCATGAACATAATAAAGAATTAGAGATACAAAGGTATACAGTCTCGTAGGGAAAATATCAGATACAACAGTGATATCATAATAAGTGTCCATACCTGAAACCATATCCTAGGCTAGTAATAGAATGTCAGGTGTAGCAAAGACCTGCTACAGTACTGCTCATAACTACATGGATAACATGTGAGATATATACATATTACCAATAAGAAAATCAGTGTCTAAACTCATACCTCAGGTATATATCCAACCTATGTGAGCATATCAGCATAAGTAAGCAACAACAGCATAAATAAGCAATAGCAGCATAAGAAAACAACAGTATCAGCAGGTATAATAATAATAGCGTATGCACGGATGGTCACTCCCTCCCATCCCCCTGTACCAGGATCCCTGTATGGTCGAGAGACCGGGACAATGACAGACTGTACACCACTCCAACTACCACTACTCTCGAGTGGCCGAGGGGACAGTTGCATAGTAGCTAACTAATTACGTCTGCAACGGGGTCCCTGCTGCTCACAACTCCAGCTATTACTACCCATGAGTAAGTGAGTGGGAGCACGACAGGACAAGCGACACGCTCAAACTACCACTACCCATGAGTGGTCGAGCGTGCGACCTTGGCCAACGACCCTCTCAACCACAAGGGAGACATGGTCGTCGGCATGCATGCAATGACATAATGTGTAAAATGCAGCAGTATATATATATATATACCAGATACTAGATATTAGATATTGGATATATGGATACTATATTCCATGCTTACTTGCTTGAATGTTGTTATTTATACATCTTACTGAGCATGTTGGCTTGATGTAGCACACCTGTTTTCTGTTTATATAACAACATTCAAGCATGTTCGCTTGTTATTTATTCAGTAAGATGTATAAATAACAACATTCAAGCAAGTAAGCATGGAATATAGTATCTATATATCCAATATCTAATATCTAGTATCTGGTATATGATATCTAGTATCTGGTATCCAATATCTAATATCTAGTATCTGGTAACTGATATCTACTAAATATTATGGATAACAATAAGAGACTATATAGATACAGAAACGAGTAGCTCAAAGATCGAGTGGATAAGCTTCAAGCATAACAAAAATACGAGTGGAGTCAAGATGAACACAGTAACTATCTGAATTTTTAGCTCATGCACTAAGATCAATGTACTAAAGAGATAAAGCAAAAAGTACCCGCCTTCATCTACCGATCGTGCTAAATAATGCCACGTCGAGATGTGTCTCCGACTAGTATCCTGCAACACAGTATAAATAGTACTGTTAAGTTCTATCATAAGACAACTAGCTAATTCGATTATGAATCAACATTTTAATTCCATTTACTAATCCAACACTACTTTGACAACTAATTCCCTTATGATTCAATCCAATTCAATTAGTTACCCTTTCTTGTTAACATGCTTCTATTATCCATCAAGATATAAACTATCAATCCAACTAACATAATCGATCATGTATCAATTAATCCTTAATTAATACAAACATCTTTTAGATTAATCAATGCCAAGCTTAAAATACTCTTATCAACTAATCAAGTCCAATATCTAATAGATTAAACAATCCTGACTATTTTCACCACTCATTTGGGTTTAACCCTATGCATAAATCACTGCAATACTCACCCAAATCCAATTGCACGACCGTTGACCAGTGACCAGGGAAGCTTGTTGTTGGAAAAGTTGTCGGAGCTGTGGATCCCTCACGAACAGCACAGCTAGAGCTTAATAGCTAGCCACAACTGCAAACATTCCAAATTTAATCACAATCCTCATTCCACATCAATTACAATCAAAGCATAATACCAAAATCCTCTGTTTACCTTTGTGTCCGGACACTAAACAGGTACTGGTAGATAACACCGCTAAATATGTTTCAACTACTAGAGAATAAGATATACCTTTATTGTTCTGATTCCTACGAGGACAATCTGCCTTCCAATGTCCAGTCTGCTTGCAGATGAAGCACTTGCCCTTTGGCTTCTTCACTCCAGCTTTAGGTCTAGTACCTAGAGATCTCTTTTTTGCTGAGCCAGCCTATTTCTTCTTCTTCTTGCCTTTCGACTTAGAAGTAGAAACATTTTCAGCAAAGTGAATCTGAGAACTATGACAAAATATACCTTCTGTTGCCTGTAGTTCTGTCAGAAGTTCTGCCAACGTATACTCCCTTTTGTTCATGTTATAGTTCAGGCGGAACTGCTTAAAACTTCTGGGTAACGTTTGGAGAATAATATCGACCTGGGTTTCCCCATCGATTTCAGCTCCAAGGATCTGTATTTCGTTCAAATAAGCCATCATCTTGAGGATATGATCCCTTACGGGTGTCCCCTCTGACATGGTGGCTGTCATTAACTTTCTCATTGCCTCTTGCCTAGCAGCCCGATTCTGGTGTCCGAAGAGTTCTTTCAGATTGTTCATCATGTCATAAGCAGTTGGTAAATCTTGATGCTGATGTTGCAGCACATTTGACATTGAAGCCAAAATGTAACACCGCGTTATTGTTGGTGCGGTTAGCACTAACGATTTAACCCAGGTTTTGATGAATGACAAATCAGGTTAAGTTAGTCTGTTGTTGTCTAAACACTCTGATCGAGTGTGCAGGAGAAGTCCAGACAGGTCGACGGGCTGACCGGATGTCTGGCACGAAGCCCAGCTAGGTCGACGGGCTAACCGGATAGCTGGTAAGAAGTCCAAGCGGGTCGACGGGCTGACCGGACGCTTGGCGAGAAGACCAGCTAGGTCGACGGGCTGACCGGATAGCTGGCGAGAAGTCCAGACGGGTCGAAGGGCTGACCAGACGTCTGGCAGGTAAGTAAGGTAAGTCACTGGAGGGGAGTGACTGCGAGGACGCGTTCCCGGGAAGGGAACATTAGGCGTCGATCCGGCTTAGATCCATTTCGGATATCTAAGTCGAGATCGTGACTAGATTCCGGTCTCGGAAAGACGGAATCTAAGTCATACTCCTTTTTGCTAATTCATACTCACTTTGCTTTTGCTAACAATATGTGTTGCAGGGTAAATTTACCTCCGGACTAACGTTTGTCTTGCAGGACGGATTCTGCGGGAAAATAGGGTCCGGGCGCCCGGGAGGGAAATTTCATCCAAACTCGCGCGTCGCCACGTGGGGCTTGCTAGTTGGACCTGCCACGTCCCACCAGGGCGCCCGGAAGGGATCCGGGGCGCCCCGAGCCTCATATAAAAGAAGGGTCAGAGGGGAGCTACAGAACAACAACGAAAATAAAGTCTTCTACTGCTTGCTCTACTGCTCTGCCCTTCAGCGACGCTAACAAAGATCCGACAATACGCTCCTTTCCTTTTCTTTAATTATTGTCGGTATTTTCTTTATTTTTCTAGCATTCCTGTACTTTAAATTGTAATCATTTTCGAACTGCTAGTGATTGCCCAACGAAAGTACTCACGGAGTACGGGCATTCGAGTAGGAGTCGTCACAAGCTCCGAACGAAGTAAAAAATACCGTGTTCATTTGTCCATTGTTTTTTATTATTCCGCAGCGCTTAACTCTTTTCAACGGGGTTTTTCGAATCGATATTCACCCCCCCTCTATCGACGTTTCACGATCCAACAATTATCTCATATGCCTTTACCCATTTCTTATGAGCCTCAATCTACTCTTCACTAGGATCACTATTAGGCACATTAGGGCAGACCTCCAACAGTACAAACTTATAGCCTTCAGCAATTAGGACAATGTCCAAGTTGTTAGGACCTTCGGATGGCTAGAGAGGGGGGGTGTGAATAGCCTCTTCGCAAACTTACACAAATTTTCTTCCAGAACTTTGTTAGCACAGCGGAAATAAGCAAAAATAAACTAATACAAGGAAGAAAACAAAACACCACTAACACAATGATGTACGAGGTTCGGGGATAACTTGCCCCTACTCCTCGGCGTGTCCGTAAGGTGGACGAAGCCTATCAATCCGTCGGTGGATGAAACCCCGGATAACCGGCTAATATGAACTCCTTCTGGGTGGAGAAACCTCGCCACAATCTCTTGCAACAGCAAGATAGGAGTACAAGAAAGAAAGCAAGAAACAAAAAGCAATACGAATGTAAAAACACTTTGCCTTCTCGTCGACGGGAGTCCGTTGATGAAGCAACAACTTCACGGATGCCCAACAGCAGCTGAACCAGTCGAAGGAAGCTCACTCGAAGTTTCAAGAAGTATGAGCTCAGCAAAGCTCAGTAAGAGCAGAAGGAACCAGGAAGAAGTGTGAGAAGCGACTTTTTACTGTAGAGGCACTCGACCTCTTTATATCCCTGAACCTGCGAACCTGCAAAGAGGGCAGAAGAGAAATCTAGCCGTTGTGACTCAACGGCTAGAGCTGGACCGATCGAGCTCCACCCTGATCCAGACCTTCTCTGATCGGTCTTGGGACCGATCGGGACTATCTTGATCGGTCCCAAACCGATCGGCACACTTCATGAGAGTTGCCCAACTCTTTGATCGGTCGTGGACGATCGGGACTCAGTGGATCGGTCCACGGACCGATCCCCTCTTCTTCTCCCGATCTTCTTCGCATGATTCTTGATCGGTCACGGACCGATCGGGTAATTCTGAAACCTGCTATTTTATTCGCGATCGGTCACGAGACCGATCACTCGACGTATCCTTGGATCGGTCATCGGTGATCGGTTTAAGCTCGGCCCTAAACCCTACGGTCACGAGCGAGCTATCGAGCCCTCTCGACCTAGTACGAGCTACCGAGCTACCGAGCCCTCTCGACTTCCATGCCAAGCTTCCATACTTAGACTTCTCCGTGCCAAGCTGCTTTTCTCGTGTCAAGTCTCCATACCTGGACTTTTCCCGTGCCAAGCTCCCTGCTTGGACTTTTCCGTGCCAAGTCTCCATACTTGGACTTTTCTCGTGCCAAGTCTCCATACTTGGACTTTTCCGTGCCAAGTCTCCATACTTGGACTTTTCCATGCCAAGTCTCCATACTTGGGCTTTTCCGTGCCAAGTCTCCATACTTGGACTTTTCACCAGATGTCTGGTCAACCTTGACCTATCTGGATTTCCCTTGCCTGGCTTCACTCACCAGGACTTTCCAACTGCCTGGCTTCACTCACCAGGACTTTCCAACTGCCTAGCTTCACTCACCAGGACTTCCAAACTGCCTAGCTTCACTCACTAGGACTTTTCCTTTGCCTGGCTTCACTCACCAGGACTTTCACCTGGCTTCACTCACCAGGACTTTCAAACTGCCTAGCTTCACTCACTAGGACTTTTCCTTTGCCTGGCTTCACTCACCAGGACTTTCACCTGGCTTCACTCACCAGGACTTTCAAACTGCATAGCTTCACTCACTAGGACTTTTCCTTTGCCTAGCTTCACTCACCAGGCCTTTCACAGGCTTAGCTTTACGATCGGTCAACTCACCTCGGGTCAACGGTCAACCTTGACCAAAGGTGCACCTGATCTCCCAGTTTGTATTCGAACATCGAATACAACTTTTCTACTCTCGTCAAACATCGAACTTTTCTATTCTCGTCAAACATCGAATAGAACTTTTCTATTCTCGTCAAACATCAAAAAAGCTCGGTCAACCAGGTCAACCTTGACCTAAGGTTGCACCAACAATCTCCGCTTTTGATGTTTGACAAAACCATAATCAAGTTAGGTTAACCCGAACCTAACTTAGGTTTTCAATGTTCTTCCTGAACATTCTCCCCAAACTCTAATGTTCTTCCTTGAACATTCTTTGGACATTCTCCCATTCTCCCCTTTTGACACACATCAAAAGAGTGATTCAAGGTCAAGAGTTTCTTCCTAATGAAAGTCTCATACCTTTCATTGAAATCCTTAATTTCCCCTTGATACTAAAGTCGACAATCAACTTAGTGATAATCCCATATCACTAATCATGATGAGTAAAAATTCCCCAAAGTCAACTCCCCCTGACTAATAGGTAAAACTTCCCTAAAGGTCAACTCCCCTTAACCATTGGTACAATGTCTTGAAGAGTTTCAAACCTTTAGAAATCCAAAACAATGTTTTAACTTTCACTGAAATTTCAAACAACGATCGAAAATCAGCATTTGTACGCCGATCGGTCACGGACCGATCAGAGCTCTGGATCGGTCGATGATCGATCCGGCATCACTGACGATCGGGGAACCTCGATCGGTCACACATATCGATTCGATTTACGAATTTCTTCCTCCGAAATTGAAACCCTAAATTCTGAAAATTCCAAAAATTATAAAATTTTGAGGATACATTCCTCATACCATATACTATCATGGAAAAATAGTTTTCTATGAAAATAACTTCCATTTTCAAACCTTGATACAGAGTTTAAAAACTTTGAAATAGTTCAAGTTTACCTCAACTTTGTATCAACTTGCTCAATGATGAATGCTGTCACTAGAAAAGCTTCATCAAGGTTTTTCAAATCAATTTTGAAATGATTTTAAACCAGTTAATTTAGGACCACAATCTTAGGGCTAAATGTACATGACTTGTACACAAGCTTTCCCTATGGATCCTCCATTTTGAATTAGGCTCATCTAGGTACAAGAACTATGCACCTTGATCTTAACTCATAATTCTAATATCTCACACACATCTAAGGTGTATCAAACACATCCAAGTCAATTTTGATGTGAGATATGGGTTTAGGTCATCTTAAGCTAAGTTCTCATGCATTTTCTAGACAACAATTTGATTTCCATATCAAATTGAGTTTTTATCCTTAAATCAATTTAATTGATCATAAATGCAAGAGATGATGACATGGCATAAAATAATATCATAAGTGAACATATGTGCCAATGTCATGATGTCATGACATAAAGTATGAAACTTAAATAAGGCATGCCATATAACTAACCTAAGCATTATCATGACATTTCAAATGATAGTAAATTAGATATGATGTCATGATATGGCATATGACAAACAATATATGACAAATAACATATAAAGGTATAGAAAATACCTAATTCTAGCCTTAGTTGTCATTTTTTGATAGTTTTGATCATTTTGCCATGAATTCTATATTCCTAAGTGTAATAGACCTAAAAACATATACTCAAGATTTTTAGATCACTATGTGCCAATTAGATTGATCTTAGAAAACTCCTCAAATGTGGTTGGCACATCCTAATCACCTTAGGAATAAGTAATTTCATTTTCAAGGCTTGATTATGTTAGGACCAAAAGTAGCTAGAGGGGGGGGGGGGTGAATAGCTCGTCGCGTTCGCTCGGTGGTCGGCGTTGTTTGTTCCTTCAAAGATGTGCAGCGGAAATACAAAGAAACAATCACACAACGCTAACACGGTTGGTTTACTTGGTATCCACCTCACAAGAGGTGACTAATCCAAGGATCCACACCAACACACACACCCTCCACTAAGTAAAACTCTCCTTTATGGTAACTACCAAAGGCGGAGAAGCCCTACAAGACTCAACACAAGAGGAGAGGGAAAGGATACAAGAAATACAAGCTTACAAGCTTACAATGAGTACAAACCCTAACCCTAGCTTCTCTTCTTTGCTTTGATCCGCCTCTTGACTTGGAGAACTTCCAAGATCCTTCAAGAACTGGCGATCTGAGCTTTGTGGAGGAGCTGGCGAGAGATCTGGAGTGAATCGGTGAAGAGATGCCGAAGACAACGTTCGCTGCGGCTATAAACCCGACGCAACGGATCCCGATCGATTCGAATGTTCCCGATCGATCGGGAGGCTTTGGATCGATCCACGGATCGATCCGAGGCGCCTCCTCTGCTCGAGCCGGATCGATCCATGGATCGATCCGGCGCTTATCGCGCCAGACTGCGTCAATCGATCCAGCGATCGATTGGGACATCTGAATCGATCACCGGATCGATCCAGAGGCTCTCTGGCTCGAAGGCTGGATCGATCCACCGATCGATCCGTCTCTGGATCGATCCACCGATCGATCCGTCTCTGGATCGATCCAGCGATCGATCTCAGCTTGGTTTTGCCCAAAACCAAGTCCCAAGCCTCTCAAACCAACATCCGGTCAACCTTGACTGTTGGTACATCATGCCTAGCATCGGTCACTCCTTTGACTGCTGGACTTCCCACCAGTGTCGGTCAATCGCTGACCCACTTGGACTTTTATTCATGCCAAGTATCGGTCACTCCCTCGACCTACTTGGACTTCCATCGATGTCGGGTCAATCCCTTTGACCTATCTGCATTTCCTCGTGCCAAGTATCCGAACAATCCTTTGACCTACTTGGACTTCAACACCGGATGTCCGATCATCCTTGATCTATCTGGATTTCCCTGCCCGGCTTCACTCACGGGACTTTCACCTAGCTTCACTCACTAGGGTTTTCCATCCGCCTAGCTTCACTCACTGGGCTTTTCACGGCTTCACTCACGGGACTTTCACCTAGCTTCACTCACTAGGACTTTTCTTACTGGCTTCACTCACCGGGACTTCCATTCTACCTAACATCCCGGTTAGGACTTCCCAGTATCCGGTCAACCTTGACCTACTTGACTCTTCTTCAATCAATTTCTTATTGTCAAACATCTAAACTCAAACCAAGACTCGACTGGTCAACAGTCAACCTTGACACGAGGGATGTGCACCAACAATCTCCCCTTTTGATGTTTGACAATACCATAACTTACACTACCACATGTAAGTTAGGCTAATCCTATAGCCTCAATCTTCATGCCACTAGGTGATGACCACATAAATTAAGCTCTTCATTCTCCCCCTAAGAGGGCACACTCCCTCTAGGTAATGAAAGCCTAACTTACACTCATTCACAGGTCCTTTCATTCTCCCCCTATTGGCACACATCAACCTATCTTTGGGCATACATCAACCTATGCCCCAATTTTGGGTACTCATCAGCAAATCCATTTGTTGACGACTCTCCCCCTGAAGAGTTGCCCATCGTTGTTCACAACATCACTCGTTGTGATCAATACGATAAAGAAGGTCTCATACCCTTCATTTATCCTTAACTTCTCCCTCAATGTAGACAAATACCCACCCTTGAGCATTTTCTAACCACTTGAGTTCCCACTTGAAATAATGAGGATATCCACTCCCCATTTCAAGTTCAAAAGCTCATACATGAGCATTTTCTTTAAGGAAGGTTAACCACCTTCCAAGGTTCATGAAAAATAAATTTTATGTCTTTAAAGAGTCCCTCCCCCTAAAGACATGGTGGTAACTTCTGTCATTGCACCAACAATGACTTGGAATCCCTAAACCTTTAGGAAACCCAAATTTAGAAGTTTTGAGGTCCAATTACTCAAAATTTGAAACAAACCTCAACCTAAACTTCAATGAAGCCTTCCTTAACCAATCCATCCTTGTTTTCACATGAAAACACCCTTTGTATGTATACAAATGTATTTTGGGGGTTTGGAATGGTTACCTAGACTCAAATAGGTTCAAAGATGCTGAAATCAGGCCTTCCCAGCCAAAATCAGCAACTTGGATCGATTGGAGTTGGGTTCCAATCGATTGAACCTTTCTGAATCGATCCACTGATCGATTCAGACTACCTGGATCGATCGGCTGAACTCGCGGGAGACTTGCCTTCTGAATCGATCCACGGATCGATTCAGGCACTCCAATCGATCCATGGATCGATCGAAGCTCTGATAGTTGCTGAAATTCCATTTCAGTCAACTTCAGAAACCCCTAAAAAATTCTACAAAAATCCAAAAATCATAAAATTTCGTGTAGACATTATTTAGGGCATACTTAATCATGGAAAAATAGTTTTCTATGAAAATACATCATGTTTTCAAAGATTGACACAAGCTTGAAAACTTGCTAAAACTTTAGCGTTTCCTTCAAGTTTGTGTCTAACTATTCAATGGTGATTACTATCAAAAGGTAGCCTTCACCATGGTTTTCAAAAAGTATTTTTTAAAACCATTTTCAAAACCAATATCCCATCATGTTCCTTGGGCATAATGCACATGACTTGTACATTAGCTTTCCCAATGATGGGAAAACACATAACTATGTGTTTTGATGAACCTAAAAACTCAAAAGAATGCACTAAATCAACATCTTGAGATTTGTTCATCATCCTAACATCTCACTTGTATCTAATGTGCACTAAAGCACATACAAGTCACCTTATAGTCTTTGTGAGATGTAGATTTTGGTTTTGCCCTAATCTAGGGATCATGCATATCTATCTGGGCATTTTAAAGATATTAGACATCCACCTAGGATGTCACTTGTTAATAAGTGTTGTTAAATGCCATTTGTCCTTAATTACAAGGAATTAAACTAATGCATGATAATGTTATGACATACATCAAAATAAAATAACTTTCAAAAGAAAGATTCCTATAACTACATGATGTATGAATGTCATGACATGGTATTTTTTTTTTTTTGGATTTTTCATAATAAAACATGAATGCAAAAATAGACATAATGTCATGGCATATGATGGGCAAACAATCATGGCAAGATTTAGCATAAATAAAATATACCTAGATTAACTATCTAAGTATCCTTAAAATCTTAGCTAAACTCACAACTTAAACCTAGATTGCCCTAAAGTGCTTCAAGAAAATGCCAAAGCATAAATTGGCATTTCTAATTCCCTTGATTAATGTATGCCAATTGAAAATAAGCATATCCTCAAATGTTGGAATATTTCATTTTTCCACAAGAGTAGCACCTTTAAATTAAGGCCCGGATCGCCTTAAATTTCATACGAACATACCAAAATCCCAATTTGGTAGTTCTTATGAATTTCCCAATATGTGCCATTTAAGATTAAAATCAATTCTTCCACCATTAGGCACATTTTACTCTTTCAAGGAGTAAATAATAATTCCATTTCATTTTCAAAGGTTAACAAAACCTTGAAAATACTCCTTGAGTGTCAATTTCCTCAAAGTTGGGTTAACTACCCTTCTAATCGGAGTTGACACTCTCTAACCCATTTATGGGGTAGAGAAAATGCTCCTAGGAACCCAACACCTATTGGTGCTCCTTGGATGCTCTAGGTACTCACTAGGGATAACTTCTCTAGATACCTTCCTAGTGACCTTGTTGGGCTTCTTAGAAGCTTTGGTCACATTTTCTAGGTCAACTCTAGGGATAGCCTCCCTTGTGACCTTGTTAGTGACTTTCTTAGACTTCTTAGAAGTCTTAGTCACTTTGGTTGCAAAGATACTTCTAGGGATATCTTCCCTTGTATCTTTGACTTGACCTCTAGACTTAGTGTTTGTTCCATAGCTATATGGAACCCTATGATAACTAGACACATCCCTTTTAGCTTTGGGTCTGTATCCCAAACCTCTATGGCCATTGGATGGATTTTGTACCCCTAAACCTAGGTTATGCTCATTTTGCCCTTTTATGATATTTTCCATCCTTTTTAGGGTCTTTTCCATTTTATCAAGTCTTGATCTCAAGACTTGATTTTCTATCATTAAATCCTTAGATTTTGATTTTTCATTACACCCATGAGCATTTTTGTTTTTGGGCTTGTATCTATTATCCTTAGTGTTCTTTCCCAAGTGTCCATCTACCTTCCTAACCTTAGGTTGGGTAGTGTTGGCATGTAGGGCCACATGCTTTTCCTTAAAGCCCTCATGCTTCCTATTCTTATGGTAA
Organism: Zingiber officinale; assembly: GCF_018446385.1. Lineage (NCBI taxonomy): Eukaryota > Viridiplantae > Streptophyta > Magnoliopsida > Zingiberales > Zingiberaceae > Zingiber > Zingiber officinale. The sequence goes on from NC_056007.1 coordinate 81,428,295, forward strand.
ATCGCATTAAAATGATAAAAATTAGAACTATCATGCTTTTTACCATAATGTAAAGGAGTAGGCTCAATAAATGTTACCTTCTTCTTTACCTTGGAGGCTCCCCCTTGACTAATGCCTCCTTGAGCCTTGACCATCTTCTTCCCCTTGAGGCATTGACTTCGATAATGCCCTTTCTGTTGACATAAGAAGCACACAATGTGCTCTTTGCTCTTCTTTGTCCCGGGGGTGGTCTCCTTGGGCTTCACCTTGCCCTTTTGTGCCACTTGGCCCTTCTTCTTGGCCAATTTAGGGCACTTGCTCTTGTAGTGCCCATGTTCCCTACACTCAAAGCATATAATATGATTTTTATTATTAATTAAAATATTTATACCTTTGCTTGTAGGGGTGACATCTTTTCCTTTGGATCCGGAGGTAGAAGCTTCCTCTTGATCGGACCTTGATTCTCCTCCATTTGATTTTTCTTGACTTGTGGAGGTAGAATCTTCTCCCTCCTCTTCGTCTCTTGACCCGGATGTAGAAGCTTCTCCTTCTTCTTGATCCGGCGTCACCAAGGATTGCTCCCCCTCAATCCTAGAAGTGGAGGCTTCATCATCTTGAATATGAAACAAGGAGTATGCTCCCTCCTTGTTCCCTTCGTTGCATTCCCTTGAGGATGAAGCTTCTTCTTGGATTTCTTCTTCGGAGGTTGAGCATCTCTCAACCTCGGAGTCCTCCTCTTGGTCTTGCTCCAAAGAGTCACCCTCTCTGGATACTTCTTGCTCTTGTACAGTGGAGGGGATCTCTTCATGAAGCTTGGCCAATTTGCTCCATAATTCCTTTGCATCTTCAAATTCTCCAATTTTTGCAAGGATGGTGCTTGGCAATAAATTGACCAAAAGCTTGGTCACTTTGTCATTTGCCTTGCACCTTTGAATTTGCTCCGAGCTCCATTTGCTTTTCTTGAGAAGCTTGCCCTTGGAGTTTGTTGGAGCTTCAAATCCTTCCATTAGAGCAAACCATTGCTCTATTTCCATCATAAGAAAGTTTTCGATTCTTGATTTCCAAGAATCGAAGCTCGTGGAAGTGTACGGTGGAGCCACCCTTGTGTCAAATCCAAGTCCATCTTGGAATTGCATTTTGAAGTTGAGCTTCTTGAAATCTTTGACTTTTGATGAATTTGCTTCAACTTCTTCACCCTCTAGCTTTTCTTGTTATGCTTGACCCTTCCGATGATTTCCTGAAACGGCCTCGCTCGATACCACTTGTTAGGACAAAAGTAGCTAGAGGGGGTGAATAGCTCGTCGCGTTAGCTCGGTGGTCGGTTGCTTGTTCCTTGAAGATGTGCGTGAAATACAAAAGAAACAATCACCTGGCCTAACATGGTTGGTTTACTTGGTATCCACCTCATAAGAGGTGACTAATCCAAGGATCCACACACACACACCCTCCACTAAGTAAAACTCTCCTTTATGGTAACTACCAAGGCGGAGAAGCCCTACACGACACAAGAGGAGAGGAAAGGATACAAGAAATACAAGCTTACAAGCAATGAAAACCCTAACACTAGCTTTTCTTCTTTGCTTTGATCCGCCTCTTGACTTGGAGAACTTCCAAGATCCTTCAAGAATTTGTTCGAAAGGATGATGGATCAGAACCTGAGGAAGAAGAGGGATTCCCTTTCTTGCGTAAGCTCAGTGAGCGGCCAGCGGTGGATCGTCGAAGAAGACGAAACTTCTCTGTTACGCCGGGAGGAATTGTCGATCCTGAGATGCGATCAGGGCATGAGGCAGCTCTCGGAAAATTCTCAAATTGCTGCCGATGGTGGAAGATCCACTTTCCAAACTCGTAAAATATAATATAAATACGAATTTAAACACTTAGAGGACTAAAAACATGAGTATAAGAATCTAAATAATATAACAAAGGACCTCGAATTATCCAAGCATTGTCTGTCTGAGATATCGTTATCATACGATCTAGGATTCTATTTTCGACATAGTCGAAATAAAATACTCCTTTGACTGCTAGGACTTCCCACCAAGTGTCGGTCAATCCCTTTGACCCACTTGGACTTTTCTATTCATGCCAAGTATCGGTCCCTTGACCTACTTGGACTTCCATCAGATGTTTGGTCAATCCCTTTGACCTATCTGTATTTCCTCGTGCCAAGTATCCAGTCAATCCTTTGACCTACTTGGACTTCCCAACACCAGATGTCCGATCATCCTTGATCCATCTGGATTTTCCCTTGCCTGGCTTCACTCACCAGGACTTTCACCTAGCTTCACTCACTAGGGTTTTCCATCTGCCTAGCTTCACTCACTAGGGCTTTCACCTGGCTTCACTCACCAGGACTTTCACCTAGCTTCACTCACTAGGACTTTTCTTCTGCCTGACTTCACTCACTAGGACTTCCATTCTACCTAACATCCCAGTTAGGACTTCCCAGTCAAGTATCCGGTCAACCTTGACCTACTTGACTCTTCTTCAATCAATTTCTTATTGTCAAACATCTAAACTCAAACCAAGACTCAGCTTGGTCAACCAGGTCAACCTTGACCTGAGGGATGTTGCACCAACAGATTACACCTTGAATATTCCTAAAGTGCCACCTTTTGCCATGATTAGGTTAACTACCTATTCAAGTAAGGTTGACACACCCTAAACCATCTAGCGTGATGGAATCACGCTCTTAGGAACCCAATACCTATTGGAGCTCATTGGGTTCACTAAATATTCACTAGGGATGACTTCCCTAGCAACCCTCCTAATGACCCTCCTAGGCTTTAAAGCCTTGGTCATTTGAGACTCATCAAGATCAACTCTAGGGGTGACTCCCCTTGTGACCTTGGTGATGGTCTTTCTAGCCCTATGTCTTGTTCCATAATCGAATGGAACATTATGATAAGTGGGCTCGACCACTTGAGTCTTAGGTTTGTGACCCAAACCTCTCATGTTCTTGGGCTTTGATTTTTGACCCTTAGACCCTTGAGTTGACTTCTCTAAATTTTTAAGGGTCTTTTCTAAATTGTCAAGTCTTGACCTGAAGACTTGATTATCCTTTTCTAATACCTCAAGTTTTAATTTGTCATTTTTCTTTGAGGTATACCTATGCATATGTCTAGTTGTTTTGGGATTCCTACCTAGGTTTTCCTTAACCTTAGATGAGTTAATTCTAGGGTTGATTTTTCTAGTATTGTCCTTATCTAGGCTAACATGTTTGGCACCTAAGCACGTGTATCGGTTACTATAGTTATCATGCTTATTATTATTGACAATAGCAATAAGGCTACTAGCATGCATCCTACTAGAATTGCAAGAATGTGCCTTAGAGATTACCTTAGGGTTTGCCTTAGCTCCCCCTATAGACGTGCTCGGTCTCTTGTCCTTGTGAGATTGCCTCCCCCTCGGACATTGGCTCCTATAGTGTCCCCTTCGCTTGCATTGGAAACACACCGCGTGCTCCTTGCCCTTGCGTATCGGGACTCCGGCTTCCTTGACCTTTGGCGCCGGTGGAGTCTTCCTAATCCTCTTTGGACATTTACTCTTGTAATGCCCAAATTCCCTACACTCAAAGCACATTATATGTAATTTACTTGAAAGTAAATTGCTTGAGTTACCTAGGGTTGAGGATGGTTATATGCTTTCTTCTTCATCCCTTCCGGAAGTAGAGACTTCTTCTTCTTGCTCCAATCTTGAAGAAGAACTCTCCTCCTCCTCTTCCTTAGATGTTGAGTAGCCCTCAACTTCTAATTCCTCTCCTCCATGATGTGAGCTACTTGGCTCACTTGACTCCTCTTCATGACTTGAAGTGGAGCTCTCCTCATGGAACTTAGCCAAGTTGTTCCACAACTCCTTGGCATCATTGTATCCACCTATCTTACACAAGCTATCACTAGGTAATGAAAATTCAAGGATTTTTGTTACCTCGTCGTTGATTGTGGATTGATGGATTTGTTCTTTCGTCCACTTCTTTTTCTTGAGAAGTTCTCCCTTTCTATCCATCGGAAGAATAAAACCTACTTGTACACAATTCCAATTTACTAGGTTAGTCATAAGAAAATACTTCATTCTTACCTTCCAAGACGCGAAGTCGTAGCACTCGTAGAAGGGTGGAATCGTGATGTCTTCTCCGAGTCGATCCATTCTCTAGCTTGTGCTCCCCCGGGTGTTAATCCAACGAAGAGCAACCTCGCTCTGATACCACTTGTTAGGACCTTCGGATGGCTAGAGAGGGGGGGTGTGAATAGCCTCTTCGCAAACTTACACAAATTTTCTTCCAGAACTTTGTTAGCACAGCGGAAATAAGCAAAAACAAACTAATACAAGGAAGAAAACAAAACACCACTAACACAATGATGTACGAGGTTCGGGGATAACTTGCCCCTACTCCTCGGCGTGTCCGTAAGGTGGACGAAGCCTATCAATCCGTCGGTGGATGAAACCGGATAAGGCTAATATGAACTCCTTGGGTGGAGAAACCTCGCCACAATCTCTTGCAACAGCAAGATAGGAGTACAAGAAAGAAAGCAAGAAACAAAAAGCAATACGAATGTAAAACACTTTGCCTTCTCGTCGACGGAGTCCGTTGATGAAGCAACAACTTCACGGATGCCAACAATAACCAGCCGAAGGAAGCTCACTCAAGTTTCAAGAAGTATGAGCTCAGAAAGCTCAAAGCGAAGGAACCGGGAAGAAGTGTGAGCGACTTTTCTTGTGAGGCACTCGACCTCTTTATATCCTCGAACTGCGAACTGCGAAGAGGCGGAAGACGGAAATCTAGCCGTTGTGACTCAACGGCTGAGGCTGGACCGATCGAGCTCCACCCGATCGGTCAGACCTCTCGATCGGTCTTGGGATCGATCGGACCTATCTTGTCGGTCTTGGGACGATCGGGACCTATCTTGTCGGTCCCGGACCGATCGGCACCTCCTGAAGAGTTGCCCAACTCTCGATCGGTCTGTGGACCGATCAGACTCAGTGGATCGGTCCACGGGCCGATCCCCTCTTCTTCTCCCGTCTTCTTCGCCGTATGATTCTTGATCGGTCACCCGGACCGATCGGGTAATTCCTGAAACACCTTTTTTTATTCGATCGGTCACCGGACCGATCGATCAACTCGTATCCGGATCGGTCATCGGGCTGATCGAGTTTAGAGCTCCACCTTAAACCCTACGGTCCCGAGCGAGCTACAAGGCCCTCTCGACCTAGTCAAAGCTCTGAAGCTCACCGAGCCCTCTCGACTTCCATGCCAAGCTTATACTTAGACTTCTCCGTGCAAGCTCCTGCTTGGACTTCTCGTCAAATCTCCATACCGACATTTCCGTGCAAGCTCCTGCTTGGACTTTTCGTACAAGTCTCCATACTTGGACTTTTCTCGTGCAAGTCTTCATACTTGGACTTTTCCACCAAGTCTCCATACTTGGACTTTTCGTGCCAAGTCTCCATACTTGGACTTTTGACCAGATGTCTGGTCAACCTCGACCTATCTGGATTTCCTTGCCTAACTTCACTCACGTGACTTTCACCTGGCTTCACTCACCGTGACTTTCCACCGCCTAGCTTCACTCACGGGACTTCACTAGCTTCACTCACTAGGACTTTTCTTTTGCCTGGCTTCACTCACAGACTTCACCGCTTCACTCACGTGACTTTCACCTAGCTTCACTCACCAGGACTTTTCCCTTCCCAGCTTCACTCACGGGACTTTCACCTGCCTCCGTGGACTTCTTCACGCCTAGCTTCACTCACTAGGACTTTTCCTTTGGCTTCACTCACTGGGACTTTCACCGGCTTCACTCACGTGATTTCCAATCGGTCGACTCACCTCGGGTCAACCAGGTCAACCTTGACCAAATATTGCACCCACAATCTCCCAAGTTTGTATTCTGTCAAACATCAGAATATAACTTTTCTACTCTCGTCAAACATCAGAATAGAGCTTTTCTATTCTCGTCAAACATCAGAATAGAACTTTTATATTCTCGTCAAACATCAAAATACAACTCGAGTCAGGTCAACCAGGTCAACCTTGACCTAAGGTTGCACCAACACAAGTTTCTTTTCCAATCTATGTAATTTGGACCAGTAAGTTTGTTCTCTTTCAGTATAATGGCCAGTGGGTTGAAAGTCATCCTAAGAATCACAAAATAAATTTTGGTCAAGACTCTAAATTTAGAATAATATTGATTCCTCAAACAATACTATTTAAATTTACCAACACCTTAAAACACCGTGAATTTTACATGCCACGTTAGTGCGGACGTATACAAATTCAACATTTGTAAGAGGAGGGTCTTACCCATTAATTTTATTATCTTGTCATCTTAACTTTATGACAAATAAAATTAATAGTTGGTATTCCTTTGGTTACACAAATAATAGCAGTGACTCTTTTGGGGAGGATACTATTAAATGTGCATAAGTGTATACCATTACTTGATACTTAGTCCATTAAATAGAATTGTGCCCCTTCAGTTGGAGAAGATCACATACATCCTAAATAATTTCCTATAATCATCCATAAAGGAAGTTTGTTCTAGTGATCCGCAAACAAACTCATCCGTTGTGGAGGGAGGCACTCAGAGCCAACACGCAAGTTTTTTGCATCACTTACAAACCAATAATGGAGATCGTGGAATTTATTTACTAATCCCTCTTCCACTTAGTTATTTAAGGTGAGGAATTTTAACTATGCAAGCACACATCACAGCAAATAAAGCAACAAATATGGAGAAATAATTTTCCAACTATTATGACCTTTTCCATTACTGTCCTCCGTGTGCTGCCTACCGTAGCTGCTGCCATCTTTAGCCATCGCAATCGGGTCTAGTCGCCGCATCTGTGTTGCTTCTTTTTCCACTGCGCCTCTAGTCCACAAATAGTACCACGCATCGCAAGGATACGATCTGCGACAAAAATAGAATTTTACATATATCGATCCTATATTCCACAAATGAATGTACATGTAATCTAGATCGAAAAAATATAAAATCCTAATAATTAATACAGCTCCTGCTGTATTTAATATTACAATCATGCACACACAATAAAATGAATGTACATCCAATCACACACAATATCTATAAGTCATAATAGTTGGAGCCTGCAACCATAAAGTTAACACATCCTACTATTATCCTACCTAAATTATGTATGACATGTGCATACTTAAACTGAAAACCAAACACACAGAGACAAACCCTAGCTCTGATACCAATTCTTGGTTGCTATGCAGAATATCATACTGGTTCCCCTGTATAAAAATTTTATACAAGTCCTGAACCTATACTAACAACCTATTGTGTTCTTTAGAAATTAAATTAGGAATCGCAAACGGAACTTAACATTATTGATTCCAAATTTAACTTATCTGTTCTTAGTGCTTTAAACTTGGATCGCAAACGATGTTTAACATTATTGATCCAAATCCGCGCATGTTATAAATTCAATTAATATTAATTTCTAAAATTGACTTCCAGGACTGCATGATGAGGACTAGATCTTCTTGGGTATGGGATCATCCACCACCACCTAAACAAAGCCTTTTAAAGAAATTTAATATTTAACTTCCTTATATAATCCTAGGTTTAACCAAATAGAACAATCGAATCACAGATTCGAAAAATAAAAAACACAAACTCGAATCACAAATTCGAAACCTAGAATCATATGCCTCTTGTGTTTAGTATTTCAAAAACCATACAAAGAAAACTAGTATGATGCGGAAAATAATTACTAGTTATACCTTTCTTTGTAAGAAGCAACCTCTTGATCTTCTACTGTAACGACCACGCTTCTTACTACTACTACTCTCTAAGGATGACCGTTACTTAACTACTAACTCTACTTAACCGGTATGATTAAGAATCACATGGAAACCCTACCGAAAAATTCCGACAGAATCTCCCTTGTACCGGTGACCATAATCATTAATACATAACATAATATACACAGCCACAGGCGGCTGGAACACATATCAAACACACAAAAGGAATAACATCACCACGCAGTTTAATGAAATCAAATCATACAAGTAATGAATAGCGGAAACAAAATGAAAACATACAATTAACTAACAGCGGAAGACTAAATGACTCATCTAATACATTCTTAATAAATGACAATCTTAATAAATTCTTAAACTAAGTCCCAAGGCTTCCATAGTCCTGGCATCACACACCATCTGCGCCACCATGTCACCTTCCTTGCTAAATCTTTTCTTTTCTATTATCTGCAGTAAGAGGAAGTGTAGTCTATAAGAAAAATTTGCTTAGTAAGCGCTATCTAACTCACAAAATCACGAATGTGCATGTATACGAAAAGAACTAGATGTTAAAGTGTATACTAAAAGCCTAGCTTTTGGTATAAACATTTATCTAGAAATAAGAATCACATTGGTCAAATGTGTACATTTATGATAAATGAATTTGTTCAATTAATTTATATTGTAGATAACATGGTGTGTGGTGTCACACACAGAGGATCATGTTATCAGTACCTTATAAATTATAAACAGTAGCTCACGACCATAATGGAAAGGAACAAACCATTGGAAGGTCGTAGTGTAATTAGGTATTAGTTTATCTTAACTATATAATTACACTAGTACACTTAGAGTGTATTGAGTAGGACCATTAGAGGTCATTTCTTTTATACTGACTTTATAAAGAAACAAAGACCTCAGTTATTATGGAAGTGTGTGCTCTTAATCCTAATATAATAACAAGCACATATATTTGATATTTATTTCTTTAATTTATCAATGGGTGAGATTTAGTTCGATGAATCAATAAGCCCGATAAGTTGGGAAATGATATCACTTATAGTGTGTGTTGTTGATTATAGAAGGAAACTGTGTCCTAGTGATCTAGGTTGAGAATGTCCCCAAGAGGAGCTCATAAGGATTGTCATGTTAAACCCTGCAGGTGGACTTAGTCCGACATGATGATGAAGTTGAGTGGTACTACTCTTGGAGCTAGATATTAATTAAGTGAGTTGTCAGTAACTTACTTAATTAGTGGACATTTGTTATCTTAAACACAGGGAGACTAACACACTCATAATAAGAAAGAGCCCAAAATGTAATTTGGGATTGGTGCGGTAGTTCAATAATAGTTCTTTAGTGGAATGAATTATTATTGATGAAATTAAGTCGAACACGGGATGCTTAATTTCATCGGAGACCAAAACCAATTCCTCCTCTCGGTCCCTATCGTAGCCTCTAGTATATAGAGATTTATACCCACCTTCTTACCCATCCAGTGGTTGGCCAAGCTAGCTTGGAACCCAGCTAGTAGCCAAGACCAAGTGGATGAGCCATATAGGTGGCTGGCCAAAGCTTGGGTGGTCGGCCACTAGAATAAAAGGATTTTATTAAAATTATTTCTTATGTGGATATCATGATTTTAAAGAGTTTAAAATTAAAAATTTCTTTTATAACTTTCTACAAAGATTAAGAGAAGAGATTAATCTCTTTCCTTATTTGTAGATTAAAAGGATGGTTTTAATTTTGGTAAAAACTTTCCCTATTTGTAAATCATCTACATGTTTAAAAGAGAGTTTAAAATTTGAAATCTTTCCTTATTTGTTGATTAAAGGAGGATTTTAAATTTTAAGAAAACTTTCCTTTTTAACCATGTTCATGATTTAAAAGAGAGTTTAAAAATTAATAATTCTCTTTTATTAGTTTCTACAAAAGATTGAGAAAAGATTTGATATCTTTCCTTATTTGTAGATTAAAAGAGATTTTAATTTTTAGAGATAACTTTCTTTTTATCCACATGTTTAAAAGAAAGATTTTAATTTATTAAATTTCCTTTTTATAAACCAATCATGAAGGGATTAAATTATTGGAGAAATTTTATAAATTTCTGGAGACAAATTAGGAAGTTTTAATTAATTAAAACTCTCCTTGTTTGTAGCTTTGGTGTGGCCAGCCATGTAAATTGAGAAAAGGAAAATTGTTTTTAATTAAATAAATTTTTCCTTTTCATGGCAAAAGAATTAGGGAAGTTTTTAATTAAATTTCCTTATTTGCCAAGACCAAGGATTATAAAAGAGGGGGTAGAGGAGGCTTCAAGAAAAACAACCTCTATTATTTCTCTCCCTCTTTTCCTTGGTGTTGTGGCTGGCCAACCTCTCTTCCTCTCTTCCTCTTGGTGGTGGCCGAACCTTCTCTATTGGCTTGGAGCTCTTGTGGTGGCCGGATACTACTTGGAGAAGAAGAAGAAGAAGGAGAGAAAGCTTATATCCCTTGGAGCTTGGTTGGTGTTTTGTTCTTCGTCCTTGGTGAAGCTTCTTTGTGTTGGCCGAACCTAGCTAGGAGGAGAAGAAGGTGCTTGGTGGTTTCTCATCTCGGAAGATCGTTGCCCACACAACGTCCGAGGTTAGAAGAGGAATACGGTAGAAGATCAAGAGGTCTTTCTAAAAGGTATAACTAGTATTTTTTCTTTCCGCATCATGCTAGTTATTTATGGAAATAATACCAAATACAAGAGGCTTACGTTCTAGTATTTCGAATATGTTTTTCGGAGTTGTGTTCTTTTGTTTTATTTTTCCTTGTGATTTGATTGTTCTTTTCGGTTAACCTAAAGTTATTTTAGGAAATTAAATATTAGATTTCTATAAAAGGTTTTGTCTAGTCGGTGGTGGTTGCTCCCATATCCAAGAAGGCCATGTGCCTCGCCACGTCAGTACTGGGAACCAATTATGGAAATTAATATTTAATGGAATTAATAACTTAAGGTGATTTGGGTCGAACGTGTTAAGTTCCGCAGGAGATCCAAGTCAAAACCTAAAAGAACAAATAGATTAAGTTTTGGATCAAACGTGTTAAGTTCCGCAGGCGATCCAAAATTTAATTTAAAAGAACACATGGTAGCTAGGAAAAGGTTCAGACCTTTGTACAAAATTTTTGTACAGTGGAACCTCTAGGCTTTCCGAGTAGCAACCAACAATTGGTATCAGAGCTAGGGTTTTGCCTCTGTGTATTTGGTATTAGTTTAATTATGCACATGTCATACATAATTTAGGCAGGATAATAGTAGGATGTGCTAACTTTGTGGATGCAGGATCCAACTATTATGGCTTATAGTTATTATGTGTGTGATTGGACCCTTGGACATGTCAAGGGCATTTTATTGTGTGTGCATGATTGTATTATAAAATACAGCAGGAGCTGTATTTAGTTTTATTAGGATTTTATTTTTGATCTAGATACATGTACATTCCTTTTATGGAATATAGGATCAAAATGTAAAATTCTATTTATGTCGCGGATCGAATCTTGCAAAGCGTGGAACCTTCTGAGGACCAGAGGCGCAGCGGAACTAGGAGCAAGATGGATGCGACAGCTAGACCCGGTGGCGGTGGCCAAATATGGCAGCAACTTGGGATGACAACACACGGAGGACAACTAGAGATAAAAGCCATAATAGTTGAAAATTAGATTTTCTATTTTATGCTTTTATATTGTGCTGTGTGTGCATGTTGGTTTACATATTTAGTAGGCTAGCATAGTTAAAATTCCTCATTTATAAATAACTAAGTGGGAGAGGGATTTTTAAGTAAATCCCATGGTCTCCATTACTGGGTTGTAAGTGATGCAAACAAGCTTGCGCGTTGGCTCTGAGTGCCTTCCTCCATAACGGATGAGCTTGTTTGCGGATCACTAGAATAGACTTTCATTTTTGGATGACTATAGGAAGTTAATTAAGAGCGTGTGATCTTCCCCAACGGAAGGGGCATAATCTTATTAATGGACTTAGTGTCAAGTAATGGTATACACTTAGACACATTTAATAGTATCCTCCCCAACGGAGTCACTACTATCACTTGTGTGACCAAAGGGAAACCAACTATTGATTTGTCATAAAACTAGATTGGCAATATAATAAAATTAATTAACCCCTCTTACAAATGTTTGAATTTGTATACGTCCACACTAACGTGGCATACAAGATTCATGGTGTTTGAGGTAATTTTATTTGTCAAAAAGTTATATTGACAAGATAGTCAATGGGTAAAACCCTCCTCTTACAAATGATGAATTTGTATACGTCCACACTAACGTGGCATACAAAATTCACGGTGTTTGAGGTGTTGGTGAATTTAAATAATATTGTTTGAGGAATCAATGTTATTTTAAATTCAAAGAGTTTTGACCAAATATTTGATCAAAGACAGATCAACTATTAATTTTATTCGTTATAAAGTAAAGTTGACGAGATAATAAAATTAATGAATAAAATCTCCTCTTCGATTTTGTATACAAAATTTATGGAGATTTTAAGGAGTTGATCTTGACCAAATATTTTTGAGATTCTTAGGATGTTTGTCAATCCCTAGTAGTCATACTATAGAAAAGACTTAGTAGTCCCAATTGTAATGATTGGAAATAGGACTTGGACATTAAGGTAGACTGTCTTCTTAGAACTAAGAACAATTTAGGTGTATTTAATTCATTAGTTGAAACATGCCTAGTGGTGTTATCTACCAGAACCTGGAGTGTAGATACAAGATGCCATTAATCATGTCTGCAATTCATTGCAGAGTTCCAGGAAACCCGGCAACTAAATGAAAATTAAAACACTGTCCACATGGGCACTACTGTAAAAATGGTAGCTGTTGCAGTGGGAGATGTTTATCTTTTGATAAGAATAAAACATGGATTTTTGAGTAATTGTCTTTACGCATCAAGTTGAAAGAACTAGTTTTTGGTTTCTAAACTATTCAAAGAACGATATTACGCCTCTTTTAATATAAAGTTATTATTAAGGAAAGAGGAAGTTATCGTCGCATGCGTTGGTTGGCAATTTATAAATCCAATAACTCTCACGATGCGACAAATGGAAATTAGTAACACATCTTCTAATTTTAAGAGAAAGCAATCTTCGGAATGAACCATTAATATCTTTGACATCTAAGGCTAGGTTATATTAACTTGAGTAGGATCATTGGTAGTGATGAACTTTTGGGTTCATTAGTAGTGAAATCTTTCCAACCTGCGAGTCTTACTTGGAAGGAAAAATAACCAAGAAGCTTTTAAGTCTAAGGGGTATGGAGTCAAAGATATGTTGAAATTGGTTCATTCTGATTTGTGTGATCCTATGACTATCCAGACAAGAGGTAGTATTGAATATTTCATCTATTTTATAGACAACTATTCAAGATACAAATAAATTTACTTAATGTACCGCAAGACTAAGTACTTTGATTAGTTCAAATAGTACAAGGCTGATGCGGAGAAATGTTAAAGTAAAAGTCACTATGGTAAGAACGTAGTGGCAAGTACCTCTTGGGAGAATTTAGGAGTCACTTATCAGAAGTAGGGATTCAATCCAAACTAACTGCACCTGGTACACCTCTACAGAATGGTGTAGTAGAAAGAAGGTATAGGACTCTTATGGAAATAAGTAGATTGATGATGAGTTATTTTACCAAATTTGTTTTAAGGATATGCTCTGGAAACGGAAGTGAACGTAGTACCTTCCAAAGTCATAACTCTCTACTCATATAGAATTGCTGAATAGGTGTAAGCCTATTTTGAAGCATATTCGGATTCGGGTAATCCAGCACATATGTTAAAGAGAGATAATGATAAGTTGGATAGTAGTTCACTTGTTTGTAAGTTATCCTAGATAAACAAAAAGTAGGTTTATAGTCTTAAAAATCAGAAGGTCATTGTTAGCATCAATGAATGATTTTAAAAGGACTATATAATGAACCACGTGCTCATAAGTAAATTTGTTCTTAAGGAAATAATAAAAGACATGTCTAATCTAGTACCAACTGTACAAGATGAGATACCACAAGAAACTGCAACACGTATCACAAATGATACACAATTGCAGAAAATGCCTTGTCGTAGTGGGAGGTTGTTAAGCAACCTAAAAGATTCATGTTTAGGAGAGTTTTGAACTCGATCCTAAAGGACATGAACCCGATCTCCGGACATATAATGAAGCACTCAAGATAAATACGTCTTGGCAAAGAGTAATGAATAATAGAATTAGAATATATATTCTAAAAAATGGAAGCTTGTAGAACCACCAGTGGTGTAAAGCCTTTGGGTGTAAAAGGTCTATAATAGGAAAGAGGGATATACAGGAAGGTAGAAACCTTCAAAGCAAGGCTTGATGAAAAGGAAACTTTTTCACTGGTAGCCATGCTTAAGTCTATCCGATTCTTTTATCTATTTGGCAAGTGGATGTCAAGACAGCGTTCCTTAATGGAAGTCTTGAAGAAAGCATCCATATAAAGCAACGAAGGGTTCATTGCGAAGGGCTAAGAGCATCTTGTGTAAGCTCAATCGCCTATGGATGAGGCAAAGCTTCAAGTCTTGGAACATCCGGTTTATCAAAGTAATTCAGACCTATGAATTTATTTAGTAACCGGATAAGTCTTGTGTATACAAAAGGTGTGATGGAAGCGTGGCTTGTACTATCGTAGATAACATTTTGGTAGTTGGCAACAATATCAAAATGTTGTCAGAAGTAAGGGTATGGTTGTCCAAATAATTCGATATAAAGGACTTGGGAGAATTAATATATTCTTGAGATCAAAGTAATAAGGGATCGCAAGAAAAGAATATTTTACTTATCCCAAGCTTCATACATCGGAAAAATCCTTGCTCGTTTTAAAGCATGCAAAACTCCAAGAAAGGTTTCTTACCTTTTCAGGATGGAGTAACTTTATCTAAAGATATGTCTCTGTAGACATCAAAGGAGATAAAGGAAATAAAGGCAGTTCTTTATGCTTCGGCTGTCGGAAGCCTAATGAATGCTATGCACGAGATAAGAAATCTATTTTGCCAAGGGCATAGTTGACAGATATCAAAGTAACTCTGGACAAGGACAGTGGACTGCAGTAAAGCATATATTGAAGTACCTTAGAGGCACTAGAGATTATATGCTAGCTTAATTTGGTCCTTGTGGGTTGCATGGATTTTAACTTCCAATCGGATAGGGACAATAATAAGTCAACCTCGGGGTTTTGTGTTTACTTTAGGAGGTAAAGTCATAACTATGGAAGAGTGACAAGCATAGGTGTTTTTCTGGACTTCACCATAGAAGTTTAGTATATGGCAAGCCTCTGAGGTAGCCATAAAAGCTGAATGACTCAATAACCTCAAGATAGACTTAGATATGATTTCTGGTTTATCCAAAGATTATTACAATTTATTGTAATAATATTGGTGCAGTAGCAAACTCGAAGAAACCATAAGTCTATAAAGGCAAGTAAACACAATAGAGCGCAAGTACCACCCAATACGAGAAATCGTATAAACGAGGAGAAGTTGTTGCTGCCTAGAATGCATCAGATGATGACCTATAGATCTTTTCACTAAGGTCCTTAAGGCGAGAGCTTTTGATGGACATGTTGAAGGGTTGGGAATCAGATGTATGGCAGCAGATATGGCAGCTTAGTCTTTTAGTATAAGTGGGAGATTGTTAAAGGATATACTAAAAGCCTAGCTTTTGGTATAAACATTTATCTAGAAATAAGAATCACATTGGTCAAATGTGTACATTTATGATAAATGAATTTGTTCAATTAATTTATATTGTAGATAACATGGTGTGTGGTGTCACACACAAAGGATCATGTTATCAGTACCTTATAAATTATAAACAGTAGTTCACGACCATAATGGAAAGGAACAAACCATTGGAAGGTCGTAGTGTAATCAGGTATTAGTTTATCTTAACTATATAATTACACTAGTACACTTAGAGTGTATTGAGTAGGACCATTAGAGGTCGTTTCTTTTATACTGACTTTATAAAGAAACAAAGACCTCAGTTATTATGGAAGTGTGTGCTCTTAATCCTAATATAATAACAAGCACATATATTTGATATTTATTTCTTTAATTTATCAATGGGTGAGATTTAGTTCGATGAATCAAACCCGATAAATTGGGAAATGATATCACTTATAGTGTGTGTGTTGATTATAGAAGGAAGCGTGTCCTAGTGATCTAGGTTGAGAATGTCCCCAAGAGGAGCTCATAAGGATTGTCATGTTAAACCTGCAGGTGGACATAGTCCGACATGACGATGAAGTTGAGTGGTACTACTCTTGAGCTAGATATTAATTAAGTGAGTTGTCAATAACTTACTTAATTAGTGGACATTGTTATCTTAAACACAGGGAGACTAACACATCATAAGGAGGAGCCCAAAATGTAATTTGGGATTGGTGCGATAGTTCAATAATAGTTCTTTAGTGGAATGAATTATTATTGATGAAATTAAGTTGTGTGTTCGGGCCGAACACGGATGCTTAATTTCATGGAGACCAAAACCAATTCCTCCTCTCGGTCCCTATCGTAGCCTCTAGTATATAGAGATTTATACCCACCATACCCACCTTCTTACCCATCAATGGGGCCGGCCAAGCTAGCTTGGAACCCAAGCTAGGCCAAGTGGATGAGCCATGTAGGGGTACCAAAGCTTGGGTCCCAAGCTTGGGTGGTCGACCATAATATTAAAAGGATTTTATTAAAATTATTTCTTATGTGGATATCATGATTTTAAAGAGAGTTTAAAATTAAAATTTCCTTTTATAACTTTCTACAAAAGATTAAGAGAAGAGATTAATCTCTTTCCTTATTTGTAGATTAAAAGGATGGTTTTAATTTTTGTAAAAACTTTCCTTATTTGTAAATCATCTACATGTTTAAAAGAGAGTTTAAAATTTGAAATCTTTCCTTATTTGTTGATTAAAGGAGGATTTTAAATTTTAAGAAAACTTTCCTTTTTAACCATGTTCATGATTTAAAAGAAAGTTTAAAAATTAATAATTCTCTTTTATTAGTTTCTACAAAAGATTGAGAAAAGATTTGATATCTTTCCTTATTTGTAGATTAAAAGAGTTTTTAATTTTTAGAGATAACTTTCTTTTTATCCACATGTTTAAAAGAAAGATTTTAATTTATTAAATTTCCTTTTTATAAACCAATCATGAAGGGATTAAATTATTGAAGAAATTTTATAAATTTCTGGAGACAAATTAGGAAGTTTTAATTAATTAAAACTCTCCTTGTTTGTAGCTTTGGTGTGGTCGGCCATGTAAATTGAGAAAAGGAAAATTGTTTTTAATTAAATAAATTTTTCCTTTTCATGGCAAAAGAATTAGGGAAGTTTTTAATTAAATTTCCTTATTTGCCAAGACCAAGGATTATAAAAGAGGGGTAGAGGAGGCTTCAAGAAAAACAACCTCTATTATTTCTCTCCCTCTTTTCCTTGGTGTTGTGGCCGGCCAACCTCTCTTCCTCTCTTCCTCTTGGTGGTGGCCGAACCTTCTCTATTGGCTTGGAGCTCTTGTGGTGGCCGGATACTACTTGGAGAAGAAGAAGAAGAAGGAGAGAAAGCTTATATCCCTTGGAGCTTGGTTGGTGTTTTGTTCTTCGTCCTTGGTGAAGCTTCTTTGTGTTGGCCGAACCTAGCTAGGAGGAGAAGAAGGTGCTTGGTGGTTTCTCATCTCGGAAGATCGTTGCCCACACAACGTCCGAGGTTAGAAGAGGAATACGGTAGAAGATCAAGAGGTCTTTCTAAAAGGTCTAACTAGTAATTTTTCTTTCCGCATCATGCTAGTTATTTATGGAAATAATACCAAATACAAGAGGCTTACGATTCTAGTATTTCGAATATGTTTTTCGAAGTTGTGTTCTTTTGTTTTATTTTTCCTTGTGATTTGATTGTTCTTTTCGGTTAACCTAAAGTTATTTTAGGAAATTAAATATTAGATTTCTATAAAAGGTTTTGTCTAGTCGGTGGTGGTTGCTCCCATATCCAAGAAGGTCATGTGCCTCGCCACGTCAGTACTGGGAACCAATTATGGAAATTAATATTTAATGGAATTAATAACTTAAGGTGATTTGGGTCGAACGTGTTAAGTTCCGCAGGAGATCCAAGTCAAAACCTAAAAGAACAAATAGATTAAGTTTTGGATCAAACGTGTTAAGTTCCGCAGGTGATCCAAAATTTAATTTAAAAGAACACATGGTAGCTAGGAAAAGGTTCAGACCTTTGTACAAAATTTTTGTACAGTGGAACCTCTAGGCTTTCCGAGTAGCAACCAACACTAGAAACTATATGCTCTAAAAAGAAATAAAGCATAAACATAACTGCTCATTTCAAACTAATAGCAAAGAAAAGCTAAGGAATCTACTCATGTAGTTCTAATAGTTAATCATGCTGCTCATCTAATAGGTAAACATGAAAACTACTCATCTACTAGATAAACATGGTAGAATAAAGAACTAAATTTACTGATTTTTAGAACTGTATGAAACTTATTTCATTTGTTCTAAACTTAATCTTTGATACTTTATGTTTATGTAAAACTCGTTTTACTTGTTCAAAAACTTATACTTATAATACTTCATGATCCTGTCCGAACCAGGAGCCAACTGGGCACGTGGCGCTCCCTGCTGAATCCTCAAGTGCTCCGGTGAACCTGCAACAAAACCGAGCCGGGAGGGGTGTCCCGGCGACGGCCCTCCGACGCTAAAGTCAGGCGAGGAATAACAAAAAGGGTGGCCTCAAGATGAAGACTTTTTTTTTTTCATCCCTTTGGTGAAGGAATGGAGGCCTTATATAGACCCCTCGAAGAAGCCTGGGCGCGCCAATCAAAGTAACCACCTGCATTTGACCATGCCCAAGTATGGGTCTGTCAGAAGGGCCATGCCCAGATATGGATCCGTCAGAAAGACGTCCATGAGGCCATACTTGTATCAGACCTTTCCATGATGTGGCAAGATCCTTCATCGTGCGATCTTGTGTACGACCTAATCATCGACATGCTCCTGCCGATATCCCATATCCCGAGCCGAGCGCATAGGCCGCTCGGCCACCTTTGTACCCTCTCCCTTATCCGGGCCAAACGGACAACCCGGCCCTTTGGTCCCAGCGGACTCCTCGGCCGCCCGATCCTCCTGCCTTGGCGTGGAAACCCAAGCCCATGGACGGGTTATCTCTAGCTCTGCTCGGACCTACTAAGCCTCTCGTGGCCATTAACCACTTAGTCGCCCTTCATCGGTCCTCGAGACCCTTGGTGAAGTGGGTCCCCATTCTTCACGGATCACTTGCCTTCCCTTCAAGTCTAGTCGAAGGAGGCGGTGAGTCCGACCGACTGGACAGGCGGTCGCCGCCTTTCCGTGGCTCATAATATTCTTGGGGCCGTTCGACCCTTCTGCCAAATTCAGCCGTTCGGCTCTTCATTTCGGTTGTCTTGTCGCTTAATGTGGATATTTGCTTATCTAGATCTTCTCGAAAATCACACAAATCCTCTCCATTAAGTCGAAGCATGCGCGGTATGGGCGCATTAATTGTGCTTGGCGACAGAGCGCCACTTGTCGACCATTGTGTGGCGGCGACGTCACTCACGATGGGACGCCCTCGTTTAAAATGGATGGCCCGATGGCGTCCTTGTCCTTCGTGACCTGGATCGGACGGCGGAGGCCGACGGGCCCCGGCTGTATAAAGTCTCAGTTCTCCTCCTCTGCCGCACGCTCGCTCGTGCTTCCTCCTTCTGCCTCCTCTGCCGCTGTAGCATTCGGCGATCCAGTCCCACTTTCCGGCTACTACCTTTTCCCCGGTGATCTTTTCCGCCCGTTTCCTCCTCAGTGAGTCTTCTTTCTTCACTTACTAGGTTTTCCCTGCTCATTTCGCCTCTTTCGCTCCCCTTCTTTCGATTTCTTGCTATCCTCTTCTACCAAATCTAGCTCCATGTTTCTCCGTTCGGCGTTGTCCTCATCGTAGCTCTGGATCCGGGCGGACTCCACGCCGACTTCAACCGGAATGACGGCCTCACCACCATATACCAAATGGAACGGTGTGACTCCTGTCCCTTCTTTTGGCGTTGTTCGGATGGCCCACAAGACGTTCGGCACTTCATCCGGCCAACTTCCTCCCAAATGGTCGAGCCGAGCGCGCAGAATACGGAGAATTTCCCGGTTGGCCACTTCAGCTTGATCGTTGCTCTGAGGATAGGCCACGGATGTGAAATGTTGCTCAATGTAGCCTTTGCACCAATCCTCTAACATCTTCCCTGTGAACTGCCGTCCCCATGGTCCTGGTCGAGGGATCCGAACGACAAATGATGTGTCCATTTGTTCGATGATCTTTGCTAGCGGCTCGGCCTCCACCCACTTGGAGAAATAGTCTACCGTCACTAGTAAGAATTTCCTCTGCCCCGTCGGAAATGGACCGACAATATCCATTCCCATTGGTCGAACGGCATGAACGCTGACGCCTTCATTTTCTTGGTAGGTCGGTGGGAGAAGTTGTGATACTTCGCATGAAAGGCGGTGTAGATCTTGTCCGGCAGATCTGTTTGTAAAGTTGGCCAAAAGTATCCGCGAGGATCTTCTTGCCAATGAGCGCCGCCCGGATGACCCCGCATGATCCTTGATGTATTTCTTGGAGGATGTACTGAGTCCTCCAAGCTTACACATTTCAGAACAGGCGCGAGAAAGCTTTCTTGTAAAGCCGATCTCCGATGAGTGTAAACCGACCGGCTCTTCTTCCGAGGAGCCGGCTGCATATTCATCGGAGGTGTGGTGCCCGAACGGAGAAATTCTATAATAGGTGTCCTCCATCGCTTGGAAACGTGAGGCCTTGCATCCGATCGACGTGCGCCACCAGAAGATACTTTTCAATTGGTTGCTGAATGGCATGTTATTGAACTCGCGAGTTTGGCTAACTCTCTGCTCGATTCTCCGTTCGGGATCTTACGTATAAGAACCTCTCGAAAGTAGCTTTGAGCTTTTCAAAGGCCTCAACGAGAGTTTAAGCCGAACACTATTGATTTCAAAGGTGCCAGAAAGTTGTGGCCAACTGTGAATCCGAATAGAGTCATCCGAACGGCACCCACATGCCGGGCCGCGCAATCCGGCTATGAGGGTCTCATATTCGCTCGTTGTTGGTAGCTTTGTAATCCAATGGACGGATAGGTGCATCTTCTCTTCTTGAGGTGAGAGCAGCAATATCTTCCGAGCCGAGTGGAGGACCCGTCCACATATATTCTCCACATAGCTTCAGGCTCTGCACTTTGGTCACAAAATCACCAAGGATTAGGCTTTGATCGCGAGCGGGGCTGATATTGGATGTCAAATTCACTTAATTGCGCCGTCCACTTGATGCGCTTCCGGATTCAACAAGACTCTTCCGAGTGGACTGCTCGTCGGACAATGATGGTGTGTGCCAAGAAATACGGTCGAAGGCGCCGAGCGGCTAGAACCAAAGCAAAGGCCAACTTCTCGAGCCCGGTGTAACGAGATTCAGATCCTTTAAAATGTGGCTTAGAAAATACACCGCTGCTCTTCACCGCTTGCCCTCACAAGTGCTGAGCCTACAGATGCTCGATCGATGACAAATAAATATAAAGTGACTCACCCCCGATCGGCTTGGCTAACACTGGCAGAGAATTAAGATACGTCTTCAATTCTCCGAACGCTCGGTCACCACTGGAACTTAGTAGCCTTGCGCAGATCTTGAAGAATGGAAGGCTCCGGTCGGCGGTTTTGGAGATGAATCTGGACAAAGCGGTTATCCGACCGGTCAACCTCTGCACTTCTCTTGTATTTCTTGGGGCGGCATGTCTTGCAGAGCTCTCACCTTGCTAGGATTTGCTTCGATTCCCCGTTCGGTCACTATGTATCCCAAGAAACGCCCTCCTTTTGCTCCGAACAAGCACTTCGGGGATTTAGCTTGACTCCATATTTGCGCAGCGTTCGGAAGGTTTCTTCTATGTCCTTGAAAAGATCGGCCGCTCGGACGGACTTAATGAGAATGTCGTCGACATAGACTTCCGATTCGCCCGATCCGCCTCCCCGAACATTTTGTTCATCAAGCGTTGATAGGTGGCCCCAAGATTCTTCGATCCGAACGGCATCACATTGTAACAATACGTGCCGTCGGCCGTTAACCTTTTCTGGCGAGTGGCACCTGATGATAGCCTTGGTATGCGTCGAGCATGCAAATCAATTCACAACCGCCGTAGAGTCCACCAGCTGATCTATCCGGCAAGGGATAAAAATCTTTGGGGCATGCTTTGTTTAAGTCCCGAAGTCGATGCAGACTCTCCACTTGCCGCCTTGAGACTAATACCACGTTAGGGAACGCACTTCAGTATGTGGCCTCCGAGTTCTCTACTTCCGCCGGATGATGGCCTCGGCACTGAAATCCCTTTTCCTCTGCTTCACTGGCCGAGCGTCCGGTCGGACATGCAATTCATGCTGCGCCAGGCTTGGCGAAACCCGGGCAACTCATGTGTCGACCGGACGAAGACATCATGATTTCGTTGGAGGCATTGGATCAGCTCCTTCTGCTCTTTCTCCATATCCGAGGCGATAAAGTTGTGGCCTCCGATTGGTTCGGATGGATCTGAACCTCCTCCTTTTCATCATAAATTAGCAGGAGGTTTCGGTGATGGCATTTACCTCGATTCGAGGCGCCTTCCGAGCGAGTTGGATTCTGCTCGGACCATCTCGATATAGCATCGCCGAGCCGCTAACCGATCTCCCCGTACTTCTCCCACTTTGTCTTCGACGGGAACTTCATCTTCTGGTGGAAGGTTGAGACGACGGCTCGGAATTCGCTAAGCGCCGGCCGTCCCAAAATGACGTTGTAGGACGAAGGAGAGTCGACCACCACGAAGTTTATTGTCCTGGTCCTCTGGCGGCTCCTCTCCCAAAGGAGGTAGCTAGCGAATTTGTCCAACCGTTGCCGATGCTTAGTATAAGCGGGGTCATCATGACTCGGCACGATCAATTCTACAGTGATCGAACGCTTCTTGAATATGATGTTGACCGAGCTCCTGTCAACAAATAGGCGGTGAATAGTATAATTTGCTATTACCGCTTTAATGAGCAGAGCGTCGTGGGGCACTTCTACTCCTTCCAAGTCTCCGGGCCGAAGTGATTTCCGATCCACTTGCCCACTCTTGACTACAGCCGATTGCGTGGATCCATCGGACGCCCGCCTTTCGGCCCGGTTGGAGTCTCCTCCGGTTGGCCCGCCAGAATGACGTTGATCTCGGGAAGTATTGCTCTGTTTTCCTCTTCCCGAGCGGACGGTCGTGATTCTGGACGCCCGGCGATTCTCCTGTCTTGGAGATCGGTGCCGATCGGGTGTCTGTTGATGTCGCCTTTCGGTGCGGGTCCGGTAGGCTTCATGGGTCCTTTGTCTCCGTCGATGGGAGGAGACAGTCGTTCGCTTTCCAGGGAACGGGATTGGCCACGAAGGGAAGACTTCGACAATCCCTCGTGTTGTGCGTGTCCGTCCGTGGAAGGAGCGGAACATAGGGTCCACCTCTTCTTTGGCTTGGGCGGGCGACGGCTACTTCTTGCACGTGGCATGGGGGGATCGGATTGCTTGACCCTCGGTCCTCTTGGCGGTTGACGAGCTGTTTTCGCTCGGCACGAACAGTGCCCGCTCGGTTGGAGTTTCCTTGGCGGCCTGCGCTTCTTCCACATTTATGTATTCGTTGGCCCGATGCGGCATGTGATCATAATCTCGGGGCGGTTTCGAGTGACCGGAAGAAGTCCCCATCTACAAGGCCTTGCGTGAAGGCATTCATCATCGTCTCCGATGTGGCCGTTGGGATATCCATCGCCACTTGGTTGAACCGTGAATGTAAGCTCGAGCGATTCTCTCGGCTCTTGCTTGATGGCGAACAAGTCGACACTTGTCTTCTACTGTGCTGCTAGCGAAATGGTGGAGGAAGGCCGTTCGGAAGTCCTTGAAGCTAGTGATGGATCCGTCCGGCAACCTCCGAAACCACCGTTGAGCCGATCCCGAGAGGGTTGTAAGGAAGACGCGACACTTTACTCCATCTGTATATTGATGGAGTGTAGCTGTATTATCAAACTTACCCAGATGATCATCCGGGTCTGTTGTTCCATTATACTCGCCGATCGTCGGAGGTACGTAATGCTTGGGTAGGGGGTCTCGTAGAATAGCCTCCGAGAATTGGCGATTGATCCGCTCGGGAGATGTGTCCGCCCGGGGAGCTTTCCCTTTTCTGTCATCCCGCCTTGGCATTTCGTCTGAAGAAGAGCCTCTATCTCTCCGAGCTGGTACGGCTTCAGGGGTGCGAAATAAGGCCCGGTGGAATGCGACGGTGGCCTGAGGTGCTTCCGCTCGGCCCCCCGATGCAGATGTTGCTTGTTGCTCCGGCCGCTCGGCCGCGGCTTTCTGTTTTTGCTCCACAAGTTTGGCGGCCCTCATCTCGACCAGAGCGTCGAGTTCTTCTGTTGAAAGCGCCACCGTGTGTTGTCGTCCAGCCTCATCCATTGTTCTTGTTCGAATGCAGGAGTGTTCCCACAGACGGCGCCAATTTGATCCTATCCGAACCAGGAGCCAATGGACACTGGGCACGTGGTGCTCCCTGCTGAATCCTCAAGTGCTCCGGTGAACCTGCAACAAAACCGAGCCGGGAGGGGTGTCCCGGCGACGACCCTCCGACGCTAAAGTCAGGCGAGGAATAACAAAAAGGGTGGCCTCAAGATGAAGACTCTTTTTTTTCATCCCTCTGGTGAAGGAATGGAGGCCTTATATAGACCCCTCGAAGAAGCCTGGGCGCGCCAATCAAAGTAACCACCTGCATTTGACCATGCCCAAGTATGGGTCTGTCAGAAGGGCCATGCCCAGATATGGATCCGTCAGAAAGACGTCCATGAGGCCATACTGCTACTGTATCAACCTTTCCATGATGTGACGGCAAGATCCTCCATCGTGCGATCTTGTGTACGACCTAATCATCAGACATGCTTCTGCTGATATCCCATATCCCGAGCCGAGCGCATAGGCCGCTCGGCCACCTTTGTACCCTCGCCCTTATCTGGGCCAAACGGACAACCCGCTCGGCCCTTTGGTCCCAGCCGAGCGGACTCCCGCTCGGCCCTTCGATCCTTCTGCCTTGGCGTCGGAAACCCAAGCCCATGGACGGGTTATCTCTAGCTCCGTTCGGACCTACTAAGCCTCTCGGTGCGGCCATTAACCACTTAGTCAGTCCTTCATCGGTCCTCAAGCTGAGACCCTTCAGGAAGTGGGTCCCCCATTCTTACCGCTGGATCACTTCAAAATAATAATCAACTTCTTTTGGGGCCCAGGCATAGTACCATCTTATGCGCGTTCCCTAATAGGTTGGGGTAGCGAGCCACCAATCCTAAAAGAGCAGACCTCGGTCTACCAGGGCCAAGACCTCGGAATTGGACACCTGGATTTGTTTAACGACAACCTCGGAAGTCGGGTACTAGCCTCTTCTTAAAAGTAAAATACTTATAATCTTAATTACTTCTTCTTTTAATGCCTCGGCATTTTAATAGGCACCTTGTGTGCCAAAATCCCTAAAGTCTTGACTTTTGGGATCTACTTAAGGCCTCGGCCTTTTCTTTCTTTTCTTTATCTTTCTTATACCTTTCTTATAAAAGAATGCTTCTTACAAAAAGAAACTGAAATGTTTAAGCAAATTCTAACTTTGAAATGCTTAAACAAAAAATCTGCCTACTATGCTAAATAAATTCTGCAATGCAATACTTATAAAAAGATCTGCATACCATACTTATAAAAATCTGCATACTATACTTATGAAAATCTGCATACTATACTTATAAAATCTGCATACTATACTTATGAAATTCTGCATACTATACTTACAAAATCTGCATACTATACTTATGAAATTCTGCATACTATACTTATAAAATCTGCATACTATACTTATGAAATCTGCACTTAATGGAAGAAATCTGCACTTAAAATTCTGCACGCTAAACTAACAAAATTCTGCTCTACAAGCTCTAAGATTGCCTCGGCAATTAAACAGTGAGCTAAAGTGTATAGTAGCTCCAAAGGTTGTTCACACTTAGTAATTTAACACAAAACTAAAGCTAGTTAAGGTCACAAACAACCTAAAAACTGAAACTATTTCATACTTTAGGAACCTAAAGATTAAGACTAATTGTTCATAACACATGCACCCAAACTAAATCTGAAACCTAATACATAAAACCGAATCTGATATGAAATTCAGTCTACTAATTTTATAATGGCAGAACATCAATTTAAATCATCTTTAGTCTCAATTCAAAGGATTCGGTGCATGATTAGCATCTAGAACTTGTAATACAAAACCGTATGCTTACAGGATAAGGAATCAATTCACATAACAGTCATCAACCAAAAAGTAGACAACTCAATTTCCTTGGCAGTTTTCAATTTTCCAAAAACCAACTCAAGCTAAAACCTGCTGGGATTTTCAAACCTATGTAAAGCTTGGAATTTCTCTTAAAATTCTAACACTTCAATACTAAGGTAAAAATTAACAGAACATGGCTGATAATATTTATGGAATTCCTTCTAATATGAACAGCAATTCATAAACAGATGAAAGCTAATATAGCATGGCAACTGATACTGAAAGAAATATCATTCTAAGGAACCAAAACTCCATTACCCGAAGCTAACAAAATCCCTAAATTAAGCAACAAGGTCCAAAGAAATTAGGCACAAGCTAAACAACAAAACCCCTTTTCCCTTTTCTTTGAAGCACACGGCAACAAACAGATCCAAAAGCTGAAACGCAAGAAAATTCAAGCAAAGCTTCGGAAACAAGGAGAGGAATACAAAATATGCTTCGGAGCTATCTTACTGCAGGTGAGTAGCAACTTACCTCTTGTTCTAGGACTTACAGCCAAAGAAGGTGGCTTCTAATACTTCTAGGGCTTGCGGAGGACTCAAGCTCTCGGTAACTCCTTCACCTCCACTTGTTCTCCTCGATAAGGTGATCACGATGGTGAAGAAATCTTCGGAGAACGCCCTCGCCGGCCGCCGGAACGCCCCTTGCTTGCTGCTGCGGTTTCGCCCGACGAGAAGCGCCGACGCGAGCGTGAGAGAGGAGGGGAAATTTTGGTTTCGGCTAAAACCTAAGTTCTCCTTTTAATACTCTCATATTTCTGTTAACTAGTACTACTTAAATATATTTCAATATAGATTTAGTTAAGAAAAGTTCGACTGGTCTTTTGGTGGGCTGCGTTCTGCTTAAGGCCCGGCGCATTGGTTCAAATCCTGTCTGCAACCTATTTTCTTCCTATTATTTCTTGCTATTAACTTCTATTACTTAAATAAAATATTTCCTTTACTTAATCAAGTAACAATTGCTAGCCCAGTTGGTTAGCCGGCTTTTAACCGAATCAAAGGTTTAGGCTTCGATTCTTCCGCCGCACACTTTTTATTCCAATTTATTTTAAACGTTCCAACTATAGTTTAAATATATTTCACTTCCATATATAATTAACAAAACGTTTGCAGACCAGTTGGTTGGCTGAGTCCGTTAAAATCTGGTTCGGGTCCGAGCTCTTGGGTTCAAAACCCAGCTTTAACACTTTTATATATATATATTTTTTAAACTTCTTTCTCTTGGTAAAAATACCAAACAAACTCCAAAAATTACGTAAAAATACTCTAAAAATTCCTAAAAATCTCTAGAATTTTTCTATAGCATTTCTAGATTTTAATAAGGTCTTTTGGGACTCCAAATCATGAAATTTGGGGTGTTACATCTACCATATTCCTCTTCTTATCCCGAACGTCGTGTGGGAAACGATCTACCAAGACGAGAACCACCCAAGCTTCCTTCTTCTATTTGTGAGTTTCGGCCACCACAAGAATTCCAAGAATAGATGAGGTCCGGCCACACCACCAAGCTCCAAGGGATGCTAGAAACAAACCTCCTTTCTCTTCTTCTCCAAGCAAAATCCGGCCACCAACAAGCTCCTTGAGAGTTGATGACGCCGACCACCAATGAAGAAGAAAAGGAGAAGAGGAAGAGGATGAGAAGGGCTGGCCACCAACCAAAGAAATATAAGAGAGGAAAACTAGAACACAAGTTATGAGGTAAGGCACCTCTACCATCTTTTTTATATTCCTTAGTCTTGGCAAATAAGGAAAGTTTTATAAAAAACTTCCTTATTCTCTTAGCCAATGAAAGGAAAATTTAATTAATATTTCCTTTCTTGTTTCTATATGGCCGACCACCTCATGATCCTCCATCCAAGGAAAGTTTTAAACAAAAATTAAAACTTCCTAATTTATTTCCAGAAATTTTTAAAATAAAAATTTCTCTTTTAAAAAATTCCCTTCATGGTTGGTTATAAAAGGAAACTTTTATAAATTAAAATATCTCTATTAAAACATGTGGATGATTTTTCAAAAAATAAAGTTATCTTTAAAATTAAAATATTCCTCTCAATCTACAAATAAGGAAAGATATAAAATCTTTTCTTAATCTTTTGTAGAAACTATAATAGGAAAGATTTAATTTTAAAACTCTCTTTTAAATCATGAACATGGTTACAAAAAAGGAAAGTTTTATCAAAAATTAAAATATTCCTTTTAACTACAAATAAGGAAAGATTTCAAACCTTTCTCTTAATCTTTTGTAGCAAGCTATAAAAGTAAATATTTAAATTTTAAACTCTCTTTTAAAACCATGGCTTCCACATAAGAAAGAAAATAAAATCCTTTTATTATGATGTGGCCGACCACCTAAGCTTGGGCTCCAAGCTAGGGTCGGCCACTACTTGAACCATCTAATGCTTAATGTGGCCGGCCCTTGCTTGGGCTCCAAGCTAAGCTTGGCCGACCACCATAAGATGGGTAAGAAGGTGGGTATGAGTGGGTATAATACTTTATAAATAAGAGACTATGATAGGGACAGAGAGGAAGAATTGATTTTGGTCTCCCGATGAAATTAACTTTCCCGTGTTCGCCCCGAACACCCAACTTAATTTCATCAATAATAATTCATACCACTAAAGAATTATTATTGAACTACCACACCAATCCCAAATTATATTTTGGGCTCCTTCTTATTATGAGTGTATTAGTCTCCTTGTGTTTAAGATATAAAATGTTCACTAATTAAATGAGTTACTGACAACTCACTTAATTAATATCTAGCTCCAAGAGTAGTACCACTCAACTTCATTATCATGTCAGACTAAGTTCATCTACAGGATTTACATGACAATCCTTATGAGCTCCTCTTGGGGACATCATCAACCTAGATAACTAAGACACAATTTCTTTCTATAATCAACAACACACACTATAAATAATATCATTTCCCAACTTATCGGGCCTTTTGATTTATCGAACTAAATTTAACCCATTGATAAGTCAAAGAAATAAATACTAAATATATGTGTTTGTTATTATACCAGGATTAAGAGCATACACTTCCATAATAACAAAGGTCTTGTTCTTTTATTCAGTCAGTATAAAAAGAACTTACCTTAAATGGTCCTGCTCAATACACTCAGAGTGTACTAACATAATTTTATAGTTAAGATAAACTAATATCAAATTACACTACGACTATTCCAATGGTTTGTTCCTTTCCATCTTAGTCATGAGCTACTGTTTATAATTTATAAGGAATTGATAACATGATCTCCTGTGTGTGACACCACACACCATGTTATCTATAATATAAATTAATTGAATAACTATACTTAGCATATAAATGTAGACATTTTACCAATGTGATTCTTTATTTCAAAATAAAATATTTACAAAAGGCTAGACTTTTAGTATACACTCTAACACTTGTTGTGGGTTGTTATGGTTGTATGCATGATTAAGAGATATGCATGTTAAAGAAGATATAAGACATGTTATGTAAGATGCCCTCTACAATTGTTGGGATTAAGAGCATGTTTATAGGGTCTTGGATTGCTTCCCATGTAGTTTGGGGCTAAGAAGTATATTCCAGTGCCCTAAAGTGCTTCCCTATAAGTGTGAGGGATTAAGTGCACACAAGGTGTTTGTTGAAATGACAAGCTAGTGCAAGAATAAGAAAGCGATATTTAAAAAAAAGTATTTTACTTTGATGTGGCATTGTACTGGACACAAGGTCCAAGGGTGGGCTCCTAGATCGCCCCTAGGCCCCTAGATCACCTAGTAGTATCTTAATAGGTTTGAGATTAGCTACCTCGAATCTTATTAAGGATGCACGCAAAGTGGTACAATGCCGGACCCAAAGCAAGTTGATTATTATTTTCACTAGTAAGTAATATGAAGTTTTCCCAAGTTCATTGTTTATTTAAGTGAAAGCATTCTTAAGTTTGGGAATTAGAGATTATAAGGTGCAGTTTTGATGAACTCTATTGTATAGCAAGGTCTATGGTTTTCATTACTTGTTTTCAATACAAGCATGGTTTTATGTTGACGTCTCATGATAAACCTATTTAAAAATGATGATGTTTGCATGACGAGTCTATTTAAAAATACATGCCATGTACATATTTTCAAATTATGGGTTTTAGCATGAATAATTATTGAGTGCATGTTTTGTGTTCCTTCAAGCAGTTTTGCAACGCATGTTTTCCCTTTTTAATGCATTGTTTTGTGAGTAGATGGTACTTACTAAGCGTTTTCTTATAGATTACATTTCCTTATAGTGCAGATAAAAGGTAAAGGAAGCTCGAGTAAGAGGAGGTAGCAGGAGCAGTGCTTGGGGGTGTGTGTGTGGCGGAACAATGGAAAGAGATCCGAGAGTTGTTAATTTGGGGAACATGTAGAACTTTAGTTTGTTTCTTCGCTCCATATTATATAAAATACTGGCATAAGTTGGTTATGAAGGAATTGACAGCTTGGCAGAATGTTTGGATGGCAAGTGAAAGCGAAAAAGAGGAGAACAAGCTCTTCCAATAGCCAAGGGGGAGCCTCCGCATGGTCCGTGGTACGACCGTGCAGATTTGCACAACCTCGGGCTGTCTCCTCTCAGCCAAGGCTATACGGCCGTGTGGAAGCACACGGTCGTGCCCTTCCTCCTATCGGCCAAAGGAGACACGGTCGTGCCCTTCTTCCTCTCGGCCGAGGTGACATGGCCGTATGGGATCACACGGCCGGACACCTCCTCGCAGCCATTGCTACACGACCGTGTGATTTCCATACGGTCATGTCTTTCCTTCTTTCTGTCGAAGTGACACGGTCGTGTAAGGGTCACACGGTCATGCCCCTTCCATCCTCTACCAAGGGGCACGGTCGTGCAACCCTCACACGGTCGTGCCTTGTGCAAGTTGAGAGTACAACACCTGTTGGGGCCACACGACCCAGACCCCTCAACAAGTTCAGACTAGATTTTTGAATCGAGCGCAGTGCAATTAACAATGTCCTTAGAAGGTATAAAAAAAAAAAAAGAAAGAGTAAAGTTGTTAGTCGGTCCTAGGAAGATCGTACTGGTTCCACTGTACAAAAATTTTATATAAGTGTCGAACCTTTCCTAACAACCTATTGTATTCTTTAGAAATTAAATTAGGAATTGCAAACGGAACTTAACATTATTGATTTCAAATTTAACTTATCTGTTCTTAATGGTTTAGACTTAGATTGCAAGCGGAACTTAACACTATTGATCCAAGTCCGACCTATGTTACAAAGTTGATTAAATATTTATTTCTAAAATCGGCTCCCAGGTCAAACATGGCGAGGCACTAGGCCTTCTTGGGTATGAGATCATCCACCACTGCCTCGACAAAGCCTTTTAAAGAAATTCAATATTTAATTTCCTAAAATAACATTAGGTTTAACAAAAAAAAATAATCGAATCACAAATTCAAAAAATAATAAAAAAACACAAACTCAAATATCTAATCCGAAAATCTAGAATCATATGCCTCTTGTGTTTGGAATTCATACAAAGAAAAACTAGTATGATGCGGAAAATAATTACTAGTTATACTTTTCTTTGTATGCAACGACCTCTTGATCTTCTACCGTATTCCTCTTCTTATCTCGGACGTCATGTGGGCGACGATCTACCGAGATGAGAACCACCCAAGCTCCTTCTTCTCCAAGCTAGTTTCAGCCACTACAAAAAAAAACTCCAAGAGATGTGAGGTTTGACCACCACCACCAAGCTCCAAGGGATGCTAAAAACAAAGCCTCCTTTCTCTCCAAGTAATATCCGGCCACCTTCCAAGCTCCAAAGGATGAAGAGTTTTGGCCAAGGAGAAGAAAGAAAAAGGAGAAGGGAAAACTTAGAAGGACCGGCCACACCACCAAGGAAGAAAGGGAGGAAAAATAAAATAGAGTTGTTAGCCATGAAGTCACCCCTACCCCCTCTTTTATAATCCTTTGTCTTGGCAAATTAGAAAAATTTAAATAAAACCTTCCTTAATTTCTTTGCCATGAAAAGAAAATTTTAATTAATTAAAATCAAATTCCTTTTCTATCAAGTGGTTGACCACCTCATAATCCCAAACAAGGAAAGTATTAACGAGAATTAAAACTTCCTAATTTGTTTCTGGAAAATTTAAAATAAAAATTTCTCTAATAATTTATCCCTTATGGTTGGTTATAAAAGGAAATATAAAAATTAAAATTTCTCTATTAAAACATGTGGATGATTTCCAAAAAGTAAAGTTATCTTTAAAATTAAAATCTCCTTACAATCTACAAATAAAGAAAGATATCAAATATTTTCTTAATCTTTTGTAGAAACTTATAAAAAGAAACATTTAATTTTAAACTCTCTTTTTAAATCATGAACATGGTTACAAAAAAGGACAGTTTTATTAAAATTAAAATCTTCCTTTCAATCTAAAAATAAGGAAAGATATCAAATCTTTTCTTAATCTTTTGTAGAAAGTTATAAAAGGAAAGATTTAAATTTTAAATTCTCTTTTAAAACCATAGAATCCACATAAGAAAAATTTTAAAAAATAAAATCATTTTAATTTTATTGCGGCCGGCCACCTAAGCTTGGACTCAAGCTAGGGCCGACCACCACTTGGTTCATCCAAGGATTAACTTGGTCGGCCCCTTGCTTGGGCTCCAAGCAAGGCTTGGCCGACCACCTTAGGATGGGTATAAAGGTGGGTATAGGTGGGTATAATACTTTATAAATAAGAGGCTACGATAGGGACTGAGAGGAGGAATTGGTTTTGGTCTCCCGATGAAATTAAGCTTCACATGTTCGCCCCGAACACCCAACTTAATTTCATTAATAATAATGCATTCCACTAAAAATTATTATTATTGAACTACCGCACCAATCCCAAATTATATTTTGGGCTCCTTCTTATTATGAGTGTGTTAGTTGTTAGAGTGTATACTAAAAGCCTAGCTTTTGTAAACATTTATTTATGAAATAAAAGAATCACATTAGTCAAATGTCTACATTTTATTTGTTAAGTTTAGTTGTTCAATTAATTTATATTGTAGATAACATGGTGTGTGATGTCACACACAGAAGATCATGTTATCTGTTCTTTATAAATTATAAACAGTTGCTCATGACTAAGATGGAAAGGAACAAACCATTGAAATAGTCGTAGTGTAATTAGGTATTAGTTTATCTTGACTAATAAATTACACTAGTACACTCTAAGTCTATTGAGTATGACCATTTTAGGTAAGTTCTTTTTATACTGACTTAATAAAATAACTAGATCTTAGTTATTATGGAAGTGTGTGCTCTTAATCCTAATATAATAACAATCACATAAATTTAGTATTTATTTCTTTAACTTATCAAAGGGTGAGATTTAATTCGATAAATCAATAGGCTCGATAAGTTAGGAAATGATATTACTTATAGTGTGTGTTGTTGATTATAGAAGGAATCTGTGTCCTAGTTATCTAGGTTGAGAATGCTCTCAAGAGGAGCTCATAAGGATTGCCATGTTAAACCCTGCAGGTGGACTTAGTCCAACATGACAATGAAGTTGAGTGACACTACTCTTGGAGCTAGATATTAATTAAGTGAGTTGTCAGTAACTTACTTAATTAATGGACATTCATTATCTTAAACACAGGGAGACTAGCACACTCATATATGAAGGAGCCCATAATGTAATTTGGGATTGGTGCGGTAGTGCAATAATAACTCTTTAGTGGAATGAGTTATTATTGATGAACTTGAGTTCTGTGTTCGGGGCGAACACAGGATACTCAAGCTCATCGAAAGGTCAAAACCAATTTCTCCTCTAGGTCTCTGTCGTAGCCTCATTAAATCCTCAAGTCCACCCATATAAAGCCCTTCTTGGTGTCCAAGAAGATGTCGGTCCATGGCTTGGTGACCATGTAGGATCGAAAAGAATTTAGATATCTCCACAATTGCATGATATTATCCACTTTGGGCCTAAGCCCTCATGGTTTTGCTCTTGGGCTCTCCCCAAAAGGCCTCATGTCAATGGAAATATCTTTTTCTCTTATAAACCTATGATCTTTCCCATGTGTTTCCAATATGGGACTATGTTTGCAACCTTGCAACCCCAACAATCCCCCCCTCAATTAAAGGATGATAGGCTTCCCACGTCCGATCCTCGACCCACCAGGTCTTTCTACCCCTCGGTCCACCCGACCTACTAGGACTTCCTTGCCTAGTCGCAACTAGGACTTCCTGTATGGTGTCTGGTCCTCTTGATCTGAACATAGGAGTCCCCACTTTCTTTGTTCGAGGTCAATATTGTACCCACATGGCTCAATCAGACCATAGTTCTTGTGCACAGTTGGTGGTTAAACCTTCTGGCAATCCGGGCTCTGATACCAATTGATGGATCGAAAAGAATTTAGATATCTCCACAATTGCATGATATTGTCCACTTTGGGCCTAAGCCCTCATGGTTTTGCTCTTGGGCTCTCCCCAAAAGGCCTCATGTCAATGGAGATATCTTTTTCTCTTATAAACCCATGATCTTTCCCATGTGTTTCTAATATGGGACTATGTTTGCAACCTTGCAACCCCAATAATTTTTAGTAGGAAATTCACAAGTAAAAAAGTAAAAATTTCAAAGTGAAAATTCAAAAAGGAAGCCCTGTATTAAGGGGGAGCTTAAGTGGTAGCTTAAGTTATGCTTGTATTTGATTTTATATACTTAAGCTTGCTCACTTACACTTTTTTAAGTATCTTATGCACTTGTTTTACTTAACTTTGA
Source organism: Zingiber officinale (assembly GCF_018446385.1). NCBI lineage: Eukaryota > Viridiplantae > Streptophyta > Magnoliopsida > Zingiberales > Zingiberaceae > Zingiber > Zingiber officinale. The sequence continues at coordinate 81,463,231 of NC_056007.1, forward strand.
ATTTCGATTGCCATAATCAAAAAGGGGGAGATTGACTTAAGCTGCACCTGTTTTACTTAGCTTAAGTGTTAACTTTTAAGTATCTTATGCACTTGTTTTACTTATCTTAAGCTGCACCTCGAGACCTCCTTTTATAGCTCTGCAAAGTCTGATCCAGATCCCCAAGCTTCGGGATCAAGTTTGACTCGACGCGGTTCGGTCGACCGATCCCAATGTTCGGTCGACCGATCAGGCAATCTTCTCCCATCCGATCCGCCCGATCCTCTCGCTCCGCTGGTCAAACTCTATCTGAGGTTCGGTCGACCGATCCCAGGATCCGGTCGACCGATCAGTCTCCTCTAACCCGCACACCTCGGCTTGATCCAGTCGACACCTATCCCAGGTTCGGTCGACCGATCCCGAGGTCCGGTCAACCGATCCCTGGTCGAGCCCGGTCCAACTTCTGGAGATCTGATCTATTATCTTGGAGGTTCGGTCGACCGAATATAAGGTTCGGTCGACTGATCCCGATCATTTCTAACCCTGCACAAAAAGATTAGTTTCCTGCAAAACAGAATTAGAACACAAAAGATAATATATAGAAATTAATTTGACAGTCATCGGACTGTCCGAGTCTGACTTCGGGTTTCCGACCGAAAACCCTAGGTCGACCCGACGCCTACTGTACCCTCTACAGGGAACGCGTCCTCACCTACTCCACTCAGGAGATTTACCTGATGTCAGTCTGGTCCTCCAGACCGACTGGACTTTCCGCCTAGGGTTACCACCCCCTAGGACCTAGGGTTACCGCCCCCTAGGGTTTTTCTCCACCTAAGGTTACCACCCCCTAGGGTTTTTCTCCACCTAAGGTTACCACCCCCTAGGACCTAAGGTTGCCGCCCCTTAGGATTTTCCTCCACCTAGGGTTACCACCCCCTAGGACCTAACGTTGCCGCCCCTTAGGGTTTTCCTCCACCTAGGGTTACCTCCCCCTAGGACCTAGGGTTACCACCCCCTAGGTTTTTCACCTGCCTAGCCACAGCTAGGACTTTTACCTAAGTATCACTTAGGACTTTCCTGCAAGCTCCATGAACCTTGTTAGATCACCACACATCTTAACTTTGAATCCTTTGCCATTATCAAAACTCAGGTTTGATCGTCGGATGCTTTCTGCACCAACAGACCAAGCCAAAGGAGCCGACCAATCTCCTTCACAAAGGGGTCGACCCTTTGCTTGGTGTCCAAGCAAAGAGGGGTCAGCCATAATATGTCAAATTAGGAGAGGTGTTTTGAATTTTTAAAATCTTCTCTTTGTAGAAAACTACAAGTTTTAAAAGAGAGTTTTTAAAATATAAAACTTTCCTTATTTGAATTAGGCCACATGGTTTAAAAGAAAATTTAAAAGTTTTAAAACTTTCCTTTTTTAACCGTTCTCATGGTTTCCTTCCTTTTTACGGGGTCGGCCACCCTTGCTTGGTGCCCAAGCAAGGGGTCGGCCAAATTAAATCATCATCCAATCTATGATTGATGATTGATTCAATCAAGAGGAAAGAAAAGGAAAAATAAAAGGGGAAAAGGAAAAACAAGAGGAAGATTTTAATTTTTGTAAAAAAATCTTTCCTTATTTGCCTTGGGTAAGTAATATAAAAGAAGGAGAGGAGAAACCTCATGATACAACAATTCTTATTTTCTTGTTGGTGATCTCCATAGTGGCCAACACTCTCCCTATTCCCTTTCCCCTTGCTCTCTTTGGTTCTTTTGTGGTGGTTGTGGCCGAAATCTAGAGAAGGAGGAGAAGCTCTTTGGGTGGTCTTCATCTTAGAGGATCGTCGCCCACACGACATCCAAGAGGAGGAGAGGAATACGGTAGAAGATCTTGAGGTTATTAGCTTACAAAGAAAAGGTATAATTAATAATTTTCTTTCGCATCATGCTAGTTATTTTTCTTTGTAAAAATTCCAAACACAAGAGGCATTAGATTCTAATTTTTTCATATTTGTTTCGAAGTTGTGTTTTTTTTTTTCAAATTTGTGATTCGATTGTTCCTTTTGGTTAAACCTAGAGTTATATAAGAAAATTAAATATTAACTTTCCTTAAAAGGCTTTGTCTAGGCGGTGGTGGATGCTCCCATACCCAAGAAGGCCATGTGCCTCGCCATGCAGTCCTGGAAGTCAATTTTAGAAATTAATATTTAATTGAATTTATAACATAGATTGATTTGGATCAATAGTGTTAAGTTCCGCTTGCGATCCAAGTCTAAACCATTAAGAACAGATAAGTTAAATTTGGAATCAATAATGTTAAGTTCCGTTTGCGATTCCTAATTTAACTTCTAAAAAACACAATAGGTTGTTTAGGAAAGGTTCGACACTTGTACAAAATTTTTATACAGTGGAACCGGTACGATCTTCCTAGGATCAACCAACAATTGGTATCAGAGCTAGGGTTTGTCTCTGTGTGTTTAGAATTCAAATTAATTATGCACATGTCATACATATTTTAGGCAGGATAATAGTAGGATGTGCTAACTTTGTGGTTACATGCTCCAACTATTATGGCATATAAATATTGTGTGATTGGACTTTTGGACATGTCAAGGGCATTATTTTTGTGTGTGTATGATTGTATGTAACTAATACAGCAGGAGCTGTATTAGCCCTAGGATTTTAGAATTTTATTTTCGATCTAGATTATATGTACATTCCTTCGTGGAATATAGGATCGATATATGTAAAATTCTATTTTTGTCGTGGATCGTATCTTTGCGAAGCGTGGTGCTATTGGAGGACCAGAGGCACAGCGGAATAAGAAGCAAGATAGATGCGACAACTTGACCCGATGGCGGTGGCTAAAGATGGCAGCAGCTAGGGTTGGAGCACACGGAGAACAGTGACGGAAAATACCATAATAGTTGGAAAATTAATTTCCATATTTATTGCTTTTATTTACTGTGATGTGTGTGCATGTGATGTATGCTAGCATATGTTAAAATTCCTCACCTTAAATAACTAAGTGGGAGAGGGATTTTTAAATAAATTCCACAATCTCCATTACTGGTTTGTAAGTGATGCAACAAGCTTGCGTGTTGGCTCTGAGTGCCTCCCTCCACAACGGATGGGTTTGTTGCGGATCACTAGATCAAACTTCCTTTATGGATGGTTATAGGAAATTATTTAGGAGCGTGCGATCTTCTCCAACTGAAGGGGCACAATCCTATTTAATGGACTAAGTATCAAGTAATGGTATACACTTAGATGCATTCAATAGTATCCTCCCCAACGGAGTCACTGCTATTGTTTTGTGTGACCAAAGGAAATCCTGTTGGATTTTTCGGGCCGCGAAAACCGCTTTTCGCGTCGCGGAAACCCCGAATCACCCAAAGCCATAGGATCCGTGCAAAGAAAAATTTCGAAAACATGAGTACGAGTTATAAACAATGATCTACAGTAGATCTACAAAAGAAAACACTTTATACCTTTGATGCGTGCCCTCGGAAATCCCGCTCGTCCAACGGTACGCCGGATCTCGAGAGTGTCAACGTAGACACTCCTCTAATGATATCCACACGAACAAGGAGTGTCTCTCACACTCAAAGGATGGAGAAGAGAGCCCCAAGTGTGCTAGCACTTTCTAGAGCTCTCGAATGGGATTGGATAGGAAGAAAAGAAGAAGATACAAAAGAAAAATCTTATACACTCACTAGTAGTATCCTTTCTTTTTGATCTTCACTCTTCCTTTGCTCTTGGAATTCACTCAACCACCTTCTCCACACCAAGGAAGTCACGGCAACCCCTAGCCAAGAGAGGGGAGAAGCAAGGAACAAGATCATAGAATGAATGCACACATAACTCCACAAAATCAAAATCCTCCTACCATTAGTGTGGCCGGCCACACAATGTAACCCCCTTCATTAATGTGGCCGGCCACATTAAAACCAAGGGAAGAGTGTAACCCCCCATGAGGTGGCATACCTCATGAGGTGGAGGTGATGTGGCAAGGATGAGTCATCCTTATGATGTGGCAATACATCAAGTCAAACTTGATGTTTCAAATTCCATTTGGTCAAGTCAAAATTGACCAATTTCTTCCTTGTTGAGTTAAATCCAACCTTTGATTCAAGTCAATTTCAATTTAATGAATCTCAATTCATTAATATAAATTGACTCAATGAATCAAATTTAAATTAGACTCATTCAACAATTGAATCTAATTGAGTCTAACTCAATAAGTCTAATTCGAATCCAATCTTTGGTGCATCATATGAACCGAATCCAATTGGTTCATCATATGAACCTAATCTCCATCCACTTATTCTTTGTGTGTGACCCAATAGGCTCTTGTAACGTTGGCAATGTTTCTAAACTCCTTTAGAAACATAAGCAATGAGCGGCATCTAGCAATACATCATTGCTACCCAAGTTACAAGAATGTTGAGATCCAACATCACCTTGTGACTATTAATTGTGACTTCTCACAATATATGACAAGTGTCCTTCTATCCTAGACATCTAGATTGATCAATGTGAGGCATAGACCGTGTCATCCTCTGACCAATCTAAATCTTGAACTCCAAGTAGACTCACTCAATCAAATAAGCTCAATATCTCATATTGACTCATTTGGGTATGGTCATACACTTCGTGGTCTTACTCTATCAAGAATATCGATGTCACTCCCGTCATATAGGAGGGATAGATCCCATCTACATCACTCACATCCCTCTGCATAATTCGTTACATACCCAGTAATCGCCTTTATAGTCCACCCAGTTACGGGTGACGTTTGACGAAACCAAAGTACATAACTCCTTATGTAGGGATCCATGGTGACTTCAGGTCTAAGGACTAATAGTCATACTAATAGCCACATGAGAAAGTATATGACACTCATATAATGATCCATGATACTTTCTCATGGCGGGTCATTCAGTATACATTCTCTAATGCATACCCATGTGTCAGCTTGATATCTCTATATCCATGACTTGTGAGATCAAGTCATCGAGCTGACCTACATGCTAGTCTTATTGTATTAACATTGTCCCTGAATGTTAATACTCGACTAGGAATGAATTAGAGTAGTGTTCCCTATATCATCTCACTAATGATTCAACCAATCGATTGATATAGGTAAGAACCTTCTACTCAAGGACGTTACTATACTTATTTTATCTGGCACTAATACAAATAAGCATAATAACCAAAAATCAAATGCCTTAATATATATACAAGAATATGATATACATGAGTCCATACAATCATCAAATGATTGGCTCTAGGGCTCTAACTAACAAATCCAACTATTAATTTTATTTGTCATAAAGTTAAGATGACAAGATAATAAAATTAATGGGTTACACCCTCCTCTTACAAATGTTGAATTTGTATACGTCCACACTAACGTGACATGCAATATTCACGGTGTTTTGAGGTGTTGGTAAATTTAAATAGTATTGTTTGATGAATCAATATTATTTTAAATTTAGAGTCCTGACCAAAGTTTATTTTGTGATTCTTAGGATGTCTTTCAACCCATTGGCTATTATACTGAAAGAGAATAAACTTACTGGTCCAAACTATATAGATTGGAAAAGAAACCTGGACATTGTTCTAACTGTTGAAAGCTATAAGTATGTACTGTCAGAGGTATGCCCAGATACACCTAATGGTAATTCTACCCCAGAGGAGATTGAGTATCATAAGAAATGGGTAAAAGCATATGAGATGGTGCGGTGTTACATTTTGGCTTCAATGTCAAATGTATTGCAACATCAGCATCAAGATTTACCAACTGCTTATGATATAATGAACAATCTCAAAGAACTATTTGGGCACCGGAGTCGGACTGCTAGGCAAGAGGCAATGAGAAAGTTAATGACAACCACCATGTCAGAGGGGACACCCGCAAGGGATCATATCCTCAAAATGATGGCTTATCTAAACGAAATACAAGTCCTTGGAGGTGAAATCGATGGGGAAACCCAGGTCGATATAATTCTCCAAACGCTACCCAGAAGTTTTGAACTATAACGTGAATAAAAGGGAGTATACGTTGGCGGAACTTCTGACAGAACTACAGGCAGCAGAAGGTATATTTCGTTACAGTTCTCAGATTCACTATGTTGAAAATGGTTCTACTTCTAAGTCGAAAGACAAGAAGAAGAAGAAACATGTCTTTTCAGCAAAGAAGGTGATTAAACCTCAGGGTACAGACAAAAAGCTGGAATGAAAAAGCCGAAGGGCAAGTGCTTTATCTGCAAGCAGTCAGGACATTGGAAGGCGAACTGCCCTCGTAGGAATCAGAACAATAAAGGTATATCTCATTCTCTAGTAATTGAAACATGTTTAGCGGTGTTATCTACCAGCACCTGGTGTGTAGATACGGGAGCCACTGATCATCTTAGAGGATCGTCGCCCACACGACGTCAAAGAGGAGGTGAGGAATACGGTAGAAGATCTCGAGGTATTAGCTTACAAAGAAAAGGTATAACTAGTAATTTTCTTCCGCATCATGCTAGTTATTTTTCTTTGTAAGAATTCCAAACACAAGAGGCATTAGATTCTAGTTTTTTTATATTTGTTTCAAAGTTGTGTGTTTTTTTTTTTTTTTTCGAATTTGTGATTCGATTGTTCCTTTTGGTTAAACCTAAAGTTATATAAGGAAATTAAATATTAACTTTCCTTAAAAGGCTTTGTCTAGGCGGTGGTGGATGCTCCCATACCCAAGAAGGCCATGTGCCTCGACATGCAGTCCTGGAAGCCAATTTTGGAAATTAATATTTAATTGAATTTATAACATAGATTGATTTGGATCAATAGTGTTAAGTTCCGCTTGCGATCCAAGTCTAAACCATTAAGAATATATAAGTTAAATTTGGAATCAATAATGTTAAGTTCCGTTTGCGATTCCTAATTTAACTTCTAAAGAACACAATAGGTTGTTTAGGAAAGGTTCGACACTTGTACAAAATTTTTATACAGTGGAACCGGTACGATCTTCCTAGGATCAACCAACAATTGGTATCAGAGCTAGGGTTTACCTCTGTGTGTTTAGAATTCAAATTAATTATGCACATGTCATATATATTTTAGGCAGGATAATAGTAGGATGTGCTAACTTTGTGGTTACATTCTCCAACTATTATGACATATAAATATTGTGTGATTGGACCCTTGGACATGTCAAGGGCATTATTTTTGTGTGTGCATGATTGTATGTAACTAATATAGCAGGAGCTGTATTAGCCCTAGGATTTTAGAATTTTATTTTCGATCTAGATTACATGTACATTCCTTCGTGGAATATAGGATCGATATATGTAAAATTCTATTTTTGTCGCGGATCGTTTCTTTGCGAAGCGTAGTGCTATTGGAGGACCAGAGGCGCAGCGGAATAAGAAGCAAGATAGATGCGACAACTTGACCCGATGGCGGTGGCTAAAGATGGCAGCAGCTAGGGTTGGAGCACACGGAGAACAGTGATGGAAAATTAATTTCCATATTTATTGCTTTTATTTACTATGATGTGTGTGCATGTGATGTATGCTAGCATAGGTTAAAATTCCTCACCTTAAATAACTAAGTGGGAGAGGGATTTTTAAATAAATTCCACGGTCTCCATTACTGGTTTGTAAGTGATGCAACAAGCTTGCGTGTTAGCTCTGAGTGCCTCCCTCCACAACGGATGGGTTTGTTGCGGATCACTAGATCAAACTTCCTTTATGGATGGTTATAGGAAATTATTTAGGAGCGTGTGATCTTCTCCAACTGAAGGGGCACAATCCTATTTAATGGATTAAGTATCAAGTAATGGTATACACTTAGATGCATTCAATAGTATCCTCCCCAACGGAGTCACTGCTATTGTTTTGTGTGGCCAAAGGAAATTCAACTATTACTTTTATTTGTCATAAAGTTAAGATGACAAGATAATAAAATTAATGGGTTACACCCTCCTCTTACAAATGTTGAATTTGTATACGTCCACACTAACGTGACATGCAATATTCACGGTGTTTTGAGGTGTTGGTAAATTTAAATAGTATTGTTTGATGAATCAATATTATTTTAAATTTAGAGTCCTGACCAAAGTTTATTTTGTGATTCTTAGGATGTCTTTCAACCCATTGGCTATTATACTGAAAGAGAATAAACTTACTGGTCCAAACTATATAGATTGGAAAAGAAACCTGGACATTGTTCTAACTGTTGAAAGCTATAAGTATGTACTGTCAGAGGTATGCCCAGATACACCTAATGGTAATTCTACCCCAGAGGAGATTGAGTATCATAAGAAATGGGTAAAAGCAGATGAGATGGTGCGGTGTTACATTTTGGCTTCAATGTCAAATATATTGCAACATCAGCATCAAGATTTACCAACTGCTTATGATATAATGAGCAATCTCAAAGAACTATTTGGGCACCGGAGTCGGACTGCTAGGCAAGAGGCAATGAGAAAGTTAATGACAACCACCATGTCAGAGGGGACACCCGTAAGGGATCATATCCTCAAAATGATGACTTATCTGAACGAGATACAAGTCCTTGGAGGTGAAATCGATGGGGAAACCCAGGTCGATATAATTCTCCAAACGCTACCCAGAAGTTTTGAGCAGTTCCGCCTGAACTATAACGTGAATAAAGGGAGTATACATTGGCGGAACTTCTGACAGAACTACAAGCATCATAAGGTATATTTCGTCACAGTTCTCAGATTCACTATGTTGAAAATGGTTCTACTTCTAAGTCAAAAGGCAAGAAGAAGAAGAAACAGGTCTTTTCAGCAAAGAAGGTGAATAAACCTTAGGGTACAGGACAAAAAGCTGGAATGAAGAAGCTGAAGGGAAATTGCTTCATCTACAAGCAGTCAGGACATTGGAAGGCGGACTGTCCTCGTAGGAATCAGAACAATAAAGGTATATCTCATTCTCTAGAAGTTGAAACATGTTTAGCGGTGTTATCTACCAGCACCTGGTGTGTAGATACGGGAGCCACTGATCATGTCTGCAACTCATTTTAATTAATGTCTTAGTCCAAGAGTAGTACCATTCAACCTTATCGTCATGTCGGACTAAGTCCACCTGCAGGGTTTAACATGACAATCCTTATGAGCTCCTCTTGGGGACATTATCAACCTAGATTACTAAGACACAGTTTTCTTCTATAATCAACAACACACACTATAAGTAATATCATTTCCCAACTTATCGGGCCTATTGATTTATCGAGCTAAATCTCACCCTTTGATAAGTTAAAGAAATAAATATTAAATATATGTGCTTGTTATTATATTAGGATTAAGAGCACACACTTCCATAATAACTAAGGTCTTGTTCTTTTATTAAGTCAGTACAAAAAGAACTTACCTTAAATGGTCCTGCTCAATACACTCAGAGTGTACTAGTGTAATTTTATAGTTAAGATAAACTAATACAAAATTACACTACGACTATTCTAATGGTTTGTTCCTTTCCATCTTAGTCGTGAGCTACTGTTTATAATTTATAAAGAACTGATAACATGATCTTCTGTGTGTGACACCACACACCATGTTATCTACAATATAAATTAATTGAACAACTACACTTAACTTATAAATGTAGATATTTGACCAATATGATTCTTATTTCTATGTAAATATTTATACAAAAAGTTAGGCTTTTAGTATACATTCCAACAAAAGTAACGCCCGTGCTCTAAGGAGGGTCTTAGTCAGGCGGTCGTTACAATGACCTCAGCAATGGAGGGAGCTCTGTAGCTCTTGCAACAGCCGCCAGTGTCGCCAACTGGTCTCGCGAGGTTGTGTCGCACGAGAGAGGATGACACCTCCCTGCTCTTGGTCGAAGGCAGCCTGTGCAAGGGAGGACAACTCAGAGAGCTCGATGGCTGATCCATCTTCGACGATCGAAGGTGAGGAGGAGAGGGCATTTGCGGCAGTTCGAGCAAGAGGGGAAGAAAGAAGAATCAGATGGGGAAATTAGGGAACTTAGGCTTTTTTAATAATACTTAAATACTTAGGTTTAAGTTAAATAAATCTAAGTAATTTTTCAATCAACTCCTAACTAAAATAGGTATTCCAAACAGGCTTTCTCACAGCTCATTAATTGATCCCCTTAAACTCGTCATATGAGCTCCGAAAAATTCTCAAAAATTTTCTAAAAATTCTAAAAAAAAATCCAATAAGATTATTTACCAATTAACCTTATTATTTAATTATTATTTAGGTACCATATTTTACAAGAGTGCTAAATTAAAACTGATTCAGGTACAAAGTAGATCCAACGGATAGACGCTGAGATAATAATTATGTTCATTTAAATCAGGATTGATTCGAAGTTTATTTGGTCAAGTTATGGCTAAACCAAGTTTAAGGTTTAAACAATTCAATCGATTTAAACAGTTAATGTGTGCACTTATATGTTAAACCCCTCCTTATGTATTTTGTAGATAATTACTTCATAAAGAAAATTATTTATCATTAATTATTTACTTTTTTGTACGTATATGATTAATGATAAAATTTCACATTAATGGATATATTAATCTGAAAACAATCCTTGATCAGATAGATATCTAGAGGGGACATGAATATCTAGATCAACACTGAGTATGACTAGGTTGTGATAGACCAGAGATAAATATTCAAGTTGTACTTGGGGTGCCTTGAGCTTAGAGGTAGGCACGACCTGCTTAAGAGGAAACCACATATCAAGTATCATTGGTTATTCCTCTTTTGAACGAGTATAACTGATCTTTTGACTTGAGACCTTCATTTATTTTATACGTGGAGTTATGTACTTTAATGATGTTAAAAGTAGTCTTTAATCATATTATGAATAATACAGTAGTTGGGTGTATGACAAAGCGTAGAGAGAATAGTGTTAAGTTAATAGAGGATTCATTACTCTCTTGGATTAGGAGTTAACATCCTGACCGCTTGATAGAGATATTAGTGACTTGAAATCCATAGTCATGAGAGGAATGTTTAATCATTAAAGAGGAGTCTATTATATCTTAGAAATTAAGTAAAATAATTAATTTGGTAATGATGCATAATGTTCTGAATTAATTAGGACGTAGACTTAGATGAAGAGATTGAATTATAGTAATCAGTTCATGGTGGTTTATAGTTTATGACTAATATTAATTTTATCGCGTTGGGTGGCTAAAAACTATTGCTAGACTGTTACCTTAGTCTGTGTATGAATTTACACCGTCTTCATATATTAAACCTAGAGGGTCGCATGCATAGCACATAGACATAAACATTATCTATAATTGATTATTTTAGTGGATACTAAAATTAATCAATTGATTATTTTAAAATAAGAATTAACTAGATTATTAATTAATTCTGAATTATTGAAAGCTAATATGGGTCAAGATCAAATATGACTTTATTTGATTCAAAGAAGAGAGAATAAAGAATTTGGATAGACATAATTATGGTGATTCTTAGAAATTTTAAGAGTCAATAACTCTTCATCTTCCTTGAAGAATTAATGGATGTCATAATTTTACTTAAATAAAGAATTGATGAAAGTCATAACTCTTCATCTTCCTAATTAAAGGAGGTTATAAATGAAGAATTAATGGAGGTCATAACTCTTCATCTTCCTAATAAATGGAGGTTATAAATGAAGAATTAATGGAGATCGTAACTTTTCATCATCCTTGGAGATTATAAATAGCCACCCTTGGAAAGGTTGTGATAAGCTCTTTTCACTTCTCTCTTTCTTCCATCGAAAGAGATCTATAGTTCTGCCAAAAGTTTGTCGATTCAAGAGGTTAGCATCTAACGGATCGTATCAAGTTCATGATCTAGTGTAGGTGGATACCGCTAGAGGAGTCACACGTGAGACTCTTATTTGTTTGTGATATCATTCATGTCTATCGAGGACTCAAGTATTTTTATATTATTTTATTTAAAACTATATGTACCATGAAGAGATCCATGATTAAGGGAAAAATTGATTTTAATATATGTATTCCGTTGCGCTTTGATTCTAACAGTGGCATCAGAGCTAATTTGTGATTGGATCATATAGTACGAAGCCTCTTCTTCAAAATTTATATGAGAAATCAGTGTTTCGAGATATTTTAAAGAAATTAAGATTTCTTTATTTCAAGTGATATGTCTTAATACTTTATGATAGAAATGAATTTTGTCTAAAAACCTGTAAAGTAATATATGTTGTAATTTAGATATAAATTCTTTATGGCATAATTATATTAACACGTTAAAATCTCTGAGGTATATTTGTCTTAAAAGACTACGAGGATTAATGAAGATAAATCTTGTAATGAGATTGTGAAAATGCACAAGAAGTTAATTATGGTGAGACATTTTAATAATTATAAAATCCCTTAAATATATTAAAGTCAAGATTTGTTAAAAGTCCCCCACTAATAATAATGATGATAGTTAGAGTTCTTACCTAAGTCGCTACAGCTCACATGTGGGCTTATGCCAAAATATCTATAATTTACTCGAATTCGTTGACTTGTTTAGCTTAGCTAAGGTCAATTGATTTGAGGGGAAAGTGTTGAGAATATAAGACTCGACAAGAATATACCGAAAGTCACATAAATTTGTGATTGGCAAATTAAGGCCTACTTGATGAATGTAGCATGTAGATACAACTCAGTTTTGTGCATACTATAACAGTGGGAACTGTTGGACTTGGATAAAATAATAGGAGTTATAATAGGAGTAAATATATTCCATAAATACTAAAATTCTGCTTTAAATTTTAGATGGTAAACACAAGTATCTTATCATTGTGAAGCATTCTCGAGGAAGATAATACCCTCCTTAGTTCTAACTACTTGGATTAGTATAGGAAACCAAAAATCATCCTGAGACACAAAAGAAAATTTTACGTGCTCGAAGACGAACCAATAAAGGAGCCTATGCCTGACACTTTGGACGAAGATCAGTCATATTATTCTCAATATATGGAAGATGCACTCGATGCGCAATGCATCATTGTTACGCTCCGCAAGTGTACGGAAATGTCGCAAGTAATATAAAAGATTATCGTATCCATAGGGACTAGAATAAGCACTAGAAATGTCTCAATGCGAATTAGCTAAACAACTATCCAATCGTTTCAAAAGCAAAGTAAAGGTAAACAAATCTAATATTAGAGATCAACAAACAAGAGTTTAGTGTTTTGGGTTATGATAAAGGGAGATTCTAGGAGTTTCGGTTTCTTTGTAAGATTTCTTGAATGTAAATGGTTCACCAATTCTTATTCCTCAATTGCCAAACATGTAGAAAGTTGTCGGTTCCCTCTTGCAATAGACAACCGGCTAAGGACTAAGAAATGTATCTAAATAGGATTAATTAGACATGAACCTACGTTGTCCTTACACAGAAGCGCACCTATTACTATGCCTTCCTCGGATATCAACATAGAAGCCCACAACTTATTAATCTATAAAGATACAAGAAGCTAATCATAGAATCCATCCTACTCTCTTGAATATTCCTATTTCCTCTTCAAGATTATCTCTCAAACGTCCTTGCACGGGCTTGCACCTGTCACGTGGATCCCTCGGATGATCAAGTGAGAGTTTATCCTTACCAAGTCCATAAGAAATCCAAACAATCAATCAAGAATGAGAATTAAGCACAAACCACCATCAATCATTCAAGATCTAATTGATACAAGCAAGATAATGTCATTGAAACAAGAAAATGGCAAATCCATAAGAGATTACATCAATCCATCATACAAATACTCCCTTAATCCTAGAATACAAGATCTACTCCATGAATCGAGGAAGAAAACCCGAAAGAATAGAGATTACAAGCATTCCTTGAATCCCCAATCCAAGAAAACAAGAAGAGGGGAAAAGAGAAAACTTATCTACGAAGAAACCTTGTCTTCGGATCCAATCCTCGCTCCGGAGCCGGAATCGCCAAGAACTCCCCTTGAATCGCCCAGAAATCCTCCCAAGAATGGGAGGAAACCACCAAATCTTGCCTTCTCCCAAAGGGGGAGAGATCCCCTTTCAATTCATGAAGAAGGGTTTAAATAGAGGAGGGAATCGGGCGCCACACGGCCCCGTGACACGGCCGTGTGAGATTCACACGGCCATGTCCAGTTCCCTCTCTGCCAAACCTGCACGGCCGTGTGACTCCACACGGCCAGAACCCTTCTGCTCTCTGGAAATGCTACACGACCACAGCCTGCTTGGTCTCTGGAAGTCTCACACGGCCGTGTAGATCCACACGGCCATGTAAGGCTTCTGCTCTGGTTGGCTTCAAATCTTGACACGGCCGTGCGAGGTTCACACGGCCATGTCATCTTTCTCTTCTGTTGGTGCCAAACTCCACACGGCCCGAGCTCCATACCAGTGCAGGGCCGTGTGAGGTACACGACCCGGTGCTTTCTCCCTTCGTCTCCTCCAATGCATGCCCAAAGATGTAGATTCTTCACCAAATCGACTCCTGTGTACAGAAAATGCACAAAAAGCATATCTCCGAACCAAAAGAGTAAATATGCTAAAAGGAAAGCTGGAAGTATAAAAATGCATAGATCAAGCATGCTCAAAGTATGTAAATGTGCGTAAAAACATGCATAAAATAGTATATAATCTACGCACATCACACCCCCAGACTTAAACCTTTGCTTGTCCTCAAGCAAAATGCTGCAGTCTAAATTCATATGTCCTACAACACATTCATAAAACCCAGTGCACTTTTCTAACTCTATCAAAAAGTTTCATTAACGAGCATGATCATGGAAACAAGTAAAGTATGGTTCAAGCATAAGAATCTTGTGCGCAGTGTAAAAGTAACTCAACACCCTTCAAGTTTCAATCCATGTCCTAGTCAAGTCGTCATCAAATTTGAATTCCTAATGTTTCCAGTGAAAGACAAGTAACCAGTGATAGGCACTTACTTACCATTCACTTGGTTCATATTTCTCAACTAACCCAATGTCTCAAAGGTGTGCTCAATCTCAAGAGAAGCTAAACAGTCATTTCCCCAGTAACCTAACTCGGTCTCAAAGGGGTGACTTGCTAGATTCCACTCATGACAACTGTTTTTTATATCCCTTATTGTTTTTTTATTATTTTTTTTATAAGTGTTTGCATTGTGCAAAACTTATTCACAAATGTACTTTTAGCACACATGTTGGGATATTTTGATTTTTCCAAATGAGCTTTAATGATTTGAGCCTCATCCAGTAACCAAAATGAAAGTTGAGAAATCACCATGGAAACCAAGTACTAAGCAAACAAGATGAATCATGACTATTTCAATGACATCAACTATTCAAGCATCAAGCACAAGTGTAGTGAAGATAAAATCCTTAAGGTTGAACCAAAACTAAAACTCATCACCATAAGATTCTTAGCTTGTTTCATGCTACCCAAGATAGAAAAAAGAACTACACAAAGTTTACTAGTAGCATCATGCGAACATCATGAATCGAGACAATAATCGTGCTAACATTTCACTTGAATCCAAGAAAGCATATAAGTGAAGATTTGATGTTCTCAAAAAAAAATTTTTGCCATGATTATTTCAAAAACAAGCAAAATAAAGCAACAAGCAATGAAAATAAGAACCAACATGAAAAACTAATCAAAAACTAAAAACTGAAAACCAAACTAAACAATACATGACACCCCCCCAGACTTAAATTTTTCATCGTCCCGATGAAATCAGTATGGTGGAGGAGGTGGAGGTGGACGAGGGAAAGGAGGTCTACGACGTGGTTGGCCAATAGGAAAACTAGGAAAACCTGGAATCTCACCCAAGGATCTATGATACTCATATAAAGCATCAACTTGTTGGCTAGTAAGCGTCATATTCTGCATAAAATCTCTCATCCTAGCCTGATCAGTATCATAATCCTGCACAAACTCAGCCACTTGACCTTGAAAATTCCTCGTAAACTGAAAATGATTTTGTACCTCCCTAAACTGATCATCAGATAAAGAGAAGCGCCCCTCCAACATTTTTCGTTGGGAATCTTGCTTCTCATGAAGTGATTCTAGAGACGTACGAAAATCTGAAAAATCAAACCTAGAAGATCCCGTGCCATATGCAAAAGAATGCCTAGCAGGCTCCATAAAACTAGAAGGCTGCATATGTCCAGATGATGAGGGTTCATTATGTGGCTCAGTGTCTCCAGGTATAGAAGGGTTATCCTCAAAATCTAACTCAGAAATTACCCAATTAGCCCGGTTATGAATAGTAGTTCGTTCAGGAAAAGGAATTGGTAAAGGAGAACCACTCCTCCTAGGAAACGCGAAACCATTCTCATCCCGAACGATCATTTTCATAGCAAGACATGTATCAATGTCAATCATGTCATTACCATGAATTATTTCCAACCCATCAACATCAAGATTTAAATTACAAGCTATTCGGGTAATCAAACCACCAAAAACAATTGATCCCGATGATGCCCTAGCTGATCTCAATAAGGTTTGAACAAAATGAAAACCAGAGTCAAATTCAACCTTATAAAGCATAGCCCATAAAGCATAAAGCTCTATCTTCTTAACCACCCCATCACTCTCTCCCCTACCAAAAATAGTTTTACTCATGACTCTATGTAGATACCTAAAGATGGGGTTTTACATATGGGAGGCCTTAGCTCTTGAAGGCTCATAAGGTTGATCTAACCCAGTTATTGCATTCCAAAAATGATTCCAATTAAACCTTGGATCAAACCTACGAGGGCTACCGGTGGTTATTCCAAAACAAGAATTAAAGTCACTAAATGCCCATAGAAATTCTTGATTCATTAATCTAAAAGAGATTTTTCTAAAATAATCATCTTCATTAGTAAAATGGACATCCAATGAACTTAAAAATTCCAAAACAAGACGAGGATATGTAGGCAAATGTGTGTACATAATATCACTCCAATCCAAAAACCCAATCATCAAATCTACATCTTCCCTAATTCCAAGCATATCAAGAACAGTTGGGTCTATATATCTAGTACACACTATCTTTCTATTGACAAGAATTGCAAATCTAGTTACTTGATCATCATTTCTGAACACAATATTGAATTCATTGTCATTACCTTCGTTGCGTGAAGTCCTTTTGCCTTTGCCCTTCACTGGTTGTTTTCCTTTGTCTCTTGATGGCTCCTTCTCTTTGTCCCCACTAGATCCACCACCTCCTTTGCGAAATCTCTTCAAAATATTGGACATCTTGATGAGTTTAGATAGGGGAAGAATTATCTAGAGTTGTGGAACTCAAAGAACAAAACTTCAAAGAACAAAAGATCTTAGGTTAAGAGAACAAAAGTCCAAGTCTTAGAGAGGAGGAGAATCGGATCTAAAAGATCTTGAGAGATTAGAGAGGAGTTTTTAAGAAATTGGGAGAGAAAGATATGTTTTAGAGAGTTGGGGGTGTGCGGAACACGACCAAGATCTGGCCGTGTGAGGTAGGAGGTAGACTTTAATAATTCTCCTACACGGGTCGTGTAGATCTGCACGGCCTCCCCATCTTTCCTCTCGGGATTCTTTGCACGGGCCGTGTAGATCCACACGGCCTCCCCCTCTTCCTTCTCTGGATTCCTCGCACGGCCGTGTCTGGGACACGGCCTCTCCATCTTTCCTCTCGGGATTCTTTGCACGGCCGTGTCTATGACACGGCCTATACCTTTTTCTCCTCGGGAGATCCCACACGGCCGTGTCTGGATGACACGGCCTAAACACTTCCCTCTCTGCAGCTTTTGCCTGGCGTGTATAGCACACGGCCGACTGTTTTGCACCTAACCTGAAAACAGAATCAAAAGAATGCATCAAACTAAAAGAAATTACAATACAAATCAAAACTAACTAAAGAACCCTTGGGTTGCCTCCCAAGAAGCGCTTGTTTAAGGTCTTTAGCTCGACCAAACTTAATCATTCGCTCCTTTTCCTCGCCCTTGGAGGACAGATATACTTTTCGTTTTCGTTGGGAGATCTTCTCCCAACATCTTCCACCACATTGTCTCCTTCATTTGGTGGCCTTCCATGAGGATGGAAATTCCATTCCTCAAGTTTATAAATGCTTGTCCTGCTACAAGCATTTAAAAGAGACGAGACATGGTTAGAGATATTAGATAAATCATATTCCAGCTTTTCCTTACCAATTACCAAAGAAAGCTTATGATTTTTGACATCAATTATAGCTCCAGCTGTAGCAAGGAAAGGTCTTCCTAATATGATAGGAATCCTAGGGTCCTCTTCCATGTCCAACACAACAAAATCTGTGGGAATAACATTCCCATCCACCTCTACCGGCACATCCTCTATAATACCCAAAGGGTACCTGCAGGAATGATCGGCAAGTTGAAGTGCCATAGTAGTAAGTTTAATATTTTTGAGACCTAATTTATTACAAATTGAATAGGGAATGAGGCTAACACTCGCCCCCAAATCACAAAAAGCTTTTTCAAAAAATTCTTTTCCTATGTTACAAGGAATATAAAAGCTCCCTGGGTCCTTCAGTTTTGGAGAAGTGTTCTTCTCAAAAATAGCACTACATTCCTCACTAAGCGCAATGGTCTCGACCTCTCCTCTTCTTCTCTTATTTGACATGAGATCCTTCAGAAATTTGGCAAATCTAGGCATTTGTAGAATAGCATCAATAAGAGGTACCTCTACACAAATTTCCTTAACCTTTTCTAGAAACTTGCCAAATTCTTCATCCTTCTTGAGCATTGTAAGTCTCTGAGGAAAAGGGACAGCTTTGCTCTGATGGTTCAGTGGAAGAGTCTCTTCAACCTCAATGGTACTCTCCTCATTTGCTTGAATCTGATTCGGTATAGGAGGAGGGAGTTTTTCTTCTTTTTGTATCCCTTTTGAAGCAGTCACTTGGGAGTCTCCCAAGGTCCGTCCGCTCCTAAGCTCAATCCTATTGCAATGCTCCATAGGATTCACATAAGGTTTTCCTGGAAGTTGTCCTGGTGCTCTGGATGATGAGGAAGCTAGTTGGGTAATTTGACTATCCTGAATCTTTTGATGCTTTTCAGAATTATCCATTCTCTGAATGAGCTTTGCTATATCTTGCTTCATTTCATTTTGAGTTGAGATAATTTCTTCAAGTATCTTTTCAACATTTGACTTTGGTAAGCCTTGAGAAGATAGATGTTGAAAATTTTGTTGCCCAGCTTGAAAATTTGGTCTTGCCCCCATAGATGGTCCTTGATCTTGGTTATTTCTGTAAGAAAAATTTGGATGACTCTTCCATCCAGGGTTATAAGTATTTGAGTATGGGTTGTTCTGCCTTTGATTGTAACTCATGATTGCATCACATTGTTCAAGTTGATTGATTTGTGCAGTGATAGCTCCTAATGGACATGAGTCATTTGAATGCTCTGAACTCCCACATACTTCACAAGATGTATTAATAGCATTGACCATATTAGCACTAGTCCCCACATTCTCAAATTTCTTTGTAAGAGCGTCCAATTTTGCAGACAAAAGAGTGACTGCATCTACATCAAACTTCCCTGATGCTTTAATTGTTGGGTTTACAGAGGAATAGCCACCACTTCTTTCATTTGCCCATTGATGATGATTTTGTGCTACACTTTCAATGATTTCTTCGGCTTCATCTAAGCTTTTGTTCATAAGTGCCCTTCCAGCAGCTGAATCAAGGGACACTTTGGTATGATAATTGATACCATTGTAAAAAGTGTGCAACACTAACCATCTTTCCAACCCATGATGTGGGCATTGTCTGAGCATACTATTATATCTATCCCATGCTTCAAAAAGAGATTCCGAGTCAGTTTGCTTGAAGCTTGCAATTAAATTCCTCATATGAGCTGTTTTGCTTGGTGGATAGAACTTATCAAGAAACTGTTGCTCACACTGCTCCCAAGTGGTGATGCTATTAGGGGCCAAAGAATTCAGCCATTGCTTTGCCCTATCTCTTAGAGAAAACCCAAATAATAATAATCTAACTGCATCTGAAGGAACTCCATTCATTTTCATGGTACCACATATTTCATAAAAGACCTCTAAGTGTTGATTAGGGTCCTCATGAGGTCCTCCACCAAATTGGTTCGGCTGCACCATAGATATGATTGCGGGTTTGATCTCAAAGTTATTAGCTTCCACTAAAGGTCTTGAAATACTAGATCGAAAACCTCTCGCATAGGGTGCTGCATAATCCTTAAGTGGTCTATTTACCATATTCAAATGTTCCTGTTCTTCAATTTGCCTTTGCAGAATTCTTTTTTTATGGAAAGTTCTATCAATCTCAGGGTCAAAAGGAAAGAATTCCCTTGCAAAGTTAGATCTTCGCATACACAAGAACAAGATAGCAGATAGCAATTCGACACAAAAAGAAAAATAGAAGAATCAAAAATGCAGAATTGAGTTTGTACAAAAAGAGTTAACAAGAAGTGAAAGTTATACAAGAAAAGTAAAAAAAAAATAGAAATCTAATGATTAGTTACAACTATGCAATATGAAAGGAAAACAAATGTTATGTTTAGTCTAACTCAATTGATAATTCCTAATGTTATAGCGCAGTCCCCGGCAACGGCGCCAAAAACTTGTTACGCTCCGCAAGTGTACGGAAATATCGCAAGTAATATAAAAGATTATCGTATCCACAGGGACTGGAATAAGCACTAGAAATGTCTCAATGCGAATTAGCTAAACAACTATCCAATCGTTTCAAAAGCAAAGTAAAGGTAAACAAATCTAATATTAGAGATCAACAAACAAGAGTTTAGTGTTTTGGGTTATGATAAAGGGAGATTCTAGGAGTTTCGGTTTCTTTGTAAGATTTCTTGAATGTAAATGGTTCACCAATTCTTATTCCTCAATTGCCAAACATGTAGAAAGTTGTCGGTTCCCTCTTGCAATAGACAACCGGCTAAGGACTAAGAAATGTATCTAAATAGGATTAATTAGACATGAACCTACGTTGTCCTTACACAGAAGCGCACCTATTACTATGCCTTCCTCGGATATCAACATAGAAGCCCACAACTTATTAATCTATAAAGATACAAGAAGCTAATCATAGAATCCATCCTACTCTCTTGAATATTCCTATTTCCTCTTCAAGATTATCTCTCAAACGTCCTTACACGGGCTTGCACCTGTCACGTGGATCCCTCGGATGATCAAGTGAGAGTTTATCCTTACCAAGTCCATAAGAAATCCAAACAATCAATCAAGAATGAGAATTAAGCACAAACCACCATCAATCATTCGAGATCTAATTGATACAAGCAAGATAATGTCATTGAAACAAGAAAATGGCAAATCCATAAGAGATTACATCAATCCATCATACAAATACTCCCTTAATCCTAGAATACAAGATCTACTCCATGAATCGAGGAAGAAAACCCGAAAGAATAGAGATTACAAGCATTCCTTGAATCCCCAATCCAAGAAAACAAGAAGAGGGGAAAAGAGAAAACTTATCTACGAAGAAGCCTTGTCTTCGGATCCAATCCTCGCTCCGGAGCCGGAATCGCCAAGAACTCCCCTTGAATCGCCCAGAAATCCTCCCAAGAATGGGAGGAAACCACCAAATCTTGCCTTCTCCCAAAGGGGGAGAGATCCCCTTTCAATTCATGAAGAAGGGTTTAAATAGAGGAGGGAATCGGGCGCCACACGGCCCCGTGACACGGCCGTGTGAGATTCACACGGCCATGTCCAATTCCTTCTCTGCTAAAGCTGCACGGCCGTGTGACTCACACGGCCAGAACCCTTCTGTTCTCTCCGTGTGGTGCACACGGCCACAGCCTGCTTGGTCTCTGGAAGTCTCACACGGCCGTGTAGATCCACACGGCCATGTAAGGCTTCTGCTCTGGTTGGCTTCAAATCTTGACACGACCGTGCGAGGTTCACACGGCCATGTCATCTTTCTCTTCTGTTGGTGCCAAACTCCACACGGCCCGAGCTCCATACCAGTGCAGGGCCGTGTGAGGTACACGGCCCGGTGCTTTCTCCCTTCGCCTCCTCCAATGCATGCCCAAAGATGTAGATTCTTCATCAAATCGACTCCTGTGTACAGAAAATGCACAAAAAGCAGATCTCCGAACCAAAAGAGTAAATATGCTAAAAGGAAAGCTGGAAGTATAAAAATGCATAGATCAAGCATGCTCAAAGTATGTAAATGTGCGTAAAAACATGCATAAAAGAGTATATAATCTACGCACATCAATCATGTTGTTTTATATGTCTCCCAAGTTGTAGAGACAACATGAGAACACGAGAGCTTAGGTTTCAAATTGGACCAGGACTTAACTATTGACCTGGTCTTGTCATCACTATCTCTATCATTTTCCCAGTTCAAGTTGAACTTCAATATAAACAATATGAATAAGAGTTTGACTAATCTAATGGCAATATTGAAAACTATTGAGAAGGTTATGAAGGTAAATCCTTCACTGCATTCAATGATGGTCAGAAACACCAATAAACACCCTAGCACCGGGAAGTTTAATCTCAAGGCTAATGCAGTGAAGAATCTCATATATCAAGCTCAGGAGAAGCTTAAGAGAGGGATGCAGGTACCCCCAATCTGATGAGAATAAGGCCATGTGCTTTCATTGTGGCAAGAAAGGTCACTGCATGCAATGATGGTCAGACTGACCAACAAACACCCTAGCACCAGGAAGTTTAATCCCAAGGCTAATGCAGTGAAGAATCTCATATATCAAGCTCAGAAGAAGCTTAAGAGAGGGATGCAGGTACCCCAATCTGATGAGAAGGAGGTCATGTGCTTCCATTGTGGCAACAAACGCCACTAGAAGAAAAATTGCCACATTTTCATGAAGAAGAATGCTAGTGGAGCAGATGCTTCAGGTATCTTTATGATAGAGTGAAATTTTTCTATTTCTTCATCACAGGTCATAGATTTTGGAAGTAGTTTTCATATTTGTGGAAACATGCAGGGTTTAAATGACTGCAGACGGTTGTCTAAGGGTGAAATGGACCTACGAGTAGCTAATGGAGCGAGAGTTATTGCATTAGCTATAGGAACTTATTCAATAAATTTACCTAGTGGACTTGTTTTAAATTAAAAAACTGTTATTTTGTTTCTAATTTCTCAAAGAATATCATTTTGATGTCGAGTTTAGACACCAAAAGATTTTCATTTCAATTCAAGGACAAGATATGTTCCTTTTATTTGAATAATATATTCTATGGGAATGACTCATTGAATAATGATTTTTATGTTCTTAACTTAAATGAACTAATTTATTGTCTTAAAAGTAAGAAACAAAAATTGCATATCTCAAACTTGACATATCTCTGACACTATAGACTTGGTCATATAACTGACGAATGCATCACTAGATTACTCAATAATGAGTATTTGGACTCTTTTGAATTAGAGCTCATAGATACATGTGAAGCATATTTACAAGGCAAAATGGCCAAGAAGTCTTTCGCCAAGATAGGTGAACGGGCAAAGGAACCACTAAAACTCATACATAGTGATGTTTGTGGGCCATTACAAGTTCAAGTTATAGGAGCGTATACCAACTTCCTAACTTTCACTGACGATTTAAGTAGATATGGATATATCTACTTAATGAGACAAGTTAAAGAGTTTAAGAATGAGGTAGAAAATTAGCGTGGCAAGAAGGTTGAGGCCCTTCGGAGTGATCGAGGTAGCGAGTATCTAAGGCAAGAGTTCATTGATTGCCTAAAAGAGTATGGGATAATTTCCCAACTTACACCTTTTAGAATGTCGAAGTGGAATGGTATTTCGGAAAGGAGAAATCACACACTTATGAATATGGTTAGATCAATGATGAGTCATGCAAGTCTTCCAATATCGTTCTGGGGCAATGCCTTAGAAACATTAGCATACACACTTAACTGAATTTCAACCAAGACAGTAGATAAGATTCTTTATGAATTATGGTTTGGAAAGAAACTAAATTTGTCTTACCTTATACTTACGTGAAGAATGAAAATTCTAATAAACTTGTAGCAAAATCCATAAAATATATGTTTGTACATTATACCAAATCTACAATGGGATATTACTTTTATCTCACAAGTGAGCATAAAGTTATTGTTGCTTGATATGCTACTTTCTTGGAAAGAGAGTTTATCTTTAAAAAAAAGTTGTGTCGGACCATAAATACGCTGGGGGGGGGGGGGGGGGGTTAATATCCCTTTCGAGCATGTAGTACAAAAGAATAGAGACGAAAAGTGAATGCTAACACAGGTGATTTTACTTAGTTCGGAGTCTTCGACGACTCCTACTCTAAGACCCGCACTCGCTGAGTGCTTTCATTGGGCAACCACTATAATCATAAAGTAATTAAAAATTTTAAGTATAATTACAGGAATTAAATTATACTAATAATACAACTTTGAAAACTTGAGCGCAGGTTATAGGTTCAACTTTTAGGTATCCTGGGTACCTTTTCAGAGTAGCTGTAACGCCCAAAAAATTCTCAAAACTATTTTAGAAATATTCTATGATTTTTCTGGAATTTTAGAATATTTTTATGGAATTTTTAGAGTAGCGGAAGTAGCAAAAACAAATAGAAAACGAAAGTAGCTTAAGCGGGAATTGAACCCGAGACCTATGGGTCCTACGACTTATGGTGAACCATGGTAACCAAGTGAACCCAGCAGGGCCGTGCTGAAAGGAAAGGGAATCAATTTTATTTAAGTTGGAGTTAGGCCGGAATTATCACTTAATATAAATAGAAAATAATTAAGTGAGGGTGATATTTTTGGTTTCCACCGTGAACTTCTTCTCCTTACCCTAGCCTCACGCCGCCCCTCTCCTTTCCTCCTCCTTCTCTCGGCGCACCAAGCCAAGGGCCCTAGGAGCACCTCCCGGCAACATCAAAGGCACGAGGACGCTCCCCTCTGCGAGAGGAACGCATAGACGCGAGAAGATCGTTGAAGAGATCTCTCCTCCGTGAAACCTAGCGATTATAATCGTAAGAAATTACGAATAGGAGGTAAGAAACCCCTCACCTGCAGTATAAGTAGCTTTCGTTTGATTGCATGCCTTTCGTTTAGCTATATGCAGATTTTTCGGCACTCAGGGTGTGTTTAAACCCTCCTCGCAGATTAGGGATCTAGTTGAGCACCTCTAGATGGGCCAGACACGTTGTTCTCCTTCAGTTGGAGGCTCTAGACGTTGTCGGGTGCCTAAAGGTGGTCTCCCTATTAGAGGGGAGAGTTGGAGCACACCAAGTGTTCGACAAAATGATTTGTGTAGCTAAATACTACCTCAGATATTTTTAACAGCTCAGTTAAATGCATTAGTAGCATTTAAATCAGTATATCAGTCTAGTTTCAGCTAACATGGGACTACGGTCCAATGGGTGGGCTCCCACAGTCGTCTCTAGGTTTAGATAACCTAGCTCTAGGTTCAGATAACCTAGAAACAGCAAAATAAACAATTAGTAGCTATATTCAGTATTTTATTTTTAGTGGCACTATACAGGATTAGATATCCATTGGGCTGGGCTCCCATAGTCGGTCCCTAGGCTTAGATAACCTAGTAAACCCTGCTAAATGCGGGACTTGCAAACCCGGGTCTAGATAGGGATGCGCGCACAGCAAGTACAGTTGTCGGGCCCAAACAGCAGCATGATTACTATTTTCACTTATTATGATAATAGCTTTCAAACTTGTAATCTAGTTATGTGAATATAGTTTTAGCTCAGTTTTAGTTTCAGTTTAGTTCTCCTAGTTGATACCATGAGATAGCTCCATGCTTAGATTTTATTATGCATGTCATGTTTCAGTATTTATGCCATGTAACTTCAGTATGCCATGCTTTAACAAATTCAGTGCATGTTTTTAAATAGCATTCTTTAAAAACATGTTTGTATCGTGGCATGTTTTAGTGAGGTAGATGGTTTCTTACTAAGCTTAAAGCTTACAGATACTATTTTCCCTTATACTGCAGATAAAGGTAAAGGGAAGATGGACTAGCAGAGGAAGTTGGAGGTCAATGCAGAGATGGTGTGTGTGGCAGGAACTTGGAATGAAGATCCTTAGAAAGTTTAGCAAATTAAGAACTTAGTTTCTTTTCTTAAGACACTTTTATGCATTTCTAGTGGTTTAAATGCTATGAATTAATAAACCTTGCACTATGTCATGTTAGAATGCTAGTTAGTGGATATTAGAATGTTTTCCATGCATTGTATAATTGTTGTGTGAGGTTTTGGCACGAACTAGTGCTGAAATCAGAGTTTCGGTGTGAAATCAGAAACCCAGATCGATCTACGGATCGATCAGAAATGGGGTAGTGCCACTGGATCGGTCAGCTAACCGATCCAGGCGCGAACAGAGAGTTAGCGTCTGTTATGGATCGGTCAGCCGATCGATCCAGATGCGAACAGTGAGTACAGAAGCTCACTGATCGGTCAGCCGACCGATCAGTGAGCCACTGGATCGGTCTGCCGACCGATCAGTGAGCCTCTGGATCGGTCAGCCGATATAGCTTATGGATCGGTCAGCCGATCCAGGGTTTTCTCCGTGCCGGTATCAAGCTGGATCGATCACTGGATCGATCCGACAGCCCAATCGATTCATGGATCGATTGAAATGTCTGATTACAGCTAGCAGGACATCCGAGAGGCATAGATTATCTTCCCTAGCATGTGTACAACTCCTAGGTACACCTAGAATGTTAAGTTCAGATTTTACAGTAATCAGTTTAGTAAAATTTTAATCAATCCAGATTTTCGCAATAGTAATTTAGCACAGCATAATGTAGCGATCGGCCTCACAGCCTAGTCAGTAGGAGGCGGGTCGTTACAGTAGCAGTGAGTACGAAAATTGTAGCAATTGATATTCTGAAGTTGCTAGTTGAAGGTCTTTATATAGGCTCATTCTAGGCGCCTGGAGTCCCTCCCCGGTGCCTGGATCGTGTTGACATGGCGAGCTCTCATTAAAACTTGATCCGTCAACTTAATCCACTTTCGAGTGCTCGGACCCTCTCCGGGTGCCTGAACCCTCTCTGATTTATATAAATCTGAAATAGATTTTATTTGCATTTTAAAAATCCATTTCTGAAGCCCTGTTTTCTTGTAGTGAGTGGCAGAGTGGAACTTCGGACGAACATACACGCACGGGAGTAGCGAGGTTCTAGCCGACCGAACGGAACACCAGAGCGACGAAATCCCGGCCGAGCGGCCAACCAGCCAACCAGCTAGGCCTAGTACTACACTCCCTCTAATATCCATCGACATCCTTTTAGGAGTTGGTGCCGCCGACACCGGGTATGGACAACCAGAAGATCGTACGGCGGAAGCTTCCATTGTCACTTCAGAGATATGCTCGGTCTGTTAAGATACCGTGTCAGAGACACTTTATTGACAAGTCTTTTCAGGGAAAACTTTGAGAAGCGTGCTCATCTTGGGAAGCATGCATGTACGCTACAGGAGCTCTATATAAAGGGGGGTTCAAGCATTGACGGAGGTACGCAATACATGCGATATTCATTGTTTGTGTTACAGTCTTCTTGTTGCTCTGCCTTCTTTTTCATCGCCGGTGACTGACTTGAGTGTTGGAGGGCCAACGCCGGGGACCCCTTCACTGGCTCGACACAGACGTAGTTTGTGTTGCAGGTTCGAGCGAAATCTACAGGTGGTCAGCGGGAGCGTCACATCCCCGACTTTTCATCTCTTCGACTTTCGAACAGGATAAGACATTAAACAAAATTCTAAGTAAGTTTGAAGATATTAGTTTGCAAAGAGTAGCACGAAAAATTATTCTTTTTTTAAAAATATATATATATTACACTTTTAAAAGCAGTTTTCAAATATTCTCCCTCTGAAAATGATATTTTTATTTAAAAATAATCATTCATCTACTAATATTCTTAGCATATGTTTAATCGTTAGTTATTAACTATTTACCAGAAGATAGTAGTATTCACTTCGTTAGTCAAGTTAAGTACTAACGTCCAGTTAGAAATTACTGAAAAAAGACTAATTAACTCGATCAATTTACTATTGCATTTATCGCCTAGCCTAATATTGATGCACTAATATAAACATCTGAAGTCCAAGTAAGAGGTCTATACATCTCACATCATTCTATATTTTTTGAGTACACAATTAAGATAGACCTAGTGTTTTTATGAGATGCTCGTTCCCTAGATTTATAGGATCATGCTTTCTATGGATTAGATCTAGATTAAGGCCAAAATAATATTTCAACACTAGAGAATGGGAAATTTTTAGGAAATATAATTTTCCTAAAATTTATAAATCACTTGAATAAGTACCCTCCCTCTTAACCTAAGGTTTTAGTTAAAAACACTTATTTATAATTATTTTACTAAGTTTGCAATGTGATAAATTTTAAAGTAATGAATTACTAAGTTAGAATAATTCTTTTATATTCATTAGTATTATTTCTGAATTTTAATTAAGTTTGATTACTTTAGTTACAAGTCATTTTGAATTAATTAATTATTAATTAAGTTTTAATTAATTATTAAGTTTTAAATTTAAGCTAATTAAATTTCAACTGATTTATTTTATTAAGATCTAAGTTTTAATTTAGTTAATTTGATTAATTTAAGTAAACTTTTAAGTTTATCTTTATTTAATTAATGTAAAACAAATTAGTGTATTAGATCTTATTTTGAGTTAGATTTAATTAATGTTTTAGTACAAGTTTTAGTTAAAATTTTTAAGTTCAATTTAATTTATTTTAATTATTTAATTCTTATTCATCTCACTTTATTTATGTTTTCAATCAGGGAATTCTATGATTTTGTGAGATGAGTTAAGTTAGATTTTAGGGTTTGGTTTAACTTGTATTTGATTCAAGTTTAGCTTTGGGTTTAATAAACATGCATACTTTGGATAAACTTCTAAGTTATGGTGAGTCACTTGGACATCATTAGAGTAACCACACATTCAAAAATTTTAAATAGTCTTATTCGCTGAACTTAGTATAAAACTTTAGTCTAACCAGTTAGGATTAGTAAAGAGTCGCTTTAGTTAGTTTCACTAAGTCAAATGTACCAGGTCGAAGTCATATCTTTCTAGACATGCATAGACAGAGTTTTCCTAACCTCCTATCATCCAAAACTTCTCCAATGCAGTTTGTCAAGTTAAATTTTTGTCCCTATTTAAGTTAGTCCTAATTACTCAGCCAGATAAACTATTATTTTTGAAGGTGCATGTTGGAGCAATATTCCTTAGGTCAAGGTTGACCTGGTTGACTAAGCTTGAGATAACTCAAGCTTGAGTCTTGATGTTTGGATTTCGATATTTGACAATACATACATGGAGATTGCAGGTGCAATCGTTCATTTGGAGAGATTGTTGATACAATTCTCCTCTGGCCAAGGTTACCAGTTAGGTGTGAAGAAGAGTCAAGTAGGTCAAGGTTGACCGGATACTTGATTGGGAAGTCCTGGTGAGTGAAGCCAGGCAGATGGGAAGTCCTGGTGAGTGAAGCAGGCAGTTGGGAAATCCTTGTGAGTGAAGCCAAGTGAAAGACCTAGTGAGTGACGGTAGGCAGAAGGAAAATCCTAGTGAGTGAAGTCAGGTAAAATTTTGACCTAATGAGTGAAGCTAGGCAGAGGAGAAGTCCTGGTGAGTGAAGTCAGGCAGAAGAAAAATCCTGGTGAGTGAAGCCAGGTGAAAGACCTAGTGAGTGAAGCTAGGCAGTATGAAAATCCTAGTGAGTGAAGCTAGGTGAAGGTCCTGGTGAGTGAAGCTAAGCAGATGGAAAGACCTGGTGAGTGAAGTCAGACACGTGGAAATCTAGGTGGGTCAAGGTTGACCGGACACTTGGTATTGAGAAGTCCAAGTAGGTCAAAGGGTTGACCGGATACTTGGCACGCGGAGAAAAGTCCAAGTGGGTCAAAGGGATTAACCGGACACTTGGTGAGGAAGTCATAGCAGGTCAAGGGTGACCAGATGCTAGGCATGATGTCCCAACAGGTCATGGTTGGCCAGATGTTGGGTTTTAGGGACTTGGAACATAATTAGGGCAAATCAAGTTGAATCAATCGATCGATTGAATCATACCCAATCGATCGGTTGATCGATTGAAATCTTCTCCCAATCGATCAATGAATCGATTGGGAAGAATCGGCGTGCGCACAGAAGCCCTCCCAATCGATCACCAGATCGATTGGGAGCCTCCAATCGATTGAGTGATCGATTGAGAGACTGGAATCACGCGAGGGTTAGTGAATCGATTGGGAAATCGATTTAAGCAAATTCCAGATAGCACAGAGGCGCTCTGGATCAATCAATCGATCGATCCACAGCCTCCCCAATCGATTGAGAGTAATTCAATCGATTGGGATCCGACCGTTGGCGCTGGATAAAGCCATTGTGAGTGTCTTCTTCAGCAGCTTTTTCACCCGATCCTGCTTCGCTCTTCACACAATTCTTTCCAGAGCTCACCGCCAGTTCTTTGAAGCTTCTTAGAGCAAGGTGTTTTTGCACTTCCAAAGTCAAGAGGCATTCCAAACAAGAAGGAGAAGCTAGCTAGGATTTACTGTGTAAAATCTTGTAAGGTTTACTTGTATTTTGCTTCTTCTTTTCTCCTTGTTGTTGTGTGAGTTTTGTACGAGATTTCTCTACCTCCGGTTGTGACCGAGAATGAGTGTTTTATTAGTGGAGAGTGTGTCGCATGTGGATCATTGGATTAGTCACCTCTTCTTGAGGTGGATACCAAGTAAATCCTTGTGTTAGCGTTGTATTTTTGTTTCTTGTTCTTTCCGCTACATATCATCACCAAGAAGCAAGCAACGACGAGCGCGACGAGCTATTCCCCCCCCCCCCCCCCTCTAGCTACATTTCTATCCTAACAGTGCCAACTAATTTGGTGCCTCCTCGTAAATTATTGAATTTGGGTTTATGTTTTAGGTTTGTGTCAATTTATTTTATAGTTATAGTAAACATGATTGTAACTTGAATTTAGATTAACTTTATAGTTTTTTATTTAAATTTAGTTTTTTGATTTGAGATTAATTTGTTTGATTTATTTTACATTTAGGTTTGAGTTTAAATTAATAGATTTAGTTGAATTTGGTTGTAGATAATGAATTTTATTTTTGAGTACATAAAATTGATTGAGTCCTGTTTACGTGGTTAGGGATGTTTTCGGAATCCAAGCTGCAGTTTGTTTTGAATTTTGACTTATTAAAGAGATGAAAGTTTTATTTGTTGAGTTAGACTTGTTTCCAAGCCTGAATTTATTATATACAACTTCTTAAGATCCAAGTATCATGTCTAAATACTTGGATCTAGTTGTAAATTTTTCTAACAATTCTCTTAGATTGGTTATTTTAGTTTTTAATTTAGCATTTTCTAACTCAAGTCTTTCAACTTGAGTTGGGTTAGAGGTTTTTGTTTGGGATTAAATTTTTCCTTAAGTGTTGACTTTCCTTAAGGAGTACGTCATTTTGTTTTTCACATTTAATTAATTATTTATTAAGACATGCAATTATTTTAAAGAATCTAGTAGTTAAGATAGTTGATACCTAATTCAAACCTTCGGAAATGAGTGCAAACTCATGGCTTGATTCGTCTTTAGACTTGTCATCTTGTTTTATCTCGATTTCTAATTCTAGTCCCGATGCTATCAGCGCGAGGTAGTTGTGATGCTCCCGATCTTCGATGTTTGATTCTTCTGATGATGACTCCTCCTAAGTTGCTTTAAGTGCATTCTTTCTTTTGGTTGTCTTGGGTTTGCCCTCTTTCATTTTTGGACACTCATGCTTGAAATGCCCCTTTTTGTTACATTTGAAGCACGTCATCTTCGCCTTTGTGTCGTTGGGTATAGATTTGATTACTTCTTGTAAGTCTTTCTTTGTGAAGTTGTTCTTTCTTCTAGTGAACATCTGTCTGACCATGTTCACTAGTTGTTCTTCTTCATCAGCTTCTGAGTCAGATTCCAATTTAGGCTCAGTTTTGGTTCAGGTTCGCGCTTTCAACTCCTTTGACGAACCTACAAAAAATGCTACATCTTTCTCGGCCTTAGAAGCCTTAGTTTGTTCATGCAGTTCAAGTTTGTAAAATAATTCATCTAATTTTAACTTGGAGAGGTTCCTTGAAGCCTTATAGGCATCTATGATTGATGCCCACAGTGCATTTCAAGGGAAAGAGTTAAGAGTGTACCTTATTACGTCCCGATTTTCAAGATGGTATTCGATTAAGTGAAGGTCGTTGAGGATGTCCTTGATTCGAGTGCGGAGCTAATTCACGATCTCACCATCCTGCATTTTAATGTTAAATAATAAATTAAGAAGTAAGTCGCATTTCGTTACCTTCGAATCATGAGTTCCTTCATGTAGCCCAACTAGTTTGTCCTACAATTGCTTTGCATTGTCGAATGGTCCAACTCAGTTCAAATTTTCATTTGTCAGCCCACATTGGAGGGTGTTTAGGGCTTTGTTGTCCGTTTGGGCATTCTTCTTCATTTCCGGATTCCAATCTTCGGGTTCGAGTGGTCTGTCGATGTTGTTTATCGGGATTGTGCAGTTTTTGTGGATGCTGAACCACTGTTCGATGTCTATCTTCGGGTAGACCACCATCCTCTTCTTCCAATAAGGGAAGTCATTCATGTTGAAGAGAGGAGGACGAGCAGTGCTATAACCTTCAATTTACGACATTTTTGGATCTCACAAAATCACGAATGAAAAGAGAATCCCAAGGCTTGGTCTTGGATTAGCAAAATTCAAAGATTAAAAAAATATAGTTAATTCAAAGAGGTGACTGGCACCAATTTAAACTAACTACAGTAAAGAAGCGAAAAACTGGAAATAAACAAGAATTTTTCTATGAAAAAAAAATTAGAGGGAAAAAAATGAAAGACGTATTTCTAATAAAAAATGATATATAATTTTTTTTCTTTAAAAAAGGAAACCCCTTGCTTGATTGGTGGTTTCACCAATTCAGAGCGACCTTTCTCTGATACCACTTGTAGGATCATAAATACGCTGGGGGGTGATAACTTTTTTCACTTTTTCGAAAATCAAGAGTATGCAGCGAAAAGAATAGAGACGAAAAGTGAACACTAACACAGGTGGTTTTACTTGATTCGGATTCTTCGACGACTCCTACTCTAAGGCATGTACTCACTAAGTGCTTTCGTTGGGCAATCACTATAATCACGAAGCAATTACAAAATTCAAGTACAATTATAGGAATTAAATTATACCAATAATATAACTTTGAAAACTTGAGCGCAAATTGTCGGTGCAGCTTTTAGGTATCCTGGAGACCTTTTCATAGCAACGCTTGAGTACGAAAGTTGTAGCAATTGATATTATGAAGTTGTTGGTCAAAGACCTTTATATATGCCCATTCTGGGTGCTTGGAGTCCCTCTTGAGCGCTTGGATAATGCTGACATGGCGGTCTCTCATCGAAACTTGATCCATCAAGTTTATCAACTTTCGAGCGCTTGGACCTCCTTTGGGCGCCTGGACCAACTCCAGGTGCCCTGACCGCACAGGTGCCTAGCCAGGCACCCACGAGCTAAGCTGGTCAGGGCGCCTGGACCCCGAGTGCTCAAATCCCCTCCAGCCGCCCAGACCCTCTTTTTTAGCCTTCACTTCTCTTAAAAAAGAGTTAGTCCTGGGCAACAAAAATATGTTTATCTTGAAAAATAAGATTAGCATAATTTAGTAGGATAGTAGTAGTAATTAGATTCTGTCTTCTCGAGACCAGAATTTAGTTAAAATCTCAACTTAGGTTTCCCAATGGACCGAAGCTAGACAAACACTTACAGTTCCCTCGATCGGGAACTCGCTCTTATTGGATCTCTCCTCTAGTTGCTTACCTCTACTTACCAACTACAGACTTCAGGTCTCTTAACCCACCAGGACTTTCTGCCATATTTCAATCAATCTAGACTTCCTCCCGCCAGTTATCAACCTAGCTAGACTTTCTCCTACTAGATCTCAACCAATCTGAACTTTGTGCCAGCTATCAACCTAGCTAGACTTCTGCCTGGTGTTCCGATATTTTAGACCCATCATGTCTTGCACACTTAGTAAAGAGTATAGACAAATAATACATCTAACTTTAACCTATTTATCATACATCAAAACCTGATTATCAGTATAACTTGCACCAACAAGTAGTGGGAGTAAAGTAAGTCATGAATAAATTATAAATTCTACAAACAGATTAGAAGATGAACAATTAGACAATGAGACAGTACCACAAGTACATGTGTCTTCTTCATTTGAGACTGCTCAAGAAACACGAGATCAATGTAAGTTTTCAAGAATACATCGAGAGCCAAACAAATATGGTTGGTTAGTAACTCAAGATGAGGAAGTGCTACTCATCGAAGATGATGAACCATCAACTTATGAGAAAGAAGTTGCTTTGATCTGAAATGGACTCTATGTACACCAACTAAGTTTGGGAGTTGGTTGATGTGCCAGTTGGGGTAAAACTCATAGGGTGCAAATGGATATTCAAGAAAAAGATTGACATGGATGGGAACATAAGTACCTATAAAGCTAGTCTTGTGGCAAAGGGTTTCAATCAACGTCAAGGAATTGACAATGCTGAAACATTTTTGCTCGTTGCAATGTTTAAGTCCATTAGGATCTTGCTAGCTATAGCAACTTACAAGGATTATGAGATTTGTCAAATGGATGTTAAAACTGTTTTCCTAAATGGAACGTTACAAGAGGAAGTATATATGATATAACCTCCCGATTTTAAAAAATCCAAGACCATCAATTAATTATGTAAGCTCAGCAGATCCATTTATGGACTAAAGCAAGCATCTAAGAGCTGGAATATGTGATTTGAAGAAGTCATTAAAGATTTTTCTTTTTTCAAGAATCCAGAAGACCCTTGAGTTTACAAGAAGGTTGGTGGGAGTAAGATTACATTCCTAGTGTTGTATGTTGATGATATACTTCTTATAGGTAATGACATCCCTAGCCTAGATCTACCAAGACTTGGTTGGGAGAGTGTTTTTCAATGAAAGATCTTGGGATACAACCTTTGTCTTAGGTATTAGAATATACCGAGATTGACAAAGTAGGATACTAGGGTTGAGTCAAGGTACATACATTGACAAAATGCTAAATCAATTCGGTATACAAGACTCCAAGAGAGGATATTTACCAGTGTCACATGGTGTACATCTTTTCAAGGTTATGTGTCTAGAAACACAAGAGGAAAGAAGTAAAATGGACAAGATACCTTATGCTTCGGCTATAGGGTCCATAATGTATGCTATGATATGCACTTAACTAGATGTCTCGTATATATTAAGTATGATAAGTAGATATTCGTAAGATCCTGGAGAGGGTCATTGGACAGCGGTAAAGACTATCCTCAAGTATCTTAGAAGAAAAAAATATGTTCTTAGTTTTCGGAGTGTTGGTTAGTTCTAGGAAAACGTACCGGTTCCACTGTACAAAAATTTTGTACAAGTGTCGAATCTTTCCTTAAATAACCTATTGTATTCTTTAGAAGTTAAATTAGGAATCGTAGACAGAACTTAACATCATTGATTCCAAATTTAATTTATCTGTTCTTAATGGTTTAGATTTGAATCGCAAGCGGAACTTAACACTATTGATTCAAATCCACCTATGTTATTAATTTCATTAAATATTAATTTCTAAAATTGACTTCCAGGACTGCATGGTGAGGCACATGACCTTCTTGGATATGAGAGCAACCACCACCGCCTAGACAAAGCCTTTTAAGGAAAACTAATATTTAATTTCCTTAAATAACTCTAGGTTAACCAAAAAGAACAATCGAATCACAAATTTGAAAAAGAAGAAAACACAAACTCGAAAAACTAATTCGAAAAACTTGATCTAATGCCTCTTGTGTTTGGAATTCTTACAAAAAGAAATAACTAGCATGATGCGGAAAACAATCGCTAATTATACCTTCTTTTTGTATGCTAATGACCTCGAGATCTTCTGCTGTATTCCTCGCCTCGCCTTGGACGTCGTGTGGGCGATGATCCTCCAAGATGAACATCACCCAAAAGCTTTCTTCCTCTTCCTCTAAAATCCGGCCACCACCACCACCAAGGAGAAGAGAGCAAAGGGAAAGGGAGAAGAGAGGGTCGGCCACCAAGAGATCCTCCAAGCAAGAGAATAAGAGTTGTGTCACATGAAGTCTCCTCACCCCTTCTTTTATATTAGTTGCCCAAGGCAAATAAGGGAAGAATTTTTACAAAAATTAAAATCTTCCTCTAATTTCCTTTTCCTTTTTAATTTTTCCTTTTCTTTCCTCTTGATTGAATCAATCACCAAAAATTAATTGATGATTTTATTTTTTTAATTTGGCCGGCCACCTTGCTTGGGCACCAAGCAAGGGTGGCCGACCCCCATAAGAGGAAGGAAATATATATATATTTTTATAAAATTTTACAAGAAGAAAAACTCTTATAAAGTTTTACAAGCTCTCTTTCCTAAAGTAGGAGTTAAAAAAGGAAAGTTCTAAAAATTAAAACCATGTTTTAAAATTTAAAACTTCTCTTATAAAATTTCCTTTTTTAACATAGTGATAGAAAATTTAATTTTAAAACTTATCTTCCTTTTTTTCTTAAACCATAAGGATGGTTAAAAAAGGAAAGTTTTAAAATCTTTAAACTTTCTTTTAAAACAAGTGGCATAATTCAAATAAGGAAAGCTTTTAAAATTAAAATATCTCTTTTAAAACTTATAGTTTTCTACAAAAAGAAGATTTTAAAAATTCAAAACAACCCTCCTTGTTTGAATTATTGTGGTCGGCCCCTACTAGCTTGGTCACCAAGCAATAGGGTCGGCCCCTATAGAAGAGGATATGGTCGGCCATTGCTTGGTCACCAAGCAATAGACCGACCCCCTTCTTGTACACCAAGAAGAGCCTTACATTTGGATAGATTTGAGGCTATAATGAGGCTACGATAGGGACCTAGAGGAGAAATTGGTTTTGGCCTTCCGATGAGCTTGAGTTATCCCGTGCTCACCCCGAACACACAACTCAAGTTCATCGATAATAACTCATTCCACTAGAGAGTTATTATCGCACTACTGCACCAATCCCAAATTACATTATGGGCTCCTTCTTATCATGAGTGTGTTAGTCTCCCTGTGTTTAAGATAACGAATGTCCACTAATTAAGTAAGTTACTGACAACTCACTTAATTAATATCTAGCTCCAAGAGTAGTA
Source organism: Zingiber officinale (assembly GCF_018446385.1). Taxonomy (NCBI): domain Eukaryota; kingdom Viridiplantae; phylum Streptophyta; class Magnoliopsida; order Zingiberales; family Zingiberaceae; genus Zingiber; species Zingiber officinale. Next base: position 81,500,333 of record NC_056007.1, read on the forward strand.
CCACTCAACTTCATTATCATGTCGGACTAAGTCCACCTACAGGGTTTAACATGACAATCCTTATGAGCTCCTCTTGGGGACATTCTCAACCTAGATAACTAGGACACAGATTCCTTCTATAATCAACAACACACACTATAAGTAATATCATTTCCCAACTTATCGGGCATATTAATTTATCGAGCTAAACCTCACCCTTTGATAAGTCAAAGAAATAAATATTAAATATATGTGCTTGTTATTATATTAGGATTAAGAGCACGCACTTCCATAATAACTAAGGTCTAGTTCTTTTACTAAGTCAGTACAAAAAGAACTTACCTAAATGGTCCTATTCAATACACTTAGAGTGTACCAGTGTAATTTATTAATCAAGATAAACTAATACTTAATTACACTACGACTATTCCGATGATTTGTTCCTTTCCATCTTAGTCATGAGCAACTGTTTATAATTTATAAAGAACCGTCAACATGATCTTCTGTGTGTAATATCACACACCATGTTGTCTACTATATAAATTAATTGAACAATTACATTTAACAAATAAATGTAGATATTGACCAATGTGATTCTTTTATTTCAAAAATAAATGTTTACAAAAGCTAGGCTTTTAGTATACACTTCAACACAGAGGACGTAGAATTAGTCGTTAGAGGATATACTAATGCAAGTTTTCAGACATATCAAGATGATCTGAAATTGCAGATATGTGTTTTGTTTGAATGGTGCAATTGTTTGCTGGAAGAGTTCCAAGCAAAAGACAGTTGCGGATTCAATAGCTCAGTCCAAGTACATAGCAGCTTCGGAGACAACAAAGGAAGCTGTGTAGATTAAGAACTTTATACTGGAGCTTGAAGTGGTTCCTTGCATTGTTGATTCAGTTATACTATACTGTGACAATAATGTGGTCATAGTACAGGCAACGGAGCCAAGGTCTCACCAACGATCCAAGTATGTACTAAGAAAATATCATCTTCTCAGAGAGATTATTCAGAGGGGTGAAGTGTTGGTTAGCCGAGTAGATACCAGTGAAAACATCACAGACCCACTCATAAAGATCTTACCTCTATAGAAATATAAGACCCATGTGAGGAGCCTAGGATTGAGAGTCTATAGTGTTTGACAATAGTACAAGTGGGACATTATTAATGTGTGCACTTATATGTCAAGACACTTCTTATGTATTTTATAGATAATTATTTCATAAAGATAAATATTTATCATTAATTATTTACTTTTTTATATGTATATGATTAATGATAAAATCCCACACATTAATGGGTATATTAATCTAAAAACAGTCTTTAATCGGATAGATATCTAAAGGAGACATGAATATCTAGATCAATGTTGAATATGATTAGGTCGAGATAGACTGAGGAATGAATATTCAAGTTGTACTTTGGGGTGCCTTGAGCTTAGAGGTACATTAGGCACCACCTGCTTAAGAGGAGACCACATATTAAGTATCATTAGTCATTCCTTTTATGAACGAGTGTACTGATCTTTTGACTTAAGACTTTCATTTATTTTATGCATGGAGTTATGTACTTTGACGTCATCTAATTGTGATTAATAAAGTAGTTGGATGTATGACAAAACGTAGAGAGGATAGTGTTGAGTCAATAGAGGATTCATCGCTCTTTTAGATTAAGAGTTAACATCTTGGCCGCTTTATAGAGATTAGTGACTCGAAATCTATGGTCATGGGAGGAATGTTTAATCATTTAAGAGAAATCTATTATATTTTAGAAATCAACTAAAACAACTAATTTGGTAATGATACATAATGTACCGAATTAATTGAGATGTAGGTTTAGATGAAGAGATTGAATTACACAGTAATCAGTTCATGGTGGCTTATAGTTTACGACTAATATTAATTTTATCACATTGGGTGGTTAAAAATTGTTGCTAGACGATTACCTTAGTTTATGTATGGATTTACACTACCTTCATGTATAAAATCTAGATAGCTGCATGCATAACACGTAGACATCAACATTATCTATAATTGATTATTTTAGTGGATACTAAAATTAATCAATTAATTATTTTAGAATAAGAATTAATTAAATTATTAATTAATTCTGAAATATTGGAAGCTAATACGAGTCAAGATCAAATATGGTTTTATTTGATTTAAAGAAGAGGCAGTATAGAATTTGGATAGACAGAATCATGGTGATGGTCCTTAAAAATTTGAAGAGTCATAACTCTTCATCTTTCTCGAAGCATTAATGGAGGTCATAATTCTACTTAAATGAAGAATTAATAGAGGTCATAACTCTTTATCTTCCTAATTAATGGAGGTCATAAATGAAGAATTAATGGAGGTCATAACTCTTCATCTTCCTAATTAATGGAGGTTATAAATCAAGAATTAATGGAGACCTTAACTTTTCATCTTCCTTTGAGGCTATAAATAGCCACCCTTGGAAAGGTTGCGATAAGCTCTTTTCACTTCTCTCCTTCCATCGAAAGAGATTTATAGTGTTTACAAAAGTTTTGTTGATTCAAGAGGTTAGCACATAACGTATTGTATCAAGTTTGTGATCTAGTGAGCATGGATAACACTAGAGGAGTCACACGTGGGGCTCATATTTGCTTGTGATATTATTCACGTCTATCGAGGACTCGAGGTATATTTTTATATTATTTTAATTAAAACTATATGTACCACGAAGAGATCCATGATTTAAGAGAAAAATTTGATTTTAATATATATATTCCATTGCACTCCGATTCTAACAAAAACAAACTCGGATATTTTTGAAGAAACTCTGTCTATCTTTTTTCCCCTACACACACTACAACCGTCGCTGTGTCATATGCCACCATCGTGTCTTCGCTCATTCCTCTTTTATTTTTCCCTTTCTCATATTTCTTATTTCTTTCTTCTCATTTTTTTTTCTAAAGACATTAAACCTATAGTTTTTTCTCTTCTCTTCTCAAGCATATGAGCTTCCTTTTCTTCTCCTTTCTCTTCTCTGGCAAGTAAGAAACACATCATTAGTTGTTGTCCTCTTTCATCAACAAGAGCTACCCTCAACCCTCGCATTTTCTTTCCTTCTCATGTTTTCCAAGGTTTTGAGGGATAAATGGTCTTGTTTTGCTTTGCTTTGATCTCTCTATATCGTTGCCGAGCTTACCGAAGTTAGTCGAGGTTACTAACGAAGAAGGTAAAGCTCTCCTCTTTTGCTTCGTCCTCCTTATTTTTTCTTTTCTATTTTTTTTCTCAAAAACAATGGTCTTCCTTTTATTTTTTTCAACGGCCAACCCTTTGCAAGCAACTTTTTTTCCCTTTGTCCAACCACAAAAAAATAAGTTGTTACTTTTTTCTTTAATGTTCATTAAAGAGAGTTGTATAATATAAATTTTATTTTATTAGATTACTAATTAGGATGGTAAATCATAATGAAGATCTTATATGTAAGAATATTAAATATTAAAAGGAAATACGATCACAAAGGATTCTTTAACTTTAAGTCATAGATAAACTCTGGAGATTGACAGATTATTATTTCAATAAAATAAAGGATTAAATATTTTATGTTGTATTAATTTTAAAATTGTATTAAATTCGTCTTTCTAATTGAAAACCCTGATTAAGCCATTTACTACCACTATAGCTCTGAATTTTTTTTATTATTATTATTAAATGTTAAACATCTCATTAATAGGGGTTTAGTACTATAACTTATATCAAACTAAAATGAATTTAGCATTATAATTCAAAGTTATCATTATATCTATTTTTCATTGATAAATTGTTAACAATTACTCAATTAAGTTTTGTTTGGCCATATCTTTTAAACATTTGAATACAAGCATGTCGAAAAGATCTTTCAAAATCTTTGCATGACATGATAACTTTTCTGCCTTATGGATTTCATCTCAGAATTGACAGACACATTGGTGTAAATATAAAAGACTAGAAAATTGAAACTTTGTTTGGTTGAATGAATAAATCTAAATCTCTACCTAATAAGATATATCCGCAAACTTTACATTTTTAATGACTCAAACTAATATTGATCTCATTCCACTACATCCAACTCTAATTGGAAATATAAAATCTTCTTCTTTCAATGGTTGCAACCTTCTTGATCTCGCAAGTTGATGGTATAGAAATTGAGAAAACATACACATTTTCTTCTCAAGATGTTTTTTTTTTTTAATTACTTGGGTAGTCACTATATTCTTGATTTTCCCTCATCTTAGCGAAGAAAATGTAATCACTTTTCATAATTAAAAAAAAAAATCTTATCTCTGAAATCTCACACATAAAGAAAATGGTATTTTTCCTGCACTTATCACTGTCTTCATGTCAGAGAGTGCATACCATCTCTTTCTGGGGCAGAGTGGCCGTCCCTCCATAATCATTATTCCTTCCTTTGGGATTATGCTTCTTTTCTGCAATGTCAAGACTGAGACACAATGATTCTTCTTGCAGGCACTAATCATCTAGGATACACAGATTATTTCCAGAGATTATTATTCATCTCGGATGACACTATTTATCTAGATGCCATGGTTAATCACCTATATTCTTAATTAAAACCTCAGTCAAAGAAAGATGCGGTAGCTTGTTCAAAGATACGATTGCAGGTTTCAAATATCTTGATTTCTCCAAGGAGCAGAAACAGTCACAACTTTTACTCTCGAAAGGAGGAAAAGAAACTGCAAAAAGTTGCTGCTCCCAGGTGGGATGGTCGATGATACGATCACCATGTCTGCAGAACACTAATTCATTCAAAGGCATGGCCGCGATTCAGGGAAACCCTTCGCCTTCTCATGCACGCATGGCCTGTCTTCCTCTTCGGCGTTGACTGCCATGATTGAAGTGAGGAAAAACAAATTGTAAATTAAATGCACGTGCGCTCGCAGCTAAAACACGTCTGAAGACCGGTCTTTGTCTTGGATCCTCGACGAGAGTCCATGCATCTGAGCTTAGACTTATGTAAGACTCAATTTAAATGTCTACCCGAGCGTTCCTTGTCTATTTTTATTATTGTAGTAAATTATATATTCATTAGTGGGATGGTTCATGATACGTTGTATGTTTATGGAGTCAATAAGATGAGGTGATTAGGAGTCAAGATCATAAGATGATCAGAAGTCAAGCTTACATTGAGGTCAGAAGTCAGGCTTACGTGGATGTCAGAAGGTCAACCTTTGTGGCTGGTCAGAAGTCAAGCTTATGTGGAGGTCGAAAGTCCAGTGTCCTTGGCTGGTCAGAAGTCAAGCTTACATAGCCAGGGTCCAAGTCTCAGCTGATGGGGCGGTCAAAGGATGGGAGTATAAGTCGGATAAGGGTCAACCCTGATAGCGGTCAAGGACAGGGCTCACGGGCCAGGTACAGCTGAGGACTGAGCTCACAAGCCAAGTGAAGGTAAAGGAAAGAAAACCCTTGGCGCAGAATAAACTGGGTGTACAGGCCGGAACGTACAGGCCGTGGATAATAGCGGATAGATGCAGGTCGAGAAACAGACCTTGCGTACAGGTCGGGACATACAAGCCATGAACAACAGTAGGCAGAAGCAGGTCGGGAAATAGACCTGGCGTACAGGTCGGGATGTACAAGCCATGGATAACAGTAAACAGAAGCAGGTCGAGAAACAGACCTGACGTACAGGTCGGGACGTACAAGTTATGGATAACAATAAACAAAAGCAGGTCGGGAAACACACCTCGCGTACAGGTCAGGACATACAAGCCAAGGATAACAGTAGGCAGAAGTAGGTCGGGACATAGCTCTAGCATACAAGTCGGGACGTACAAGCCATGGATAACAATAAATAGAACCAGGTCGAGAAATAGACCTGGCGTACAGGTCGGGATATAAAAGCCATAGATAACAGTAAACAGAAGCAGGTCCGGAAATAAACCTGCGTACAGGTCGGGACGTATAAGCCATGGATAACAGTAAGCAGAAGCATATCGGAAAACAGACCTGGCATACAGGTCAGGGCATACAAGCCAAGGATAACAGTAGGCAGAAGCAGGTCGGGACATAGCTCTAGCATATAGGTCGGGGCGTACAAGCCATGGATAACAGTAAATAGAAATAGGTCGGGACATAACTCTAGCGTACAGATCGGGATGTATAAGTCATGGATAATAGTAAACAGATGCAGGTCGGGACACAGACCTAACGTACAGGTCGGGACGTACAAGCCAAGGATAACAGTAAACAGAAGCAGGTCGGGATACAAGCCTAACGCACAGATCGGGACATACGAATCATGGATAATAGCATATAGAAGCAAGGCGGAGTACAGATCTCGGAATACAGACTCAGCGGCCAGTCACTATAGGACAAACAAGCCAAGGAATCGTAACTGTTTGTCAGAGAATGTCAGAGAACAATCAATGTGTCAGGGAATATGCTAACAGTTGGGGCTCGCTACACCGTTGGTTTCGCCACCAACCTATTAGGAAGAGCCACGTGTCAATCACCGCCAGACAAAAGCTGACAGCCGACATTCCCTAGCACTAGCTAGGTCCCAGAAATATCCATTGCAATATAAAAAGGGATGATTTGTCCCTTATGCAGGTACGCTCACTCGTCATTTCTCACTAGTCTTTACTTTTCGTCCTTTCTTTGTGTTTTATGAGGAAAAAGTATCTGACTTGAGCGTCGGAGGACCTAACCCGGGGACTTTTTCCTTGGTTTCTGGTCTCTAACGACTCGTGGGCTCGTCTGAGTGTCCGCAGAGCTGCAGTGTCATCGTCCTGGTCATCTTCCTTCGTCAGTCGCCCGTGCGAACCTTTCCAAGGGGTGCCAGGTAGATCCGACACTTTGACAACTTTCCGTTAACTTCTAGTCCATCAAAATCTGCTTCCATCCAACTCAATTTACGGAGAGGATCAATTATTTATTGGTCAACATGCATACCACCACACGGAGCAGAGGCTGGACAACGACTACTACTAATCTACTACTACTGCTGCTGAAGCCACAACAACAGCATAAAGAGGGCGAAAAAGAGAGGGATGTGGGATCATATGTGGGATGTGTGGAGCACGTGTGGTCACGTAGGTGGGGACGACGCAGGGGCACGAGGCCATCAGTGCGCGCAGTGGGCACGTTTCAGCTGGCCGCATGCATGAGCTCGCTGGTTGCTGATATGAAAATGGAGCAATTGCCGGTCCTCTGTTTCCATCGAGAAAGAAAGAGCAGCAGCAGCGATTATTCCTTTGGAATTGTGTAAGCCAAAACAAATGCAACGGGGAGTGAAATTCAAAGTTACTTCTCCCTCTCATAATGAGGCTCCTTCGTTAGGGTCGGCAAATACCTAATGCCTGTCAACAATGGCCGGATAAAGTGAAAACTGAGAGGACATTGTTATTCTTATCATCCTTAATCATTGTTACATGGCGATAATCTTTTTTTATAGATATAATTAAGCAAAGTTGTTGATTGGCGTGGGGTAGGTGGAGAGAATGGCATCGATTCCAGCTCCTTTTTATGATGCAGCAGTCCATCTTATCATTCCATGAAACGCTCGTATGGAAATGGCTAACTTATACTTAAAACAAACGTCTGCGAGATGAGAAGGCGACATCAGACGGTAACTTGAATCTTTGCCTCGACAACGATTAATTACACACTAAACCTTAATTAATAAATAAAGAATAAAAAAAAATCTTGGAATAAAAGAATTTATTAATTGAAAACGATTTTTAATCATATAGTATGATTGGCACCTTGCTGAGTTAGTCCAGTTGGTTTACTAGATTTTGCTAATAAAATATTCTGGCAGATAGAATTTATATGGATTCTTTCAGGTGATCTAACAAATCCTTCATCATTAATTTGTTTGTTGACATGATTGTTCTTCGCAGCTTCAATTTTTCCTCCATGAATAGTGGCCGAGTCTTTCCTCAACTACTGGATTAATTAGCAAGAGACGGGAGACTTTCCAGCTAATTCCAATAAGGAGTTCGGTTATTTTTGTTCTATAAAGTAGTGGACTACCGACCCCTCCCCACTCCAGCAATAGTATGTATCCTTGTTATACATCAAAGATTCAGTGAGAGGCAAGCCATGTCCATGCTCAAATTCTCAGTAGAATTCCTACTCATCCTCCTGACTGTGGCCCTCTTTCTCTCTGTTAAACTCGTCAAATGGAAGAGAAAGCAGCTAAAGCTCCCACCTGGTCGACAAGGATGGCCTTTCGTCGGCGAAACCTTCGGATATCTCAAGCCTCATCCGGCTACTTCTGTCGGCCACTTCATGGAGCAACATGTGTCGAGGTATTAATTGCTTGCTAATCCGAGTTCCTGAATCGTAAAGTGAATGCAGCTAGCTGATGGCGAGGCGTGCGCTGAGGTTCCAGGTACGGGAAGATCTACCGGTCGAATCTCTTCGGCGAGCCGACGATCGTGTCGGCGGACGCAGGGCTGAACAGGTTCATACTGCAGAACGAGGGGAAGCTGTTCGAGTGCAGCTACCCTAGCAGCATCGGCGGCATCCTGGGAAAGTGGTCCATGCTGGTTCTAGTCGGCGACATGCATCGCGAAATGCGAATTATCTCCCTCAACTTCATGAGCAGCGTCAGGCTTCGATCGCACCTCTTGCCGGAGGTCGAGCGCCACTCCCTTCTCGTGCTTCGCTCTTGGATTCACGGCTCCCCTTTTTCAGCACTAGAAGAGGCTAAAAGGGTACTTATCATCTCTCTGTTTGTCCTTCTCCTTTAACATGAATTGATTGGGTTTTATGATCTTCAGTTCACCTTCAATTTGATGGTCAAAAATATTATGAGCATGGAGCCATACGAAGCAAAGACAGAGAAGCTGAGATTGGAGTACATAACCTTCATGAAAGGAGTCATTTCGGCACCTCTGAATTTCCCGGGGACTCCATACTGGAAGGCCTTGAAGGCATGCATATCATCATCCATTGCCATGATCACCTGTTTTTAAAATTGCTAACACATTATCAGAAATTAATTAATTTTTTTATAATTAATACATGGAAAGCTACGGTGACCTACTTATAATTAGACAGGATTGTGATGATTCAATGTGAGGTATATCTTTCATTTCCTTGGAAGCTAACAAGTCGATGGTCACTTTCATTGGCAGATCGGCCATACTGTGTATTAATTTTTCATCATTGTACCAGTTTGTTTTCCTTGACAAAAATAGTAGCAGCTCTCTTTGATTTGCAGTCGCGATCAAACATCCTCAATGTGATTGAACAAAAAATGCAAGAAAGGATGGAAGAGATGAGAGAGCAAGAGAGGGATGAGGAAGTGGATGATCTCCTTAGTTGGGTTCTAAAGCACTCAAAGTTGTCAAAAGAGCAGATCCTCGACCTTTTGCTCAGCCTACTCTTTGCAAGCCATGAAACCTCATCAGTCGCCTTGGCTTTAGCCATATTCTTCTTGGAGAGTTGTCCCAAAGCTGTTCAAAGACTCCAGGTAATTAATTAAGGAGCCATCAAATGATATATAATATAAAAATGTCTGTCTTATTACTTGTATAATAGTTTTATATGCCTAAATGTTGCTAGGAGGAGCACAAAGAAATACAACGCAAGAAGCTACAGAGAGCAGAATCGAGTTTAAATTGGGAAGACTACAAAGAGATGGAATTCACTCAATGCGTAAGCTCTTTCAGTAACCAAACTTCATTAATAGTGTTCTCCTTTGAGCTAATTTTGTTCATAAATGAAGGTGATAAATGAGACCCTACGACTGGGCAATGTTGTAAGGTTCGTGCATAGAAAAGTTCTTCAAGATGTAGAATATAAAGGTACGACATCTAGAGAGATTTATCGATAAGTTAATGTTCATGCATCAGTTGATGAGATTAATTAACAAGTGTGTTGTTCATTTGAAAATTAAGGGTACAAGATTCCATGTGGATGGAAAATTCTACCTGTTTTCGCTACGGTTCATTTGGATCCTTCTCTGTATGATGATCCTCACCAATTCAACCCATGGAGGTGGCAAGTGAGTCCTAATTAATCTAAGTTTATTGTCATTGTTTAAGGAATGGATTTTTTTATGTTATGCTCTAAACTGTAATCAGCTTTTTGAGAGAATAATTAAAAGGAAGTTATTGGATCTTAAGATTAGAATATATAGATGCGGTACACGTTTGCGAAGATGGCACACCACTGACGACCAAGTGCTTAATCCCTGTCCTAAGCGACGACGTGTGCAAGACAATTTTTCCCAAGCGTCGTTATCTTTGCGCTTTGCACTTATCAGTCTATCTAACAAACAATGCGACGAACACTTTGCGTGCAGAAGAGCGGCGTGACTTCGGCGACGACGAACAACTTCATGCCTTACGGCGGCGGCCCCCGTCTATGCGCGGGCTCGGAGCTGGCGAAGCTGGAGCTGGCGGTCTTCTTGCACCACCTCCTGTTGAGCTACAGGTGGGAATTGGCCGAGCCGGATCAGCCGCTTGCATTCCCCTTCATCGAATTCCCGAGAGGACTCCCTATAAAAGTCTACCCCATCTGAGGATTCCAATGAAAAACGAATTTACTGGGACAAAATATATACTCAAAACTAATGTAAATTCGGGGCTGGTCATTGCTGATGAATGCAGATGAGTGAGGCTTCAAAATTTGGGAAAATGATTATTGTTGTTAATTAATCTGATATTTTGTGTGTATTGTGTAAATAGGCGTAGGCGGATGAAGATGATACAGAGTGTTAAACAAAAATTATGTTGGAAAAAAAAACATATATGGCTAATGTATTGATGAACTCCTGGGTAGCAAAAAAAGTTTCTTCAACTAAATCTTAACCTTAACATGCATGATGGTCGGACACAGGTATGTTTTGTTTTCCAAATGCATAAGGCTCTTTGATCAGTTTAATTAATCCTCTGTTTACACGAACAGAGGTGAGATGTGAGAAGAAGAGAGAGGATGAGAGGGTGGAGAGAGGAAGAATTCTTTGATTTTATGTTTACCCAACGATTAGACAAGGGAGAGGAATCCCTCTCAAATATCCTCATTGGCGGGGATGTTTGAGAGGTATTAGAAATCATCGGCTTAGTGAAATATTTAATTATGAGTTTTGGAATTTTTGAAAAATGAGATATATGATGTGAAAATAAGGAGCATAAATTTTGAAAGAAATATCTCTTACACAGTACTTTTAGTAAGTCTTATTGGAAGTTATATTGATTATCCATCTAAGTTTATTAACGAAAATTATGTTTAATTTAGGTAATCAATGATCTTCGAGTAATGTTCTATGTCTAACGCGTCAGTAAAAGGGGTATGCAATTCGGAATCAGAAAATCTTAGGATGTGTTTAGTTTACGCATGTTTCATTTTCATTTTCTAGAAAACACGTGTTTTCTAAAAAATAGAAAATGACTTTTACTCATTCTCTATTTTTCCAGAAAATATTATCTATTGTTTTAGAAAACAAACATGGTAAATGTAAATCAAACATCACTTTTCATAAACGTGCATTTTTTTCAAAAAATGAAAATGAAAAATGTGCAAATCAAATGTACCCTTAGGTTTTTCTTGATTTCGAGATTAACTAATTTTTTTTACAAAAAGTACCTACCTTTCGATAAGAGAAAAATATGAAAATAAAATAAAAAAACTTTAAAAAATAAAAAAGACATAAAAACATTAAAAAAAAAATATGGTTGATTTTGTAAATGAGGTAATATGGTAAAATGTTAAACTAGTTTATTTATTAAACTATCAAATAAATAAGTTTTTATTGTATTACCTAGGTTGAACAAAATAATATTTTGATTATGTTTTATTTTCTATAATCTTGATTATGTGATTACCTGATAATTACATAATCAAAATCATATATGATAATTTGAACTAAACGCATAGTCTCTTGCGACCATCTTCATCATCTCCTTTTAACGGGTTGCTTGGGACGTTAACTATATATGCCGTGAACTCTCAAATTGCTTGAGAAAAGACATGGCCAATTGTTTATCCACATTGCAGCCACCCACACAATTGTAAAAGTGAGTGTTTATTTTTTGGTACTGCTCGCAGCCTTCTTCTTCTCCTCCCGCCTACTCTCGACCTTCCTCTTTATCTTGTTTTCATCTTCCACGCATTTCATTGTCATCTTCTTTTTATCACTAGGCCATCCATCACTATAAGAAAATAGAACTTTGGACATGAAAATTCTGTCTTTAAATATTATTTTTCCACTCTAAATAATATTTGAGACGAAATATTTCGGCTCAAAAATTTGTTAGTGAAACTCCCGTGACTAATTTTGAGATAAAAATATTCCGTCTCTAATTTTAAAAATAGGTTAAAAAATTATCTATGAATATATTTTTAATTTAAATAAATAAAATTAATTTCAAATATTTTTTTTTCTAATTTAATTTTAAATCCGTGTTAGTTTCTCTTTCTATTTATAAATCCACTAGAAATTTATTTTCAAATTTAACATTAATCTTATTTATATTTCATATTTACATATTATTTTACCATAAACAATCACAAATTTCAAAAGTATTAAAAATAACTAATTCCTAAATCCAAAAGTATAATATAATTATCATTGAGATAAATAAATATTCACATCGTCTTGATAAAAGTAATCACACATTACGATTCAATTTTCTTTTCCTTTTAATAATTTTCCCTACTATCTTCTTGCTAGTAGCATGCATGTCTTTAATTTCTTATGATAATTCTTTATTCTTCTAATTAGACCAAATATATTGAAACTTTAATTATTTGATCTTCCAAAGTGTCAATCGTGTTGAAATCCATACACCCTCCCCTTACATGAGTCACTCATCACATCATATCATTGTAGTAAATATATCACCCTCTATTAAATTTATCACCCATTACATCACATCATGATTGAAGATTGAATGAAAAATGTGTTGGCGTAGGTAGGCCGACAAAAGGGAGGGGGTGAATTGCCTGTAAAAAATAAAACTGAACCTTTCCCGATCTTTCAACTGAGATTAGCAGCACAAATATAAAAAGAAAATTGAACAATTAAAAATAAAAGAGGCGAAAGAATTACTTGATTACAACCTAAGTAGTTGTTAATCCAAAGTAAAATAAAGCACTAAAAAAGTCTCCTTCGTGGAAGGCGAAGAAGTCTATTACACTTGTTGAATGCTCAGAATTATATTAGGAAATAAATACAAGAGTTTTGAATATTTCCTAAGTCCAGGAGTCTTTTTATAGCTCTTGAAAAATATTATCCTTAGCTTGAAGGTGTCTTCAAAATTATCCAAGGTGCATTCCATAGGATAGATTTTATCTCCCAAGGATAAAACTTTGTCCTCGGGTAAAGGCTAAGGAAGGCACTTCTATGAAGCATTGAAGGCGCCTTCCACAAGCCAATCAGCTCAATAGCTGATTTCTTTGTGTCGGTGATTCTCCGATTAATCGGAGTTGAGTTCACCATAATCCAATTCCGACCTTCTCCTTGAGCAGACTTTATTCCCATCTTATCGTCTCTCGAACACCACGCACATCCTTCTCATTTATAAGTGTATTTTTCCCCAGCATCTTGTCCCTCTGATGCACCGAGCTCGTCGGTTCCTTTTTTGTCATCCTTTTCACTAGTTATGTCTTCCGTTCGACTTCTTATGTTTCTAAGCTCCTACATACTTAAACACAATGATCAAATACATAGAACATAACTTAATATGGTTGACCACATCAAAACTGACACAGGTTACTTGCAATCTCCTTTTTTTGATGTGCATCAACTCAAATTAAAGTTAGGATTAAACAAAAAAGTAATAACATGATTAATATAATTATGTAAAGAAGTTGCAATTAGAATAAAATATTACAATGAATTAATCAAGTTTAATAAAATTGTAAAATTCGTACAAAGATAAAAAAATGTTCTCATTCCGCTTTAACTTGTACCTATTTCATCCTCTTTGATCACATCAAAAAAATATTGGGGAAAAATAAAATAAACTCTTAGAAAAATTTAAAATATTTTTCTAGGGGCACATAGTAGAAATTATTAGTAAACTAATATTTTTGAGAAATAATTTTTAAAAATATTCTATTTTTAATAATTAATCTTCTATTTAACAAAAATAAATTTAAAAAATTAATTTTTGATTTTGAAAAATCATGTAACTTTTTGTCAAATATAAACAGAATAATTTATATGAGCAAAAAAATTATCACAGAAAAAAGAATTAGTTTAATGAACAGAATTGATTAAGTTTATCAGAACATCCGAGATTTTGAAAATAAATTTTAAAACTATTTTTCAACTCTGAAAATGCTTCTAAAATTTTATGGATATGGAAAATAGATTGTTAAATGTGAGAAAAATCAAAGTTCCTGAATTTCTATTTTCCTCTATTTTTAATATTGAAAATTAACTTTTCAAAAAATAATTTGTAATAATTCAGATAAAATTCAAAAATATGCCACAAATTTTTTATTATCATAGAAGGCATTATGTTTTATCAAAGAAAAAATAAAAGTTTTGAAAAATAAGTCTACAAAATATTTTAAATTTTTAAAATATCATTTTTTATAATAAATTCATAGAAAAATAACTTAATGGTAAAAAATTTTTAAAATTTTTTTGTTTGTAGATCAAATCATCAGATAATATAGTAAAAAATTTTAACTCGAAATACTAACCGTAAGCATTTAAATAATTTGTTTAAATAATATGGAAGATAAAATATATTAAAATTTAAAGCATGCATAAGATTAACTTAAATTATATTAGACATGTTTTGGGAATCCAATATAAGTTATTTTCTACTAGATTAATCAGGAATTTTGGTGTGACATAATTTTAAGAATTTTTCTAATTTGACCCCTATGACTCCTGATATACCAATTGAGTCATCTGTAATTTCTACAATTTAAATTTCATAAATCTTTTGAAGTTGAATATGCATAGTCATTTTTTAAAGATTCTATTTATCCTTTTAATTTATCATTTTTATTTTTGAGTTTATCAAACAATTCTAGTGGGCATACATTAGTTAATTTTTTTTTTCAAATAAACATTTCTTTCATTAAATTATTATTTTAAAATTTTAGTTTACATAAAGATTTAGTAATTAATATTATTATAGAATAAAGTTGATTAGAAGGTAGAAGGTATATCTCACTTACCATATCATGTTTGAAGTTGGACTCTCCCCATTTGTTGCTTTCCTCAAATATAGCTTTCCCTTCATCGATACTCTTCTCTTGGTGACTCGCCATGAGTGTTAGTCTAGCATACTCCTCTAGTTTAGACACCGATGACGACTTGTCCCTGTTGGGTTACTTCTGAGCTAAATGGGAGGGGGGGGGTTAATAGCTTAGCTTGCTTTACCTTGATGATGATCTTTTGCAGCGGAATACTCGAAACAAACTTCTCCAATGCTAATGGCAATGATTTACTTGGTATCCACCTCAAAAAGAGGTGACTAATCTAAGGATTCACACACCGTGCACACTCTCCACTATATAAACTCTCCTTCTCGAAACAATCGGAGGTGGAGAAATCTCGTACAAGACTCAACAACAAGATACAACTCAAACAATAAGTAAATACACAAGAATACAGATAAAACTTTTTTCTTGCTTCATCTTGTTGATGAAGATTGCCTCTTGATGTTTGGAAATGCAACAGCAACTTGCTCCAAGCAACTTCAAGAACTGGCAGAAGAATGGGAGGTGTTGTGTAAGCACTCTGTCATTTGAACTCGTCGTCACCTTTATATATGCATTTTTAAGGCTCCCAATCAATTAGGTATGCTCCCAATCGATTGTCACGCCAGATCCCAGCGATCCCAGGCATCCAAACCCTATATCCTACGCAATGGTCATATCCCAATCGACCGACTGATCGATTGGGGAGGCTTTGATCAATCGACTGATCGATTCAGAGTGCCTATGTGTTATCGCAGATAAACCTAGAATCGATTGACCGATCGATTTAGGCTGCCTCGCAATTTCACGAGAAATGAATGTTGAATGATGAAAGGTAAATTTGGGAGTACTATTTTTTTTCTTGAGGATCATCTCTGATGAAGAAATCCTCCAACTATTTGTAATGACTCTGCAAAGGAACTAAGAAAACACACAGACACATTTAATGAGTTCAACTTAAATAGTGTTGAAAAATTACTCATACTTGAAGTAGCAGAGAACAAAGCCACACTTGGCACACGAAATCAACAAAACTAAAGACAAGGACCCCATAACTCAAGAGGAAATATAACTATAAGTAAAAGATTGCAATTGCAGAATGATCTCAGTAACTAATTTAATACGTTATTCAAAAATCTTGTGACAGAAATGGAGGACACAAGTTAAATTAGTTTTCAAACCTTTGATAAGCAAGTTGGCACGCCATTGACAGTGAAATGAAGCAAAATAATTAAGCAGTTGCTTGTAAGCAAGGTTTTAGTGTGTGGAACTCATCCTATTGGAGAAGCAAAAGCCAAAATTTGTAAAAGGAAATGGAGACTAAACCAAATTCAGGTACACGAATTGCAAATTCAGGGTCCGGATTGTACTAAATCAAGTTGGCTCGTGTGCGAACGCGACCTGCGTACACTAATGCCGGATCGGTCGGGTCAAAATTTATACAAGTGGAACAACCAACATTTTTGCCACGTAGATCTTTTGCAAGCTCCTATATAAGGAGGCTCCGATCATAGGCAGAGAATATACAACAAAGCAAAGGCTCCAATCTCCTGCTCGGCGGAGCGCATTCAGGTACCACTCGCAGGCCTCGGTCAGCTCGCCTGGTCGGTCTCTTTGTCGGACTAACAGACTTCTCTGCCCGATCGGCTAGTCTCTTTGACAGCCCAACAGCCCGACCTATCTGCTCGACTCGGCCGACCTCTCTAACAGCCCGACCTATCTGTCGCCCAGTCTGTCTGCTCGACCCGACCACCCTCTCTTGCGCGGCCTATCTGTCTCGTTCGGCTGGCCTCTCTTGCTCGGCTTGTCTGCCTCGTCTGACTGGCCTCTCTTACTCGGTCTGCCTGCCTCGTGTGATCGGCCTCTCCTGTTAGGCATGTCTGCTTCGTCCGACCGACCTCTTTGCTCACTCAGTCACTTTGAGGTTGACACTTGGATAAAAATCAGCCCCTGCTGGCAGCCTGAGATCATCTGTTCAAGTTAGTTCAACTGTAAGTTGAATTTAAATTCTGTATAATTTTTTAAATTCAACTAATTTCCCTAAAAATCTCCGACAATATATTATTTGTATTCCAACATATTAATCAAGAAAATGACACATTAGTAGAATCAAAATTGAAGTAAATAAGAAATGTCAAAGAATAAAAGGTTTGTCTCGACAACGAGCATTGCTATTTGAAATGGACGTATGCTGAATTTAAAATATGAAAAAAAATCAATCTTTAATTGGAAAGCAAGAAGAAATAGAAAATGTAGTGAAAATAGATGTCAATCATCCAGTAGCCAACAAACACAGTAGCAATCGCACCAAAATCAAATCCTAATCTAACACGAAAGGAAATGTCGCCCAACAAGATTTGTTCTTGGCGAAGGTGACGATGTTGAGTACTGGAGACTTACCAATGGCGACTTTAAATTGGTCGTGGGAGTCCTTGTTGTCGTCGGCGTCCTTACCAGTATGGCCCAGGTGCCCTCATTGCAACACGAGGTGTGGGATCTTGCCCTCGAGTGAGGAGGCTCGGTTACGAAAAGGAATTAGGTTAAAAGTGAGATTTAAAGGGAAAGAGAAAAGAAATTGATTAGAGTTTAGTAAGTTAAAGGGAAAATAAAATATTTATATGTATTTAATATTTATTTCTTTATAAATTTATATGAAATATTATTTTAAATTTGTTTTATATTTCATCTTAAATTCTTATTAGATATTATATTTTTTAAAATAAAAAATGTTTGTATTTTCCAACAATAAATTTGAAATTGATTCTTTTCATCTCAATTTTTCAATAAATTATAAATGAATTTTTATAAAAATTATATGATTTCAAATTTTATTTGCAATTTATATTTATTTATATTTATTAAAATTTAATTATAGTTTTGTATCAAATTCATTTCAATTTTTGTCCTAATTTTTTTTAAATATTATATTTTATAAACATATTACTAATTCGGTAGCAATTATTCTCTATTTATATAAATCTAAAATAGATTTTATTTCTATCATAAAAATTGTCTTTAATTTATATAAATTTAAAATAGAATTTCTTCGGTCTCAATTTTTATTAAATTTTTAAAAAAAAATTTGACAAAAATTATACCGTTTCAAATTTTATTTATAATCCATATATATTTTAATTTATAAAAAATTATTTGTAGTTCCATCTTAAATTCATTTCAATTTATGTCTCAATTTATTTTTTAAATATTATTTATTATTAAAATGAAATAGATTAATAATTCTATAATAAATCCATGTCTAATCTAAATCTAAAATAAATTTTAATTCCCTCTTAAAAATTTATTTAAGCTTTGTTAAGACAATGAGAATTCCCTTTACGTTGTACGCCCAAGGTCCCAAGCTCCACCCTCCATTACCGCCAACTCCAGGTGCATGACATACCTCTTCTTCGAGTCCCTTTCACTGCCTCGTTGTGACCCACAATCTAACAATGAACTAAAATTAAACCATACTAGTACTCTTTCTATTAATAAAATATTACATTTATACGACCTCTAACTATAAGAGAGTTGCTTTTTCCCCCTCTTACGCACACCCCCTCTACCTCCTCTTTCTCTCTGCCAAAAGACGCATGTAGTTTCCTCTTTATTTTTTTTAATTAATCATAGTAATTCTCATTTCATTTTAATTTTTTAATTAATTTTATTTAAAAATAACTCTCATGCAATTATATTTTTAATTTTATTTAAGTTTATTTTTTAATTAATTTAATTTATTGTTTTTTATCAATACTTTATTTTTCAATTTTATATAATTTTTATTTAGTTTTTATTTTTTAATTAATTTAATTTATTATTTTTTCATAATACTTATATTTTTTCAATTGATTTTTTTTAATTTTATTTTTTTATTAATTTTTTTAATCAATTTCTTTACCAATTTTTTATCAATTTTATTTTTTTCAATAATTTTTTTACATGTTTATAATCTTTTATTTATTTTTAGTTTATATTTAAAACTAAAAAAATACTACGAATTAATAATGAACACATTCATAACTTAAGACCAAACATATTTTTTTCAAATGAAAAGTACATGTAATAATACAAAAAAAACATAAAAACATATAAAAATAGAAATCTTAATCAATATTGCCTCCA
Source organism: Zingiber officinale (assembly GCF_018446385.1). Lineage (NCBI taxonomy): Eukaryota > Viridiplantae > Streptophyta > Magnoliopsida > Zingiberales > Zingiberaceae > Zingiber > Zingiber officinale. Next base: position 81,519,583 of record NC_056007.1, read on the forward strand.
AATTCTGCTCCCGATGCGTTTGGTGGTGGTGCACCTATTACTTCATACCACAAATGAGCGCGTGTCCTGTAACGAGTGACCTATTTAAAGGGAGAGAAGATTATGACATGTATTAATAGTTGGATGCGGGTAATTTAAGTGTCAAATTAGGAATGTAATTTAAAGGAAGGGAGTAATTTAAAAATTATATAAAATAAAAAAAAATTTAAAAATTTGATAAAATATAATAAATAAAATTGATTAAAGAAATAAAACTAAATAAATATTAAAAAAATAATAAATAAAATTAATTAAAAATAAAACTAAATAAAAATTAAATAAAATTAAAAAATATAAGTATTAATGAAAAAATAATAAACAAAATTAATTTAAAAATAAAACTAAATAAAATTAAATAAAATTAAAAATATATATAAGTATTAATGAAAAATAATAAATAAAATTGATTAAAAATTTAAACTAAATAAAAATTTTAAAATATATAAACTAAATAAAATTTTTAAAATATATAAGTATGAATGAAAAAAATTTAAAAAAAATTAATTTTAAAAATAAAACTAAATAAAAATTTAAAAATATATAAGTATGAATAAAAAAATTAATTAAAAATTAAAAATAATTAAAAATAAAAAATATATAAGTATGAATTAAAACAATTAAAAAAAAATTTAAAAAAAAACAAAAAATATAGAAGGTAGAATGGTCTTTTGGCAGAGAGAGAGAGAGAGGAGGGGGGTGCGCGTGTCAGGGGAGGGGGGAAAAGCAATTTGCTGGCTATAATCGAGTTGCTTAGAGCATCTACAATGTCATTAACACGTGACGTGTTAATGACAATATATTATTTTATATATATAATTTTTCAGCGCTGTAGTCATTTTAACGCGTTTAATTCGTTGAACGTGTTAATGTTACAGTGCGTGAACAATACAGCCAAGTAATGCTACAGTATGTGAACAGTATAACCACGTAAATATTAACGCTGAAATTTTAACAATGTTGCATATGCTCTTACACATAATATATTTATAGAAATGGACAACTATCTATTTTAATGAAGCTAATAGAAATACCCTCACCTCGATTTCATTTACCTTTGTAAAAAATGTGGGACGCATAAGGTCGGTATGAACTTTTATAGAAATATTATATTTGTACACCCCACACTATTTGCACGAGTATTTCTTGTAATAAATTTGAGATAAATTCTAAGCGAATGTGAAATTATCTTATTGGATGTATCTTCACCATGTAAAGGGTGATTGTGATAGAGCAAATGCCCTCTTGATTTATCTCTTTTCATGCGTGGGACTGTCTGTAGTTATTGGGAAGATGATGATTTCATTTTTTTACTATAATATTACATTCATATGATTTAGAGACATCCGATTAAATTTGAATCATGAAAAAAAATTCAAATTCTGACACGCATAAATCATAGAGAAATGGTCCAAAGCCTCGAGACAATAGTGTTGTGTCTTCTTAGTTTTTTAAATATCTAATAATCGAGTTTTAATTTTGATGAATTAATATATATATATATATTTTTATGAATAATTGATTTAATAATATTAAATTGATAGATTATCTGTAGGAACACTTATTAATTTATCCTAATACATATCTAAAATATTAGATGACAATTAAAAAAAATATTACATTTGATGTCATTTTTGAAAAATATAAACTCTTTTTAAAGATTTTTCATTCCTCTCCGCCGTATTTTTAGTATGATAAACAAGGAAAACTCTTATAAATCAAACCTGTCTTCTCCGTCTTAACGCATCCAACGAATAATTATAAAAGAGCAGGACATGAGTGACTTTAAATAAATCTGTCTTCTGCGTCTAGAATCCACTGTGTACATTATTATTTGAAATACGATTACAGAAGATAAATATGTTTGACTTTAATGTCATCATCAAATTATCTCAGGATTAATACGGAAGAGATAAATCATGAATAATTATTAATCTTTAGAATAATGACTAATACATAAAGAAAATATTTATGTTGATTTTATTAAATTTAAATTCTAAATCTTATGAGAATAATATTTTATGTACTAATCACAAGATTATCCCGAAAAAAAATACATTACTCAAAACATGTAATAAGTACAAATGACTTTTAAATATAATAATATTCGGCCACTAGATTTAGTACGGTGGTAAAAAAGTAGAATGTATTTTTTTATTTTTATAAAAATACTGAATTTGATAGCATTAAATTTGGAGTAATTGATTGGTGCTGTATTCCTCAGTTGAGAGGAGATAAGTGAAGGGGAGAAAAAGATAAATAAAGGACGGATAATTTTTACTCTTATTTGAGAGGGATCGAGTTATGAAAGAGAAAGGGAGAGAAAGGTCAAATTTACACTTGCATACTTAGAAATCAATGTAACATATAAATTTATTTTTTAGAAAAAGATATTTATATAATTTTATATACTTCCTTCCCTTACTAAATCGTTTTTCATCCCACCATCTAAATAGAGAGTAAAAGTCTTTATCATTGGGATCCTCTGTATCATAATCTTGGTTCACTTTTAGACTAAGGATTACTCATATATGGAATTTCATAAATCCTACCTATACAACAAGTGTGATCTATGAAACCCCACCAATAGATGAGCTTGCCCATTCTCTGAACCGCACTTTACGGTCCAAAGGATCTGTGCTCTCATTAACTATTTTTGGGGTGATCGGTCTGATCCATGAAAGTTTTCTACTGACGATCAGGATAAATTAGGAAGCACACGTGACAATCAATCCAGAAGCCCAATATCCTTTTAGTTGCACGCTCATTCAGAGGAATTTTTTTTTATAAATATGTCATCACTAAGGATTGAATCATATGTACCTGAGTGACAATCTATATATTATACGGTGATACTATAACTCCGAGGATGAACATCTAGGAGTCCGAGATCTTATTTGCCTCCTATTTAAAGATAAAATTTTTATAAATATACCGTAATTTATCCTAGACATCTTTTTAATTTTCATGTCGGATACCTCTATAATGATTAAACGGTTGATAATGTGATCGACATGTGGAGCCTTTATATTTTTGTGAAATGAGTCTGTCCATCTCAAAATTGAGGTCGAATCCTCTGGACTACAAAGTGCAAATTAAAAGATGAGCCATTTCATTTATAGGTGGGATATCATAGACCCTACCTATTTTACAGGTAGGGTCCATGAAATCTCACATATTAGTAACTCCTTTTCTAGGAACGGACCAGGAGTTATGATCCAAAGGGTCCTGACTGCTCAAAATTAACGAGATTGTAAAAACACTTGTTTTTGAAAAAAAAATATATATATACAATTTGTTATTTTAACGTGTTCAATTCGTTGAACGCGTTAATATTACAGTGCGTGAATAGTACAGTCACGTAATGTTATAGTACATGAACAGTACAACCATGTAGATATTAACGCTAAAGCTTTAACCGTGTTGCATATGCTCTTACACATAATATATTTATAGAAATGGACAACGATCTATTTTAACGAAGCTAATAGAAATACCCTCACCTTGATTTCATTTACTCTATAAAAAATGTGGGACGCATGAAGTCAGTGTATGGACTTTTATAGAAATATTATATTTGTACACCCCACACTATTTGCACGAGTATTTATTGTAATAAATTTGAGATAAATTCTAAACGAATGTGAAATTATCTTATTGGACGTATCTCCACCATGTAAAGGGTGATTGTGATAGAGCAAATGCCCTATTGATTTATCTCTTTTCATGCGTGGGACTGTCTGTAGTTACTGGGAAGATGATGATTTCAATTTTTACTATAATATTACATTCATATGATTTAGAGACATCCGATTAAATTTGAATCATGAAAAAAAATTCAAATTCTGACACGCATAAATCATAAAGAAATGGTCCAAAGCCTCCGAGACAATAGTGTTGTGTCTTCTTAGTTTTTTAAATATCTAATAATCGAGTTTTAATTTTGATGAATTAATATATAATTTTTTTTATGAATAATTGATTTAATAATATTAAATTGATAGATTATATGCAGGAACACTTATTAATTTATCCTAATACATATCTAAAATATTAGATGTCAATTAAAAAAAATATTACATTTGATGCCATTTTAAAAAAATATAAACTCTTTTTAAAAGATTTTTCATTCCTCTCCGCTGTATTTTTAGTAGGATAAACAAGGGGAACTCTTATAAATCAAACCTGTCTTCTCCATCTTGACGAATCCAACGAATAATTATAAAATAGCAGGACATGGGTGACTTTAAACAAATCTATCTTCTGCGTCTAGAATCCACTGTGTACATTATTATTTGAAATACGATGACAAAAGGTAAATATGTTTATCTTTAACGTCTTCATCAAATTATCTCAGGATTAATATGGAGAATATAAATCATGAACGATTATTAATCTTTGAAATAATGACTAACACACATAAAAAAAAAAATTTATCTCGATTTTATTAAATTTGAATTTCAAAATTTATGATAATAATATTTTATATACTAATTTCTAGATTATCCCGAAAAGAAATACATTATTCAAAACATGTAATAAGTACAAATGACTTTAAATATAATAATATTCGACCACTAGATTTAGTAAGTCGGTAAAAAAGTAGAATGTATTTTTGATTTTTATAAAAATACTGAATCTGATAGCATTCGATTGGTGCTGTATTCCTCGGTTGAGAGGAGATAAGTGAAGGGGAGAAAAAGATAAATAGAGGACGGATAATTTTTACTCTAATATATTTGAGAGGGATCGAGTTATGAAAGAGAAAGGGAGAGAAAGGTCAAATTTACACTTGCATGCTTAGAAATAATCAATGTAACATATAAATTTATTTTTTATAAAAAGATATTTATATAATTTTATATACTTCATGTTTATTCCCTTCCCGTTCATTCCGAATCAACCTTCGTCACCTCCTAAACACGAATATGATTAAATTCTTTACTTGTTCATCCGTTTCTTCCCCTCCCCTTCCATTACTAAATCGTTTTTCATCCCACCACCTAAATAGAGAGTAAAAGTTTCTATCATTGGGATCCTCTGGATTGTAATCTTGGTTCATTTTTAGGCTAGGAGTTGTTTATAGATAGAATTTCATGGATCCCACCTATATAACAGATGGGGTCTATGAAACCCACCATTAAATGAGCTGATTTATTCTCTGAACCTTATTTTACGATCCAACGGATTTGTGCTCTCATTAACTATTTTTATGGTGATTGGTTCGATCCATGAAAATTTTCCACTGACGACCAAGATAAATCAAGAAGCGCACGTGACAACCAATCCAGAAGTCTAATATCCTTTTAATTAGTTGCGCCCTCATTTAGAGGATTTTTTTTATAAATATATCATAACTAAGGATCGAATCATATGTACCTAAGTGACAATCTAAATATTATACGGTGATACTATAGCTCCGGGGATGAACATCTAGGAGTCCAAGATCTTATTTTCATGTCCTATTTAAAGATAAAATATTTATAAATATATGGTAATTAATCTGGGATATCTTTTTAATTTTCATGTCGGATACCTCTACAATGATTAAACGGTTGATAATGTGATCTACATGTCGAGCCTTTATATTTTTGTGAAATGAGCCTACCCATCTCAAAATTGAGGTCGGATCCTCTAGACTAGTGTGATCCAGAGGATGGACCATTTCATTTATAGGTGGGATATCATGGACCCCCACCTATTATACATATAGGGTCCATAAAATCCTACTTATTAGCAACTCTTATCTAGAAACGGACTAGGAGTTGTGATCTAGAGGATCTCGACTGCTCAAAATTAACGAGATTATAAAAACACTTGATTTTGAAACAAATATATATATTAGTATTCCACCTGATTTTGAAAATATATATATATTACTATTCCAAGTATTTAAAATATTCAATTTTTTTTGCACATCTTATACAATTTTATTTAATCAATTTTAATATATTGCCATGTGATTGAAATTATTCTTTTAAATAATATTATAATAAATTCTTAAATTAAACTAATGTTTTAACAAATCTTGTAGTTCGCGGCGCCCCTTTATTTTCTTATATTTTTCTTCATTTTTAATAATAATGTTATTAAATTATATTTAATATTTTAAATTTAAATTATGGTAATTTATAATTTTTTTGATCGTTTTTTTATTGAAATAATCTCATTGTTGGGCTCCGCGCTGGTTGCGGATGCAAAAACGAAATTGCTTTCTTTCGTTGCCGTGGGTCAAAAGAAATTATGGCCGGTAGACGCAGGTGACAACTATATTCGTCTGATTTTAGCATCGTTTACCAACACAAAACAGCTTATCTCACTTATCACATCCGACAGTCATCTGAGATCACGCCCATCCCTTGGTCGAAAGAAGAACTGGTATGTTGCCATCGCACTGCATCCTAGCATCAGATGTGCGTAAGCAATGACGCAATTGTGCAAAGTGGTCCCCGAGAGCGTCGGCGTACAACCCACGCGAAGAAAGACCTCCGCTGGCGCAACAAATAATAATGAGCCACGTGTAAAAATCTCATCCGTTCCTCAAAACAGATCTAGCATCGAACCGTCCACTTCCTATCCCAGGTCAATAAATAACCATGGGACGGCACGCCTTTCTTTGCATTCGCTTCGTTGGTTTTTAGGTTTTCGTCCATTGCACGCCTTTGTGCCGCTGATGCGTCGTCCGGTGATTTCTTCCTGCTATGTGTTTCCTCTTTGGAGTTTGGTCTCCTCTGTTCGCCGATCGTGTACTCTATTGATTCGTCGGTGAGTCGGATCGTTTGTTCTTCTGTTATGGCGATTTTTCTCCCGGCTATTTCCTAGATCGAGTAAGTTTGTTTGGTTTATCTTGCTTCGTGCTGGTTTTGTAGGATTTCTGTTTTGGATAGAATAAATCAGCGTATCTGTTGATTGCCTTGGACAGCATAAGCTTTTGATTTTTCAATTTGGTTTTGCGTCTTACCCTCGTAAGATCACGGCGTGGATGGCCTTCTGGTGTTATCTACTTGCAGAGGTTGCCCATCTGCTGCGTGCAGCGAATCCTGGGCGATGAAGGCTTACGAGGTTGTGGATGGATGGATTTCATGACGTCTCTCGTTTTAAGTACTTAGAACTTGAGATGTTAATATGGGATTCTGTCGTTGAGAGTGCCATTTGGGAATTGTGGATCAGCATGGATGGTAAGGTACAATTTAGGATATTTGTTAGTTGCTTCCTGTTCTCTGTTACCACGACCTTTGCCAAGTTGGGTGCGCTCGCTTGGCAGGTCAAAAAAAATAATAAAGACATTTTTTGTGTTTTGGGGGCTCGCATGGGGTGATTTTGAACCCCGGGTTCCCCCTGTGTGCCTTGCGTTGTTGCTGTTCTCTACTTGCTCCATTGTACGCCGGATTTACCTACAAATGCATCTGCAACGAAACTACGATCGATTCCTCAAGGTACAAAGCAGTACGATCTTTCCAAATCCACCAGGTATTAATTTATTTCTTTTGGTCAAAAGAAACAGCAGCAAATTCAAATCCAAGGAAATCATGGTCAATTCCACAAGGTACCAAGCAATTTTATCTTCCTATTCACTGAGGTATAGATTTTAGCTTATGATTAATTGAAATAGAAGCGCAAGTGTCAATTTCATCATCTTAATTTATTGTTACCTAACGTTCCTACGGCGTTCATTTACACAATATAAGTATCATTGACATTTGTGCAGTGTTTTTAGTAAAGGATAATATTGTCTATTTTACATTTGCTAAATCTTTGCATATTATTTTCCTCAGTAACGATTGTTTATTTAGAGACCCAAGTGCACTGTTCCCAAGTTAATGGATTTGTTTTGTAACTGTTATCGCAAAGAAACATTTATTTAGCCATGTAAGACTAGATATTGGTGTTTTTTAGTGTTGCGTATTCGGATACGCTTGCTTGCCTGTCGTACATGTATTTGTAGATTATACACTACACGTAGAAGGATTTGGAGATTGACGGTTATAACAATGGGTGACATTGAAGAACTGCGTTGACGACTCATCCTAGATTCAGATCCAGAGATCCAGTCGTGGCTTGTTGTTTTTGTTTGTCCATCATCCTTGCCGTTGAAGGAGATTTAAAGATCAAGGAAGTTGAATCTAATGAAGTTGATCAGTGATAATTATAGATTTGTATGGAAGGCTCATCCAAGTTCTACCACTGGCTCGATGGTTCTGTTTGTCAATCTTCTTATATCCAAGTGTTGGCCGAGTTTCTCTATCTTCCCATGTCGAATGATTTACAATTATCTGTGGTTGCTTGCTCCATCGGAAACCAGATTTAACCAACTGTCAATCTTCAACAAAAGCTGACCATTTCCCCGAGGTACAATGCAATCGTTGAGGGTATAAATTTATTGGCTGTTCAAATGAAATCGCTGCAATCTATTTGTTAGTCATCTTTTCAATCTCTCCCGTTTCCATTGTTCATTTTCTTTATTTTTCATCAGCCGTGTTGAAGTAATTGCTCAGTAGTTTCTTTGCTCATTCATCATGGTGAACGGCTTCTGTTGCACATGCTGATCATACCGCAATTATGGTTTGTGTTCAACTATAAGTAATTGAGATTTTGCACATGTATTAGTTTATTTAGATGTTACTTTTAAGACGGAACATGCTTTAGTTTTTAATGGGTCTCTTGGAAAGGATGGTTTTGAACTCCTTGAGAAACATCATCACGTGCCATATACAATTTGTACGAGTTAAAATTCTGACATGCGGCTCACTAGGTCTTGATTCATTTGCGTTGTCAACAAATTTCGGGTGTTGCCGAGTCTTTATTTGGCTTGCTCAACTTTATTCAAATTGTTGCAATTTTCCCAAGCTTTGCTGTACTTAATGTTAAATTTTATCAAAGGATTTCTTGGCGTTCTTAGTGATAACATTTTTTATAAACTGCTGGCGAGTTTATTTTGACATTTACTTCAACAGAGCTTGGTTCTTGGTTTTTTTATTAGCCGTTTGACAATAAAATTGCTTGCCTGTTTTTATTCTTTCTAAAGTTTTTATTGGAATCAGAGATATTTATTGCGATTCAGCCAATTTTTTCGGGATAGGCTGTTTCATAGTAGTTGAGATCCTCTGTCCTCAAAATGGGGTGTCCCCATGTCCCCTCGCCGATCGGACGATCATGATGGCCTCGTGATGTGCACTGTATCTTTGAGATATGATTTAACCCGTCCGATCGGCGAGGGGACATGGGGACACCCCATTTTGGGGACAGAGGATCTCAACTGGTTTCATAGCTAGATTAGTCGTATCTGTTACATTTGATGAACTTGCAGTTTAATTGAATCTTTATTTCTGGTGGAAAATTAATTTATTTAAATAACAGAACTTGTTTAGGGAAAAAAATATAATTATAGGATTATTGGACGCCGTTAAATTATGAATAAAGTTCGGAAAAACTCGAGATTATGGGAGCTCGGTTATTATGTGAATTTAGTTTAGTGTATCTCCAAAATTAATTTTATTGGTTTACCTTCTTAGATTTAAAATTTGAAATTTTTGGCAATTCGATCTATCTTCCAAAAATTGCTTATGATCGGCTTGCTGGCTTACGTTGTTATTAAAGGCGGTATTTCGTTTATAAACATGGTTTATTTTTGTTTAAATAATTGGAGCAAGTATAATTGTGAATTGTTTTGAAATATTTTTATCAAAACTTATTTTGATAATATTTTGTATTTAAATAATCCTTCCTATGGTTTATTCGTGTTTGTTTTCGGCTTAGTTCAATTCCGTCTGATGTTTTTGAAAAACATAATTCGTGCCGATGTAAAGAGGACAGATGTGAGTTTTTTAGTCTGTTTAAAGTGCTTAGTATGCTTTTCTAAAGTGTTCATTTATTGTAGATTTTGGTGTGTGCAATTTCTAGTTTATGGTCGGAATGGCATATAGGCTTTTTACCATTCGAATAACAATGGCCAGCTTCTCTTACGTAGGATCTTTAAGCTCAAAATGGTAGAGCGCTCGGTCTCATTACCCGAGAGGATGATGGTTCGACTCCATCAAGATCCGTGTGCTAAAAATGGTTAGAAAATTGTTATTGTAGGTTTAGATTTGTTTTAAAATATGCAATTTAGTTGAATATCAGGAAAATACTGGAATATATTTTATAAAAAATTGTTCAAGTTTTAATTTTCTCGCGTTGGAAAAAGCACAATGGACTTTGCTACTTTCTCTTTCAGAGCCATTTTCTTAATTTATTTTAATAAGTAATTATAATTATCTCAAATGTTTTTTGACTACGTTAGTTTCTGATTTCATAATACTATTTTTCCTTGTAATACGACAAAAAAACAGGATACTTGCAATCGTGGCAGATTTGATAGTAATGTTAACAAAATAGTATCTCTAATCTTTCCTTTATTAGAATTATATTCATTGTTTTTGAATTATGACAGATTTTTTTAAAAATATTTTCTGTGTAAAAACAAATGTAGATTAATTCGTTAATATGACAAAAGAAAATATAAATAAATTATATATATTTATTGATAAATTAACATTATAATATAATAAGATTCAGAAATGAATTACGAAAATGGCAAAAAATTCTATCGGAAAACTTTGTTCCAGTAAGTTTTCTATGCTGCGCCGATATTTATTCTAAATTTCCTCGCTTTTAGCTTCAGTAACTAGAGGCTCTATGTCACTTTCAATTTATCTAATGTCCCTTTGTCTTCTTTGTTGTGCTGGTTCATCTTTTTTAACGTTTATGGGATACGGTGCTAAAAAGTAATCTGCCTTTACTCACAGGTGGAGGTCGGCCAGTCTAGTATATCAAACAACCACTAACTGAGGGATCTCTCCTCAAGAGCGACCATTGCCCATGGGGAGTGAGTGGTGATGCCCTGCAGCTGGTGTCTTCCATTATAGAGCTCCTACTCTTCATATTAGTATTAGAAATAACTGGTGATACTTTTTCTATTCGCTCGGGTTTCCTTTCCAGAAAGTTTAGATGACCTCCACCACTTATGGGATCCGGCAAACTAAGAGATAGCAAGTTAGGGCTTAGCAGGCTCTATTAGCACTGTCACCCCGACGTTCATGTTAATCATCAGTAAAAGAGATTTAGGATTTTGCAGAGATATGGAACTAGAGGAGGAAGAAGAAGAGGGTTTAGTGGAGAAGAGTTGTCTTTACTTACGAAAGAAAGATTATCATACTTGTGACCTACATCTCCACGTCAGTTACCTCGTACTTCTCCCTTCTTGTATAAAAGGGTGAAATGACCACATCTGATACTCATTAGTTGTCTTTTCACTCATTAACCGGGCCGACCCTGAGATATGTCACTAGGGGTGACGGTCAAGGGCCTTCAATTTTTAGAGGGCCCCCAATTTGACATACATATATAATATATATTATATATAATTAGATTATTTTAATAAAATCTCTCAAAAAATTTATTGAATTAATAGAAAAAAAGAAAGTAAATGATCATTTTTTCTCTTTCCAAGATTTTATTATTTGTACAACTCTTTTTTCATTAATTTATTTACAGAAGTCATTAGATTTTAAAGAGTAAAGTATAAATCATGAACGTTAATTTTCTCTTTTCTTCTCCTTTGAATATCTTTTAATTAAATTAGAAAAGTTTATTCTCTAATTGAAATGTTAGTTTCATCAATATCATCATTCAGCAATATATAAACTTATAATGTAAGTTACCTACTTGTCTAGATTTTTTTCTTATTGTCAATATTCAATATTGATTTTTAATATTGTATTGGAGCCTTTTTATGATTTCTTTTATAGATTTGAAAGAGTTAAAATAAATCATCCCAATTTTAACCATCATAGAATATATTATATCGATTGCTTCAAGTATAAACCAAGTTTTATTGTTCTTCAACTATTATTTTCACTACTTGTGTTTATTTCATTGTTAACTTTGTTGCTGGTTTTATGTGTTTTATTTTTACACTTGAAATTAGTAGTACAAATATGTTTTCAAAGAAATATCAACCTTGGAGTCAGAAAAGAAACAAAAGAAAAAGAGTGGAATAGATTATTAAAACTCACAAAGGTATTGTTTGTAAATTTTTTAAAACTAGCTCTTCAATTGAAGATTCAATTGATGAATTACAAGAAAAAAGTCAAGAAGAACTAAATGTCATACAACAAATGAGTAGCAATTAAGTAATTAAAAAGAACTAAATGATAATACAATCAATAAACGAGAAGAATTCAGAAAAAATGATGATCATAATCATACAACGAATGAGCAGGAAGAATTGAGAGAAGATGATGATAATGATTTGCATATAAATAGCTTAACAATTTTATATATCGAAAATGAGGTGCTAGAAAATTTTGATTTTGAAAATCTTATTGATGATTTTACTTCTCAAAATACTAGAAGATATATATATTTTTCAATGATTATTTCATACTTATTTTTTTTGTATTTATAGGTATTACACTTTTTGGAGAAACTTAAGAAATATATTTTGTACGGTGTTGTACTTTTTGAAGAATCTTGAGAAATATATTTTGTATGAAATTTATCATATTTTAAATGAAATATATTAATTTTCAAGTTTTCTTATTAAACTTAATGTTAGTATATTTTTTTTCCTATAGAGGTTCCTTTTTTCTTTTCACTCAAGGGTCCTGAAAAGTCAGGGCTGGCCATGCTCATTAAGTGTCACATATTCCATAGGAGGCATCTAGAAGACTAGATCTGATATCCATTACCATCCCCTTCATTCAACGAATGCCACATATTCTTCTATAGTAAATTAGGAGACTAGCTCTGACATCCACTATCTCCCCCTATTCAGGAGGCGTGACATACTCACTCATAGGTAGTTCGAGAGTTGAGCTAGAATATTGAATCCAAATGCATAGTGTAAGTTGGTTTTAGTGCTTGGTGACACCCTTGCCTAATATCCAATTATACAAGCTGGATCTGGGCACCAAGGTTGAGTGTTCGTTAGAAACTGGATATGTGCCTTAAGGTTGGTGCCCGGAGGAACCTTTATTTGGTGCTCGGTGTAACCTGGTTTTGGTGCTCGATGTAAGTCGAACCTAGTGCTCAGTGTAAGCTGGTCCTGGTGCTCAATGTAAGCTGGTTTTGATGCAAGGTGTAAGCTAGTTCTGCTGCTCGATGTAAGTACGTGCTTGTGCTTGATGTAAGCTAGTCCTGATGCTCAGTGTAAGCCGGTCCTAGTGCTCAGTGTAAGCTAGTCCTGGTGCTCAATGTAAGATGGTTCTGGTGCTGACAAATCACCTGAGTACCATCACATGTTCCTCCTTTAAGAGGGGGTTGAATGCTCAGTATGAGCTTGTTCTGGTGCTCGACAAATCACTTGAGTATCATCATATGTCCTTCCTTTAAGTCAGACTGAAGAGTATAATCAACTAAAATTTGATTAAGTATGAGGTCCACCAAGGGTTGAATGCTCGGTATGAGCTAGTTCTAGTGCTCGGTAAAGCACCCGGGTACCATCAAGTCAGACTGAAGAGTATAATTAAATGAAATCATGTCGATACGAGTTTTGTCCCTGCCTGTATTTAGAGATGGAATTTTAACTTCCATCGCTAATTAGCTATAGAACATAAATTCCATCTCTAAAATTAGAGATGGAATATTACAACTATATATGTAAACGATGTTAGTTGGCATTAGTGACTGAATATTAATATTTCGTCGCTAACTAGAGACAAATTTTTAATAGTTGGTCGCAAAATATGCCGATTACGGAAGTTAAAATTTCATCGCTAATTAGAGATGGAATTTTAATATTCCGTCACTAACTAAAGATAGAAATTTAATATTTGGTCGCAATATATGGTGATTCCATGTATTCTGGTGCCAAGATTAGCGACGGAATATTTAACTTCCGTCGATAATTAAAGACGAAAATTAGTTGGTCATAATATATCGTGATTCCAAGTATTTTCGTTGTCCAGATTAACGACGAAATTTAATTTTTCATCGTAAATTAGCGACGAAATATTAAATATCTATCGCTAAATACTAAAAATTTGAAATCCAAATTAGTTTCTACATTTATCTTTGTTTACATTTCATATCAATCTAAACCATCACATATGATGATTTTCAAACAACACAATACATTCATAATTAAACAAACACAACACAAAATATTATCTGAATGTAAATATCCAAACACAAGTATAATACTATAACATCTGCAACAACAATAATCCAAGCACAAAACTAAAACTAAATATCCAAGCAAAAAACAAAGGTAAATATCCACACATCTCCAACAACATCTGAATGTATAGTACTACAACATCTAAATTTTAAAAACACAATACAACACCTCCTAGCAAAGAAAATATAACCCAAAACTAGCAAATAGTAATCAATTATGCAGAAATTTTAATATAATAGATTATTAATAAAATAAAGAACAAACTATACACAATTATGAATAGCATATTAAATTTAATAATATGAAATTATTTTACATACCTGAATGCTAATTTGGATATTTGATGATGGTATTATATAGAATAGATATCAAAGTTCTTAAAAAGATATAATATAACCATAGATATAGTTTATTAGTGAACAAAAAGAGAGAGTAAAAGTTCAAGACACTTATGACAATCTACTGATCAGGGAGTTATTAAGGTCCTGAGTCTCCTGAGAGGCAAAATGATACGACATTGCACTCATTTGAGCCAAGAAATTTCGCATATCCCGCCCAATTTGCTCAAGATCCATTCGGGATTGCCGCTCCACTTGAAATTCTCTCTCTAGGCTCGAGAGTCGGTCTTCAAATCTATGTTTTCTTGCTCTAATGCTCTGTTTACTCTAAAGCACGGATGAGGAACGGAAAGGAATCTATGGTTGGAAAATTATCCTCGGAGGGAGAAGAGAAAGGGTGAAGAAATCTCTTATTTGCATTCTTGTTTATCTTGATAAAAGAAGGTGGATACATGCGATGTAATTTTATAAATAAAAAAGGGTACATGTGCCATTTTTTAGATACATGGTGTAATTTTATAAGTTAAAAAGGGTACATGCATCATTTTTTGATATATGATATAATTTTGTGAATGAAAAGGGGTATATGCATCATTTTCTTTTCCATCTGCTGTTTTCCGTCCGATTTTGAGGTGATCAATTTTAGCTCTAAAACTATCCATTGATGGATTACGTTTCTCTTCTATCTAAAAATTTTAATGAAGTAAACGATGGAAACTTTTTTACTTCGGAAACTTTTCCTTAGTTTTACTTTCCGCTCTCCCAAGTAAACTGACCATAAGGCATTTACTTTAGCAGATGATACAGATGCGCTAGATGATGTGCTAGGACGACCCCTAACCCCAGGAGTCATCCCCTGATCATATACGACTATCGCTTAGGGCCCAAGACCATAGAGGGTGGAGGTCTTTTTCCTTCCACCGACCACATCATAATAAATATCATTTATCTGGTTAGTGGATAAAGTCTGCTCCTCACCTCCCTCTAAACTAGGCCGAGATGCGTGTGCAACCTTAGCAGCAATTTGTTCCTATTTATATTAAAAAAAATATTTTTATCAGATATTTATTAAAATAGTAGGTAATAATTGTTAATAGTTAAATATATTCAAGTGTATATTTTTACATCTCATGCTGATGATCGACGATCTATAAAGGTGTCATCTTTTGACTTGTGTGTCGTGATAAATATCTCCCAACAAGTAGGAGGTCGTTGTAGCTCATGTTCCTGAATATTAAATAATACAATTATTTTCAAATATTAGAATTCATTTATAATTCAAGTACAAAATTCTTATATAATTTATTAATGACAAACTCACCAAGTCTAAGGCATGCTCGACAATCGATCAGGATCTAGCGCTATGTTTTGTGGATCCGGTACTAGGGCCAACAGCTCACTCTTTCTATTGGCTCAAGCTATTCTTGCATTTTCCTGCCATATGTTTGCAGCCAGATGGCTCGCAATGCATTCCAAATATCCTCAGGTACATAGGATGATTTTATTCTCTTTTGTCTTGCTTTGTATAGTATGTCTTTGTAGAGTTTGGCACAAGCTGCGCTCTAGGTGGCATAAAATTCTACCTCGTCCCCTGACTCTCAAGTATATCTTTTCTGCAATAATATGTGTTATAAATTATTATAAAAAACTTAAAAAATCATGATGATTAAAATTGCTTACCAAAAACTCAGTGTAATAAAATTTCTTCATTTCCTGGTTTACCCACTTCTATATAGTACCGGCAGGGCTAAATCACTCTTTAAATTTGAATGTGATGTAGGCAGCTACTCTAAGACCATCTGGGGTAAAACTACATTAAACAAATAAAAATATTAGAAATATTTTTTTTAAAAAATAGATACAGTGAATAATACAAATAAAACCAATACTTACTAACCTCCAATAATCCATAAAACAGTCTGGTCACCAACATCAGACATGTCTATATCTGCACAATTACATTATAACACACACGCATGCACACTAATTTTAATTATAAAAATAATAATGACTAATAGAGTAAGACTAGTGATATAACTAGGAATATTTAGATCTAAATAGAAATTTACCTTAACATTAATGAATAATAGAGTATAACTAGTGAGATATAAGAATCTTAATCATTAACATTAACATTTTCTAGGTTCTCCTCATTAGACTCTGTTAGTTCAATAAGCTCCTCATTGTTGGACATCTTTCTATCATTTATTTCCTCATAAGGTACATTAACATCTATAAATAATTGAGATGTTAATTGAATCTAAGAATCTACTGAATGTATCTCCACTATATTATTTTGAAATACATCATGGTTTTGGGTCGTGATAGAGTTTGACATTTCTATGGTAGAGCGAGACTTTGTTCGACAAACTGCTAATCATTCACTAGCTCTTTTCTTCATGGGATATTCAAGATAAAAAAACCTGCCCTACTTGTACCGCGAAAATGAAAGATTTATACTTGTTGAAGCTTTTGTTTGCATTTACCTCAACTAAATTCTAGTTTGGATGTATTCTGCTACCTGTTCTTGGAGTCAGATCATACTAAGAACATTTAAATAACACATATCTTTTAATGGGTAAGGTAGGATATTCAACCTCTATGATTTTTTCAAGTCTCCCATAATAATCAAACTCAAAATTATGTTAATAGATCCTTTCACACAAACTCTCAAATTAAAAGTTAGTCTGTGTGAATCTCGTTGTGTCACGTAAAATTTAAAGTCATTAACATAGTAGCCAGAGTACACTATTATCTTATGGAGAGGTCCAGATGCAAGATTGATTATCCTGAAATCTTGCACATTAGATATTCTCTGATCGGACACCTATAAAAATAGTTATAATATAAATTAAGCCTCTAATAATTTAACATGGATGTAAAAAATTAAAATGATCCTCTAACTTACATAGATTTAAAATCATAATATAAATTCGGTCTCTAACTTTTCAGCTATCTCACTTGCATGAATTAATGAATTTTGTATTTGTAGTTGTTGTTCATATAAGCTGGAAAATAAGGTAATTTTAAGAAAATTGGGATATCGACAAACAACTTAAATTGGATAAATATTTGATTAAAAAAGTTAACTTACTTTATGTTGGGTTTGACTTCATTATAGTTTAAGAGTATGTATGTTCTTGTAGTATGATATTTTTGTTGAGTTAACCATCTAGAAACAAATGCTCTCATTAGCTTACTAGGAAACTTGAAAATAGAAAGCATAGATTGGTCTATCGGTTGAGCATCATCAGAATTTTTGGGACACTTATGATATCTATTTTTCATATTATCAGTAAAATAATAGGAGCAGAAAGAGGATGCTTCTTCAAGCAGATAAGTATTACATATTGACCCCTCAACTCTTGCTTTGTTACAAATATTATTCTTAAATTTCTTTAAAAATCATTCGAATGGATAAATCCATCTGTACTACACAGGACCAGTTATTCGTGCTTGGTATGCTAACTGTACTGTAGATGTTCCATTGAATGGAAAAAATTGGGTGGAAAAATGCACTCTAGCTTACATCGTATGAGAGGAATGTCTGCTTCTAGTTGAAGCATATCATCCATTATAATACGCCTCACTGTCAAATCTCTAAAATATAGACTCAATTCTGTGAGTGCTTGCTAAACATTTTGAGGAAGTAAGTCATTGAAAACTATTAGAATAAGTCTTTACATGAATACATGACAGTCATGACTTTTCATTCCAAATATCTTTAACCTATTCATATCCACACATCGAGCCATATTTGAGGCAAACACATCTAAGGATTTGGTTTCTTTCAACCAATTACATAAAGCTTGCTTACCATCTTTGTTCAATGTATAACAAGCCTTTCAAAATTTATTGGTTGTTTCATCCTAATGTAACTTTGGTCTACTGACTAGTTCTTTTAATTCCTCATGTATTTTTATAGTGTTTTTAGCTCTTCCATACACATTCATCACAGTGCTAAAAATATTACCAAAGAAATTTTTTCCAACGTGCATTATATCTAAATTTTGACAAATGAGTAGATACTTCTAATATGACAACTCCAAAAAAATATTCCTTTTCTTCCAACAACACTTGCACTGCCTAACGATGTATTTATTTATCTCATCAGAATTAGTCTCAGACACTGGTAGAAATCCATAGCTATCTATTTGGTCAAGGATTTCTTCACCTGACTTGATTGTTGGAGGAAATTTTTTGACTACAATATTCTTAATAAAATTTTCCTTATTTTGCCTGAAAGGGTGATCAATTGGTAAAAATTTATGATGATTATCAAACCAAGATACCTTCCTGTTAGGACCAAAAGTAGCTAGAGGGGGGGGGGGGGGGGGAATAGCTCATCGCGTGCTCGTCGCTTGGCGTTGCTTGTTTCTTCAAGGATATGCAGCGGAAAATATAGAAACAAATACAACCACGCTAACACTAGGATTTTACTTGGTATCCACCTCCAAAGGAGGTGACTAATCCAAGGATCCACACCACGCACGCACCCTCCACTATGAAACACTCCTTTTCGGTAACTACCGAGGGCGGAGAAGCCCTACAAGACTCTCAGTACAAGAAGAAGAAAGGGAAATACAAGTTAAGCAAAAGCTTACAAGATGTGCAGTAAAAACCCTAACCCTAACTTCTTCCTCTTGCAATAGATCCGCCTCTTGACTTGGAAAGCCTCCAAGAACCTTCAAGAACTGGCGATCACGTGCTTGTAGAGAGCTGTGGAGGAGCTGGAATGAATCTGAGAAGAGCTCGTGAAGAGATTTTTCGAAGACCACGCTCGCCTGCGGCTTTAAACCCGACGCAACGGTCGGATCCCGATCGATTCGAATGTTCCGAATCGATCGGGGAGGCTTTGGATCGATCCACGGATCGATCCAGAGCCTATCAGAAGCGCTGGATCGATCCACGGATCGATCCAGCGCTATCGCGCGAAGCAGCCGCGATCGATGGATCGATCGGGACCTCGATCGATCCACGGATCGATCCGAGCTTTTCGCTGGGAAGAATCTGGATCGATCCACCGATCGATCCACATCTGAATCGATCCACGGATCGATCCGACCTGAATTTTGCCCAAAACCAAGTCCCAATCCTCCTAACCAACATCCGGTCAACCTTGACTGTTGGTACATCATGCCTCGCATCGGTCACTCCTTGACCTGCTAGGACTCCCCACCAAGTGTCCGGTCAATCCCTTTGACCCACTTGGACTTTTACTCGTCGTGCCAAGTATCCGGTCACTCCATTGACCTACTTGGAGTTCCACCAGATGTCTGGTCAACCTTGACCCATCTGGACTTCCTTCCTTGCCAAGTATCCAGTCAATCCTTTGACCTACTTGGACTTCCCAACACCAGATGTCCGATCATCCTTGATCCATCTGGATTTCCTTCCTTGCCTGGCTTCACTCACCAGGACTTTCACCTAGCTTCACTCACTAGGGTTTTCCATCTGCCTAGCTTCACTCACTAGGACTTTCACCTGGCTTCACTCACCAGGACTTTCACCTAGCTTCACTCACTAGGATTTCCTTCTGCCTAGCTTCACTCACTAGGACTTCCTTCTGCCTAACTTGCCAGTTAGGACTTCCCAGTCAAGTGTCCGGTCAACCTTGACCTACTTGACTCTTCTTCGATCAATATCTTATTGTCAAACATCTAAACCCAAACCAAGACTCAGCTTGGTTAACCAGGTCAACCTTGACCTGAGGGATGTTGCACCAACACTTCCCACTGCAGGGTAATAAAAATGCATCAGACTCTATCATGTAGTGTGGGCATGCTAATTTACTAGCCGTGCTCTATCATGACAATATTGAGTATCTTGGCAAATCACTAATCATCATTAATAATGTAGTATGAAATCTAAAATTAGTTTTGTTTCCAATATCATAAGTCACTGACCCTACATTCCGTAATTTATTCAACTCGGCAATTAAAAGTTGCAAGAAAATATCTATCTTCTCTTTTGAATTAGTTAGTCTTGAAATAAGTATGGTAAGATACATGAATTCATCTTTCATAAACATTCATAGTGGTAAGTTGTAAGGTGTTATTATAACTAGCCAAGATGAATATTATTATTCCGACTGATCAAATAGTTGAAATCCATCTACAAAAAGTCCTAGTTTCACATTACCTGCTTCCAGTGTAAATGAGAAAAATATTATATCAAGATGTTTCCATGTAGGAAAGTCATAAGGATGAGACATTATACCTCCTTCGTGCACATGCTCATGATGCCACCTCATGTAGCTTGCTATTGTAGTAGATGCATACAAGAGTTGAATGCTAGCTAGCAGTTAACGGGAAATAATACCTAACTTTCCATGCAATCTTTTTCTTTTTCTTTCCCGGTATGCGACTACTATGCTTATAACAAGGGTACTTACAGATTCTGCATTCAATCAGCTCAATATTTTTTTTTTCAAAATATCATATAGTTGTTAATGTAATAATCAATCTTCTTTACAGGCAAACCTAAATCTCTCACTAATTTTTTGTATTGTAAAGGTTATCATGCATCATGTTATCAGCAGGAAGTAACTCAGATATCAATTGACATATGTTATCAAAACATCTTTCTGAAAAATGATGTTCTACCTTAATATTCAATAACCTTGTGGTAGCTGATAATTGGGAATCACCAGATAGAACCCCTTCCCATCACTAGCCTTTAACATATAATACATTTGCTGAACTTCAAGTACCATTCATCGCGTCATAAACTATTGATTACATTGCATTCTCATTGGATGATGATTCCCCTAAAGGAGTTGTGGTAGCTGACGAAACAACCAAAGTTCCAATATAGTGAGACAAATAAGGCTCTTCATGACAGTACCAGTTGTAGTAATTTGGAACAAATCCTTTTTACATAGACTTGTTGGAGCAACGTGGGTCGGTAAGAAGGGGTGAATTACTTATAAAATAAAATTAATCCTTTCTCGTGCTTTGGACTGATTTCCTTACGTTTCTAATTCGATGCCCTTTTAATGAAGCCCTGCCACTGTACCTACTCCACAGGCTATAAAAATCAAACACATGTCTCAAAAATATGATAACTGATAGCTCTTCCTTTTATCTCCAAACGTTCTCTTGAGCATGTCTTCCCCTCCTTTCCATTCTTTTTATGACGAACTGCCTCTTTTACCTATTGAGCCTCTTCCCAAAGTTTTGACTCCATTGTCACGTGACAATCCTTATGAGTCTTCTCTTTATGACTTTGATTCCATGTATGGAGATGATCAACTTCTATTTTCTCCCCTCATGATCGATTATAGTTGTGTTAAGGTGTTGGAAGAACATATTTCAAATTTTCAGACATGCCTAATGTTGGCCAATGTCCATATTGAACATCTGAGCTTAGAATTAGAGCCTTATTACTGCAGTTTGCAATAAATCCATGAATACCAAAGGGATGGAATGAAAGAGATAGAGAAGTTGTTGTGCCAAGCAGAGAAAGTTGAGCATCGTGTAGAACAGTAGGAAGAGATAAACCAACTTTCGCTTTCCAATGACAACTAGTCAAGCCCAAGGAGCTCCCTTAACTTGTTTCATTTTTTCCCCTTTGTAACGATGACTGTTCTGAGTAGATCTTTTCCAAAAATAAATTTAAGAGCCTTTAACCTAACATTTTCTTTCTGAATTCCATGTGCACAAGAATGACTTTCTATAAGGTGATTGAGCTTATGTTACTCGGCGGAGGAGGACACAACTTTCGAATCTAAACACCGATACTTTTCGAGCACCAAAATGTAAAACTTATTTTGGGCAAAGACCTTACCAAAAAAATCTAACTGAGATGGCTAACCACAAACTTATCGGCACCCAGATATCCACTTGTTGCTTATATTTTCAATGAACACGGATCATTATATTGTGCGACCCATTTAAGGATTCCCCACCATCTGCTTAGGGAATCAAACATCTTTTATAAGATCACAATCTCGGATTACCTCTAGATCTATGTTATTTCATCCCGAAGCCCGCCATGGACCTTAAGATTCATGAAGTCCATTAATATTTTCCGCCACCTCTTAATACCACAACGTTCTTTGTAGGTCAATTTGATTGAGGTCTTCATTTAACCATTTTTTCTATGTATAACATCCTCTCCTTCTTTCGCATCCCCTTAAATCAGATTGCCCCAAATGCCTTTAGATTATTGGTGAGTTCTATCATCGTCTTCAAGTATCACAGGATTCCCTTTATTCCCATGCTAGAAGCTGGGTGAGACCGAAATATTCTATTTCATGGCTCGTCTGGGTTGTAACTTCTTAGTTGACTTACTTTCATCGCTCAAAGGATAGAATGAGCTATTCTTGTTTACTTCTTTAACCTCTTCTTTTCCTCATCCTTCTTAGTTGACCTTCTTCCTGGCTCTTACATCTTCTAGCCTTGCTTGACATGAAAGCTTTTCGGGCACTTTGTTCATGCTTTTCTGAATGCATTCCAGAAACTAAAAATTAAAAAAATATAGTATTATCCCTCTTTTAGATGATGATCTTCTTTCTTATTTTGAACTATCACCTTTTTTTTTTTTGTCTCCGGAGTCATGATATCACGGTAGGATATTCAAGTTGTCATCTAGATATCTACGGTTCGAATCCTAGCTATATTTTACAAAAAAAAAATCTCCAAATAGGAGGTGTAACTAAAGGATGCTGAACTTCTAGACTGATCGCCACGTGCGCTTCTCGATTTACCCTATTAGTCGATAGAAAATTTTCATGAAACCAAGCCGATTCCTCTCAAAATAATCAATGATACTACTAGGATTATCAATCAATCGAACTATCACCCTTCGAGCTTCCAATTCTTGAACCAATAGGTGACATCTTGTCAATGCTTATTGTTAAATATCAATTTATTTTTGTGTGCTATCCCTATGTTTTTTATGTTTCAGGTGATATCATGAAATCATCCATATCGGATATCCTTCAGAAGAAAAAATGAGAGAAAGCTATAGTCGTAGGTCTATCAAGCCGACCAAGCAAACTTCCTACTTCTACCGACCCTTCTTCCACGATACTAATTGGCACTTCCTATGATGTTATTCCTCTATCTCAACTTCACTCTACCCCTCCTATCATTGATATAGAATATGAGGATCTCATACCCAGTCCTCTCACAAAGAATCCTCGACTAGTTTAGCTTTGATACCCACTTAAGTTAGGTTCTTGGTCTTCTCCAGTAATTACCGCTTCTGTAGATTCACCTGTCGCTTAGGCTCCTCCTCTCCAGAAAGCTTAGATGTCCTCCTCCACTTATGAAATCTAACAACTTGAGAGATAACACAAGTTTAGGTTTGGCCGGCCCCACCAGCATGACCATTCCGACTCTTAAGTTAGTCACGCGTAGAACGAATTTAGGGTTTTGCACATGTATGAAACTAGAGGAGGAAGAAGAAGAGAGTTTAGTGGAGAAGAGTGTAGAAATCAATAGGCAGAGGAAAGAAACAATATAAAGCTTTTTGATAATCTTATTACTAAAGCCAATAAGCTTATTTATACAAATTGTCCAAAACAATAATAGAAAGATTAAATAAGGTATACAATTATAATAATTATAAACATAGTAATATAATATTTTTGGAAATATTATTTTTTCTATTTGATTCATGTCGATCTTGATTGAGTGTCAAATATAATAAATCCCAATTGATTGAAATCAATTAAAGATTCTTTCTATTATTGTCATTACCCCCGACAAACTCAACGGGAGTGTCTGAACGTTGAGTTTGAGTGCTAATTAACTTGGTGAAATGTGGTCTAGATAATGGTTTAGTAAATATATCAGCAATTTGATCTTCCGTAGAGATATAAGAAATTGAAAGTTGTTGAGTCACCACACGCTCGTGAACAAAATGAAAATCAATCTCTACATGCTTGGTACGAGCATGAAAAACAAGATTTGCCACAAGATAAGTTGCTCTAATATTGTCACACCAGATTTTAGGCGTAGTATTTGGAAAAAAGTGTAATTCTGAAAAAAGAGATTGTAGCCAAATAATTTCTGATATTGCGTTAGTGATAGCTTTATATTCAGCTTCAGTACTTGAGCAAGAGATTGTAGGTTGTTTTTTTGAAAGTCAGGAAACAAGATTTCACCCAAGAAATATAGCATATCCACTATTAGAACGTCTATCTTCAGGAGATCCAACCCAATCTGCATCACTGTAGGCAATCAACTCTCGTGAAGACTGACGATATAAAAGAAGACCATATATAATAGTGCCTTTGAGATATCGAAGAATTCTCTTAACACATTCCCAATGATGTTCAATAGGAGCATGCATAAACTGACAGGCACGATTCACAGCGAAAGTAATATCGGGTCATGTAATTGTGACATATTGTAGGGCACCAACAATACTACGGTAGATCTGGGGGTCAGACATTGAAGAGGAGGATGAAAGTGCAGTGAAACCACCCTCAATGATTGGAGTGGAGATAGGACGTGCACCATCCATTTTAACTCGTTATAGGAGTCCAGCAATATATTTGCTCTGAGAGAGAAGACAATCTTCAGAATGTGAGAGAAACTCTATGCCAAGGAAAAAATGAGCATTGCCAAGATCTCGAATAGGAAACTCTTGTCGAAGAAGATGTAGTAAAGTAGTAATGTCGTTTTGATCACTATCAATTATTAATATATCATCCACATAAATCAGAACAAATATTGAAAACTTCTCATGACATTTATAGAATAGGGAAGAGTCTGTTTTTGAGCCAGAAAATCCCTGAGAATGAAGCCAGGTAGATAGACGATAAAATCATGCACGAGGTGCTTGTCGAAGACCATATATAGACTTCTGAAGTTGACACACAGGTGTTGGAAGTCGCGGGTGGATGAATCCAGAGAGTTGCTCCATATAAACAGTTTCTTCAAGGTGTCCATGAAGAAAAATATTGGAAACATCTAATTATCGTATTGGCCAATTGGAGCTAACAACTATAGAGAGTAGCAATCTGATAGTTGTAATTTTGTTGACTGGACTAAAAGTATCATTGAAGTCAATACCTGACTGTTAATTAAAGGCTTTAGCAACAAGATGAGCTTTGTAACGTTCAATAGAACCATCTGCACGATACTTAATTCAGTAAATCCATTTAGAGCCCACAATATTCATAGTTGAGGTATAAGGAACTAAGCTCCATGTTGCATTGCGAAGAAGAGCATCAAATTCTGTAGTCACCGTAGCACGCCAATTTGGATCTTTGACTGCCTGTGTAAAACTAGAAGGTTCGACAAAATTTGAAGAAGCAAGAAGAGCACATGGAAGAGGATAACGAGTGGAAAATGGTTAACATCGTGCATAAATATCGCTTAGAGGAAGCATTCACCGAGGAATATCATCATCAGAGCTATGGTTCCTATGGTTCCTTCTTTCTCCGTTAAACTTGACCATGATAATTATTTACTATGGAAATTGTAATTTCTTCCTTTACTTTGTGTTCATGATTTAGTTAGTCATGTTGATAGTAGTTTATCCTTACCTCAAAAAGATGATTCATCCTATACTATTTGGTTTAAGAAGGATCAATTAGTCTTGACTTGGTTAATTTCATCGATTACTGAGTCTATACTTCTTATGCTCGTTGGACTCAACACTTCGCGCCATGTTTGGGAAGCTCTTGATCATTCTTTTGCATCTCACTCTCAAGCACGAGTTCTCCAGCTTCGTCTACAATTACAGTCTGTACAACGAGAAGATGCATCCATCAATGACTATATGCAATCAATCAAGACCATTGTCAATAACCTAGCTGCAATTGGACATCCAGTCTCTGATCCAGAACTATTAATGCATATTCTTGCAGGTTTAGGTCCTCAATATGATAGCTTTGTTCCTAGCGTGACGACTCGCATGGATCAAGTGTCACTTGAAACGCTTCATGGTATGTTATCCTCTCATGAAAGGCTTCTACAAATACAATCTCAAAGGCTGTCAGATTTGCTTCAATTATGGTCATTATGCTCAAAATTATTATAAAAGATATGATTCAAATTTTTGAGGACATGTATCATCAAGTCGACCCTCTCCCTCATCTTGACAATCTAGTACTCAATCATCTAATTCTGGAGCATTTTCACTCTCCATCCCTCCTAATGCAACGACATCAGTTCCTGAAATCCCAGGATGACATCCGGATTCTCGAGCAACTCATCATGTTACACCGGAGTATAATATTCTTACAAAAGCTTCACCTTATCATGGATCCGATATGCTACAAATAAGCAATGACTTAGGTTTGCAAATTGCTCACATTGGAAACACATCCTTTCATCCATATGGTCGTACGTTTCGCATGCGAAACACTCTTCATGTTCCTTCTATTACTAAAAATTTACTTTCTTTCCGTCAGTTTGCTCTTGATAATAATATCTTTTTTTAATTTCATCTAATCATTGTCTTGTGAAGGATCCCGCGATAGGAACTATTCTACTCCAAGATGACATTAAAAATGATCTTTATCATCTTCAACCCACCTCTCTCAAAACCTTTATTGAAGAATGCACAGATATATTCTCGTGGCATGCACGTCTTGGTCATCCGTCTCTACGTCTTGTTCAGAATATTATTAATCGTTTTGGTTTACCAACTTCTTTAGCGTCATCATCTCATTTATGTGAAGCTTGTATGAAAGCGAAATCTCATAAATTACCTTTTGTTTCCTCTACTCGCAACTGTAGTTTTCCTTTAGAAATTATTCACTCTGATGTATAGGGTCCTGCTCCTATTCTTTCTAATCAAGGTTTTCTTTACTATGTTATTTTTATTGATAACTTTAGTAAGTTCACTTGGATTTTTCCTATGAAAAGAAAATCTGGTCTCTTTGATATCTTTTGTTGTTTTCAAAAGCATGTTGAGCGATATTTTGATCGTAAGATACTCTCCTTTCATTCTGATTGGGGAGGAGAGTATCAAGCGCTTTATCATCATCTTACTTCTTCTGGCATCCTCCAAAGAGTCTCTTGTCTCCACACTCCTGAACAAAATGGATCCGCTGAAAGAAAACATCGTCATGTGATTGAAACTGCCATAGTTCTTCTTAATTATGCCTCAGTTCCACTTAAATTTTGGGATGACGTCGTCCAAACCGCGGTCTACCTTATCAATCGTTTACCCACTACACTACTTCAAAACAAGTGTCCCTTGAAAATACTTTATAATCGTTCTCCAAATTACTCCTTCCTCCGTATCTTTGGTTGTGCATGTTATCTTTGGCTACGACCTTACTCAAAACACAAGTTAAACCCTCGCTCTCAACAATATGTTTTCCTTAGTTATAGTAATTTGCATCATGAGTATCGTTGCCTCCATATTTCGACCGGACGGATATATATTTCTCAACATGTTACTTTTGATGAATCTCTTTTTCCGTTTGTAGTTGCTACCTCGGATCCTCCTTCAGATAATCGAGGCAATTTTCTAATATCACCGAGTAATATACTAGAATCCCCATAGATTGCTCCATCTGGACATATTAAAAGAACAAGGGGGGGGGGGGGGGGGGGGGGTGGTATCTTGGGTCCTGCTCCATCTCTACAAATTCCTGAAGACTCAGCGGCTAGTGGAGATCCACTCTCTAGTTCTGATTCTCATCCGTCTGACCACTCATCTCCGAGTAGCTCTGATACCATGTAGAAATCAATAGGTAGAGGAAATAAACAATATAAAAGTTTTTGATAATCTTATTACTAAAGCCAATAGGTTTATTTATACAAATTGTCCAAAACAATAATGGAAAGATTAAATAAGACATACAATCATAATAATTATAAACATAGTAATATAATAGACTTGGAAATATTATTTTTCCTATTTGATTCATGTCGATCTTGATTGTGCGCCAAATATAATAAATCTCAATTGATTGAAATTAATTAGGGATTATTTTTTATTATTATCATTAAAGAGTTGTCTCCGCTTATGAAAGAGAGACCATCATACTTGTGACCTACCTTCACCTATGTTTAGATAGCTATTAGATGATCATCTCCACATTAACTACCTCCCGCTCCTCCCTTCTCTTAATCTAAAATGGTGAGTGAAGGGATTAGATATGATAACTGTTAGTTGTCTCTCTACTCATTAAGTGCCACATATTCCAAGGGAGTCATTTAGGAAACCCGATTTAACATTTACTATCTTTGTGGAAACTAGTAGATGAAGAAAAGTATGACATATTTATAAGCATAGTAATAAATATATTAGATTTGGAAATATTATTTTTGCTATTTGATTCATGTCAATCTTAAATGTAATGTCGATATTAATTGTGATATTAAATATAATAAATCTTAATTATTTAAAATTAATTTAAAATTATTTTCTATTATTATCATTAACCTTCTCATCTATTTAGCAAATGCCATGTATTCTTCATCAGGAGACCAACTCTGACATCCACCAGCCCTCTCCCCATTCAAGAGGCACTACGTACTCACTCACAGGCAGTGCAGAGTCAAACTGGAATACTAAATCCAAGTGATCGGTCTAAGTTGGTTCTAGTGCCCAACAAAATCCTTGCCTGATATCCGATACAAGCTGAATTTGAGCACTGAGGCTGAGCGCTTGTTGTAAACTGAATTTAAGCCTCAAGGGCGGGTGTCCGATGGAACCTAATTTACTTGGTGCCCGGTGTAAATTGGCTCTGGTGCTCGATATAAGTTGGTCCTGGTGCTCGATGTAAACTATCTCTGGTACTTGATGTAACCAAGTCCTGATGCTCGGTGTAAGCTAGTCATGCAGTACCATCAATAACATTAATAGTATTTACTTAGAGCATATCATGATATAAATAAAATATTGATAAATTTAAAAAATACAATACAATTATATTTTAAAAAATAATTAATATAAACCATCTTTATAAATAGAAAATATTAAAATACATAATAAAGACTCTTTCCTCCGTTAAATTTTTAGTGCACCGCTGATTTTTATTCACCCAGTTCTTTTGCTTTTTGCTGTTTAATGTTTCTTCTGTGTCTTCATCTTCTCTGTTGTTGAATAATAGTAGAGGGATGAATGTTCTTACAAAACAGAAGAAGAATTCCTTAGTTTATTTGCCACAATCTTCTTGACGCCGGTTGTGAACAGGGATGAATCTTCTTGACAGGGAAAGATAATCATAGAAATCAAGCAACAATTATGCAATTGAAAATCGAAACAGAAATATAAATTAACTTTTTATTCTAGACAATCTGCTGAATGATTTGCGACTAGAAGCCCTGCACCGGCCACCTACGGTCGGGGTCAGGCAGCCACGACGACCATCTTCTCTTCCTTTTCTCCTTCTCCTTCCTTTTACCCCCGCGGTCGCTGTCCTCCGGCGCGGTCCGGCGCACGATCCGCCCGGCCTTCTTGCCGGCGGCGGCGGGAAATTTTCGGGCGAGTGAGTGGGCGAGGAAGCAGCAGAGACCGAAAAGGGGCTGGCGACGAGGCGACTCGTCCAGCCGGCTCACGGAGTGGGGGAGGCGCTCGTAATTGGTGAGGCGATCACAGTCGGCGGAGACAGAGGATTCCAGAAGACCGTGGGAGCTGTGGGAAAGGCCGAGGACGCTGCGGAGCCGGAAGTCGCCATGACGCTCGTCGGTTTCCATGGCGCCGCGCGCTCTGTTAGATCTCACCGACTCAATCTTGTGAAATGAAAGATACCATCCCACGTTCCCTCAATCTTTTTTCAGAACTCTCAATTAAAAAACTAATGAAATAAAATTCTTTTAATAATATTTTTTTTAATTGATATTGGAATTCGGTCTAATGAAAAAAACTTATTGATAAGAAAGACGACATCAATTGCATTTGTTTTTTATAAGAAAAATGTAAAAAATCAAAAATAAAAAAAAACGTGCCGATAAGGAAGACGACATCCATTGCATTTGTCAGCCAAAGATAGTTCCCCTTGGTTGAACGTTGACTCGTCTAATCCACTCCTTCTCGATGGTAAAAGGTCAAAAGTCAGCGCAGAAGTAGGCTACCAAGATTCATTAGTTTCACCAACCTCTGGTCCGGAATCCTGATTTTTTTCCGGGTCCTTCTGTCATTTACATATTAGACCGTGATTGAAATTTAATTATGAATTCCTTTAAATTTATCTTTCCACTTAAATTATATTTTTAATCGAGTTAGATATTCATTGGCGATAGTTCATCCAACTGTCATCCGACCGCTTAGCTCTAATACAAATTATAATCTAGATGGAAATGTGAATCTAAAAAAGATTATAACTAATTTTAATCGGATTTCAACCACCACGATCTAACATACAAATGATAGAAAAGATTATGAGAACATCAAAGATCTAACATACAAATGATAGAAAGGATTATGAGAACATCAAAGCTTACCGACTATGCAATGACAAAGAATAATAACTTTTTTTATTATTTTCTCCTGATAATAGTTATAAAAATATAAACTAAATTTACAATAACTAAATTAGAATTAAAATAAGTCCAAATTAAGATGGTTAATATATTTAAAATTCATTATATAGTACAAATTGAGTTACCATAAATATAATATGAGATTAAGTAATTTCATTTTAAATTTGAATTTTGAGTGAAGATCTATAAAAGGAAATTCATTTTTTTTTTTTCCAAATTAATGAGTTAAAATTTATCAAATGAAATGATAACTAGCACGGATCGGACTAAGATAATTAAACTTGAATGAAAATTATTTACTTGGGTAAGTAATAAAATATATAATTTGTTTCAACACTAAAAAAAAGTTATGCTAAAAAACTTCAAATTGTTAGGACCAAAAGGAGCTAGAGGGGGGGGTGAATAGCTCGTCGCGTGCTCGTTGCTCGGTGTTGCTGGTTTCTTCAAGAATGCGCAGCGGAAAATACATAAACAAACACAAACACGCTAACACTAGGAGTTTACTTGGTATCCACCTCCAACGGAGATGACTAATCCAAGGATCCACACCACGCACCCTCCACTATGAAAACACTCCTTTTCGGTAACTACCGAGGGCGGAGAAGCTCTACAAGACTCTCAGTACAAGAAGAAGAAAGGGTAGTAAAGAATAAGCAAAAGCTTACAAGAAATGCAGTAAAAACCCTAGCTTCTTCTTCTTCTCGTTGCAACTCGCCTCTTGACTTGGATGAACCTCCAAGAACCTTCAAGAACTAGCGGTGAGGAGCTTAAAGAGTGCTGGGGAGGAGCTGTGTTGAATCTGGAATGAATCGGTGAAGTTCTGCTGAAGAAATCGCACGCCCCTGCGCGACGGTCGAATCCCAATCGATTGGATTGCTCCCAATCGATTGGGAGGCTGGATCGATCCACGGATCGATCCAAAGCGCCTCTGTGAAAAAACTTCGGATCGATCCACGGATCGATCCGGCCACTCACGACGGCGTCCCAATCGATCCACCGATCGATTGGGACCTCTGATCGATCCACGGATCGATCCAGAATCTGTTCGTGGGGACTCATCGGATCGATCGGTGGATCGATCCAGATCTTCGGATCGATCCAGCGATCGATCCAACCTCTTGGATCAATCCACGGATCGATCCAAACCTTGGTTTTGCCCAAAACCAAGCCCAAAGCCCCTAAACCAACATCTAGTCAACCATGACTTGTTGGTACATAAGACCTAGCATCCGGTCACCCTTGGCCACTAGGACTCTCTCACCAAGTGTCCGGTCAATCCCTTTGACCCACTTGGACTTTTCTCTTCTTGCCAAGTATCCGGTCACTCCCTAAGACCTACTTGGACTTTTCTTCCTCGTGCCAAGTATCCGGTCAATCCCTTTGACCTACTTGGACTCTCACCAGATGTCTGGTCAACCTTGACCCATCTGGATTTCTCTTGCCTGGCTTCACTCACCAGGACTTTCCCAATTGCCTAGATTCACTCACTAGGTCTTTCACCTGGCTTCACTCACCAGGATTTTTCTCCTGCCTAGCTTCACTCACTAGGACTTCCCAATTGCCTAGCTTCACTCACTAGGTCTTTCACCTGGCTTCACTCACCAGGATTTTCCTCCTGCCTAACATCCCAGTTAGGACTTTCCAGTCAAGTATCCGGTCATCCTTGACCTACTTGACTCTTCTTCAATCAACCTTGCATTGTCAAACATCGAAACTCAAATCAAGACTCAAGCTTGGTCAACTAGGTCAACTTTGACCTGAGGGATATTGCACCAACACAAATCACTTGAGGCATAGAAATTATTGTTTTTCCCCATCATTTATTGGAACGATGTGAGTAGTTATAGGGTAAAAGATAATTCGAGCTTAAAATTTTTTGGATACTCGTATAGTTTAAATTTTTTTTTTATTGCATTTTATTAGGGGAAAAAATAATTTCATATATTCTGCTATCTTTGCTAAGATTATGAAGGAAAATAATATAATTAATTTTAAAAATAAATGTAAAATATATTTAATCAGATTTCTTGAGGTAAACCTAACAAATAGAAGAAATCTAGCAGCTCGGAAATTTTCTCCATAAGAAAGAAAAATTTATTGCCTTGAAAGATTTTTGGTAGTGAAATAAAAAAATCTAAACGCGAGATACATATTATGCCAAGTTTATTATGCTATGGAATAAAAAATTAATTACCAAATGTTCCAATGTATTGAATTACTCTCGTAAGAGTATTATGGTGTTATCATCATGAGATCTAGTCTGGAGGTCAAATTCTAATTAATAACTGGATGTCTGTTCTCCTTATGTGTTATTCAACTGCCTAAGACTAGTAGTCTGATTTACCTCTTTTGTATTAGCCTCAGAACCGGTCTTGAAAGGGAGCCTTGGTGCAACGGTAAAGTTGTTGCCATGTGACCTTTTGGATTTGAATCCTGAAAACAACCTCTTGCAAAAAAACAGGGTAAGGTTGCGTACAATGGATTCTTTCCCGGGACCTCACATGACAGGAGCTTCATACACCGGACTGTTCTTCTTTTTTATTTCCTAATTTCATATTTGATTGAAAATGTTGAACTTATTTAACTTTAGCCAGACAGTTTTTTCAGTCAAGAGATAACCTTAAATAGTATTTATTCCAAAGGCTAATAGTCGTCCATGATTTACCTTCTCCGTGTTGGCCTTGAGACGAGTTGATGAGGACGCTGGGGGCGAATATATTCACCTTTTGTCACAATGTACCTATCGAGAATCAAACCATGTCTTGAAGAAGATCAGGATTGATTACACGAAATGTAGGTACATGCTCTTCAAGAGATCTACATTAAGGCTACTATCAATTGGGACACTTGACTCGACAGATGATCAAATTACTTATTAACCGCCACTAATAGAATTGCCAATGATAATAATATACATTCATCTAACTTGAGTGCACTCATCCATCCTAATTGCTTGTAATTGGGATGGATTATTTAATAATTGCTTCTGAATCAAATTATACAAAGAAATTAATTTGAATCGTGTAAAAGTTTGATTAAACTTACAAGTATTTAGAGATATCAACAGATTTAAACACATTTAAATCTGATACCCATTGATGCCCGTGTTTCACTAACACTCTTTTGAATAATTGACATAATTGTTTGCATTATTCTTTACATGCTTGAAATTGGTAGACATGAAAATTGTAGTCCTGTGTTCGGTCCAACCATGTGTTTACTTTGTAAGGTAAATCAAAGGATGCGCGTTGGGTACCATTCATTAACCGTTCCTTCACCTTTACAAGAGAAAATATAATGAAATTAAATACAAATTTGATCTTCTCTTTTCCCCTTGGCCGATACACATCAAATTTCATCCTTCATTGACAAGAACCAATAAACACTTCAGAGAAACGAATTCGCAAGTCATGTACATTCTGTCAGCCACCCTGGCCCTACGTAATCTTATAACGCCAGTTATGAGGATACATACATACATATGGAACTACAAAAATGATTTCGCTTTTGCAGAATTAAATCACTATATAAAAGTTCTAGCACATTGGCAACAACAAAAAATTGAATAGCAAATGAGTATCATCCATAATTTAGGTGCTTTCCACTTTCATGTCATTGGCTGGTTCATTGATGTCCTCAGAAAGTTGCAATGAACCAGCGGATAGCTCTTTCAATTCCTCTTTGGCATTAGTTTCAAATCCACTTCTATCATTGGACGTGCTACCAACCTCATCTGGCTTATCCGTTTCAGCTATCAGTACACCATGTGAATGGTTGGAGTTGTCTCCATTGGTGTAATTGTCCTTTTCAGTGTCTACAGATGCAGAAAGCATATCACCACTATTTTTTTCAACGTAAGCTTCACTATCTTTTGTAGCTTCATCATCATTGACAAGTTCACTTTGTTCCTCGCTCACTTCCTCAGATGAATGATTTCGAGTTGAAGGTTGCAGTGAATTATGCCCTATATTTGAAAATCCATCTTCATTTATCTGGGCACACTGGTGGAGATCCTGATAACTGCTTTTACAACTATCTTGTACGACCATTTCTGTTTGTGAAACACTCAAGTCTTCCTTAAGTTTGTCCGTGACAAGGTTTGTGGTTTCTTTGGCTTTGACAGGTGATGCATCATGTGTATCGTTAATGTCTTTGTCTTCACCAGGTGAGGCATTTGGGGGTGCATTACTGTCCTCTTCAGAAATATTAAGCTGCAAGTCATCATGGACAAGACCTCTATTCTGATCCAGAGGCAGACTCTTGATGGCTGGATCAAGTGAAGCTAGCTCTGATCTTGCTCTGCCATCATGTGATTCAACAGCAGAAGCAGGTGCAGTATCAGCAGGAAAAGATTGGAAGTTATCCCAATCGTCATCTTCATCTTCATTTTCATCTTCACCTTCATCTTTAGTGTCACCATCATAAGTATGTTCTTCATTTACCTCTTGCTTTTCAGATAGTGCTTGTATAGTATCAAAAGTCTGCACCTTAGTGTCCGGTAATTTGACCTGCATTGTCATCTGACCTTGTGGATTAATGGAAGCCCTAATCATCTCCTGAAGATGCAAATAACAGTATCTCAGTAGTTACATTCAAGTAAGCAGAGGAGAATGCAATACCAACCCACAAGAATACACAGTGAGTTGATTATTTGCAAGCAACAAAAACTAAAATTTAACTCAATAACTGAACCTGAAGTTGTTGTCTTTGCAGAACAGGCATTTCTAACATCGCATCTTTGATATGGGCTGCAGCTGTAGGAATCTGAACAAGACGGGAAACCATCCTCCTTGTAGTAGTATTAATGCCACTCAGTACCTAAACAATATGTCATGTGCAATGAGAAAGCATGAAGACAATAAGACAACACTTCTACTTGTGCAGAATGATGAAAGTTTTCCCTTTTTTAGACTGTATCATTAAACACTAAAAACTGGTAGATTGTCCTCCTAATCCCCCAACATATGAACCTGGCACTACTTGATGAAACCACTATAGTAACTATAACTACATGTCTATATGCCAACATTTTCTAATTAGAACTTGTTGCTAGGGATATGTATGTAGTCTGGAAAGGAGTAGAGTATCTTGAAGACTTTAATCTCCCAATGATTTGGTGATGATATACTTCTAGTCTGCTTGACTTGAAGCCTACATCTGTCCAACTTCATTGTTTAAAGGAGTCGGTAGAGCACCAAACATTAGATGAGACCTAAAGCATTTCCTTTTCTGCTTTAAATCTGTAAATGACTATATGAGTAAAGAGTCTAACTGTGCTAAGGTCATAAGGATCAGAGATCAGCCAGGATGCTCTGATAATCTATACTTCCCAACCAAAGAATCAGTTCAATTCACAAGGAGTTGTTTAGCTGTCACTGAAAAAGACATTTGAAGAACAGACCATGATGGAATGAAAAATTCAGTAATTGTATCGTCTTGGATGAATGATACATAGATTCCAGTTCAACAAGTGACTGACAATTGAAACTTACAACTCAAGTGGTCTATAACACTGTACGGTGTGGAACACCTTGTGTACACTTGTATTGAGATGTAGAAGATGGTATAGTGCCAGATATTGGGCAGTACACACATGGGCATTAGCTTCAAGAAAACAAAATTGAATAATAAAATATTAACTTTGACACCCACATATTAATATTAACACTAGAATCATCATTATCATCATCAAATTGAGTTTGCCCTAGTCATCTGGGTGGCTAAAGGAGACATATCTAATATCACCTGTAATTAAGTCTAACCGAATCATTAGCTGAATTACCTCTGCATGGCATTCATTGGATTGATAGAAAACAAGATGTAAGGCTTCCAGAAGAAGCAGTGTGAAATGATGCTGATGTTCACTTCCTT
Source organism: Zingiber officinale (assembly GCF_018446385.1). Classification (NCBI taxonomy): domain Eukaryota; kingdom Viridiplantae; phylum Streptophyta; class Magnoliopsida; order Zingiberales; family Zingiberaceae; genus Zingiber; species Zingiber officinale. The sequence continues at coordinate 81,556,389 of NC_056007.1, forward strand.
GTGCAAGTGTGTGAAAGATGAAAAGCAGTTTCAAGCACTCCTCTGTGACAGCTAGAGATTCCCTTTTTACTCGCTCCTTCATAACAAATAATTCAGTCAGGCATGAGCAAGTGGTATGTTACTTGACCATAATTGTTCAACAGCTACCTTGAGTGTTTTGTCAAGGAAAAGAAAAAGAATCCCTAGTAATTCTCCAGATAAGAGTAGAATAAATGAATGGTCCCTCCGACGCGAGTCCTCAGCAAGTTCTCTTTGTGCAATAGTTTTCAGCATATGAAGTCCTAAAGCCTGAACCTGTCAATTAACTACCACTAAAATTCCCCCTGAAACTATCATGTTTTAGGCAGCAAAGATTAGCAAGTACCGTTACCTGCATATTGTTGGTAGAGATAATATTGCTGATACAGTTGGTGAAGTTGTGCACGATGCTACAAAAGAGCATACCATCAATTGCACTATTTTCTGAGAGTTGTTGAGCTTCATGTACTAGTCTAGCCAAAGCTACAGTTTCTTCTAAACAGAACACAAGTATCATGGCTAGAAGTTTAGAAGACTCATTTATCCTGTCGTCCACAATCAAAATCCTTTTAATGCATTCGCCAGATAAAAATAAGAGGACATCAGCCCAGGATCCTAAGACTGTTTTTTGAAGGTTGTTTTCCTCATCGTAGTTTCCACCATCAACGGCAAATAAGGAGAGGCAACCTGTAAAATATATGGTCATTTTTGCATGCAACATCCCATTGAAATTATCATCAAATAAACAAAAGCACAGAATGAGAGAGTAGTAAATCACAAATTTTCATAAGCAATACACATGAAATATGTCAAAACCCAGGACTGCATGTTCATAGAAATTAGTGAATTACAACCCGAGTATGCACATCAAGTAAATTAACTAATTTAACATGGATCAACACCTATGCCAATACAATAAATGAACAAGAATTTGATGGTAGATGTTAGACTACCCACAATATCAATTAAGAGAGAACAAGATGCTTCCAATAAAATGTTTGTCCCTAGTTTACTGGCTGGCACGTGTTTTGTCTTTCAATGTTTTCAATTAACATAATATCCTTGTGTCTATCTGGCAAGAGTAGAAGAAAAGAACTAACTTGCAGGATTATTATCACTCAATTTCCTTTTGGTGTTCACCATCACAATCATCAAAAAATAAAGTTTCATTGGCCTATTCAAGTTGGTGCTACCATTAGCTTCATATTACTTCTTGGACCCTCCATAATGCCCAGGCATCCATGTTTGGTTATGAAAATCTATTGAAGTTGGGTGACAAACAAATATTTTCAATTATTAGTACTATTGCAGTCCCACAGTCTAGGGATCAACACTTGGTGGTGACAGTCTATTGAAGTTTGGGAATTACTTAGTTACTGCTGCAAAGTCAGTTCCACACTTTAGGGATCATAAGATTAATTTACTCTATCATCTAGCCTGTAGGGAGGAGGATTCCAGTAGCTGGAACTTGGCCTCCTCCAGAGTAAATAAAAAATCATTTTAATATTAGATAAACGACAATATCACATTAGATTGCATTACAGATAACCATGGAAAAAAAGGCTCACACATAAATTTAACACCAACTACGATTGAAATTTTCCTCTTTTCTTTGTAATTAAGTCTCATCCTTAAATAGAATGCTCTGTCTCAGACATTATAGCACAATATAAAACAGCATATTTCCTCCCAAATCCCAATTCAGAATGAATGGTTTTGGACAAACATTTTCAGTTTTATAACAATGTTATACATCAAGCTAGCATGCAGTCAAGGAAAGGAAAGTCATGGATCTATTGTGCATGGAAGGGCCGTGAACAAGTCAAATAACACATACATCTTAGCAAATCTTTAATTGTAGGCACCATATATTGAAGAAAATAGGCAAATTTTGACAATCCTAGGCCATCTGAAGCATCAGTAAACCATTGATAGAAGAGTGACATAACTGCCACTATCAATTTCCACCTTATCTGGTATAAAGAAATGACACCAATTAGTACAAAAAATAAAGAAAGGAGAACCTTGACATATATATATATATATATAAAGAAACACTAATTTTTGTTCAATTCTACAGGATGATAGGAACTTCTCAAAAGCAAGCAAAGCGATGGTCAAGATGGAATATTATGTACTGTAACATACCTTTTGCTTTGTCCTATATGCTACTGTTTTAAAAACAGTGGACAAGGCAGCAAGCAGATCCTGGCCGCTGGACTGAAAATTTGCATTCTTGCTTCTGCAATTAAGTTGATAATTAAGATGAAAATTCAGTTATTGACGACCAACAGAACATAATCTGATATTAGGAAAATATGATAGAAAAGTTAACAATCTTTTCCTCGAAATAGTAAAAGTTTGAGCTCTGTGTTGCTTAACTACCTTTGAAATGTTATTACAAAATACTTGAGAAAAAGCTCTGTTGTTGACGTAGTAAAATTTTCCAGCTCAAAAAAGGTATCAGGACAGAACTGGACTATCTGTTCAAAATAATAATCATTGTAAAATTGAATGTTTGTGCTAGCAAAATTATATTAAGAGAAATATAATATTTTTGAGATATGCAAATATATTTTAGCGAAAAATATGCATACTTGCACTGCCAAGAGTATGAAAATCATCAATGAACTAAATATGCAATACATACTTTCTCCACAAGCTCAGAAAGCAATGGCAAAAGGACATGTGTTCCCAGGAGGTGAAACTAACCTTGTCTGTGATCATGTATATGTAATTTACATGTTCAAAAGAGATAACAATCGTTCACTAGAAATAGACAAAGTTTGAGTTTGGAGGAAATTAATAAAACCACCAATTGGACAGATGAATCAATGGCAGTGAACATACACCATTGAATTGAAAACTGAGACATTTTCTTCCCTCTGTATCGCTGAGGTAAATTTCTATACACCAATTAGTTGCCACTAAGCAGTTTTTCCCCCCAATAAAAGATGTAAATCAGATTACAGAGTTTGGAGGACCTAATGTCTACTGTGAATTTTGATTTCCATAGATTTCATGGACCTGATTCTTGCCGGTATTGTGAGTATGCAACTAATAGTTAATCTATTGGAATTAGAGCATCAATTCTACTTACCTGTGACAGTAAAGATATGACAAGGCCACCCCTAGAGTAAGGTATCTGAGCATACACAAGAATCTGCACTCGAGAAAAAACATGAAGAATTAGAGTATTACCTTCCATCAGTCAAATTATAATGACAAGGAAGATTTTAATAGTAGTAAGCATCAGAAAATATTGGCAGTGTTTTGAACCCTTTCGAGCATCATACAATTATCAGAAAGCCATTAGTTGCAGTCTCTCTTGCTCTATATCTTTGTGTACATGCATACATGTACATATATTTGTGTCCATATATATGCATATATCTATTTATACAAACACACACATTGAGTCTTGGAAGTGCAATGCATGTTTCCATTGTTTTAATATTAACTCTGTTGGTTAACATGACACCAATAGATATTAACCAGAGGGTAAATAGTTACTGAATAACAAAGATGGACTTGAATGAATGCAAAAGAATAAGGACATTTTACCAAAGGGCACACCTAAACTTTGGAAATTACCAAAGGGCACACCACACTTTCAAATTTATCAAAGGGCGCACTTCTTTCCAAAGTATTCCTTTCATTAAAAACTTATATAGAAAAAGCTGCCACACAGCCAGGGGCATTCAGTGTATATATATATATATATATGCAACCTTTGGTAAATTTCAAAGTGGTGTGTCCTTTGGTAATTTTGAAATCTAAGTATGCCCTTTGGTAAAATGCCAAAAAAATAATAATAGAGAATTAAAGAATTGGAGACCGGAAGTGTGAAACTAAAGAAACCAATATCACACGCAAATTCATTTTATACCCTCAGTCCCAGACATCATTGTGACCTATGTTTAGAAGAACATATAATTAAAGATTATTGTAGCTGATAGCCAAAAGGGACCGCATGCCACTCAAGTGTGATAGGCAACATAAGACAAGATTAGGCAAATGACAATAATTGATATATAGTATCAGTTCCCATGACAATTTAGTTCAATGGAGTCAAGTACCGACATATATATGCCTCATTGCTAACTGCTAGTTGTTAGTTTAGGGGGGATTATTTCTAATGAATAACCCTTAAGTAGCCCCCACTACTCATAGATGTTATTGATATCATGAAATATTACAAGTATTTTACTTTGAGATACATATTTACACATAGGTCCCGACACTCCCCTCAAGCTTTTTTTAATATATTGTAGAACCCAACTTGTTCTGGACAAGTTTAATTTTAGGCCCTCTTAACCATTTATTTAGCAATGTGCCAAATAATCATCAGAAATAACAAAGTCACAATCTCATTAGATTGTATTACTTCATCTCAAGAAGTGATAATCACTTTACGTGCTTTGTCCTTAATATTAGATTTGAGGTTGTGTGCATTGTAGTTTGAATATCACGTAAGGATGTACTCTAGCTTAGTTAACAAATGCTTAACCCAAATGAGCTCATATCTTGCTAAGGCCATAGTCCTATATTCTCACTCTACACTTAACCTAGCCACCACCACCAGTGTTTGTTTCTTACTTTTCAAGAAAGAAAATTAAGATTACATCCTAAGAGCCAAGAGGATACAATAACATGATGTCCAAGAAATACATACTAGAGCATATCAAATACGTACTTCGGGATATAGATACCTTCTTTCAAGCGAGTCATCTTTATGTCAAGAAAATACTTAAGGCCCTCCAAATCTTTAGTCTAGAAGTGCTGATGTAGATAGGCCTTCAATTATATAATCCCTATAGTCATCACCTATGATGATGATATTGTCAAGCTCCTAATCATGTCATGCTGAAGAAGAGCTAAGTTGAATTACCAAATCTTTAGTCAAAACATGTCATGCTCCAAATTTTTGGTCAAAGGTGGAGCACAAAGGGATATTTGGATCATCAAATTATGGGTGGGACACTGTTTTGTTAAATATTTACATATAGGTCCAATAGTTGCCAAAAGATGTTATGGCACAATTAATGCAAAACCCCATCAAAATATATTAATTCTTCTCATGAAGAATGTAAATTGCTTAATGACTGTGAGAGAATATTATCCTGTTAATAGTATACAACCATGTAAAGACACCACACAGATACATAATTAGTCATACAAGTATCCATGTACTTTCACATTCAAATGCAGACAAATGCATATGGGGGCAATCAGATATGTACATTAGTAAACACATATACCAACATATATACAAAGAAATTAAATAAAATCAACAAGATTACTGATGATAGATATTCTTCAACATAATGCAATGGCCAACATCAGTCTAAGTGAATTCAAATCCAATAAATTTGTTGCCACCATGAATAAATTTACCTGAAAGATGTCGGCGCAGAGATCTGGTGAAATAAAATCATGTTGGAAAAAAGCTTCTGTTGAAAGAGAATGAAATACAGATAGAGCAATCTCATAGGAAGGCAACATAAAATGAGACCCCCCTTGCAACACGGGACATCGATTTCTCTTTTCATCAGGAGGGAACAATGACACTTCCATATCTGATACAAGTTGCTGCCCTTGAAACAAAATCAGCAGTGACAGTCCCCACATAAAATGAAACTCCTCATTTTCCAAGCCAATCATGCTGTAACCAGATAAGGACAGATGTTTATCCGACACTTTAGTATTTAATTCTGAAGGATTTTCTGTTTTGAACTTCAAAGGTACAACATCAAGAACAATTGCCTGCAGAATTAGTGCCCAAACTTCATTCAGACACTTTTTCACCTCGAAAGAAACCACTGCAAATTGAATCCCATCTAGGAATGGTTTATACTGCAAGAAAATAACCATAAATGAGAACTTAAGTGTTTCAATCCACCTTTGTAATAAAAAGAAAACAAAAGAAATGTATACTTACATAAAATTTTGAATGCAAGCCAAAAGACATATAGGTAAAATCTTTAAGAACACTAATCCAGTATTTCCCCAAAATTGTTGAGCTGGAAGAAAATAATGGTACCAACTGCAGGTACCCATTAGGAATATCTTTCTTCTCTTTCAATAATTGATAGACATAATTCTTTATGGAAGCATGGGCAGCCAGAAGTCTAATCTTAATCTATTAAGAAAGCCAAAATCATGGATAAAAATATTAAAATTAATAATACAAGAACCAAATCATCATTATTATTATTATTTGTTACAAGGAAGATCAGTAAAAACTAGCTAGCACGTCCTCACTCTAATTTAGGTCTAGCTTCGAGAATTCAAACTATAAAACGTCTAGTAAAACAAATTGATGGTGGTAGAGAAAAAAGTACCTTGCATGCAACCCAATCAGCAAATGATGGATAGCACAAGTCTTTAATATCATCAAGTGGACGAGAAATCAGAGCATACAATCGACTAAGAGCAATCTGATCTTCACTAATGATTCCGCTAGTCAGGATCTGCAATTTCAGGTGCAATGTCCTTTAACACCTTAAACTAGCAAACAAGTAAAAGAGATCAATACAAGAGTTGTAACTTTTGCACCTTCGTTGCTAGTTCTAGACCAGATTCCAAGAGAAGAGGACTAGAAGATGTGCTTATTGAAGTTCGAACAGCAGAAACTAGTTGAGCCTGCACAGAAAAGAGCAGTCAAATGCAGCACAATAATCATGAGATGCATAGCTGTACCTTTAATCCTTTATCCAACTAATATATGTCAAATGTTGCAAAACCAGGGATATAAACTTTCCAGTTTGTTCTGCAATTATGCTTACAAAACATGAAGAAATGATTGTTCTTACAAAGAAAATAAATATGATTGACCTACCTGATATTGTTCCAACAAGAGGTGACCAGGAAGATCAGGATCCAATGTACCACCAAACTGCAACATTAAAATATAAGGTTGAATGTCCAACTTGATTATCCATGTGTAAGAGCTCAATTCAAGTAATAAAAGAAAGAATATGAATGTAGAAAACAGTAGAAATAATGAAGATCAAGAAACATGAATACGTAAGAATGAACGATAGCCCCTTCAAAGATATATCTGCAAGTCAAAAACACCAGATCAATACAGTTGGAAGCTATATGAATATTTTCCCATCAGTACACTGCAGTATTTTTTATTTAACAGAGCAAACCAACTAGGATGACAAATATGCATTCAGCAATTTGATATTGCATGAAATACAAGGAAGCCGCATAGTGAAGGATAAATTACTGGAATTTATAAAGGCTAAGCAGAATATAATTGTTGAATAAGCCCTGCCTTAAGAAAATAATTAGGCTAACTCTGATTATATATAGTTCACTAGTAAAAGGAATGTTTAGACAATGAAGGTTACATAAAGAACAAATTTGTCTAAGGAATGTGCAAGACTGCCCGTACATCAGACTGACAAGATCAAACTTAATGCAAAATTGCAATGGCACACAAGATTTATCTACAGCAGAATTAGCAACATGAGCTAGAACAATATATGTTATATCCTGAAAATTAATAAGATTTTAATGGATGTAATTTAGGATAATTGGAATTTAATAAGATTAATTTGGGATTTTTACAGCTGAACCAGATGTGTAAAAAGCTTATTTAGGATAGAGTAGTTTCAGGAGCATTTCAAGTTGATTTCACTTTGGCTCAAACTAGGCTCCAATCAGACTCAATTTGGATATTTAAGGGATGAGCAAGTTTTGGACCAAAATAAATTGATTTAATAGGTTTAGTCAATTTGTTCTAATGCCTAGGTTGATTGGGATTGGGTATACGGTATTTTAGATACCCATTGTTTCCCCTCCTCCCTAGTCCCATGAAAAACCACGAAATCCCCTCCTCTCCGTTCAGTGTGACACACGTGACACACCTGGAGCCCCTCTTCCTCCTCTGCTCAATGCAACCTCAGCTCAGGATGCTGCTCCTGATTTAACCAAAGCCCCCAGTTGTATGCTCTTTCCTCTCCAATCATTTTCCCTCCTCTTAACCTTTCATGAGCCCAATCCATGTGATGCCACCAGTGGCTCAGTGCTCCTCTGCCACTGCTCTTTGCTGGCACAACTTGTGCATCCTCCCACTCCAGTTGCAGCCTCCATTGCTACTTGACGATTGTTGCCTTGTCCTATGTCACCATCAAACAGCTGCACCTCCCATGGCAGAGAAACCATAGCATCTTCATCTCCCACAGTCACAGAGTATTGACAACACCATATTGTATTCGGCACAACCCTTGCAGTATCCATGCAACATGTTGTTTCACATCCATCCACTGATAGTAGGTTTATGTTTTGATAACTTAGGTCTTCTTGTGTTATTTGGATTGGCGTGCTAATTTTTATTGTTCACTAGATTGTTTTCCAGGACAATTAATTGGGAACTGATTGAGTTGCAGCATTGGAAAGCACCTCTTTGAATCAAGGTAGAGTCTTACCTCTCTTTCTTAGTTGTGGGCAGTTTTCCATAATGGTCGGGCATTGTAGATCACAATATTCACTATGATCTTTGTATTTGATCGGTTTGAATTGAGTGTTATGTGTGGATGAGTTTGATGTCTATGAGAAGAACAGATTGGTTATGACAATAATATAATGAGGCCAACGGTGACATGAAAGATGTATTAGTTAGTTATTGAATCAACAGAAGCTATTGAGATTGTTAAACAAAAAGATAAAATTAGAATAATCTCAGTGGAAGTTAGAGGTATTACTAGCAAGAATGATTGCACATCTAGATCCCTAAGGATAATTGTGTTAATTTTCTCAAATGATTAACCATGATAAATATGTGATCTTGTGGATTGAGTTTGCTTTAGTATAAATTGTTCAAATTAGAAATTTGATCAATAATTCAGAATTAAATCATCTATTTAGGAGTGTGAATGATATAGTGACTTCATGGATTTGTGATGGCATATGATTGTATACTCGTGACATCAATAGAATAATCTTGGATCTTTATATCCATGTTGTTTAGGAGGTTGGTCATTTAGGAGATTGGTCTTGATGTGCTAGATCATATGGAGAAGCTGTTTTACCAGGTTGTTCGATATGCTTGTATTGTCTACCGCCATTGTATTCTTATTACCTTCCTTTTTTGATAATATATTATTGATACATGTGTCATCTGATGATCTATAATCAGCAATTTACAGTAGAATATGTTATATCTTACACCGTATTAGAGTTTGATTGTGTAGCTATTCATGCACTTTTTTACAGTGTGTGTATATATGTGATGCACTTTGCCTTCAAGAACTTCCTTCGGCCTTGTCCTTGTTGTCAAGTCTTCCTTTGCCAGCTTCTTGCTCTGGGACTTCAACCTTGTCAAGTCACACTTCGACTTACATTGCCAAGACTACATACTTAGACTTACACTGCCAAGACTCCACTTGGACTTTAACCATTGTCAAAATCACACTTGGACTTTTCATTTACCAAGATCTCACTCAGACTTTCCTTGTTGTATCTGTATCCTGCACACTCACAATGCATATCAAATAGAACAATAAACTTAACTTAAACTTTGCCCAAACATCAAAACCTATAGCACCTAGATTGCTCCAACAGTTTAATCGTGTTGGTATGGTATTTCTGTGGCAAAATTGGTGGACTGTGACTTAGTGACAATTAAGGTTCTTCTTCTCCTTTCGTTTTCTCAAGATATGCATGATTAAAATTGGGTAAATGACCCTCTATTGGCTGAAGATTTCGGTCCTATTAGACTAGAATCTAGGTGGCTTCTTCTGATCCTGTTAGACTAGATTCTAGGTGGCTTCTATTTATATTTGGGTGATGGTAGTATTGGGAATGACACTGTTTTTATCCAATGTAGCAAAGAATAGGAGATTATCTTTTACTTGTCACTTGCAAATGAATTGTATCTCTTATGTTTATTGTTAAGAAATTTACTGTTAATAAAAGTATTAACTATTATACCTAGGAAATAGCGCATGAGTCCCAACTCTTCCTAGATATCTATACATGCCCCTCATCCTGTCCTTCGGTTTATCTTGCCATTTATTTCGAGTGTTCATTCTCCTCTAACGTCACTGTGCTATTTTGATTGCTTTAGCTCTTTAGGACATGGAGAACCATCAGTAAATGTGTGTTCATTTTCTTGTAAAGTATGATATGAATAACGAAATATTCCTCAGGTAAAGATATGTGGTCCTTCCATAAAAGTTAGTTAAGTATTATGCATGAATGCTTGAGAAGTACATTGTGAATAATGTAATGTTCATCTTGTAGAGATATCAAGATAAATATGTGTATGTGTGGTGACAGGTGCCCCGGGATGAGCTCCGGGAAGGCCTTGCCAAACATAAATGAGGGTGCAATACGGTGGCTTCGGCTACACCTTATAAGTTATCCTAGGCCGCACCTCTAAATTACATGATCATGGACCACATGAATGTGCTCTAATGATGGTTACCACATTTGCATCATATTCATCTCCTATAAGTTTAGGTATAAGTTCCCTCATACGTGTAAATAAGTTCCTGTGTCATGTTCACAAGTTCTCTTGTTTTATGTTATTATTCATTTCATGTATCTACTATCTGAATATGCTTACTGACTCCTTGGACTCATGGTGTGATTGATGCAAGTGAGGTAGACGCCACCACAGGTATGGTAGAGGACTTAGGGGCAAAGTAGCTGAGGAGACAAGATGGATGCATGGCACACTGTCCGGGGACCCCTATTAGCATGTCATGATACCTGCCCCCTACTATGTCGTGTAGTTCATGAATTAGGATTTATTCGTTTGCTAACTTGGTAGAAGTCTCTAAATTTTCATTTGAATGAGTTTATGTTAAGTGTTGAGGTTCATATGTTATGCAACTTTCCTGTGGTTTTCCTGTTTCAAAGCTTTATTGCATATCTTGTCATAAGTAGAACTTTAGGGTTGTTTCATGTTTTATCATTGCTAACCAAGTCTTCTAGATCTTCCTCTTCCCCGTGTAACTCTTCTATGATTACATATCATAGAAATTCAAACAAACAAAAAGAAAAGGTGACAAACTCAATAAGTTCATTATGGTGATCCAGCTAAAAAAAATTTGCTATTCGTACCCAGTTAGATGAAATTTTTTAATTAGATTAAGCTACTTTGAATTCTAGTGGCGTTTTTCATAGTAGTCCAAAGGGGGTATGAATATTAACTAGCTAAAAGATATGTGTGAAATATGGTAATTATGAAACTTTGACAATATACATAGTAGCCTGTATTTTCTGTTGTACATATAATCCAGTAAACTTATTTGATTCTCAGAGAGCATTTGAGCTATTTCAAAGCAGAATAGTAATGTAAACAAATTGACAACAGTTCATTGAGCATGTCATAGTTGATAGGAGATTATTTCCTTCTCTGCTCCCCATATAGATTTGCCACTATCATATCCAACTAAATGGAAACTAACATTGGTAGGACAAACATTAAATAAGACCTAAAGAATAAACTCTAGAAGACATTCTAGATTCTTCATACCAAAACACAATTGAGAACTTGATAGCACTTGTGATATTCAAAAGGTGGAATAGCAAAACAAAACCATGAGTTTCTCACCGGGTCCTTTTCAATAAGATGGCGAAGAGTTGATACAGCAAGATGACGAAGACTAGGCTGTTAAGAAGTACATGAGCATATTTTAAACAAAAAGGAGAAAAGGCATAAACAAAGTCTCTCTGCTTCCAAAAAAACCAAACAAGCCAATTTGTGAAAGTTCCCAACGAAGGCCCCCAACGTTACAATCCTATAATATTGTGCATCATCTCTATTCAATGGGCAATTTCAGAATTGCCTGTCATGGGGCCTTGATAGATAGATTTTGAAAATGACAACCTTGTTTGGGTATTTTGGACCAGAATTGACTTTTTGGGTATTCGCCCAATGAAAAAGTGAGAACTGGTATTAATATAAAGATACCTGTCCAGAGTATAGAGTAGGGAGAAGGTTTCTAACATGAGAATGCACAGAAGCAGCATGTGGAGCAAAAAGTACAAGCTGCTGAGTGAATCTAACAGATCTGCAAAAAAATTACATTGATTGTCAAAAATATATATATTAGAATGATACCACTCAATACAACCAATTTAATGACACCATAGTTCTTAACAGGTTCCATATATCATTAACCATACATCTGATAAATGTAACTAAACAAAAAGAAACTAAAGTTTAAGATAGATACTTACTCTATGAGGGATGATGTTTCTTGACAAGAGCTTATTTCTGCAATAACAGACTGGCAAAACACCAATGTTATACCAAAAGAGGAAAACAAAGGGCTTTCTAATAATATCACAAGTACATTTCTTGACACAAACAATATATATTACATCATAACACAGTTATATTTGGAAAATATGAGTAGCTCAAAAATAATAGTATCAGTCAACATAATAAGATACCTTGCAACGAGAAAAGAATGTACTTCCAGGAGAAAGCTCAGGACCAAGAACAGCAACTATAGCATTTATAAGGCGTCCTAGCTCCTGCCTAAGATCCGCCGATCCATTCTCCTCTGCCAAGAGGATCTCCATTGCAAGAAAAAGTGTTGCCTACATATCACAGACAAGAAAGGACAAAGCATAATAAAAAAAATAAAAACTCACTCATATGTGTGGATCGTGGGCTACTAGATGCAATATCAAATAATTAAAAAAAAAAACAAGAACTGCCAACTACTTGAAATCAGGATTAGGGATCTTATCTCCAATGCATGCTAACCTAAAATAAGCCAATCTTCTATCAAGATATGGCCAAGACATTCAGATTACCACAATCATGATTATGCCGCCGCCTAAATAACATTTGCTAATAAAATGTTGGTCTAGGCTTCCTTATTAACCTACTCTGGACACATTGGTGGCTATGGGTAATTGATTATTTAATTATTGTTGCTTATCCAGAGAGAATCAAAAAGATTCAATGATTTGGAATTCAAAATGATCTTGTCAGTAAAGTGAAATAATTGATTCAGAATATAGAAAAGCATAACAAAATAACAGGCATTGCACTGTCTGAGCACTGATTATAACAGGCCACATTGTACCTGCACTTGAGAGACATACGATAACCCAGCAGCTTCAATGATCAATAGAAGCGAATGCAAAGACCATAACTGCAGGTAAGCATTTGAACTCTTGGCTGTTAAAGATATTGATTTAACAGCCGAAGTCACCAGAGTATTCAGTGCAATGCCCCCTGCACTGCATTCCATATACCAGAAAGCATCAATCAGCTTCAAATACCACAGAAGAAAATTGCAGATATATTAAATAGACACAAGAAAATGTTTTTACACCTCAATAATCTCTTGATGTGATTAAAACATAACATTGCAACAGTTATGACCTTAGAATTTGAATTTGGTTTAAATTATTCAAATTAAGCTTAAATTAGACCTTGGATTTTATTAATAATTTGATTGGATTGTTAGGCTTCGATTCAGATGTTGGCAAACAAAGGAGACAAAAAGATCAAGATTCAGGGGTCATTTGGGCCCCAGATCATATTTTTCTTCTTTCCAGATGACTAAATCATGATTTACGTTGTTGATTGATCAATTAGATTGTGTGAGGTGTGAAAATAGTGTTGACTAACTGTTCGAACCGGAGATCCGAGCTCTCCAAGAAGTGACCGAGTCTGATCAATAAAAGCAGTTCGGCAATGTAGAAAACAAAATAAGAAATCAGAAAAAATAAAGTTCAATTCAACAACTATTGTATATTTCACATCCAAATTATTAGTCAGCCAAGTACAATTAAATGCCCCTAATGAAATAAAAATATGTTTACAAATCCAGATACTACAAACATCAAATTAAATGAACACATTAGCCTAAAAGTATAAGGTGTGAGCAGAGTCTACTATCCAAAATGACTAACTGTTTGGGTGGGGATGCCTTCTGCCACACATAAGCCTAATACAATCATCAAACTTGGCCACGCATGACTAAAAGAGATATCCCTAGCCCAGAGCTAGGTAGCCATCATCTACCTCACACTGTCATGCCTCACTTGGCATATTTGGGGTGCCTAGACTAGGGCAACTTTCAAACAGAACTCATGTGCCTCACTCTGTGAATTGCAGGACAATGATGTATACATGCATCATGCCAGATCAACATCCCATAACAGATCAACATCCCAAAACTATTAGATAAAGGCATCACGTCATATCAAGAGTGCAAGTAGTATAACACAATCAAGGAAGGACAAAAAATATCTATCCCCTCAACTGAGTAAAACATATTCTCTTCAACTGTGGTTAGAAACCAGTAGGTAACTAAGTAAGATATTCTCTTTTCAAACTGTGGTAATTGAGTAAAAGGATAAGATTGAGATCTTTTCAGTCTCCATTTTCAGAAATTTTGGAATATTAAGAACAAGGAAATGAAGCAAATTAGTATGTAACTATCTACTTGAAATGCTAACCATCAAATGGTATCTGTCCACTCACAGCCATCTTCTCTAATTCATGTCAGCAACAATTGAAAACATACATGGAAAGTCATCTCAAATCTGTGTTTACTTGGAGAAGAATTAGTGGGAAAAGAATACATTGAATGGAGGACCAGGAATATATTCCACCAACCCTGTTGACTTTTGATGGAAGGAAAGAACAAAAGAATTTAACCTACTTGACCATGACTTGAATGACAACCATCGGAACCTGTGACAATGTGACATGGCCGAATAGCAACGGAAAGGACGAGTAAGCTCATTTATCATAAAAACAATGCGGCCAGCAAGAGTAAAAGTGAAATGATCATTCTTGTATTTCACTCCTTAAAAATGAGAGAAGTTGGTGGAAGTATTTGCCAATTCAAAATCTCAAGTCATGCTTGAGTTTCTGCTATGATTAGTTTCAATGCTTAAATTCAGTTGTGGTTCTTTATACTTGAGTAAATGAATCATGTTGTTGATATCACAAACAAGTGTGGCTTGTACTCACAAAAAATCTATTCAAGAGATGATCAGCTAAGTTGTGAATACAAACCATATTAACAAATAGCCATATTCTATCCAATAGTTGAAAACAGAGACAATTGTGGCAACAACATCATAGAAACCAACCGACCATCTTTGCAGTGAAGATATCACTTGCAAGACGAGCTAACAAACCAAGACCCTCACAGGATGCTCTTCGTTGAGCTGAACAAACTTCACTTTCTGCAAGAATACCCTGTTCATTTCAAGGAACAAATAAATCAACAAAGATATGAATTAGATTGACAGTGAAAAATACTGAAACAACAGAGTATGCACACCTGGAAGATGGCCTGGATGATGGTCAAAATCTCAGGTATTAGTGTCTGCTGCCGTAATGCAATTGTGGCCTGTGGATAAGGAAATTATGAGTTCATGAAAAGGCATTTCAAGCAAGAGTGATCCTAACATGCTATTCTATCAAAATTTAAAGAAGGTTCTTACCTTCAACCCAGCCAGTAGGCCAACACATGCATTTGTTACTGTGGCCACATGCCATGGTTGCTTCTTTCCGGTTTTTAAGCACTGATCAACTTTGTTAAGTAGTGCTATTTTTCCTTCATTATCCTTGAGATTTGGAATATCAAATCAAACAAACAGATATTGATCAACATTATTAGTGAATACATTAAATACTTCACAAAAAAATCCTGGTAGACACACCTGGGCTGCAAACATGGTGCCAAAGCATAGAAGCATCTGATTAACTAATAGTTTGCACATTGATTCTGACTGAAGTAGATACAATTAATCACCAGTAATTAGATAAAGTAAAATTTCTTTCAAGAGAACATTAAGATCAAAAATAAGAAATTTGTTCGTGTTTTTAACAAATGCTACTACATGATGTAGTGATCAGAATGAACAAAATAGAAATATCTTCCAAGAGAACACGAGCGAGCGAGCAAGCGAGCGAGAGAGAGAGAGAGAGAAGAAAAATATAATGAGTGTTTTGACACAGAGCATGTGGGAGCATCCATAATCTAAAATATCAATTGGAACAAAGGAAAACAGCTGCAGAAAAAAGATCAACCATTAAACAAATAGATACTTAAAATGTAACTTTATTTAGGACCAACGGACCTTGCCGCTAATAAAAAATTAAGCAGCAATATATGTTGTGCGAGGAAGAAAACCAATATCTGGAATGATTTATCCTTTGACTGAGGACAAACATCTTCAATGAGTTTGACCAATATTTTACGAAAGAAAGGATTCTGTTTCAATTAACATATTCAAGGGGCAAAGCTTAAAAACAGTAGATTCGGCATACCATCATCTATTTGCATAAAAATTAGGGTATACATAAGTTTCCTAAGGCATACAGTGAAATTCTGGCTCAAGAATTTAAATTAATTAAACCAGAAGAGACAAAAGAGTATATGAGGTTCAAGTTTTTAGAAGACAAACTTTTCAACCGTGCATTGGATTTTAGATCCTTAGGAATAGGCAAGCAAATGGATAGAACACTCTTGCATATTTGACGGTGGGAGGAATCAGAAGATTGGAGAGAAGAGGAGACATAAACCAGTATCTAGCAATATATTTCGAATGGATTCTCTCCCATGTAGAATCCATGGGTCTGCTTAGCCTTTATGATTTACAGATTCATGGGTCCAAAATAAAGGCATTCTATTCTCCTAACATTTGATACATAAGAATACAAACATGATCGAAACAAACCTTGTTTTTTTCTATTATTCTATTAAGCCAAAAAAGAGAGTATATATTAAAGGATCACCTATAGCAACTAGCAACTAGCAACTAGCAATCAAGCAATATGTGTTTTCATTACCTGAGGGAAGACGCAAATATTATCATCCCAAACACATGGTGTTAGTCCATCTTTACCACCATCAAAAGCTCGAAGTTCATCTTCATACCAATCACTAAGAATACACAATAACATGAGGTTGTTAAAGTTACTGAAAATTAACTGCTGACAAACAGAATTTGGCATGGGATATCAAGCAGTATGATTGGCACATGCACAAAATCAGTAGTATGAACAAATATCACTCCAACGCCATGCAGAAGTTTCAGTAAACAGAATGCATAAGAATGAAATAAGCACCTCCCAGGTACCCAAGGGCCCAAACATGCTTCCTTCTTGTTTAACAAGGCTCTCAAACTTGAGCTTTCTTCATAAGCAGAAGGATCACTTTTTTTGCAAGTTGTCACAATGAAAACAAAACAAAATCATAACTAAATATCATGAAAAGCATTTCAGTGTTAAGTATGAACACCACTCAAGTATCAAAGATAGAAAACCAGATCAGTTTACCTAAATGGAGAAGTGCATATTTCGATAATTTGCTGATGATCATTTTGATAGGCCTTAGGATTGGGAATAGATTGATATGCCATCAGTGTTCTGATTGTGAAGAGTGCTAAAGCTGACTTCATATTTGGTAATTGCTTTGTGGAAAAGAATGAAATGTAGAACAAAGCTCTGAAAAGGATCAATTTTCATATTCAGATATCTGTGGGGGAAATCAATGAAAGAAGTAGCAACGATAGAGGTGACGAGGATTAACTAACCCACTGAGGTATGCCAATACTGGTTGTAGAAGAACTCCATTTTGAGTTGCAACTTCTGGAGAAACAAAGCTTCTTATGAAAGCAGTGAGTGCCTCAATTGCAGCCGATAACACACTAGATCAAAGTTTTGCTGAAGTATTAGATTAACCATACTAATAATGTGAAATAGATGATTCTACTAGACAGTAACAGATGCATTATGTTGATTTCACAATGAATAACTGCAAAGTGATGACAAAGCATCTAACAAATTTCATATATATTGTTCAGTGAGAATATCCAAATGAAGTAATCCATCTCAATCTGAAAAATAGTAAGGGAAAAATAAAGTTTCTTCAAATTGGCCAAACACGATCAAAAGCTGTAAGTTTCACAAGAGATTTCTCTGGTCAAGAATTGTACATTCACAAGATCCTAGAGGCATCCTCCAAACCAACTCCAAGTATGTTGAACATGACCAATTGGCATGATTAAGCAACTAAATGCACCAAAATAAAACAAAGACAGAGACCCAAGAATCACAATGACACCTTTGAGATCAAATACATCTATAAATTAATTGTTGACAACAGAAGCAACTGCTATTAAAAATACAGGGAAAAAAAATCTAGTAGTCAGAAGGCAGCCATTCCAAACATCCAAATATAAAACCAATAACTGAGAAACATTGGATCATATAGTAGCATAACCAATCATATACTTGGAGGCAACTTAAAACTTAAAAGTGATACTTTATAATTGGATTTGAAACACCTCGCATAAAAGGAAAACTGTCCTATCATTGTCTCCTTCCAAATAAACCCCAAATGACACAATTCTCTAATCACTTGATTTGTGGATCATTGTGTTTGACAAACATATAGAACATTCTTTTCTATGATATGACAAAGCTTTCCAAAATTCTAGTCAAAAAAGGAATATAATAAGAACACTAGAACATGCATGCAAAATAGGACTAACAAATATATAAGGGATTGTAATTTGTAAGAATGATAAATCATGTTTACAGCAGTTCAGCTGCCAAATCTTGTGTCTGCCTAAAGTAAACTTCTGGATTTCCAGCAAAGGGACCAGCCCAAAGTAAAAGAATATCGAAAACTTGGTCCTCCAATTCCTGCATAAATGATAAGCTTGAAGGTAGCAAAAAAAGCAAGACAATGCAAAAAAAGAACAAGGAGAAGAAGAAGAAGAAATTCTTTCTAGAAGCTTCATGAGCACCTCTTTTGGCATGTTTGCTACAAGAGAAGCTAAAAGCAACCAGCCAGCCTCTTTTTCGACAATTGCAGCTTGAGGGTTACGACTGAAGGAACTCAACATCTTTTTTGAAACTTGAAAGACTGAATGAGGCAGCCTGCAAGTGGTATATTAGATTAAGATAAATAAAATGACTATAAGGCCATTACACAATTAAACTTTTATACTATTTAATATTGTGAAACATTGATTACTTTCAATATGACATTATAGAGAGAGTTGTGGACTACTGAAAAGAGTTCAAAAGCTCAGATGAGCTAGTAACTTTAGCTTGTGAGACAGTGGTTGAGCCCAATATAGTTAATTCTAGTCTTCCAAATGTGAGTTGTGTCAGTCAACATGAGTGAAAATTTTCATTCTGCCTATTGATTGACACATAGGAAGCTCCTATACCTCACCACGCTAGTGGATTAGTTCTTCTGAGCCTTTTGCTTTTGTTGTGATCCTTCCGCCTTCATCATCTTGAACTTCGCTCAAGCCTTCCATCTCTGCCGCGAGCCTTATGCCTTTGTCGCAAGCTCCATTCAAGCTTCCCCATTCATCACGATTTCCTCTTGAGCTTTTGCCTTCATTGCAAACTTCGTCGAGTCTTCATCAGGAGTATCTACAAGGACGAAACTCAAGCCTACGTAGTAATCTCTACCCGAATTGCAAGCTCTTCCACAAGCGTCTTCCATCTTCATCATGAGATTCAATAAGCCACAAGTGTCTTCCGTAATTCTCCACTAAAGCCCGAAACCCTCAAGTTTTCTCATTCTCTTCTTCCTTCAACTCTTCTTCTTTTCCCTCCTGCTCCTCCTTAGAATCAGCAACACCCAGCTAAAATAGAATGATACAATACCAAAATAAAAGTGTTCTGGTCTCTACCAAAACTCTAAAACAGTCCGAGACTTTAACTTTGGTAATTTGGTTGATTCTCTCAATTAAGACATATGGTGTAAAACCTCAGCGGATTTGTTTTCATAGATAAGCAAGAATTCACTTTAAGTTTGACATGTAAACTGACATAAGAGAGGAGGCAAACTACTTCCCATAAAGGTGGAGGCGACTGAAACAAACAGGGGAAACATAGCAAACAACACCCACATATGATATCAATGGAACAATTGATGCAGATGGAAAAAAATTAAGTTGGAACAAGATAGTTATTTGGGTAAAGTGCCAACTTGGATTGTGTTAATGATGAAAAACACTAATAAAAATCATAAGTTTAAATAAAAAGGCTAAACTTTGATAAGTCTTGTATCTGTTTTGGGAGAATTGATATATTGGAAGTGCTAGACAACAACCATAAAAGGTAGAACACGTATTGAAAAATCATCGTCACATACAAACATGCTAAGAAATAGAAGTCTTCTGAAACATGACAACATGGGAGATTAAACAATGACCTTGCAGGATATCCAAGAAGTAACTTGGGTGAGATTGAAACAAGCGCTGCCAAGAGTGTGGCTTGCCCATGCAGAGAGTTTAGCTCAAGATCCAAATTTGTTCCCTACTTTTTGAAAAGATAAGTCAGTTTCTCAAAAGCAGGAAAATTTGTTTCAGAAACAATAGAGGAAATATATGTGGCAAATGATCTATAAGAACATATAGCTCACTAGGCAAATGGGAGAAATTGTAGAACCGTACAATTATTCAAGCTTTGTGAGAGTTTGCTGATACAAAAAACTACTTAACTAGAAGATTAACAAACAGAAAGAATGCCAATAATCCAGTAGACAGATAAATCTCATTCGCTGAAGTAAACACATGCAGCAAAGCAGCAAGACCACCAAAATTAATTTAAACATGGAAAGTAATAAACATTGTAAAATGTAAAGTACAATAAGGTGGGGAAAACCTCCTCACCTTCAGGACCTTCAAACAATATTAATATATCTCTTACTACAACTTTACTATGCATAAGTTTTAAGATAGAATAAAGTGCCAACGCATGGGCCAAAACCAGAGAATGTTGAGGGTTGTTGTTAGGCCTTGATAGCTAGCGTAACAAATATGTAAATCATGTGAGCGTGGAGTGGGCCTTCATATGTTACTAAAATAGTTCAACTATTAATCATGGTTTGAAATCTCATACCATGTCGAACGAAATAGTCAAAACGTATCCTTCCAGTAAATTATCAAAACTCGAGACCACTCGGCACCAAGGTTCAAAATCTCAAGCCTGATTTCAGTCTTTGATCGGAAAGATACCGTTCCAATATCATATTGATGCTCTGATGCATAGTGTCATGACAGATTGGAGGTTGAAGAAGGAAAGAGAAAAAGTAAAGAAAAAAGACATTAGTGGTATCCAATTTCGGCATAAATCGAAACATTGGCACGATACCGAAACAATAACATTCAAGTCAAAGACTTAAACTTCAACACGGCTCAAGATTTTGAATCTTGCTATTAATATAGCCTCTACTAGTTTTGGTAGTAAGTTATAAGATAGAATACCTTAATCTTACACCTTAGGTCAGCCTCACTAGTCCAATCTCTTGTTTGTATTATACTCCCGAGAAAACAATCCTGGTTGGCTTGCTTAGTTTAAAACTTACATACAATTGAAAGTAATTAGTCAACTTAACAAAATAAATTAGTAATTGGTTTCTAAATTTTGAAAGTTTCATTGGATGAAAATTTTGATAATAGCACAATCAGTTGCTCTAGTATTATAAAGCATACCTCAGCAATTCTTGGCCTCTCAGACAGTTACTCTAAAATTAGCATAGGGAATTTTTCAGTGAAATTCTTTGACGATTATTAGACATCAAAGACAATAAGCATAGTATCAATTCAGAACCAATAACTGTCATTCTATCATCTCAAAACTATTTGTCACAATTTAGAAAGAATTCTTAAACCGATGCATTCACTTGAAACAATGCTAGAAAAATTTTTAGTTCTAATGAACTTTTATTAATGAGTTAAAATAAAATTGAGAACATGGATGTAAGCATAAAATAATCTAGAATGTCTGTTACAAATCTTCCAGCCAACCAGGATTACCTTTTCCAAAGACCCGCCTTCTCTCAGCGCATGTAAAGTTGTGACACCATATGAAATTAATCCACCAACACAAGTGGGATCAACCTTTGCCAATGAACGCAATGTCAATGCAGATTCAATGCGTACCTACAAAGAAAATATCCAAGAAATACAACAGGAGTAACCACAAATAATGATAAAAATAAATAAAGTAAACAATTGACAAATTTAAGAAAAAGAAACTGGAGAAAAGATGCTAAAAGACCAAGACTAGGCCTTCTGTTGCTAAAGTCCAGGACATGGGAGCTAGAAAGATATAGCCAACTTTAGAAAGGGCTTCCACATACAAGATTCTTATGTATCATTGGACTATTTTACGAACTGCACCCAATAGCCATCAACATTTTGACATCTAATGCATTTGAAAGATATCAGACATCGAATCACGGAATGATTAACAAGTGCCCCCATAGTTGTTACTTGCATGGGTGTTTGTTCCAATAGGTTTGGGGTCAATTTATAGTGGGTGCAAAATGTCTCGTTAGGTGTCTGACCTCCCATGAGCAAATGGCCGTTACCCTAGGGAAAAACGCCCCTCGTGATTTACCTGCATGTATCTTGCAATAGGGCTAGTGATACTAGATCGCTTGGGGTGAGCGATATCACCTTTTGTTCCAACGGAACGATTAACAAGCTTCTCATGGTGAGAATAGAAGAAATAGTCTAATTTTAAAAACTAATCATGTTTTCTTGTCTCTCCTCTCTAATATATTAATCATTGATATAATGATAGGCAAGGAAGCATCAATATGGTTATCTTGATAACACATACCAACCCAAAATGCAAGATAGGGTCACAGTGAATAGGACAATTAGAACATAGTATGATCCAATTAGAATAGCAAATAAAAAAATCCAGGTTTTGAATTAATTAGGTTAGGCCAAATAAAACATGTATATGAAGTTGGGTACTTTAATTTGGTTATCTAATACCTACCCGTTTTGGTACTCTTGTATCTTATTAGTTAGTTTGGAAAGGAAGTATTAGAACTTGATCCATTTTAATAATACATATAAAATGTTATTTTGCATTATATTTGGAGAGAAAAAAGTCCGTCATGACACGTCCCAAGCCCGGATGAGAAATGGTGAGGGTTGCGTTACGTTATCAACCAGCGTTAAATTCAAGCAAATGTTCAAAAAATAGATTCATCAAACTATTATAATGCTAAGTTGTGGGTTCGACTATAATGTCTCGATAAGAACCACTACATTTCCATGAGAACTCGAGTATAGTGTTAAATATGTAAGAGTTCGCATTGCAAGTCCGACTATAACATATCAGATAGCTACATCTTCATAAGAACTTGAATGTAATATTAAATATACAAGAGTTCTCACATCATAGGTTTAATAAGAACAAATATTATAGAAAAATAGAAAAACTTATGGTATAAAATTTAGAACACGGAATATAGTAACACTCACTGCTAAAGTAATGAAGGTAGTAGTCTAATAGATATGATGATTAGGAGAAGAATTAGTATTTTATGTGTACAAGAGACAAAATGGATAGGACAAAAGATAAAGATGATAGAGAACTCGGATTTTAAGTTATGGTACACAGAAATGAGTAAAATAAGAAAGGGAGTAAATATTACTGTAGATAATTCGTTAAAGGATGAAGTTGTAGGAGTAGTTACAAAGGATATAGGATTATAGCTCTCAAAATAGTAGTGGTGAAAGAAATTATTAACGTAATTAGCATACATGCAAGTAGGATTATATGAAGACATTAAATCTAGGTTTTGAGATGACCTAAATGAGGTATTACAAAATATTCCGCTAAACGAAATGATTTTAATAGGAGGAGATTTAAATAGATATGTCGGAGTACATACAAGAGGAATATAATAGGGTGCATGGGTTATGAGTCTAGAACAAGAAATGAAGAAGGAAAAACTATATTGAATTTTGTGACAACATATGACCTTATACTAACTAATACATTTTTTAAGAAAAAAGAACAATTAGTCACGTAGTCATGTTAAAAAGTGGGAATAATAAATCACAAATTGACTTTTTTATTATTAGGAAAAAGGATATAAAGATTTGTAAATATTGCAAGGTTATCCTAACTACCCAATATAAGTTGATAGTATTGGATATACGCCTCAAACATAAAATCAATAAAGGAAAATATGCACGACTCCTAAAATTAAGTGGTAGAAGTTAAAGGATGAGAAGCAAAACATAGTTAAGGAGAGGGTAGGAGTACAAATATTAGAAGACATATATGACAACTCGAATACGACATGGAATAAGATAGTATCAAAGTTAAAAATAGTAACCAAGAGTGTATGAGTCAAAGGGACATGCACAGCTAAGTAAAGAATCTTTGTGGTAGAATGAGAAACAACAGGAGAAAGTGAAAGAAAAACGAACAGCTTATAAGACATTATATACTTGTAAGAACAAAGAAAACTTTAAAATATATATATACAGAGCCAAGGAAGAGGCTAAAAAACAATGAATGAAATAAAAAAAAAAAAACTTTTAAATGCTTATATCAAAAATTAGATACAAAAGAATGGAAAAAATACATTTACAAAATAGCTAAAAGAGAAAGAGGAAGACCAGGAATTTTATCCAAATAAGATGTATTAAAGATGAATGCAATAAGATACTAGTAAATGATGAGGAAATAAAAGAGCGGTGGAAGAGATATTTTCATTTTTTTAATGAAGGTTTAGGTAACAAACTTAACTTAAGTAATTTAGTATAAAAATTTAAATGTTTATCATAGAATTCAACTTCAACTTCAGAAGTAAAATAAGCGTTAAATGGGATGCAAAATTAAAACACAGTTGGACTCAAATAGAGGTAAGGTATTGAATGACTTACAGACTTATTTAATTTGATATTAAAAATAAAAAAATATCTAATCAATGGAAGGTAAGTATTCTAGTTCCCTTATATAAGAACAAATGAGACATACAAAATTTTATAAACTATAGGGTATTAAACTAATGAGTCATACCATGAAATTTTGGGAAAAAATAATATAAAAAAATTCAGAAAAGAGACCACAGTGATCGAAAATTAATTTGGATTCATACTTGGATAGTCAAGCAACTAATTGAAAAGTATCAAGAACAAAAGTAAGATCCACACATGGTATCTATTGACTTAGAAAAAGCTTATAATATAATCCCACGAGAAATTATATGAAGAATTCTAGAAAAGAGAGGTATTAGACTAAGCATATATTGAATTAATTAAAGATATACATGATAATTAACCAAAGTGCTTCCCATAAAAATAGGATTGCATCAAGAATCAGCTCTAAGTTCATATCTTTTTACACTAATCATGCACGAACTTATTAGACACATCCAAGACACAATACCATGGTACATTAAACTCCAATCTTGGTGGGATTGAAAGAAAAAGGTTTTAGGCTTAGTAGAGTAAAGACATAATATATGAAATTTAAGTTTAACAATATTAGACATAATCAGATAATTTTTAAGATAAGAGGTGATGAATTATAGAACTTTAAGTATTTAGGCAAAAAGATAGAGAGATTTAGAGAGATGTCTTATATAAAATACAAGCATGATAGTTAAAATGAAGAACATTGGGTGTTTTATGTGATCGTAAAGTGTATCTAAAACTTGGGTACAAAATGGCAGTGAGACTTATTATGTTATATGGAACTGAGTGTTAGACTAACTCAAGCACATGAGAAGAAGATGAAAATTATAGAAATAAGGATATTAAGATGTGTGTGGACATACGGGGATGGACAGGATAAGAAATGAAAACATTAGAGAGAAAGTTAGGGTTACATATATTTGGGGAAAACTCTGAGAAATACGTTTAAGATGGTACGAACATGTACTTAGACGACCAATAAATACTCCAGTTAGGAGATGTGAAATTATAACAAATATGAATATCAAGCGAGGATGACCAAAAAAGACTTGATTAGCAACAATAAAACAAGATAAAATTTATTTAAATATAGATGATGATATAGTAGGGGATAAAGCCCAATGGAGTAAAAAGATCTATATAGTCGACTCCACCTAGTGAGATAAGGCTTGATGGTTATGGTGGTTGTTGTTATTGTATTCGGAGAGAAAATGGCAGTATTGCCTTAATAAACTGATGTGTGAGGCATGATAGCATGTCAATATCTTCATAGCAATCATGCTGACAAAAGAAATTCAGTGAGACAGCATAGCTCTGCTACTCGTGTTTTCAATTGGCTACTCAAGATGTTTGAATACGGGTGGGATCAATTAACTACTCTGAACATTACATTCTTCTACTATAACCTGTAAATATTTAACTCCAATTTGGATAGGTTTTGGCCTTCCTTTCCAAATAAATAAATACATGTATAGATATATCATATAAGTCAAACTTTCTTGAATAAGTTACACAAGACTCGAGCCAAGAACCATGGAGAAAAAATAAATTACCTGTAATGAAGAATCGGATAAGGCTGCCACAACTGTGTTATCAAGGATATTTTTAAATTCAAGAGGAACCTGCAGAATTCAATAACTGTCAAAATAATATGCAAGAACTGATAACATATGGGCACAGAAATAATGGTCCCGGAACATGGATGCATGATTCAGGAGAAATAAATAAATAAGGGATGTTTAATAATCATGATTTGTAATGTTTGTTGTGTTGAGCACAAGATCAAAATGTACCATATTGGTAAATTAACAAAATATTACATACTAATCGGCATAAGTAATTTTTATTGTGCCACCCATTCTAGTGAACGTTCCACAATGCCAACATAACAAGCTCCATCACATTTTGACATGCAATAAGGTAAATTCAAACAACCTTTGTTAATTCATCTCATCAAGCATTAAAGTAAAAAATGAACAAAAATCATTATACTATAATGTTACTGAAAGTAGAAAAAATAAGTTAAATTAGATTAAATAAATAACTTATTTGAATTACATGCTTTAACCCATTAGAAAGTTTGTCAAGCAACAAAATTAAAACTTGAGTAACTTAAATTATAAGTACACAAGCCAAATGGATGACATATATAATAAAAACTTGTATGAATTCATCTCAGCACATTTGGGAGAGTGTCAGCTGGACACAACACCAAAAGTCTAACAGGACATGAAAATTTATATCTACGAAGGATGAATCCAGCCCAAGTCAAGCAAGGAATAAGCATGCAGTAAGAAAATTTTCAATAATAAAAGCTACTCTTGACAAGCAAAAAAAAAAAAAAGCATTATCCATGTTTTGATCAGTAGCTCTAATGTAATGCAATACTTTAACACAAAATTGATGTGCAATGTCTATATGCCAAAAAATCATAGGCAATTTTTGTAACCAATTTTGGATCAATAACAAACCAAGTGTTCCTCAAATCATACAACTAAATGCTTGGTCTTATCATATTGCATTAGTAAAAAATAGCTATTTTAGTGCAGTTATTGTCTACGTCATACATTCTTCAATATATTAATGAATCATATTTATTAATAAAATAAAATTGTTAGCAAATAAAGAATATAATACTTCTCGATAGAGTGACTAAATAATACTAGATCACAATATATATATTGTGTAGCAAAATTATATGATTGATATTTATATTATACTAGTTTACTTGGGTCTTGATTATAATTCACATAAAAGCTGCTCAAGGGTGAGGTTGTCAAGAATGAGATTATTGTATTCTCTCTCAATTAACACCTCATTCTTAGAGAGGATTGAGTAGTCAAAGTGCCTCTGTCCTAGTGGCAAGCATGGAGACACTTGTTGCCTAAGGTGTCGGGTTCAAGCCCTCTTAGCAACGTATTAATGTTGCTACGGTGCCGTGTCCGAGCCCTCTTAGCAACAGTGTGGTACTATATCTCTCAAAAAAATCCCTTCAGGGGTTTCTAGAGTATGGGGCCGCTCTGCAGTAGGGCCAGTCACGTTTAAAAGTTTACCCAACATAATTTTACGTCAAAATACCTTTGTCCTAGTGGCAAGCATGGAGACACCTGTTGCCTGAGATGTCAAGTTCGAGCCCTCTTAGCAAAATATTGTTGCCTACGGTGTCGTGTCCAAGTCCTCTTAGCAACAGTGTGATACTGTGCCTCTCCAAAAAATCCCTTCGGGGGTTTTTGAAGTATGGGGCCGCTCTGCGATGGGTCAGTCACGTTAAAAAGTTTACCCAACACAGTTTCCTAGGGATGGGTTGGAGGAGGCATTGGAGGCGAGCGAATCGCCTTTTGCCACATTAGAGAGGATTAAGTATTCCAATGCAAGTGGTTCTCAAGCATATAGAGTTGTGATTCAAGCAAGGCACAAAAAGACTCTCTTTCTCTCCTCCTTCCGGTGAATGTCATTGTAACTCAAATAGGAATCTACACTATATGGGCAAGATCACCTTAGTTTTCCAAAATACAAATCCAGTACAATGTAATGCATTTCCAATTAATTTCTTTGAATATGTAGCTCTTAGCATTGTTTTAAAAAGCGACTGCACAGGTCGCTTAAGCAATTTTGTCAAAAACTATTAAGAGATTATTTTTAAAGTGACCTAGGTAGATAGCCTAAGCAACCGTAGTAGTCAACCTAAGCAGCTCATGTGATCCACCTAGACAGCCAAAGTCGTCCACCTAAGTGACCCAGGTAGTCCATGCATGTCTAAAAAATTTATTTTTCTATTGGTTATTCATTGGCATTAGTTATCTTATTAATTTTTAGAATGTAGGTATGATACTAATTATAAACTAACTGTGTTTTCTTACAATTTTGATTTATCGGTATAAATTATTCAATTTTTTATTTTGCTTTACATATGGCTTAGTGTTCACAATTACCATTTCAATTTCATGTTCACAATTACTGTTTGTAATAATATGTGAACAATAAAAATTGTGAACGGTAATTATGAATAGAAATGAAAATTATGAATAATAAATTTAAACAGTAATTATGAACTATAAATTAAACAGTAATTGTAAATAGTAAATTGAACTTGTGACAGTAAAAAAAAATATGAATAAAAATATACTTACAACCCCGACTTCTCTGTTGGTGTGTGAGAGGCTGACCCTCTCATCTTAAATAGTCTGCATAGGTTTTGCACAAGAATTCTCATATAGTAAATATACTTACTGTTTGTACTAGGGTACTTAGATAAGGACTGAGGAAGGGAAAATAGCGGACCAGCAAAAATATGTCATAGGCCACTCTTTTTTTTTAATTTGTTCATACCAACGATATTCACAAACATACACAGACAATATAAACATAGAAACTACCAACAAACCAAAGACGAACAAGACTGGCAAAAATATTTACAGACTGAGACTGCTTACACGGATGAAAGAAAGGAAAGAAAGGAAAGACTACTTACAGACTGGACTGAAAAACTAAAGGGTTGCTAGGGGGGCAGCCTGCTGAGCAAGGGTTGGAGAGGGTTTTTATAGAAGAGGGGGATGTTCCTTAGTGGAGAAGGAATAGATTCCTCCCATGAGTTCTTAGCGTGGCCTGGGTAAAGGAGGAAAAGATTCTTTGAGGATGAGAAGGAATAGTTGTAAAAGTAGATAAGGATGATTCCACTGAGAGTAGTGGAGCAATAAAGTTAAGTGGAAAAGGACAATAGAGTGGGTCCCTATAATTCCATCATGTTGGCTAGGTTTTGCTCGCTAACAAAATCCAATGATGGAGTAGAATTCGTTCCTTGGGCGTCCTGGAACTGGGCTAAAGATCCTTGGGCAGAACTTTGGGCCTCATGCCCAGATGTAGATGTATCTTGAGATGCATATTATTCCTGGGTTGTATGTTGTTGCAACCTGGCTAAGGATGCTCTGGAGGATAGAGCGGAACTTGTCATTAGTGGTCCATCCGTCAGCCTTCCCTTAGTAGTGTTGCAGTAAGGTTAAATGTTATGTTGTAAAAGAGAAAGGAAAGAATCTGGTACCCATGTCTCTAGGCCAATATATTTTCTCTGTGTATGTTTCTCCGGCTAGGAGATACTCATTTGAATCTTATGACCACTTAGCTCCTTGAACTATAGCTTTTCAATGTTTTATTGTTATGATAAAGAGGAGAAAGCTTCCCATTCTATCTCAAAATCAGAAGTATAGTCATCAAACTCCGATTATCGGGTATTGAGTTCGTCAATGTCAATTTTAATGAAGTGTCGAGCAGGCTCTATTTTTAAGCCGACCTATTCTGGAGATGAACTTTCTAAAGTACAAATGGCAAATATCTCTTCTTCTTCTTCTAGAGCTAAAGAGATGATTTGTCCAAGTTTCTTTAGAAAGTCCCGAAGGGAGTCTGGATCATCTCATAGTTTGTAGAGCAAGTCATAGTCCATTAAGAGGAACAGAGTAATTACTCTTCCTTTAATTGTTGGTGGTTCATATGTGTCCATGTTTATATGTACTTTTCGGAAGGCGTATAAGAGGTTGCATTGACACCCATATTTTTCTGAAGTTCTATAAATTTTGTTGCGTTTGTGGCATTTAAGCTTGGGGTTGCTTTCTCCTTCATAAATGATTGTCATCCCTTTTGAGATCTTCTGTTGGTGTAAAATCTTTAAAGTTTCGCATAATTCAACAAAGATTGGAAAAGTAAAGTCTTCTGCAAGGCGTCTCATATATATATATAGAAATATCATCTAGAATAATATTGGGAAGACCCAACAAAACTGCTTCTGAATGCCTTTGTGTGGATGTGGCTACAGCATTGGTTATTAATTATTTCTATATATCATCCACAACACTATTCCAGATGATAATTCTATATATCAGCGGCAGACTTGCCACCAAGTCCAACCAAATCAAGCAACTTATCAGAAACGGCAGAAGTGCCAGCCTGCAACGTACCTTCAAGAAGTCCTTTACCAGCTTTAGCCATAGCACCAGAAACAAAACTAGGGACGGCCTCATCAGGGTTAGGAACATTAGAGCCTTGAATGGCAGATTTAATACCAGCATCACCCATGCCTACAGTAATTACTCCGTTCCTCTTAATGGACTATGACTTGCTCTACAAACTAGGGGTCCCTCCCGGACTTTCCAAAGAAATTTAGACAAATTATCTCTTTAACTCTAGAAGAAGCTTCTAGAAGAGACATTTGTCATCTGTACTTTAGAAAGTTCACCTCCAGAATGGGTCGGCTTAAAAATAGAACTTGCTCGACACCTCATTAAAATTGACATTGACGAACTCAATACCTGACAATCAGAGTTTGATGACTATACTTCTGATTTTAACATAGAATGGGAAGCTTTCTCCTCTTTATCAAATCAACTAAAACATTGGAGAGCTACGGTTCACGAAGCTAAGTGGTCATGGGATAAATTAGAAGACCCATGTGAGTACCTCCTATCCGAAGAAACATACACAGAGAAAATATACTGGTCTAGAGGCATGGGTACTAGATTCTTTCCTTTCTCTTTTACAACACAACACTCAACCTGACTACAACAGTACCAAGGGAAGGTTGACAGATGGGCCACTAAACGACTAGCAAGTTCTGCTCTATCCTCTGAAACATACCGAGCTCCTTAGCATACCGAGCATCCTTAGCCAGGTCGTAACAACATACAACCCAGGAACAATATGCAGCTCAAGATACATCTACAACTGGACATGAGGCTCAAAGTTCTGCCCAAAGATCTTCAGCCCAATTCCAAGACGCCCAAAGAAAGAATTCTACTCTATCATTGGATTTTGTCAGCGAGCAAAACCTAGCCAACATGATGGAATTATAGGACCCACTCTATTGTCCTTTTCCACTAACTTTACAGCTCCACTACTCTCGTCCTTCTCTACTTTACAGCTATTCCTTCTCATCCTCAAAGAATCTTTTCCTCCTTTACCCAGGCCATGCTATGTACTCACGCGAGGAATCTGTTCCTTCTCCAATAAGGAACATCCCCCTCTCCCTCTTCTATAAAAGCCCTCTCCAACCCTTGCTCAGTAGGCTGCCCCCCAAGCAAGCGTCTAGCAACCCTTTAGTTTTTCAGTCCAGTCTATAAGTAGTCTTTCCTTTCTTTCCTTTCGTTTATCCATGTAAGCAGTCTCAATCTGTAAATATTTCTGTCAATCTTGTTCGTCTTTAGTTTGTTGGTAGTTTCTATATTTATATTGTCTGTATATGTTTGTGAATATCGTTGCTATGAACAAATAAAAAAAATAGCGACCTATGGCATATTTCTTCCGTTTTGTTATTTTTCCTTCCTCATTCCTTCTCTAACTATCCTAGTGCGAACAATAACTATATGAGAATTCTTGCGTAAAACCTATGCAGATTATCTAAGGTGCGAGGGTTAGTCTCTCATACAGCAACAGAGAAGTTGGGATTGCAAGTATATTTTTCTCTACCGGTGAGGCTCACTGAAAGGAAGAATAGTGCATAACCCACTCTATTCTGTGCACAATTACTCTTTAATTTACGATTCACAATTTTAATTACAATTCACGATTATTATTAACAATTTTTACTATCACAAGTTTAATTTACTATTCACAATTACTGTTCACAATTACTATTTTAATTTACTATTAATTACTGTCACAAGTTTAATTTACTATTCACAAATACGGTTTTAATTTACTGTTTACAAGTACAGTTCATAATTACTGTTTCAATATACTGTTCATAATTTTAATTACTATCACAAGTTCAATTTACTATTTACAATTGTTGTTTTAATTTACTATTTACAACTATAGTTCATAATTATTGTTTCAATTTACTATTCACAATTTTACTGTCACAATTTTTACTATTCACGTGTGTACAACAACAACAACCAAGCTTTTTCCCACTAGATGGGGTCGGCTGTATGAATCATTTTACGTCATTGAGCTCTATCTCCTACTATATCATCATCTATATTTAAATAAATTTTATTGCTTTATTGTTGTTAACCAAGTCTTTTTTAGTCTTCCTCTTGCTCGTTTGATATGCATGTTTATCATAGTTTCACATCGCCTAACTGGAGCATTTATTGGTCGTCTAAGTAGATGTCTGTACCATCTTAAACATGTCTCTCAGAGTTTTTTCTCAATAGATGCAACTCCGACTTTCTTTCTAATGCTCTCATTTCTTATTTTGTCCATCCTCGTATGTCCACACATCTACCTTAACATCCTTATCTCTGCAACTCTTATCTTCTGCTCATGTGCTCGAGTAATAGCCCAACATTCAGCTCCATATAACATAACAGGTCTAACTGGGTTTTATAAAACTTATCTTTAAGTTTAAGAGGTACTTTACGATCACATAAAACACTCGACGCTCCCCTCCATTTCAACCATCCTGCTTGTATTTTATATAAGGCATCTCTCTCAATCCCTCCATCATTTTGCAAAAATGATCTTAAATATTTAAATCTCTCGATTCCGGGCAACTCGTCCGCTCCTATCTTAACAATTGTCGCATTACTTCTAATATTGCTAAACTTAAATTCCATATATTCTATCTTTAATCTACTAAGCTTAAAAACTTTCCCTTCTGTTCCCGCCAAGATTCTAGTTTAATATTTATTCCTTCACGTTTTCATCTACCAAAATAATATCATCTGCAAACAGCATGCACCACAATACTATGTCTTGAATGTTCGCAGTGAGTTCGTCCATAATTAGTGTAAAAAGATAGAAACTTAGAGTTGATCCTTGATGTAACCTTATCTTTATTGGAAATGCTTCTGTTACTCCGCCTGAAGTCTTTACTCTGGTCGTTACATCCTCGTACATATCCTTAATTAGTTCAATATATGTTACGTTAACACCTCTCTTTTCTAAAATTCTCCATATAATTTCTCTTGGGACTCTATCATAAGTTTTTTCTAAGTCAATGAATATCATGTGTAGATCTTATTTTTACTCTTGATATTTTTCAATTAATTGTCTAAGAAGATGAGTAGCTTCTATTGTCGACCTTCCAAGCATGAACCCAAATTGATTTTCGATCAGTTTAGTCTTCTTTCTTAATCTTTTTTCTATTACTTTTTCCCAAAATTTCATAGTATAACTCATTAGTTTAATACCCCTATAGTTTGCACAATTTTGTACGTCTCCCTTGTTCTTATATAAGGAAACTAAAATACTTATCCTCCATTGATCAGGCATTTTTTTTTTATTTTCAATATCATGTTAAATAATTTTATAAGACATTCAATACCTTGTTTCCCTATGCACTTTCATACCTCTATCGGAATATCATCTGATCCAACGGCTTTTTTTGTTGTGCATCTCATTTAAAGTTTGTTTTACTTCTGAAGTTTGAATTCTACTATAAAAATTAAAATTTCTATGCTCATTTGACCTATTTAAATTACCTAAGTTAAATTAGTCACCTAAACATTCATTAAAAAGTTGATGAAAATACCTCTTTTATTTCTCCATCATTTACTAATACCCTATTACATTCATCTTTAATACATTTTCTTTGGCTAAGATGTCTTGTTTTCCTTTCTCTCACTTTAGCTATTCTATAATGTCTCTTTCCCCTTCTTTGTATCCAATTTTTGAAATAATCGTTCAAAAGTTTCATTTTTTGCTTCACTCACTACTTTCTTAGCTTCTTTCTTGGTTATTGTATATTTTTTTAAGTTTTCCTCGTTCTTACAAATATATAATTCTTGATAAGCTATTCGTTTTTCCTTCACTTTCTCTTATATTTTCTCATTCCACCACCAAGATTCCTTACTTAGTGGTGCATGTCCTTTGACTCACCGAGTATACTCTTCACTACTATTTTCAACTTTGATACCATCTTATCCCATGTTGTATTAGAGTCATAGTATATTTCACCTAATGCTTGTACTTCTACCTTCTCCTTAAATATATTTTGTTTCCCATCCTTTAACTTCCACCACTTAATTCTATGAACCGTATATATTTTCTTTATTGATACTATGTTTGAGACGTATGAATGTTGGGTAGTTAAGCTTTCTCCAGGGATGACTTTGTAATCTTTACAAATCTTTCTATCCTCCTTCCTAACCATAAGAAAGTTAATTTACGATTTATTATTCTCACTTTTGAATGTGACTAAGCGTTCTTTTTTTTTTCTTAAAAAACGTATTAGCTAATATAAGGTCATATAAAGATAGCCCGGTGCACAAAGCTCTCGTCATACGGGTCCCGGGGACGGATTCATTGAACGCAGTCTTACCCTGCTTTTTGCAAGAGGATGTTTCCAGGATTCAAACCTGTGACCTTTTGGTCACAAAGCAACAACTTTACTGTTGCGCCAAAGCTCCCCTTCAAGCTAATATAAGGTCATATGCTATCGCAAAATCTAATATAATTTTTCCTTCCTCATTTCTCGTTCCAAACCTATAACTCTCATGTACCCTCTCATATTTCTCATTTTTTACTCTGACATGCCCATTTAGATCATCTCCTATTAAAATCATTTCATTTGGTGAAATATTTTGCAATATTTCATCTAAGTCATCCCAAAACCTTGATTTGGTAGCTTCATATAATTCTACATGTGGTGCATATATGCTAATTATGTTCATAGTTTCTTTCGCCACTATTATCTTAAGGGTTATAATTCTATCCCAATTTCTAACTACTCCTACAACTTCATCAGTTAACAAACTATCTACAATAATACCCACTCCATTTCTTGTTTTACTCTTTCCAGTATACCATAACTTAAAACCCGAGTACTCTATCATCTTTGTCTTCTTGTCTATCCATTTTTTCTCTTGTACACACAAAATACTAATTCTTCTCTTAATCATCATATCTACTACCTCCATTAATTTATCAGGGAGAATTCCTATGTTTCATGTTCCAAATCTTAGATTATTAATTTTTTTATCATATTTGTTCTTATCTAACCTATGGTGTGAAAACTCTTGCCTATTTAACACTACACCTAAATTCTGATGGAGATGTAGCGGTCCTTGCTGAAATGTTGCAGTCGAACCCTGTAACGCGAACTCTTGCATATTTAGCACTACACCCGAATTCTGGAGATGTAGCGGTCATTGCCGAGACGCTACAGTCGGACCCTGCAACGCGTTCCTTCCGAAGAACAACCTAGCAATAGCAACGCGTCATAGTTTTAACGCTGGCTGGCAACCCTCCTCCTTTATCCAGGCTTGGGACCGGTCATGACCGGTGTGTGTGTATAAAATTTAATTTGCTTCTCTTCTCTATTTCAAAACCAATCTCCTAGGTGTTAGGCAATAAGTTGATCACCTACCATCTGTAATTGTCTTTTAATACCTTAGATCTTATTAATACCTAAGATGCCCACTCGCTTAAGAACAATCTGAACAGCATTGCTGATCCCTATCCAACTTAGTTTCAAAACCAGGAAGCAAAGGCTCCTTCGCCAATTCAAACCAAAATATAATACCACACACAGTTCTGCTCTAGTCAATAAATTGGAAAGAAATAATATGAAATGTCCATCTTGCCCTGGTAAGATGATTTTCAGTAATAATACAAACTTAAGGTCTACAATTTTACATTAAGCATATTTCAAAAGAGCATGATGCAACCATCCAAACTTCAAACTTCTGAATTCATAGGTTTCAGGTTACATTAACTGCTATTATCTTACCTCCCCCAAGTTAGTCAAAAGATAAGACAGGATTCGCAATATAGCGACGCTCATCGGTGGATTGCAATCAGCAGATTCTAGCTGAATAACAGAAACCAGAACTAATGAAAATCAAATTTCAAAAAGCAATAAAGATGAGATGACATAAAGGATCATATCAAACCTTTTTACCCAGAAAAATGAGAAAACTGCGCTGAGAAGATTCAGTCAATTGATCAGCTATGCCCACACGAAGAATGTATATAACACAGGCCTTAGAACACAAAGATAAAATAAGTTATTTGAGAATAAAGTGGCATCATGTCAAACACATGAACTAATCATGCGAAAGACCAATTTTCAAAACAAGAGGCCTCCAAATCACATCTTCAAGAGAATTTTTTTGAAAAACTATAGAATGGTAGAGAATGTTTTAAGAAATATATATACATATACACACACATACAAGTCATATGGTCACAACTAAGTGGAGTCAGGAAACTTATCATTTCCACTTCGAAGAAGAATATTGAAGTTGTAAATGTTAAAACCTAATCAACAATACATAAAGACCAACAATTAAATACACGATCTGCATGATAGAAAGTGAGAAAAATGTCAACAAGTTGATAATCAACTGAGAAAATGCATACTCAATATCATGTGCTATTCTAGAACCCACCCAACAGTGACATGGCTATAAAGTGACAAGTAGGGCTACTCGCAGATAAGGTCATGTTTT
This sequence comes from Zingiber officinale, assembly GCF_018446385.1. Taxonomy (NCBI): domain Eukaryota; kingdom Viridiplantae; phylum Streptophyta; class Magnoliopsida; order Zingiberales; family Zingiberaceae; genus Zingiber; species Zingiber officinale. Next base: position 81,593,501 of record NC_056007.1, read on the forward strand.
GTAAATTTAACTACCTTAGTACATGATATATGTCACGATTTGATGTAGTGTGTACTAGTAAATATGTTTTTCATGCCATATTCACCGAGTAGTCCCATAGTTAATATTTTCCATGTTAATTAGCTTATATTATGTCTCATCTGCCTCCTATTTGCACATTCTTCCAAAGCATTTAGCAACACAAGTTACATGAATCATAAGTCCTTCAAACCTCATGAATTTAGCAAGCACTTTAAACTCAAATGTTATCACAATGGTAACATAAAGAATGATATGCTGATACTTTATAAAGTATAGATTAATTGATAACCATACAAGCAAACATGAACCTGATGTAGATACAAATGTCATCATGTGTCCCTTCATTATTATTCAAGCCTGACATATTTGTGGCAATTGGCATGGAGAACTATTGTGTGGATAGAAAGTTACAATTACTCAAACTAAAGCAAAAGGCACACAAATAATAAAGAAAACAAAAGAATACCAGTGCATGAGGATCTGCAAGATCGTTTCCTTTAAGAATGTCCATGGCTAGTAAAGCATAATTTTGAAGTTCATTTTCTAGGACATGATATTTTTGATGAAGAACCTGATCATGCAATGGAAAGAATCATTAGAAATCAACTAAAGTATGTATCCAGCCAATGAGGAATTTTTGTCGCAATAAAATAACAAGAAATTTGTGTGACCATAGGAGAAATGTAAAATAAAAAATAAAATAAAAAATCTTCCATATTTGAGAATATCCAATCAAGAATACTAATAAAGAATGCATGAATATGACTATCACATTTTGATGAAACAATTAGTATGTGAAATCTCAAGCCACGTAGGGGATTCAATGTGTGACGGCCAAAAACATGTCTTGCATGTCAAGTGCTAGTGCCAGTGAGTGAGTCAAGTTGGCAAACAGAAGGGGGAAAGAGTAGAGGAGAAAGAAGAAAACATTGTTTGAGAACTCGTGGAAGCATCACAAACAATGGCCAAAGCTCTCACTGTCATTATGGAACACAAGTGAAGACTTTGTCATAGTCTCAAACCATGAGCAAAGCCATCACCATGTCATGATCTCAAGGAAGTTACATCTCAAGGATCTCGACGAGGTCATCGATCTTGCACAAGGTCAGCAATTTTGCATGGAGATTGTCCAATGGTAGCAAAGAGTCATTGAACTCTAGGTGTTACCGTCGAACAAGAAGTTATGCCCGTGATACCAGTACTGGGTGGAATATTAATTAATGAAAATGATTATGCTGGAAAAAAGATTTGATGTCCTCTCCATTCACACTGACAAGATGACACGATCAGTTGAAAAACAAACCATAACAAGATAAACATATCATACAATACGAGAAAATTAACCAATTTGTCTACCAAAGAACAAAAAAACTATACAACTCTTTTGATGCTTCTTTAATGGAAACACAAACTGTGATTATGACAAGTGGTCATAGATATAGAAAAGTGAATAAGGCAAAGAAAAGAAATTAGGTCACAATAATAGATGCCCTGTGTGTTGCGCAAGCATAAATCTTAATCTTATATATCTCAAAAGTAATCAGTGATTCTGACCAAAAAAAGTAATCAATGAATATTTCGCTAATTCTGCATTATATTCTTAAACAAAGTGTTTGGTTAATATTCTAGTGTCTATTCCAAATGACTAAACAAAATGTAGCATAACATATAAAATATCGTGCCAGTTTACTTTGAGCTATCTATTGTCCTAATTCATTGTATCAAATCAGAATATACGATGAGAATTCAAGTAAGAATTGTAAATTTTCCTTTTAAAAAAATTAAGGCATATGGTTCATTGAAGATCACTAAAAGTCTTTAGTGAAAATAAATATGAAAGTTGCTGCACTTAATATTCAATAAAATGTTTTATAGGGTAAGATAAATAAATACATGGAAAATACAATATTTACATTTCAATTTAATTAAAAAGGATGAGGTGGAAAAGATACATATTTTAATTATCTCAATTAATTAAAAAGGATGAGATAGCAAAAAAGAACACATGGTAACTTATAATTAGCTAATCAAGATGAAATTAAAATGCATAATTATCAACAACATGAGAAAGACAACTTAGTGAGAATTGTTTTTAGTATATATTATAGACAGGAGTTACCTGTAGAAAGAATACCCATGATAATGTGAGGCCAATTTGAATGTCCTTTGCATGTATCCCACTTGCTGAAAAAACATTAGATTAAAAAATAATAAGTGATTCAAAGTGGCATTACTCTTTGACGACAAAAGTTAACAGTTTGTTAAAATATAGGTGTAACTGCAGCTTCAGTAATTGAAACTGTTGAAGGCATTGGAAAGTAGGACATAAGATCCATAGAAATGTGTTATTTAATCAACATTTTCCTAGTAATAAACCTATCTTTAAGCAACAGCGGCTACTCTTGTTTGGCATAACTGTACCAGGTTTCACACCATTTGCAAAATCCATCACCTCCATTCAAAGTTCATCCATGTGAAAACTAGAAACACTACATGCAATGAGTTGGTATTTTAGAAAGGCATTATTCCAAGGATATATAATGATCATATTCAGTGTTGTTCCCTAAATAGAATTTAAAGTACTCAATCGTTTGTGATTGTAGTTGATAACACAAAATCTATTATTTACCTTCTTTCCAAGCATGTATTGTGTATCATCTTACTCCAAATTAATTTCAACTAACAATTCCCCAAATAATAGGAAGCTAAGTAACAATCATGCAGGAGGCACATACAATGAGGCGGTAAGGCATAATATGGGATTTAAAAAGAGTAGATGTCCTGGTTAGGTTTGGGGAAGGAAATAGTGTGTTACGCCATATTATGAAATAAATATTACCATAGTATAATAGACTCATGGTAAAATGCTAGACCTAGAAGTATAGAACAAAACCTGAATATATAGAACTAAACTTAGTAGACCTTTTACTGAATGAACCAAATTCTTTCAACACTCCCTTTTCAAGGTTGTTACATAATATGATGAAAGCCTATTATGACTAACTTGTTGATGTCCACTTGTTACATAAGCTTTTCTAACTTTTATACACGTAAGTATACAAGACCATATGACATGAAACAATAACATTCCCACATAGGAAAAACAAAACATAAGAGGATAACAAAGCACGTAGTCAATGATCCCTTCAAGCTCAAATCAGCATACAGCCAAAGAATAGCACATAGTAAAATACAAGCAGGATGAAGTGAAATGAGAATAAAGATAAAAAATTTCAAGCGAGTTTCATCCTCAAGAGAAACTCACAGTAGCACATAAAAAATTGAGAGAAAAGGGAAGTACTTGAGCTAGAAGAAGAAGAGGGGAAGAAAGTGGGGAAAAAGAAATTTATGAAATCACCATTTCCCCTATCTCACATGGATTTGCATCCAAGCTTTCTACTTTCATTCTCTAGTTCCACCCCAACCTATGCTATCAGCACCTCAACTCCTCTCATATTGAATGTGAGCTAGCAACAATGTTGCACCACTCCTCTTGCCTTGACCTCCACTCAAATGCTCTCTTCTTGCCTCAACCTCAGCTGCCACCTTCACCTAACCTTTGCTTGCAGCATATACATGCTTATGTCAATGCTGCACTGCTCTCCTTTTTCCCCAACCTCCCATGCCACCTTAGCCCAACCTTTATTTGCATCAGATGGGAGCTCACTCAACCCATGCCTCTCCTCTTGCCGTAACTTCCGATCGTGTTGAACGCAGTTTCACACCAAAGTTGCACCTCTCTCCCCTTGCCTCGACCATAGTAGCCATTGCTGCCCAAGTTTTGCCATGAATGCAACTGAGTGTCTCGCTGCACTGGATCATGTACCAACTTGCCACCAGAGGAGCATGAGGAGAGCAAGCCAATATGAGTATATTGCTAGAGAATCACAAGGAGAGTGAGCATGAGAAAGGGCTTTTTGGACATTTTCATTGATCCTCAGATCAATCTCATCAGTTCTGCCTAGTTTCAGTCGAAATCAACCAAGCCAAAAAGCATTCCACAAAAGGGTCTTGAAGACCCTTCCTCCATGATTTGTGTGCAGGTAATCAAAGGAGAGACAACAGTCAATGCCTAAAAAATTTCACCCTTTTGTGGGAATAAACAGGGCCTAAAGCAACTACCAAAAACCAAACCAATAAAAACCTATCAAGCATCAAATTTTATAGTGTCAATGAAACATGTGTATATTAATCATATATCATTGTTGCTTATCATCATCATTAAGCCGTGTTTATCTCCACTGAGTTCTATGTAAGGCAAAATAACTAGTAATAGTGTCAAATAAATTAAATCAATTTTTTTTATATTGCCTAATATTTCCTTTGCTGTTTATCTATGTCACTCTAATAAATTCAACTCTTCTACCTATAGAATCAATTGATTATCTTTGAATATATCAATATCATTTCAACCTATTTTCTCTCATTTTATTAACTATTGAAGCTACACCTAATTTTCTTTCGAATATTAACATTTTTTATCTTTATCTTTTTTTAATCTTTACTCCACACACTCAGTGTAGCATTCTCCATCTATAAGCATGTTTGCTCATAAAATGCATCTAGGAACATTTCACACTCCACTAAAAGGACGGATTTTGCATAAGGAATCACCAAGACATGCAGGAAAGGAACACAGACAAGAGACAACAAGCATTAAGATCTTTACCTTTAACAAAGGGTAATATAAAGTGCTTCTGTAAATTGTCCTCCAACTTCCGTGCAGGAACAGTAATTTTATTCCCTCGCTTTACCTATAAAATTGAGGTATTATTGAACAAACTTATATCTTAGATTGATAGCTTATAAAACATCCTGCCTAATCTACCTGTGCCTCCGGATTCGTTGCAAGAGCAAGCAAACCACCCAAGGCTTCAGCAAAAGCATCCCTAACAGACGAAGTAGGATCAACAAGAGCCTAGCCAACCAGAAAAGGAAGCATAAGGTTGAGAATATGAAAGTGGATAAGAATAAATGCATCCAAAAATGCTAAACCCAAAGGGAAGACACAAGACATGAAGGAGAAAAAGAAGGTTACCTTGAGGCAATACACAATAGAACCTTCAAGCTCTGCAGGTCCTAATCCAGGACTGTCTATGTTGGCAAATGTTTTCAAGCATCTGGCTGCAGCCAGTCTAACTATGAATGATTTATCAGTTACACCCACTCGCATCACAATGCGGTGTGCTTCTGAATAAGCTGTAAAGGGTCCACTACCACCACATCCTTCTAATGCTTTGTCAAGCATTTGCAATGCATCTTTCCTCACAAAATCCTGGAATTATGGCACAATAAAAAAGGAACAAAAAAAGCAAATATATTTTACTGCAAAAGATTGTCAAAAACAATCAAACAGAGTGTGATGCTGCATAATATAACAAAGGAACAGCAGAGGTTAACACTGCAATGCCATTTTATCAGAGATTAACAAGATTAACGAACCAGATACATAATTTATTTCTCTTTTTGTTCATGCTTTTGTTTTTTTTCCCAGCAATTTACCTCTTCTAATTATATATATTGATATAGACTTTTACCTTATTTCTGTTAACATCCTATCCTTCCCGCAGAGTAAAATATAGAAAATGTATCCTTCATTTGGAGGGATTATGACAGAATTTTCTGTTATATATAACAAGTTGGGCATCAATCCAACTTGATGCTTTTCTCTTGAAGTGTTAGAATGTATATAAGCAAATCCCCCGTCCCACATAAGATGTTACTATTATGTTGAGGTCCTATGTAGTTGGCTGTGATATTTCTCTTTTCTGAATAAAGGGAGTGTATTACTTTCAAGTCTCATACTTCAAATTATTAAAACAATAGGAAAACATAGAGACCTATTCCATTAATATCAGGGACAAGCAAATAAAGAGAGGAGAATAAACACCATTTGAGGACGAATAACAAAGATTACCTCATTGAACTTCATAAGTTTAGCAGCTATGTTGATTGTCTCTGTCAACCCTGAAGTAACCCTGCGTCCAAACAGGCGATACAATTCTCCCAAACAATGTGCAACACCTGCATAACAACAATTAGTAGGAAGAAGAAAATCAGAGTAAACAAACACAGAATACAATGTGAAATTTGGCAAATATAGTTATGTATATTGTTTAACTACCATAATACCCATATTAACTTGTGAATAATATCAACATGGGTTTTAGCACCACATCAATATGATGTAGAAGAACTTAAGAGTTAAATTAAATTTTCTAATGAAACACAAATCTCCATATCAGTCATAAGGAGCATCATCTAAGTGCAACAAAATTTTCAAAAGCATAATAAGCGCATTGCATAACCATAACTGTAATAATAATATAATATATTAATAAAAAGAAAATAATGATACTATTAATACTTAGAGCATAGGAAAGTTAAAAATTCCATCTCCAGATGGAGTTAGTAATGCCACTGGATGGGAAAATAAATTCATCCAATGCCTTCTAAACCCAGCATATCTCATGAGTGAAGGAAACCAAAATGGTTTTTGTGATCCCATGAAATTCCATGGGATGAGAAAGAAAGCTTCTATAACAAACCAGATTTAAAATGAAAAGAAAAAAATGAGAATTAATACTTTCAGATTCCTTGATTGTTTGACAATATTTGATATCAGTCATGTAAAAAAAGGTTATTGAATGAATTTAAACCAGTTCTGATTTGCCTCAATATTTATTTGTTAACTTGAAAGTTGAAATTGTACAAAAACAAGTCAAGTCTCCTTATTTCAGATACATATGGGGGAATAAGATCTGCATAAACAAATCAGCAGCTAATCTGGTACCTATATTATCATTGACAAACCAAATCCTAGACTTGTTAATAGCAATGTGATATCTGCATAAGGAGAGGGAACCTTCACGTGTTGGCCATAAGTACGGGAAAAAGCAATTGAAAGCAGTTTCATCCTTTCTTATATTTTTCATTGTAAAGGTTGGGTTCCCCATATCACGGAAATCCACCCATGCACAACCTTTCACTTGAACTCCTGATGGCATTTCTCTATTATACAAAAGCATGAACCTTCATCACAGTCCATAACCTTCCCTTGCAATTAATTCCCAAGAAGGTACACCTTTCCACTATGTTTCCTTCCCTCCTAGGAAATGCAGACTATGTCATTACAGCTAACCCTGAAATAGAATGGTTCAGTCCAACCGAAATTTTGCCAAGCACATTGAAACATTTACACGTATGATAGGCATGTGCTAGGTTTTTTTATAGTTATCCACATCTGTGATGTTGCATCCGTCATTACAAGATTCAAATTTTATTTATCAAGACATTTTGCTACATGTTCATGAGATAATTTATCACTTTTTGTCAGCAAAAGGATTATAATCAACTAAAAACAGCAAGATAAAACAAACATAGATTAACAAATAGAAGAGACACAATGTGAAGATTCATTCTAACCTGCACAAGAAAGGGGCTCATTTCTTTTACCATCTGCTAGCCATCCTTGTAGGCTACTCACTCTTGAGTATATAGAAATTCCGTCACCTTTTTGAATAACTCTTCCCATTGCTATAGAGGCAAGCCGTCGAACAGGGCATCGAGCCCCTAAAATAAGCAATGAATAGAGAGCATCCTCACACTTACGTTGCCACTGCTGTAAAGCTTCCTAAACCAGAGGCGCCAGATAAACATTTTAAGCGTAACAACTAGTCACTTAGATTCAGTTCATCCAACGAGATGATAGAAAACATAGCCAGAATAAACAAAGAAAAAGAGAAAAACAAAGCAAGAGAAGAGATATTTATAAATAAAGAACAATGCAGTCAGATCCTAAACACAGTTAAAGAAGATTTTTCCTAGGATGACTAAAGAAAAGAGACTGTCAAGGTCAAGGATCCCACTTAAAAACAGTGAGAAGGCCATAAAATACAAGCATAGCACCAGAACACTACCATATGTGCTTTAGATTTAGAGTTATCTCTACTGTCGATGCCAAAGTGACTGACATATTGCCGATGCAAAAGATTAACTCCTTTCCCCACTTCTCCATGGTATCGGAGCTGCCTTTCAAGGATAGAATTTTTTTCAAAGAAGAATATTCCTCTAAGAGGGAGGTTGGTCGACTCCCCTCATTCACATCTTTTCCCCATCTCTTTTCTTCTCCCTACCTTTCTTGTATTCGCAAAGCAACTTTGTTCTAATCATAAGTTTGAGGCCTTATTGCTCACAGGACTAGTGCCCTTGTACAACCTATGCCCTTAACACGATCGATGGTGCGGTCACCAAAGCAATGAAGCTTCAAAGTAGTCGATCATGTAAGTAGTGAGCATGTAGATTAACTAGTCCTACAAGTAATAAGGCCCCAAACATATGACGAGAACAAAGTTGCATGGAAAATAGATTAACAGAAAAGGAAGGCACATAAGGACCCAGGATCAACGATGGATTGTACAATTAAACACTTTATTGGAAGTAGCAAATTAATAATGAGAAGTTTTTCTTCAGTTCAAATCTTCACTAGAGATAGATAGTTCAATTTTTAGTAGGAAATAACTAACTAAAGGACAGCCCAATGTACGAAGCTTCTGCCAATGCGGGGTCCCGAGCAAAGATATATTGTACGCAATTTTACCTTACTTTACAAGAGGTTGTTTCCACGAGTCGAACCCAACTTTACTATTGTACCAAGGCTCCCCTTCAAGTAGCTAACTAAAAACAAAATGTTTTATCTATTTGGGTTTTCATTGGAGACGGAAGAGTATGCCCTAAAAGAAAGAAGAAAGAGAATGGTTATATTTTGAAACGAGCAAACAAATGGATTCCAGATATCAAAGACGTACAAATAGAGTGATGTGGTGCTGAATTTCTAGAAACATATATCAATTTTGATTAATGTCATGGCTGCTTGATGTTGGAAGAGGTACCAGCTACTTGCCTCCCAAAAGGGTATTTATCCAAAGAAAGAACAACAAGACAAAATAGATCTCTCATTTGCTAGAATGAATAAGTATATAAAACTTGCTGTGGAGTTGCTGCCCACAAAGTTGTGACGGCACCATAGTTTGTTCTCCTGGTGAAGATTATTAGAATGAAGAAATATATAAAGCCTGCTACGGTGTCACGGTCCACAAAGCTATGACAGCACCAGAGCTTATACTCCTACAGGAGTTTGCATAGAGGAGCTATCACATGAAAGTGCAGCAGGAAGCATCACCGCAAGGGAAGAGCTGGCTAAGCTCTTAGGCAAAGTTGTTTCCATCAATGGGAAGGAAGGACTGAACGACCTATCATGGGAAGGAGTAGCTCATGCAAACACAAGGTGGTAGCATGGGTTTCTCATGCAGAGGAGTCTAGCTTCCACTTCATGATCCGGGAATGCACAAAAGTGTGCAAATATGCTGGAAAAACTACGCTTTGGAAACTCTAAAATTAAAATGTGCTTTGATACCAATGTTAAGGAGGAAGTGAATATTTTATTGCATTGACATGAATGATCTTTCCATTGGCATATTCAAACTCATACTAAAATGCTGAATGCAAGAATACCAACGTGGGACTAAATACAGTACACTTGATAGTCTTATTACTATAATACTCATAACACCATTTTTGCCAAACTAATAGATTTTAAACTTGGCTTACTTGAATAAATTGAGGTTATAGTAGACCTATACTACATAGATTTTCAACCAAACTATTAAATGGCAGTTCAGCAAGTATCACCAGCAAACACATTGCGAAATTAATTATTTATTTTTTAATAATAAGATAATTTAAGAGAAACTTGACAGCATAGATTTTACAATGGTCTCTTTAAAATCTTGGAAGTGACACTATTTGAATTCATAATGTGTATGCATTCAACCAATTCGTTGAAATAAACTAGATGCCTACTTTAATGACAAATGGATATTTCGGAGAGACCAAGAGCATATAATAAAGAGTAGAGATAAAGGAGAGAGTGAAAGTTGGGTAAAAAATTTTAGTTCCTACCATACTACTTTCCAACCTAGCCAATAGAATAACTCACCATTGAATGATGCCCAATTAAAAAAAAAATAAACAACGATGACATTAATATATAGCAAAAGGTTGTCAATACTTAAACCTCGGCTAACAATGGACTCATTCGACCTTCATTCTATTTACTTGAATTTTTCTATGCAATTCTATTGTTAGTAGATTATGAGAATGATTTGTACTCACAAAAGCTTTATATTGTATATGGATGGTTGAATCATCTTTTCGGCCCAATTTCAAGTGAGCTGATGCGCAATTGTGTTATTGATTCTTTGAATGATCCTCCTAATATTCAGAACTTTTAATTTAATAGACTTCTTTATTTTCCATTTATGATCCTTTTCCAAAAAAATATCCGTAACTTCATACAAACTAATATAGAGGGAAACATCCACCATTACAAGTCAGGCTTCATAAGATAAAAACTAAACTACTGGCAAGGAATAAAAAATGTATTTCTTTTGGATAATGGCATTCCTTATTAAGACAATCATTCTCACCTTTATCAAATCATTCTATGATGCAAAATATTCATTCTTACTCTTTGTTGAAATAGAAAAGGTTCATTTAGAATTTTATATGTGAATCTTATATTGGATTTTACATGTTTTATCTAGAAATAGTTGGATAAATTATCATGTATTTCAAATTATGAATCCAGCTTTAGTCAATGCATATCAATATATAAAATCAAAAATATTGTTTGACTTATCACTCATAAACTTTTGAACATAGTCAAAATGACGCTATTATGTCATATGAATATATACAATCAAAATTCATGTTCTAATTTTTCCAAGAAAATTGTACTAAAATGTTTATGTCATCCACAAACTTAGAATTTAGAAACACCAATTCGCCTAAACTTATGATACAACAACAAGCCATGAGAGCCAGTAACAAATCCCACCATGGAAATTTCTAATAAACTACCTCATACTAGTTTGTTGTTAAATTGAACTGTCCTAATCCAATATATAGAAGGCATATCTACATCTTGCCCCAAAAATATAGTAGGAAAAGCTATTTGAAAAAAATCACTTATTTTCGTTAGTGATAGAAAGAGATAGACAATGCAAACCCTAATCTCCATGAAACTCTAAGATCCGCAACCAAACTGAGTGAGATCTACGTAATCGCTCGGGAGGGAGCTCTTCCGTAATGGAGTAGGAGAAAAAGGATCTGAATGAAGAACCGACCTTACTCTCTTCTTCGACTGAAGCAACGAGCTCGGAGAGGAGATCGAAGCAAAGAAGAGCATCGGGAGTTTGCTGACGAGCGGAGACGACGATCGACTGCAGCTGCGCAACGAGGACACCGAAACGAGAGAGGGGAATGGCGTCGGCCTCGCGCCTCGCCATCGCCGTCGGAGGTCGCCGTGAGCGGAGAGACGATGGGAAGTAGAACCGGGCAGAAGGACGCACGATTCGTCAAAGAGAGATATATTCCGGAGGAAAGTCACCCAGTCTACGATATTTTTCGAAATGATCCTCGGATATTTCAAACGACTGGTTTACCGATCTACAAATTTAATCATTCTGTAAATCTGCCATAAAGGTGAAATCCGTCACTGGATAAATCTGTATAACTAACTCGGCTATATCTTATGGACGACCTACAAATTTCATCAGCACCCGATTTAGGTGCATAATAAGTTTTACCCTCACGGATTGTCGCTGGAGCATAGCCGCTTTGAGAAGAGGGATGCGACCCTCTTGCATTTATTAAAAAAATAATATATTATTTGAAAGCTCTCATTCTCACTTTCATTAGTTGATTTCATCGCCGTCAAAAACTAAAATTAATCGCATATTAAATATTGACCTAAGCTATTCATTATATCACTTTTACAAATAAATCTTGCGACTTGAAATATTAAATATTACATTTTAAATTTTAAAAATATATATATAATAATAAATGGATAAATTAAATTATAGGACATGAAGTGAGGACATTAAATCAAAATTGAATGTGTTTAAACTAAATCCAATTAGTAGGTACGGTTTAAACGAATTTATCCTATTTAAAATGAATTAGAATATTTTCAAGAAATTATTATTTTTTTTCTCTTCCTTTTCTAAACAAAAATTAGAACCGCTACATCAATGACCCTCCTAAAATCAGTCCCACATATATGGAGGAAGAAATATATGTACATAGTTGAAAGCGCATGACAGAGACGTTAACCCTAGGCCGTGAGGCCCGTGGCACCACGAGGATTAGCGATGTAAATGCACCAAACGGTTCACGAGCTATTTGGAGCTCGATTCGGTAAAAAGCTCGTTCGAGTTTGTTCATTTATCTTATCGAGCCGAGCTCGAGCTCGACAGTTTTATCGAGCCGAGCTCGAGCTTAAGGATATTCGACTCGTGAGCTCGCAAACATGTTCGTTTATAGGCTCGCGAGTCTTAAAACGAGCCTTAAACCGAGAAAAAAAACGAGCCAAAAAAACGAGATCTAAAACGAGCCTTAAAATGAACAAAAAAATGAGCTCTAAAACGAGACCGAAAATGAGTCCGAGCTTGCTTAACGAGTTAGGCTCGTTAACTTTGATAATCGAGCTAATAACGAGCCGAGCTCGAACTGTTCGTGAGCTTGATAATTCTAAAACGAGCCGAGCTCGAGCCTTGTGTTAAAAGCTCGATTCGAGCTCGAGCCGAGCTAGAGCCCGAATATAACTTAAACGAGCCGAGCTCGAGCCTAATACTGTTCGGCTCGGTTCGGCTCGTTTACATCCCTACCGAGGATCTTTTTTTTCTCTTCCTTTTCCCTGCACACATTGCAGACACGTTGTATGTCACCCCTTCGCTCATTCCTCTTTTTTATTTTTCTCTTCCTCTTTTTTCCCATCTCCTTCTATTCTCATATGATAATAAACCTATCATTTTTTTCTTCTATTCTCAAGTATAAGAGCTATCTTTTCTTCTATTTCTTTTTTCCAACATGCGAGAAACGCAATATCAGTTGCTACCGTCTTCCAACAATAAGAGCAGCCTTCAGTCTTCGCATCTTCTTCCGCTTCTCTTTTTTTAGGATTTTGTTTGTATCATAATAATAGTCATATTTTGTCTTGTCTTACTCTCTTTGTGTCATTGTCGAACTCACCAAAACTAGTCCAGGTTGCTAATAAGGAGGTAAAGTTCTACTATTTTGTTTCTTCCTCCCTATTTTCTCTTTTCTATTTTTCTCAAGGGCAATGGTCTTCCAAAAGGAGTAAGTTCCTCTCTTCTTTTATGTTTCATTAATTGAAGAAGAATAGTAAAATATATTTTTTTTTTGTTAAGTTGTTAATTGGAATGATTATTTAGATCACAATAAAAGTCTAATATGTAGGAATACTAAATATTATGAGTAAGTGAAATCACAAATGATTTTTTGACTTTGAGTCATAGATAAATTTATCGATGAATCGTTGTTTCAACTATAACCAAAGACTATAATCGAAAGTTTTAAATTTAAGTTCATTTTCAACCCTTTAAATTTGAAATTTAGATTTTTTTTGGATGGTGAAAATCATCTATACTAATATTTGAATTTTTAAATATCACTTTACTTGATTGAAATCTTGACTATATCATTATTTATGTGTGATGTTATTGTAGATAATACATCATGAGATTGATTTCATCGTATGTGAAATGCGTCGGAGGCTATATTTCATACAAAAAGTCACTGTACTAGATGAAATCTTTATGATTTATCTTCTTTTCAAATCACATAATACAGTGAAAGGAGAGTTCCCGGATAAAAATTATCACCTTTTTCTGTCATAATAATTTTATGTCTTCTTTTATGCATCAAGGGCTTCTAAAATTCAAAATTGATTAAAAAGGGATAATTAATAATAATAATAGTTATTTCGTTAAAAAATACTAAGACAAAAATAACAAATAATAACTAATATAATTTATTAATTTCTAATGTACGGTGTGGTGTATATAGAGTTTAGAAATGTAATCTTAAAAAACTCATTAGGTCTTTCACTATCACCCAAAATATAATGTGCTACAGATATCTAGCATTTGTTGATGGCATACCTTATTTGCTAGAGAGGATACATCATTTGTGAGTATCGTGGTAAATAATTTAAATAGTTTGTCGATACGACAAGTTTATATGTAAATCTGTTGAAATCTAAGATATACCTAGTCGGAGTGGATGAGCAATATAATTAGTTAGGGATGCTTTGGTGTCACTCCTAAGCTTTCAAATAGACACCTTGTGATTCAAATATGTGAGTATTCCATTAGCATCGATGAAGCTTAATTAGGATTTCAGATTACGACCACGACATACATTTTTGTATATGGCAATTAACTATAGCTAATAGTGCATCAGTTGGAATTGAGTGTTTTCTACTCTCTATCCTTCTACCTACTGCTGCATTCTATCACTGATAGAATTTATGTATTATAAAGAGGATTTGTATATCTTGCTAGATACCATCTGATAAAGAGGATTTGGACCGGCATTTGTATGTTGAAATAGAAAGAAAGCTATGAACTTGAAGACATATAGCCGCAGGGCCGTACCTGAGTTTTCGTAGGCCTAAGTCAAAGTTTTAAAATTGGGTTCCCTCACATAGTGCGATTAATTTTTCTTAATCAAAAGTCTTCTTCATTAATACCTATAAAATACAAAGCAAAATATTAATTGATTACAAATTATCATGACCTTTTGAGTTCTGTCCTTCGCTGTCCGAGTCTGATGGTCATCCACAATTTGTAAAACATTATCGCATTCACTGATTGTAAATTTGCAATGTTCAGAGACCGAGAGGCGAGAGACGAGATGGTTGAAAGTTGAAATGTTTAATTTAAAACTAGCGGAGCTGGTTCTGCCAAGCTTCCGATGGTCTGAGTTATAGAGTTGATGTGGTACATAGCAAAATCGGGTGTAGATCGTCGAATCGGGAAAAAAATTCATTGACTAAGATATCGAGGTTTGCGTTCAATGCAGTTTCGTCTCACTTCCAGTTATGCTTCGAGGTTCTCTCGGGTCGTCTGTTTCCCGGGATAAAATGGTAAAACCACGCACACAACCAGGCACTGGTTGTTCGTGGCGAATTAAGATGCATCCAAGTGCTATCACGAGTAGTTCAATCGAACGGATGCACGACTGAGAGAGTTTTATGTGAGAACACGGGTGGACGGAGGTTCACTTCTGGCTCTTCCTCTCTCTTTCTCTTTCACTTATCTTCCGCTCCTCTCATTGCTTAAGATCTAGCCTCCAAATTATGGTCATTTAATGCTAGGTTTAATGTCGTCATTAATGGATTTAATGTCTTCATTAATGTCGAGATGTTACGTAATCATTATTAATGAGTTTAATGATGTCATTAATGCCGAGCCGTTATGAAATGACCATTAATGAGTTTAACGTCACCATTAATGTCGAGACGTTACAGAATCGTCATTAATTCCATATTAATGTTGTTATCACCCTCTTTGTTGCAAAAGGTGGAACCGCCACCTTAGCGGCCCCCTCGGTCCGGCCCCACAGATATCCAGAGGGGGTAAATCACGGTTAAGCTGGGCAGGAGGGGTGAATGGGGGTCGAGTGGAATTTAAAGCGCAGCAGACCGAGATTTTACGCCCGTGTGCAACTGGCGACCCTCGACCCCTGAACCTCCGTTGCAAGCGTCAAGCACCCTTCCAGCTGATCCAGCATGTGGGGGCGCTTTTATCACCCTCTTGATCATATAGCTGTTGGTGCAATATCCCCTGAGTCAGGCTGACCAGGTTGACTAAGCTTGAGTTGACTCAAGCTTGAGTCTTGATGTTTAAGTTTCGACGTTTGACAATACATGGAGATTGCAGGTACAATTATCCAATTGGGAAGATTATTGGAGCAATTCCCCTTTAGTCAAGGAATGACCAGTTTGATGTGAATAATAGTCAAGTAGGTCAAGGTTGACCGGATACTTGATTGGAAAGCCCTGGTGAGTGAAGTCAGACAGTTGGAAATCCTGGTGAGTGAAGTCAGGTGAAAGACCTAGTGAGTAAAGCTAGGCAGTTGTGAAAATCCTGGTGAATGAAGCTAGGTGAATTACCTAGCTAGTGAGAGAAATTAGGCAGATAGAAAGTCCCGGTGAGTGAAGCCGAGCAGTAGAAAAATCCTAGTGAGTCAAGTCAAGTGAAAGTTCTAGTGAGTGAAGGTAGGCAGGTGAAAGCTGTTGGTGCAACCTTAGGTCAAGGTTGACCTGGTTGACCCGACTCGAGTTGACGTGACTTGAGTTGTATTTTGATGTTTGACCTGGGAAGATTGTCGGTGCAACCTTAGGTCAAGGTTGACCTAGTTGTGTTGCATGTTGATGTTTGACACTCGTGAGAGAGTTCTATTCTTGATGTGGGACAAGAATAGATGTTTGGGAGATTATTGGTGCAACCTTAGGTCAAGGTTGACCTGGTTGACCTGATTCGGGAAAAGTCCAAGCAGGGAGCTTGGCACGCGAAAAGTCCAAGCATGGAGACTTGGCACTGGAAAAGTCCAAGCAGGGAGCTTGGCACGCGAAAAGTCCAAGTATGGAGACTTGGCATTGGAAAAGTCCAAGCAGGGAGCTTGGCACGCGAAAAGTCCAAGTATGGAGACTTGGCATTGGAAAAGTCCAAGCAGGGAGCTTGGCACGCGAAAAGTCCAAGTATGGAGACTTGGCACGGGAAAAGTCCAAGTATGGAGACTTGGCACTGGAAAAGTCCAAGTATGGAGACTTAGACGGAGAAGTCAAGCGGGAGCTTGGCACGAGGAAAGTCCTAACGGGATGTTAGGCGGTGGAAAGTCCCTGGTGAGTGAAGCCGGCGGTGGGAAAGTCCTAATCGGGATGTTAGGCGGTGTGGAAAGTCCGGTGAGTGAAACCAGGCGGTGGGAAAGTCCTAAGGGATGTTAGGCGTGGGAAAGTCTAACGGGATGTTAGGCGGTTGGAAAGTCTGGTGAGTGAAACCGGGCAAGGAAAATCCAGATGGATCGATGATCGGACTTGGTGTTGAAAAGTCTAAGTGGGTCAAAGGATTGACCGGACACTTAGCGGGAGTGCTAGCAGTCGAGGGTGACCGGATGCTAGGCATGATGTACCAACAGTCAAGTTGACCGGATGTTGGTGTGGAAGCCTTAGGTTTAGGGTCGAAAAGTTTGGATCGGTACAGCACCGATCCAATGATATAGCTCATCGATCGTGGCCGTCGGTGACCGGATCGATATGCTTGATGGTTATCGATCGATGCAGAGACCGATCGAAGGAGATCGATGGCGGCGGAGAAAAGCTGATCGGTCCGTAGCCGATCAGAGGATTCTGATCGATCGTGGACCGATCGGGAGGTTCTGATCGGTCCATGGACCGTCGAGGGGAAGCGTAGCATAGGCTTCTTCCACGTTGGTGCGGCCGTCGGGATGTTTCTGATCGGTCGATAGACCGTCGCTTCGATCGCGACACGATCGGTGCGGGGACCGATCGGTGACAAAGCTTCATCGCCAAGGCTCGATCGGTGCGGGCCGATCGGGGTTAGCCGTTATGACACAACGGCAGTTTCTTCATTGTCTTCTTCGCGGTATAAAGGGTCGAGGTCGCTGCTGCGAGAACTTCTTCCTCTTCTTCTACATTAGATGCTGGTGCTTGAGCTTTGTTGAGCTCTTCTTCGCAAGCTTCGCGTGAGCTTCTTCCTTCGGCTGGGACTCCGACTGAGCTGCTGCTGTGGTTGGCGTCTGAGAAGCTGTTGCTTCTTCAACAGTTGACAAGAAGGCAAGGGTTGTTTACATTTGCTGTGTATTTACTTCTTGCTTCTCTTGTATTTGTACTCCTTATCTTGCTGTTGCAAGAAGTAGTTGTGGCGAGGTTTCTCCACCCATAAGGAGCTCATATTTAGCCGGTTCTCCGGGGACTCATCCACCGACGGATTGGTAGGCTTCGTCCACCTTACGGACACGCCGAGGAGTAGGAGTTCATCTCCGAACCTCGTTACATCGGTTTGTTTTTCTTCTCCTTAGTTTCTTCCTTGTATTTCCGCTGCGCTAACCCTACTTGTAGGAAGAAGCAAAGATTTGGGGCGGCTATTCACACCCCCCTCTCTAGCCGTACGAAGAGATCCTAACAAGTGGTATCAGAGCGAAGGTTCGCTCTTCATCGGATCGACACCCGTGGGAGCAAAGCTAGAGATGGATCTCTATGGAGAAGATGTCACGATTCAACCCTTCTACGAGTCTCACGACAACTTCACATATTGGAAGGTAAGGATGATGTATTTTCTTAGGACTAATATGTTAAATTGGTTTTGTGTACAAGAAGGGTTTTCCCCTCCGATGGATGAGGAAGGAAAACCTATCAAGAAGAAGGAGTGGACGAAAGAGCAAATCCGACAATCCGAAATCAATGACGAGGTAACGAAAATCATTGAATTTTCTTTACCTAATGATGTTTTGTGTAGGGTAGAAGGATACAATAGTGCCAAGGAGTTGTGGAACAACTTGGCCAAACTTCATGAGAAGAACTCCACTTCAAGTCATGAAGAGGAGACAAGTGAGTCATCAAGTAGCTCACTTCATGGAGATAGAGAATTAGGAGTTGAGGGTTACTCAACATCTAAGGAAGAAGAGGAGGAGAGTTCTTCTTCAAGTTCGGAGCAAGAAGAAGAAGCTTCTATCTCCGGAAGGGATGAAGAAGAGAGCTCGCATCCACCCTCATCCCTAGGTAACTCAAGCATTTTAGTTTCAAATAAATTACATATATTATGCTTTGAGTGTAGGGAGTATGGACATTACAAGAGCAAATGTCCAAAGAGAGTTAGGAAGACTCCACCGGCGCCAAAAGTCAAGGTAGCCGGAGTCCCGACACGCAAGGGCAAGGAGCACGTGGTGTGCTTCCAATGCAAGCGAAGGGGACATTATCGGAGTCATTCTCACAAGGGCAAGAGACCGAGCACATCGATAGGGGGAGCTAAGGCAAACCCTAAGGTAACCTCTAAGGTTCATTTTTGCAACTCTAATAAAATGCATGCTAGGAATTTTATTGCACTTGTCGATAATAACAAACATGATAACCTTAGGAATCAATACATGTGCTTAGGAGCCAAGCATGTTAGCCTAGATAAGAACAATTCTAGAAATGCTAACCCTAGAATTAACTCATTTAAGGCTAAGGAGAACCTAGGTAGAAACCCCAAAACAACTAGACACATGCCTAGGAATACCTCAAAGAAAAATGACAAATCAAAAATTGAGGTATTAGAGAAGGAGAATCAAGTCTTGAGGTCAAGACTTGATACTTTGGAAAAGGCTCTTAAGAACTTGGAGAAGTCATCTCTAGGGTTTAAGGGTCAAAAACCAAAGCCCAAGGACAAGAAAGGTTTGGGTCACAAACCTAAGTCCCAAGTGGTCAAGCCCACTTACCACAATGTTCCATTCGATTATGGAATAAAACCTAGGGCTAGGAAGACCATTACCAAGGTTACAAGGGGAGTCACCCCTATAGTTGACCTTGATGAGACCCAAATGACCAAGGCTTCAAAGCCTAAGAGGGTCATTAGGAGGGTTGCTAGGGAAGTCATCCCTAGTGAATATTTAGTGAACCCAATGAGCTCAAGTAGGTATTGGGTTCCTAGGAGCATCTTCTCTACCCCATAGATGGGATAGAGAGTGTCAACTCCAATAAGAAGGGTAGTTAACCCAACTTTGAGGAAATTGACACTCAAGGAGCATTTTCAAGGTTTTTGGGAACCTTTGAAAATGAAATGGAATAATCTTTATCATTCACTCCTTGGAAGAGTAAAGTGTGCCAAAGTGAGAATATATTAATCTTACTTTAAATTGACACAATTTGGAAAAACCTAGAGAAATATCAAATTGGGATTTTGATATTCTCTTAGGTAATCAAGGCAATCCGGGCCTTAATTTAGAAATGCTACTCTTGTAGAATTTTAAATGGTATAAATCAAACAAGAGATCAAGAAATGCCAATTTGGGTTTTGACATTTTCTTGGAGCACTTTTGGCAATCTAGGATTAGAATTTAAGTTAGCTAAGTGATTAAGGATACTTAGATAGGTAATCTAGGTATTTTATTTGTGTTAACTTACCATGGTTGTTTGCCATATGCCATGTCATGACATCATATTTAATTTATGATCATTTGAAATGCCATGATAATGCTTAGGTTATTATATGTCATGTGTTAGTTTAGTTTCAAACTTTATGCCATGACATCATGACATTGGCACATGTTTTTACTTATGATATCATTATATGCCATGTCATCATCTCCTGCATTAATGATCAATGAAATTGATTTAAGGATGAAAAACACATTTTGATATTGAGATCAAATTTGTGTTTAGAAAATGCATGAGACCTTAGCCTAAGTTGACCTTAACCCATATCTCACATCAAATTGACTTGAATGTGGTTTGATGCACCTTAGATGTGTGTGAGATATTAGGATCATGAGTTAGGATCAAGGTGCATAGTCATTGTACCTAGATGACCCTAATTCAAGAAATTAAGGATCATAGGGAAAGCTTGTGTACAAGTCATGTACATCTAGCCCTAAGATTATGGTCCTAAATTCAAATGGTTTTAAAAACATTTTAAAATTGATTTGAAAAACCTTGATGAAGCTTTCCTAGTGATAGCATTCTTCATTGAGCAAGATGATACAAAGATGACTTAAACTTGAACTATTTCAAAGTTTTTGAACTTTGTATCAAGATTGAAAAATGGAAACTATTTTCATAGAAAACTATTTTTCCTTGATAGTGTATGACATGAGGAATGTATCCTCAAAGTTTCGTAATTTTTGGAATTTTCTGTAATTTTCTATGAGTTTCTGAACTTCTTCCGGGGAGAAAATCAGAAATCTCTGATTTCAGAGGCTGGATCGGTCACCGGACCGATCCAGGGAAGGCCTGATCGGTGATCGGTGACGATCCAGTGCGATCGGTGAAGCGTGGATCGGTCTGGGGACCGATCGGGGCTTCGATCGGTCTGGGGACCGATCAGGCGTGCCGAATTTCTGATTTTTCAGCTGGTGTCTGAAATTTCAGTTATGGAAGTGGTGTTTTTGGATTTCTAAAGGTTTGGAACTCTCTAAGACATTGTTGGTGCAATGGTCAAGGGGGAGTTGACCTTGAGGGGGAGTTTTACCTAATTGTCAAGGGGGAGTTGACTTTTAGGGGGAGTTTTTACTCCAAAAGACTTTTAAGGATTAGTGATATGAGATTATCACTAAGTTGATTGTTGAGTTTAGTATCAAGGAGGAAATTAAGAGTTTCAAATGAAAGGTATGGGACTTTCATTAGGAAGAAACTCTTGACCTTGATACCCTCCTTGTTCTTTTTGATGTGTGTCAAAAAGGGGAGAGTGTTCATTGGAGAATTATTGGAGAACCCAAGCTAGGTTATCGGGTTAACCTAAGCTAGGGGAAGAATGTCAAGGAATGTTCAAGGAAGAATATTGGAATTCTTTTTGATGTGTGTCAAAAAGGGGGAGAATTATTGGGGAACCCAAGTTAGGTTATCGGGTTAACCTAAGTTTGGGGGAGAAACGTTCAAGGGAGAATATTGGAGTTTGGAAAGAATGTTCAAGGAAGAACATTGGAAAACCTGAGTTAAGGTTATCGGTTTAACCTAACTTGATTATGGTTTTGTCAAACATCAAAAAGGGGATTGTTGGTGCAACCTTAGGTCAAGGTTGACCTGGTTGACCCGACTCGAGTTGACGTGACTTGAGTTGTATTTTGATGTTTGACGGAAGATTGTCGGTGCAACCTTAGGTCAAGGTTGACCTAGTTGTGTTGCATGTTGATGTTTGACACTCGTGAGAGAGTTCTATTCTTGATGTGGGACAAGAATAGATGTTTGGGTAGATTATTGGTGCAACCTTAGGTCAAGGTTGACTGGTTGACTAAGGGAAAAGTCCAAGCGGGGAGCTTGGCACGCGAAAAGTCAAGCATGGAGACTTGGCCTGGAAAAGTCCAAGCAGGGAGCATGGGAAAAGTCATGAGTGGAGACTGGTGAAAGTCCAAGTGAGTGAAATTAGGCAGAAGGAAAGCTTATGAGTGAACACAGGTGAACGCCCTAGTGAATGAAGCTAGGCAGAAGGAAATCTTGTGAGTGAAGCCAGATGAAAGTCCTAATGAGTGGAGTTAGGTAGAAGGAAAGTCCTGGTGAGTGAAGCTAGGTAAATGAAAAATCCTGGTGAGTGAAGCCAGGTGAAAATCTTAGTGAGTGAAGTTAGGCAGAAGAAAAACCTTGATGAGTGAAGGCAGGTGAAAGCTCTAGTGAGTGAAGCTAGGTAGAAGGAAAATCTTGGTGAGTGAAGCCAGGTGAAAGTCTCGGTGAGTGAAGCCAGGCAGACGAAAGTCCTGGTGAGTGCAATCAAGCATGTGGAGATCTAGGTGGGTCAAGGTAGATCGAACATTTGGTGTTGAAAAGTCTAAGTGGGTCAAGATTGACCGGACACTTAGCAGGAGCTGGCAAGTCAAGGGTGGCCGGATGCTAGGCATGATGTACCAACAGGTCAAGGTTGACCGGATGTTGGTGTGGAAGCCTTAGGTTTAGGGTTGAAAAGTTTGGATCGGGTGCAGACCGATCAATGATATAGCTCATCGATCGGTGCGGTGGCGATCGTTGACGACTCGATATCTCGATGGTTATCGATCGATGCGGAGACCGATCGAAGGAGATCGATGGCAGCGGAGAAAAGAGCTGATCGGTCCGTAGGCGATCAGGAGGTTCCTGATCGGTCTGGACCGATCGGTTTCTGATCGGTCCATGGACCGATCGACCGATCAGGGACGGAACAGAGGCTCCACATTGGACGCAGTCGATCAGGATGTTTCTGATCGGTCGATAGACCGATCGAGCTTCGATCGCGACACTGATCGGTGCGGGGACCGATCGGTGACATAACAGCTTCATGCGCGGGGCTGATCGGTGCGGGCCGATCGGTTCTAACGTTGCGACACAACGGCTAGTTTCTTGTCTTCTTCGCGGTATAAAGTCGAGGGCATCTGCTGTGCGAGAACTTCTTCCTCTTCTCTTCTACTACAGAGCGCTGCTGGTGCTTGAGCTTTGTTGAGCTCTTCTTGAAAGCTTCGCGTGAGCTTCTTCCTTCGGCTGGGACTCCGACTGAGCTGCTGCTATGGTTGGCGTCTGAGAAGCTGTTGCTTCTTCAACAGTCGACAAGAAGGCAAGGGTTGTTTACATTTGCTGTGTATTTACTTCTTGTTTCTCTTGTATTTGTACTCCTTATCTTGCTGTTGCAAGAAGTAGTTGTGGCGAGGTTTCTCCACCCATAAGGAGCTCATATTTAGCCGGTTCTCCGGGGACTCATCCACCGACGGATTGGTAGGCTTCGTCCACCTTACGGACACGCCGAGGAGTAGGAGTTCATCTCCGAACCTCGTTACATCGGTTTGTTTTTCTTCTCCTTAGTTTCTTCCTTGTATTTCCGCTGCGACTAACCCTAACTGTAGGAAGAACGCGAGAATTTGGGGCGGCTATTCACACCCCCCTCTCTAGCCGTACGAAGAGATCCTAACAAAAGCCTCCGTGAGTGAAGTCAGGTAGTGGAAAGACCTGGTGAGTGAAGTCAGACACATGGGAATCCAGATGAGTCAAGGTTGACTGGACACCTGGTATTAGAAAGTCCAAGTAGGTCAAAGGGTTGACGGGATACTTGGCACAAGAAAATTCAGATGGGTCAAAGATGACTGGACATCTAGTAGAAGGAAGTCCAAGTGAGACATGGAGGAACAGACACTTTGCACAAGACGGTAAGTCCAAGTGGGTCAAGGTTGACCAAACACTTGATGATCCTGTCCGAATCAGAAGTCAACGGACGCTGGGGACGTGGCGCTCCCTGCTGGACCCTCGAGTGCTCCGGCGAACCTGCAACAAACCGAGCCGGGAGGGGTGTCCCGGCGACGGCCCTCCAACGCTCAAGTCAGGCGAGGAATAACAAAGAGGTGGCTTCAGAGATTAAGACCCGCGTACCTCCGATGAAGAAATGAAGGCCTTATATAGACCTCTCGAAGGAGCCTGGGCGCGCCAATCAAAGCAATCACCTGCTTTCGACCATGCTCAGGTATGGGTTTGTCAGAAGGGCATCCATAAGGCCATACCGCTACTGTATCAACCTCTCCATGATGTGGCGAGATCCTCATCGTGCACTCTTGTGTATGGCGTAATCATCGGACATGCCTTCTCTGACATCCCATATCTCGAGCGAGCGAATAGGCCGCTCGGCTAATCTTTGTATCCTCGCCCTTATCTGGCCGAACGGACCTCGGTCCCAGCCAGGCGGACACCCGCTCGGCCATTCGATCTTCATGGCGTGACCCAAGCCCATTGGGTTATCTTTAGCTCAGCTCGGACCTACTCAAGCGCTCGTGCCATTAAGCTTAGTCGACCCTCCATACGTCCTCAGTGGGACCCTTCTGATGGGTCCCCATTCTTACCGCGGATCACTTGCCTTCCCTTGAAGTCTAGTCGAAGGACTGGACTATATGTCCGAGCGGGCGGTTGTCGCCTTACCGTCGCCTATAATATCCCTTGAGCCGTTCGGCCCTTATGCCAAATTCACCGCTCGGTTCTTCGTTTTGGTTGTCTTGTCGTCAACGTGGATGTTTGCTTGTCTAAATCTTCTCGAAAATCACGCAAATCCTCTTCATTAAGTCGAAGCATGCGCGGTATGGGCGCCTTAATTGCACCTGGTGACAGAGCGCCACGTGGCTCTTCTCGCGTGGCGGTGATGATCCGTACGATGGGACGCCGGTTATTTCGAAACGGACGGTTAGATGATGACTTCGTCTTCCGTGACCTGCATCCGACGGACGAGGCCGACCAGCCTCGTTCGTATAAAGCCCTCGTCTTCGCCTTTTACGCCGCATTCTCTGTTTCATCGCGCATTCTCCGTCGAAGGTGCCCGCTGCTGCTGCATCATTCCGGCTGTCCCAGCTCTCGCCTCTTGGTGGTCTTCGGCTCTCTGGTGATCCTTTCTGTCCATCTTCCCTCAGTAAGCTTCTCCCTTCCTTTCGGCCTTTCCCTTTCGCGGGGAACTCCTTTCGTCCCCTTGCTTGCGAACTTTCATCAGTCCTCTGTTTCCGAGTGTCTTTCGGCTTCCTTCTTTCCTCTTCTTGGGGCTTTAGTCATGGCGAGCACCTCCGCCCCCGCTGTTGATGTTCACAGTCCCTGGTATATGACCATGGAGAGTCGATTTGATGAAGAGGGCGCTCGGCGCCTTGTTCGGACGTACGGGATTCCTGATGACCATGAAATAGTTATAGCCGACCCGACCGACCGGCCCCATGACCCTCCGATCGGCACCGTTTGTTTTTTTCTAGACCAATTCCAGGGCGGCCTTAGATTTCCTACCCATCCCTTTATTTTGGAGGTTTGTAATTATTTCCGCATCCCGCTCGGCCAACTTGTGCCGAATTCCTCTGAGCGGGGTGGTCGCCCTCTTTAGGCTGCACAGTATCCCACTCGACCCCCAAATATTCCACTACTTCTTCTACCCCAAACAATCCGAGTTGGGTACTTTTATTTTCCAAAGTAGAATAGGCTTCAAATTTTTTGAGAATATGCCGACCTCCAACAAGCACTGGAAGGAGTTCTTCTTCTATATACGACTTCCCGAGCGGCCAGCATTCAGAACCAAATGGCGGATCATTGTGCCGACCCAGCCGGAGCTCGGCAAATTCAGAAGCAATCCAACCTACCTTCATGCGGCAAACTGGTTGTCCGGCGGTACAAAATCGACCAGTTGCTTCTCAAGGGGGTGTTGTACATTTTTGGACTATCTCCCGTTCGGGCCAATCTCCTCTACCGCATGAGTAAGGACTCTTTACTCCCTTCGCCTTTTTTATCTAACTGATTTTAATTTTTTCCACTGCAGCTGAAGTCATGTGGCGCTCCAAGGCTACCGAGCATCTGGCAGGTAGTGGAAATCGAGGTGACTACCAAAAGAACTCGCGGGGTCTCATCCCTAGCCCGGCAGATCTGAGGAGAGGGGCGCGCCCACAAGCGAGGTTGCCCGCTTCGACGGAGGTTGAGGCGAATCCTGTTTCCTCCGCCCCAGGTCGGGGATTCACCACTGGAAGTTCGGCGAAAACGTCGAAGAGGCTCCAGCCTTCCGCCGACCCAAGAGGGCGATCCACAAGCGTCGATCAGGGTCGCTTCGCCAGATCGCACGCCATCGCAGATCGGGACCCCAGTGGCCTCGCCCACCGCACAGCCCTCTGGCTCTCCTCCACGGACTCGTCGTCGCTTACGACGGTTGGGCGAAACTTCCACCATAGGGGAGTCCTCGGGCCAGGCGACTGCGTCTGAGGAAGTGCCGGCCAGCCACCCTACCATCAAGACTACCCTTCGATTCCCCTCGGAGGAATATTTATTGTCCGTCGATCGGCCATCCAGCCCCGTTCATGAAATAACCTTGACGGTCCGCCGCTGAAGCTTTTCGAGGGCCTTGATTGGCCCTCATGGCGCTAGCGACTAGGCGATAACAACATCTGACGAGCCACTCGGTAGGTTCATTTTCTTCTTGTGCCACTGCTCTTGTTGGTTCTGATTTTATTATTTTCCTTACAGCATTGGTAAATCGCCACTAGCCATCGGCTAGCCGAGTGGAGGATCTCATGGAAAACTCAAGTCTCGGGGTCCATCGGCCGGGAGAAACAAGCCCTCGAGGCCGAATAGAAGAAGGTCGCCGACACAGCTGAGAGGTGGCTCGACTCAAGACTTGGTGAAGCGCGAAGCGCGCCAGTAGCCGGAAGAGGCGGGCGATTGCCGATCTGGACAAGATGAAAGTTGAAGTCCGAGCCCTAGATCAGCAATCTAAGAAACTGGAAGCCCAACTAGCTGCCGAAGGGAGGCGCTCCGCTGAACGTACTAAAGCGGAGGTCGACCAGAAAGTTCTCAAGATTCACTTATTGCCTCCCGGCGGAAAAATATAAGGAGGGAGGCCGAGTCGCCTAGCAGCCAAGAATACCTCGCTCGGGTGGTTCTGACACAAATTCGGTGGCAACGTCTCCTCAACTTTCGCCGAGGCGGTCAAGGTCACCATGGCGTACTTGAAGAAGGGGGCCACCTTCGGGAATGCACATTCCTGCCTCCGACCTGGCGGCCATGATAGATGATATCCCGGACGCCTTTTTTAATTTTGAGGACCCGGAGTGAGGCGAGTTCTTCCAAGTACTTCTTGTATTTCATCCGCTCTGCTGATGTAAATTTTTGCATGTGCCGATCGGCCAAATTGTGTTCCTTTGCCTGTATTTTTGTTTGCCCTTCATTGCCCTTTTTTAGTCTGTTTGGTGCTTATTCCTAGAATCAGTTAAGCTTCACGTGTTTCCCACTGGACGACCGATCAGGTTAATCAATTGGCTTGTTTTCCTCGAAATTGTTTAGCGATTGGCTGCACTATTTGTATTCAGTGAATGCGAAGTATTGGCAAACCGATGGCCGATCGGACTTAATCAATTTAGTACTTGCGAACGCTCGTTATTTGGCGTCCTTAGTTCCGTCCAGTAAGTTCACAGTCGGGGGCCTTCGCTCTTGAGCTCCCAGCTCGAATATTTATAGTCGATCGGCGCGGCTCTCGATCTTTAACAACGGAGCTCGTCGGCGCGGATATTTATAGCCGATCGGCCCGGCTCTCGATCTTTAACGACGGAGCTCGTCAGCACGGATATTTATAGCCGATCGGCGCGGTTCTCGATCTTTAACGACGGAGCTCGTCGACGCGGATATTTATAGCCGATCGGCGCGGCTCTACGGTTTAACGTCTGGGCTAGACGGCCTCAGGCTAATTTTGATTCTTCCGTTCGGCGAAGCTTTTTGCCCTCTTTTTTATCACTTTTGCTTCCGACGTTATGAGGCTATAGGCTAACCGAAAATATACGAAGAATTAGCGCCATATTACACCACTTTGCTTCCCGCACGTGGCCTTCGGTTTTTGTGTCAATGCTTGGGTATCGTACGCCCGGCCGAACGGCACGGGGTCTTCAGCATTGAGTATTTTGGCTCGGATAATTTACCTCCGTCCGAACGGTACGGGGCCTTCGTTCCTTTGTTGGCGACGCCTTATTTGTTCTCTTGATTTTTCATTTCTGCATTTCAAGTATTCAGTCGAAAAAAGTACACAGGATGATTTACATAGGCACACCTTTCACTCCGCCCGGTAAGGCTGGAGGTGGTTCGCGCTCCACGGCCTATCTAGCTGCCGACCTTCCTCATCCTCCAAATAATACGCGCCCGAGCGGAGCTTCTCGATGATTTTGAAGGGACACCGCAGAGCTTCAAGCTTGGCGTCGCCGGCCGACCGGCTTGACTTTCTTCAGACAGTGTCTGGGCACCGGAATAATCTGGGAATAGCCGTTGATTAGTTTTGCTTCATCCGTTGACGGTATGCCATCAGCCGAACGAATGCCTTGGCTCGCTCCTCGTCAACCAAATCCAGCTCCATGTTCCTTCGCTCGGCGTTGCCTTCATCGTAACATTGGACCCGGACGGACTCGACGCCGACTTCAACCGGAATGACCGCTTCGCCGCCGTACACCAGATGAAAAGGTGTGACGCCCGTTCCTTCCTTAGGAGCCGTTCGGAAGGCCCATAAAACGCCCGGCACTTCATCCGGCCAACTTCCTCCCATGTGGTCGAGCCGAGCGCGCAGAATACGGAGAATTTCCCGATTAGTCACCTCGGCTTGACCGTTGCTTTGGGGGTAAGCCACGGACGTGAAGTGTTGCTCGATGTCGTAGCTTTTGCACCAATCTTCTAGCACCTTCCCTGTGAATTGCCGCCCATTGTCGGAAACCAATCGGCGAGGGATACCGAACTTACAGATGATGTGTTGCCAGATGAATTTTTTGACCATCTGTTCGGTGATCTTGGCTAGTGGCTCGGCCTCCACCCACTTGGAAAAATAATCGACCGCCACCAGCAAAAATTTCCTCTGCCCGGTCGCCATCGGAAATGGACCCACAATATTCATTCCCCATTGATCGAACGGACATGAAACGGTTGATGCCTTCATCTCCTCTGCCGGTCGGTGGGAGAAGTTGTGATACTTCTGGCACGAAAGGCACTAGCCGAGCGGCCTATTTGTAAGGTCGGCCAAAAGTATCCACTAGCAGGATCTTCTTAGCTAGTGATCGTCCGCCGGATGTCCTCCGCACGATCCTTAATGTACCTCTTGGAGGATGTAGCGAGTCCTCAGAGCTAATGCATTTCAACAGTGAGAGAGAAAGCCTTCTTGTGAGCTGATCGCAATGAGTGTGAACCGGCCCTCCTTAAGCAGCTAGGCTTCATCCCGATCGTCCGGTGTGGCTCCCGAGCGGAGGAACTCTATGATGGGTGTCCTTCATGGCTTGGAAGCGTGAGGCCTTGCATCCGGTCGGCGTCGCCACCGTGATTACTTTTCAATGGGTTCTGAATGGCGGCGCAGCGTTATTGACTTGCGGTTTGGCTAACTCATCGGCTGCCTGGTTCTTCGTTCGGGGAATCTTCTGGATAAGCACCTCTCGGAAAGTAGCTTTGAGTTTTTCAAAGGCCTCAGCGTAGAGTTTAAGCCGAACGCTGTTGATTTCAAAGGTGCCAGAAAGTTGCTGAGCGGCCAACTGTGAATCCGAATAAAGTGTCACCCGACCGGCTCCCACATGCCGTGCTGCCTGCAATCCGGCTATGAGGGCCTCATACTCTGCTTCATTGTTGGTAGCTTTGTAATCTAGCCGGACGGATAGGTGCATCTTTTCTTCTTGAGGTGAGAGCAGCAATATTCCAATCCCACTTCCGAGCCGAGTGGAAGACCCATCCACATATATTCTCCACGTAGATTCCGGCTCTGGCCTTTGCACTTCGGTCACAAAATCAGCCAAGGATTGCGCTTTGATCGCCGAGCGGGGCTGGTATTGGATGTCAAATTCACTTAATTCTGTCGTCCACTTGATGAGCCGTCCGGATGCTTCTGGATTCAACAGTACTCTTCCTAGTGGACTGTTCGTCCGGACAATGATGTTGTGAGCCAAGAAATATGGTCGAAGGCGCCGAGCGGCTAGAACCAAAGCAAAGGCCAACTTCTCGAGCCCAGTGTAACGAGATTCAGCATCTTTTAAAATGTGGCTCAGAAAATACACCGGCTGTTCTTCGCCGCTCGCCCTCACAAGTGCTGAGCCTGCAGCATGCTCAGTTGAAGACAGATAAATATAAAGTGACTCACCCCCGATCGGCTTGGCTAGTACAGGCAGAGAATTAAGATATGTCTTCAATTCTTCGAATGCTCGGTCGCATTCCTCGTCCCAGTGAAATTTAGTGGCCTTGCGCAAAATTTTGAAGAAAGGGAGGCTCCGGTCGGCAGTTTTGGAGATGAATCTGGACAATGCGGTTATCCGACCGGTCAACCGTTGCACTTCCCTCGTATTTCTTAGAGGCGGCATGTCTTGTAGAGCTTTCACCTTGCTGGGATTTGTTTCGATTCCCCACTCGGTCACTATGTACCCCAAGAAACGCCCTCCTTTTGCTCCGAACAGACACTTCTAGGGATTTAGCTTGACTCCATATTTGCGCAGCGCTTGGAAGGTTTCTTCCATGTCCTTGAAGAGATCGGCCGCTCGGACGGATTTGATAAGAATGTCGTCCACAGAGACTTCCAGATTCCGCCCGATCTGCTCCCTGAACACTTTGTTCATCAAGCACTGATAGGTGGCCCCGGCGTTCTTCAATCCGAATGGCATCACATTATAGCAATATGTGCCGTCGGCCGTTACGAAGCTTACTTTTTCTTGATCTTCCCGGGCGAGCGGCACTTGATGATATCCTTGGTAGGCGTCGAGCATACAAATTAATTCACAGCCGGCCGTCAGCTGATCTATCCGAGGTAGGGATAAAAATCTTTGGGGCATGCTTTGTTTAAGTCCCGAAAGTCGATCTGCAGACTCTCCACTTGCCGCCCGGCTTGGAGACTAATACTACGTTAGCCACCCGGCTCGCACCTCGCGTATATGGCGGCCTCCGAAGCTTCTCGATTTCCGCCGGATGATGGAGTTAACGGCTGAAATCTCTTTTCTGCTTTATCGGTCGGCGTCCGTTGACATGCAACTCATCTTTGCGCTATGCTCGGCGAAATTCGGGCAACTCATGTGTCGACCTGACAAATACATTATGGTTTCGTCGGAGACATTGGATCGACTCCTCATACGCTTCTCCTCCGGATCGAGGCAATAAAGTTGTAGCCTCCGGTCGGGCGGGTGAATCTGCACTTCCTCTTTTCTTCATAAATTAGAGAGGGTGGCTTTTCGGTGATGGCATTTACCTCGATTCGAGGCGCCTTCCGAGTTGGATTCTGCTCGGATCATCTCGATGTAGCATCGCCGAGCCGCTAGCCGATCTCCCCGTATTTCTCCCACCTTGTCTTCGACGGGAACTTTATCTTCGGTGGAAGGTTGAGACGACCGCCCGGAATTCGCTAAGCGCCGGTCGTCCCAAAATGACGTTGTAGGATGAGGGAGAGTCGACCACCACGAAGTTTATTGTCTGGTCCTCCTGGCGGCTCCTCTCCCAGTAGCCGGTAGGATCTGTCCTGAACTTAGTTGCCCGTGAAACCCGAGGGGTCATGGGCAGCAGCTCGGCTCGATCAATTTGCAACTGATTGAACGCCTTCTTGAATATGATGTTGACCGAGCTCCCTGTGTCAACAAATATGCGGTGAACAGTATAATTTGCTATTACCGCTTTAATGAGCAGAGCGTCGTCGTGGGGCACTTCAACTCCTTCTAAGTCCCCGGGCCCGAAAATGACTTCCGGTCCACTTGCCCGCTCTTGGCTACAACCGACTGCGTGGATCTGGAGCTACCGGACGCCCGCCTTTCTGGCTCGGTTGTAGTCTCCTCCGGTCGGCCCACCAGCAATAACGTTGATCTCACCCCGGGAAGTATTGCTCCTATTTTCCTCTTCCCGAGTGGACGGTCGGGACCGTTCTCTGGACGCTCGGCGATTCTCCTGTCTTGGAGATCGGTGTCGATCGGGTGTCTGTTGATGTCACCTCTCGGTGCGGGTCCGGTCGGTTTCATGGGCCCTTTGTCTCCGGTTGATGGAAGGAGACCGTCGTTCGGCCTTCCTGGGAACGGGATTAGCCACGAAGGGAAGACTTCGACAATCCCTCGTGTTGTGCGTATCCGTCCGGTGGAAGGAGCAGAACATAGGGGTCCATCTCTTCCTTGGCTTGGTCCGAGCGGCAGCTACTTCTTGCACTTGGGATCTCACACGAGGGGAGCGGATTGCTTCGGCCCTTGGTCCTCTAGGCGGTTGATGAGCGGCATGCTGTCTCCGTTCGGCATGAATAGGCGCCCTCTCGGTTGGAGTTTCCTTTTTCCGGGCGGCTTGCGCTTCTTCCACGTTTATGTATTCGTTGGCCCGATGTAGCATGTGATCATAATCCCGGGGCGGCTTTCGGATGAGCGACCGGAAGAAGTCCTCATCCACTAGGCCTTGTGTGAAGGCATTCATCATGGTCTCCGATGTGGCCGTTGGAATATCCATTGCCACCTTGTTGAACCGCTGGATGTAAGTTCGAAGCGATTCTCTCGGCTCTTGCTTGATGGCAAACAAGCTGACACTTGTCTTGTGATAACGCCGACTGCTGGCGAAGTGGTGGATGAAGACCGTTCGGAAGTCCTTGAAGCTTGTGATGGATCCGTCCGGCAGCCTCCGAAACCACCGTTGAGCCGATCCCGAGAGAGTGGTAAGAAAAACTCGGCATTTTACTCCATCTGTGTATTGATGGAGTGTAGCCGTGTTATCAAACTTACCCAGATGATCATCCGGGTCTGTTGTTCCATTGTACTCGCCGATCGTCGGAGGCACGTAGTGCTTGGGCAGAGGGTCTCGTAGAATAGCCTCCGAGAATTGGCGATTGATCCGCTCGGGAGATGAGTCCGCTCGGGGGGCTTTCCCCTTTCTGTCATCTCGCCTAGGCATCTCGTCTGAAGAAGATCCTCTATCTCTTCGAGCTGGTACGGCTTCAGGGGTGCGAAATAAGGCTCGATGGAATGCGACGGTGGCTGGAGGTGCTTCCGCTCGGCCACCCGACGCAGATGTTGCTTGTTGCTCCGGCCGCTCGGCTACTACTTTCTATTTTTGCTCCACAAGTTTGGCAGCCCTCATCTCAACCAGAGCGTCGAGTTCTTCTGTTGAAAGCGCCACCGTGTGTTGTCGTCCAGCCTCGTCCATCGTTCCCGTTCGGATGCAGGTGCGTTCCCACATACGACGCCAAATTAATCCTGTCCGAATCAGAAGTCAACGGATGCTGGGGATGTGGCGCTCCTTGCTGGACCCTCGAGTGCTCCGGCGAACCTGCAACAAACCGAGCCGGGAGGGGTGTCCCGGCGACGGCCCTCCGACGCTCAAGTCAGGCGAGGAATAACAAAGAGGTGGCTTCAGAGATTAAGACCCGCGTACCTCCGATGAAGAAATGGAGGCCTTATATAGACCTCTTGAAGGAGCCTGGGCGCGCCAATCAAAGCAATCACCTGCTTTCGACCATGCTCAGGTATGAGTTTGTCAGAAGGGCATCCATAAGGCCATACCGCTACTGTATCAACCTCTCCATGATGTGACGGCGAGATCCTCCATCGTGCACTCTTGTGTACGGCGTAATCATCAGACATGCCTTTGCTGACATCCCATATCCTGAGCCGAACGAATAGGCCGCTCGGCTAATCTTTGTATCCTCGCCCTTATCCTGGCTGAGCGGACCACCCGCTCGGCCCTTCGGTCCCAGCTAGGGGTGTCAATTCGGGTGGGTCGGGTCGGGTTGGGTCGGGTTGAGTTTTTTTTTTTTTTAACCCAACCCGAACCCGAAAACACCTAAACCCGAACCCGAACCCGAACCCGATCAACCCGAACCCGACCCATATAACCCAAAAATTCGATTCAAAACGGCTTTTTTGGGCTATTTTCCCTATAATTTTTCACTTTTATCTCAATACTCCATCATTATCATACAAATATACATAAAAATATCTAAATTTTTAAAATAAAATTTGATTCAACCCCAAAAAAAACTCACAAAACCCTATATTTAAGCCAACCCGGGTCAACCCGAACCCGACCCGACCCAACCCGAAAATTTTTTACTCTCCAACCCTCCAACCCGAACCTAACCCGAACCCGAAAATGCCCAACCCGAACCTGATTTTTTTCGGGTCGACTCGGGTTGGGTCGTCGGGTCGGGTTCATTTTTGACACCCCTAGTCCCAGCCGGGCGGACACCCGCTCGGCCATTCAGTCTTCCCGCCTTGGCGTCGGAAACCCAAGCCCATGGCTGGGTTATCTTTGGCTCCGCTCGGACCTACTCAACTGCTCGGCGCGACCGTTAACCGCTTAGTCAGCCCTCCATCTGTCCTCAAGCTGGGACCCTTCAGGAAGTGGGTCCCCCATTCTTATCGCCGGATCACTTGACATGACCAGAAAAGTCCAAGTGGGTCAAAGGGTTGACCGGACACTTGATGAAGAAGTCCCAACAGGTCAAGGTTGACCAGATTCTATACAGAAGGAGTCCCAACAAGTCACGGTTAACTGGATGTTGGGTTTGGGAACCTTGGACTTAAGTTTAGGAAAGTCAAAGGTTGGGGCAAACGATCAGCTGATCGATTGACCTAAGCCCAATTAATCAGCTAATCGATTAGGAGAGTGCTGCAACAAGCAGCGACCCAATCGATCAGTCGATCGATTGAGAACAATTGTCACAATCACATAAGCTTCCCCAATCGATCAGTCGATCGATTGGGAAACGTCAATCGATCAGTCGATTGATTGGGGCTGGATTTCTCGCACAACACGAGGAATGCTGAATCGATCAGGCAACCAATTCAAGAATTTCCAACGAGAGCACAGAGACGTTCTGAATTGATCAACCGATCGATTCAAGCCTCCCCAATCGATTGGTCAATCGATTGAGATACGACCATTGTGTAGGATGCAGGTTTTAGACGGCCGAGATTGCTGGGATCTGACGTGGTAATCGATTGGGAAGAGACAATCGATTGGAAGCCCTAGAAACGCAGATATAAAGGCGACGAAGCGTTCGAACGTTGTAATCCTTCTTCCGATCTCCATGCGATCTTTTTTGACACTCACCGTCAGTTCTCGGAAGCTCTTGGAGGTAAGTGCAGGTGCACTTCTAACGTTCAAGAGGCGTCAACAAACAACAAGTGAGCAAGAAGAGAGTTTTTCTTTTGTATTCATTGTATTTTTCTTCTTGCATTGTGTTGTATTTATTGTGTGAGTGTTGTACGAGGTTTCTTCACCTCTGGTAGTTATCGAGAAACAATATTTTTGATAGTGGAGAGCATGTCGTGTGTGGATCCTTGGATTAGTCACCTCTTCTTGAGGTGGATACTAAGTAAATCCTTTGTGTTAGCATTGAAGAGTGCTTCTAGTTTTATTCCACTGCAAATCATCACGAAGCAAGCCAACGACAAGTGCACGATGAGCTATTCACCCCCCTCTAACACAAATCGATCCTAACAGTAGCAAAAATATATTCAGTGGCAAAACATTAGTTTATTTACTTGGGTAAATCTTGCCTCGACGGGTCCAGCATTCAACGTGCACAGGTCGTGCTTGCACATGAGTCAACCTTAGTTCAGTACAATCCGGAGCCTAGATTTGCATTCACCCTTGCACACTCACATTTGAGAGAGTCTCTTCCTATGTATATGTTTACAACATCAATGCATGTGTCATAATTTAAACAAACAATAAAGTCAAAAGACTTTTAATATAGGACTAACAATCAATGCACAATAAACTCTCTTCATCTCTATCTCTTTATTCTATTCCCATTTCCTTGAAACATACATACATATGGATTTGGCAAGTGAAATGTACTAGTCTCACCATTGATCAAGAAATTTCTATACATCAAGGTTAGGTATCAATCACAGTAACATTCAACAGGCTTGCATTATGGTTCATCTAAGTAAGAAAAAGGGTTTGACAGATGAATATTTTAGAAGGATAAGGACCAAGCAACCATGGTTACACTGTGCTTAATCATGCCTTCACAGTTCGACTGTCAGCTTATGGTAAGCTGACCACCAGAGACCATTATCATTTTAGGATGATAACACCTATTCTTTCGTTAGTCTAGAGGAGGGGATATAAAAGTATCTATTCTTCAAGTCTTCAATTACGGCTTTATTGGGAAAAGGTAAGTGACTTCACATATAACAGAGATGATTACATACAGGATAATGTTTAGAATCTTCGAAAAACAACACCGAGGTACTCAAATTTTAATGACGGTGAAATACCTACTATGAAATATATGGTTCATCACGTATGAATGATTTATTTATAAGAGAAAGAGGATGAAAAGAGACTACTTAAAAAAAAAATTTAAATATATAGTGATCCGGCGGTAAGAATGAGGGGCCCACCTTCTGAAGGGTCCCAACCTAAGGACAGATGGAGGGTTGGCCAAGCGGGTAATGGTCCGAGCGGAGCTAGAGATAACCCATCCATGGGCTTGGGTTTCCGACGCCAAGGCAGGAAGATCGAAGGGCCGAGCGGAAGTCCGCTCGGCTGGGACCGAAGGGCCAATCGGGTGGTCCGTTCGGCCAGGATAGGGGCGAGGGTACAAAGGTGGCCGAGCGGCCTATGCGCTCGGCTCGGGTTATGGGATATCAGCAGAAGCATGTCTGATGATTAGGCCGTACACAAGATCGCACGATGGAGGATCTTGTCGTCATATCATGGAAAGGTTGATACAGTAGCAGTATGACCTCATGGACGTCTTTCTGACAGACCCATATCTGAGCATGGTCCTTCTGACAGACCCATACCTGGGCATGGTCAAAAGTAGGTGGTTGCTTTGATTGGCGCACCCAGGCTTCTTCGAGAGGTCTATATAAGGTCTCCATTTCTTCACCGGAGGTATGAAAAAAAAAGTCTTCA
Organism: Zingiber officinale; assembly: GCF_018446385.1. NCBI lineage: Eukaryota > Viridiplantae > Streptophyta > Magnoliopsida > Zingiberales > Zingiberaceae > Zingiber > Zingiber officinale. The sequence continues at coordinate 81,630,450 of NC_056007.1, forward strand.
TCTTGAGGCCACCTATTCGTGATTCCTCGCCTGACTTGAGTGTCGGAGGGTCGTCGCCGGGACACCCCTCCCGGCTCAGTTTTGCTGCAGGTTCGCCGGAGCGCTCGAGGATTCAGCAGGGAGCGCCACGTGCCCAGTGTCCGTTGACTCCTGGTTCGGACAGGATCAAATTGGCGCCGTCTGTGGGAACGCTCCTGCATCCGGCTGGAAACAATGGATGAGGCTGGACGACAACACACGGTGGCGCTTTCGACGGAAGAACTCGAAGCTCTGGTCGAGATAAGGGCCACCAAACTTGTGGAACAAAAATAGAAAGCAGCAGCCGAGCGGCCTGAGCAACAAGCAACATCTGCGTCAGGTGGCCGAGCGGAAGCACCTCCAGCCACCGTCGCATTCCATCGAGCCTTGTTTCGCACCCCTGAAGCCGTACCAGCTCGAAGAGATAGGGGATCTTCTTCAGACGAGATGCCAAGGCGGGATGACAGAAAAGGGAAAGCTCCCCGGGCGGACTCATCTCCCGAGCGGATCAATCGCCAATTCTCGGAGGCTATTCTACGAGACCCTCTACCCAAGCACTACGTGCCTCCGACGATCGGCGAGTACAACGGAACAACGGACCCGGATGATCATCTGGGTAAGTTTGATAACACAGCTACACTCCATCAATATACAGATGGAGTAAAGTGCCGCGTCTTCCTTACAACTCTCTCGGGATCGGCTCAACGGTGGTTTCGGAGGTTGCCGGACGGATCCATCACTAGCTTCAAGGACTTCCGAACGGCCTTCCTCCACCACTTCGCTAGCAGTCGGCGTTATCAGAAGACAAGTGTCAGCTTGTTTGCCATCAAGCAAGAGTCGAGAGAATCGCTTCGAGCCTACATCCAGCGATTCAACCAAGTGGCGATGGATATCCCAACGGCCACATCGGAGACGATGATGAATGCCTTCACGCAGGGCCTTGTGGATGGGGACTTCTTCCGGTCGCTCATCCGAAAGCCGCCCCGAGATTATGATCATATGCTACATCGGGCCAACGAATACATAAACGTGGAAGAAGCGCAAGCCGCCCGAAAAAAGGAAACTCCTACCGAGCGGGCACCTATTCATGCCGAGCGGAAACAGCACGCCGCTCAGCAGCCACCTAGAGGACCGAGGGCCGAAGCAATCCGATCCCCCCACGCCAGGTCGCACGTACAAGAAGTGGCTGCCGCTTGGCCCAAGCCAAAAAAGAGGTGAACCCCTATGTTCTGCTCCTTCCACCAGACGGATACGCACAACACGAAGGATTGTCGAAGTCTTCCTTTCGTGGCCAATCTCATTCCCAGGAATGCCGAACGACGGTCTCCTCCCATCGGCAGGAGACCAAGGACCCATGAAGCTGACCGGACCCGCACCGAAAGGCGACATCAACAGACACCCGATCGGCACCGATCCCCAAGGCAGGAGAATCGCCGAGTGTCAAGAGAACGATCCCGGCCGTCCGCGCGGGAAGAGGAAAATAGAAGCAATACTTCCCGAGGCGAGATCAACGTTATTGCTGGTGGGCCGACCGGAGGAGACTCCAACCGAGCCAGAAAGGCGGGCGTCCGGCAGCTCCAGATCCACGCGGTCGGTTGCAGCCAGGAGCGGGCAAGTGGGCCGGAAATCACCTTCAGACCCGGGGACTTAGAAGGAGTTGAAAGTGCCCCACGATGATGCTCTACTCATTAAAGCGGTAATAGCAAATTACACTATTCACCGCGTGTTTGTTGACACAGGGAGCTCGGTCAACATCATATTCAAAAAGGCGTTCGACCAGCTGCAAATTGATTGAGCTGAGCTGCAGCCCATGACGACCCCCCTCTACGGGTTTACGGGCAACGAAGTTCAACCGGTCGGACAGATCCGGCTGGCTACCTCGCTGGGAGAGGAGCCGCTCAGGAGGACCAGGACAATAAATTTCGTGGTGGTTAACTCTCCCTCGTCCTACAACGTCATTTTGGGACGACCGGCGCTCGGCGAATTCCGAGCGATCGTCTCAACCTTCCACCAGAAGATGAAGTTCCCCGTCGAAGACAAAGTGGAAGAAGTACGGGGAGATCAGTTAGCAGCTCGGCGGTGCTATATCGAGATGGTCCGAGCAGAATCCAACTCTGCTCGGAAGGCACCTCGAATCGAGGTAAATGCCATCACTGAAAAGTCGTCTTCTTTAATTTATGAAGAAAAAAAGGAAGTACAAATTCACCCGACCCGATCGGAGGCTACAACTTTTATCGCCTCTGATCTGGAGGAGGAGCAGAAGGAGGAACTGATCCAATGCCTCCAACGAAATCATGATGTCTTCGTCTGGTCGACGCACGAGCTGCCTGGAATTTCACCGAGCATAGTGCAACACGAGCTGCATGTCCGACCGGACGCTCGGCCGGTGAAGCAGAGAAAAAGGGATTTCAACACCGAGCAGAATGCCATCATCCGGGCGGAGTTGGAGAAGCTGCTGGAGGCCGGACATATACGCGAGGTACAGTTCCCGAGCTGGCTGGCGAACGTAGTATTAGTATCCAAGCCGGGCAACAAGTGGAGAGTGTGCATAGATTTTCGGGATCTCAACAAAGCTTGCCCCAAGGGATAGATCAGCTGGTGGACTCTACGGCCGGCTGCGAATTAATTTGCATGCTTGACGCCTATCAAGGATATCATCAAGTGCCGCTCGCCCGGGAGGATCAAGAAAAAGTAAGCTTCGTAACGGCCGACGACACATATTGCTATAATGTGATGCCGTTCGGATTGAAGAATGCCGGGGCCACCTATCAACGCTTGATGAACAAAGTGTTCAAAGAGCAGATTGGGCGTAATCTAGAAGTCTATGTGGACGACATTCTTATCAAATCCGTCCGAGCGGCTGATCTTTTCAAGGACATGGAAGAAACCTTCCGAACGCTGCGCAAACATGGAGTCAAGCTAAATCCCCAGAAGTGCCTGTTCGGAGCGAAAGGAGGGCGTTTCTTGGGGTACATAGTGACCGAGCGGGGAATCGAAGCAAATCCCAGCAAAGTGAAAGCTCTGCAAGACATGCCGCCCCCAAGAAATACAAGAGAAGTGCAGAGGTTGACCGGTCGGATAACTGCTTTGTCCAGATTCATCTCCAAAACCGCCGACCGGAGCCTTCCATTCTTCAAGATCCTGCGCAAGGCTACTAAGTTCCAGTGGGATGAAGAATGTGACCGAGCGTTCGAAGAATTGAAGACATATCTTAATTCTTTGCCAGTGTTAGCCAAGTCGATCGGGGGTGAGTCACTTTATATTTATTTGTCATTGACTGAGCATGCTGTAGGCTCAGCACTTGTGAGGGCAAGCGGTGAAGAGCAGCCGGTGTATTTTCTAAACCACATTTTAAAAGATGCTGAATCTCGTTACATCGGGCTCGAGAAGTTGGCCTTTGCTTTGGTTCTAGCCGCTCGGCGCCTTCGACCGTATTTCTTGGCGCACACCATCATTGTCCGGACAAACAGTCCACTCGGAAGAGTACTGTTGAATCCAGAAGCGTCCGGACGGCTCATCAAGTGGACGACAGAATTAAGTGAATTTGACATCCAATACCATCCCCGCTCGGTGATCAAAGCCCAATCCTTGGCTGATTTTGTGACCGAAGTGCAAAGGCCAGAGCCGGAAGCTATGTGGAGAATATATGTGGATGGGTTCTCCACTCGACTCGGAAGTGGGATTGGAATATTGCTGCTCTCACCTCAAGAAGAGAAGATGCACCTATCCGTCCGGCTGGATTACAAAGCTACCAACAACGAAGCAGAATATGAGGCCCTCATAGCCGGATTGCAGGCAGCCCGGCATGTGGGTGCCGGTCGGGTGACTCTCTATTCGGATTCACAGTTGGCCGCTCAACAACTTTCTGGCACCTTTGAAATCAATAGTGTTCGGCTTAAACTCTACGTTGAGGCCTTCGAAAAACTCAAAGCTACTTTCCGAGAGGTTCTTATACAGAAGATCCCCCGAACGGAGAACCAGGCAGCAGACGAGTTAGCCAAACTCGCGAGTTCAATAACACCAGCTGCCATTCAGCAACCAATTGAAAAAGTACTGCTGGTGGCGCATGTTGATCGGATGCAAGGCCTCACGTTTCCAAGCGACTGGAGGACACCTATTATAGAATTTCTCCGTTCGGGCACCACACCCTCCGATGAATATGCAGCTCGGCTCCTCAGAAGAAGAGCCGGTCGGTTTACGCTCATCGGAGATCAGCTTTACAAGAAAGCTTTCTCGCGCCCGTTACTGAAATGTGTAAGCTCGGAGGACTCAGCTTACATCCTCCAGGAAGTACATCAAGGATCATGCGGGGGTCATCCGGGCGGGCGCTCATTGGCCAAAAAGATCCTCTTGGCCGGATACTTTTGGCCAACTTTACAAACAGATGCCGCTCGGACAGTATCTACCTGCCTTTCATGCCAGAAGTATCACAACTTCTCCCACCGACCGGCCGAAGAAATGAAGGCGTCAAGCGTTTCATGCCCGTTCGACCAATGGGGAATGGATATTGTCGGTCCATTTCCGATGGCGGCAGGGCAGAGGAAATTCTTACTAGTGGCGGTAGACTATTTCTCCAAGTGGGTGGAGGCCAAACCGCTAGCAAAGATCACTGAACAAATGGTTAAAAAATTCATTTGGCAACACATCATTTGTCGGTTCGGCATCCCTCGCCGACTAGTGTCC